>NC_087267.1:16140728-17621561 GCF_015220805.1 Pogoniulus pusillus
ATCACTCAACCATTAAATCAATATTGTATTTGGGGGGGGGTATTGTGTGAATTTTAAAGCCAGGAAAATGTTTGTGAATAAGACATTGTAAAGAAAATACAGATACCTTTTTTTTTTTGTTGAAAAAGCTTTAAAAATTAATGGTCATGTTCAGTGCTGTTTCATAGACAATAGGAATGTGACATGCTAACTAGTATTTGCAGTTACTGATAACATCATGTTTCTGAAATATGGTTTCCCTTAATTCCTGGTAGAGCTATGTGTAGTTCCTAAATTGAGAGGTGGAGAGTTTTCTTTAAAATGAGATAAAATCTCCAAACAGCAACACTGAGTCATTACTGAACTAATTGCTTTTGAATTGACTAAAGCACCAGGAAATTCTGTGACATTGAACTTACTTAACTTTTGAAGTGCTTTGTTCGTGAAAGATGAAATTGATTATTTCCATGTAGCAGTTAATTATGTACACGAGTATTTTAAGACCAAGTATACACTGCTTCTGTTTCCAGTATCAAATATAAAGCTGTCCTAGCTGAGATGACAGTAGTGATGGTGGGAAACTTAAAAGACAGATGATATTCATAATCTTTTAATCTTCTTTCAGTAGGCTCCCTTGAAAGTGTTCCCTATAATGTGTTTGGGTTTTTTCTAATGTCAACAAAGTTTCACAGAAAATACAGCGTCCTGAGATAAAAAGGAGTAGTTGACTGTTTGCTTCTTTTCCCTTTGTAGGCAACAAGTAACAGAAATCATATTTGTTTTAAAAGCTGTCAGTACCCTCATAGATTCTCTTAAAAAAACACAGCCTGAAAACGGTAAGTTACTGTTAAACAACATGGTTCTAAACAAGATAACACTGTCTGCCACAAAGAGGCATTTAGTATAATCTGTAAGATTTAGTATTATGTAATTTTGCCTGTATGTAGGTGGCAGGTAGACAGAAAAACAACACAAGAAGTGTACCTAAAAGTACAAAATGATGCTTAACAAAATAGAAGACTTCAATTTGAGCTGTGTTTTATTAAAATAGAGTTTGATGTCGTCTAGAAACAAACAAAAGAAACCTTCCATAAAATTTCAGTGAAACTCTTAAATAGAAGTAGTCTTGCTAGATCAGTTTTTCTTCTCCTGATATCTTTATAGATTATTGGGAATCGTGTTCACATAGGTGCACCCTGCTATTAAATGGATGTACAAGTTAAACATCCGAGCAGGCTGTTAGATACTTAAACGCGATCTTGCTTTCATTCCCTTTCTGCTCTAGTACCTTCTGTCCCCTGCACTGAGAAAGAAGTCTTAGCTCAGTGATGCCCAAGTAAAGAGCTGACAAATACATTTAAAGAGACGAATTATATGGAACACTTTTCTAACCATGCATCCTGTTTCTCCTGTGAGCTGCACCTACTGTATACATAGAGTTCCCAGCAGAGAACTTAGGCAGGAGTCTTGGTTAAAGCAGCTGCATTGTACTCTGCAATCCTGACAAAACTGCGTATGTGACACTTCCCCTTTACCTTCCTGCTTTTGACATTATGAGAAACTGAAAAAACCTTTTCAGTCCTGAAACAAACCAACCAACCAGCCGTTCCAAAAAAACACAGCAGAAGGTGGGTTTCCTGAAAGCACAGTGAGCAGCCAGTTTTATGATAATGTGGATTCCAAGGCAAAAGGATGAGAGCTGAACTGTGCTAGGATAAAGCCTTTTGGTGAGCCCTGAAGGCAGCCGAAGTGCTACTTCAGTGGGCTTTGGGCTTTTCTCTTTGAGAGGTAGAGTCGCCAGCTCAGCTGGACTGTTCCCTACAACTCTCTTCCTGCAATGAGAGAAATTTTTCACCTGGTCCACACATGGCAGCATTGGCAAACCTCCTGCATACTTTCCTCATTAAGAGAACCACAGGATTAATGAATTAGAGAACCACTTTACTCCCATTTCTTCTGGCTTTTAATAATTTTGTTTCTTTATGAGTATTAATAATGGTCTGTGAAATCAGGGGTTTGTTTGCTTTTGAAAACCTATCTAAAAAATAACTGAGCAGAGAAGTGACGTAGTAAGTAAGATTCGTGCTACGATGTTTGATTTTACCTGTTAGCACAAACAAACTTTACCATGGGTATTTTTTTGTAGGTCTAGCATTTCTTCCTCTGCTTTCTGTAGCTCTTGGAATTAATAGGTGGCCTCATTGTTGACAGGTTTCTGAAATTAAAATGAATTCTGTCAGTAGCTGAGGAAAGCAGGCAGGAAATGTATGTGTATTAGAGATTCTGTAAAACTATTATCTTCAATTTGTCAGTTCTTCATCCAGAAAATACAATGAATGACTCGTATGCAGAAACACAGGTGTGTAGCACCATTTGGTGGATGTTCCATCTGCCTTCCAGCTACTGCTGCTGGAAAAAATAATCATGTTGCTCTCCTGCAAAAATCCTACATAATATCTGAGAACCCTGTGCAGTTGCAGTGTCTATATAGCACTGGGTACTACCTGAATGTGCCCTTCTTTATACAGGTGTTGAAAAAAATCTGTTCTAAGAATCTGGACAGCAGTTAAGTGATTTAATCTTTTCTTTGTTGCAGTCGATGCTAACACGTGGGGACAAGTTATTGCCTTGTACCCGACTTTAGTAGAATGTATCACTTGCTCATCCTCAGAAGTGTGCTCTGCTCTGAAAGAGGCACTGGTTCCCTTTAAGGACTTCATGCATCCACCAGCATCTAAGGTACAGAATGGAGAATCTTGACCCCATAAAACTTTTGTGTTTGGTTTTTTTTTAATTCTTGAAGTAAAAAGAAAGTATCAAAAAATGTTTGTTCCTGGGTGAAGTTTCCCTGAGGAAATCTCTTGTGACTAGTACTTTGGCAACCAGTGCTGACTGCCTTTTAACTGTACTAACAAGAGCTCAGTCATTCATGAACACAGACTATATCTCAAAGGTTCCAGAGTGAGTAGCAGTGCAAACCTTCAATAAATTTAACTGAATAGTTGGAATTGTTTATAATCTGATGTACTTGCTACAGTATCTTGAAGTGGTGGTTGAAAAGTGGGCTTATGTACAGCTTGTTGTGTATGTGTTAATGATGTAATTAAAACTATTTCAATTCAGTCAGATTTATGAGGCTGGTGTTTTGCACCCTTTTTTTGAAGTACAAATTGTACTAAAATTTTATGCAAGATGGTACTGTAACATTCCATATATCTGTAACCAGCCTTTGTAAACAAAGGGAACTGATATACTTGTGTGTATAATAAATGGTACAGTTCTGTATAAAATAGTTGCTTTTATTATTTAAATTCTTTTAAAAATATCCATAATGTTAAAATGCTTGGAAATGTATTTATTATAAGTTGTATGCTTGCATTTTTACTTAGAGTTTGCCTTCTGAATTGCCAGGTACACTCTTTCATATCTGATCATGTTGGTATTTTTTGCCTAATTGAATCTATCTCCTCTGTGCACATTGGACATCTAACAGAGGGTAATAAGATTGCAGCAAGCAGTCTGCAAAGTAGTTGATCTGAAATAAGTTTGAATATGCAGAAATCCACCGTAGCACTTCAGCGCTACTGTACTTCACTTCATAATATATTTGTTGCAAGATATTTGCTCTGCTCAACTCTCTCCATTTTTGTAGTTTGCAGCTTTGCTTAAAAAGAGAAAATACACAATTGAGGGTTGTTAGCCTTTTTTAAGCTTCTTGGCAGGTATCATATTCTTTGAATTATGACCTCAGAAAGGTCATTTCAAGTATCCAAAATACTTGGCTCTAGTATTTTGTTCAATAATTTAAAGTGTTTTGTTTTGTAATGTCTTTTCAACCCAAATTGTTGTGATCTTTTAATTATAAACTGTCTGATATGAGACCATGAGAAGTGTATTTTTGAACATAATTACTTAAGAAGTGCAGTAAAATTTCTCAGTAAGGAAATGTGAATTTGTTTCACTTTTAACATAACAGACAGTCAAACCAAAACACTTTTTAATAGTATTGGTTTTGAAGTTTCTGACTTAGCACACTTAAACTCTTTTTTAATTATTATTTCAGTAATGTTTCACCTGTATTCACATATTTTTAACTTGTGATGGGAAAGCACAAATGCCAGATGTAACAAAATAACAAAAAAAAAGGAGGAGGAGACAGGTGCCTTTCTACAGATTTCAGAGCTTACCTTTAGGCTTTCATTTCTTGAAGTCCTTCCTAGACATTAAAAGAGATTATCATGCGTAAGAACTGGTACTATATCTATTTGCTTTACACTTTCCTGGCTGAAGAGGCATTGATTGGTACATGTGAATAGATGGGAAAGTTGTAGGAGACTGAAGTCAAAGGTGTGACAAAATGGTCAGGATTAGAAATGCCCTAAGTGAATGAAGTTGCTTAAGCATGGCTTTGTACAGCTTGCTTCTGTAAGGCTTGAGTTAGTGGTCCTTTTAAAAACCTTTCTATTTCAAAGTCTCTTAAGTGTTAGGCTTCAAGACCTTGCACATTTCTCTGTAACCAAAGTTGCGTGGAACGTAATTGTCGAGCATGGACAGTTTTTAGAGAGTACAGAGTTTACATTAAGGAAACAAATGCTTCTCATTAATAGAATTTATGTCAGAATAGCTTATTTGGAGGAGCAGTCCCAGTATACTGCAGAACCCAGTCTCATATACAGATAATAACATTATCTGTATCCTGAAAATGAAGACCTGGCAACTGCTCTCCTATTTAGTAGAAGTGAAGGTCTGTGAGGTCATTAAACAAAGGGCAGGACAGGAAAGAAAGGTATCCATTTGGTTCACAATATATTATCTTAATCAGACTTTTTAGGAAGGAGGTGCACAGTCCAAACCGTAAGTTTGTTTCTAGTTTCTAATTGATTTTTCAGTGATAATACAGAGGTATTCTGTCCAATGAACCAAATCTTCCTCTTTATCTGTATTTTTAAAAACAAATGTATAAGTCTTTCTTGACCCCTAGAGCTTATGCTGCTTTACCAGCTATGGACATTCATCTTCAGAATATTTCAAAATAAATTTTCCCTCTCTTCCTCTTAATTACAGAATTAATAATATCTGTATTATTTGAGGCATGTTTTGGACATGCAAGCTGAGACTGACAGTATTCAAACCGCTTTACTGGACTTCGTATAAGCACCTTGGGAATTACAAACAAAGCTACTTAGTTTAGAAAAGAGGGGTTTCGTTGGTAAAATTTGTCTGCCAATAAATATTAATACCTTTGCTGTGCCTTCTTGTCCAGCACTCCAGTGTTTCTTCTGACTTGGAAATAGCAGTTTCTTTTTTCTATTTTGTACTTCTTGATACATATTCTTAGGGCTTCTTTGATGCAAATGGCATTCTCGAATATTTAAATGTCACATTCGTACATGTTTCTAGCATGCTAAATCTTGTTCCTGAAGAAATTTAATTTGCTGTTGCCAATGGAGTAGATCCAGGCCCAAGTTCTGTTCAAGTCTGTAGCGTTGCTTATTCGGTAGAAGTAAAACATATGAACACTTTCAGGATTGAGGTCTGCATTATGACACTGAAAGCAACTAGAAAAGGAATACAATTGTGTGCATAGAAACGTCGTCTGAAAGTGATAAGCATGAATTGCTTATCAAATACAACCACAATCTTTACCTTTTTCTTCTCCTCAACTTTAAAGACATGTATTGAAAATCCAAAGAGAAACTCTAAGGATTTTAAGATTCTTAGAAGATTCTTATTAAGAGTTTTGTATTACTTGAGAAAACTTATTTGCCTCAGTGCCATGACCATTGCCTTAATTTACACAAGGATTTAAGATCACATAGTAACTCTGATTAAGAAAAAGGAACAGATGCCTCAAGCCAGGAACTTCACATAAAAAGTTGTATTCTTAGAAGTAACCTACAGTAGTTATTTTCTTGCAATCAGTGATGCTTATCTAACTGGACATCCATTCTGCTCCCCTGTACTTCAGTAAACCATGGAATGTTACTGGACATTAAAGCCACATGACACACGCAGTCACTGCTAGTTTTTGACAAGAGCCAAGTAGTAGTAAGTCTGTGACACTTGCCTAGTTTATCATTGCATTTTGCAGATAGTTTGTTTTTTTCTACCAGATGAGTTGTGTCTTCTTGCCCAATGGAAACCATCTCATAGCTGGCCTTGAACTCTTCAGGCACGACATCTTCAGTGAAGCTCATGCCTTTCTTTTCTTTGGCACATGGCAAACATGAGTATTAGTCATCAATGTACTCTACAGAAGTTCAGGATACTACTATTCTCAGGAGGAGAAAAAACATGTTTTCTCATCTGTTTCTGTATAGCCAGTCCTGTGTCTTTCAGTGATTGTTCATCTCAAATTTGCAGCTTGCTGTTAATTTCTTGTGTGAGTAGACATCTACAATCCTCTCAAATAAGGTGAGGCTTCACAAGTCAAAGGTGAAATTGCCATGTGTAGTTGCATTGTGAGCAGTGCACATTCTGACTGTAGATGCTGCTGCTTGCCTGCATGGCTGTTCAGAGTGGAGCCTGTCAAAAAGTTACAAACAAGGCAGATGGGGTGGAGGTTTTAAAATTGAGATCCAAACCAGTGCACAGGCATGGCCTATATCTGTACATGCACACCATTTAATCCCCATCAGCTAAGTATTAATTGATGGAGTATTTGTATTCCCTGAGAAATGCAAGGTTTTTAAAAGTAGTTAGTTGGAATTTCTGTATAGGTGAAAAGACTCTTCTAGAACACTGGCTGGTAATTACTTCCAGTAACTTTCTGTGCTTTAAAATCATGATAAATTTTAATGCATTGCACAATGTCTCCAGCAGTGAGTTATCCTAATTCATATTTCATTGTATGCAGTAGAGTTTCTACCGATTGACTTGACAAGGGGAAAAAATGATCATCACTGTCTCAAAAGATTCCAGTCTACTATATTTAATTATTTGGGGTTTTCTCAGTTGTATAGCCTCAGACTCTAGCAGTTTATTCATAATTCTGAATGTTGATTTCAGATTGTAATGACAATGCTAGGATGTTCCAGCTGTGTCTTCACATACAGCAGTGAGCTCTGCTGTCATCTTCTTTTCCTGTTTAATTGGACTTTGTTTTCTACTCCATGATAACGCAAGGGAAAGAAACATGAATTAGTTGATACTGGAGTTGAGTACCTTTATATGGCACTGTTCTCACAGCATTCTTCTTTCAGTGCTTTTGAAGCTTTACTTCTTCTGATGAATGTAGATCTATATATTTAGTTCACTTTGTATGCCCTGGGTATTCCTAGAAATGCAGTTGAGACCTTGCTTACTGTAACGAAATGTGAGTTAGCTACTCTAGTTAGGGTTCTTGTTTCTTTCTTCACCCTAAAGATACTGTAACATACATTCTAAAATTGTTTTGCCTTGTCCTTAATGCTATCTGAATATAGCTGTAAGAGAAGGTCTACATAAATTCTCATTTGCTTTTCTTGAAAGTAATGGATAATTTCCTGTATATGAAATAAGATAGGAATAAATCAATTTTAAAATATTAACAATGTTTACAGTTTATAAAATAATATTCTAAAATCATGTGGAAGAAAAAGTAAATTCACAGTTCCTGTTCTGTTTAGGCTCTGAGCCATGAATGCAGTGAGGTCCATAAAGTTACACTTTTGTTTATGCAAGAGTTAAGGCTCCTGTTGCAGTTGTTTATCCTCTGACTGGACATCTAGTGAAGACTAAACGATTGTTGGGGAAGCAGAGTGAATTGTTACTGCCCGAGGCCTCTCTTGGCAATGGGAAAAAAACCAACTGAAGTATGAGCATCATCTATCTGTTGAAAAGGATATGTGCTAGTCCTTTAGACTGCCAGATCATTTTCAGTTGTTCCAAATGCAGCACTATAAAAATGTTTCTTTGCAGTGTCTTCATTTTACTTTTCAGATTAGGAGAACTTTGTGAACTGTGCACCAAAGCAATAATTTATTCTGACAAAATAGTTCATAGAATCATGGAATGGTGGGGGTTGGAAGTGATCTCTGGAAATTACCTAGTCCAACCTCCTGGCCAAAGCAGGTAACCTAGGGCAGGCCACACAGGAACACATCCATGTGGATTTTGAAAGTCTCCAGCTAAAGTAGACTCCACAACCTCTCTGGGCAGCCTGTTCCAGTGTTCCATCACCCTCACAGTAAGAGTTTTTCCTGATGTTGAGGTGGAACTTCCTGTGTTTCAGTTTGTGTCCATTGCCCCTTGTCCTATCCCCAGACCCCACTGAAAAAGTCTGCCCTCTTCTTCACACTCACCCTTCAGATATTTGTAAGTATCTGAATGTCTTCTCTTTCCCAGACTAAACAGCCTCAGGTTTATCTGCCTCATAAGACAGATATTCCAGTCCCCTAATCATCTTTGTGGCCCTCCATTGGACTGTCTTTAGTATCTGCCTGTCCCTCTTGAAATGGGAAGTCCAAAACTGGACACAGTACTGCAGATGTGGTCTCACTGAGGCAGAGTACAGGGAGAGGAGAATCTTCCTCAAAGTGCTAGACACATTTTTCTTAATGCACCACAGGGTATCATAGGCCTTGTTGGCCACAAGGGCACAACTTATTGTTCACCAGGGCTCCAGCGTCCTTCACCATGAAGCTGCTTTCCAGCAGGTCAACCCCTAGTCTGTACCGGTCCATGGTGTTCCTCTTCAGGTGTAGGACTCTACACTTTTTCCTGTCGAACCTCATTAGATTACCCTTTGCCCAGTTCTTCAGTCTGTCCAGGCCTCAGTGGCCACACAGCCTTCCAGAGTACCAGCTAATCCTTCCAGTTTTTTAACATCAGCAAGCTTGCTGAGGGTGCACTGCATCCCCCACCCAGGTTGATGAATATGTTGAACAAGACTGGACGCAATACTAACCTCTGGGGAACACCTCTAGCTGCAGGCATCTGGATGAACTCTGCTGCTGATCACGACCCTCTTGAGTTCTAGACAGTTCTCAGTCCATCCCATAGTCCAGTCTTCTAACCCACACTTCTTGAGCTTACCTGAGGAGGCAGTGTCAAAAGTCTTGTTGAAATTGTTAGTTTCAACTTGATTCTTTTTTTTTTAATCTAAGTTGAGATATGTTGCATTAGGTTGTTTTGGTTTGGTTTTTTTTTCTCTTTTTTTATTATTTAGAGAGGAAGCAGTTACTGCTGAGTCACAAATGTTGCTTAAGCTGTACAAAACAGTCCTGTGATGAGCTTTTACCACTAAGAAGCAATGTAGTAGATACTTTTATTTCCTTCCTTTCTCTCCAGACTAGTTACTGATTGGCTTACAACTGAAATTGAGAGAAGCTGTGCAGTCTCCTTTGCTAAAGACTTAAAAACTAATCCAGGTGGATTTTTTATGTGGTCTACCCCAGGTCATTATGCTTTGGCAGGTCTCTTCTAATCCCTGCTCTTCTGTGATTCTGTAAAATCTCTTCATGGGTATTTGTCTGACCTCTTTAAGTGACCTAAGTGTAAGCACTTAGTAACATTTACTTCATTACCACTTACTGTTTTGCTATTTGATCTGTAACTTTCAAAACACGGTTTATTGAGGAGTAGTTAGATATGTCAGTGTTCTTTCTTTCTCCCTGTTTTTTTTTTCTGACAATACTTTCCTATACATGCTTTGCTTCAGATGTGAGTTTCTGGGGCAAAGACACAATTTGTCTAGATGATATTTTGTGTATCAGGATGAGTATAGGTCTAATAAATAATGATTGTACAGTCAGTAAAGAACATAGATTTGACTTGGGGAGTAAATAACCTTCAGGGTTCACAGGTTTGTTTCCATTACAAATGTCTGTTTTGCAGTACTGATATAAATGTATTACATGTGTGGCATTGCTTCCTTGATTGTTGGCAAGTTCTTCAGACAAGGCTGCCAATTCCTTGTGAAGAAACATAATAGAACTCAAAAATGGTTTTACAGCCTGTAAATTTTATTTAGTTTAAAATACAGAGATAACAATGATGGCAGTGATGCACAACAAAGGATTTTGAATTAGACAGAATTGTAAGAAACATAATAGAGCTCAAAAACGGTTTTGTTTCTTACAGCCTGTAAATTTTATTTAGTTTAAAATACAGAGATAATCATGATGGCAATGATGCACAAAAAAGGATTTTGAATTAGACAAAATACTTTCACCCCAGATAGTGAAATTGTATGAAAATCAGGAAGAGTAGCTGGAGATCAATGAATATATGAATAGTCAGCAAGAAGAAAGCTTTAGATGAGAGGTAAAGCTTAAAAATCAGCTAAGCAAATCATGTGAATCTTCACATTGAATCAGAACTGGATGATTTAGCAGTTGCTTTTTGTACTTAAAGCATGAATAGGTAGTATGTTACAGAAGAAAGTCTGCAAGGGACATACAGAAAGTAAAGTCGTTATTTCCTCTTTTGTCCTTTAAAGTCACTTAAGAATTAATATAGTTATCTTCCATTCCATATTACTGCTTTGGAAAAGTGCTTTTTTTCATTCCAGTGGAATCTTTTAGGTTTTTTTTTTACTTCTGTTGTTCATCAAAAACTGATTAAGAACGTGGCTGTTTCTAGTGAATGTTAACAATGTAAAAATCCAAGTTTTGAAGCAGCTTTGTCACAGGGAGTGCTGAGAATAGTTGTAAATGGATCTGGTTCATCTTTGGGAAAAGAATAACTAAAAATGCTTTATGAGAAACTATAGTGTTGGGTTTTTTTGTTTGTTTGGTTGATTTTTTTGTTTGTTTGTTTAACTTTAGCTTTTAAAAAAAATTCAAGTAACACAATTAAAATATAAGAACCTGAGGGATCTAAACTTGGAGCTTATCTAATGCAATACTCAGAATTTCCAGGCTCTATTCAAGAGCACAGCTCTGCTCCTGGAATCTGAAAGGCCCCTCCTAAAATTGTTGAACATGTGAGATTTGCTTTCTCCAAACCCAAATTTTCAATAGAAATTACCACTGGCAGAAATGTTGTTTCCAGGAATGCAGAAATTCCAAAAAATAAAATATACCCTATGTAGTTGGGGTTTTTCTGTCCATTTATTCTGATCTTTCATTCAATCATTGCTTTCCACTCTATTCCCATCCAAGGGGAGTATCACAGAATGTGCTGTTTGTGTACACGAGCACAGTATGTGTATAGTGTTATGAGGGACTCAGCTATGACAATGTGGCTTGTGTGGGACCGGTGAATAATAATTTTCCTGCCGCTTAAGCTTAGTGAGCTGAGACTGTATTGCTTTAAGAATTCTCAGTAATGCCTTCCAGTTTTATTGATAAAATACTCAGATAAAGCATGGTTGCTCATTATGAGCCTGCTTTGGTACAAAAAATGATTCTCTCTTAGTGATTAGTGTTTGCACGTGCAGATGAGATTCAGATTTATCATCTCCAGCTTCTTTAGGTAAAAATGCTTAGGTAGAGATATAAACTGTTTGAGAACTCATTGATTGCTGCAGCTTACTGAGTAACTTTACTGCAAGGCCAAAGGGATATGAGCAGTTTTTCCTGGCTGCAGGTTATGAATAAATTTAGTGAGTAAGGTCTGTGCAGTATTTAATTTGTTTTAGGAGTCAGGAAAGAGCTTCTCAAACAGAGAACATCAGTAGGATTTGTGCATCAGCATATAAATGGCACACTTCCTGGATGAGAATACTTTCCTTACGTGAAGGTTGTGTCATATTTTAAGAACTCATCAAATGCAAATCTTGATTCACATCTGAGCTGTAGCATTCAGGTTTAGGTAATCTTAGAAGTATCTGACTACTGTCTGATTTAGAACAGACAATGTTACACCCTTTAGCAACCAGTTGCTGGGATCAAGAATGACTACAGCAGCAAGCGAGGAAAAGATATCTTGATAGGTTAAGACAACTTGTGTAAGAAAGACAGTGAAATTAAATATTCTTGATTCTTAGGGTGGAGGCAGAACATCAAAATAAAAATCACTGGATTTCAAGAAGGCAGACTTCAGCAAATTGCTAGGGGTGAGATCGCGCAGAAGACAAATATGAGGTAAGAGAGGAACTGAGGAGGTAAGACGCATCCTTGGAGATGCAAAAATATATCCCAATGCAGAAGACAGACTAGCTGTAGTAAGAAACTAACTTAGTTAAATGAGGAGTTTCATTGACTTCAAACACAAGGGCAGGTGGAAATTCATATACCACCAAAGAACAGAATTGACAGATGGGGATGCATGTAGATGAGATACAGCTGTCAACTGACAGAATAAATACCTTAGTAAAAGATTGCTGCTAATGAAAGTGGTGACTGCTTAAAAGAGGATGGCTCAAATGATCATGTGTTTGATTCAGAATTGCAATTTGTGTGTTGGAATTTTTTAATTTAATGATGACTGATTGAGAAAGTCAAAAATCACCTGCCAATGTATTGCTTATGCGTTGACATGAATGACAGAGATGGAAAAGCTTACTTAGAGAAAAGATAACAGGATAGAAAACAGTAACATGTTGTCACATTGACTGGGCCTAAAGAATTACTTCCTATTATTTATAGAACCAATCTGAGAAACCTTAAGATCACGAAACCCAAGAGAAGTGCTAGATGACTGGAAAAAAAATAAGGGTAAAAATAGTGCTTTGACTTTTTAAGGGCAAAATGGAGAAGATGGAAATTATAGATCAACTTGCACAACGACTTTTTTTTTTTTCTGATAAGTAAAAATTAAGATCTTGTGTTAGCATCAGCAAGATACATACGACATGCATAACAGCTGATAAGTACTTGCTATGATTAGGTCACATAAAGCTTATCTAATTTCAACCAAATGACTTTAAGGGGCTGCTGCTAAGCTGCAGTCAGCCTACTTGTATTGAATTTTGCCAGCTTTCTTGACTTAGGAGACTTGAATTTCGAAACGGTTTTGATAGTTTTCCTTAGAAAATTGCTTCAATGTGAAGGGCTGTCAGTATAAACAGCTATCATTAACACCACTAGGACATAGATCTGAAAACTTTGTGCAAGTTGTTATTAATACAAGTACAAAACAAATTTTAGTACCTCGTAAGAAGTATTTTTGTATCAGCTTCCTCAAGTGATACGTTTCTGTGCATAACCCACAATTTGATATTATACCATTTAATATATACAATGATTGTGCAAACTGGCTTTAAGACATTCAGCCAAAGGCTTTATTAAATAAATGTGCATTTATTCAGTTATGTATCAAGCACCTGGTCTATACTCACACTTTAAAAGATTTCACGTAACAATATATGCTATGCCTTAAAAAATTAGGATGCATATTAAAGACAGACTGGAAATCAAGCAAAAAAAAATTACTGAGTGGTATTACCTGCAGAATAGGGGAGCTGTGTTGTATTGTATAATGCATCAAATAGGAGAATTAAGATGCATTAGCTACTATCCACTTTTCTGATACAGAATGTAATGGTCCTTGGGTCTTATCAGTTAGACAGTAACATGCTCAGAACTGATCCTTCTATTTCTGAGCTTCTTATTTAAGCGTTTATGTCTTGATTGTGAAACTGATTTGATAAAAAGGGTAAGTTATCTGTGTGTTTACAGTGCTAAGGCACATTTAATTAGCAAGAGATTAGAGTATTCATTGCTCAACTTTATCTGCAGAAGAGTTCTCAGATAAGTTTACTTTTAAGATCAGTACAATACTCTTCATGTTAACATGTACATTTCTGCTGGTGGTCCAGATGCCTAACCTAAGAACTTTTTAAGGAATTTCGTTTGTCAGCACTGTAATCCTCTTTTCACTTGAGGCATGTTCCTTACAGCAAGAACGAGTTAGATGCAGTTGCCATCTTTTTCTTCAATCAAAAATACTGCCTGTTGAAATATGTTCAAAGGCCTTAGCCCATACTGCCTGGCAGTTCAATATTGTTGGGAGGTTTTAGGCCTGTTCTGTTTTCAGAAGGGATTGTCAATAAAGAAGAAAATTCCTTGCAAGTCAGGTATCTATTTAGCATCTTTGCAGTTTTGTTATTTGAAGACCCTGATCTTCACACTGGAATCACAACTGTGGCTCTCTTAGACTATCTGTCTTAGACTTGGCATGAGTCTCTCCCTAACCAGCGAGATTTCTGATGGTGAAAGTTTCAAGACTGCAGATGAGAGGCTGTGGAGAACTTGAGACTTTACGTCATCTGGTCCATTGTTTTTAATGTTAACTATTTCTTCCTTGGAACTATTAAAGTTGCCAAGGAATTGCTTATTCTTACCAAAAGAGGCTCCCACTTCTTTCCCCCAGCACATGACAGACTGATGCCTGGTCATGAGGGGAAGGCAAGAGAGGCGTCAGAGAAAAATGGCAGCCAAAAATGGTTTGCCATCAACAGAGAACCTTTGCAAAAAATGGAGAGTAGTCTGGTTTTGATCAGCCTTTATCATGAGAAAACGTGGAAGGGGACAGGAATATTAAGTGCATTGTACTGCTGGCACGTACACGTACAAAGAACTGGTTTCTGGAGTACATCACAACTATTACTTGCAGATCTACTTACTGAACATGTGTTCAAGCCTCAGGGCTTGGCACCGTAGCCCAAACACTGCTATCTTACCACTAAAATGAGCCCCAGAGTCTCTGTGTAGTACTACCCTAGAACAAATGAGGAAAGATAAACATTTATTTTAGAAAAGGCTGATTTAAGTATTTTCTCTCAAAATATTAAAGGCTTCTGTTACAGCTGTATGCATTATAGTATCTTAAAATGTTAAGCAGTTACATTGTCAGTCTTAAAGAGAATGCACTGATCTAATGAGTGGAGTAGCCCAAACCCCTTCCTCTTTATTAAGAATCAGGAAGTTCGTTTCCGAAGTGTTAAACCACAATTCAGTAGTACTGGCTGCTCCCAGTACTTTATCCAGAGCAATTCAAACAACTACTTCAAACTTAGAAATTGATTAGGCGTTAAAAAAGCTTGGGATTTTTCCCCCCCTTCCATACATAGCATAGATCTGTGAAGGTAAAATCTACTGTACCTAAAAGCTGAAGGCAGTGCCAGTCAGAAAAAAAATCACTCTGTCCTCTTTGTTGTCAAGGTGTATTCCATGAATACCCAATACATTTAAAACTGATCAGTCTAGGGAGGAATTATTCTGAATGCTGTTTTCACATTATTTTACTTTGACAAATATATCTCTGGGCAAACTACTAAGTGCTAAATAATGAAGAAAGAATTTGCTCAACCATTCTCTGATAAAATGTAATCAGTTAGCATCTAGTAAGCTATAGGGATGTTAACTATGTAAAGTGTATTCCCTAGTTATAAAAGGTTCCAAATCTTAGTATAATGACAACTACGCTTAATTGCAAGTAAACATTCAAATAATTGCTAATGAAGCAATAAAACTAACCTTTTAGTAGAGACAGCAGATGCAAGATAAGGTTTAAGCTATAGTTTCCTGTTTATTTAAATCATTACTAAGAACAAGTCACTTTTGACTTGATCATTCCTCCTGTAATCAAACTTGAGAGGCAGTGTAGAGTATTTGCTTGGAGGGACACAATAGGTAACTGAAATGTTGAGGTCTATCTCAAGATTTAGCATAGCCTGGCTTTCATTTGCAGTCAGGAAAGACATATAGGCAGGTATAGCAGAATCAGAATTGTGTCCTAAAAGAGAACACATAAACTGCTATGTCAAAGTGATGGTTCTTCTATAGGAGCTACTTCATGCTTAGACATGTGGTGTTTTGTGAGGTTTTATCAGTTCACTTTCGACATCTCAAAATGGGAAAGGAAAATATCAGTGGCTGAGAGACAGCTGCAGTAAATTTGGGTGACTTTGCTACTGCAGTGTGTTCATGGTGCTGCTATAGAGGTTTTTTTTAGCTCCCCTTAGATGCTTATTTGTTTTTTCTCTTAAGATCATATTCAAGTGTTTACTTGTTATTCTGTCTCTACAAGGGACAACATGCTTCCTTGTAGTCATAGCATTAGTCTAAATACTTAGATGAAGACTGAAGAGCTAAACAGTTACTGCTAGTGTAGAAAACAGCTCTTTCTGAACCTTAAATTCTCCTTGCTGCTGATCTGTCTTGGTTTTCCATAGATTCCTGAATTTGGACAAGCATATGACATTATTGTCTGAATGCTTCCACCTCGATACACTTTTGTATGCTCCTTATCTGAGAATTTTTCACGTTTATTTTAATATAAAATTCAGCTGCTGCTTCCTACAGTTGTTTCATGTCAGCAAGGTTATAGTTACTTGGTGCCTGAATGCTTATTTTAGGAATATGAATTTCTCATCCCTGAGAATTTTCTCACTGTCCCAGTGAGAAATAGTAGTGCATGGCTTTACAGGGGAGAACAGCAATTGAGAGGAAGTGGTCTGAATGAGATCAACCCTTCCAGAACCAGAAGCAAAGGCCTCTGAGTTCCAAGATGCTTCCGTTTTCTCAGCTGTAGAATGTTCTTGTCGGTATTAAAAACGCCTGTGTTTTATAAGTGCACACAAACTCCTGGCATTTTGTCCAGCAGAATGTCACTGGTTTAAATCTCTTTTAAACATGCAATCAGCTATTTAATCATGCCTGATGCTTAATATAGTTAGCAACTTTTAAAACGGGGAGGAAGCTGTCACTAGAAGCACTGCGTTTTATTCTGAACTCTGATAGTTTTGCACTGGAAGCTCTAGGTGTTTCCTTTGAGGTCTGGGTGCAAGCAGGGTTATTTCCCTATTCTGCCATCACTGATGCTGAAACAGTCTTTGTAAACTGATTTATAATTTTTTTTAACTCTTGCAGCCTAGTTCCTCTTGTGTGTTGGTAGCTTCTTTCTCAGTAGCTTTGTTCCTAAGGTATCTTGGTGGTGAAAGCCAAAACAAAGGATAAAAATGTGTTTGTAACTTCTGTGAACTTGTAATGAGGTTCAGAGTCTACTTTGAGGTTCGGTTCTGGTCTGGAGTAATCGTCCAGCGATATATTTCCATTTAGTAATAAAAGAGTCTCCACGCTTTTCACTTGTATAAGCAAAAAAGCTTGAGGGTGCGGAAACAGTTCGTGTTAAAAGTTAAAGCTTATAGTCAACGACTGCAATGTTTGCTTTGTGCTTCTAAGGCCAGTGCCCTCTTTTTCCTTGCGGGCTGTTAATGCAACGCTTTAGCTCTGCTGCCTGCCTCCGCGTCCTTGCCGCGCTTCTCCTCGTTCACTCGGACCTCATCCCGTTGCCCGGACGTTAAGAGTTGGTGCAGCTGTCTCTTTTATCTAAAGGCAGTGTAATCAGACCGTACAATGACGTTTCAGTGCCACTCCGTAGCCTTTACCGCCTTCTGCCGGGCGCCACGCAGGCCTGGTCTCCGCTCCGCGGCACCGAGCGGCGCAGCCCCTCCTTCCCCAACGCCTCCCCCCGCAGCCTTAAAGGGGCTTTCCGTGCGCCGCTGGTGCCGTGCCGCTCTCGGGACGCCTCTCTAACGAAAAAGCCCCTGCCGCCCCGCCTACGCTTCCCGTGCGCCCCGCTCTGCCCGCGGCGTTTCCTGCTGCTCTTGGGGAGCCCCGGATCGAGAGCGGGAGAGTCTTCCCCTCCCGGCATTCCCTCCGGAGCAGCGTAACGCCCTCCTGCGCAGTCCGGTGGGAATCGAAGGCAGAGCCGCAGCGGAGTGGCGCAGCGTCCGCCTGTGAACAGCCACTTCCCGCCGCCCCGCGCCATCTTGACTGCCAGCCTCCCCCCTCCCTCTTCAAGATGGCGCCGGGGGGTGAGTGACATGTCCAGTCACGTGGTCAGCAGATGAGCCCCCTCTCTTCCCCCCGCCTTAAATGATCTCTATGGTTCAGCCGGACACAGAGGCGGCGGCAGCGGCGAGGGACGGAGCCGCGGCGGGAGCGGTGCCGCGGCCGGCCACCCGGCGCCTCCTTTGTCTGCGGCCTCAGCAAGGCGAGAGCTTTCCCCTTCCCGACCCTCCGGCCTGCGCTCTGCCGTGCTCGCCCGAGGGCTCGGCTCCCTCCGCCCCGCCGGGAGAGGCGGCAGGGGCTCCCCGCTGGGCGGCCGGGCAGGGGTCCTTCCCGGACCACTTCTCTCCGGGCGGCAGCAGAACGCGTCTTCGGGAGAGCGGTGGCTGAGACCGGAGCTCCACGGCCTCATTGCCTCCGCAGTGCTCCCCCCTCCGGGAGGGGGTGAACTGCCCGCTGGGGCCTTGCAGGCGGGGTTGGCGTGGCGGGAGGTCAGCTGCGGCCAGGCAGGCGGGCAAGGAGAGTTGCCCCGCGCTCCCTTACTCCGCGGGCTACCCGATGCTGGAGCCGTGGCCGGCGGACGGCCGTGGTGCAGGGAGGGGCTGCGCGGGCAGGTCTTGTGCGGCTGCGGTTCCTGCGAAGGGTGGGTACGGAGGGCGGCTGAAGCGGGCGGGAGGGGGTGGGGGTGTCAGCGTGTGGGGTTGTCTGCTGTGTCTCTTGTCCCCCATCCCCCCATTCTGTTTTCTCTTCTTTCTTCCTTTCCTCCCCACCTTCCCCTCCCCGCCCCATCTGTTATAGGCTTGCGGAACTGTGGCCGTTTTAAATTAAACGTGATCTTTACTGTACCAGCTGGGGTCTGTAATGTATCTGATAAATGGAGCTCTTCCCGTCGGTTTCAGGTCATGCAAGGAAAAGGGCAAAGCTGGGGAGGGAGCTGGGCGGGGTTTCCCTTTGCTTTTCACAGTCAGGCGAGAGGAGTCTGGTTGATGTCTGCAGCAGATAAAGGAGACAAGAGGATCATCAAAAGACCCTAGAGCCCTTTATCTTTCTGCTGTTTTTCTCCCCTCTAATTTAATTTATCGTTGCTGTGTTGTCTGCTTGTTTTCCCCTTTCAGAAGGGGTCGGGTGCACCAAGGCCCTGGCTGAGGTAGTAGTTTGTGCTGTTGGTCGGGTTGTGACATTGCCCGCTGTGGAGATAACTGCGCAAGCTACTGCCTTGCTAGTGCTGGTGATGATCAGCTGCAGATGAAGACAATGACAATGGGAATCCCCTTTGTTATCCCGGGATTGCATGCTGCTGAGGTGGCAACAATTCCATCTCCTCCTACTTCTGCAGAAAGAGCCTAACCTTGGCCACTGAGATGAGTAGTGGAGTTCGACCCTCTCAATATGATGCTGCTTTCATTCAGCTGGATGAGAAAAACGTAGTTTCACCCTGTTTGGAGGGAACCTGCATTTGGGCTGAAGAGCAAGTGTCGACATTTCATCTCGTACTTAAACCTTACTCACATGGCATCTTTGAAAGAGGTGGATTTTCTGGTTTGTGAAGACATCAATGATGGACTTGTGTTTTCTGTGTTCTGAATGTGCAAAACTTGTGTGTGTGGCACTGCTTTTCTTTGAAGGGTGAAAAATCATTTTTATTTATCTAACAAAAGCAAATGTGTAATTATCTCATTATATTGACAAGATAGACATTTTACAGTGCGGTTGACTAATTATACTGCTTGATGGTAATAGTTTTTTAGGTGAACTTCTGAGATGTTTTTCCTGTACATTTTGGCTGACTTGTGAAAAGCAAACCCCAGAATCTGCTATTGTGAATTAATTAAAATTACTGGCATATTTATAGTGATGGCTAAGGGTGTATATATATATATATATATATTTTTTTTTTTTTTTAATATATGAATTTTGGTGTGCTGGTCACATTACAATGGCTTAAACTTGGAATCTATTAAATTATTTACAATAATTGTGCATAAATGTCTCTTAAATTTTTTAAACTGAGAGTTAGTTTTTCTTTATGTATGAGACCGAACTATGAAACAGGTTGTGGCTCACCATTTGAGTTCACAGTGAATGCTAAAGCTGTAGCTAAAAACCTTTAAATGAGTTGGTGCTTTCGTTGTGCTTCTAATTCACAGTTGTAATGTATTTATAATATTGGGAAGAGACCTGGGCAAACTTGCACATATTTAACGTTTTCTTTTACATTGTTTGAATTCGTCTGTTTAGAAGACATGCAAAGGTTGCTCTTGCACCTCTGCTGAATGTAAAGTGCCTTGCAGAAGATAGGGAACATTGTACTTCCTGACAAGTTAAGTCTGATGATTGTTCATTTCTACCCAGTGCAGTGTGTTCTGGTAATTTGAGCTCTGTCATAAACTAAACTTTTCTAAAGCTAGATATTGTCATATTCGCTAATAAACTAACACAATAGGTGTTCTTACTAGTCAAGTTTCTTAGAAGCAAAATAGTGATCACAGCCAACTGTCCACAAAGGAAACATACCTTGGATTCTTTCCTCACCTTTATTTTAAGGGACAAGAAGGAAACTATAGCTGCCTGCTTTCCACATCATCATAAACTGAGCCCCTTGAGCTTTCATGTTGAAGTTAGGGTGATGTTTTTAGTACCTACCTTTCAGCGCCTGGTTTAGCTGACTAGTTTATTAGTACATCTCTTCAGTGCGCACAGAAGATCCCTGATGAAATTCATGCATTCAAGTGCCTTGGCGTTATTTGAGCTGAGCTTGTCTTCTTTCAAGGAGCTTGTATCTATGAGTTGGTTTTAAGGGATGTGAAGGAGCTTGAGCTAAGCAAGTGCATGTAGGTGGGTGGTGTGAAATTGTCCTCCCTGTTCCTTTGATTTATGCTCTTACAACTTGGGTAGAACGTGAGCTGGGCTCCCTTTGTAGCTTTTTGGGGTTGAGGAAGAATGGGAGAAAATGTGTTCAAATATACTACTGTTAAATACTTAGTTGTTTATCTTCTGTGTGAAATAGCTCCCTTAAACTTCACTTGCCACCTGAGCAATCAGTGTTTTGTACTCTGGGTGGTGACTTCAGAGTTCAGGAGAATGTTAACCTCTACTTAAAACAATGCTAATTGAAATACTGCAGATAGGAGGACTACTATTGAGTTGATGTATAATGCATGAGGTGGTTTATCCTTGTGTCCATTGAAGTCTCAGTTGTGTATTGCTTGACAGATTTTTAGGCTTTTTTCTTTGTGAAGCTGCATTCAAGATGCTTAGCTTCAGGAGCATCCATACATTTCTTAGTTCAGAACATTTCTCAGTCCTGTGTTCAAGTATAGAATTTAGGCCAGACAAGTTCAGTTGCTAGCATTGTCCTTACTGGTTCTCACTGCTTAACTACCAGCTGAGATATCTTGTAGGAAGAAGGCTGTGAAATTGTGCTTTGAGAGAAAAGGGTTAATTCTTAGTGGAATAGAGAGCCTTACCTAAGTGGTGCTGTGAAAGTCCAAGCTGGCATTTCTGAAAAAAAAATGGGAAAGGTAGCTCATACCTTGCAAATTCAATAATCCTTTATTGTGGTTTGATGAATTAGTTTGGAAAGAAAAGTTGCATCATGCCAATTAAAAAACTGTACTGCTGGCACATTATTGTCTATGGCATTGTCTCTTGCTGAATTCCCCCCCTCCCCCTTTGTTCTTTAGAGGTTTCACTCAGTCAAACTTGTGTGAATTTGTTATAGAAATATTAAAATAGGCACATGGCTGAGCTGATGGAATTTCTGTGCAAAGTTGTTTATAGTGTTTCTATTGTGTATTGTTTGCTGTGCTGGGTGAGAAAGTACTGCAAGAAATGTTCCTCTGTAGCTTTTTTGAGCACTTCTATTGACTCGTAGAATAATAAAAATGCATTGAGATTCACGGCATAGTCGATTAAGCTTTAGATGCTCTTATTCCCTGCTCTGATGTCTTTTTGCGCTATTGTCTTACCTATTTTGTGAAGAGCAGTCACCAGCTGCCTACCCCTCCAGCTACTGTCTGTCAATGCTGCTTCTAAAGATACTGGCATGCATCAACCTAAAATCTTAGATTCAAGATAGTTGCTTCCCTGCAGGGTGCAGTTGCCCTCTCTGTCACCAAGGAGAGTGCTGTGTTCCCATGCTAGCAAAATTGATATTTGAGAACTTGTCTTCACTGTGAGCTCACTTGATTCTTCTACTTTAACAGATGCTGGGCCATACATATAATGAGTGAGACTTCCCACTGACACTGGGAAGCAGCTTAGGACAGTAAGAGGAAATGCCAGTTTCTAGAAAATTACCTCTATAAATACATTGGCACCTACTGAAAATACATCAATGCATTTCACAAGTGATGTGTGTGGCTTTTCATGTGTATGAATGAGTGCAACAATGAGTTAACAAGGAAATGCTTACACTAGTCACAAAAGTGGACCATATTCTTTGTATTTGCATTATTTACATCTTCCATTGTCCTGTGCTTAAGTGTTCCTCAAATGACAGAAACTGTCTAGAATGTTGCTTCTACAGGAAGGTTTATATTTGGGTTATATGGATATGGTATATGCTTCTAGAGAGATTCTTTCTGTAGCAGACATGGGAGTGTCATTCAAAATAAAACTGTAAATGTTTGGGAAGCTATCATAAGTGTTGAGATTCTAATTATCTAGGATGCCTTGAATGTTACTCTTCTAATGTATATTTGAATCCTAATTTATACAAATTTCCATCCAGAACTTGAATGGAAAAAAAAGGGGGGGTGGGGAATGCAGTCTTGCACCTTCTTTATAACTACTGGAAGTGTCTTTCCTGCTGAGGAAATAGCATTTATGGTGTCTGGTCATCAGATCTCTTCCTGGTCCCTGATCACCTTACTACTTCTTTTCACTAATTTCAGCCTGTGTCTAGGGCTAAACTTCAACATTTACTCTATCACCCAGTGACCCCTCCCTAGTACAGAACAGGGATCAGGAAAAAGAAGATCCACAGGATGTAGTTGAAGCATGAAATTGCCAAATGAATACCAGTGTCAGTACAAGGTATATAAGGTTATACTCAGCCCAGCAAAAGTGCAGCAGTCAAAATGTCTAGGCAGGCAGTCCACAAGAACAGGTGAAGGCAGAGGATCCTGAGGAGACCATAGTAAGCACAAACCTTCTCCTTTATACTGAGTGTGATGCTTATGGAATAGGATACACCTGTGAGCCAACTTGAGACAGCTCTCCTGGCTGACTCAAAACTGCTAATGGCCTGCAGCCCCTGGCTGACCTGGGGTTCTGTCCCAGTAAAACCAGGACAGGCTCTTCCCACAGAAGACTTTGAAACTAAGAGCTGTCTTTGACTACTTGAGAGACAGTCGAAGTTTTAGAAGAAAATTATGTTCTTCTGGTTTCCATGAAAATAGGTGTAAGCATCTTATTACTAAAGTTGTGTGGTAACTTTGAGTTCCTCTCACCAGAAGAGAATGCATTGTATGCCTTAGCCCATTCTGAAGGGTGCTTTGTCTGACATCCATTTCATCCTTTGGAGGAAGTGAGGATTTGCATTGCAGGTATCTTAAGCCTTGTCTCAGAAAACTGTCATAAAGGAATTAACATGAAAAGATGTCATCAAATGAGGTAAGGTCACTTTTGTCCTATCTTCTGTGTGGAGGCTTGTGTGTGTTGGAATAGAAGAGGGAGTAATTCTGCTGTTGCTCAACTTTAAAGTACCACATTAGGAGAGATAGTATAAGAGATAGCCTCATGATCTAGCTTTGCCTGTGTCTGGCATCTGTTCCTGGAAGGATATGTTACTTTGATCTCAAGACTTTTAACCGGAAATGCAGGAACAGTCTTTGTATGCCATCTGGAAAGAAAACTAATAGGTGTGGAAGCAAAGAAAAAGTATGGTTACAGACTTACAGCTGCATTTAAAAATCTGGTTTCTGGTTTACCCAGCAAAGATCAGTGGGCTTTGCTGAGGCCTTCTGTTTCAAGCTAAAGCTGAGTAAGCTTGAAATGGATCTTGTTCACTCCCAGAATTCTACACCATTCCCTTAAAGGGGAAATTGGTCCAGTTGAGAAGCTTCTAGATGGAAGTTTCTGGAAGATTAAATGTTGAAAATAGTTAATCATAATTAAAAGCTTTGCTTATGGTAGCATTTGAAGTATGAAGTACTGCCTTTCTTGTTAGGTGTAAATGAAAGCTACATCACTCTTGTCCAATAAAATGATACTTGAGAGAAATTGTGACAAAAGGAATTTGGCAGGTAGCGATGTGTGCAGCTGTTGCAGACATGTGCATCTGTTGTGTACTGCCACACATTCCTGGTGCGTGTGGTGTATTTAAGGGAAACGACACAGCGGGGGTCAAAAGTGAACTCAAAACATGGGACATTTCTTTGAGAGCCTCTTCAGTGTTTCCACTCCTGGTACCGGAGTATGGGACCTTCAGAACCTTCTGAAAAATGTGGTGCTATGTTAACGACCTGTGTAATACTTAATAATTCATCTTAACAAAGCCACCACATGGATCCACTTTTCCATTTTTCGTGTGTTAACAGGACTGATCTCAGTATTGTGTATTTCCTTGAATGACTTTTAGATATGTTGTAGCTGAAACCTGAGTTATGCCAGGAGGAAGATGAGGTTAAGGACTTAGGTGTTCAATGGTGTGTGTATTCTATTTGTTCTCTCTATGCCTGAACTGAAGGTGTGTATTAGAAGCTGAAGGAGATGTAAGGACAAAATACAGTCCTCTGGAAATGCTATGTCCATGCAATATCTGCACAGGCTAAATGGTGCGGTCTGACTTGTTCATGAAGCCCTGGGCTTTCTCTTATCGTAGTTTAACCCAGGCAGCAATTGAACACCAACAGCTGCTCACTCATTCCCCCTCTGGTTGTTAGAATGTTCCTTGGCACATCAGTAAGATGATCAGCAGTACAGGGAGCAATGAAAGCAAAAAGCCACTAACGAGCACTAGACTCTTAATAGCCAGTAAGGCAAGCAAGACTCATGACAAGCACAAGAGCCTGATGATTAAAAGCTAAGCAGCAACAATAGCTATAAATTTGATAGCACATTCCAATCAAATCTGTTGTTATTTCCAGCCCTTTGAGCCCCACGTTGGGTGCCAAAAAGGACTGTTGTGGTTTAGCCCCAGCCAGCAACTAAGCCTCACCCAGCTGTTCACTCACTCCTCCCATGGTAGGATGGGGGAGGGTAGAAGTGGGAAAACTCATGGGTTCGGATAAAGACAGTAATAAGTGAAGTAAAAGCAATGCCCGCAAAGCAAGATAAAGAATTCATTCACTGCTTCTCGTGGGCATACAGGTGTGCAGCCATCTCCCAGAAGGCAGGGCTCCATCATATGCAACCACTGCCTGGAAAAAAACATGCCACAGAGCTCTTAACATTCCCCACTTCATTCTTCTTCTCCTAGCTTTATGTGCTGAGTATTGTATCATGTGGTATGGAAAATCGCTTCAGTCAGATGGGGTCAGCTGTGTTCCTTCCCAACTAGTTGTGCACTTCCAGCCTACTGGGAGAAGAAATAAAGCCCTTGACTGTGTAAGCACTGGTCAGCAATAATGCAAACATCCCTGTGTTACCAATGCTGTTTTCAGCACAAATCCAAAACATAGCCCCGTGGTAGCTGCTAGGAAGAAATTTAACTCCCAGTAAAAACAGCACAGTTCCAGATTAACAGATCACCTCTGTACTGGAAGTCAGTAGCTATGCATGAAATCTGTTCCTAAATTCTGGGCAATGCAGGCTGGTGTCATGAGGATCCTGTCCTTCTGTTGTATACCTAAGGGCTACCCCAGCATGCATACTTTATATGAGCATCATACTTAAAACTGCAGCCCATCAGCATTTCCTGCAAAGTTGGATAACTTCTGTATTGCATCCAGTTCTTGCTGCTTGCACCTAGCTAGGACTGCTTCAAGACCACCTGTGTTCCATAGGATGGAATCAGGACATCTGCAGTGATCTGGTTGAAGTTTGGATCTTAGATTTTTCTGTCTGGAAAGCTGCCTGCACCTGCTTACAGGTCTAAGTCAAAGTACAACTTATCCTTCATTGAGGAGAGATTTTGCCTTGGGCAAATGAGGGGAAAATTGCCAGCAGATCCAGGACAACTGTATGAGTAGGCCTGTTTGCACACTGTGGGTGAAGAGCTATCACGTTCCTAAATGCATTAGTACACCTCTTTTCAAGAGGGCAACAACTGTCTGTGGAGCCTTACTCCATCCATTTCTGGTGACCTGGTGTACAGTTACTTTACAATCTGACGTCTGAATCTGTGTTACTGTTTTGTACCATGGTGATGCAAAATCTTACTATATGATGTATTTCAAGTTCTCAGACTAATCAGGAAATAAATCACCTTCTTCACATTGTTAGGGACTAGCATCTACATGCACAAAGGGCTGTTCCAAGTACGTGTTCCCTGTGTTTCTTGAGCTCTTTTTTCTCAAAGTGATAATTGTAAGCATTATCAGGAGGCACACATGCATTGCCACTGCACAGATCTATTTTGTACTGCTCTCCATTATGTAACCTTGTCTGATTTACACAGCGATTTCAGTCTGATGCTGAGATTTAGCAGCCTAAGGATGTAGTGTGGCAGTGTAATAGTAATCCTTTGAGCTAGGCTTATTGCTGATGCCATCAGTGTCCCGGTGGCCTTTTGTGCTGCAAAACCTTAATATGAACCCAGGAAATGCTTCTGTCAGCAAGGATGCAGCTTGGTAACTTTTGTAAAGAGCCTCATGTATGTTTGTCTAGGTGGGTGTGAAATGGTACAGCGTGAGAGTGAGCATTACATGTTTATAGGTGTGCCAGTTTACCAGCTATGCTGCCCTTACTTTCCAGCTTGCTCAGGTTCCTTCCTCTCTTGTGACCCAGCTTTCCCTCTACTCCTGAACCTCATGAATATCTGTCTCCACCACCTGAAAGACTGCTTTCTAATCATGTTAATCCCTGGTGCCATACATGGTCTGTCAGGTATCTTGTACCCAGCAGACTCGAGGAGAAATGAAAATAGGGAAGGGTGGCAGAGGAAGCAAGTGCTTAAGTTTATCAATCCTTTTTTAATGGTTGAAAAGTAAAAATGGTCTAAGATAGCAGCAATGTGCAGGGCTTGAAGAAAGTAGATAAATGCTAGTAATGCAAATCAAGCCCCAAATATAATGATCAGTGCAAGCTCTAGTGGGAGTAGAGGTCTTTATTTATGCGATGTCCTCCCTCCCTTCCCTAGCCTTGTACTACCAACATCCCTGCAGTTACAACAACATAATGAAAGAGTGGGCGCAGGATATCACATGGCTGCTGACAGTCCCTGGCAGCCACCACATGAGCTGCAGCTAGCTGAAATTGAGTCTGGAGGGAGCACACAAAAAGTTCAGGTGCCATTAGGATCTTCTGCTTCAGAAAGCCCTAATGCAGGTGGCTCAGCTGGTCACCATGATCATATGTAAGCCTGGCCAGATGGCTGCGGTCCGCTCATGCCAAGGCTGGACTTGGCATTTGCCCAGAAAATCTCTTATGGTAATTCTGAGGTCTTTGTGGTACCCTCCACAACCTGCTGTTGACTTGTGTGGCAGGAGGGGTTGCAGGCAGCTGTGGACCAGCAGGGCCCCACCTTCAGAGGAGAGTGAACCACTGGAAGTGAGCTGTTTTCCAGAGCTCATCTACACTGACGTGTATCTCTCAAGGCCAAAATTTGTAATTCTGTTTATGAATGTCAGTATTGTTCAATCCAGGTATCAATGCTCAAGAAGGCAAAATAGCATCCGTGATGATAGCTACAGATGACGCAGTGATTGATAGGACAGCACTTGTGGAATATCTGTTTCAAAGCAATCCAGAATGTTTTGTGAATCACAGTCCAGCATATTTGATGCTGTCATTCGCGAAGTACCATATCTACTAGCAAAAAAAGTAGGCTACATCAGCAGGATGTGTTGTATAGAGACCTAAAAGTAGTTTGAGGTAACAGATGGCAACTCTCCGTCTGTTATATAAAATTATTTGTAAACGTCAGGAAAAAAAAATAGAATTAATTCAGCCAAAAATTCCTGCTTATTTAATGAACATACTGAGATTATATCCGGTGGATAACGAGAGTGTTTGACAGAAAATGCAGTGGACACAGTGTTTTGAAAAGTTAGACTTAATGGTAGAAGAGGACTCCCTCTCTTTCATCTTCTTTGGAATCCATGGAGTTAAAAGATACGCAGCTTTTACCTGCAAAGTCAGTATCAGTGTTGGTTACCACACTTACAGACTTCAATTATGATGTGCTGAGATCCCAAATTCTCAGACTAAGGCAAGGCAGCAAAGACAGAGGTGATCTTACCATCTTTACCGACTCTGTTCTGTTCTCAACCATTACCCACAATACCAACACTTGGCTACTTTTGGTTGCCCCTTTGTGCTTCAGATTCCTTTCTTTAGTACTCCTTCTGATTTTTCTCTTTATGCTAATTGAGTCTGGTTTAATTAGTCAAAAAGTATTTCTTCTGCAACCTTGTTACCAAGTAAAAATCAATATCTTTGATGTGATGATAGTCTTGGCAGAGCTTGAAGTGGCAGATGACAAAAGATGACATTGTTTCACAGAATATATCTGATTGGAAAAGACCTTCAAGATCATCAAGTCCAACCCAACACTGAAGGGGCGACACTAAACCATGTCCCTAAGTGCCAGGTCCACACACTGCTTGGATACCTCCAGAGATGATGACTCCATCACTGCTCTGGGCAGACTATTCCAATGTTTAATAGCCCTTTCAGTGAAAAACTGTTTCCTAATATGCTGTCTAAACCTTCCCTGGTGCAGCTTGTAAACATTGCCTCTAATTCTGTTGCTTGCCACCACAGAGAAGAGGCTGGGCCTCTCCTCACTCCAGTCTTCCTTCATGTAGTTGTAGAGAGTTAGTGAAGAACCTAGCCAAACCAAAAGGCATTTTCTTATTTGTTTAGGATTTAGGTTTTTTCCCCTCCATTTCTCAGGGCTATTCTGTTTTCCCACCCCTAAAACCACCATTAACACCTTTATCAACACAATGGTTTGTCAAGAAACAGGAGTATTTTTTCTATCCTCTGTTTTGTATACCTGAAGATTTAAGTTGTCCTGCAAACGATTTAACTGAGTAGGATTTGTTACTGCCTCCTCCATGTTCTTCATAGAGGGCTTGCATATTTCTAGTGTGGTTTTCTGTAATGGAATTGAACAGGATGTGATTGCAGGGCTCATAATGGTGACATTTCATACAGTACAAGACAGCAATGTGTTAACCACTTTGTGCTGATTTTGGGCTAAGGTAGTGAACACAGACTACATCTCATTAACCAAAGATTTAGAAAAGGGGCTGGTGTCATTCTAATCCACTTAAAGTGAACTTCTGCTACAGAGCTTTAGTAATCAGAGAGCAAGCAGGAAGCTGAACTAAGTAATCTTCCATCATGTAGTGCTAGATTATTGTGTATTGATGGACTTGTCACCTTAATTCAGAAGGAAAATAGACTATTGGAAAGAATTCAGAGAACAAAGTGTTTGGGGGGAAAAGTCTCAAGGTGCAGATGGAAAACAAAGCAGAGGCGACTGGTGGTAACCAGCAGTGGCTTCACCAAGGGCACACCATGCCTGACCAATTTAGTGGCTTTTTATGATGAAGTCACAGCAACAGTGGACAAGGGAAGCACAACTGACATCATCTACCTGGACCTGAGTAAGGCATTTGACTCTGTCCCACATGACTGGAAAAACATGGACTTGATGGGTGGAGCACTGCTGGATAAGGATTTGGGTGGATGGTCGCACACAGAGAGTGGTGATCAACAGCACAATGTCCACCTGGAGACCAGTGGCAAGTGGTGTCCCTCAGGGCTCGGTGCTGGAACCAGTGCTGTTTAACATCTTTGTCAGTGATATGGACAGAGAAATTGAGTGCACCTTCAGCAAGTTTGCAGATGACACCAAGCTGTGTGGCAGAGTCAACTTGCTAGAGAGCAGGGATCCATCCAGAGGGACATGGACAGGCTGGAGAGGCAGGCCCAGGCCAACCTCATGACATTCAACAAGGCCAAGTGTAAGGTCCTGCACCTGGGTTGGCACAATCCCAAGCACAGATACAGGCTGGGTGGGGAATGGCTGGGGAGCAGCCCTGAGGAAAAGGACCTGTGGGTTTGGATTGATGAAAAGCTCAACATGAGGCTGCAGTGTGAGTGCAGCACAGATTGCAACTGGGCTGCATCAAGAGCAGTGTGGCCAGCAGGGCAAGGGAGGGGATTCTCTCCCTTTACTCTGCTCTCATCAGACCCCGGATGGAGTACTGCATGCAGCTCTGGAGCCCCCAACACAGGAAGAACATCTGTCTGTTAGAGTGAGTCCAGAGGAGGGCCACAAAGATGATCAGAGGACTGAAGCACCTCTGCTATGAGGACAGGCTACAAGAGTTGGGGCGCTTCAGTCTTGAGAAGATTTTGAGCACACCTTATAGTGGCCTTCCAGTATCTGAAGGGGGCCTACAGGAAGGCTGGGGGGGACTATTGACAAGGTCTTGTAGTGACAAGATGAGGGGTAATGGGTTTAAACTGGCAGAGGGGAGATTTAAACTAGATGTTAGGAAAGGGTTCTTTACAGTGAGGATGGTGAGACACTGAAACAGGTTGCCCAAGAAGATTGTAGATGCTTCCTCCCTGGAGGTGTTCAAGGCCAGGCTGGATGAGGCCTTGAGTGACCTGTTCTAGTGGTAGATGTCCCTGCCTATGGCAGGGGGTTGGAACTGGGTGATCTTTGAGGTCACTTCCAACCTAAACCGTTCTATGATTCTATGCAAGCCATAGACATATTCAGCAGATCAAAAACAGTGATGGAAGGTAGCTTAGCAGTTCAGTCCAGCAAAGTAAACTGATTGTGGGGAGCTTTTAATAAAATTGAAGAAGATGCAGTTATATCTTATGCCATTAATTTCTACAGTTTGACTGCAAGGAGTGATTAAACATTTGAATGATTGGGAGAAGTGGTAGAACTGAAACATGCTGTAGGTCTCAAAACTGTCTCTTTAAGCAACACACACTGATCCATGTTTGACATTTGAAAAACTTTGCTGTTGTGTAGAACAAGTGATGGCAGTGGTACTGGTAGGACAAAACAGTACTTGGGAATGGCTGTTTTCAGCATAAATCTCCATGGCTACTCAACAGTTAAGCTTTTGCAGTGTTTTCAAAGCATGGTCTTCAAAACAGTCATCCCTTTCTGCTTGGTGCTGTGGGTCCTGGACCTCTTTCTTATGAATCAGTAATCTTGTTATCCTTACCGTACTTAAGTTCCTCAGCTCCAGTAAGTCCAGAATGACAGTGACCATGATAATGCCTGTGGCTATTAATTGGAAATTCAAAGTTAACCATTTCCTTCCTCTTCTTCTCCTATGGTCAAGAAAAAAAAAATAATAAGGCACTGCTGCAGTATTGTAAGTCACTGTTTTCTCTATGAGATACAGTTATTGTATCGCTGTCATTAGTGCTTCCTTGGCTTCACATCCTGCTGCCTTCTCTGTTCCTAGAAATCATGCTAAGCTTACATTCCTGATTGTGGTTCACAAAGCACGTGCCCACCTCTAGCTTAGGGACGTTCTTTTGGCCTTTGCAAGGAGTCACTTTTTTCTGTGATGACAGTGAGTCATTGTTAGTGCCATCCTTTCTGCTGGGTGCAGCTCTTCTAATAGTCATCTAAACATATGTGACAGGTATGTTGGTGATGGAACATACTCAGAGCTGTGGAACCACCAAACCCACTTATTGGTTGTGTTTTCCTTTCCTACACCCTTCTGTCCTCCCACTAGCAAGAAGACCCAGACTTATATTTCTCTGTAGAAGCTTGGGATTGTTTAGTCTTTTTTCCTTCTAGCTTTGGCAACATCAGCCCATCCTAACCTGTGCAGACAGTTACTTTCTTCCGTCATTAAGCAGCTACTGAACTAATTTTCCTGTGCTGTAACCAGAAGCCAGGCTTTGCCCACGCTACCAGAGTGGTAGTGGGTGAAGCCTACTACCATCCATGATTTGCCATCTGCTGCAAATATGCTCAGAAGGTTAGAAAGCTAATGCTGCAGTGTCCTGGGAAGGGCAAGGAGCAGCGGCTGATGCTGAAATGCACCGCTCCTGTGCATTTCTTTGTGGCCCTGCAGCATTAGCTTTTTGCCTGGGTTTCTATGCTGGAGCGTGGGCAGACTCAGGAGGTACTGTGCTACCACCTTAAAGGAAAAGAGATGCTCCGCAAAAATCTGCAGGTCTCATGACTCCACTGTAGGTAGGGTGGAAATTTGTTGGTCTGCTGTTGGTTTATTTTTTTAATGTTGGAGGGTCTATGTGTTATGTTGTGTGTTGGTTGGTTGTGGGTTTGTTTGTTTTTAAGAGGTCAGTGGTAAATCCTGGTGTAAATACTTGGTCTTACAATTTTGAAAAGACTTCTTCCTTATAAAGTGAGAGTTGCTATGCTACAATAAAACTTAACTGACTTGACAATGAGGCTGTTCTGGCAAGCGAGTTGCAATAATTCAGTGTTACAGAATGGTTATAACAGAACACTTACTTTGCTTTCACTGAAGCTTAACTTCTTCTGGTATCATCACTGGCTTTGGTTGCGAATGGCACATTGCTTCTTTTGGGGTGCTTACTCAAGTACTGCTACTGCAAAAGGTTTTGTTTAATTTTTAAGCATTGGTGGAAAAACACCACCACCACCAAAAAAGCCCACAACCCAGCCCAAGTCAGGATCTCTGCACCAGGAGAGTTAGCTTTCTCAAACACTTTGGGTTTTTTTTTTTGTTCTCATCTTAATCCCAGCAGGTTTTGTCTCCCAAATTCCTGAAAGTGTTAGGAACAATGTTCATTAAATGCTGTATATTCTGTATAAGTATTTTTTTTGGCTGTAGAGGGCAACTGGGGAATTTCTGCACCACTGCTGAAGTGGTCAGTATCTCTTTTGAAATAGTGTAGATCATATGCTCCACCTGAGTTTAGATCATATGCTCCACCTGAGCTGCTGCTACAGCAAGAAGCTCACTTGGTGGGAGCCATCAGATCAGTCTCCATTATGGGCTGCTTCTCACTAACAAAAATAACAAAATAGCTGCTTTCATTAGATTCCTCATTCCTTTTTACATGGATGATACATTTATTTGTAAGCATCTGTTTGTGCCAACAGATTTTTCTCTCAAACTAGTGTTGAGAAATTGCTCTTTCTCTCCAAGGACACTCCTCTATGGTCTGCTGCAGCATAAGCAACTAAACTTAAATCTTTGCCTTGTTCAACACTCCAAAGGAGCCGTTTGCAGAATTTTTCAGGAAACACACTGCGGTTTTTCAGCTGCCCCAAGTGAACTTGGGGAACCAGTGAGAGAACTGGGACTGGAGTGCAATGGTACACAAATGAATCTGGTGGTTTGGAAGTCTGAAGCTATGCAAAAAAATTGCTCACCTTTCCTGTTGAACCTCTGCTCATTTGAGGAGTTTGAAGCCACCTGCCACAGCATTGTCACCTAAACCAGAGTGGTGCAGTGGCTGTGTTGTTAGGCCTGATATTGAAGCTGCTCCAGAGCGTGGTTTCCCATTTGTAGTTCATGTGTGTTGCTGTGTCATACAAGAGAGGTTGAGGGAGCTGGGGTTGTATAGCCTGGAGAAGAGGAGGCTGTCTACAACTACCTGAAGGGAGGCTGTAGCCAGGTGGGGTTCGTCTCCTCCCAGGCAACCAGCAACAGAACAAGGGGACACAGTCTCAAGTTGTGCTGGGGAAAGTATAGGCTGGATGTTAGGAGGAAGTTCTTCACAGAGAGAGTGATTGGCATTGGAATGGGCTGCCCAGGGAGGTGGTGGAGTCACCGTCCCTGGAGGTGTTGAAGCAAAGCCTGGATGAGGCACTTAGTGCCATGGTCTAGTTGACTGGACAGGGCGGGATGCTAGGTTGGACTGAATGATCTTGGAGGTCTCTTTCAAGCTGGTTGATTCTATGATTCTATGATTCTAAGTTGTTTGGCTGCTTTTGTATTTCAAGGGTAAGTGCCTTTTAAGTTTTACTTGTCTTAGTACCTAGAGGAAAAAAGATAAAGGAGCAGACAGATTTTCTGTCTCACTGTTGTACCTCAGGTTATCAGAAGTATCTGTGCTTGGTAACTACAGGAACACACAAAAGAAGCGACTGCTTGGAAAGGCAACAAGTGGTGTTGTATTTTCTCTGCCTTTCACCTCTGTTTTTTCTTGATCCCATATAAGCTGAATTTGAGTCTGCAGGGATCCAAGTTTGAGCCAGGAGCTGCCCTGGGCAAAAGGACAGAAAGGTGTTTTACCCCAGAGGAGTGAAATAAAAACCCTCACACAGAACTGGAAATCAAATGGATAATACTGTTTACAAAATATACACAAGAGGTATTCAGGAGAGGGAAATATACACACAAACCAATCTGCCTCGACCAGGTGGCCAAGAGAGCCAGTGGCATCCTGGCCTGCATCAGGAATGGTGTGGTCAGCAGCAGCAGGGAGGTCATTCTGCCCCTGTACTCTGCACTGGTTAGACCTCACCTTGAGTACTGTGTTCAGTTCTGGGCTCCCCAGTTTAGGAGGGACATTGAGATGCTTGAGCGTGTCCAGAGAAGGGCGATGAGGCTGGTGAGAGGCCTTGAGCACAGCCCTACGAGGAGAGGCTGAGGGAGCTGGGATTGTTTAGCCTGGAGAAGAGGAGGCTCAGGGGTGACCTTATTGCTGTCTACAACTACCTGAGGGGTGGTTGTGGCCAGGAGGAGGTTGCTCTCTTCTCTCAGGTGGCCAGCACCAGAACAAGAGGACACAGCCTCAGGCTGCACCAGGGGAAATTTAGGCTGGAGGTGAGGAGAAAGTTCTTCACTGAGAGAGTCATTGGACACTGGAATGGGCTGCCCGGGGAGGTGGTGGAGTCGCCGTCCCTGGGGCTGTTCAAGGCAGGACTGGACGTGGCACTTGGTGCCATGGTCTAGCCTTGAGCTCTGTGGTAAAGGGTTGGACTTGATGATCTGTGAGGTCTCTTCCAACCTTGGTGATTCTGTATCACAGTGTCACAGTATTATCACATTATACTGTGTGATACTGAATTCTCCCCCTAGGCCTACTAGGCCAAGCCCTTCCAGAGGCCCTCCAAAACCTCCCCCCCGAGCTCAGCTTTCCCAGGCCCACCCGGCCTCAATGCCTCCCTCAAACCAGTGGCATAGCAGCCAGCCAAGGCCAGAAAGAAGGTCGCTGCCCCACACACACCAAGAGATAGCAGCCTACACAGGCACTTGGAGAAGGGAGGAGGGAGAACGAGCACTGGCTGTCAACTCCCTTCAATAGGGAGACACAGGAAAACAGGAATAGCAGTTACAGTGTCCTTTGTGCTCCCCCAGGACTTTCTAGTCTCTCTGGAGGACTTTCTTTATCGTTACACCAATTAACTCTTCATTTCCCTTAACCTACCACAGCAGGGTAAGTTGTAAGTCATTGCATTGATGTTGATACTTGTAAATGATGGTCTTGATAGTGAATGAATACTGCCTCTTGTAAGAACATGCTGTTTGTATGTTTAGAAAGAGTATAAATGAGTCAGTCAGTCTTCAGTAGCTGCACAAGTGTCAGATGAAGGTATGGTCATTTTCCTCAGCAGCCAGTCCATTTCACTGAGCCTCTGGTTTTGCTGGGTTTGTACTTGCAGGAAACTTCCATCCTCTCTCAGGTGATTATACAGTCTGAACAAAGGGCAGATCTTCACATACACATGGAAAATAATTTTCTTAAAATGAATGCATCCATTCAGGCACTTCTTCATGGCTTTGCCTGATGGATCTTATTTTCTTTTCTTTTAATGATGTTGTCAATTCCCCTGTGACCACCATCATTACCTTTTCTGAAACAGCCCTGGACTGCAGAGGATCTTAGGTCTGTGACTGAAGTCAGACCAGTTTCAAAGATAAACTAATGACCTCATTTGTCTTGCATAAAATACATGGGGTTTTATTTTTGTTGGAATATTATTACCTTACTATGTCATGACTGTAAAATATACCTCCTGACTCAGTGTTCCGGTAACGTAACCCCTTCCTCCTTTTCAGAATTTGGTTACTGTGATGGTTTGGGTGTTACCTGCCCCCCCCCCCCCCCCCACACACACACTTTGCACCCAGACTAGGCTCAGCCAGTTCTGGAAATTTGAATGAAGCTATTTATTTACAGCTGGCACAATAGACAAGCAGATATTTACGGTAGATACAGTTATAGACAGAAATATACAAGGTAAGAGGTAATACAGAAACACAACTCCCCTCCCAGAAACCTGAGTCCCCAGGAGGGGCTCCCAACTGCCCTTCCACCTTCTCCTACCCCTCTAAACCTTACCCCAGTCCCAAGGAAGAATGGAGGTTCAGCTGGGGGGTTGGGAAGCAAAGTGGATTAATCAGAGAGACAGAAGAGAGGCTAGAGAGAAGTGCAGCTCAGGCAATGCCCCAAGAAGTGCCTTATCTATGTTTGGATTCTTGTTCTTATACATCTCAGCAAGCCTATGAGTGAAGTAGACATCACCTTTGTTTGTCCTTCACTGCCTGTAAGCTAGTTCTTCTCACCAAAACATTCTAGCTAGCTTCAAACTAGCACAATTACCTCTTCCTATCAGGGCTCCTTCATGTCCTATCAGGGCTCCTTCACTTCTCTCATGATGCTTTTGTTTATTTAATGTGAATTCTCTACTTTTTTTCCCAGCTCTTTTTAGTTTCAAATAATGCACCTACAGCCCACATTTGTTAATGACTACATAGGGAAGTATGTTGCACAAATGGATTCTCTCTACCTTTGGAGGAGTCAGTGCAGATGATGGAAGTTGGCCTGATACTAGCCACAAGAAATGGCTGTTACTGTGGTGTGCCTTGCACCAGGCAGGCACAAGCTAAGTGTATGTACCTTACACCACAGGACCCTGGGCAGGCCAGACTCTATGGCTCCAGTTTTTTTTGTGTCAGTTTCCTGCGCTTGCCTCTCAGGTGGAGCAAAAAAACATGCCTAGGCAAGGCAGGACATGTGTAAGCCTATTTTGGGCCTATCAGACCCACCACAACGTGTGGTGATGGTAGGAATAGTAACATCACAAATTAACAATATTGCTATTAAAGACTGCGATTTAAGTTAACTACCTCTGACTATCCTGACCACTGATGATAACAATCAATTCCTTTCCATAAGAAGGAGACTGAAAACAGGGAATACAGCACTGAGTTACATAAATGCATTTCATGTCCACAAGCTGTTTACTTCTTCCTATCTAAAAGGCTGCTTTTATGCATAACTCACACATATCTTCTGCAATACTCTTATACCTGCATGTAATAGCTATAATCCAGTGGATAGTCCTTAGCATATGAGGTGGAATCAGTGCCTTTGCCCTATAGAAAACCAAGCCTGATCATGTATCTTTGATCTCACAACCCCTCAGTTTGTTTGCTATTCCTCAGGCAGTTGTGTGCTGCTTTCCATGTGCTACAACATCTTGCACACCATCACACCAGCAACTGCTTACTTACAGACTCTCTCCAGCGAAACTCCGAGTGACTCCTCCTCTCATGTATCTGTAGATGGCATTGCTCAAGCTTGAACAAAATTGCCAGTGACTTTGTGGTGCATTCCATGGAAGCAAAATTGAGGCTGGCAGCTAGATGAGTTTCTTTATTGCAATCCTGCAGCTTCAAGACTTCTTGGAGGCTTTCTCTTACCTCTGCATTTTTAAGCAGTATGCTGTACATCTGACCTAATAAGCCACAACTTTTTTATGAGGACAAAATCAAACTGGGCACATTGCTAGAACTGATCTTTTCTCCAGGTGTCAAGCACCGTTAAATCTTCTGCAAAGGTAAAGAAACAAACTCCCCTATCTTAATTCAGTTTCATAAGCTTCATTCTAGTGATTTTCCTAGCACTGAGATAAGCACAGCTCCCTTCAGGTGCTGGTTAGCTCTAGAGTTCTCTGCACAGAGCTGTGCATCTGCAACCTGCTGTAACAGGCTGATTTGCTTTGAATTTGTGTAGTTCCTCTTGATGATGCTTTGCTTCTTGCAGTGGTGGCTCCAATGGTGGCATTTGTCTGCACCTCTCTGCCCTTGTTCCCACAGCAATGGGTGTCATAGAGTGCACACATGGCTTTCACAGACACAGACTCTGAAAATTTCAAAGGCTGCAGTCTGACCTGCCTGGGTGAATGCAGTGTTTTTAGCTCAGGGTTTTAACTCTCATGGACATATAATGGGTTTCTGTGGACATTACACCTTGCTGTAAGATGTGTAGCATTTTGGCTAAATTGTGGAGAGGTGCTCACGAAGCCTGCTGTGTTTATGTTGTCCACTCCTTGGGGCAGAACTAGGCTTTTCTTGTCCATGCCACATAATTTGAGTCCAGCAAACCCCCAGGCAGTATCATTTGTTAAGATATGGGCATATTTATGAGACTTTCAACACCATTTGTGTGTGTGTGTGTGTGTGTGTTTTGCATGTAAATACCTAAAAGTAGCTTTAATCCCAGTTTTGGAGAGTCAGTGATTTCCTTCTACTGTCAATAGAAGTCTGCTTCTGGTCTTTGGTGTTGGGAGCAGGCACACCATAAGCAGGAGTGGGAGAGTTGTGGGTTGCTGCAGAGTTAGAAAGGGCAACACAGCATCAAAGGAAGGGGCTGTCTCTTCTTTTAATGGCAAGCACATTGGCACTTCAGCATATTTGTCTTCAAATTACTCCTGCAGAAATTAAAGACACTTCTTCATGCAAATGCTTTTTAGATGTTCAAAGAAAAAAAAAGAGGGGGACATGTAAAAATCATCTTATCTGGCTTGTCAGTTACTGCAACTGTTTTCAAAGTGTTGGTGACACCACATGGTCTCTCTGACCCTTGCTAAAACAGGAATATTTCTGTGAACACAATAACTGAAGCTTTTATTAAAAAAAAACAAAACCAAACCACAACCAGCAACAAAAAAGAAACAAAGAACACAAACAAAAACCCCAGCTGCGATTCCAGATATTCTAATTTTGTTTTATTCTAGCATTCAAATGCTGAAGCTTCAGCAGCAAGCAAGTTCACGTAATTTGGACCCTGAGATGCCAATCAAACCAGTCTCAGTACTATTAAACAAGAGCTCTTGAGATGAGCACTGCTGCAGGATGTCCTGTGGAATGTAGCCCCTAAAAGAGAATGTCTCTGTGATATAAGTGAAGAGTAGTTGTACTATTAAACTAACCTGTAAGACTCGTTCACATCTATGGTGTCAAGTGTTAGAATGAAGTCAGTGATACATTAAAAGGGATTAAAACCAAAACCAAAAACTAAAAAAGAAGATTGATCCATTTGTTAAAAAGCAGTGGTTCTTTCAGAAGTGTTTGTGACATCTCTGCTGTTGAGGAAGCTTATTTGTCATTTTCCAAAATTAGCTCAGAATGGGCTTTAAGTAGGGAGAAATATCTTGTTAGTTTGGGAGGAACAAAGGTTTGTGATGTGCAGGTCGGTACTCAGAAGCAGCAGCTTTATTTGGTTTATTTAGGGGATTCTTGGCATGGGTAAAAGAAGTGTAGAACTATTTTCATGTGCTACTCACATTTTCCCCTTAAATTTGATTTTAAGAAAGGTAGTGCTGCACATAACGTGTCTGATTCTCTTAATATCTCTGCAGTGTGCTATGCAGAGCAAGACTGATGGCAGCACAGGATGATGGCAGGATCTGCAGATTGACTGATATAAAGCTTTTTGCATGCTTCAGGCCCTTTTATGTTTTATTTGGGAGGTGGTGGGGTGGGGTTTGGGCTTCTACCACCTCCCTAGGCAACCTGTTCCAGTGTCTCACCACCCTCATGGTGAAGAACTTCCTAACATACAATCTGAATCTACCTGCTTCTAGTTTTGTTCCATTCCCCCTACTCCTATCACTATCTGACACCCTAAAAAGTCCTGTAGGCCCCCTTAAGATACTGGAAGCCACAATAAGGTCTCCTTGCAGCTTGCTTTCTCCCTAGACTGAATAGTCCCAACTCTCAGCCTGTCTCCATAGGAGAGGTGCTCCAGCCCTCTGATCATCCTCGTGGCCCTTTTAGTGAGATAGGCAGTAGTTTATACATCTATTCCTCAATTTCTTGATGACACAAAAGAGATTCATGCTGGGGCTTTTCTACGTATTTCAAGATCTATTTGATTCTCTTATGTTACCTTTTCTCTTTTTAAAAGAACTGTTATTATTTCACAATTTTGAGGGCTGAAATAATTGTTTTCTGGCTTTTTTTTACCCCTCCTGTTGTATGGAGATGAAGTGGACTACCTTAGTTTTGGGTCAGACAGCATTCCATCAGGACAGTGAAGTGACTGCAAGCATTCATCCCCTATGGATGAAATCCTAGCCTGCAGCATTTCTGCCTCCCACCTTGAAAAAGCAGCAAGACAATTACTAAGACCCTCATAGATGAGCTTTAAAAGCTGGGCGTAATCCAGGGGTGAGTGAAATGCAGGAGCATCCAAACACGTGGCATTTAACCCAACCACACGTCAGCCCGGGTGGCAAGGTAAATCGGTACGCAACTTTTCCTTGTCCATTTTCCAGGTCAGCACTCAGAACGATGAGAAACAGCTTTGGCACCTCTTAGGGCATTTTTGTACATGTGCAAACATTCTGTATGCAAATTTTCTGGTGCAGGTAAACTTTTAAAGCATCTGTAGTTTATTTCACAGTCTTCTTAAAAGCAGTTGTTCTTTCTGGAGAGAGAAAGAGTGTGCACTCACCTTTCCCTTTGCTTTCCATCCTTTCTCTTGTGTGTGCAGAGAAATTGCATCACTCAGTCATGATATTTCAGTACTGGATGCTATGCCCGTTTTAACCAAAAGCATATTCTTCTGAAATAAAGCCTAAATATATTTACTTGTCAACAGCTATGTTCTAAAACTTCTGCAAAGAAAACTGAATCATCAATGTAGCAAAATACCTGAAACATTTATGTGTTTCTGAAGTCAACCCTTTAAAAAAGAGCAAAAGCCAACAACCTCTTTTGAGTCTTCCAAAGCTCTCTTTCTTTTACTGCAATTCTTAGCAATTCCAGTTCACGATGTGCTTTAGATTCCAAGCAATAGAAAAGAGAAGAAAAAAAAACCTACTTAAGAAAAAACACTTGCAAATCCAAGACCAAGCCTCTGTTTGTGTGCAGTTCTCAAATGAAGGCTTACCATTTCTTAACTAATGAGAATCTTGTGGAATAAATAAATTCTTAGTAATGCTTAAAAAAAAACTCACAAAAAACACACAAAAAAAACCCCACAAAAAACCAAACCAACCAAACAAAAAACCCACCAAACCCCAACACCCCACCCCTCCCCCCCCCAAAAGAAAACTCAACTCCAAATGCATTTAAAATGGTTCGGTTGCCTACTGCCTTTGACTGAGACATTGGAAGAGACCTTCTGCTCTAAATTAATAAGGCAAATCACAGGCACACAAAGCCCAGAATGACCGTTCATTCTTCTGGTGTCCTCACTATCTTTACTGAGTGAGGTCAGATAAATCACTTTCAAGCTGTTAAATCAATGATCATAAATTAGGGCTGTTTTTACAGTGCCTTGTGGGAAATTCTCATGCTTAAATTAGTCTAACAGCTGCAGTTGAAAAGCACCTCCCACAAGATCATGGCAAAAGTTCTCCCCCCAGACCCCACTGTTTTTGGGTTTTTTTGGGAGGTTTTGTTGTTGTTGTTGTTTTAAAGGGGAAAAAGCACTGAATAATTTGTTTTTACCTAGTGCACAAAATGGAATCCCTCCATCTTATCTCTGCTAATTCGTGTTTCAGTTGTACCCAGCTGTTTAAATTGCACTGTGCAGAGATTGCCTTGATCCCCAGGTGCTGGTACTCCATCTGTGCTGCTCTGAGAGACTATTTACAGCAGAGGTTAGGCCAGCGATTGCTGGGATGGAAAACTCATTTCTCAGCCTGGCTTTTATTTACACTCTTATTAAAGATCCTTTCAGTCATGTTGGAATGGCAGCTAGTGGCTGCAGTGAACGTTTGGCATTGAGCCAAGCAGCAAAATTACCATGTCGATGAAAGATAGCCTGCTTCCATTTTAACCTTTCACTGTTCTCCCCTTTCCATCTATATTTGCATGAAGAAGGATGATTATTGAAAGAGATCGGGGGGGGGACACAAAAGGATGAGAGAACCCTTGTCAGCTGAGCTTTTCAAGGGATTAAACCAATGGTTTGTGACCAATTTAGGAAAATCTTTGCTGCCTTATTAATTTCCTGCTCTTTTCCCTTAATTGCTATTAGAGCTTATTTTCACATGAAGCAACAGAGCTGCTCATGTGTCTCTGCCTCACTCCTTCCCTGTGCCTTGTGAATGCGACCCTGGGATATGTCTGCAATGCTGAGGTTTCTACTTCATCCTCAATGCAGGTCACACAGAGCCACAGCAACACCCTCAAAGCAGTTTTTTTCCCCTTCAAATATGCCTCTCAGAAAAGAATCACCTTTCTGGGAGCGAGTGGCTTGTTGCATGTTGTGTTGCTGGGGGAGAGCAAGGGAGTGTTGAGCAGTTGCGGGGGAAGGCTGGCATGCAGTCATCGTGGCATGGCCCTAGATGCATTTAAAAAACCAAGAACGAGATCTCTTTCTCCATAAACCTCAGCACATTTGTTTTTAGGAGCAACGTAGGACTAGTGAAAACAACAGTGTCCACCTCAGCTGTTAGGCAGCCACAACCAGTGTTGCTGAGTGTCAACTATAACACAGAACAATGAGACTGAGACTCCAAATCCTCAAGCCTCCCTCCCCAGCTCCATTTGTGAGGCAGATGATCACCTAACTACAGCAGTGCTGCAGGTTCATGACTGCTAGGAAAGCCAGGCTTTTCTTTCTCTTTGCCTGCTTCCTGGGCACATGGAGACACAAGTCTATTTATTTTCCATTTTCCTGAGTGCAGGAGAGGTGACTGCCAAGAGGTTTACAAGAGCTGGTGTTCTTGCTCCTGAGCCTTGTTTCAGGTAGTGTGCAAACACCAGCTTTCATTTAAAAAACTCAAACAAACAAAGAAACAAAAAAACATCCAACCCCCCCCCACAAACCCCACAACCCAACAACACAAAAAGAAAGGGGGGAAAACACTTCAGTATATATATGTATATATACTGAAGGGTTTAACCCTTAACTGAAGAGTGTGTGTGTGTATATATATATATATATATATACACACATACTGAAGAGTTTAACCCTCTTAGATGTTCAGCTACTGCTTAACCTTGCAGGTCCTCAAGAGTCATCTCCATTAAGCACCAGGAGGCTCAGATGCTTGCTGCTGGCTAGGTGCAGGCAGTATCATGGGACTAAGCTACCTGGTGGTGCAGAACTTGTGGATATAGGAAACTTTTCAGTACACAGGTAGCTATTGACTCCTCCCAAATCAAGTTACTCCCAGTTCACAAAATCGCAGAATGGTGGGGTTGGAAGGGACCCTAAAGGATCATCCAGTCTAACCTCCCTGCCAGAGCAGGATCACCTATGCCAGATCACACCGCAATGCATCCAAGTGAGTTTTGAATGTCTCCAGAGAAGGAGATTCCACAACCTTTCTAGTCAGCCTGTCCCACTCTTCTCTCAACCTTACAGTGAAAAAGGTTTTCCTTATCATGTGGAACTTCCTATGCTCCATCTTGCACTCACCATCTCTTGTCCTACCATTGGACATCTCTGAGAAGAGCCTGGTTCCATCCTCCTGACGCCCTTCACACGTTTATACAGATGAATGAGGTCACCTCTCAGTCTCCTCCAAGCTAAAGAGGCTCCTTCAGCCTTTCCTCTTAACGGGGATGTTCCACTCCCTTCAGCATCTTCATGGCTCTGTGCTGAACTCTATCAGACAAAACTCTGTTTTGTTCCCACTCAGAAGGAGGCACCTGTGGGACAGTTGCCCTGCTAGTGCTTCTTTCACTAATCCTAAAAGGTGAAGGCTTTGTTAACAAAAGAACAAGCATAGATACAGCTGAGTGCTGGGTAGCTAACAAACAGCTAAACCAGCTGTATTCACTGCTTGCTCTCAACTCCTGGAGCAACAAGACTGGTTTCTAACAAACTGCTGTTCAGATTTCTTTGACATCCTCCCCAGTGTAAATCTATATAATCACAAAGTTGTAAATGCAGTATTTCACAACTGCTTATTCTCAGAATTCAATCTGTCCTATAGCTAACAACTTCAGGACTCCAGATTAGTTGGGTGTTGTCTTTTTCATCTCCTAATGGGCCAAGTACTTGAGTCCCATGCTCCCTGCTTTCCTAATGAAGGCAGCACCAAGGAAACCTTGCAGGAGCAGAGATGTCCTATAGGGACATTTTCCTTAACTGTAAATGTTTTTTCTTCACTTCTCCTTGTCTTCTCTCTCTCTGTCTTTTATTTTTTTGGCACTAAACAAGCCCTCCCTAAAACACCATTCTTAGAAAAATGTAACCACAGCAAGATTTACTGCCTGAACATTGTGTTTAATATTTTTCCCATTCATAAAATACTTCTCTGTCTGGACATGAGACTTAGTTTTGAAGGGTGTGTTTTGATTCTTGTCTGGCTCACCGAAATGGTTTCTATGCTGGTGCTCAAGCAGAGAAGGGCGAAAAGAGATGGTCCAGCTCTTCTAACAACATACTCAAAATTCCTAGATATAAATTGCAGTTGCATGAGTTCTGGTGAAAAACAAGCACTAACGGGGAGAGGAGGGGGGTGCAAAGAGCACCAAAGTAAATTTACTTTTTTAGTTGGGAGCAAAGTGAATGTAATCCTCAGACAATGCAGCATAAGAAGGTTTGAATTAGGAGCTAGCTCATGGAGTTCCTTGATCTCAGCTAGATGAGATACAGTTGACATTTGGCTGACAAAGCCCTAGGGACAACTGAAAGACAGCAAGAAGTGAGACATTTGGTGCAATTAGCTGTGGTACCAGCCTACGAATGAAAGTAAATGGGCACTCTGGAGACGCGAGGCTCTTTCAGAATCAGGGTCTAAACTGCTTGAAGATGTAGCAGTTCCCCACTCTTAGTACATTCTTTGGCAATTCCCAGTTTGAGTAATTCATTTGTCTGCTTCTAGATCCTGGAGAACTGCAACTGTATTTGGCTGCTTCTTGTCTCTTCTACCCCAGCCCAGTACGTGCTGTGATACTGCACTGTACCGTGAAACAGCTGCGTCAGCCCACATCCGCTGAGCTGCTCCAGCTGCAGTGGGCTGCAGGATTAAAAATTAAACTAATACACATTTAAGGGATCTGGATGGGCAGAGTCACTGCATTTTTGAAGAGATAGAAATAACTGCAGGTGCTTCAGTTGTTTTTACAGCCCTGAGCTTTTCTGCATCTTATACTGGGCAGAGAAATGCTGTTTAGGAAAAAAAAATGTGCTTTTTAATTGGCTTAGTAATTTGTTCTTGCCAATTCACTCTCTTGAGAAATAGAGTGTCTTTTCTTGTAAGTTTACTCATGGATATCTTGCAGAATTGCCATGTTCTTAACCTTCCTGAAGCAAAGACAGTAAAAGTTCAGGTGTCTTTGCTACCCCAAAAACTATAGCAATAATTACAGAAACAAGCAATGACTGTCACATCAGAAGCTAAATGCTGCATCTGAGCTTGTGTGGTAATGCTCAGATCTTCTAGCTAGCTCCTCACTTCTGAGAAGTAGTTTCCCAGGAGAATAACTGGGCCAGAGATTTGGGGAAACAACAGCATAAAAAGCAGAACCCTCCAAAATCAGCTTTAAACCACACATTTTCAAATAGGAGAATTAATATCATAGAATTGTAGAATGGTTTGGCTTGGAAGGGACTGCTGAAGGTCACTTAGTCCAAGCCCCTCTGCAGTCAGCAGGGACATCCTCAACTACATCAGGTTGCCCAGAGCCCTGTCAAGCCTCACTCTGAATATCTCCAGGGATGGGGGCCCAACCACCTCCCTGGGAAACCTGTGCCAGTGTTCCACCATGCTCATGGTGAAGCATCTGTTCCTAACATCCAATCTAAATCTGCTCTGCTCTAGTTTGAAGCCATTGCCCCTCATTCTGATACTGCAGGCCTTTGTAAACAGCCTTTCTGCATCCTTCTTGCAGGCCCCTTTCAGGTACTGGAAGGCTGCGCTTAGGTCTGCCTGGAGCCTCCTCTTCTCCAGGCTGAACAACCCCAGCTTCCCAGCTTCCTCAGCCTGTCCTTGTAGCAGAGGTGCTCCAACCCCCTGATCATTTTCATGGCCCTTCTCTGGACCTGCTCTATCAGGTCTATGTCCTTCCTATATTGAGGGCTCTAGAGCTGGGCACAGTACTCCAGGTGAGGTCTCACCAGAGCTGAGTGGCAGAATCATGTCTCTGGATCTGCTGGCCATACATCTTCTGATGCAGCCCAGGATGTGCTTTGCCTTCTGGGCTGCAAGCTCACACTGTCTGCTCATGTCCAGCTTCTTCTGTGTATGTTACATACACTTAAGTTTTTGTCTTGAGGTCATGATCAATGTTAAGTTAGTGAAGAAATTATTTCCCTTTCTAATGTGGCTTTCTTTTGGCTGCCAGTGACTGCTGCCTTGCTGGTGATACTGTCTGTACTAGCACCTATCACAAATGGCTGGTGAGAGAAAGGAGATGGCCAAGGACTCAATGGCACATCTGAAACAGTAGTTAACTACTTTCAAGTTTGTTAAATCAGAGTGACACAGTAAGGAGAAGAAAGGGAAAATGCTACCTGCAGCACAAATGAAGCCAATAGATCCTGGTTTGGACTACAGCCTCTTGAGAAAGACCTCGATTTACCATGGGCAAGAAAAACCCCAACCAACAGACTGGTAAACCCAGGGATGGCTGTGAAGCTCAGGGATAACTCTAAACCACTGCTGCTGGTTGCAGTGCCATCTTTGCAGAAGAACAACATAAGGGATTGACATCTATTACCGAAGAGAATCATTTCTTAGGGGTAGAGACGAGGCACATTTTGACTTTTTAAAACCTGACAAATAGTGCACAAATACACCAAATAATGTAAATCTGATCTTAGGTGGCCTCAAATGCATAAAGGTTCAGACATCTGTCTATGCATCTAACTAATCAGTCTTAAATTAGCTATAGGAAAGATCTAACTCTTTTTCTACTGCATCTTCCTCCCTCTCCCCTTAGTATTTTGTGGCAGAGTGCTGTAGGCCTTTTTTGCAGCTTCAAATGTATGATTAATTGTTCTTAAGGGTCTCCAAGTCACACATTCTTTATCTACATTAGACAAATATTGTCTACCTTGATCATGCTCCTTTTTTTTAGCCCTGTCATAAAAGCAGAAAGTTCCTTGAAATAATTTATGGTGTCCCTAAAAAGTTTTGGCTTTTTTTGTTTTGCTGTTGTTTGTTTTGCAAAGTGGACAATTTTTAAGAGAAGCCTTCATCCTTCTTTCTAACAAGAACAGGATGTGCAGTAACTTTGGTTTATATAAGCCTTCCTGGAAAGCACAAGAGAAGCTCTGGAATCAATAAAATCTGCAGTGTAACAGAATAAAGCAGTAAACTTTTTTTGTGAAGGTACATTGCTCTATGAGGATGCATTAAGATGATGAAACTTCAGGCCTCAGTTTTACAGAAACTGTACACAATGCAATAAATTACTGAGACTGCTCCCTTATGTCGCTTTAGTTAGCTGAGTAGATTCAGGAGAATATCATGAATGTATTATTTGGCAAAGCACTGATTTATTGCTTGCAGGACTTACAGAAAAGTGTTGTTCAGATTTGCAGAGCTGTATCTCTTACCTTCAAAAAAGTATTTCATGTACATATATGAAAAAAAGCTTTACTTGACCTCCAAGATTACTGAATTTAGGGCAGAGAGATGCAAAAACAATAGGATGATGTGGAGCACACTCCTTTAGGTTCGTTTGATGCGCAACACTCCCTGTCACTGTGTGCTACTAACATTTATTCAGCTGACACCAGCGAGCCAGGCAAAGCTGTGCTGAACTTTTATTTGCACAGCAATTTTAAACTTGACACGGTGGTCAGACTGCAGTAATAAACTGTAGGACTTAATGGGAGAGTGAGAAGAACCAGAGTGAAGTTAACAAATCACTTCTCTTTGCACTCTGTTACACTCAGTGAACACAAGAGGCATATGCAGTATTGTAGAGCACGTCTCCACTGCTCTTTCACACTCTGTGAGGTGAGACAGGAATGAAGGGCGCCACTTGTGCTGCACTACAATGTTTCAAAGACACAAACAGTAGCTACATGTTTAGCTCTCATTCTAGTGCTGGCAACCCAGATAGGCACTGCCTGTGGCTCTGTGTAGGTGCAACGCCAGGAGACCAGTGTTAGTTCCTGCAGCCGCAGTACCTCCAAAAGCATCTTTGGTTACTAAATAACCATGACAGCTTGCTTTAGCAGAACCTCTGCACTCACCCTCGGTTTTACTCAAGAACAGAAGCTGAGACAACGATTCCTAAAGAGGGTGAATGCATTCCAACTACGTTATCATTTCAAAAATCATACGCAGTGCCCCATGCCAGCTGATAGCTGATTACTTTGCATAGCTCTTCATTGAGTCAGAATATGGCAACTGGCAGCCTGAGCAATTAATTATAATCTGATGGCAGCACAGAGCTCTGACAGTTGTTATCCTACAGCTGAACTCTTCCAGATCAGCTTTTAGACTAATGCACTTTGTACAAGATTTACTTCATTAAATCAAGAATGAGACCTTTTGTCAGGGAGTCATCCATTCCCTTGTACAGAAGAATGTGCTGCTTGCACCATTAGCAATACACATCCAGAGAGCAGCGCACACTGCTCAGGAGAACATGAAGAAAGACTGAGAGAACCTGGGGCTGTTTAGTCTGGAGAAGACTATTAATATCTGAGAGGTGGTAGCAAGTGAAGGGGGCCAATCTCTTCGCTGGTGCATAGTAATAAAGACAAGGAACAACGGAGACAAACTAGAACACAGAAGATTACACCTCAACATGAGGAGAAACTTCTTCACAGTGAGGGTAACAGAGCACTGGAACAGGCTGCCCAGAGAGGCTGTGGAGTGTCCTTCTCTGGAGACTTTCAGAACCCACCTGGATGCATTCCTATGTGGACTACACTAGGTGATCCTGCTTTGGCAGGAGGGCTGGACTTGATGGCCTCTGGAGGTGCCTTCCAACCTCTAACATTGAGTGTTTGTGTGACAAAGGCAGAAAAGTCCTGGTTACAGATCTAGAGGAGAGAGAGATAATAGATAATTTAAAATTTTATTTTAAAACTTCACTCATACACCTCTCCAGCATCCTCCTCTTGGTCATTGCACTGAAAAGTTTCAAAAAACACAAAATATATCCCTTTACTAAACATTTTGAGTTCTTGGGCTACAAAAGAGAGTAACATTTCACAGTCACAAAGCAGAAGTACATTGGTCCAAAACATCTTCCTCCTGCAGGTCTTCCATTCTTCAGGACATATCAAACCTATGTAGAACTCAAAACAAGATGATTTGATGACAATGAAGGAAAGAAAAAGATGGCAGCTTTCAAAAACAAAAAATCCAAGCACAAATGAGATACTTAGGAAAGAACACTGCCAGCAATAGTTCAAAGAACAGGTAAAAGAATGAGAGTGGAGGTGGACAAGAGCATCCTCCTTCAAGTACATCACAGGTAGAAATACAGCAGCACAAGTTACAACATTGTTTGGTCACTCTCTCTACAGTAGCCACATTGCTATATTTTCATCTAAGACACAGGGAGGAAACCTACACACCAAAAATGTCATGGGAGAACAACAATGCCACACAGGTCATGTTTGATACAGAAATGTTGAACCGACTTGTACATAGAATGTGAAATAAAAGCAAAACACTGAGGCAGGGAGAAACACAGCAGATTTGCCCAGAGTATGTAGTGTTCTGTCAAAGCCTAGAGAAGGTTCAAAGCCAAAAACTGCCCAAACATCAAACACAGCTCTTCAAAAATATCCTGAAGGCACAGAGTCAACCATACCTCACAGATCTTACTCATCATATCTTAACATGGAAATCCACTGCTAACAGCAGGCTGACCGCTTCTCCTTTAGCTTTTTATCCCTAATGTTTATGAAACAAAACCAAACAACAAACAATTTCTCTCTCTCCAGAATGAGGCCACTGAACATCAGCCCTCTCAGGCAACATGCTTTTGTGCTTATGAAGGAAGCATCGTTGCCTTAATGTACCAAAAGACAACCCTGTGCCTCACTTGAGGTGTAAATGAAACATCTAGCTACCTTAGTCATTGAATTAAGATTTTAGGTTGTAGTGCAAGAGAAGAACATCCAAAATGGCTACTGCCTTCTGTAACAGTATTGACAGGAGAATGGTAGCAGCTTCTCAGCTTTGAGCTTCTAGTAACTGGACTGGACTAGGCACCAGAAGACAGCGTTAAGTTGCACTGTCAGCTAACCTGAACTGTGGGGCACACTACCTCCTTTCCCTTGCCCAGGAGAGGGCAACAACTTGCCTGACTTTCTGAGCAGTGCCTATATATAGGCAAGCACACAGCACAGAGCAGTAGCAATGTGAATACACCTCTGGACAGAGGTTTCTTGCCACTAAGGCTAAAACAGCCTTGGCTACTATGGGAACCCCACTGTGCTGCTGGAATCAGGCAGTAACTATGGTAATGTGACAAGGACCTACACTTTTGACTTGGTGCCTAACTTGCTGCAATTTGAGAAGACAAGGTGTCTGCTCCTAACTCAGGAGCTTCACTGAACACTGGGGCAGCTGCAAGGCTGCACATGGCAGTATCCATCCGGTGCCATTCTGAACCATGGTGCTGTGCAGCACAGCTCCTCTCTGCCATCAGTGGCTTCTAATACTCTGGCTGCTCCCAAAATAATTCAACCTATTATGGGAATTGGAAATATTTCTAATTATGCTTCCTTCTCACACAATACCTGCCCAACAAAGCACTCCTGCCTCCTATTTATATGAAGCATTGGTGTGTATATGTAATTCCACCATGCCCTGAAGCAGGCCGCAGTGGGCATGCAAGAGGCTCCTGTTGAAAGCAGATGGAAGTGAAAGCCTGAGTTCTAACACAGCATACTTTGGATGTACCAGAGACACGATAGGGAGGGGGCAAGCATGTAAATGTGTGACAGGTATTTTGTGAGAAACCAAAAAGCATCATAGTCTATTTCCAGTCACCTCTGAGTAGAGCTTTTTAAACGTGATTATTGTTCTTCAGTTATTCACATTTATTAATTGATGATAGTTGATAGTAATTGTTGGTGCTGTACTTCTGCCCCTTCCAGGAGAAGGGCTGGCAACTAACACAGCTCTGCCTGAACCCAGCCACTGCAGGGAAGCAGGGTGGCTGATGGTGGTACCTCAGATGAACAAGAGACACAGTGGAAGGCTGATTGCACAGAGCCATACCAGCACCCACGAGAGTTTGCTGTGAGGAGTCACTAGACGGTTTGCTTCCGTCACAAACTCTGCTAGCCCATCTCTCCAGGGGTATGTTTAAAAACACCCCTGAAGGAGAAGGTGCATTTTCCATTGCCTTGAATTTTCACTCTGAAATGCTGACAAATGTGTTGCACTAGAAATTCAGTTCCACTACACTGTATTCAGTGGGTTTATAATGACTGGTATGTGTCTTGACAACATGTTAACAAATAACAAAGTCTGACAATGCAATGAGCACTGAAGTATTTGACTCAGGCTTGTAACTGGTACCAGCAAGATCCAGCTGCTTTCCTGTTCAAATGACTCTGCTGGAACTGCCAGCATTAGCTTCTCTGTGAAAGAGGACCTGAATTGCTGGAGGACTACACAACTGTATTTGCAACGAGACGACAGCAGTTACGCAGAGCATGAATGGCATGTTTACACGTTTATTAGGCGAAAAAAAGTGCAAGATAAGATCTCTTGCTTAAATATATGAGAAGCCATGTGAAAAATATTCTACACTCTAAACTTCTCTTTTCACCCAGCTGCACAGAGAGAAGAAGAGGTTAAGTGGGGTCAAAAATAAAGAAAGGATAGATAAAGCATGACAACACAATCAGATATGCCATTGATTTATGCTGAAGCTCTTGAACACAAAACATCTGTGTATCCATGTTCTGCACAGCTTTATTACATGCAGGCACTTCTTAATTTATGGGGCTTTTTATAACCATTGTTAGGCTAAAATCATGCAGTTTGTTGCATGTTTGAGCTGTTACTCACTCTGCATTGTCTGCTCTTAACCTGAGACACCTACTGGGTCTAGAAATTCAGAGCAAGGGTAGTTTAAATCCACTGAGGCTGTTGCATGTGTTGCAGTCAAGTAAAGCATCTATCTGGGCAGCTCTACCACACACTGCACAGTGTGTAGGTAGCACATTATAAAACACAAAACTAGCAAGCTCAAGGCCACACCTGTTCACAAGAAAGTCTGCAAAGGGGACAGCATCCTCTTTCTTTTTGGAGAGGACACAACATTTGTGAGGTGCCTAGTCAGTGCTCAACAACTATGTCAACTCTGTCTTTTGGCTATTCGAGAAGTACAAACTGGATGAACAGATACAGAAGAATGTGGTCTGGAGGCAAGTTAGGTTGACCTTGCCTCTCCTGTCAATACGCCTGCCTGTATGCTAATACTCTGCTGATTTTGTTGGTTTCTCTTTTTGTCAAATTCTGGCAATGAGGTAAGATGCCTGCTTGAAGAACAGGCAGGCAGGTGAGCTACAAGTATGCTCACTTGTTCCCTCTTAAGACTATGGCTTTCACCCTGATAATGCTTTACCCAGACTTTCTTTATTTAAACTGATTCATCACTGCTTAGAAAAAAACTGCTGAAGCAAGCCAAGGGCTTGTATCTATCACAGTGATGTTCTGATCCTTGACTACAGCCCTCGATATCAAGGAGATAAAAAGTTATTAGCTGCCACCTTCTGATCTCCAAGTAAAGCAGGCAAAGGTACACTCAATAAGTTAGGCAAGAAGACGCAAAACAGCCTTTAAATAGATCAATACCTGGGTATCCAAATTGATAATAAGAACAATACCACCAACCTCACGTAGGAATCCAACTGAAAATACCCTCGGGAGCCCAAATGAATTCACTGGATTCCAACTGATGCAAAAGCTGTGGGTCAGAAATCCTTTCAACAGGATAAAGTAGCCAGAACCATTCAATGAATGAAAAATCTGATCCCAAAATAACCATCACATAAAGCTGAGCTTGCATGCTCTGTATAACCAGGGTGTACACACAACAGGGAATCCTGACAAGTCACTCCTCACACCAGAACAAACCTTGCCACGTAGGACTGTGACCTGTTTCACTTGGACAATTTTGCAGGTGGCTTTTCTAGCTGCAGTAAACAGGCATAGTCACACTTAAAACAGTTTCAGTTTTCCTACTGAAATACAGGAGCACAGTCTACTGAAGAAGAGACAGGAGAGGAAAACGAGGGTTTGAAGGATTATGCAAGTTTGAAGCTGTCCGTAGGTAAGTCATGAATGCAAGTTTTTGGAAGAAGAAAACTCTTGAGTCTCATAGATGCTTACACAGATACTTTTAAATGAGATGTGACCTAAGTCACCTTCTGAATATTTGGGGGTAGATCTCAGGAGCTTCCTTGGCTTCTGATACCCACTTCTAGTTTCACAACTCAAATGGCTCTTCCAAGCTACATGGTAAACTGAGGGAAAAAAAATTCCCCACTTGGAGGGATGACAGAATCCTAGCAGCATTTTAATCCCATTCCTGTTAAGCACCAAACCCATTTCTATAGGGAAATTATAATCTTAAGGGTTATCTTTAATCATATACAGCATATGTGCAGAGCCCTACTTTTGGGCAGAAAAATACCCCTCCAGCATTAGTTTTGAATAGATTACATCAATTGGAATTGTCCTGGTCACCAAAGCCATACTGTCTCTTACAGGTCCTTCCCCGAAAGATCCCCATCCTATAACCACTCTTGATGCTACTTTCATGACTGTTTGTTGCCATGTATCAAAGGGATGACATAGACAGAGATGTCGTCTCCAGAGCCCAGCCTGTCATTGGATATCCGCCAGCCTCGGTCCTTCAGCACTCCCCTGGCTCGCATCACAAGGTCCTGCGCCACCAGCGTGTACCTGTGGGAAAGGCAGAACACAGAACAGAATGGTGTGAATGTGAGTTGGTGAAGTGCTTTTAATTTAGTGAAACACCAAGTTTCACATTGCTTCAAAACTCCCAGCCCATGCTGGGCTGAGTGGCAGTGGATTTATGGCAGTTACTTTCTGTCCTGAAAAAAACAACCGGCGCTGCTTGGGAGCAGAGTCCAAAAGGTGGTGCATGATGGTGCTTTTGTGTGATGTGCTCTGACAGACTCCCTTATCGTTTTACCTGCTGTTACTATGTCAACACATCTGTGTACCCACTTAGAAGTTCCCTCTGAAAGAAATGTCATTATGGATGAACAGCTACTGTCTAATGTGTTCTTCGTTAGTCCAACACCCAGCTGAGATGTTTTGAGTTTGGCTGTGTGGAGGCAAGCTTTTCTATAATTTGATAATTAAAGAGTAATCAAACATTTAAAAGACAATAAGTAAGAAAAAAAGACCTGTCTTTTGTTTGAAACTCAAGTATCAGCCTCCAAGATGATGCAAGGCTCTGTAAAGCCAAACAGGTCACCAGAAGCAAGGCACAGGTCTGTCATTTCTGGAAACCAAGAAGGAAAAGAAGGGTCTTGCTTTTCGAGATTCTCTTTTCTAGGGTGCATCAGTGGCCAGAAATGATCCACCCAGACCCAACGTGAGGAACAAGAAAGAAAAGTATCTCCATCAATCAGAAGTAAGGAGGAAGTTTATTCAATATCCAGGACTTTTCTAACTGCAGAAATTTTCAACACGGAATGAGGATCAAAGAAGGGTAAAACATAAATTATGTTTTGTTTCTTCAGTTTTAGTGCCTTAAACTCAAATGACTCCTCTGGAGCAGGAATAGATTTATTTGCTCTACTAAAACATTTATTCAAAGTAAACAAATCCATATTTGACTGCCCAAAAGGTTTTGACGTTCAATTCAAGTAACACTGTACAAAACAACTGTACCCTCTGCACCTAATGGGGCTGAGATTTCCAGCCCTCACTAGTTTTGAGTAAAGGTTTACTTTCAGGAGTAAGAGATGGGCCCAAGGGCTAAGGAGTTGAAGGACTGCACATGGCAAGCAAGAAAGCTGAGTATTTATGCACAGCATGTCTGATGCTCAGTGAATTTTGGTTAGAACATTTTATCCAAGTATTTCTCAGCTGCTGTCAGAACTTAAGAAAAGAAAATACACATTGTCCTGTGAGCAAACCTTGCCTTCCTCCTTTTTCTGACTAGCAAGGGCTCCCCACATCTACAGCATACAAAGGAATGAAGATTCCTCTTGCTTGTGTAAAGCTTTCACTGCTTAATGCTTGAAGAGGGCAAGACTGAAAAAAAAAAGGGGGGGAGGGATTTTAATAAACGAAAAATTCTCTCATAGAAAGACTGAAATACACAAGAAATGCAGCACATTGAAGCAAAGGAAAAGGTACAGGCGAAGGCAGCAGCAAAGGCACATATTCCTCACTGCATGTAGAGCTGAATTGAAGTGATGATGTTCAGCTTGGCACCAGAGGAGATATGGTGAGTCTCTTGTACCTGGAGATGATATTCAGCAGTAGTCCATTACCATATGCTTTATTCTCCAGCCCTCTGAACTTGGGATTCAGCTGTTGGAGACAGTGTTTGAGAACTGCTGAAAGCAGTTTTAAAGTGCCCACTTCCTCCTAATGAACAGCCTCACTGGAACACAACTTTTCTGTTTTAAGAATAAGTATTTTTTCCCTTCGGTTGAAGCTTTCAATATTGATCAAAGTACTGCAGGGGAAATGGTAACAAGTGTGGGAAATGTGCTGCTGTCTGAGTAGCTTCTTGCACCCAGCAGAGGTGCAGCAATGCCCCAGCATCCTCATAAGTCTCTAGCTAGTGTGAGCCAGAGTGAGGAAGAGTGAGAAAGGACAGGAGAGAGGACAAGAAATAGAACATTCCCAAGGTCAGTGGGTAAACCTGCATAAGTGTTGCTGAAGGAAATGGGCAAGAGTCATACACCTTTGAGAGATGAGGTATGGAAAGCAGCAGTGTGTCACTACCACCTGTGCTTCACTCAGGGTTCCCCTCCAGGAAAAGGTCTTCAGGAAAAGACTGGATGGGGCACTTGGTGCCATGGTCTGGTTGACTGGATAGGGCTGGGTGCTAGGTTGGACTGGATGATCTTGGAGGTCTCTTCCAACCTGGTTGATTCTATGATTCTGTGATTCTATCCATGCTCTCACCTGCCACAAAACCCACAAGAAATGAGCTACTAAGAAATCCAAACCCTCCCCAGCTCTCAGGGTGGAGCTGTTCTCTAAGCAAGTCTGTGTTCATCACCCATCCACTTGGAGGTGCCCAGGCACATGCTGTATTTGACAAGATTTGGAGATGTTTTTCTGTGGGTAGCGAACACTCACAGTTCTGACAGTAAATATCAGCAGGAGAGAGTCCCAAGAGTGTTGCTGAGGGCTGTAAGCTCTTGCCCATCAAGCTATAAAATTACTACTAATTCAAATGGGAGGGGTATTGTTCCCACACAAAGCTAATTACACAACAGATAAGTAGTCCACAGCTCCACAATCTTCCTCTCTAGGCTACTGGGTCAGGCAGACCCAGGGTCTGCCACACAGGTAGGTTCTCCAGAAGACACCAGTGTAGCCAAACCCAGCAGGGAAGTCTCCTCCATTCTGACAAGTTTTCTACATCCCTAGAGAGTTTAGATTTCCAGCTGATCTCTCCACTGCAGACTAAGCCACTACAGCCACCACAGAAGCTGACATTTTCTGGGATAAAATTTCCTTTAAACCTAACTGATGATACGGCAAACAAAATTTTCCTGTCACCGACCAGGGAGAGAAATGAACCCAGCTCCACAGCCTGAGCTGCAGCGCTATCATGAATTCATTAGTTATACCTCATTTGGACCACTGTGAACTAATTAGGGAAAACTTCTCACACAGTACTTTAAACCCTTCAAATATTCTTTACAACCAATCAAGAGCAGCAATTCTACCAAGGTAATTTTCATGAATATTATTGTAAGCTATATGAGGGACTGCTCTAATTACCTTTTGCAAACCGGTATGAGAAATGCCTCGCTGCCACAATGTGTAAGTTTCTAAATGACCTGGCACAAAGTTATTTAAAAGAACAAATTAATTTTCAATTCAGATGTCCATTCATAGTCCAGTAGGTCAAACACCAATAAATGTGTTTGTTTTAACTTGTAATACTAACTATAACCAGCAGATCCAGAGAGGTGATTCTGCTGCTTTATGCTGCTCTGGTAAGACCCACCTGGAGTACTGCATCCAGGGCTGGAGCCCTGAATACCGGAAGGGCATGGACCTGATGGAGTGGGTCCAGAGGGGGAGCATGAAAATGATCAGAGAGCTGGAGCACCTCCACTGTGAGGACAGGCTGAGGGAGCAGAAGTTGTTCAGCCTGAAGATGAGAAGGTTCCAGGCAGACCTAACAGCAGCCTTCTAGTACCTGAAGGGGACTTAGAAGAAGGCTAGAGAGAGGCTGTGTACAAAGGCCTGCAGTATCAGAGTGAGGGGCAATGTGTTCAAGCTTGAGAAGAGCAAATTTAGATTGGATGTTAGGAGCAAGCTCTTTGCCATGTTTTACAACGGATGAAAAATAACTCACCTAACAAGTCAAAATCAGAAGACTGAACAAGCTGCACCAAACATGGCAGCAGCCATCACCAGCTTTGGACAGACCAAAAGGAACAAGACAGACACAACACAACCAGACTCTATTCCTAAGAGATAGGACCAGAAAGAACAGTAGGAAGAGCCAAGCTTTCCCAATTACTAGATGAGAATGGAGGCAGAGCAGGGCAGAGGTATTACCTTTCATCAGGTGCCTTAGCAAGAGAAGACTTGGGGGTGCAGAAATGAGAGTTAAAAGATCCCTAAATACCTCTGAGTGTTGCTAGGGAGTAACAGAAAGGAGACTGGGTGGATCATCCCCTCCTACCTTAAATCATAGCATATATGCACAGCACAGTGTCAGATGCCCTGGAAGTGCCCCTGACTAATCCACCTGATATGTTCCCAGAGAGATGGCAGAGGCACTTCCACATCTTGCTGAAGCAGGCACAGCCCCTGGCTGTCATCCATACCACATCTCCTTGATACAAGGAGGCAGGGAAGGTCAAAACTGCAACTTCATGCTCATCATCCATTCTCCTTGCAACTGAGTGCTTGCTGCAAGTGTCAGGGCAAGAAAACAACACTTGCCAGTTACTTTGGAGCTGCTCTCACTTTGAAACTCAAGTGGCTGTCAGGGTGTCCCTATCCAGTTACCTTCCCTGTTTGCCAACAGAGAACAGAGCTGACCCTGTGAAGATGACCATTTCAAAATACGAGGTACAGAGGCACATTGAGCTGGATTTCCCCACGTCCTCAAGAGCTGTCACACCCCTCTCTGTGTTTTCACTTGGCTGCTCAGATATCCCAGAGCTTATTTCCGAAGCTCTGCTTTCCGCAGGCCAATTGGGGATGCATAAAAGCTCTTTTCCCACTCTTATCCCAGGGTGAGGGCAGAATACAGCAACAATCAGGCCTGGATTCAGGAGTAACCCACACTTTCCTTCCTGAACAGTCCCTAGGGAATGATAAAGCTCTTTTCACTTTGTCTTCCCCTTGACAAGTGAAGGAACCTCCTGATCTTTTGGTTCACAGCGAGACTGAACTCAGCAGCAGACAGACTGTTGGACTCACTCAATGCAGACAGCACTCCAGATGTTTTAGGAACTTGCTTTCTTGCTTGATGATATGTTTAAAAGATGGAAACTGGTCAAGTAAGAGGTGATAGGAAAATGAAAAAGATGAGGTAGGTTAAAACTGTGAGATGAGACTGAACCTAACTGAACGAAATAAAGGCTGAGTTTCCACCTACTTTTTTTCTGTGTCCTGTAGCTGGTAGCACTGAGCATCTTCTTCTGAAAGTGGGTTTAAAGGGCACAGCATGACCAGAATGAGTGGGACCCTCACCATGCAGTATTCATACACAATCACATACATACAGAGTGAGAGATGCTGCTGATGTCCTAGTTAGAAACAATCTTTAGTGTTAAGGGACTATAAAGAGGAGAGTGAAAAGGAAACCTGTGACTGCTGGAGACAGAGACCTACTGCCATGTTTTTGTAAAGCCTCAGCCTCCTGCAGTTTCCACAGGAGCTGGTACGTCAAACATGTAAAGATACTATGATCCCACAGCTGTCCATTTGAAGGCAGGCAACTACAAGTTATAACAGGCTCCCCACCTCCCCATCTTACACCACCATATTTGCTACAGAGGCTCCATCTTCTTGTAAGCAGTTGTATCTTTACTGGGTGTTACTCATTTCCTATTCTCTGCAAAAAAGCGTTACCAAAACATGCTTTTCTGTGGAGAAGCTAGAAAATCAGGGATGTGCACAAACCTGTGGGGGTCATCTGGGTCACAGTTTGGTAGAAAGTTAGTGACAGCTTCAGCAACTTCTTCATTTAACAGCACATCCCAGAGCCCATCAGTAGCCAGGATCAGAACATCATCTGGCCCATGCTCATACTGCAGGAGATCATAGACTCTCACCTAAAACAAAACAAACAAATCGTAACAGATATGCATGAAGAAGATGACCTGCTCAAGAAATATTGCTGAGTTTGGCAAGTTAGCAGGTTTGGACACGGCACTGAAATCTCTCTCCCACAGCACGATCTGTCTCCCGTTTAGCCCTCAACAGCAAGACCTCCTGCCCCAGCTCAGCACGGCTCAAGTGCTGACCTCAGCCAGGATGTAAAGCACTGTGCCACCCACTGCCAGCAGTGCTTGAAGCCTCTCCCGCCTGGCATCCTGGTTTCAGTGGGTGAGACTTTTTCTTATCATTGGCAGAACTAATCATATGAAAGCTGAATAATTTATTTGATAAATTTTTGATATTTTCTAATAAAATATTCACAAATAATTGTTTTTCACTGTTTTGCAGCTCCATTTAACTCTGCCAGATAAACTGCACATTTGGAAATGCCTGGGTGGCATTTACCAGACCTGAGGCAGATGCTGCACTCCAGAATTATGCCTTCACAACATGGAGAAAAACTGTTTACCTGCTCAGTTATATGTGTTTGTAAGGAGTCTGGTAGGTAAAGACTGATTCAAGATCTGCACAAAAGTGAACCCCCAAGCTTATTCACACTATTACAATACCCACTAGCTTCACCTCATCAATCTGCAGCTACAATCAGGCTGACTGCTACTGCTGGCACCTCTGTAACATCCTGCCTGTAAAACAGCTTCCACTGCCCTCTTCCCAGTAAGACTGGGGAAAGTCAGGAGTGAAAGGGCCAGATATGGGGTAGAGTACCAGCTGACAACGGTACTGACTACTGAGCCGCACCAGAATACCAGGAAAAGTCGGGACAAGTGTTTTACACCGAGCCTGTAGTTGGGTGTAACTCTCCTGCAATTTCCAGGTCATGTTACAAAGCAGTCGTGGAGCACTTTAATTCCCACAGCAAGAACCACCGTTTGAAAGAAGTGGGACAACCTTGGCAAGACAGCCAGGGGAAATGGTCTAGAAGCAGCACACCTTGTAAGGCACCCTGCTCCAGCCTTGGGCTCCACTAACAGCCCTGGCAGTTTGTCCGAACAAGCATTTGGCATAACTAGAAAATATCAGCTGTTTTATTCTTCCTCCTGATGCACACTCCCCTTAGGAGCCATGGAGCAGGCAATGCACATAAAATGCCTGGACCTTTTAATGTAATTATGATTTTATGGGACTGCAACCAGTGCTGGAAGGAAAAAAAAAAAGAATTAATAGTATCACCTAGACCTGACTGTTAATCCTTACTTGTTCGCCTTTTCACTAAGAAGCACACGAAGGTCATTTGTAAAAGGTAACCTTCCACTTCATTATCTAAGGTAGCAGCTGAATAAGGACTTTTGAGAGGATTAAAGTCAAGGCAAGATGCACTCTTCATTAAAGAGTATCTGCTTGTTCAGTCTGAGTGTGAATACTGTTACAGAAATATCCCTATATGCAGCGCAGCTCTCAGATCAAGCTCCCTGCACAGAAACCAGTAACTGTCACAGACCCCTTCCCCAAAAATTAGGCCAGCCTTTTAACAGCCCAGAGTGCCAACTCAGACATTACTGGGCCGTGGGAAGTAAGTTGACCAACACAGCCATCGGTAAGCACCATGTGTTTTGGTCAGATTTCTTGTGTACAGGCAAATATTTGAGAGAGCATCAGGGTTAATGCTTAGGGACAAACTCAGCAGTAAGCTCCTTGTAGGAATAACAAAGCTCTGAATGTCAGTACTAGAAAAAACAACATACCTAGCGTGGCTTTCCCACCCATGCAAAGTACACATTACACTACAAGAGCCTTGTTTTTGCAGGACTGGTGGGGGAAAATGCAGGAAACCAAGGCCGTGCAGCACTGGTTTGAACTTGTCTCCTCCTCACATCTGTACTTTTGAAAACCCAGCAACAGGGATATTTCAGTGATGCTCTATGGACTAAGCTTATGCAGAGCTGCACACACTGCAAAATGCTGTTGCAGAAGCCTGTCAGTGCAGGGCACAGGTTTCATTACCTGGTCAATAGCACCGCAGAAGTGCGTCAGCTAGAACAGACCTTTAAGATCACTGAGTCCAGCCATCAACCTAGCGCCATCATGGCCATTAAACTGTGTCCCCAGGTGCCACCTCTACACATTTTTTTAACATCTCCAGGGACAGTGAATCAATTACCTCCCTGGGCAGCTCGTTCCAATACTTGGCCACTTCCAGTAAAGAAATGTTTCCTAATATCCAATCTGAGTCCCACTCTGGTGCAATTTTATTCCATTTCCTCTTGTTCTATCACTTCTTACTAGGGAAAAGAGACCGACACTCACCTCACTACAGCCTCCTCTCAGGTAGTTATAGAGAGCAGTAAGGTCTCTCCTCAGCCTTCTATTCTCCCAGACTAACCACTAAACAATCTCAGTTCCCCCAGATGCTCCTCCTAAGCCTTGTACTCCAGGCCCTTCACCAGTTTTGTTGCCCTTGTCTGGACACACTCCAGCAACTCAACGTCCTTCTTGTAGTGAGGGGCCCCAAACTGAACACAGTATTTGAGGTGCAGTTTCACCACTGCTGAGTACAGGGGCATGACCACACCCCTACTCCCGCTGGACACACTACTCCTGGTATGGGCCAGGATGCTGTTTGCCTTCTTGGCCACCTGAGCATACTACTAGCTCACGTTCAGATGGCTGTCAACCAGCACCCCCAGTCCTGATGAAAAGTCAGGCAGCTTTCCAGCCTCTGTCCTCTTAGCTTGTAGTGTTGTTTGGCGTTGTCGTGACCCAAGTGGAGGACCTGGCATTTGGCCTTGGTAAACCTCATACAACTGACCTCAGCCCACCGATCCAGTTTATCCAGATCCCTCTGCAGAACTGTTCTGCCTTCCAGCAGATCAACTCTCTCACTAAATTTGGTGTTGGCTGCGAGCTTACTGAGGGAGCACTCCATCTGCTTGTCCAGGAAACTGATAAAGGTATTAAATAAGAATGGCTGCAAAACTGAGCCCTGAGGAACCCTGCTTGTGACTAGGTGCTAAATAGATTTAACTGGTTTCACCACCGCTCCTTGGGCCTGGTTATCCAAACAGTTTATTTTACTAGTGAAGTGTCCACCAATCCATGCCATGAGCAGCCAGTCTCTCCAGGAGGATGCTATGGGAGATGGTGTCAAATGTTTTATTAATGCTGCACCCTTGCCAAATTTCCTAGCAATTCCACCCTGAATCTTTCATCTTTTCCCTCATGACTTCTTGCTTCTGCAGCCAAGCTTCAGTCATGATAGTGATCTACAGAACTCATGACCTGTGCTCTATCCTCTGCCTCCTGTGCTGCTTTGAGAGCCTTGTCAGCATCTCCTCCCCACATACCAGCCCTTGCTGTGTTGCGTAGAACACTTTCTAACTCTAACATTTCTCTAGAGCATGAGGGCAGCCCCCAAAAGAGATGTATTTGGTCACCCTACTTCCTACACCATCCACTGATGTCTTACTCTAGAGCACCTGACCTGTCAACTAGCTCTAATTGACTTTAGTAACCAGACAACGTTAAAAAGCAGGAGGCGGCACCAGAACCTCGCAGCACAGACATCCGTGACAATGAACACTGGGTTACACTGCATTTTCTCCTGACTGGTGCTTACAGACCTCTGCTGATAGGTAACAGAAGACACACACCACTGGAGCCAACAGTCAGCCGAGACAGCTGTCCGGACGTGCCTCAGGCAGCCTGTCGCCTCAAGCCTGCCTTTCTGCAGTCCGTGTCTGTGGCATACTGCTCACCTACAGGCAGGCGAGAGTACCGGGAAGAACGACCCGGGGCAAGCGGCGAACAAACTGGTGGGCTGGGGTTCTATTTACCTTTCAAACGGATCTACCCACCGGTCAAGACTTGTATCTGGCTGCCAAAAAAGCACCACGGCAGCTCTGTGAAGGCACTACGGGCTTGTTTGCCAGGCTTGTTTTGAAGAGGCAGCCAAGGCGAGTCCCTGCAGCCTGAAAACCCTTTCGCAACAGAGCGACACAGGAGCCTGCAGCCACCTGAGGTGCTCTTAGCAGCCAGCCCCCAGGGGAGTCGCAGCCAAACAACAGACTGCATTCACTCGCTTGTGCTATTGATCGATTCCGCTACTTCAATAAATTAAGCCCTTTCTTAATTGTATCGTTCCTTTGAATGCAGAGTGTTAGCCAGCGCAGCTTCGCTGGCGAACGAAGGAGGAGATCTTTCAATACCACCCTCCAAGTAATTTATATGTAAATAAAAAGCGGATCTCAACACTGCTCCCCGCAGCACTCACCAATTAATCTCCTTTTAGGTTTTTACTGCCACCCTTTGTTTCCTGCCCTTTAGCCAATTTCCAGTAGACTGTGCCAACTTTCCACTTAGTCTGTGGCTTCATATCTTTTATATTAATAACCTATAAGGCAGAACAGATTCTCAAATGTTTTTGGAGGAATCAAAGTGCTCATGCAAGACCATCTACTGCCTTTTTTTTTTTTAATTCTCTGGTAGACATAACCCTGAAGGACTTCAAGCCGCTGAAGTGTGATGTTTGCTTCTTGAAACCACCTTGGCTGCCTTTGATCATGCTGTACTTCTTGGAGTATTTGCCTTGCTCGTTCCTTTCAACGGTGTTAATTCATAAGATTTCTCCAGAAGGCAGATGCGAATCTGAAATGGTCTCCCCTGACATACTTGTGGAGTTGTCAGGAATATTTTACTCATGTACTGAAGGAAGAAAAATTCTCCTTCGTTGCCTTAGCATTTGCTGTGGTGACTGGGCTTCAGGTCCAAACACTGCCATCGGAGCCACGTCTCCCCCACCAAATGGCTGATTACATTTGTTTGAAGAATTTCAGGACAAAATCCTGTTTTTCAGCTGCAAGACGGTGGCTGTTGCTGAGCTGTAAAAGGCAGAATTTCCTGCTGAAAGCTTTCAAATGAACTGTTCCATTATGAAAAAAAAAAAAAAGATTTAATTCCACGCCAGACAGCCTCGGCAATGGCTCGCCTGCTTTGTGCTACTCCAGTTCATTATGAAAGGCTCAATTCTCCAGAGCTCACCAACCTGCAGAAGGCCTCCAAATCTGGTCTCGTAACAGCTGAGCCACTGAATCCTGATTACATTTGTCAGTCTTGGCTACATGACTTCTCCTCCCATAGCTTGGCACTCTATCAAAGTATCACTTCACAACACCCTGAAATTACTGTTACATGCCTATTTCTGGATCTAGTCTCTTCCCTCTAGCTAAATGTTGGTAGATATGGCACATCAGAGCTTTGTCATGCTGGAAGCAAAATATTCTGAGAACTCCCCACATTGCCCCCAATTTGGGAAAGGATGCTACAATTACAGTACAGAAACAGAAGTCAGAGGACTTGGATCCTCCTCTTGTCACGACTCACTGTGCGCCTTAATTTCCTGTGCCTCTGTTTTTCCAGGTCTGGAAACCAGACATTGTGCTTCCCTACCTCTAGATAAACAGTTTGAAATCCAATGCTGCACAAGGGCCAAATATGACTGCGCTTGATGCCACTGCCTTTACTTTCAAGTGCCAAGCTTCCCAGATGGCAGCATAAAGACGTTCCTTAATGCTGGTTTCTCTGCAACATGCACCATCCACGCATGGACAGAACATGTCAAGGAAAAGCAGGAGGATATAAAGCACTGGGAAAAGAAGAAAGAGTAAGAGAAGGTGCAACGGAAAGCAAGTTGGAGCATGTTTCTACCTAATAAAAAGTCAGGGCTTTTTTTGCCAGTATCTCTTAATCAAAGTGGCTGATACTCTCTTTCCTCCTCCTATCCTCATACACTTCTGCTGAATTTAGCTGTGAAGGGAACATGGAAACAGAGACATTTTTTCTTCTCTTTTGCAAAGCAGTTAAGAGATCCTGAAACGTGGATAGCATATAAACTGGGTGTCACATTCTAGAATTCGAACTTGTACAGACACACTCCACACAGAGCAGAAAAGCTCAGGAGAAGCTTTGGTTTCTACATACAGACAAATACTGCAGCAGCAGTTGGCACTTCTGTGATACTGTGCTGCAGCCATCACCCCAGAAATACTTAGCCTCAACATGCCAGAAAGATAACTAAATAGGCAGAATTCTATTGTTTTGCTGTCACCAAGAAAGTTCATCACAGTTATGAGGGCAGAGCTGCTGCCTGCCCAGCTGAGGAGAACAGGAGCAGGTCTCAGGTAAGGAATATCACACATTCAAAATCACAGTATCACAGTATCACAGTATCATCAGGGTTGGAAGAGACCTCACAGATCATCAAGTTCAACCCTTTACCACAAAGCTCAAGGCTAGACCATGGCACCAAGTGCCATGTCCAACCTTGCCTTGAACAGCTCCAGGGACGGCGACTCCACCGCCTCCCCGGGCAGCCCATTCCAGTGTCCAATGACTCTCTCAGTGAAGAACTTTCTCCTCACCTCCAGCCTAAACCTGCCCTGGGGCAGCCTGAGGCTGTGTCCTCTCGCTCTGGTGCTGGCCACCTGAGAGAAGAGAGCAACCTCCCCCTGGCTACAACCACCCTTCAGGTAGTTGTAGACAGCAATAAGGTCACCCCTGAGCCTCCTCTTCTCCAGGCTAAACAATCCCAGCTCCCTCAGCCTCTCCTCATGGGGCTGTGCTCGAGGCCTCTCACCAGCCTTGTTGCCCTTCTCTGGACACACTCAAGCATCTCAATGTCCCTCCTAAACTGGGGGGCCCAGAACTGAACACAGTACTCAAGGTGTGGTCTAACCAGTGCAGAGTACAGGGGCAGAATGACCTCCCTGCTCCTGCTGACCACACCATTCCTGATGCAGGTCAGGATGCCACTGGCTCTCTTGGCCACCTGGGCACACTGCTGGCTCATGTTCAGGCAGGTATCAATCAGCACCCCCAGATCCCTCTCTGTCTGGCTGCTCTCCAGCCACTCCGACCCCAGCCTGTATCTCTGCATGGGGTTGTTGTGGCCAAAGTGCAGCACCCTGCACTTGGAGCTATTGAACCCCATCCCATTGGACTCCGCCCATCTGTCCAGGAGGTCAAGGTCCCACTGCAGAGCCCTTCTGCCCTCCAACCCAATCACATCTGCCCCCAGCTTGGTGTCATCTGCAAACTTGCTGATGACTGACTCCATGCCCTCATCCAGATCATCTATGAAGATGTTAAAATCGAGAGAGGGAAGGTACTCAATTGACAGGGAAGAAATATGAAGAAGGGTCTGTGTGTACATCTCCCAGTTTTCTTCAGCGTCACAATCGCTCAGCACTTAAAAAGAAAATAAAGCCTTCAAGATGTCCTAAGCAAGGTTAATTCAATAAATTGGTTCCTTCCTATCAGAATTGTACTTCTATTTTCCTTCTCTCACACTGCTATAATAAGCAATACCTCCAAGGTCAAATCCTGGGTATGGTTAAAACTCAAGCAAGCCAATTGCCAGTGGATGGCTCTCAGCATTTGAGCCATGGAAGTAAAGCCTCCTCTTTTTGTTCTGTCAGCAGATGGTTTACCCTGGCTTAAGAGTTTATGAAAAACACATTGTCACCTGTTCCTTGATGTAGGAACAGGAATGCAGTCATAGAGGAAAATGCAGCAAGTTTTGTATGTTTCTTGCTGTACAAATACATTCAAATCCCTTTGGAAGGCTTGATATCCTCCACTGCAAGGTCTCTGGTGGTCAAAAACTGGAATCGTTTGTGGCAAGTCATGATGATGGAAGCATTTTAAACTACCCATACATAACATAAATACTGCATAATCCCTTCATTATGCCATCATTTGGGAATGCATGCTGCCATTCCTGCCATTATTTGGTATTTGCACAAAACAATCATAAAGAATTACGAGCTGGAGGTGAAGGGACAGACAGACTGAGGTGTGCAGAGAGGGGCCACGAGGATGATCACCATAGGGCTGGAGCACCTCTCCTGTGAAGACAGACTGAAAGAGCTGGGCCTGTTCAGTCTGAAGAAGAGAAGGCTCCAAAGTGACCCTATTGTGGCCTTCCAATATCTGAAAAGGGCCTATGAGAAAACTGATGAGGGACTTTTTAGGGTGTCAGGTAGAGATAAGACTAGGGGGAATGGATCCAAGCTAGAAGTGAGTAGATGCAGATTGGATGTTAGGAAGCAATTGTTCACTGTGAGAGTGGCAAGACACTGGAACAGGCTGCCCAAGGAGGTGGTGGAGGAAGTCTTTTAAGGCTAGGCTGGATGTGCAACCTGATGTAGTGTGAGGTGTCCCTGTCTGTGGCAGGGGAGGTAGAGCTAGATGATCCTTGAGGTCCCTTCCAGCCCTGATAATTCTGTGATTCTATGAAAAGCACTCTTCCTCTCAGCATTCTCCTGCTTAAGAGTTTATCTGATAGTCTCTGTATTGCAGGACATGATGCTGTTGTGGAAGACATCCAGCATCTGTGTTCCAGAGAACACAACTGACATCAGCTTCTGTGAGGGACCATGATCTAGGCCTGAAGGGAAGCTGGAGCACGTGAAGGTGGGGAAACATGGGTGTGTGTCATACTAAGTGGTGAGGCTATGGGATAACCATAGACTAGGGAGAGAGAAGGCATCAACGCTGCGCAAGGAATATGGAGCAAGCAGAGACAAGACACACAGCTCAGGAACTCACAAAGTTCCTAGTACGTGGATGTTACTAACACGCTGCAATTCTGTGAAGGGCAGCACATTACCTGGACTGGACCACAATCAGAAGAACAAACAAGCACAGGAAATATATTTGTTTCTCTCCCACAGTTCCAACAGTTGAACCTTGACTCTTTTACCTCAGGAGATGAGGACAGGAAAGGTTTGATGTATATATTCGAGTCATGCACTTTCAGGTCATGGTCTCCCAGTCCCCGGGTCACTCCAATTGTTGCCATAACCCGAGCCTGGAAATAAAGAAAAGCAATGGAATCAAACCTTGTTACGTTGCACTGTGCCAACAGGGAAAGTGACAATGTTCCTACTCCCTAACTGCTACAGTTAGGGAAACTTTTTTTTTCTCTAGATTTAACACACCTGATCAGCTTTGAAGCTTTTCACACTCAGATCATTGCCATTTCCCTTGTTATTCAAAGCTTTGTATTCACCCACATCCTAGAGGGTGACTAGACTGTCATCATCTGTAAGGTATGAGGACTACAGAAACCTAACAGTCACTTCACTGTCCCATGCCAGTCTACAGAAGCATTTCCTCAGCAAATTACACTGACAGTAAACATCTTTTGCAAAATTATGGGCAGCCTAACTACTCACCTCTAGTCTTTCCCTATTGATATATTGCTGTATGTTCCCTCCAAGGAAAAACGCTAAAGGCCACCTTAAATTGTTGAAGAGGCAGGTGACAGTGGCAGAGATCACAGTGTGATGCAGGGCAGGTCTGCTGTTACCTCAAGTCTGTCACTTGCTTCCCCAAGCACCTTCCTCTGCAAAATGAAGCTGTCTCCCAAGAGGTTCAGTAACACTTCTCTAAAGATTGACCAGGCAAGACAGCCTCATGGGAAACCTTGCTCTCTGCTGTCTAGGTACCGCTTCCCCACGAGTCTAGTTTAGCCACAGCAGCTTCTGAACACGAGAGCTCTCAGCATCAGTAACAGCAAGCAACTGACTTGAGATTATTTTGCCTCAGTAACCACTGGCTGCACAAGGCAACAAGAAAGCAAATTTTAAAAGATATGCATGAAACATTTTCTAAGTAGTTACAAACCTAACCACATTCAGAGATAAGCCACAGGTCTGAACGCCCCAAACCTGGACTTATTTTGCAGAGGGCATATTTTCCCATTGAGATAATAACCTAATGCAGCAGGGGAGCACTATTTAGAAACACAGTGAGCATACCGATATTGGCAAACTGACACCGCCGCCTCCTTATATTGATCCTAGTGCTGCATGCAGCTAAGCTTGCTGGGATCAGCACTAATCATCTCACTGTTCTTAATTACAGAGCTGGAAACAAAAGTACACCCAAACAGAAAGGTTAGTTTCTCCCTTTCAAGAGAAGCTATCAGCATTCACACATCAGAAGAATGCGATGGTGAGTTCAGGTTCACTAGCTGAAAAAGATACAGTTAAGGGGTCTTATACTTTCCAAATCCTGGCCTGATCCTTCCCCTTCCTAAGTTAGAGTTCTGCACCTAAGAGCACTATTAAACATCCTCCTGCTTTGTTTTCAAACATGAGATATTTTCCTATCTTCATCCAGCCTAGTTATATTTTACAATGAAACAGGGAACATTTAAAATGAATTATTTAAGAGGGTCTCATTGTAGTCTACTTACAACGACAAAAACAAAAGCAAACCAAACAGCAAATAACTACATTTGACAATACACTAAAAATGCTTTTTTACATTAAGTTCTCTCTGTCACCACTTAGACACGAGACTGATTTATGACAGAACCAAGGTATTCTTTAAAACTGTGAAAAAGACACAATAAAGAGATGCTGAGTGGAAAACACTGGAGTGCCACAGGCTAAGCCAAATGGTAATCAGCACAGAACTCACTCTTCCCTTGCTCTGAGGGAAGCAAATATGCTCACCTTCTTGCCCTCTCCATATATAAGGGGAAACTTCAAGTCATCTTCCTCAATGGTTTTGTATGCCCTGTGGGAGGAGGACAAACAACAGTTACAAAGCTCAGTTAGTGATCTGGTGCCCTGAAACAAGCAGCAGCTCTTACAAAATAACCACAACCACCTATACACCAAAATTAACTGCCCTCCTCCCCCCCCCCATTGTTTTCCCTAGGACTTTATGAACCAGGATGTAAATTTATTTTCCTATTGAAAGATTTTTCCTTAAAGAATTATCCCTTCTGCCAAAAGGAAAAGTGAACAGGGATCAGTGCTGGTTCTGGTCCTGTTCAACATCTTTACCAATGACATTGATGACGGGACAGACAAACAGAGTATCTGCTCAGCAAGTTTGCTGGTGATACAAAAGCAGGAGGCTTCTCTGACACACCTGGAGGCTGTGCAGCCATTCAGCAAGACTTGGACAGACTGGAAAGCTGGGCAAAAAGGAACCTAATGTGGTTCAACATGGAGAAGTGCACCTGGGAAGCAATAATAAATTGCACCAGTACATGTTAGGAGGTGATCAGCTAGGGAGCAGTCCCATGGAGAAGACCTGGGAGTCCTGGTAGACAAGTTCTGCATGGGATAGCAATATGTCCTTGTGGCCAAGAAGGCCAATGGGATCCTGGGGTGCATTAAGAATAGTGTGTCCAGCAGATCAAGGGAGGTTCTCTTACTTCCCCAAGTGAGAACCCATCTGGAATACTGCATCTAGTTTTGGGCTCCCCAGTTCAGGAGAGACAGAAATCTACTGGAGAGAATCCAGTGGAGGGCTACAAGGATGATGAAGGGACTGGAAGCACTGCATTATGAGGAAAGGCTGAGAGACCTGGGGCTGTTTAGTCTGGAGAGAAGACTGAAGAGGGATGTAATAAATGGATGTAAATAGATGCAGGCTGGGTGTCAATAAGGAAGGGACAGGCTCTGCTCACTTGTGCCCTGTTATAGGACAAGGGGCAACGGATGGAAACTACAGCACAGGAAGTTCCACCTCAACAGAAGGAAGAACTTCTTTACTGCAAGGGTTCTGTCACCCTGTTCAGCACTGGAATAGGCTCCCCAGGGAGGTTGAGCAGTGTTCCTCTCTGGAGACTTTCAAGACCTGTCTGGATGCATTCCTGTGTGTGACCTGCACTAGGTTCTATGGTCCTGCTCTGGCAGTAGGGTTGGACTTGAAGCTTCATCTCCAGGGGTCCATTCTAACTCCTAACATCCTGTGAACATATGTATATATCTAGTGTGCCAAGCTGCCTAAATTGCTCACAAGGACAAAGAGTTGGACAGGAATAACGTGCTAATCAGGTAAAATACCACTGGCTATGGCAGCAGCTATACCATAATACAATGTCTTGAGAAACAAAAACAAAGAAACAAAAAGCCCCAAACCCACCAAGAAGCTAACCAATGCATAGGTTCACGCTGCTAGCATGAAATGATGAGCAATGACAGGACATGTACACAGCCAAAGTGTGAAACAGCTCTCTGATCCTGTTCTCACTTTCCAGGACTGCTTACACCAAGAGAAGAAGCTTCACATGCTGAAGAGCCTTAGAAGGCTATTTAGTTCTCACTTGACCTTGACCTCAACAGTCAGTGTTGTCAGAGATTTTGTGGTTTACAGCAGCATTCCCATGGCCAAGAGACAAGAGAAGTAAATGCTCATGCTCCAGTTCCGTTTACTGCATGCCTGTGTACTCTACCTTTTACACATCCATCTGCTGACATTGATGAGGTGAGGTGAGCATTTTTGCCAGTGAGAAATAAAAACAAACTTAAATACATAATTAGATGGCTGTCATTCTTGCAAGCTGGAGTCCCTTTACACCACAAAACTGTCCCTCTCCAGCCTTTCCCTGCATGTTGTCTTCCCCTGCTGACCCACTCCTGCCCAAAGCCCCATGGGTGAAACCAAAATCATCCCCTAAGCACACAAGTCAGTGCTCTCTGCCACAGTGGAAGGGAGAAGTGTGAGGAAGGAAAGTGCTGTGGCAAATGCCTTGCCGGGCACCATCAGCCCCTGCTGCATGGCAGCCCAGTTGGGTTAGCTGCTTGAACTCCAGGGAATTACATTCAATCAGTTCAAGCAATGTCAAGGCTGTGACACAAACCAAAAGGGCGAAATCCTTTATTGTAATCCAGCTCCCTCTGCTTCATCACAATATGGCATAGGCCTGGTATTGACAAATGGTCTTGTGTCACACAGCTATACATGCTGCATCACCTGGGCAAGCCTCAGACTTAAAATGAGTAGCACAGACATTCAAGCATCTTTAAATTTCCCAGTAATCACAGGCAGAGCCCATCTTAGAGTTTGTGGGTGGAGAGAAGGAGGAAAAAAAGAAGAAAAACCAACCAAATTTCAGGGAAGCAACAGTGTGCAGGACTCCACTCCTGTACTACAGAAGATTACTCTGTGTGAAATCCTGAACCAGAACTGGCTGAATTTTGCAAAACACAGTGGGTGTTTCATGGGAGACCACATAGTCAAGATTATCTTGGGTATGTACCCACAATACCAAGGCCTGTCCATAAGAGTCAATACAGTTGAGGCATTTAAATGTCATTTTGTGCTAGGGAGACTAAATGGATTAGCCTTTAAACCAAAGAAAAAGGCACTACAAGTGGCCAGCATGTTAATACTTCCCTGATGAATAAATTGTGGCATAGCAATTTTTTTGGGGAAGGATGAGTCATTCATGGACTTTGCTCTTGTTCCTTCCTTTATTTCCAACAGAGAACAGCTAACATCTCTACCTCAGACATCAACTTGGATTTCCTGGTTTGAATGTGGAGGATACCTTTCACTATCCCTGACTGCTCATGAACATATCCCAGAATTTCCAGGGGGACCAGCAGTGCTGGAAGCCCTAATTGTAGAATCACAGAATTACTGGGACTTGAATAGATCTCTGAGATCATCAAGTCCAGCCTATGACCTAATACCACCACATCCACCAGACCATGTCACTAAGTGCCGCATCCAATATTTCTTTAAACGCCTCCAGGGATGGCAACTCCACCACCTCCCTGGGCAGCCCATCATAGTGTCTAATTCCCCTTTCCATCAGGAGGTGCTTCCTAATAGCCAACCTAAACCTCCCCTGGTGCAGCTTCAGGCCATGCCCTTTTGTCTTGTCACAAGCTGCATGGGAGCAAAGCCTGCCCTCCACTTTACTACACCTTCCCTTCAGGTAGTTGTAGAGTGTGATAAGGTCCCCCTTGAGTGTCCCCTCTTCTCCAGGCTAAACAATCCCAGCTCCCTCAGCTCATCAGACTTTCCCTCCAGTCCCTTCCCCAGTCTGGTCACTCTCCTCTGGACCCATCCCAGCACCCCAATGTCTTTCCTGAAGTGAGTGGCCCAGAACTGCACACAGTACTCGAGGTTAGGCGTCACCAGTGCTTCACCTCCTTGTGGAGGAGTCTGACCCCTTCCCTATTTCTCTTGACACCAAGAAACAGGGTATCAACTGAGTTCACTCTGGGCATCAGAGTCAAGTGATTAGTCCAACCACAAGCCCCAGAAGGCAAACATTCCTACTGGATTTTTGAGCTGTGGTACATATTTGGTACAAATAGCAAAAACTACCAAGCTGATATGAGGTAACTCTTTGCAAGCTCCTTTTAACACAAAAGCCCAAGCCCATTCTTTATCACAAACTATATTACCTGCAAGAGAACTACAAACATAGTCAGTGTGGTGGTGTTTAGGTCATAGGCTGGATTCTATGATCTCAGAGGTATGTTCCAGCCTCAGTAACTCTGTGTGATCTTGTGAAACACTTAAGACTGACTTAAGACTCTCACTTTATATTGCCCAGTAAGTGGCCAAAAACCACTCGGACAAATCTTCTTCCCTTTCTCCCTTACACTCTCCTGCATAGCACCTCACACTGATTGCATTTTAGGAAGATGATAACAAAAGGGGGAAAAAAAAGGCATTGCTTAGGCCAGTTCCCTTCAAAAGAACACTTCCCATTGCTGAGTCCAGAATCTTTTTGGCATCACCGTAGGGACCTACATCCCTAGGGCCTTCAACTGTGACACAAACAGTATAAGGATGCTAGAAGAGGCTGTGTTGCAAGGGTTGAAGCTAACATTTCATCAGCAGATGAGGAAAGGCAGCTGACTAGCCTATGACCTCCTGAAGCTATGTGACTGAGTGTAAGGGGTTAACCCTCCGGGGGGCAGTGGTCTTGACCCTGGCCCCAGATCCTCCTGACTCTTCCCTGGGAGTGGGTTGGAGCCTTACTCCAGGTGTACTGTTTAGCCCACTCCCACTTCCTATCTAGCCCCCTATAAAAACAAAGGGACTGCCTGTTTTGTTCTCTCTTGCCTTGCCTTCCTGCCTGATAGCACCAGTCTCCTGTTCCTAGTGCTCTTTGTTTTACCACATGGCCAACAATCCACGAGGTGGACAATACCCATTGCCATCAATCTGGTTGTATACACACATAGTATCTTGTTTTCCCATCCCTATACCTCTTTGTAACTCCCCTATCTCAAATACCTTTTACTTATTGTTAGTTTTCTCTTTTAACTTCCCAATCGAAGTGAGACTGTTTATTTGGGTGTGTTTTACCTTTTCCCTGCTAATTCCTTTTTTTTTGTTTTTAAGGGGGGAGAGGAAAAGGCATTCTGTAAATTGTTATTGGTTCTATTAACTATATTTGAGTCTCTGGGAAATTTATACTGGAACCGAGATAGTGAGGGAGACCCAGAGGGGCAGAGTGATTTGTTCTGAGGTTTTTCACAGCAAATCACCTCTTGGGCTTAGTAGCTGGGTGTCAAGACTCATTTCAAACACCTTTTTTTTTCCCTGTTGGTATTGCCATTGCCTGAAAATTTATCAGCACTTGAAAAACAATGCTCTGAACTGCAACCACAGCAGTGGAGTTGGCACAGAGACACTCAAAAGCAACCTGAGACACTCAGGAAAAGAAGCTACGTCCTGCATGACTAGCAAAACAAAATTAATAATATATGAGCATAGGGTTTACTGCAAGAGAAAGATGAAGAACAGCTTTTCAGCTAGCAGCTCAGCAGCTACACTGGGGAGAGGGAAGTAAGGTATGGAGTTCATTTTGGCTTATGCTCTGTGAAACCTCCTGTACTTAGTATGTGTGTTTGTTTCACACTGGTGTTATGGAGCACTCCAAATTCCTTTCTTCTCTCCACCCCACTCCCCAAGGCAGGTTTGAATGGGCAGGAGGAGAAGGTAAGAAAACCACTTTCCCCACCCTTGCCCTGCAGGCCTGAAGGGGGAACAGCAGGAGGCCTTTCTGCACATGTGCTGACCCGTGTGGGAGCCCACACTGGAGTCAGGCTGGTGGTTGGCTGGGATTTTGCAGCCAATATAAAGCGGCAAATGGACACTTTGTCTAGAAAAGCATAAATAGAGCAAGGGAGAAGGTGTGAGTGGTTCCCACCTTGACAGAGCTCCCGACAGGAGAAGGTTCCTGCTGTGACAGAATTCCCATTTTGGACAGTCCATGCTTTTGGATGCCTACTACCTTTTGCACGGCTCTCCTTTTTACACCGTCCCTGCCTTTGGGTAGTTCTCCCCATTGCATCATTCTGTGCAAGCTTGGCAAGTCCTGGGGTCCTTTGGAGAGAGCTGCCAGCAGCACCCGGACCCAGCTACTCTCAGACCGCATCACAGCTGATCTGCTGGCTGCTATTCCAAACTGTGGAGACCCTGGCAGTCTGGCTCTCTGCTGCTGAGGCAGCATTGCTTCCTCTAATCTCTGTCTTGTAGAAGCTGTATTGAGAGACATTTCTGAGTTTGGCAGCTTTGCCACTTGCCTTAAGCTTCTACAAAGTGGATCCAGACTACTGGATACTGCTTGCAGCGACAGGAGGCAGCTGAGCCACAGAGAAATCCAGCAAGGGATCACTGCCGAATACCTATCTCACCTCTGTGAGTAGAGCCTGCTGTTCCCTTAATTGTCTGCTCAGCCTGATTGCTAGTGGGGTAAAGCTGTGTTATAGCTTAGCCTCTTCCATTTCCTGACTTCCTAAATCTCCAAATTTGTCCATAACATCTATTGAAGAATTCCTGATCAAATTAGAAGATGTGAACGAACCTAAACAAGTTTAGAGGGTAGGATTTATATCACAGGATCATGGGATAGTAGGTGTTGAAAGGGACCCAAGATTGAGTCCAACCCCTCTGCCAGAGCAGGACCACACAATCTAGCACAGATCACAGAGGAATGCATCCAGATAGGCCTGGAGAGAAGGAGACTCCACAGCCTCTCTGGGGAGCACGTTCCGGTGCTCTGTGACCCTTACAGTAAAGAAGTTCCTCCTTGTACTGAGGTGGAACCTCTTGTGGTGCAACTTACACCCATTGCTCCTTGTCCTATCACAGGGAGCAAGTGAGAAGAGCCTGTCCCCCCCATTCTGACCAATCCTCAGGTCTGTCAGCCTCTCCTCATAAGGCAGTGCCCTCCAGTCCCCTAATCATCTTTGTAGCCCTCCACTGGACCCTCTCCAGCAGATCTCTGTCCCTCTTAAACTGGGGAGCCCAAAACTGAATGTAGTATTCAAGATGATGTCTCATCAGGGCAGCGTAGAGGGGAAGGAGAACCTCCCTTGATTTGCTGGACACACTCTTCTTAATAGATCCCATTTACCTTCTTGCCCACAAAGGCACATTGCTGTCCCATAGATAACTTCTTATCCACCAGGAATCCTAGGTCTCTCTCCACAGGACTGCTCTCCAGCAGATCACCTCCCAGCCTGTACTGGTGCAGTGTATTATTCCTCTCCAGGTGCAGGACTCTGCACTTTCCTTGTTGAACCTCATTTGGTTCCTCTGTGCCCAGCTCTGTCTGTCCAGGTCTCACTGAATGGCCACACAGCCTTCAGCTGTATCAGCCAAACCTCCCAGCTTGGTGTCATCAGCAAACTTGCTGAGCAAGTTTTACAATTCAGGGGTGGGGTTTTCAGGAAAATAAAATAATTCCATTTTTATAATTCCTGACTCATCCACACTAATTCCCTGCCTCCACAACAGTAGGTTACGACCTTATGGACTATTTTGCTTGATTTTATGTAAAAAAGTGGCATTTTTTTCCTTCATGTGCTGTTTAGAGATTGCTGTGTGTGAAGATATAATAGGGTAGTTGGTACACCAAACACAGACACAAAGAGAATCTGAGGGGAGTGTTTGGCTTTTCTAGTGCCAACCTGGTCTTATTCAGTCAACTGCCTAGCTCACTGTTGTAACAACCACAGAGCTGCAAGCCCCCATCTCTTTGGTGGTCTGCAGCAATAAGACAAGGAGCAATGGGTACAAACTTGAACATAGAAGATTTCAACTCAATACGAGGAGAATCTTCTTTACAGTGAGGGTGATGGAGCACTGGAACAGGCTGCTCAGAGAGGTTGTGGAGTCTCCTTCTCTGGAGACTTTCAAAGCCCACCTGGATGCATTCCTGTGTGGTGATCCTGCTTTTGGTAAGGGGGTTGGACTCAATCTCTGGAGGTCCCTTCCAACATCTAACGTTCTGTGTTCTTCCTTGTCTGCATCCCAGCACGTCTCAGTGGCCACCAGGGTATGACAAAGCAGGTTATGCTATTGCTTGCTGCTCTGGATGAGCCTAAATCCTGTCAAGTGCTTCTGCCACGTAAACCTCTATTTTTTCCAAATGGAAAACCAGAAAGGGTGGGGGTGGTGAGTAGAAAAGGCAAGCCTGTGCCCAGCTACATCTAGCTGCCCCCCCCCCCCCCTTTTTTTTCCTTATTTCTTCAGTTAACTTAAGTTTCTTCTTTTCATTTCAAAAGAATTATGAAATGCTACTGCTGTCCAAAAATGCTGAAGTAGGGCTTGACATATGTACCACCCACAAAGTTACATTTGGGCTCAGGATCAACATTTCAGAAAACGGGGCCAAATCGCGCTGGGAGCCAAAAGAGATGTCAGAATGAAAGAACTAGGACTGACATGATCTTACTTCTGTGCTAACTGGATTCTGCTCTAAATGCACTGTGGAAAAAATATAGCACTAGAAGCTGCTAAATGCAGAAGACAATCTACAGAAGAAGTTCTTTACCATGCTGGGGTCATTAGGAGCACTTTAGGCACCCTTAAAATAAAAGATGATCAAAGCTACCTGTGTATTGCTGGGTCAGAACTTGTGTAACTGGTGAGCTCCCAAATACAAAATTCAGAGCCAAAATCTTGGATCACTTCTTGCATGTGTTATGCGTTCTCCTGTCACAGAATTTGTTCTTAGAGCTGGCTTTCTGAAAGCACATACAAATTCACATAAGGTCAGAAGTTGTTTGTGACCAAAACTGGAACCCATGTTGCATTTTCTTTACAGCAAACTGTGTAAGGTTACTGGTCATGAAAAGTATCATGTTGGCATCCCCTGGCATAACAGATGGCAGTAAAAACATAAACTACCCTGACCTGGAAAGCTCAGTTCTGAGAATGATAGGGGAATCCAGACTCTGTGCTCTGCTTTTCCATAGCACTTGGCTTTAGAAAGTTTATCCATATTTTACATCTCTACTAGTGATATCTGATAGCAAACTGAGAATTAAACCTAAGGAAAAACAAAAACCCCACCAAAAAATCATCATCAAAGGGCTTTAGCTTGAAGCTAGAACAAATCCCACCTGTGGCAAGCAAGCAAGAAAAAGCACTATAGCTTCAGAAATGTCCTAGTTAATACTGAGCACACGGATGAAGGTTCTCCCTTTGAGACAGTTTGTAGATTCGGCATAGCATTGCTTTGCTACCATTCTGCAAATAACTCCAAACCCAGAACACCATCCCCAAACACTCTCCATCCTTCCAAGAAGCCCCCACAACAAAACTAACCCCAGCTAACCAGCCAACCTCCTTTCCCCCAGGCTCAACTTCCTTTGGTCATACCAATGGAAACAACAGATTTTAATGTTTGAGCAACACAAAACTTGATAGAAACTGTTGGTTTTTACCACTTCAATACAAGGGATCTTACCTTTTAGGTGAGAGAGCTTAAGTGAACAACCCAAAAGGAACTACTTATCTGCACTGTTTATAGAACTACTGGCATCAAACTGGTATAAATGCATGCTTACTACCAAGGAGAAAAGATGGTATAGTGCAGGTTCACAGGATCACAGGATGTTAGGGGTTGGAAGGGACCTCCCAAGACCATTGAGTCCAACCCTGCTGCCAGAGCAGGACCATAGAATCTAGTGCAGTTCATACAGAAATGCATCCAGACAGGCCCTGAAAGGCTCCAGAGAGGAAGACTCCTCAACTGCCCTGGGGAGCCTCTTTCAGGGTTCTGTCACCCTTACAGTAAAGAAGTTCTTCCTCCTGTTGAGGTGGAACTTCCTTGCTGTAGTTTTTATCCATTACCCCTTGTCCCATCACAGGGCACAAGTGAGCAGAGCCTGTCCCTTCCTTCCTGACACACAGACCTCATATATTTACAAACACTTATTAGATCCCTTCTCAGTCTTCTCTTCACCAGACAAAAAAGCCTGAAGCCCTCAGCCCCTCCTCATAAGGCAGTGCTCCAGCCCCTTTATCATCTTCGTAGCCCTCTGTTGGAATCCTTCGAGTAGATCCCTGTCTCTCCTGAACTGGGGAACTCAGAACTGGTTGTAATAGTCAAGGTGAGGCTTCATCAGGGAAGAGTAGAGGGGTAAGAGAACCCCCCTTGATCTGCTGACACACTCTTCTTAATGCACTCCAGGATTCCATTGGCCTTCTTGGCCACAAGGGCACATTGCTGTCAGTTAGGCAGTGAACCACTCAAAAGGGTGCAATTTATGTCTTGATCCAGACATGGTTTTTAAGAAATGTCCTTATTCTGCAGAGACAGCATTGCCTGATACTAAGTACCCTCTAGGTAGGCTAGCTTTAATGTTCTAGTGCCTCAGTATCTTTCCCTTATTACTCTTCTGATATATAACGAGGCAAAAGGATGATAAACAAAGATAATAAAAGCACACAAAATACAGTATTGTTTGTCAAGACAAAAGATGATGACAAACCCAAACCAATTAACAAGCAATGCATGTGCACATGTGCATGAACTAGTTTTATGGGAAAGGTCCCCTCTAAATCAAGGCATTTCATAGGGTTTCTTTCAGGTAAAGGGGAAAACATGGACATTGTAAAAGAGAAGTTTTTTCCCCAGAAAATTAAGAAACAATTTCTTCTGGACTTGAAACTATATAATACCTCGTTTTGTACATGTGCTGGTTTGAAGCTAGCTAGAATGTTTTAGTGAGAAGGATTACATCATAGGCTGTGAAAGACAAACAAGGGTGATGTCTACCTCACTCATAGGCTTGCTGAGAGGTCTAAGAACAAGAGAATAAACATAGATAAGGCAGTTCAGGCACAGCCTGGACTTTTCAGCTGCATTTTCTCTTTAACCTTACCCTCCATCTATCTGATTAATCCACCTGCTTCCTAACATCCCTGGCCAACCTTCCATTCTTCCTTGGGGCACAAGGCAATGTCTGGGGTAAGGTTGAGGGGCGAGAGAAGGTGGAAGGGCAGCTGGGAGCTCCTCCTGGGGACTCAGGTTTCAGGGGGGCTGTTGTGTTTCTGTATTACCTTTTACCTTGTATATGTCTGTCTATAACTGTATATACTGTAAATATCTGCTTGTCTATTGTGTCAGCTGTAAATATAAGCTTCATTCAATTTCCAGAGCTGGCTGAATCTAGTCTGGGTGATTTCCAAAGAGTGGGGGGGTGGGTAACACCCAAGCCACCACATCCTTTTATGATGTTTTACATGACAATTCTGTCTAGCCATCTACACATTAAAAATAAAAATGACAAGTAATCTGAACATGACTCGTGCACACATAGTATCTCTGGCTTGCTCAAATCAGACTAGGACATGAGCTCTGGACCTCCAGGGAGCCTACACTGTCATGTACAGTCCAAATATGGAGTCTGGACTTTGGAGATGATGTATCCCCTAGCATCATGTGCTCATGTGGAAGTAATTCCTTAACAAAAACAATTCTATACATCTTGGCCAGCTTGCTAGTTTGAAGCTAGCTAGAATGTTTTTGTGAGAAGAACTAGATTACAGGCTGTGAAAGACAAACAAGGGTGATGTCTACTTCACTCACAGGCTTGCTGAGAGGTATAAGAGCAAGAATCCAAACAAGGCAGTTGGTCTCTGTCCGAGGTCTGGCCTGCATCTCTCTAACCTCACCTTCCATCTCTCTGATTAATCCACTTGCTTCCTACCCCCCATCCGACCCTCCATTCTTCCTTGGGCACAAGACAACAGCGGGGGTAAGGTAGAGAGGGTGGTTGGGAGCCCCTCCTGGGGACTCAGGTTTCTGGGAGGGCTGTTGTGTTTCTGTATTACCTTTTACCTTGTATATTTCCGTCTATAACTGTATATACTGTAACTATCTGCTTGTATATTCTGCTAAGCTGTAAATATTAAAGCTTCAATTTCCAGAGCCAGCTGAGTCTAGCCTGGGTGATTTCTAAAGCATGTGTGGGGGGCAGGTAACAGCCAAACCATCACACCAGCCCACTTTAAAGATTCAAGAACTAGCATCTTCTCAGCCACTTCCTAGAGTCCATTTGAATCATAGAATCCTAGAATTGTCAGGGCTGGAAGGGATCTCCAACCCCCATGCCATGATCAGGAATACCTCACACTAGATCAGACTGCTCAGAGCCCCATCCAGCCTGGACTTAAAGGCCTCCAGGGATGGGGCTTCCACCACCTTCCAGACATATCTAATGGAGCCTTAAAAGAACTTGATGGAGGAAAAGTTGGGGAGAGGGTGGGCAAGGATCCAGACAGCTCCTTGCCTAGACAAAGCACGAATCAGGGTGAAATGAACTGAGGGTATTTACAAGCACTCTCCTTTGTTCAGGAGGCTGGGAAGGAGATGGCAAGTGTACAGTCAGGGTTTCATTCGTGACTGGTTGAGCTTCCATGGACAAATTGTGTGCAGATACTGCAGCTGAACGTCAAGTAGATCCATGTTCTGCAACTGTTTCACTAGGGCAAGCCTTTTTTTTTGTTTTCCTAGTGAGCTTGCTATCTTGAGTGGTCCTGAAAACTTACTTTATCTCTTCTACTTTTCAAAGACAAACAGGAAGGTTTTGTCAGCAATTTTCTTTGGAGCTAGAGGGGCTAGGGAAGTGGGCTGTTAACACCCTATGTGCTTAATGTACTGTGATGGACAGAAAATCCTTTAGTAAATTCACATTTTGCTGCACTTGTTAGAAGGATGTGGTGAGGCAGACAGAAGGTATACTACACATTAACCTCACAAGTGCCTGCTCCACCCATGCTATCTGGGATCCTCTGGAAGGATAGAATACCGCTGTTAAAGGAGCAATCAGGAAGCAAACTCTTCTGGGAAAGACTGTTGTAGTGTAGGATAGGGCAGGCATTAAGAAATACAGAGTAAGCAGAGGCACCACCATCCCACAGCAGTGTTGGAAACTCCTCCAAAGAGCAAAAGATCTCCTCTCAGTAAGGAGCAGAGCCATAAGCCACTCTGGGGTGGCAACAAAAAGAGAATTTCCTAGGGACCCAGCTGAGATCATGTCAAATTTGTGCAGCTACAGAAGCCAGAGAAAGTAAGAGCTGGGGAAGAGACTTCACCTCACCAGGAGGAAGAGCTGCTTTTGTCTGGGTTTTCAGATCGATGATTACCTCATCGCAGCTTAGTTTCTTTCTGATAAAACAGTCTGGGAGTCTTTTGTTTGCCCTTGCACATGTGGCACCTGATCTTGTGCCAAGGCAGAGCCCATGCAGAGATGCACAGCCATGCAGGGACAGACCTTAGATACACTGCTTCCCAAAGGAGATGATCCTGCAGGATGTGACTCAGACCATCCTAGTTTTTGTCGTGCTCACTTGGCCTGAGGGGCCATTTACAGAAAAGCCTTACTCCAGACTTCAGCTTTCTCTTTTGTTGCTGCACTGCTACTTCCTTGTTTCTCTTTTCTCCTGCCCTGAAGACACTGGCTCAGCTCCTGTGGCATGTGTGCGCTTCGGGAAAACAGAGCCATTTGTCACTGTCAGGAGACGTGCTGTACACAGCAGGTCAGCTCTCACCTCCCGTTCCTCCTGCAGCGAGAGCTGCAGATCCTGAAAAGATGCATAACATGCACATTGCAAACAGCCATTCATCATCGTGGAGCTGTGCTCCCGACACCCAGCCGCAACCTAGCGAGCTGCTCTGGTCGTGTGCACCAGAGGCACATCCCATCCCACCACCCTGCAACTAGAGACGAGAGCGAAGACACAGAAAAACCCCAAACAAGCAGCTCCGGATCACGGTTTCTGCTGCAAAAATGATATCATCTCTCTCTCTTTATCTTCCCACTGCTGCAGAGGTGGCCCATAATCATTAAATTATGAAAATGTAAGTTGCTAGGAGGAAATTAATACCAGGCACGACTGGGGAAAAGGCTGCTTTCTTGTGAAGTAATTATGAAATTAAAATTTGATCTCTCCCTGGCGATCGTACAAAGGATACGTCTGAGGTCTGGAAAACAACAACGCAGCCAGGACTCCAGCAGAAGAAGCACAGAAGGTTTCACTAGACAAAAAAGCTCAATTAAAAAGAAGGGGAGAGGCAGGGGAGGGGAAAGGATGACTTTTTGTGAATTACATGAATCTGGCTCAATCAAGCAAGTTATGGCACAGGGTTTGCAGACTTTCAATTACTTTTTACAAGTTGGAATCAAGCTGTTAGGAAATGCAGCTTATCTGAATAAGACTAATAATGCTAAGCTAATTAGACCCACAGGCATTAGCTAGCAGATAAATTCAGGACAAAAAGAGGGACACTGTCACTTTAAATACTGCCTTGGGATCGGTGGAAAAGCTAATGAGGAGTGTCATTTGGGGCTGTTTTATTAGGTGGTTCTCCAGAGAATATGGCCTGAGGTTTCTATAGCAGGGCTTCTGCACTTGATTCAATAAATCAATTTATATTAAAGGGGGGCACAGAGCGGGCGCCTGCTCCATAAAGCATTTCTGTGGCACTTCTCAATCTGCTCAGGCACTCCTCGGGCAGGATACCTGAGCATCTTGTCAAAGGAAACGGAGCCCAGCAACGAAGAACAAGATAGTGGCTGCATTGGCAATATTTGTTCAAATCGGCTCACACATTACCAAGCAAAACATGCACATTGGCTTTCACCAGGGGTATTCTGGATCCCCAATAAGTGACTAATGAGAGCCTGTTTTTTTGTGAGCTGGGGTCTGAACCGCAGACGGCAAGGCAGGCTGCACAATGAGAGCAAAAGGCATCCATCCCAAACGAAATGAAGCGGCTTGAAAAGTGAAGCTGCTTTTTTAATCAGATGCTTACAGGCTGAAAGACATTCCCTGTTGGAAAGAAAAGGGCGAGCGCAGAGCAGGCTGGCAGCTTTCCAGGCAGTGGACAATATTGACTCTAGAATAAAATGGATTTTGCTTAGTGCTCGCCCCAGGGCACCAGCCTCCCTGCTTTGGAATCAATCACGAGGGCAGGCGATTCCCCGGCATGGGCTGCCCCTCGGGCGGCTGAACCATGCGCCACAGTGAACTCTCATCAGACACATGGGCAGACCTGGCGACATCTCTGCTGCTGCTACGCGTAAGGCATGCTCAAAGGCAGCGGACAATTCCCCTGCTTGTTGCCATCTGCGCTTCAGCCCATGGCATGCAGCGGGTACTACACCGGCTTGCATCATTTTTGACGGGATGCAGCTTAGCTCTGCATGCTCCTGGAGGACAATGAAAGCCACCCATAAATCAGGTCCAAAAATGGGCGTTGTTTATCTGGGGTTCTTTTGCCACCATGAAATCAAGTGAAGAAGCCATGATCCAGAATCAAGCCTTTAAAGTATCCCAGTTAAGTGCAAGCAGCAGAAAGGCTGCTGTTTGCACTCCAAGGGAGACCAAATATTAACTTTGAAACCACCAAAGCTGATGCCAGTTGGTAGTGCCTTCTGGATGCTTTTGGTTAAGTGCAGCACTGTACAGCTCCTTCAACCCCACAGGAGGCTGAGAAGGGAATCCTGGAAGGAGCCACTGAAGGACACAATATGCAAAAAAAAAAAAAAAAAGCCAACAACAAAAAACCAGGTTTTGGAAAGGTGTCCAGGTTGTGGTCAGAGCAAAGTGCCTCAAAAACCATCCACAATGGATCTATCTTGGAGTAATAAAAACCTGACCGACCAGGTCTTAACTTCTACATAAAAAGTGGAGACAGAACACAAATTCTGAGCAGTCCTTTAAAGAAGCAGTTATTATCTGGCCTGCTTTTCCTCTCCTGATATATTTCTACCTCAGGCTACTTGCACCCCATTTTGGAACTGGCAGCACTTGCACCAAGTCTTTCTTGACGCTTCTGTTGCCAGAACTTGTCAGAGCCACCAGAACCACTCTCCCTTCAACTCAAGTTTAACCTCTACAGGCCAGAGGCCTGAAAACCCCATCCCGGAGACCCAGCTGTGAAAGACTGTCAGTAATACAGATGTCTGCCAGCAAATTACAGCTCGAGACAGCTCAGAAGCTTGTTCAGCAGGAGACACATAGCTTTTAAGAGGCCTTGCCAGCTACAGTACACATTTTGCAATGGTCGCTCAACCACAAAGCACATGAGGCGAGAGTGCAGGAGCACTTAAGCTCATGGTCAGCTCCCACCTAAATGGGATTTATTTTAGATATATTCAGTACAGTGGATTTCTCCTTCCTGCTGCCAGGAATGGGTGAGAGAGACAGAGGGACAAGGAAAAGGCTGGTCTCAAAGCAATAACAGGCACCCTGGACTAGCGATGCAGTATACATTGCTATGTTGTATACATTGCTAGGTTGTCCTAATGCTGTGGGGAAACTTGGCAGCTCTGCTACCACTGTGGGATGCTGAGACAAAGCCAGTGTGGAAACTTCACATGAGGGAAAACTAAAAGAAGGAAAGGGGGAAAGTGAGAGGGGAAGCGAGAGGGGAAGCGAGAGGGGAAGCGAGAGGGGAAGCGAGGGGGGAAGCGAGGGGGGAAGCGAGGGGGGAAGCGAGGGGGGAAGCGAGGGGGGAAGCGAGGGGGGAAGCGAGGGGGGAAGCGAGGGGGGAAGCGAGGGGGGAAGCGAGGGGGGAAGCGAGGGGGGAAGCGAGGGGGGAAGCGAGGGGGGAAGCGAGGGGGGAAGCGAGGGGGGAAGCGAGGGGGGAAGCGAGGGGGGAAGCGAGGGGGGAAGCGAGGGGGGAAGCGAGGGGGGAAGCGAGGGGGGAAGCGAGGGGGGAAGCGAGGGGGGAAGCGAGAGGGGAAGCGAGAGGGGAAGCGAGAGGGGAAGCGAGAGGGGAAGCGAGGGGGGAAGCGAGGGGGGAAGCGAGAGGGGAAGCGAGAGGGGAAGCGAGAACAAACAAACAAAAAGGCAAAATGCATTATGACAGACCCAAAGACAATAACCTTTTGTAATCCAGACAAGCTGAGCAAGCCAAGCCATTGTTGAGGATCTGAAAAGCTCCACAGCACAGGAGTGAAAAAAAAAGTAAAAAACATCACACAGCTTCTAATAGAAAACACAGAAGGCATCCTGAATGCTCATTTTCCTGAAGAAACATCAGAGCAGAGAGTTTTATACCCTCTCAATAAAGGGTTCAGTAATGAAGCATAAGAGTGGCTGTTTCTTCACCTGCACCCCCCCCCCCCCCCCCCCCCCCCCTCTATATATATGTGTGCCAATGTCAACACACAGTGAACACACCAAAAATTATTCAGACAACTGATCTTCTGCATTGTAAGTGATAAAAGTTTGGCAGTGTTTTAGCATATCAGGCTTTGGCCAGCCAAAGCTCCATCTGAGGTTTTCTAGAAAAGGAATAGATATGCTAATTTATTCTCCTTTATAGATATTGTCCTTAGAAACAAATGCAGAACAGACACGTCCTTGGTCACAGCATCCTACTGCATCACTTAAATATAAGAATTAGAAAAGGAAGGAAAAAGAAGCAAGCCTTCAAAGTGAAGAATGGCCACTGCAAAACACCAGCCACCACAAGCCATCACCTCTGAGGGCCCACCAAGCTGGAAATTTAATGTCTTGTCCATGATCTCAACCATTAAAACTGATCTAGACTTTTGGATAAATTGAAACAGATTGCTTCTCCTTTGCTTAGGAGATCACTGCACACAATTTGGTGGGAAACAAGACTACCCTGAGCAAATACCCTGCAAAAAGAAATGGATCCTTATTTAGAGGGCTCTGATTTAGATAATGTATGGCTACAGAGCAATTCCCTCATCATTTTCTTGTCCTGAGGGAAAAAAGTAGAAAGATGACTGGTGCAATAGTTGTAGGCTATGGAGCAGCTAAAAGGTTCCGATTCATTTATTTAAAACAAAAATGTAGCCCACATTTTCCACTTGCAGCCAGAAGTCAAAAGGAACATCAGGGAGAGGTAGCCTCATCACAGCCTCCACAGGCTTTTGATTGGCACAGGCCACCTTTTTCTAGGACAGTGTTAAAGTGAGTTCAGACTTGAATTTTCAAGTCACAGTTTAAATATTTATTCTGGAATAACTGCTTACAGCTCGGCATATTTGTGCTAAATTGGTGGCAGATTTTGCACTGACCACGTTAGAATCTGTAACTGGATCAACAAAGGTCCTCTACATCAGGAAATTCAGAAAAATCGGAAGGAAAGTCAGCTCCTTTCTCTCCCCTGCCACAGGCCAAAGTTAACAGAATTCAAACATCACTCTTGAAAGACAATACATTGAATCAAATCTTCCATTACTTACCCAAGTAAGTTCTTATTTATTATACTAAACATAAAATTTGCAACAGAACCATAGAATGCTCCAGGCTGGAAGGGACCTCCAAAGATCATCTAGTTCAACCCCCACTGCAGTCAGCAGAGACATCCTCAACTACATCAGGTTGTCCAGAGCCTTGTCCAATCTCACCTGGAATATCTAGAGGGATGGGGGCTCAACCCTCTCCCTGGGAAACCTGTTCTACCACCCTCATAGTAAAGAACTTGTTCTGAACATCCAATCTGAATCTGCTCTTTGGTTTGAAGCCATTGCCCCTCATCCTGCCACTGCAGGAATTTGTAAACAGTCTCTCTTCAGCCTAATTTTAAGCCCCTTTCAGGCAATGGAAGACTGCCATCACCTGAAGGAAGGCAATGGAAGGCTCCCCAGAGCTGCCTCCTCTTCAGGCTGAACAACCTCAGCTCCCTCGGCCTGTCCTTGTAGCAGAGGTGCTCCAACCTCCTCTGGACCTGCTCCATCAGGTCCTTATCCTTCCTATATTGAAGGCTCCAGACCTGGATGTAGTACTCCAGGTGACATCTCACCAAAGCAGCAGAAAGTGGCAGAATCCCCTCTCTGGATCTGTTGCCAATACATCTTTTGAGGCAGCCTAGGATGTGATTTACCTTCAGGGCTGCAAGCTCACTGTTTGCTCATGTCCAGCTTCTTGTCCATCAGCATCCCCAAGTCCTTTCCCATAGGGCTTTTTTCTCTCAGCTCATCCCCTAGTCTGTATTGATAGTGAGGATTGTTCTGACCCAGGTTCAGAACCCTGCACTTGCTCTCGTTGAACTTCAGGAGGTTCACCTGGGCTCACTTCTCCTGCTTGTCCAGGTCTCTCTGGAAGACATCCTGATCCTTTGGTGTGTCAATAACAGCGCTCAGGCTCACTGATAGTACATGGGATCCCATTATTTATACCACTGATAAAAATTACATTCCTTCTGATTTTCATTCTAATGCCAAACTGTATTATGTATGCAATAACTGTTTTGAAAAAGGTAAAGCACTATGCATAGATTCACAAACGAGGTACAAACGGACACACAGAATTAACTCTTCATTTCATTTTGAACCCTTCCTACTTTGAATGCATCCCAACATTCCACTTGTGATTTTGACTGGAAAAATGACAGCAAGCAGAAGTTTCACTGAACTTTTTGACATGGTTCTCAAGGTCACTTGGAAACTCTAGTGTGTACAAATACTTACTTGTCTCTCCTCCTGCTTTGCCTGGTATTTACCAACACCACATTTGGTCACCTTGATGCCCACCCATGCAAATCATTTAATACTTTACCTTTCCTCATGGCTTTTGTTGCTTACTAGGAAAATAGCTGCAGTGTCACCTGCCAACACTGCAACTTCAACCGTTTTCATCTCATTTCAAACACAAAACTTCCACAAACATGGAGAAACCCTCTTTGTCTTCCAAACACAACAAAGGAATTCTGCTCTTAATCTCCTCTCAGGAAGTTGTTGGCTCATAATATTTCTGCAGCTCACCCCCAAATTAAAACTGCCTTTTTTTTAAAAAAAAAAATCTCTCGGTCTTTTTTGTTTGTTTGTTTGTTTGTTTTACCCAATAGCATCTCACATATTGAAAAAGAGCTTTTGGAAGTTCACATTCTTTAGTAGTGCCTTCAGACACATTTGGGAGTTTAGTATGAAAATTCCCTTTGCAGAAACTTGGAGAATGTCTCATAATCTTTCAATTGTTTTGCTGCTTAAGTCCTCAGTTGATCAAATGTTCTCTTTCTGTTCCTATTCTTTTGCTCATGACTTTGTAGTCTGTTTATATGTGAAGTCACGATTCTAAGGGTGAGACTGCCTATTCTACTAGCAGCTGTTCAATGGTGGACTCTCCTAGATTAACATGGTCTGCACAAACGCTCCAAAGTTAGATACTTATTTTACTGTAAAAACGTAGCGATATTTAAGGTCTATAAAGTATGGGATAAATCAGAAGGATGTGGAGTGGTAGCTGTGTGGAAGCCTCAAAATCTCCAAACCTACAAGAATTAAGGCTCTCTCTGTTCTTTCCCTTCCCAAAAGGGAATTTGTTAAATATGTTAAAACACAAACAGCAAGGAAGTGAAGACTATTTGCATATATAGGACCTCTGCCTTTACATGTCACAGCACCCACAACAGCAAGGATTAGGGCTTCTATAAGTGAGTGGGAATCGCCTGAGAAGGAGGCTCTTTAACCAACACAAAACAATAATGGCATTTTGCCACAGACAAAAAAGTCATCATTATTTCCTTCAAAGTCTCCACTTTGTTAAGTCAGTGATGCTCACTTAAATCTTTTTGGTTTAGGCTGGCTATGACTTTTAGTCAGATAGGCCTGTCTCTAACCCTCAAGGGTTATCCAAATGAGGGGTCAGCTGCACTGGAGTATGGGAAGCAGCTCTTCCCCTGTGCAAGCACTCCCCAGCATGCAAAGGCATAAGGGCCCACTGATCTAGATTCTATAAAAAGATACCTCCAAGACAGGAAAGTTGTTTAGCTTTAAAGAAGATCCCCTGGAACATCTTCCCCTTTATGTGTCTGCTCCACTTGGACTGTTCACGTGTTAAAACGGAACAAGGTCTTGGCTCTGGAGGGAGGTCAACTTACTTAAGACATTAACTTCTAAAGGAAAAATACATCTGAAAGAAAGAAATACTTTTCCCCTGAGTATGCAGGCATACACCTCCATGTTTGATGTGGTTTACGCTAATCAAAGACATGCACAAAGAATGCACTGGCTGGGGAGAAGGCTGACCCCACGCAGGAAAGGACACATTCTTACCATCCAGTCATGTTGAAATCACGGTAGAGCATCCTCTTTCCAACTTCTTTGCGCTGTACCCTCCGTGGAAACTCTAAATGCGTGAACTCGTTTCCCAGCAAGTGGGGCTGCATGTAAGCCTGTGGGCAGAAACCAAGCCACAGATACCATGTGAATATCACAAAACAAGCCATCATCTATTTTTAACGAGATAGCATTACCATCCCTTTCTGCTCCTTTCCCACACACATTGTTTTCCCCTGCTTTTTAAACAAGGAAGCTCATGAGCTCTCTTTGAGCCAACGACGTGCATGTTACACCAGTTCTGACACTGCCTGCTGTCCAGCAGCAGCCCTACAGAGAGAAACACCCTAGACCTCAAAATCCTTCACCACTTTTCCCCTCCTCTTCAATGCCTGGCATCCCTAACATATATCATAGACACAGAGGTAGTTTGAAGGATTTCATAAAACAGACCACAACTCCTTTTGTAAGTCAGTGACCTAAGAGAGGGGAACAATCAAAGAATAAAGCCATAGAGCAAGAAGAGAATTGGAAGGGGGCATATGGAGTGAAGCTTGAGCTTTCGCCTCTCAGTTCAGCTATGCCAACAATGCACACAACTTAATATTACTGTCACAATTTGTCACTGTCTTGAGAAGAAATGGTGTGCTGCACACTCCATCACACCTGACACTGCAAATAACCACAGTTTTTCTTGTCTTCTAAAAAATACTTCCTTGATGCAGAACAGACTAAGAGAAGCAGCAGCAGTTTTGTGTCACAACTACAGCTAATGGTTTTGAGGGTGTTAGTGCCTGAATGTTGCTCTGTTGCCTTTACTGGCATGCTGCTGTGCAGATGCTGGAAGGTCCCTTTGCCAGACAGAGCCTTGTGTACTCCAGAGCTCACCATACTTGAGAGCATCACAAGGTGGTTTGTTGTTTGGTTTTTTTTTTCATTCCCTGTAAAACGTTTTTGTTTGGATTTCTACACAGATGATAGGCTAATCCTAAACATACTGTATTTCTTCTTTCTGAAATAAACCTGGCTCATTTTGTCCAATACTTAGCTAAACAAGCCTTCCTCCCTTCCTTCCAAAGCCACATTAGGAGCGAGCCCTTCTGAAGATGCAGTCAAATTGGCTAGGGAACAGAAAAAAATGGTTGCATTTCTTAACCTTTCTGCAGATAAGTCTTTTCCCTTATCCAGCCAGTTAAGGCAATAAAGTCTGCCATATCTCCAGCAGCAGCTGCCATCAGGACAGACCAAATGAGCTGGCTTTATTTTGTGGGTTGTCATAAATCTAGCACTCATCAAAGGTGAGCAACAGGAAGCAGTGGAAGCCCTTACTGATCTACCTGGCAGCTATCATGCAGATAGTTCACAATAAATTATTTCCTGCATTTAAGGGCTGAGCCCACTCCCACTCAATTTAATAGGAGTTGGATCAGGCTCAGCACACCACACTGATAACCTTGCATCAGCTTCTCCCCACTTTCATCACCAGAAATCCCTACAGTAAACACCTTAAGCCCAGCTGAAATGGGGCTGAGGGAAATTGCTGTGTGTAGCCAACAAGATTGGATTCTGCTTTCAAGAGGCAGCTCTCAACCACACAAGTGTGATCTTGACATTGTGATCCCTTCCTGGAACAGGAGCTCCATCAAACTCTGTGTGTACAGTTAAGGGAATTACATTTTTTTTCCTTCCGTCTACAGCCAGCCAAGGTCCCCTCCTCCACCCAAACATTGTTTTCAAGGACCTTCTAATTGGATCAATCTCCCTTATTACAGAAATGGTTAAGAAGCACTGGTGACTTTTAAGAGATATTAGTCCAGATGAAGCTTTTCATGCTTCCAGAACTCTGCATTCCCTGTCTAAAAGGGCATATAAACTTTTTTATTTCTTTTCATTCCAGTTGCCAAAAGATGGAATATGCCTAATGATTTATCTGATGTACTGCTGCACACTGACAGCAGAGAGCTTGTCTGTTTTTTAGTATACTTTATACTCTTCCTAGTCTATGACACTGTAAACAGTGAAGTCAGTCTGTTTTCAAAGTGTAATTGAGTTCACTTTTACAAATGCACAGCTAATCTTGATTAAATAATTATGAACTGCTAGCTAACAACTACTACTGCCTGTCTATAAAACAAGAAGACACAAACAAAAATCTCCTCATATCTGACATAAAAATGAAATAATTTTGCCTATAGATGAGATTACTTATTAGATTGGATCACAGTTCCAGAAGGAAAAAAAAAGTTACAGACTTGCAGCATTTTTGCCCTCGAAAACAAAAATTTCCTTTATTGAAAAGGTAAAGCAATTGGGAGAGACTGCATCTCATAAAGATTTATTCAGATGGAAAGTCTGAGGTCACAAGTGAAATAAGATTAATAAAGCTGGCAGAGTTACCAGTGGACTGCTAATGTTCAAATAAGATTTCTCTTCCGCAGCCAAGCCTCAATGCTTGATTTACAATCCAGGGATCTTAACCTGATTCTAATATTTTTGGCATCAGTGGAACAGAAGGAAAAGAGCAATTTGGAAGCTTCTGGTGCCTGTGAGCTAAATTCTCATGTGAAGAAACAGAGACTTTTTCTGGTATACCCCCCACCCCCCTTTTAATTTTTTTGTCTATATTTCTTACCCTTTTAACATTTATTTCTCATATCTCACTAGTAGTTCTACAGATAGAATAACATTTTGCTATAAAACACAGCTGCAGATTCCAGTTGGGTTTGTTAAGAACTGCTCTCCAGAGCAGGGCTCTTCTCTCTTTCCACCCCAAACTTCTCCCTCTCTGTCTGCTGCTGGGCCAGCAGAATCAGAGAATAAAAAGCAATGCTTTTAAAAAAGTCTACAGATGTTTCAAGCAGCTATACAAGCAGACACCATTAAATGTCCTCAAGCAATCAAACAAGACACAAAAATAAGTGAACCAAATACCAGAGTTAAATCTATAATGAGACACTACATTTTCCATTTCTCCATTTAGTCTTCATTTGCAAGAACCTCAGATCAAAAACACCATCCAGAGAACTTAAAATTTAATAAGAGTGACTACCAAGCACTTTCTGTATCCTTACAAGGTATGTTCAGAGAACATTGTTATTCTGCATTACAAAACTGGAATGTTTTCCATCATTTTTCTTTCAGAAGCTATTACACTTTTCTGGCATAAATCTGGCATAGTCTGCACTGTGTGTTTTCAGTACTCTGCCATTTTACACTGTGTTCTATGTCTGGATGCATTCCATCCAATATTGGCTGTTTAAAATGGAGCCTAGTTGAGGAAATATCAGCCACATCTCTTTCAAAAGGCTATTTGCTTCCTGTTGTGTTTCCCAATGACCAGCAAAGCAAACATGACATCGAGATAAACCCAGACTCACACACTAGTATGTCAGTTAAGTAGGTAGCAGAGAACACAGAATTACTGTTTTCTCCTACGTCAAATATATCTTACAACTTTATCCTCTTATCATGCTGTGCTATTTCCCCCAGTATTGTATTCTACTTGTAGTAGTTTAAGGCTTATGGAAAAACACCAGTAAGAGAACTCAGGACTTTCCTGAAAGTTCAGTGCAGAATGTAAATAAATTATAGAATTGGTTGTAAAAAGAATTATAATGATAAAATCTGCATCAATCATTGGTTTGCTCAGAGGGATTAAAATGGCAGCATATAACCAATGTTGCTCTTGGGCTCTGTTGCTGTTTCTTCAACTCACTGACTCTTCCACACCATGCACTAACCTTGACTGACCAGATAACACAGAATCATACAATCACTCCACCACCTCCCTGGGCAGCCCATTCCAATGCCAATCACTCTCTCTGCCAACAACTTCCTCCTACACCTACCATGGCACAACTTGAGACTGTGTCCCCTTGCTCTATTGCTGGCTGCCTGGGAGAAGAGACCAAGCCCCACCTGGCTACAGCCTCCCTTCAGGTAGTTGTAGACAGCAATGAGGTCTGCCCTGAGCCTCCTCTTCTCCAGGCTAAACAACCCCAGCTCCCTCAGCCTCTCCTCATAGGGTTTGTGTTCCAGGCCCCTCACCAGCTTCATCACCCTTCTCTGGACATGTTCCAGTACCTCAACATCTCTCCTGAATTGAGGAGCCCAGAACTGGACACAGTACTCAAGGTGTGGCCTGACCAGTGCTGAGTACAGGGGCAGAATAACCTCCCTTGTCCTACTGGCCACACTGTTCCTGATGCAGGCCAGGATGCCATTGGTGGCACTGGCCCCTTCTAGGCTTTCTTTGTCCAGGGGGGGAGGATTGGATTTCTGTATTATTTCTAAGTTGTAAATAATTGTAGATAATTCTAAGTACATGTAAATGTACTTTGTATATATGCTTGTAAATGTAGCTTGCTGTAAAATACAGCTTTATCTTACTTCCAAGCTGTCTGCCCTAGTCTGGTAAACTTTATTTGGAGGGGTGGGGGGAATTTTCCAACCCAACCACACTACTATAAAGGACTACCACCCACAATGCATCCAGAAGTTTTTCCAATTACTGATTCATTATTTTATGGACATGTTTAAAACAGACAGAGATTAGAACTAAAGGAGGTGGTGGAAGAAGGAAAGAGGGAAGTAGCCAAATCCCACTCATGAACACCCATTAGTGAGAAAGAAACATTATGGTGCACTGAACTGCTGCAGAAGCTGAAGGATCAAGGGAATACTGGTTGCAAGGCTTTCACACCTTGCATCTTAAAATGTGCTCTTCAGCTGAAGGATTGATTGCTTTCTGCAACACTTTCACAAGTCCCCTGACACAGAAGTCTGCCTCTGCCATGCAGTCTGCCTGAAAACTGCAGCTGTGTGCTGTCCTCTCACTGTTAAAAATAGAGATGGACATTTGACCGTAACCAGAGCTTCTCATGAGTCAGAATGATAGGGTAGTTCACTTGTTCTATTGAGGTCACCATGCCAAACCCCACCATTCTACAAGCCCTTATAAAAAGTCTCTCCCCAGCACCTTCTTTTCTCCTGGTTGAAGAGCCCCAACTCTCAGCCTGTCCACACAGGGGAGGTGCTCAAGCCCTCTGATCATCTTTGTGGACCTCCTATGGACCTGCTCCAGCAGCTCAATTCCCTTCTTATGCTGAAAGCATGAGAACTGGACGTGATATTCCAGATGGGGTCTCATGGGAGCAGAGTATAGGGGGAGAATCACCTCCCTCATCCTGCTGGTCACGCATTTTTCAATGCAGCCCAGGATGTGGTTGGCCTTCTGGGCTGCAAGCACACACTGACAGCTCATGTTAAGTTTTCATCAGCTGATACCCTCCCCCAAGTCCTTCTCCTCGAGACTGCTCACAAGCCACTCCTTGCTCAACCTGTATGCATGCTTGGGATTTCACTGATGATACAGGTGCAAGACCTGGCATCTGGCATTGCTGAATTTCATGAGATTGGCTTGGGCTCACCACTCAAGCCTCTCTGGTCCCTTTGGATGACATCCCTTCCCTCCAGCGTATCAACCAGACCACACAGCTTGGCATCATCCTCAAACATGTACAGAGATGTTTGCAGGGCCTGAACAATTCATTATCCTGCAGATTTCTTTGCAAATGGAAATTTTGTCCAAGAAAAGAGGACCAAAACAAATATCCTGTGTGGCCAAAGCAATCAATAGGCACTACAGGCAGAGGAAATCCTCACCTTCTGTGCTAAGTGTGTCTGCTGCACAGAGAATCAACACTGAGAAGTAACCTGTAGGCTGAGGTTACTTCTCAGTAACCTCCACTTGCCTGAGCAGTAACACTCCTACAGTAAACAGTATCTCTGTATTTACCAAGTAAAATCTTGAAGCTAAAACAATTAAGTGGTTTTCTTTCTATTCTGCATGAAGAACATCTTTGAAACAAAGAAACTCAGATTTAACTAATAAGAAAATAAACCCAAGGTAAGTAGCTTTCAGGTAAGAATGGCAGGAGGCATTGATAGTACAACAGACTGATAGCAGAACGTGAGGACATCCAAGGTGAGTAAGGAGAATTATTTGGGATCTAAGCAGCAAGACAGATTAAACATTAGGAGTTTATGTCACCCTTGTAAAAAACATTAGAGCTGTCTTTTTTTTTAAACTCAAGTGTGAAATTAAAAAAAAAAAAGTTACTTATGGAATGTTTGAAATGATCTCTAACTTAGTTTCACACTTCTGCTGTCTCACGCATGTTACTTTCTTTGAACATGAGACTCGCAGCCCTGGTATATTTGTCACATACAGACTTAAAATGAACAAACAAAGGTAAAGGCATTTTCCAAAGGAAACAGCAGAAATGCCTTTCAAATCAGCTGCTGTTTTCAAATTTAAGCCAGAAAGGACATGTAAGGAGGGGAAAAAAAATTCCTTGTTGGCAATGCTTTATCTCATATTTCCTACAAAAGTAGCAGACTCCCTAGGATCACAGAATCATAGAATCAACCAGGTTGGAAGAGACCTCCAAGATCATCCAGTCCAACCTAGCACCCAGCCCTAGCCAGTCAACTAGACCATGGCACTAAGTGCCTCATCCAGTCTTTTCCTGGACACCTCCAGGGACAGTGACTCCATCACCTCCCTGGGCAGCCCATTCCAATGCCAATCACTCTCTCTGGCAACAACTTCCTCCTGACATCCAGCCTATACCTCCCCTGGCACAACTTGAGACTGTGTCCCCTTGTTCTGTTGCTGGTTGCCTGGGAGAAGAGACCAACTCCCACCTGGCTACAACTAGATACTAGAGATACCTTTTATTTTAAAGGCCAACAAATTATTTTAAATGTAACAGAACTGTAAATATTTTGGCTTTATTTGGTTCTTCAAATATGAGTACTCCCAAAGCAGTGTTCCCTCTGAAATTTTCAGCTCCAGTCCAGTGAACCTGACTGAAAATCCAAGTCATAATTGTGGAAACATTCATAATTTTTCTTTAAAGCCTTCCACCCTGCCTCAAACAACTGGCATTTTGCCCAGTTTCAAACTACAGTGCTTGGGCTGGGCTAAAGCTAAGAGACACCTTAAGATCAGGGAAGACCACTAGCCTTGGCCTGTTCACCTCACATCAGCAAAGCTGACAGTGAACCTACCTTAGCTTAAGTCTAGATTTCTGAAGAGAAAAAAACAGGGGATAAGAAGCACAAAAGAAATCTGCAAGCCACGTCTTAACAACTTCAATCAACCAATCTGACCATTAATGAGAAACTTGAAATGTAACAAGACTGTTTGCATTAAGAGTGATGCCATGTGTGTTGCTTGGGCACTCCATCAGCAAGTACAATTTGCTGTATAAAGCATCCCATGTCCTCAGCTAGACACTTTGTCCAACCTTTACGGGTTCTGCTACACCAAACAAAACTAGTCTTTCTTCACCCATTCTGCCCTGCAGCTGCTAATGCTCACAGAGATCACTTGGATCTCTTTTCTCCAACTGAGGTACTATTGGCATGCTATTAGTGCAAATGAATAAAGCACTGCAACATCGTTCACATGCACAGAGAGCAGTCTGTGGTATTTTATACTCAACATGAGCTGGCAGCAGGCACACGCAGCCCAGACAGCAACTGTGTCATGGGATGCATCAAGAGAAGTGTGGCCAGCAGTGCAAGGGAGGTGATTCTCCCCTTTTACTCTGCTCTCATCAGACCCCACCTGGAGGTCTGTGTACAGTTCTAGAGCCCACAACACAGGATGGACATCAAACTGTTAGAGCAAGTCCAGAGGAGGACCACAAAGATGATCAGAGGGCTGAAGCACCTCTGCTATGAGGACAGACTACAAGAGTTGGGGGTCTTCAGCATGGAGAAGAGAAGGCTTCGAGGAAATCTTGTAGTAGCCTTCCAGTATCTGAAGGGGGTCCACAGGAGGGCTGGGAGGGAGGACAATTTACAAAGTCTTGTAATGACAGGCTGAGGGGTAATGGGTTTAAACTGGCAGAGGGCAGATTTAAACTAGATATTAGGAAGAAGTTCTTTAAGTGAGGGTGTTGAAACACTGGAACAGGTTGCCCAGGAAGGTTGTGGAGGCTCCCTCCCTGAGTGTGTTCAAGGATGGTTGAGGCCTTGAGCAACCTGTTCTAGTGGGAGGTGTCCCTGCCTATGGCAGGGGGTTGGAACTAGATGATATCTGAGGTCCTTTCCAATGTAAACCACACTATGATTCTATGAAATACCTCTGTGGTTTTCAACACCAATGAGCTGCTGGAGTTTTACAGATGAACATGGTACAGCTGTACCATGAGAAGAGGCAGGAGTCCTTTTACTAGGATCAGGATGTTCTCCACATTTGCTGATATCTCTGAAACATACATGGTCCTTCACTGAGCCACAGAAACTTAGTGGCATGTGTCTGAACTTTAGGTATTACCACTGTGCTGGTTTGAGGCTAACTGGAATATTTTTACAAGAAAGATTATAGGCTGTGAAAAGAAAACAGTGGTGATGAAGACTCACAGTCTTGTGAGATGTACAAAAACAAGGATACAAACTTAGGTAAGACAGAGTGCCTCTGCCTGTCAGAGTGAGTGTTTCTCTTCTGCTTGGATCCGTGTAACCCAACTAATCATTCTTCTAACCTCCCTTGCCCACCTTCCAAACTCACCTGGCACATAAGGCAAACTCTGGGCTAAGGTAGAAGGGTGGAAAGAAGGTGGAAGGGTGGTTGGGAGCCCCTCCTGGGGACTCTGATTTCTGGGAAGGGTACAGTGTTTCTGTATTACTTGTATATTTCTGTACATAGCTGTAAATACTGTAATATAGTGTAAATATCTGGTTGCATATTGTGTAAGCTGTGAATATAAAGCTTCATTCCTTAACTTCCAGCCAGCTGAGCCTAGTCTGGGTGATTTCATTGTGTGTGTGTGTGGGGGGGGGGGGGAGGTAACTCTCAAACCATCACAACTAGGCAATGCTTCTCATCAGTGGCACCTGATTTAATCCTCAGATCTCTTACCAGATACTGAAGTCGCTGGCGTTCAGTCTCTGGAGTGAATTCTGCAGACATTGGAATGACTTCACCATTTCGGATTATTATAGCCCTGGAACAGTAATAAAACATCAATACAGAAAATAAAAACAAAACCAAAACAACAACACAAAACAGGATTCCTGTCCTGCATCCTTTAGGCTGGATGAAAAAAAATAAATTAAAACAAAATTGTATATGCCAAGTTCATTTCAGAGCTCACAGAAACATCCAAGCAACAAAGGCAAGAGTTATTTCAGTTGATGTCTACAGGGAATACTTATTAAGTGAAATGCAGACACCCAGAGGAGATGCTGCAGAATCACTGATTGTAGAACAACTCTTTGCAGGTTTTAATCCCAGTTGTGGCTGACACTGTATAAACTACTAACTTCAAATGACTCATGCAAGCACTTTCCAATTATTGATTGGTCCTATGTCATGCCAGAACACTTCCACTCCAACTGTAAATAGAAATGGCAAAATAAATATTGTTTAACACAAATTTAACTAATTACCTGCTGAAAGATGGCAGGTAATGGGATAGACCCTTCTGCAAATAGCAGAGAACAAATTCTCTCAAACACCTGCCTGTTGCCTCTTAACAATCTGCTACACAGCATGCAAACTATGGTCCAATTCTTCCCTGGTGTAATGTCACTAGCTGAAAAGAAGTCACAAGATGGAGGAATTTATCTAGCATTCCCACTTCATTCCACAGTCATGAATTCACTCACAGAGCTGCATTCCTTAGCTCTGTAAGTACAGTAACACTTGGTGCTTTTGAAGAGTTGGATGAGCTATTTATCATCCCAAAGATTTTAGTGCCTGTTGTGGAGTCGTTTCTCAACCATCAGTGGATGAATTCAGTGTTTGGATAGTAGCAGTGTACCAGCTCTCTTGAATTTGCTGTAGATAAACTAAGCAATTGCCACTTTGATTCTCCAAGAACACTTTCTGTGTTTTAAATTGTCTTCATTCTGTGGTCTTTTCATCCTGTTGTGTGCTGCAACACATCCAGAAAGGGCCACAAGGATGATCTGAGGGCTGGAGCACCTCTTCTATGAGGACAGACTGAGAGAGTTGGGGCTGTTCAGTTTGGAGAAGAGAAGGATTCGAGGCAGTTTGCAGAAGAGAAGGCTCCAAGGAGACCTTACTGTGACCTTCCAGTATCTGAAGGATGCCTACAAGAAAGCTGGTGAGGGACTTTTTAGGGTGTCAGGTAGTGATAGGACTAGGAGGAATGGGTCCAAGCTAGAAGTGAGCAGATTCAGACTGGATGTTAGGAAGAAATTCTTCACAATGGGGGTGGTGAGACACTGGAAGAGGTTGCCCAGGGAGGTGGCAGAAGCCCCATCCCTGGATGTTTTTAAGGCCAAGCTGGATATGGCTCTGGGCAAAACAATCTAGTGGAAAGTGTTCCTGCCCACAGCAGGGAGGGTTGGAACTAGATGATCCTTGAAGTCACTTCCAACCCTGACAAATTCTGTGATTCTGAGATATTTGTGTGCTAGCCTGCTTCTCTTGACAATCTGCTGACGTTCTGTCTATGTCAGATATTCTGATGGCATACTGCAACACAGCCAAATACGGTAGCCACAGGAAGACTAACAACTTAACCTCCAAATTCAACACACAGACATCTGAAGAAAATCAGCCTGGTTCATAAACCAACTGCCTAAAATTCGTGGCACTGACTAACTTTCCAAGTCTTCTAGAGACAATATTAGACTGAAATTGTCTCTGATGATGTGCTATTGCTGGCATGCAAAAGACAGGAGCATCAAAGAGCAAAGGAACCGTTCACGTTTCTGAGATTCACATGGCAAAGGACAGACAGGGACAAGATGGTGCGACAACGGGAAAGAGGTGAGAAAAGGGTCCAGTGAAGAAGGGAAATCAGTTCTGCTTTGACAGGTAACAAATGTATTGCTCCTAGACTTCCCACACTCCGTTTTTGCAAATAATCCTGTGTAGAAATTAGAAGTGGCAAGAGCGCAACCTACACACTGAACGTTCCTGGTGCCTCTGTATTGCTACAATTAAAAACAAGATTGTGCTCCTGAAATAAGACAGGTGTGTGGTGGCAACTCATTAATTTCTTAAGAGAAACTTGTGCAGAATTTTTGATAGAGTTCCCCCCCCACCCCCACCCCCTTTATGGATCTGAAAGTATTACAGGCTTACAAAAATACCAGTCCAATTAAAAATAATGAGTGTTTGTTGGAAATTTTCTTCTTGGATTTCTGAGACAGCCTTTTTAAAACGCAGTAAGCACTCTACCACCACCTCTGTCCTACACTAACACCTTTGCTTTTATTTTTTTTGTAATTCCTGAAGTGTTGGGCTTTGAACCAGCCTCAACTTACTCAAAGGCAGCAGATAGTTTTTGTAACCTTTGCATATGTAATTTGGCTCACTTGAGCAGGCCTCCGTTTTAGGGGACTGTGCATTTAGTACTAAGGCAACTGCCTAGACTACACTGATCAAAGCAACTGATCAGACACTAACTGAATTTTACACACCAGTTTAAGAGAGTCAGAAAAGATCTACTGATCTTGAGCTTGTCTGAAAGGGCCAATAAAAAGCAACACACTTTGAGATAACTGCTGGCACGCTAGGCTAATTTCCTAATTATCCTTTACTTCCCCTTTCATCACCATTTCACAGGAAATCCATATTTTAAAGACCACTCAGACCAATCTGGGGTTCACCTTTTCCTTTGTGCATGCTGACATACTTCCTATATATCTTGCTGGCTATCACTCTCACTTCAGTGGGTAGAATTGAGCCCTAAGGGACCTGCATCATATAAAAAGCAATTCAGAGGAGAGTGGGTCAACCTTTCACGGCTCAAATTATTTTCACTAGAAATTGCAGCCACCTGGGATGAAAAGCACAACGCAGCAGAAAAGCCCAAGCCCCCCAAAATCTTTTGGGGAAAAAAAATAAAGCAATGCTTTTGACACCTGATAAAACAGCCACAGTTTTATGTTTTACATGAATGTTTTCAGCAGTTGGACTTCATTCAGCTCTAAAGTTACAGTTGCTCATAAGAACCAAATGATTTCATATGAGGAATTAGACAGTAATGGGAGGGATGCAGGCTTATGTGTATAGGTCACTGGTCTGTCAAGTGTGGTGGGCTCATTATTCTCTTATCAGGCCCTTTACCTTTCCACACCAGCTGCTTAGCTGTTTCATGACAGTAAAGGGAATTTCTGAACAGCCCAAGTGACAAAATTGGACACATTGGTTGGTAGTCTCGCTGGAGAGGCTGGGTGTGAAAACCTGGCCCAGAAGCCACCCTGCTCAGCAGGATTTTCCCTTGTGACTGAAGAGGTGCTGAATCAGGCTCTAATTGGGTTTGGAGACTGAACTGCCCTTTCCATGACCTCATGGTGACAGAGCTGTCAAGCACCGACTGAAGGCTTTTCCTATCTAGCAACCTCCAGAGCCCTGAATTCAATAGCCCAAAGTCAATAACTACTCAAGGGAAGGGAATCTGGCTCACATGGCAGCTGCAAATAGCCCAGCAACTGCTTTGAGAGACCCACTGTAGATGGTTCTGCAGGACAATTAATTTTGACTTTATGCTTCCTAATGGGCTTAATCAGCAACACGGTGTTACATGGGCATTACTGCTTCTGCCACACATAAAAGATGCATCTACACAATGAAATAGTGCTCTGAAATCATTTAGCTCCCCATGATTTGGGAATGTACAAATGTATTATTTCATACTAGAATACAGCTGTCCTATTAAACTGTCAGAAATAGCTACCTAGGAAGCAAAAAGAACTCAAAGAGATGCAGTGCCCAGAGAGCATCTGATTCTGCCATGTTTAATAGTGACATTTTAATTTCAGTCACACTGGTGAAACACATTATAGCAGAGCCACAGGGCAAGCCTGCTAAAGGCAGACGGATGATTCATGTTCACAGGGAGCAAGTATGTCAACACTAACAAATTCTTTGGTGACAAGGTTGCTTCAGACCCATACCAATCATGAATTTTCTACCAATGAAGTAACAATTAAAAAAAAACCCAAGAGTTTTTTTTTTTTTTTGGCAGGATAGAAAATTGGGGAATCACAGCCCTCTTGGTGCACTGCCCTCCACACTCAGTAGCTCTGATGCCCTCTCCATGTAGCATCATCTGCAGTGATCAAACAAAGAGGGGAAACTGCTCTTAAGTCTTGAGGCCAGGGAGGCCATCAAGGTCACTTATTTGGATCACTTTTAAAAACAAACTCCAGATTTCTCTGAGTCCTCTCTCCTCTTTAGAACCCAGCCATCCAACCTACAGCACTGTACACGTCCTTGCACTTCACAGAACATGCAGGTGCTCTGCCCAGCAAAGACAGCTTGCTCACTGGTCTGGAGCTGGTAAGTATTCATAGAAAACAGAAATGTGTTAGGGAAAAAAGGACCCAAAGCTTACAATGGAATAAACAGAAATTTGATTTTGTCTTTCTCTTCTGGCTGTTTCACTGAATATTTTCTGATCATGAGAAGCTGTGCCCTGTTCACTTAAATGTGGAGCAAGAGTGGCAGTCACAGCAAATTCTGCAGCAGGCTACATCCATGCAGTCAAATGCAAGTGAAATGAAACACCAGGAGCTTAAAAGGCTGCATATAAATCTACAGAAACTACTACATTTACACATAACTGTGTTGTCCATGGTGAGCAGCTAAACAATCTTATGAGAACTGCAGCATCGAGAGAGAACCTTAATTACATGTCTGTTTTCTATATCCAGACGGGATACTTTAAAAACAGTATTTGGTAATTTAGTAAACATCCCTCTTTAAAACACGAGGTGAACGAAGCAACAAAAAGGTAAAAATCTGACAGTGCACTGTGCTGCTGCTCTCACATTCAGGATGTAGCAACAACACTGTCTTAAGGAAAATATCAATAGCTTTTGCATTTTTAATGTGGTTAAAACAGCCACCTCTCCTTGAATCAAGCAGGGTTTGATGTTTGTTTTTCTTTTCTCCTTTTTATTTTATGGAGAACACAACCAGATGAAAATTGCATAGCATCTGTCCCAAGTTTCTTGTGAGAAACAGGGAAATTTATACATTTTAGAAAAATCTACTGTTGCTTACTCTCATTTAATCATACAGAGAAAGAAACACTTTACAGTGAACAAGGTCAAAAGTGTAATTTCAGTGCTGTCATGGGACTACTGGGATTCTGGTGTTCAAAGCAAAGAGGCATCTCCTACTGTTAGGAGCATTCAGGGGACACCCTGATTCCATTACACACTTTTTCAGCCAAAAATGATTTGAAACACAACATTAAGCTGCACATTTCTACAACAGAAGATCCAAGTCTGGTAAAGGTGACAAAAAGAGACCACTTGGAAAACGCTTTTTGACAGCGTATATCAATTCCAAGCCACAGGGAGGATGTATCCATTTTGTCAAAAGGTGTTAAGTGTTGTGGATTCGGTACAGATGAAGCAGAACTGTCTGGCCTGTCTGAAGAGGTATTAGATATGTGTCAGTGGAAAAGAAAGAGAGATTAAACTGACAGAAAGAATAAGGCAGGGTTTTATGGCATTCAAAGGGGAGCCAAGCAGTAGATTTTAATTAGGTGTGTCACAAAACAGCTGAGAAAGAAAAAAAGAGAAAGTAAATCCTAGAACTATGGAATCAGTCTAGAAGGGTACTTGTTTACTATAGTAACTAAATGTATATATTTAAAGAAGCCAAGGAAGAGTAATGATAATGTCTGGTAAAGCTTTAAACTAGTTTTATTTACCTTTGATTAAATGCTAAGTGAAAGTGATTACAAAACTGGAGCACTGGAACTTACAGCTGTTACAATTACTGACCACTTAATACATTTAATCCTGGCATCTTCCTTTTACTTATTACAAACTAGACTACTCTCCCTTAGTCCCGTGTGTACTCATTTTTCAGTGTTTCTTTAGAAACCAGGTGAACAAACACCTCACTGCACTGGCAATAATCATGGAACTGCAGTGCAAAGCCTCTAAATTATTTCCTTAATTTTATAAACTAAGGCAAGGTGGAGATAGTGAAACAAACCATTACATAATGGCATTAAAACAGGTTCCAGTGATGACATATCCATCACCATAAAACTCCGAAGTGAAAGCAGCAATCCTCAGCAACACCTCAGATGCTTCAGAAAATGCCCCAACTCCTACTCATTATCACTACCAAGAAGAAAACAAGCAACAAACCAGAGAGGAGGCAGAGGCAATGAAAATGGCCTCTCTCCTTATTTTCCATCTACTGCCACTCAAAAGTCCTACCACCTGCTTTCTTCACATTTTTCAGTGCAAACATTAGGGTGCCACAGAAATATTGCAACAGAACAGCAACACTGGGTGATTTTCTTTTAAGCTGAACAAAGTCGATGTTAATACAGAACACACTCCCTGCTCGTGGCTCTTCCTGTCACAAGGTAGTCTCATGGTGTATGCTGTGGTTAAAGAAGGCTGTTTGGATGCACTCGCTCATCACAAGCGGGGAACTTCAGCTCCCTCAAGCCAACAAAAGGTGTGAGAGCTTGTCTTGGTGAAGTATTCCACAAAGGTAGGGTTAAATGAATGTTCTGTAACAGTGTGCTTTGCTATTTCTTGCAGGAACAATAAAGAATCCTCCCAAACTTCTGCTAAGGCCTTTTGCTGACCACCCTGGCTGCTCTGAGGGTTAATGTCTCAACAGCAAAACTGCCAAGTACAGTCCAGCTCCAGGAGGACATGAACTGGGCACTCATTCCCAGACATTTCATTCCAGGGCCTTTTTCCTATCCTTGCACATAGGACAAGCACAAAGCCAAGCACACTACACCTCTCCCATGGCAACCTCCTGTCTTAAAAAGAGAGACTTCTGTCTTTAGAAGGAAACACAGAAAGAAATTATGAAATCAAATTCCTTCAAGAAACCTCTAAAGTCATCTTTTGGAAGCACCTAAAATCATGCAGTCTGTTCCTTACATTTCTAAGGCTTTCTAAGGCTTATTTAGTGATTTGCCTTTGGGCAAAATGAAGCTGCTGATATACTCTGAAGCCACTGCTCTCATGCCCTGTTCTTTACTAAATGAGTTGATCTCATTGCTGTCTACAACTACCTGAAGGGAGAATGTAGCCAGGTGGGGGTTGGTCTCTTCTGCCAGGCAACCAACAACAGAACAAGAGGACACAGTCTCAAGTTGTGCAGGGGGAGGTATAGGCTGGATGTTAGGAGGAAGTTCTACACAGAGAGAGTGATTGGCATTGGAATGGGCTGCCCAGGGAGGTGAAGGAGTTGCCATCCCTGGAGGTGTTCAAGAAAAGACTAGATGAGGCACTTACTGCCATGGTCTATTTGATTGGACAAGGCTGGATGATAGGTTGAACTGGATGGTCTTGGAGGTCTCTTCCAACCTGGTTGATTCTATGATTTTAACAGAAGGATCATGAATGGGTAGGTAGAAGCTGTTTCTCAAAGCAAAAAATGCTCATAGATTTATATGGAAGAGTTTACTTCACAGAATCACAGAAATGTTCAGATTGGAAAAGACCCTCAAGATCACCAAGTCCAACCCACAACCCTACACTACAAGGTTAGCCCTAAACCATATCTCCAAGCACCACATCCAAATGACCTTTAAACACATCCAGCGCTGCTGACTCAACCACCTCCCTGGGCAGCCCATTCCAATGCCTGATCACTCTTGCTCTGATAAAACGTTTCCTAATGTTCTCTCTAAACCTATCCAGTCACAGCTTGAGGCCATTCCCTCTTGCTCTATCACTATTTACCTACCAGAAAAGACCAGCACCAACCTCTCCACAACATCCTATCAGTAGCTGTAGATAGTGATGAAGTCTCTCTCTTTCAAACTACACTGCCTCAGCTCCTCCTGTCATTCTTCATCAGATTTATTCGCCAGACCCTTCCTCAGCTTCGTTGCCCTCCTCTGCACTCACTCCAGCACCTCCAAATCTCTCTTGTATTGAGGTGCCCAAAACTGAACATAATACTCAAGCTGTGGCCTCACCAGAGCTGAGTCCAAGGGGACAATCACCTCCCTGCTCCTGCTGGACAGAGGATCCCAGCCAGGATGCCACTGGCTTTCTTGGCTACCTGGGCACACTGTTTGCCCATATTCAGCTGCCTGTTGATTAGAATCCCCAGGTCCCCAGACAGTTTTACAGCCACACTGCCCCAAGCCTGCAGTTTTGCTTGGGGTTGTTGTGGCCCAAGTGCAGGAACTAGCATTAGCCTTGTCCTCACATACACTAGCACACGAGTCAGTCAGAACCTTCCTTACAAAATTCTGAATTTTTAGAACAGGTTTTACATTCCATCCCATGTGGTCTATTACCAACTTAGTAAGCAGCAATTAAAAGGATTTTCTACTCCTGGCAGCCTCCTTCTGCCTCATATATTGCATTCAACAGCAAGGAGAATTTGGTCATCACCAACACCATAATTAAATCTCTTCAGTTGTTGCTGCATCACTACTCATTCTATGGTTTTATGTTACATAGAGCTTGCAGGTTGTCCACAGAAGAGACAGGTTGGAGAAGACACATTGTCCAGTCATTTTTGACCCCAGGAGCTGCATGCTTCTAGTTCACCGTGCCTCTTTGGGTGGGCTGCAGCTTGATTCTTAGGGGAATCTCTTCTGAGTTCCCTGCACTAGTTTAGGTCTGCTAGTGTCTATATATATCTGAGGGGTGGGTATCAAGTGGATAGGCAAATCTCTTTTCATTGGTGCACAGTAATAAGACAAGGAACAAGGGATACACACTGGAACACAGAAGGTTTCACCTCGAGGAGAAACTTCTTTACAGTGAGGGTGAGTGAGAGTTCTTTACACTGGAACAGGCTGCCCAGAGAGGTTGTGGAGCCTCATTCTCTGGAATCTTTCAAAACCTGCCTGGATGCATTCCTGTGTGGACTACCCTAGGGGATCCTGCTTTGGCAGGGAGATTGGACTCAGTCTCTGGAGGTCTGTTTCATCCCCTGACATTCTGTGATTCTGTGAATTGCTTTGCTGCAATCTAAGTATGGAGTTATTATTAGCAGTTGGCTTTATTAAAAGTATTTCACTTTAGGGCTAAGTCGACTTTTTTCTTTGTTTGGGGATTTTTTTTTTGTTTGGTTAGTTTTGTTTTGTTTTCTATTCCCACCACCCCATGGCTGTCTCTATCCGATTATTTTGTTTGCTTAATTGAGCAAATAACTTTTGCAATTGAACCAGTGGTCACTTTGTATGTTTACCTATACACTTACAGCACTCTCTATTCTGGTCCAAGTAACACTTAACCTAAAAGCTCTGCAATAAGTTGTACTTTCCTCTTAGTTTACATCTGAACTTGATCTTTCAGAGAGGGCTTCAGCTGGCAGCTAAGAAGCCACTACAAACCAGCTTATAGCAACACTGCTCCACAGGAAAACTGGCCACTGATGTTTAGGCATCTTTAGGATGGAGATTTGCTGCCCTCACAGGATTCATTCTGCCCATGATGATTTCAGTGTATTAGTCATTGGAACACCACTAAGTCCAGAGTTGCCATGATGATACACTACCATATTTCTTAGTGCCATGGTCCAGTTGACTGGCTAGGGCTGGGGGATAGGTTGGACTGGATGATCTTGGAGGTCTCTTCCAACCTGGTTGATTCTGTGATTCTGTATCCCTGCCGAACAACAAGGCACCAATTATTCAGGCCATGCCAGGAAAATGAACAAAGAAGTGCAGTCACATTTGTGGCCAGTTCTGAGTCTCAGGACTCGTCTGTGGAATCAAAGTCTTTTTCCCTGCTGTCCAGGGTATCACATTCATCTCTAGGACAAGTTACCATGGCAACTAAACCTGGGCTTAGTAGATGAAGGCATTGCTTTGCAAGTCAGTGTTTATTTTGCCAGTAATACAGCTGGCATGTGGCTGACCACGTAAGATAGAAGAAGCACGGATTTCTTTCCCCCTGCTCTTCATTGTCTTACCATTGAGAGAGTCAGAATGACTTCTAGCACCCAAAGCATCACGTCTACTCTGATGTCAGCTTTTCTGCTTTATTTTGTGGCAGTTACATGATATCAGAACAAGCTGGACTGAGAGGTAAAAGCAGATTGAAAGTTGCACTCTCTGCTTCCGCTGTATTAGTGGACTTTCATCCAAGTCCTGCTTCACTTACCCATGCAGAACTGACAGGGAAAGCCCTCACTCAAAGCCCTAGGAACAGGGTTCAAACTGCACTGTGCCTCTGCTGCTGAAGCTAAATAACCTGGGCTGCTTGGCAAGCTCATGGAATTCAGAGGATGAGAAAAGCTTTCCAACACAATAAGGACCACAGTGGACTTTGAACATTCACCAAACAAAGGCTGGATTGTTCCTGCCAGCCCTCCTCTCATAGTACAGATGGGAGCTAGAGGTCCAACATGTCCAGTTTGGCAGGCTTTGACCTTGGCCATGTAAACACTGGGAAGAAGAAATCTGCAGGTGTCTCTGTGGTCAGGTATGACAGTACAGATTTAAAAGATGGGTTTGACATTAATGCACTACACCAGGACATCTGGATTCTGGTATATGTGCTTATACCTCAAGCTGCCTCTATTGCAGTTCACAGTCTCTTTTTGACCTGTACTTTACCAATACACGGAGTGATTAAAATTACATCTTGGTACCCTTTGCTCATCTTGATTCAGACAATACAAACTCTACAGGCCACACATGCAACATACATGCAAAGATGCTATTACAGTAGGATTTCTTCCTTGATCAGGTATTCACTAATAAAACCAGGCAACAGGGGATTTTACTTGCAGTGGTCTGTCTTGACTAGTTTGGGTTTGTGGTTTTTTTTCCTTCTCTTTTTTTGTAAAGGCTGAAAACCTCGGAGAATCAAAGATAACAGAATCTATCACTTCTGGAAATTAATACCAATGAACTGTGTCTTTCCAGTTTACTTGAACAGAAAAAATTATCTCTCTTTCCTAAAAATCCAGAATATAAGGACTTTGTGGGTAGATGATACTTCTATGGTTAGGATCAAAGACTTACCTGAACGTACAGGATCACAGAATCACAGGACGTTAGGGGTTGGAAGTGATCCCCTGCCAGAGCAGAAAACAGAATCTAGTGCAGGTCACACAGGAATGCATCCAGACAGGGCTTGAAAGTCTCCAGAAAAGGAGACTCCACAATCTCTCTGGGCAGCCTGTTCCAGTGCCCTGCCACCCTTACAGTAAAGAAGTTCTTCGTCATGTTGAGGTAGAACTTCCTGTGCTGATCTTTACATCCATTGCCCCTTATCTTACCACAGGGCACAAGTGAGCAGAGGCTGTCTCTTCCTTCCTGACACCCAGCCCTCAGATACTTAGATCTATTTATTAGATGCCCTCTCAATCTTCTCCTCTGCAGACTAAACAGCCCCAGGGCTCTCAGCCTTTCCTCATAAGGCAGTGCTCCAGTTTCTTCATCATCTTTGTAGTCCTCCACTGGACACCCTCAAGTAGATCCCTGCTCCTCTTGAACTGGGGAGCCCAGAACTGGATGAAATATTCCAGGTGGGGCCTCACTAGGGCAGAGTAGAGGGGGAGAAGAATATCCCTTGATCTGCTGGACACACTAAAAATGTTCACAAGAGCTTCAGCACCTGCTAGACTGACACAGACACTGCTAAAGCAGGAAAAAACAAGAGTTTGGAGGAGAGGAAGGTCGTGTTTTGTTTTCAAAAGTCTATGAATGCTTGCTGCCAAATTAATCACTTCTGCCAAGTCAGTGCTAGATATAATTTGCCAGTACCCTGGAACTTGTCATTTACTGGATCTCCAGAATATGCTCTTCCTCATCACTGCACATTGAGTGCATTGATCAGTTTTGAGCCAACACCTTTTCTACATATCTCACTTAAAGTGTTTCCTGAAGTGCCTCCAAAAGCTTTATCCAGCACAAAATTCTGCAAGATCTGAGGCTGCTGCTATTCCTGTGAAACCTATACTCTTGCTTCTCCCTAGAAGGAGGGCAAGGAGGAAGAACAGAGCAGAAGTGCTTCTACAAGCTTGCAAGTCAGGCTTCTAAAGGAAAAAAAAAAAACACAGGGAAAGTGGAGAGATGCAACTTGGCCATATCTCCTGGGTATGACTAAGTTGCCATGCTCTCTTCCAACATTTTTAGCTAGGCAGGATCAGGCTTCACCTACCAAACTGCAGTCAGCGAAGGAGAATGTGAGTGGGAGAGACTTGCTTCATCTTGGATTCAGTCTCTGTTCACAGCACAGGCTCTGTGCAGAATCAGGCTTAGATCAACTATTGCCTCAAAATAACCAAACACTATTTTGATGTGATTCCAACAAAGAAATAATAATAATCTAAAGAGGGAATGTGCACACGGATGGGCAAAATACAATCTGTAAGTGTTGCTTTCACCTCTTGGGAGGCATTTGGTGAGTATTTAGAGGAATAAGAACTTCAGAAGACATAGTGAGGTCACCATGTATTGCATGGTCCCAGGGTGAAAAGGCCTTGCGTGTCTAATTCAGAGATTTGCAGCTCTTTTTGTTGAATCTTTAAGAGGAGACATAAAAAAAAATGCTTTTACAAATACTGCAGACTGGAGAAGCTTAGTAACTGAGTTAGTCTTTCCTCTAGAGACCTCCAAGTACCAAGAATGAGGCACAGTTATTGTTATTTATTCAAACACAGATGTAAGGAGACAGAGAGGACTTAGGCAGCCCACTCAAGGAAAACAGGAAAAATATACACTATTGAAATGAGAAGATGGGTAGTTAAGAAAAGCAGAAATTTAAGGTTTTGTAAAAACACCAAAAGCAAACTAGCTCCACAATAGCAACGCACTAAGTCACTTTTTGGTTTCCAGCCTTACAGAGTGTTAGTGCTTCTGGGAAAAAAAAAGAAGAAAATCACCCTGTTGGACTGCTTTGAGGAAGAGGTCAGACACCATGAACCAAAAAAAGAAAAAAGGGTTAGGATCATCAATTCTGACTTTTCAGAAATTCCATTTAAGATATGGTGCCAGTCAGCAGATATATGGCTGTTTCTATGCCACTCTCATTTACTTCATAAAACCAGATTCACTCCCCAAATCTGACTTCCAGCAATGGGAACTATGCATAAGGGAAGCAGCTGACAAGCACCATGACATAGAAGAAGTGGAAGTATAAATGTAGTGAGATTCAACACGAGGAGCAAATCCAGAAAGAATTGAAAGAGTAGACAAAGTAGAACTACATTTTCAATTCACTATTTTATTGCACTGGCAGAAGCTGCCATTATAAATGCACTTTCCTACGTTTGAGCACTTGAGGCACCAATGAAGTTACTTAACCTGCACTCACACAGAAACACCACAAAAACATCCACTCAGTGAGCTTTTTAACCATCCCAAATGCTTTAGCATTAATTCTACATTTGCAAACAGGAAGAAAAAAATATAAATCTATTCCAGACATATATGTTTAAGCAGAGGGTGAATATGCCCTGGAAACATTAGCACAGGGGAACAAAAAAAAGCAAGGAGGCAAAAAGATGATAAAAAAGAGCTGATGAACTAAAGCAGAAAAAAAATCCAGTGACCCTGCAAGTCTGAGAAGACCCTGAAACATCAGGCTCTTTGCTTTGATCCCATGTTCTGCCAATAAATCAAAAAAGCCCAAAAATCCATTTGCAGATTCAGTGAGTGTTTCATGGCCTATGGAAAAGTCAAATCAACTTGTGGTGCTCTGCTTCTTCTATAATAATAAAAGCACAGTTACCCTATGTGGCTCCAAACACAGCATAAAACGGCAGTGCCTGCAGCCTCCAAGCAGCTCCTTGCCAGGCAAGATGAAAGCCAGAAGAACACTCATGCTAAAGATAGTTAATATGATCATACTGCATTACAGTCATTGTAGATTATCAGGCAAATGTTAAAGTTGCATGAGGCTATACATGAATTGGGCAGTAATCAGGAAAAACATTAAGTCTGTATTTTACTACTGCTTCATCACTAGCTATAAAACAACATCCCAATAGCATAAAACTCAAAAGAACTGAGATTAACAAGGCATGTTTTGACAGTTTAGAAGTAAAAGCCATTCTAGCAATACAAAATTGAACAATACTGTTTAAAAGAATGAGCAGAGAAGATTTATTATGCTTTATTTTAAAAAGGCAAGCAGTTATTCTGAGAGCCTGGCCTAGTTACCACAGTGTATATGTCAAACTGGTAACCCAAGCACAATGCCTCAATGCTCACCAGAAACTATGTACTGGAGAGCTGACACTATCAGTCCTGTATTAGATAACCTTGCATGGACAATGCTAACCACTGAAAGGAAGAGAGAGATAAACACTAGAAAAAGCTTTGGCCAATATTCAGACATGAATTTTGACTGTACAAGTAGGTATATTTATAGCAGAGCCCAAGAATGATCAGACAAGCCATTAGAGTATGCAAGTGCCTTCCTCCATGTTGTTTTTATCAGGCTCTTAATACATCACCTCATTTTGAGCAGGGTTCTGGTATCATTTGCAGTTAACGTGTAATTATTACAGAACTGTGACTGCATCATTAGCAGAAGTTTAATTATATCATTGACATTAGTGATGCCATAACATCATGCTCAATAATAGTTCATAACAAAACCTACAATTAGCACAATTTTTCCTCCCTTTTACACCAACCAAAAGTGTTCAGCTTGGAGTAGCCTAATAGTCCATACAGAAGTGAGCTAGGGCTGAACCTGAAAGGATTGCTGGCTGGTAATTTAGTAATATGGTAATTAAAGTCTTTTCATGATGTAATTACACATCAACTACAAAAGGACAGCTGCTATACAACACTGCCAGGGTACGTGGCATGAAATGATTAGATTTGAGAAGCTTTGGTGGTTAAACTGAATACCACAGACATAAGTCTGAAATATAGCTGGCACTGCATAGCACATTATTATTCAAGTCTCACACTTGGTGTTTCCTTAGTCTCATTGTGAGATTAACAGTTTGTTGCACATACCTTGGTCTTGTGACAGTAGAAGTTGTTCAAAACCCACCTTCAAAAACTTCTGCTGTTTTGAAGTTGCTTGGAATTAAAAGACCTGACCTTCTTCTGAGCACAGGCAAAACAAATGAGGTTTGCATGAACCCAAAAATGTTTATTCCCACAGCGGCCTCACAAAACCTCCTCTCACAGACACTGGTCTGTGGGAAATGCAGCTTGATTTATTTGTAGGATTTTTCCAGTCAGGGAGCAGAGAGGGGAGGAGGACAGAGAAGAGGCACGTATGAATAGGTGAACTCAAAGAAACTACAGCTCAACCGAAGAACTGCAGGTTCCAGCATTTAGTTCCAATAGCACAAGTTCCCTTTTTGGGTATGAAAAACAAACCCTGCCCTTCTTCAAGGGCAGACAAACATTTTTTAAACTTGTCTCTTTATTGTATTTCTCACCACCCTCATTTGTATCTGTACAAATTGTGAAGCTGACCATGCAAGGCACGAGACAGCAATAGGGAACATATTTTTCCAACTAAACACGAATAAAATTTCTTGGCTACATGACTGGGCTCTTAAATACACAAGAATGCAGTGTGCACTCTGGCAGTAGGCAGACAACCTCAGAGCTGCTTTTCTAGTCCTAAAATGTCCTTTTAATGATGAGGAGAAATTTAGATGTTTTGCAATAGCTGTTTTACTCCCTTTCTAAAACATGGGAAGTGGGAATTTGGTAGGAAAGAGGCCCAGATCAACTGATCTCCTATACTTCAAGGCTTTTATTTTCTTGAGCTATGAAAGGCTAGAAGTGGGCTTATTTGAAAGTGAAAGATTTTGGAAATTCAGAGAATTCTTCTCAGCAGAAGGAAGGTTTCAGTGAGGTTCATTTGGAAAGTGCAAAACCCTATTTTGGATCTAGAGACACCTTGTTACCTACAAGACATGAGGAATGAGTAGAAAAGTTTGATTTCTGGGTCAAACAAGACCTGGCCTCACCAATAGCCTCCCTTCTAATTCCCGCTCTTCTGAAGAGACGCTTCTGATGGGCTTGATGAACATTCAAAGGAACAAATTCTCAGTGTCTTTAACTATAGTGGAGGCTTGGGCCAATTCAGATCACCACCAACAAGTTTCTTCCCACTGTCCATCAGAGGCTATAATGGAGTTTAGGTTGCTCTCAAGAAGCAGAGGAGGAATCCTAAGGGAACTGGAAGCAGTCAATCATTTAAGAGCAAAGATCTCTACTACTCAGAAGCAGGTTAGTTTTACGTAGCATACTTCTAAGGGGCAATAAAGCAATACAGCCAACGTGGTGGAAGAGGCTCAACTGTACTTCAAGTACAATAGTACAGGAAAACATCATTATTTCTAATTCAATGGAAAAGAAGCTAAAATTTAGTGCAGCTACTGGTTCTGATGGCTAGACAGGTGATCTACCCAAACATGTTTGCAGTTGCCCTCTGTGAGAACTCATTTGACATTTGATGTGAAAAAGATCTAAATATGTCACATGTCAAGGGAAACTGGGAGAGTGATTTGCAATATAAACAGCAAATTCAGCATATTAATTGCCAACATGAAAAGAATAGTAACTCTATGCACAAAAGATTTATCTGACTTCCTACACAGTTTAAATCAGCAAGAGGCAATAAAAGCGTTAGGTTTAAACTACAGAAGATTTTGCAGTTGACTGCTCTCTGTAAATACATTGTGTACACACATCATAAAGATGAACTTACGTGAGTGCAAACCTGAAATACAAATGCACCCTTTAGCATTTTTCACCTAGAGACAACATGGTTCAGTACCTTTGCAAACTTCAAATTCTCGGATGCTAAGAGAACACAACAGAACTATTCTCCCTGGCCTGCTTATGCAGAGCACTGCCAAAACAAACATGTGAAGGTCTAAAGTCTTGCAAGAACAACCTCATTCTCTTTGATGGTGGTATGGGCAGAGTGAGAAAGAGAAAAAGAATGCAAGTGAGAGATCTGCAGTATGTTTCTAGCTTTAGCTAAATCAGAAGACAAAGCTTCTCACCACAAGTCTTCAAGTATCCATCTTCTAAATATAACAAAGCAACAACTCCTGAAGGACAGCATTCAGTTTTAAAAACGTGTACAGGTACATGAGCTAGAACAGGGCACAGTAAAAACCCTAACCCGTGACAGCCCATCTCCTTCCCCTCCTCCCTTTCCAGGAGTAGCAGTCATTTGCTTACAGATTATTACCTTACAACACAGCAAACTCCAAGAGCCAGGTGGCCTTCTAAGATGAAGGATGATGTGCCAATTTGAGGCTAGCTAGAATGTTCTGATGAGAAGGATTAGATCACAGGCTGTGAAAGGGAAACAGTGGTGATGTCTACTTCACTCATAGGCTTGCTGAGAGGTATAAGAACAAGAGAATAAACATAGATAAGGCAGTTCAGGCACTGCCTGAGCTCTGGGCTGCATTGTTCTCTCTAATCTCACCTTCCATCTCTCTGATTAATCCACTTTGCTTCCTAACCCCCCTGGCTGACCCTCCATTTTTCCTTGGGGCACAAGGTTGAGGAGTGGGAGAAGGTGGAAGGGTGGTTGGGAGCCCCTCCTGGGGACTCAGGTTTCTGGGAGAGCTCTTATGTTTCTGTATTACCATTTACCTTGTCTATTTCTGTATATAATGGTATATACTATAAATATCTGCTTCTATATTGTGTTAAGCTGCAAATAATAAACTTCATTCAAATTTCCAGAGCCAGCTGAGTCTAATCTGGGTGATTTCCAAAGTTTGGGGGCGTGGGTAACACCCAAACCATCACAGATGAGGACAAGATCTACAGGACTTCCTACTGAATCAGTACACATGTTCCAGATGCATTGATTTTTTCAGTGTTCAACACAAAATTGTACTACACATCCATCTCTTCCATTTCAATGGCTCTTTAGCATCTTTCAACTTCTCTGCAGCCATCAAGTTGTTCAGTGACTGCCATGGGGCCAGAAGCATTGTCAGCTTCACCAACTGCAACCACCACTCGACTAGATACTGGAAGCCTACCATTGCTTTTTGCATTAATCTCTGTTAGAACTGTGAAGTGCTGTGGTGGGTTGAAATTACCCCCAAAATAAAATCACCAGAGTAGCTCAGAAGGTTTGGAAGCTAAAATGTAGAAGCATAAAATACAATGTATATGTACAAAATATATTTACAATTATTTATGATTCAGAAAAGAACACCAATAAACCCTCAAATTGTTCCCCCACCCCTCTGGACACTGGAATGAGGGAATAGCTCTCCCCCCACAGAGAAATTAGGCCCCACTGCTGCTGTCTACTTAGTCATAACAAGAAGTCTCAGCCAAGGTCAGCAAATCCACGCATAGGGACAAGTCAGCAGCCAGAGTGAAGGAGAAAAAAGGAAAGGAAGAACAGTTCAAGCAACAAATTATATACTAAACCAGCAAGCTAATGGAATGATATAGACTTATCTAATATTTTTCTTTTGCATCCAATCTCCTATTTTATTTACTTTTTACTATTTTTTCTATTCAATGCCTTTGGAATTTTCCTATTTCTTGTTTATAATTTAAAACCAGGCTCGAGGGATAGTTTTAATCTACCACAAGTGTCCAGCCAAGAAAAAGCATCTCTTGTGATACTGTTTGTAACTCAGAAACTTGATAACACCAGATCTGGGGACTTTGGGGTGAAAGAATAGTGGAGGAGAAACCATACTTACTCACCTGCTATCACCAGCGTTTGCCACATAAAGCTTCCCCAATAAATAAACCACTACGAGGGCTGTGCAGCCACCAGAAATATTATACACGGTCCTCTCTCGTTCTATTTGCAAATCCTACAGGAAAAGAGAACAAAATTTGTCAGGACAGCATTTCAATTGGTGTTTTAAAACATGAAAAGTCCCCTAAAAATATACATATTAGAGTATTTCTTCAACTTCAGGTCCCACTGTTGCAGGAGTACCTTCTACTTTGTTTGGGAAGAATCAGGACAAGAGATTGTAAAACATTGGGCACCAAGGAACAAATGGCAACTCCGAGTGGCCTCTTAGTTTAGCTTGGAGTAGTAACAAAGGATGTAACAAATTACTAACTTAACCCTATTCTGCACCCAGAATTAAACTCAATTTCAAACTGGTCTTTCCTGGTAGTACTGGGTTGAAACAGGGAGCATCATTTACCAGTGTTATTGAAAGCACTGGCAGATCTTTTCAGCTAAACCCTGCCTACTTGTATGTGCTTGTTATTATGAATATGTTAGTTAGTCTCTGTGTGTGTGCATATGGACAGTGCTATGCTTCAGCCATTTTCATATTTGCACCGAGAAACAACGGCTCAAATCGTCCATGCCTTGGGGTATGGGATTTAGAGCTTTAGTTTAGAGCTAAATCTATCTGAGAAAAAGCACCACAACAAATGCAAACCATGACAGCTGCAGTTTGATTGAAAATCTCACTTTGTTCCCTACAAATTTCCAATGGAGACGACCTGGGGCAGCGGCAGGGATGTTCAGCAGCACTCAGACACTGTCTGAGCAGGCTGGGCAGAGGTATCTGTCACAAACAGTGTAACTCCTCACTAGCTGGTGTACATAGGGCCCAGTCCCATTTTGTGCTCAAGGTAGGGATAGCAAGAAATGTGCAGTGCTGCCCAACATGGCCATCTGTCGCACACAGGAACTGTACTCTGCTGCCAAAGAGATTCATATTATACTGCTACCTCTTACTCCACACTTTCATTGACTTATGTTTTTCCTTTTTCTTTCCTCCTTTTTTTTTTTTTAAGAGGTTTTTTGGTTGGTTGGTTTTGGTGTTTGGGTTTTTTTTTCTGGGAGGTGGGGAGTGATGGTGGAAGACCAGAAGGACAACACTAAGATTAAAAAATAAGAAAGCTCGCAAAACCTTTGGTCACAGACATAGGCCTTTTATAAATGCCTCTTTATCTAATCTTACCATAGAGAAGCTGATTTTTCCTCCCCATGGCTTCTCTATATTTTTAAATTAAGCTGAAAAGAACAGTTCAAAGGAAGCAGACATTCCCAACCATCAAAATAATTTAAACTTACAAATGCTACAGTGGATTTTCCAGACACTGCCAGGAATTTTAAAAGACCTTCATCTTCGCACTTCAGAGAATCCTCTGAGACCTTCAAACAACGTATGATTCCTCACCTGGTTTCAACTCTGTCATATATATACTTTGCAAGCACTGGAATGCCTAAATTAAAATGTATTTCTTTCAATAACCAGAATTCAGAAGCATCTATTATAGAAGAGAAAAGGGATAATCCTCAGGGCCTCATTCCCAGAGTTTCCCTGACTTAAACTTAATCTGTGTACCAGATTTTTTTGAATCATTGCTGCTCACAGGCTCTTCCATCTAATTGTGCAGAACTTGAATTTACTACCATGTCTTGCCAAAGTATATTCAGTGCCATGTTTAATTTGACATTACATACTTTGTTTGACATTATGTTTTTTGAGGGAAGGGAGACTTAGCTACCCAAAAAACTATGAGGGTGGGAAAATAAACCAAAGTAAAATAAAGCCCACCAGTAGCACTAACTCATTTTGATGTAAAGACATTAGCTTTTAATGAAATACGTTTAAACAGTGATACTGGGAAAGCAGTGGAGCACAAACATGGGCAGAAACACCAAAACACCTCTGAAGTCTTTGTGGGCATAAAGAGGTTCGTTCCAGAAAAAGTTTGAGTGCATAAAAAGCTTTCCTCATCTTCCACCTGGTTAAAAAAAAAAAAAATCACAGCAAACTGTTGGGATTTTTATTTCCCTTTCTGCCTCCTCTTTTCTGTAGCATGCAGCTCATGCCCACATTGTAATCTGCACACAGGGGAAGAGCTAAGCAATGCTGGGCAATATGTGCCACGCAGACTCTGACAGAAAAAAGAAACACCAAACAAAAAACCCCAAACAAACGAACCAACCCCCCAAAAAAACAAAGAACAACAAGAAAACACCAGCAAACTCCAAAATTATTTCTGTGTTTTCTGTTGAAAAGGCAATCGTTTCATGCCAAGGAAGCGGTTAACTCAGGCTGTGCTCTGTCGGTCTTTTCAGGACACGTTGTAGCAGCAGGTAGGCGCAGGGCGTTCAACAGAGTTGCCTCACTGAGGTTTGAAGGGTCCCCTAGCGCTTTCGGGGTCCTGGTCACCCTAGTCTGCCTTCCCTGCGTTAGGGAGTGTAGTGATGCAGAAAAGCCTGCAGAAGACACCACGGTGCGTTTCCAGAGCAGGTGACAGCAGCACTCTTTCTGCACCGATTACAAATGCGCCCCCAGCCCTGGTGCAGCCAGACTCAACGTCTGACTGCTTAAGCCTCTATCCAGCGCTGGCCTTGCAAAGGCTCAGACCAGGGCTTCCCAGAGCAAAAAGCACGAGTTAATGACGATGGTTAACAATCTCACCCCAAAAAGGAAGGAGACTACGCCACGAAGCCTGCTCGGCGGCTCCCGGACCCCCGACAGCGGCTTGCTCGTGCCACCTCGTGGAGACCCTGCGGAGGGGCCGAGCCGGCGAGAGCCCCGCACAGCCCAGCCGCGCAGCGCGGCGCGGCGGGGACCGGACCGGCGTGTCTCGGCGTGCCGTGCTACGGGCACTTTGCCCTGCCGCCTGGCGCCACCAACGCGTGTTGGGACCCTCGGCCCCGCGGCCGCTGGGTCGCAGGTGCTACAGGGGAGACAACATTACAGCAGCAAGGCATGGTGGCACAGAAAACGAATGCCAGCTCTATCCGGCGGCAAGATTTAGAAATGTAGGACCCTGAAGCAGAAGGAGGTGCATTCCACTTGCACTACCATCGTCACAACGAGTTAGCACGCTTCCCACAACCAACCTTGGTGATACTGTGATACTGTGATACTGTAAAATAGCTATTTTTCATCTACGTCTGTCCTCCAGGACCTCAATCTTGCTGTGACACAAAGTAGCTTCACTCCCTAGACACACAGTATCAGGGATCACAGTATCACAGTATTATTAGGATTGGAAGAGACCTCACAGATCATCAAGTCCAACCCTTTACCACAGAGCTCAAGGCTAGAGCATGGCACCAAGTGCCACGTCCAATCTTGCCTTGAACAGCTCCAGGGACTCCACCACCTCCCCGGGCAGCCCATTCCAGTGTCCAATGACTCTCTCAGTGAAGAACTTTCTCCTCACCTCCAGCCTAAATCTCCCCTGGCGTAGCTTGAGGCTGTGTCCTCTTGTTCTGGTGCTGGCCACCTGAGAGAAGAGAGCAACCTCCTCCTGGCCACAACCACCCCTCAGGTAGTTGTAGACAGCAATAAGGTCACCCCTGAGCCTCCTCTTCTCCAGGCTAAACAATCCCAGCTCCCTCAGCCTCTCCTTGTAGGGCTGTGCTCAAGGCCTCTCACCAGCCTCGTCGCCCTTCTCTGGACACGCTCAAGCATCTCAATGTCCTTCCTAAACTGGGGTGCCCAGAACTGAACACAGGACTCAAGGTGGGGGCAGAATGACCTCCCTGCTCCTGCTGACCACACCATTCCTGATGCAGGCCAGGATGCCACTGGCTCTCTTGGCCACCTGGGCACACTGCTGGCTCATGTTCAGGTGGGTATCAATCAGCACCCCCAGATCCCTCTCTGTCTGGCTGCTCTCCAGCCACTCCGACCCCAGCCTGTATCTCTGCATGGGGTTGTTGTGGCCAAAGTGCAGCACCCTGCACTTGGAGCTATTGAACGCCAAAAATCGTATTTCAGAAGGCATAAAGACAAAATTAATTCTTTAATCTGCTTTACCTCTGTCGAAAAGGCACCAAAATGCCTGTAATGCCGTTTCAACCCTCCTTATTTCTACTGGTTATTTAATCTGAGAAATGGCAGAAATGTATTTCCTACCCCACTCCACCCACACCCAACCTGCCTCAGTCAAGAGCTGCACACACTGGCTACCCTCACTAACATGAACTACAGGCATTGGAACCAGTGCTGCTGCTCCTTATCTGTGTCCTTGATGTGACCTAATATGACCCATTTGTATACTTCCAGGTAGAATCAAAGAATCAACCAGGTTGGAAGAAACATCCAAGATCATCCAGTCCAACCTAGCACCCAGCCCTGGCCAGTCAACTAGACCACGGCATGAAGTGCCTCATCCAGGCTTTTCTTCAACATCTCCAGGGATGGTGCCTCCACCACCTCCCTGGGCAGCCCATTCCAATGCCAATCACTCTCTCTGGCAACAACTTCCTCCTAACATCCAGCCTATACTTCCCCTGGCACAACTTGAGACTGTGTCCCCTTGTTCTATTGCTGGTTGCCTGGCAGAAGAGACCAACCCCCACCTGGCTACAACCTCCCTTCAGGTAGTTGTAGACAGCAATGAGGTCCCCCCTGAGCTTCCTCTTCTCCAGGCTAAACAACCCCAGCTCCCTCAGCCTCTCCTCATAGGGTTTGTGTTCCAGGCCCCTCACCAGCTTCGTTGCCCTTCTCTGGACATGTTCCAGTACCTCAATATCTCTCTTGAATTGAGGGGCCCAGAACTGGACACAGTACTCAAGGTGTGGCCTGACCAGTGCTGAGTACAGGGGAAGAATAACCTCCCTCGTCCTACCAGCCACACTGTTCCTGATAGAGGCCAGGATGCCATTGGCTCTCTTGGCCACATGAACAAGGTGTGTTGGTGGTGCAAGGAATGCTGAGAGGCTTCGCTGTTATGCTGTTAGAGCAACAGCACTTTGTAAAACACAAGTCCATATACACAGCCTCATGATAACAACCAGTGCTTAAACCCACTACTGTGAGGGAATAAGGATTTTTATCCTGAAAAGGGAAAAGAGAAATAAAAAGAGAGCACCAAACTTCTAAGAATCTGGTAATAACAGACATGGCCACCACAGTGTGTGAGACTTAAAATGGAGCTCCTGCCTCACAGAGATGTACCAGGTAAGCTGTTGAAACTTGTAAATAATTCTGTCCACACTTAGATGGTGTTTAAGTGAGAGAATGAAAAAGAAGTGGGGAAAAAAAAAATCACTAATCTTCTGCAAGGGATTCTTAAGACTTTGTTGGTTGCTTGATCTGTAAGTGGGACTCTGAGCCTGTAATACTAGGGATTCATCAACGCAGTAATAAAGGAATACTGAGAAGACTTCCAAGATTTACTGCTCTGCATTTCTGGAATTCCACTGCTAGAGCAGCAGCTGGGTTTGTGCCTCATTCACCCAATGCCCCTTGCCTCAAGGGATTACAACAAACTACTATGTCACTTTTTTTTGTGGTGTTGTTCATCTTCTCCAGGCCAAGTGACTCATGTATGCAACAAGGACTTCAGAGCCCTGAAGTATACATACCATTTCCCTGAAAGCACTTTCTATGGCCCCAATAACCAGGCACTCATGTGGGATCTTCTTCTCGGTGAAGAAGCGTGTTGGAGGTGTGCTGGGTGAACCTGGGGCTCCCACACCGCCGCGCAGGGAAGCTGCTCGTGTCAGCGTCCTGGTGTTGGCAGACGGGTTGTCAGGTTCCTCTCCCAGGCAGGTGGGTGGTAGGACAGCTGTGTTCCTCAGGATGTCCACAATCTCCTGCAGCTGCTCCAGGATATGGTGCTGCAGCAGTTTGGAAGCAACCACAGCTGCCCCTGACCCAGCATGTCCATCAAACAGGGACCAGTAGTACAGGTTGATCCCATCTGCGTCCTGAAGAAGCAGGGGGAAGACAGGGAAGGAAAAGAGATGGTTACTGTTACGCAGCCACAAGTGAGATCATGGAGCAGCCGCTGGCACAGGGGCAGTAGGTAAAGCGCAGTTAACATACCCAGAAGTAACCTTCTCTCTGAAATGGAGAAATACCCACTGTGTTAGTACAGCTCTGGCAAGAAGGTGAGATGCTTATTTTTGCTATGCCATGCCACCATTTCCCCCTCCCCTCTTTTTCTTTTCCTTAACATCCTCCCAAAAAGTAATAAAAAAGGCTGAATTTCCAATCTTTCTTACCTTACAGCCGTCACAGCATGTACTGACCAAGCACAGCTACTATTGTGAGACTAGGTTATGTCCTAATGATGGTGCAGATCCCCCCAAAAAAGCATTAAAAAACCCACATCCTTGATAAATGATGGACATACTACCATGAAGACCAAAATTTCATACAATCAGTCAGGGTTGGAAGGGACCACAAGAATCTTCTAGTTTCAACCCCCTGCCATGAGCAGAGATACCGTACCCTAGATCAGGATTTCACACAACACAACACATGACACCCTGATTCTTGAGTGCAGGGACACTTTCCACTGGATCAGGATGCCCAGAGCCACATCCAGTCCGGCTTTAAAAATATCCAGGGATGCAGAGGATTGTCCTATAGTACTGGACCACTTACCCCAGTAAGGATCACACAGGATACAGCCTACAACGGTAGAAAAACCAGCAGATGTATGTATTTCTGAATGTGACTCTTTAGCCAGACCCACCCACTTAGCCTGTCTGGAAGATTCACCAAACAACCGTTCTAAAACTTCCCCCCAAAGGCATGACTGACAGTCATGCTAGCTTGCTCTGGGCTCAGAACCTCTCCAAGTTCACACAACAGCTGGCTGTAAAATTCTGCCTAAGCACAAATCCTATGAGGAGAGGTTGAGGGAGCTAGGGTTGTTTAGCCTGGAGAAGAGGAGGCTCAGGGGTGATCTTATTACTGTCTACAACTACCTGAAGGGGCATTGTAGCCAGGTGGGGGGTGGCCTCTTCTCCCAGGTAACCAGCAATAGCACAAGGGGACACAGTCTCAAGTTGTGCCAGGGGAAGTATAGGCTGGATGCTAGGAGGAAGTTCTTCACAGAGAGAGATTGGCATTGGAATGGGCTGCCCAGGGAGGTGGTGGAGGCATCGTCCCTGGAGGTGTTCAAGAAAAGCCTGGATGAGGCACTTAGTGCCATGGTCTAGTTGATTGGATAGGGCGGGGTGATAGGTTGGACTGGATGATCTTGGAGGTCTCTTCCAACCTTGTTGATTCTATGATTCTATAACAGAATTACTGAGTGAAGAACCTGTTTGTAAAAATAGATTGTTGTTCATGCAAAAATGTCAAGTATTTTGCCAATAGGCAAGAAGTATCCTAAATTGAAAGTAGTTCAGCTGAAAAGCGGAACCACTTAATCAAAATGGCAACACTGTGTCTCCTGGAAGTTGTATATCCAACTATTTCTGCTCCCATTCTTCTCTTAGGGTTTGACTTCCTAGCCAAAATCCACCTCATGATATACTGTGAATAATGCTCCACCAGGTTATATCATCAGGTCATTTGAAACCTGCTACTGCTTTGGAGATGTGCTGCCTTTGGGGCAGAAAGCATAAAGGCATTACAGAATCAGATTCCAAACAAGTTGAAAAAGACCTTTGAGATCATCAAGTCCAAGCTATTACTCAGCACCACCTAATCAACTAAATCACAGCACTAAGTGCCTCGTCAAGGCTTTTTTCCAACACTTCCAGGGACAGAAGCACTTCCCCAGGCAGCCCATTCCAATGGCAAATCACTCTTTCTGTGAAGAATTTTTTTCCTAATATCCAGCCTAAACTTCCCTTGTTACAGCTTGAGACTGTGTCCCCTTATACTGTCGCTGGTTGCTGAAATGGAAATACTTTACCTCCTCCCTTGAGGATGAAGATATTTTGTCATGGCCCTCCCTCTGTCCCCAAACTATACCAGAAACTTATAATAAAGAACAAATTTGACCCCTGTCCCCCAACATACACTAATTTTCTTTGGTTTTCCAAATCAACACCCCACCAGAGTCTGTATTAAAGCTTTTCAGAAGAACAGTTATTAACACAATTCACTCTAGTTATTATGAACACACCTGGATATGTCCTACACTGAACAAGCCTCATGTGAACTTGTGGTTCAAATGAAGCTCCATCAGAGACCAGGAAGCTTTTAAACAGACCAGAACAGTGGCCAATAAGTGAATTTGAACTGTAACCACTTATTTCCTCTAAGCTAACAGGAAGCACAAACTAGGACAGAGAAGCTCACATGGGCTTGAGCTGTATACCTTGTCTGCCACTGACATGAGAACAGCATGGCCACAACAGCGCCGATGATTCTGATTTTGATTCAGTTTACTGATTTTTGTCCTTTTTGGACTAGTAATTCTTAAACAGAATCACAGAATGTTAGGGGCTGGAAGAGACCTCGCTACCAGTTCAGTTAAGTTTGAACACTTACACAGCACAACTCCAAGAGAGTTGTCTAAACTGCCTTTATGCTAACTAGAGAAACAAAAACCCCAGCACTTTCAGACTACGCTCATCTCATTCCAAAGTAAATCTGTGTCTCCCTATCCAGTACAGAAAAGTGCCCTAGGTAGTCGAGTAGTCTATATTGGAAGTACATACAGGCGAAGGAGGTGACTACCACATTCAGTGAGGGAAGTTCTAGGGCCTTAAGCTCAGTTGGGATCTGCAGACACTATCGTAACCTACATATTAGTCTCAAAGAATTCTTTGTATTCCTACAATGCTTCATTTACTTTTGAATTAGCAAAGAGAGTATAACCATGAATAACCTATTCGCTGTCTAAAAACGGAAGGAGGAAAAAAGTATTTTCCCCTCACCCTGCAAATAAAAACATCTCCTTTTCTGAAAGAAATTAATTCACCAAACCATACCAATTCAATGACAATTCATTATATGGTGCAGATAACTCAGCAACTCAGAAAATTAACAAGAGCTGGCAGTCAGAGCACAGATATGAGACAAAATACGTAAGGAGGTCCTTGCTTTTCCTTCCACAGTTGAAATGACTCCTGTAGCCAGCAAGTGATTACGTATTTTGGGGTGTGTGTGTGCATGGCTGTTGTCTTTCTTTCCACAAGGATTAGTATTCTGCAGACTCTCGAAAAATAAGACATCTGTATCTACTAGCTCTGGTAGTGTTTTACCAAAAACAGTCTTTCAAACATCACAGAATCACAGAAACATTCAGGTTGGAAGAGACCATCAAGATCACCAAGTCCAACCAATATCCTTATTCTACAATATTCACCCTAAACCATGTTCCAAGCACGTCCTAAGCCATCACCCAAGCACCACATCCAAATGACCTTGAAACACATCCAGGGCTGGTGCCTCAACCACCTCTCTGGGCAGCACATTCCAATGCCTGACCACTCCTTCCTTGAAAACATTTTTCCCAATGTCCAGTCTAAACCTACCCAGTTAGTGCTTAAGGCCATTCCCTCTTGTGCTATCGCTAATTACCTGTGAGAAGAGATCAACACCAACCTCTCCACAAGGCTCTTTCAGGTAGCTGTAGACAGTGATGAGGTCTCCCCTCAGCCTCCCCTTTTTTAAACTAAACAGCCCCAGCTCCTTCAGTTGCTCTTCATCAGATTTATTCTCCAGGCCCTTCCTGAGCTTCGTTGCCCTCCTCTGCACTCACTCCAGCACCTCCACATCTCTCTTGTATTGAGGTGCCCAAAACTGAACACAGCGCTTGAGGTGTGGCCTCACCAGAGCCAAGGACAAGGGCACAATCACCTCCCTGCTCCTGCTGGACACAACATGCCCAGTACAAGCCAGGACGCCACTGTTCTTTCAGCCAGATAGAGCCCTCAAGCAGGCATATGGTCAGTCACCACCGTGCTTATTTTACATTTTCTTTTATGGAATCAGATTTAACAACATTATGAATATCTGCCAGATACATGAAAAGTAAACATCCTTGACTGCACTGACCTTAACAATTAATTTCTAGAATGTACTAGGAAATTTAATAAGGCTCAGCCTCCTCAACTGCTGACCTAGCTTTCAGGAAGGCTCAGAAGTCTCCTGGGTCATGTAATTGCAAAATACAATTAAGACATGCAAAGTTTTGGGTCAAGCCATGGATGAGAAATCACAAAAAGAAGATGAGAAATAATTGGAGCTTTTCTAGAGAAGAAGAAAATAAATAAATAGAAAACAAACAAAAAGGCAGCCTTAGCAATATACAGCAATCAATAAGCACACATTTTTGGGTGAACTGGACAGTGGTCCTACCCTGCAAACCTTCAGATTTACTTTATTTGTTTTCCTCATGGAGCTAACTCCAAACAGACAAATAAATCATATTGCCACTGAAGATTTAGCCTGAAAACCACAACCCAACTTGACCACTACTGTGCCAAATGCAGACTACACTTAGGAAATGCATTAGAGTGCACCTGAGGTTCTCATGAAGTCTGAACTGGGTGGGTGGCTGCCACCCCATCCACAGAGAAAAGCCCTCTCAGGCTACTGCTGATATGTTGTTGTAGGGTGAGGGGTCCCAGGGTCGCCTGAGAAAACTGCAGGGACCAAGACCCACCCGGGGGGATGGATCTGGGCATCCCAGGATGCTGTAATAGCGTTATTCCGTTCTGTGTTCTGGTATTACAGCTCACAAGCCAGTGCCTGGGGGATTGCTTTCTCTTTCCCTCCCTGCCCCTTCTCCCTTCACGCCTTTACCTCATGGTCTGTGTGTGGAGGCGGCTCCCAGCTGGCAGGGCGTTTTCAGCTGCAGCACGCGGCCTGCTGAGGCCTTCTGGGCCTAAGATCGGGGGGAGCAGGTACGGCCTACTCTCAGGCCTGCCGGGAGCGGAATGGGTGGAGGACTCCTGATGGTTTTCACTCCAATAGACTGGGTTTAGCTTGTGGATGCAGTCATTTACCTGACTGCCTCTTGCACGTAGGCACTAGTAAACAGAATCTCTCTTTAAGCTCCCGAGCAGTGTACAGTATTTTCATTCTCACTCTCTGAAATGAATCACAGAATCATCCAGGCTGGAAGAGACCTCCAAGATCATCCAGGCCAACCTAGCACCCAGCCCTAGCCAGTCAACCAGACCATGGCACTGAGTGCCTCAGCCAGGCTTTGCTTCAACACCTCCAGGGACGGTGCCTCCACCACCTCCCTGGGCAGCCCATTCCAATGCCAATCACTCTCTCTGTGAAGAACTTCCTCCTAACATCCAGCCTGTGCCTCTCTCAGCACAACTTGAGACTGTGTCTTCTTGTTCTGTTGCTGCTTGCCTGGGAGAAGAGACCAACCCTCACCTGGCTACAATGTCCCTTGAGGTAGTTGTAGACAGCAATGAGGTCACCCCTGAGCTTCCTCCAGGCTGCACAGGGCTGACCTCATTGCTGTCTACAACTACCTGAAGGGAGGTTGCAGCCAGGTGGTTGGTGGCCTCTTCTCCCAGGCAACCAGCAACAGAACAAGGGGACACAGCCTCAAGTTGTGCTGGGGGAAGTACAGGCTGGATGTTAGGAGGAAGTTCTTCACAAAGAGTGATTGGCATTGGAATGGGCTGCCCAGGGAGGTGGTGGAGTCACCGTCCCTGGGGGTGTTGAAGCAAAGCCTGGCTGAGGCACTTAGTGCCATGGTCTGGTTGACTGGCTAGGGCTGGGTGCTAGGTTGGACTGGATGATCTTGGAGGTCTCTTCCAACCTGGCTGATTCTGTGATTCTATGACTCCATTGAATCAGCCCACAGTTTAGGTTTCAGTTCTTATTTCCCTTGCACTCCACACTTCACAAAGTAAACAAGGACAGAAGAAAACTGTCCTCTCATCAGAAAAATACTCAATAAGCTGCTTCCTTGTCTCTTCCTCCTTCAGTATTTCTACAAGTTGCTTCACCACTCAGGCACAATTTTGGATTGTGTGTTCAATTTGGATTCCCTACTGAGGAATTCACAGTATTCTGCCTTGGGCTTTTTTACTAAATACTTGTAGGGACAAAATGATACCACTCCCTGAGTGTCTTCTCATCCCTGTGTTTCTCTATCTATTGATACAGAGGTAACTTGCATCCTCGCCACGCTTAACATTAAACCCATAGACTCCTTAAAAAGATACTTGCTAACAATGCTATGCAAGGGTAAAACACATTTTTACAGTTCACAGTATATAAAATATGAAAACATAAAAGTATGGCAAATTATAGAAACTTGCAGATCTTTATTTTCCTTTTTAGACCTACTCAAACAGCAAAAAATAATATATATATATATATATATATATATATATATATATATACCAAGGGAAAAGTTCTACTAATTGCTGGTGTAAGAGTGCCCTCTAGTAGATAACTTTCTCCAGAAATATGCTGGCTGTTTGGGGGAAAATACATTACCAATTGAAATTCACAAGTTGTGGTCTAATGGCATAGTAGAAGAGGTTTTACACAGGTAAATAATGAGTGCTGTAGTGCTTATTCAGGTGTCTTGTAGAAAAATCTGTCTTTATGAAGACAACATATAAAGATCGTGGTAAGTAGCATGAAAACAGTACACCACACTATACACATCCTCACTTCAGACATTATGCTCATTTCTGTTCAAAATATGTCAGAAATAGAAAACTGAATGGAAGAATTGAAATAAAAATGTTTTTCTTTTCCCAAGAGGCTTGAAAGGGAGAGGCTGAATGTCTGAATGTAACACACACTGTCAATCACTGCTGGTGCCTGAGCTCCTTCTTAAGGATGAAGTAATGTGCCAGTTAGGAAATGAGACAGATGAAGAACAGCAGATGAATGTGAGTAGACAAATGCATGATGTACACCACTCTCCACACAAAGACAGAAGCCACAGTCTGCAAAAATGACTAAATTCAGTGTGCTGGATGAGCTTACCCTACCTGCATAGGCCCCCCAAATGATTGTCAGATCATTAACAAAGTTATGTGACTATATAAATGGTGATACTGCGATGCCTACAGTGGCTATCACTGGACACAACCACAGCCATTAAACTCACAGCAATCTGCAGCAGTAAATGTCTCAGGAAAATATATATTTTCAAAAAAGGAAAATCCTATGAGTATTCTTAGTAGATATACTGTGGAAGGCAGGAAATCCTGTTAGATGACATTTCTATGTCACTCAGCAGAGTAATGAAAGCAAAACTGAGGCTCTAGGCAGAATACTTGCAGTGACCAATTGTTCTTCTCTAGATGATGGTGGTCAAAACGAAGAGAGCAATAGAAGCAATAGGACAGGGACAAAGCCATTATTAAACTAAAACATTTTAGATGCAAAAAGCATTTTTCAATTCAGGGAATAAAGGAATCAGGCACTAAAGCTAAGAAAACACAGTTCAATGTTCTATATTTAAGCAGAGATAATTACCAAAAGGCAACTGAAACTATAGCGAACACTAAGTAAACATCTTTCAGTGTCACTTTGCCATATCCTTTTATATTTACTTCGTACTTCTCCACTGACAAGGTACAGAAGTGTGCTTACTGAATTGTCTTTTAGCTGGAGACCTTCTCCATTAGGCAATGATGACCTCCGCTTTGTTGAAGAATTCTTGTTTGGTGTAGAATTAGCACCTCCCGCTTTCTTCTTGACAAAGAGGACTTCACAGCTGGCTTGATCTTCATTGTGCGTGCTCTTCCCTGCATTTATTACCCTAAGGCAAAACAACAACAACAAAAAAAAAAAAAAAAAGAAAAGAAGGAACATGTCCAAGTTAGCAAAGCACCAAAGCCTCCATCTGCACACCTCCCGTGTGACTCAGGATATACAGAACCATAGCCCAGTACTGCAAATCACAAGACCACAGGATGTTAGGGGTTAGAAGTGACCTCTGGAAATCTTCAAGTCCAACCTCCCTGCTAGTGTAAGTCACACAGAAATGCATCCAGATGAGTCGTGAAAGTCTCCAGAGGAGACTCCGCAGTCTCCCTGAGGAGCCTCTTCCAGTGCTCTGTCACTCTCACAGTAAAGAAGTTCTTCATATTGAGGTGGATGGAAACTACAGCACAGGATGTTCCACTGCCCCTTGTCCCATCACAGGGCACAAGTGAGCACAGCCTGTCCCTTCCTTCCTGACACCCAGCCCTCAGATATTTCTATATATTTATTAGATCACATCTTAGTCTTCTCCTCTCCAGATTAAACCACCCCAAGGTTCTCAGCCTTTCCTCATAAGACAGTGCTGCAGTTCCTTCATTACCCTCTTAGCCCTCCATTGAACTCTCTCCAGTAGATTCCTGTCTCTCTCGAACTGAGGAGCCCAGAAGTGGATGCAATATTCCAGGTGGGGCCTCACTAAGGTAGAGTAGAGGTGGCAGAAAACCTCCCTCAATCTACTGGACACACTCTTCTTAATACACCCCAGGATCCCATTGGCCTTCTTGGTCGCAAGGACACATTGCTGTCCCATGAAGAACTTCTTGTCCACTAGGACTCCCAGGTCCTTTTCCACAGGGCTGCTCTCTACCAGATCATCTCTTAACCTGTACTGGTGCAGTTTATTATTGCTTCCCAGGTGCAGGACACTGCAGTTATCCTTGTTGAACCTCATTAGGTTCCTCTTTGCTGAACATCAGCTGAATTAATACTCCCAACTTTCTTACACACACACAAGTGCATTTTTGATTGTTTCCACATACCTACATGTGGCACCACAAGCACTGTTCACAGAACTGAGCAAGATCCAGTAGTATCATGAACACTTTCTATCCTAAGGCATCTCTTACTTTCCTTTAAAGGGACTATTTGATGGTCAAGGCTGATAACACTTATTCTTCTAGTTGAAACATGAGATCCCCTGTTGGCTTTCTACCTGCCAGAATCTCTGCTACGGTGGATAACCAATCTGTTGGCTAATGCATTCTGTCAAGTTCTGAGTCTTCCACAAACAAAATATCTGCTATAAATCTACAAAGCTGCTACTGCTAAAGGCACAGAAAAATAGGCAGCTGCTGTTGTTCTGCTTAAAGGGTGTATCTTTGAAATGATGTGACAAAAATAAGAAGGAAAGGCTTTGACTTATATTTTAACATGCAAGTCAAGCTTGCTAGTATCACAGCAGAGACATGTATATTAAATACACTCCCTTAACACTGCAGAACAACACAACCCCCCCACACACACCTCCAAACCCCACAAACATTCACATCTGTGCTAACTGCCATGCAGAAAGCAGACTGGCCCCAAGAGCTGCAGGCATGCAGCACTAAGAGCTCAGTACAAGCTTCAGATAGCCAAGAGGACCCTGAGGCTTGAACCATAACTGCATATCTTCCTTCTGTCCGTGATGAAGCTAAAATAACAGCTATTCCACCATCAGTATTTGAGCCTAATCAGAAGTTTGCATTGTATGAGATATTGTAGTTAGTATCACCCAGCTCAGAACAGTCAAGTTCAAACACATTTTTCTACTTTCTATGTGAGAACCGTGTCACAAACCATAAATTTGGCATTGCCTGACATGGTATTCAGTAAGACATGTGCTTTGACAGTCCTAGGTTCAGAGGAAGAAGAAAACAAACTTGTGCAAGCCAGGACCATGCTTTTGAGGTGAGGATGCCTCCTTCCACAAGCACTATCTAACCACTTCTCTCCACTATGAAGCTTAAAGCACCTAACAAGTTGGCTGCTAGTCAGGGACAGCATTCCCATTACTGCATGAACACAGAGTTTCACATATCAGGCACACAATGTCTTTAAAAATAACTGCTACCTCTCCAGAAGGTCAAACACCTTGAAGGCACAATACTGTAATGAAAACATTAGAGATCAAGAAGTCAGGTATGTCTTGAACTTGTCACTAGGAAAGTTTTACATAACTGGAAAATGTTTGCTAGAAGTTATTCAAATAAACCCAAACGTTGACAGAAAGCTTGCATGGGACTCTGCCCCAACTTGTCTGCTCTTGATGAAATGTCAGTTCTGTGCTAGCCTTGCTTAAGGGCAAAATATTCTTTTGACTTTTAAAGAGAAACATGATACTGTGACAGGCAAATGTGTATTCCTGCTTCTGATTAGAAAAAAATGGTCTAAGAAAAAGTACATCCACTACAATTAACTGCCTTCAGAAAGTGGAAGTTTCCTTACAGTGCCAAATGTCATACGCTGCAGTCTGACATCTCTACCACAACACCCCCAGTTGCTCGCAAGCATTTCTTGTAAACAAACATCAGCTGTGGATCTCTGTGTGAAACATACAGAGCACTGACAAAAGAGGATCTAGCTGCAAAGCACCTGTGAGCAGTTTAATCACTCACCCCCTGTAGTGCCTAACCTTTGAGCAACTAGAGAACAAACACCGAGATGGGATAAGCTTTTTCCAGTCTGAAAACTCGACATCATCTTGACAGACTGAGGAAAATGGAAGCATATACTCAGAAACGGGGGAGATGCACAAATGTCAAAAAACTTAAATCAGCTGACCAACACTTCTTCAGCATGAAATGCTCCAAGTGTGATTAAAATACTGCAGCAGCATTAAACCTGCAATTTTGCCATACGAAGAGCTGATTACCATTCAGTTTAGCTGATCAGTCTCCTTAATGCTGATGTTAGCTGCTTGCAATTCTGTTTAGAAGAAAAAAAAATCACTTCTGTACTTCCAACTGTTATTACCTACGATAACCACTCAAATATTAGTTTATATGCTTAGCGATAGATTTCAGGACTTGAATGGTAGGAGATATTCTGATGTTTAGTACCTCATTAAGTTAGGCACAGTGAGATATCATTTTACAAAGCTGTTGCCAAGAAAATTTGTCAAGGCATCAAATACATCTCAAAGGCTAGAAGAACAAAGTGAGCTAACAGATCAGCTTGGCAGTCAGCTGTCATGAAACACCTGGAGCTGAACCAGTGTACCAAGCACCTGGCTAGAAGAGAATATGGTTAAAAGAAATCCGGCAAGATTGAATTTTGAGAAGTAAGGGGTTGGATGTCAGCATATGTTCCCTTCAGTCCAGGTGTTCAAAGCTGCCTCTCTCCTAACATTTGCACTCTTCTCTCACATCCCAACTTTGGAATAGGGCTGCAGTGGAGCCCAGCTCAAATCTTGAGCTGTGTTGGTGCCCAATGACTACCACCAAAGCTGGTAACATCTTCTACTGAGCTTCAAACATCTGCTGCCTTTTGAAATCCTTTTCTCTCTGCAGCTGCTTAAATCTCTCCTTGAGGATATTCTTTCAACCATCTCTCCAATGCCGATTTCACTGTTGTCTTTTCTCCTTGCTTCCCCATATTGTAACTTATCAGGATAAAAAAAAGACATCAAAGCTGCTTATACAAATAACAAAGCAGAACAAACAAGATATTCCTATCTCCAAAAAGTAACTCTTAATCACATCCCTGAAAATTTGCATGGAAAAACCAACCATCCTCCTCCTTCCAGAGAGGAAGTGCCTCAGCTTCCTAAGATTTTCAATTCCCCTTCATATCTTTTCTGCTGCCTGCCTTGAAATATATATGTTATCCTCCACTAAAGTGAATGAAATGAGACAAAACATAACTTCCTCACACATGATTTTAAAGAAACACACACCTCTCTCTCACCAAAACAAAAACCAAACCTCCAACCATTGAGTTGTTCTGCAATTAATAAAATGGAGAGAAAATGTAATTAAAAAAGGACTGAGTCTGGTATAATTCTCTCTGAGACATGTTTTCAAGGGGATTCTTGCTTTTGTTTTCCCTCCCCATAATTCCTCAATGAATTGATTAGATAGACATAATCAGGATCCTTCCCATCCCTTCCCTTGTCTTCTCCATTACTTGTTTATGTTCTATCTACTCTTTTATCAAGTTCAGCCCAAAGAATGCATCTAATTTGGATGAGATGTTCCTCTTTACATTGTTAGCTGTCCCTATTGTATTGAATACATGTTGCTCCTATACTTAATGACAATCCTGAGGTTTAGTTCATGGTATAATGGTGCTAGTAAAAATACACTTTACTTTGCAAACAGGAGCTTACTGAAGCCTGCACAGTGAGGTGGTGGGGCTTGGGCACACTTGAGGAACTTGTATCATCCTTCTTGGTCACTTCAGTACTTGATCAGACTAATCTCTGACACACACAGCTAAAAGCAAATCCTTCAGGTAGGTGCCAGATAGTTTGGTTTGGCTCACAATTAGCACCCTGCTGGTATCTCACGAGACCCCAAATCCCATCCAGCTGAATGGAAACGTAGGTCACACTGTGCTTCTATTCTTCATTCAGCAAGCAGAGCTCAAACTCCTGTGCTGAAGTCACCGATTACAAAGTTCTAAGTTTATCTTAAAAGAAGCAAAACATTCTCCTGGACAAGTCCAAAATTAGTTTTGACAATACAAGAAAAAAAAAAAACAGCATCACCAAAAAATCCCACAACAAAATTGCTCAAGTCTTTTGAAACAGTTCTATTCAGCTCTCTAATTTTCATGTCAATATCAGTACAAGGAACTCTGTGGTTGCTTCACTCCTCCCTGTATCATGCTTGTTGAGATTACATTAACTTCTATTTGCTTCAGCAAAAGTTCTTAGCAGTGCTGTTGGAAGGGAGTTTTACCCTGATCTAGATCCCAAATTCTGGGGAAAAAAAAAATCAAGTAGTTGACCAACACTTGCATTTGTTAAATTCACAACTCTAGCAAAATTTTGTATGCAACAGACCTAGATAAAAGCAACAGGTAAAGAGCTTGGCAGAAATCCTGAATTATCCACAACAGCAGCAGTCTGCAATGAAAACAAGAACTCAGAGAGTTATACTGCACCACGAGAAGCATGGGAACTGCTCAGAGCTAAATAAAGCCTGTAACCAGGGACTGACCCTCCATTTAGCTCTCTGTGGGGTAATTGACAACTACTTGTGACCATGGGAGAACACCACAAATCCTGTCTGCTTCTCTCCCAGCAAGGCACAGCTCTTCTCTGCAGTAGTGGAGAGCATTCCCAGTCCCACCTCTGTTTTTAAGACTTACTGTGAGAGTCAAGATGTTCTACACAAGACTTCCAAAGCAAAGCACTGGGCACTATATTTGTACCACACAGGCTATGGACAAGACTATGTATTTTGTCTGTGCAGCACTGGACACTGAAACATCAAAATACTGAAAAATGTTTCTAAAAAGGAAGTGGTGCAGAGAAAGGGGCAAGTGCATCAACCTGCATTTGTTGGTGAGGAGGCAGTCATAGCAGGAAATACTCCAGCCCTGCTGAAACAAAAAGCTGAAAGTCCCTTAAGATATAAACAATACTCTAAGAAAAGCCCTGCAAACAAGTTACCTGCTTCAAAATCACCTCTGGAAGGAGGGGAAGGCTTCTCCTGACGTGTTTAAGGAGGTAGCCAGATTATGCAGGAGAAAAATTAGAGAGGCTAAGGCCCAGCTAGAACTTAGGCTGCCACTTCCGTGAAAGATAACAAAAAGCACTTTTATAAATTTATCAATGCTAAAAAGAAGGGCAAGAAGAGCCTCCACTCCTTATTGGACCGGGAGGGGAACACTATAACTGATGACAAAGAAAAGGCTGAGGTCCTGAATGCCTTCTTCACCTCAGTTTTCAACAGCAAGGAGGGAGGAGTTCAGGGCAAGTGGCCTCTTGAACTGGGGGATGGGGTCGGGGAGCAGTGTGTTCCCCTGGAAATTCATGAAGAATTAGTTCAGGACCTGCTGAGCCATCTGGACACCCACAAGTCCATGGGACCAGATGGGATCCATCCCAGGGTGCTGAGAGAGCTGGCAGCTGAGCTGGCCAAGCCGCTCTCCATCATTTTCCAGCAGTCCTGGCTCACTGCAGAGGTCCCAGGAGACTGGAAAATGGCCAATGTGGTCCCCATCCACAAGAAGGGTCAGATGGAGGAACCTGGGAACTACAGACCTGTCAGCCTGACCTCAGTGCCAGGGAAACTGATGGAACAGGTTATCTTGGGGGTGATAAGAGCACATCTGAGGGATGGCAAAGAGCTCAGGTCCAGCCAGCATGGGTTTAGGAAGGGCAGATCCTGCCTTTCTAACCTGATCTCCTTCTATGATCAGGTGACCCGCTTGGTGGATGTGGGGAGGCCTGTGGATGTGGTCTATCTGGACTTCAGCAAGGCCTTTGACACTGTGCCCCACAGCAAACTGCTGGCTAAGCTGTCAGCTCATGGCTTGGATGGCAACACTCTGTGCTGGGTTAGGAACTGGCTGGAGGGCCGGACCCAGAGAGTGGTGGTGAATGGTGCCACATCCAGCTGGCGGCTGTCACTAGTGGTGTCCCTCAGGGATCTGTGCTGGGCCCCATCCTCTTTAACATCTTCATAGATGATCTGGATGAGGGCATGGAGTCAGTCATCAGCAAGTTTGCAGATGACACCAAGCTGGGGGCAGAAATGGCTGGGTTGGAGGGCAGAAGGGCTCTGCAGTGGGACCTTGACCGCCTGGACAGATGGGCAGAGTCCAATGGGATGGGGTTCAATAGCTCCAAGTGCAGGGTGCTGCACTTTGGCCACAACAACCCCATGCAGAGATACAGGCTGGGGTCGGAGTGGCTGGAGAGCAGCCAGACAGAGAGGGATCTGGGGGTGCTGATTGATACCCGCCTGAACATGAGCCAGCAGTGTGCCCAGGTAGCCAAGAGAGCCAATGGCATCCTGGCCTGCATCAGGAATGGTGTGGTCAGCAGGAGCAGGGAGGTCATTCTGCCCCTGTACTCTGCACTGGTTAGACCACACCTTGAGTACTGTGTTCAGTTCTGGGCCCTCCAGTTTAGGAGGGACATTGAGATGCTTGAGTGTGTCCAGAGAAGGGCGACGAGGCTGGTGAGAGGCCTTGAGCACAGCCCTATGAGGAGAGGCTGAGGGAGCTGGGGTTGTTTAGCCTGGAGAAGAGAAGGCTCAGGGGTGACCTTATTGCTGTCTACAGCTACCTGTGGTAAAGGGTTGGACTTGATGATCTATGAGGTCTCTTCCAACCTTGGTGATACTGTGATACTGTGTGAAAATAACACGTGCCTTTAAAAAAAGCCAAAAAGCCAACTTTAAGTTTCTATCACAAACCCAAAACTTTTCTAACTCCACCATTTATCTAATGAGCAAACACCAAATCTTAAGCATTTATTCAACTATACAACTCTGAGCATGTTCCATTTTTCTCAGTTGTCAGTTTCCAGGTTACCAACAGTATCAAAAGGCAAAACCACTCATTGTAGAAGTAAACAATTCCTTTTCTAGGAAATTCTGGTTGTACTCAATAATCACAAGAAGTAAGCAACGACAACCAAGGGCAGCTGCTGAGGTCGTTTATTTACTGTGGATAGAAGTGACTTTCTGCAATTCTGTCTGTTACAGGTGAGGGCTAGTGCCCTAACCTAGTATCTTAGTTGTAAATAAGAACAAGTTTTTCCAGAGAATTCCAGTTAAAAGGATAAAGGATTTCAGGGATTGGACACAGAATAGTGCAAAGTAACTTTATCTAATTCTGTTGGCCTGATGAATATGCTTTGCAGTATGAGCTTGCTCCCTCTCTCTGGCTGCCTTCTGCTTTGCCTCTCGCTTCTCTGCTCCATGACCTTGCATGCTGATATTCTTGTTTGGATTTGCAAGAGGTACAAGGAGGAGGGGGAGGCAGAGATGGAGGGGTGGCTGTATTACAGCTCCCTGAACCTCTGTGTCTGGGGTGGGGAGAGAGCTGAAATACAAGTACAAGAAGTACAAGAAGGTATTGTGTTGTTATTGAACTGTAAATAATAGGTAAATACACCTTATACATGTTTATTGCTTTACTTTAAACTTTTATACTTAGACTATGTTTGTAAACATCATTTCATTTAACTTCCAAAATTCTGAGTGAGTGTGATAAATTTACTCTGGAGAGTAAATTTCCGGATTTGTTGGGTTGCAAATCCAACCCATGACACTGGCAAATAAAGTTTCTGAAATAACCATATTACCAACCTTCCTGCTGATCACAAACTGGGAAAAAAAAGGATAATTACAAAATGTCCTGCTCTAAAAACACCTATCACTTACCCCACCTTCTCAGATCAACAGCGACAAAAAATTACCCCAATGAATCTGCCTTGCATGCAAATTGAGGTGTCTGTCTCCTTCTCTGCAACACTTCAGGAGTATTTTGACATTCCAATGTCAGACTCTGTGGTCTGCATTGGGAAATGTAACCCTCAACAGAAAATTAAACCAGAGTCCGTTAGCTAAGGTGAAGGAGAGTTGCTTGTCTGATGTCTGGCAAGATGTCTTTATTTGGGAAAACTGCTCTCGCTTGATCTACAAAAACTTCAATTTGTTAACCCCCAGTGCAAAGGTAAAAGCTCCTCTTTAAGGGTTAGAAACAAGAAGATAGACAAAAGCAGATATACCCATAATAAATGCTGTGTCCAGCAGGAGCAGGGGGGTGATTGTCCCCATGTACTTGGCTCTGGTGAGGCTACACCTCAAGTACTGTGTTCAGTTTTGGGCACCACAATACAAGAGAGATGTGGAGGTGCTGAAGTGAATGCAAAGGAGTGCAACAAACCTGGGGAAGGGCCTGGAGAATAAATCTGTTGAGGAATAATTGAAAGAGCTTGGCCTGTTTAGTTTGAAAAAAAGAGGAGGCTGAGGGGAGACCTCATCACTGTCTACAGCTACCTGAAAGGACATTGTGGAGAGATTGGTGGGGGTCTCTTCTTACAGGTAATTAGAGGTAGAAGAGAGAATGGCCTCAAGCTGTGACTGGGTAGGTTTAAACCGGACATTAGGAAACATTTTTTCAGGGCAAGAGTGGTCAAGCATTGGAATGTGATGCCCAGGGAGGTGGTGGAGTCACCAACCCTGGATGTGTTTAAAGGTTGTTTGGATGTGGTGCTTGGGGATACAGTTTAGGTGAACCTTATAAGGTAGGGTTATTGGTTGGATTTGGTGATCCTGAGGGTCTTTTCCAACCTGAATGTTTCCATGATTTTGTGATTCTATGTGCAGGTCATGGTTTATTGCTATGTTCCATTTAAGGCTGGGGGTTCAGAGTGGCAAGCAAGCATCTGCAGTTGTTTTGACACCGAACAAACTAATTCATTAGGCAGCAGAGAACTTTTTATATTCTACCATCAGCCTAGCAGGCTCCAGCTGCTCAGAAGAGCTACAACCAGCCTTCTTTCTCATTCTAGCTGTGGCACACACATGCTACCTCTCAACTGTATCATCATGAGCTTGCATCCAGCCCAACTAATAACAAAGAAAGTAACCCAGATGAAGAACATGCCTATAAACAACAAAAAATATGTGCCTACAGTTTTGCTTTTTAAATTTCATCAGTCTTAGAATGATGATTAAATATATGATAAAAAAAAATCTTTTCTACAAGCATTGCTGGCTTTTCTTCTCTCTCACCCACCCCTTCTCCCCCACCCCAAAAGATTAGCTTGTGAGTGGATGTCACTGCTTTTTTTCTGTGACATCTCATTTATAGTCTTAGATTTCCATGTAGGTGGCTGTTTTCCCTCCTTCAACCACACAAGATTTATTTCTGCACTGAGAAGAGACTTGAAAGATATTTCCTCCTAGCTCTTCACCTCCTCCCACAGATGAAAGGCAGCTTTTCAAGCAGACTAAACAGTTTTGTTCATTCATTACTCTGTCACATTGCTCCAAAATCAAAATACCCACTAGATATTGTCCACTGTAGACATAAATTGAAGCCATCCCTGGATCAATTCTCAAAGCCCATGAAGTTGAATTTTTTTAAGTGAGGAGAAAAATAAGTGTTTAGCCATAAAGACAAGTCTTGCAGTGCTGCACTGTGAAAACATGTCTCCTTGTATCAGCAATGGCACTGATATACTAGGCCAAGTTTAATTTAGGACCCACCAAAAAGATACTACACTTGCCAAGGTTCTAAGGACTAAATAGGGGATTAAATAAGCAAGACTCCAAAGTAGAAAACTGAACTTAAAGAGATGAAAAATAATGACAGAAAAAAGTCCTAAAAGTTTCTGCCCAAAGTTCAGTGTGAATGAACATAAGCTGGTAACACAGCTTGTCTTTGGACTGAAGCATATGGCATCTTGGAAGGGTAGTCCATTCTGACATTATTTGCACGTGCTTTCCAAATTGCTATCGCAGTATCACACAGTATCACACTATCATCAAGGTTGGAAGAAACCTCACAGATCATCAAGTCCAACCCTTTACCACAGAGCTCAAGGCTAGACCATGGCACCAAGTGCCACGTCCAATCCTGCCTTGAACAGCTCCAGGGACGGCGACTCCACCACCTCCCCAGGCAGCCCATTCCAGTGTCCAATGACTCTCTCAGTGAAGAACTTTCTCCTCACCTCCAGCCTAAATCTCCCCTGGCACAGCCTGAGGCTGTGTCCTCTTGTTCTGGCACTGGCCACCTGAGAGAAGAGAGCAACCTCCTCCTGGCTAGAACCTCCCCTCAGGTAGTTGTAGACAGCAATAAGGTCACCCCTGAGCCTCCTCTTCTCCAGGCTAAACAATCCCAGCTCCCTCAGCCTCTCCTCGTAGGGCTGTGCTCAAGGCCTCTCACCAGCCTCATCACCCTTCTCTAGACACGCTCAAGCATCTCAATGTCCTTCCTAAACTGGGGGGGCCCAGAACTGAACACAGTACTCAAGGTGAGGTCTAACCAGTGCAGAGTACAGGGGCAGAATGACCTCCCTGCTCCTGCTGACCACACCATTCCTGATGCAGGCCAGGATGCCACTGGCTCTCCTGGCCACCTGGGCACACTGCTGGCTCATGTTCAGGTGGGTATCAATCAGCACCCCCAGATCCCTCTCTGTCTGGCTGCTCTCCAGCCACTCCGACCCCAGCCTGTATCTCTGCATGGGGTTGTTGTGGCCAAAGTGCAGCACCCTGCACTTGGAGCTATTGAATGCCATCCCATTGGACTCTGCCCATCTGTGCAGGCGGTCAAGGTCTCACTGCAGAGCCCTTCTGCCTTCCAACTCAGTCACATCTGCCCCCTGCTTGGTGTCATCTGCAAGCTTGCTGATGACTGACTCGATGCCCTCATCCAGATCATCTATGAAGACGCTAAAGAGGATGGGGCCCAGCACTGATCCCTGAGGGACACCACTAGTGACAGCTGCCAGCTGGATGTGGCACCATTCACCACCACTCTCTGGGCTCGGCCCTCCAGCCAGTTCCTAACCCAGCACACAGTGCTGCCATCCAAGCCATGGGCTGACAGCTTAGCAGGACATATCCAGCTGCACTTTCCAAAAAGGATGGAATTCTGATTACAAGAAGTGAGAGAGTTGTAGGTCATAGTAATGGAGCAAGCTTTGTGATCACTACACAGGGATGAGCAGCTCTTTCTGACAATTAGCTTGTGGGTGTTACATAAGAAAAGCAGTGGAGAGTAAGCCCAGAGCAGATGCTGAGTCAGACCAGTGGGACATAAACACGGTTAAGCATGATCTCACTTCAGGGCTGAGCAGTCTCAGCCACAGCTGGCAAAATTAACTGTCAAATTCTCTTGCCTCACTTCTTTACTGGCTATCAGCATGGGGTGAGAAGAGGTTGCAAGAAGTAAAGCAATTGGCACAATAAGAAAATAACAATTTCTCTCCCACAAAGGACAGTGAAATTGCAGAGGATGCAAACTGCAGAGCAGAGACTGCTCATCACCTGCTTTGAAGCAACTCTCACTGTCTCTTCAAAACTTGGTGAAAAAGAAAAGCAAGAGACCCAGAAGATGAAGACAAACAACTTACTGTTGACCAATGTCTTACCAGTCTAATTTCCACTGTCTTACATCTTTTCCTCCTCCTCAATAGATAAAGGGGTCTGAACTTCTTTCCATGGTATACAGAAAGAAGGTGCTCTGAAAGTTCTTCAAATAATACTTCTTTATATAAATAGTGCATATTTAAGATCAGCAACTCTTCAAACTCAGACATACACTATGTACATCATGAGAGTGACTGTATTTTGTTCTGAGCCCTTTTATCACATGTGACTTCCATAGTCTTAAAGGGTGATCATGGAAGTTCACTGATGAACAATGCTTTGGCTTTTGGACGCACAATGAGAAAGAGATCCATGGGTAGCAACTCTGAGCTAGTTTTAGATAAGAAACATCTCTGGATTTATCCTTGAGGTTGTATTCAAGATGAGAACTTTGATGCAAGAGAAAAGTAGCCAATTTATGTCTATTCCCATGAGCTGTACAACTCTTCTGCACATGAGGCTGAAGACAGTCTTGAACACAAGAATCACTCCTAAGGAGGGCACAGAAGACACCTAATTCTGACAAAAGAAAGGTTACTTATGAGGTCCAGCTGTTCCCACACAATAATGTGACAAATACATAAATTGCACTAGTCTGAACGATCAAAGTGCAGGGACAGAAGTCTGCCCCTAATCGCTACAGTGAGAATCATAGAATCCAACCAGGCTGGAAGAGACCTCCAAGATCATCCAGTCCAACCTAGCACCCAGCCCTAGCCAGTCAATTAGACCATGGCACTAAGTGCCTCATTGAGTCTTTTCTTGAACACCTCCAGGGACAGTGACTCCACCACCTCCCTGTGCAGGAAAGAAGCATCCAGGCCATAGAGATATTCACTTTGCATACAACCTAAACACTGTTTTTACTACTAAAGCAACCACTACTACTACACCACAAAAAACCATAATCCCAACAAACAAAGTAACAAAATGCTCTCAATATTAATTAAAAACGTTTTAGTTTTATTGCAGGTAAGTGTTTGCACATGGTAAGGATGCATGAAGAAAACAAAACGCTGCTTCCCCTCCCAGAATTTCCTCCACAAAGTACTGCTTTTGAAAGTGTGATGGTTTGGGTGTTACCCTCCCCCCCCCCACTTTTTAGAAGTACACAGCTAGACTCAGCCAGTTCTGGGAATATAAATGAAGTTATTTATTTATAGCTAGCACAATATACAAGCAAATATTTACAGTATATACAGTTATAGACAGAAATATACAAGGTAGAAGTAATACAGAAACACAACTCCCCTCCCAGAAACCTGAGTCCCCAGGAGGGGCTCTCAACCACCCCTGCACCTTTCCCCTGCCCCTCTCAACCTTACCCCAGTCCTAAAGAAGAACAGAGGTTCAGCCAAGAGGTTAAGAAGCAAAGGTGAGTGGAGGGTGAGGTTAGGGAGATGCAGCTCAGCCAGAGCCCAGCCAGAGAGTGCAGCAAAAATGGCGAGTGTTACCTACTGTTTACCCTTCTTGTTCCCATACATCTCAGTGAGACTGTGAGGGGAGTAGACATCACCATTGTTTTCCTTTCATAGCCTATAATCTACTTTTTCTCACCAAAACATTCTACCCTGCTTCAAACTAGCACAGAAAGCATGCTCAAAATGAACCTCTTTTTTTTCCCTCAGGAACAATTCCAATTACATGCAAATGAAAGATCTCCTTACACTTACAATGAAACAAGCAATGTGTTTAAAGGAGTTCATTAAATCCCACACCATTAGACCACGATGCTGTGAGACTGCAGCCTCAGCTCTCTCAGAGTTAAGAGAAATCAAGATAAATGGCTTATGTGAAACCAGTCCAAGCTTAAAAAAAAATTATCTCTCCTATTTAGCATGTGTGAAAGTTACCCACAAGAGTTCAACAGTGATGGCACTAATCCCTTTTATACAGCTGTCAACTCAAATTAGCCCCAGGCTAATCTCTGCAAGTGTAACAGAGAGTGATACACATTTCCACAGATAAGCCCTAATGACTTACTCACAATATCCCTCTACTGCAGCAGGCATTGTGAAGCCCCTCTAACCTAAAAGAAGATCTGATCATTTATTCTTAAGAAGTCACGGTGGCACACTGTGCACGTATGAAAGCACACACCATTGCAGGCAAAGCAAGGGGTAGAATCACAAGGAAGAAAAAAAAGAAAACATTATGTAGAGCTTCATTACCAGGAACCCACAAGAAGGAAGTTAATTCAAAGCCACTTATACACTGTTGATTATTAAGAATAGCTTAAAGAAAAACTTCATCCTGCTGCTGGAGTTTCATATGCATCACATTTTTCCTCTGGGAGAACATGAAACAGCAGATCTGCAAGAAGGGGCCACATGCCAAAAAAAAACCCCACTGCAATGATGTTTACAAAGGCCTATGGTGATAGGACAAGGGGCAATGGCTTCAAACTAGAGAAAAGCAGATTTAGATTGGATGTTAGAAACAAATTCTTTACTGTGAGGGTGTTTGTGCTAGTTTGAAGCAGGCTAGAATGTTTTGGTGAGAAGAACTAGATTACAGGCTATAAAAAGAAAACAGTGGTGATGTCTACTTCGCTCACAGCCTTGCTGAGAAGTACAGGAACAAGAAATAAAAACATTAGATAACACTCTCGGCATCATTCTCGCCTGGGCTGCTGGCTGAGCTGCATCTCTCTAACCTCACCCTTCATTTTGGGCTAACCCTCTTTGCTTCCTAACCTCTTGGCCAAACCTCTATTCTTCCTTGGGACTGGGGTAAGGTTGAGAGGGGTAGGGGAGGGGGAAGGTGCAGGGGTGGTTGAGAGCCCCTTCTGGGGACTCAGGTTTCTCGGAGGGGAGTTGTGTTTCTGTATTACCTTTTTACCTTGTCTATTTCTGTCTATAACTGTATATACTGTAAATATCTGCTTGTATATTGTGCTAGCTGTAAATATAAGCTTAATTCATATTTCCAGAGCCAGCTGAGTCTAGTCTGGATGATTTCTAAGTGTGGGGGGCGGGGAACACCCAAATCATCACAGTGTTGGAACACTCAAACAGGTTGCCTATGAAGGTGGTTGGGGCTCCTTCCCTGGAGATATTCATGGTGGGGCTCGATGGGGCAACCTGATCTAGTTAATCATGCCCCTGCTGACTGTGGGAGGAGGGAGGGAAAGGTTAGACTAGATGCCCTTTGGGGGTCCCTTCCAGCCTGCACCATTCTATCATTCTATGATTCCTTGTCACAGAAACATACAATCTTTTCCTTCCATTATTAAAATTATTTTCTTAGACCTCATCTTTGAAGCTGTAAAAATACAAGCTAAATATCAGCAATCCTGAGCCTGGAAAAAGAAAAGGCTGTAGAACAACGGCAGCAATCTTAATCCTCAGAGACCTTTATCAATTTAAACATTTCTATATTGTTCATTCATTCTGCTCGGGAGTTACAGCCAACTCCAAGACAGGCCTTCCCAAATTTAAGATATTAAAATGCCACAGTATTTAATACAAAGTAAGCTTAAGAAAAACGTTGCAGTAGTTTTTTGTATATATTTTATGTACAGATATGTGCACACCCACCCCTGTACAAACAAAAAAAGGGTCTTTTGCAGGCAAGCTATTCAAAGTTCAGTTAAATGTTGTTCTGTTATATTTTCATGTAATATAGGTCAAAGTCAGTAATATTTTGGCTCAGTTGTTAGGATGTCACAGATCTAAAATGTCAAGTGTAGCAATGATTTGGAGACAAAGTTAACTTTGGGACCCTGGTAAAATCAGTACCAGTGAAAAACAAAAGAATGCCAGCCAAATACAGAATTTCTACCTGCCAGTAGATATAGCAGTGAGCAAATGAGTGTCTGTCCACGTGTGAGTACAGAGCTTGCAGGCAAGAGTGTTCTTTCCAGACTCATCCACTACTTCATTCAAGGTACTCGGGCTCCGAGATCTGCATGTTATCTCTTACCATGGTATGCCACAACACCTCTTAGAGGCATGCTGCAACCAGTCCCACTGTGCCTCACATGACACAGACTTGAACATTGGGTAGGCAGCAGGGCTTAACCCTAGGGTAAATAGTCCCCACAGGTTCCTGCTGCCCAGGAGGAGATGAAGAGACATGCTCACATCCAAGAGCAAAGGAGGTACAAAGAGACATGCTCACATCCAAGAGCAAAGGAGGTACGAAGAGACATGCTCACATCCAAGAGCAAAGGAGGTACGAAGAGACATGCTCACATCCAAGAGCAAAGGAGGTACGAAGAGACATGCTCACATCCAAGAGCAAAGGAAGTACGAAGAGACATGCTCACATCCAAGAGCAATGGAGGTACGAAGAGACATGCTCACATCCAAGAGCAAAGGAGGTACGAAGAGACATGCTCACATCCAAGAGCAAAGGAGGTACAAAGAGACATGCTCACATCCAAGAGCAAAGGAGGTACGAAGAGACATGCTCACATCCAAGAGCAAAGGAGGTACGAAGAGACATGCTCACATCCAAGAGCAAAGGAAGTACGAAGAGACATGCTCACATCCAAGAGCAAAGGAGGTACGAAGAGACATGCTCACATCCAAGAGCAAAGGAGGTACGAAGAGACATGCTCACATCCAAGAGCAAAGGAGGTACGAAGAGACATGCTCACATCCAAGAGCAAAGGAGGTACAAAGAGACATGCTCACATCCAAGAGCAAAGGAGGTACAAAGAGACATGCTCACATCCAAGAGCAAAGGAGGTACAAAGAGACATGCTCACATCCAAGAGCAAAGGAGGTACAAAGAGACATGCTCACATCCAAGAGCAAAGGAGGTACGAAGAGACATGCTCACATCCAAGAGCAAAGGAAGTACGAAGAGACATGCTCACATCCAAGAGCAAAGGAGATATGAAGAGACATGCTCACATCCAAGAGCAAAGGAGGTATGAAGAGACATGCTCACATCCAAGAGCAAAGGTTAAAGAACATTTCTGGGAGACGCAATATCAGAGAATTACAGAACAGTTGAGCTTGGAAGGGACATCTGGAAGTCATCTGGAGGTCTTCAAAGACAGGTTGGATGAGGCCTTGGCCAACCTTGTTCTAGTGAGAGATGTCCCTGCCTATGGCAGGGGGTTGGACCTGGATGATCTTTGAGGTTCCTTCCAACCTAAACCTATGGTCCTATGATTCTATGATCTGCTCTAAGCTGCCTGCTCAAGAAGGATCACCTAGAGCAGGTTGTCCAGGACTGTGTCCATATGGGAATACAGAGGAAGCAAAGAGAAAAACAACAGAGATGTGCCTTACTTGGTATGTGCACAGGATCTGGCACCAAGAGGGAGCTGCTCCCTGCCACTTTATGAACCCTGAAATGCAGAATGGTTCCAAGCTGGGACCTACTTCTAGTCTAAATGGGCACAGGAACAGCTACACAGCTAGTACCAGGTCATGCTTCTCCAGCACTACTGTTTCTTCTACTTGTGCTGCAAATATACCTCCATTAGGAATCTCACCTCTTCCAAAGTCAATAACAAAAGCACCTCTGGCTCATATGAAACCTCAAACCACGTCTTCCCTTGCAAACATATCCAGGCACACAAAAAACATTCAGACTGGCAAATACTTAGCACATACATCACAAGCAGGACTAATATAAAATATTTTAAGAAGTACAACTAAGGAGAGTTAATTCTGTCCAAAGAAGGCAACAGGAGGTGAAGTAGCCCAGCACAAACAGACCTAAGCAGTACTGATGGATCTTGTATGGCCTGATGAAAGGTGCCCAGTCCCAGAGAGGTGTCAATAACAACAGTTAACACCAGAAAGAGCTGGCTACTGTAACTTCTACATAATCCTCCCCATTACTCATAGACTGGGAAATTAAAATCTTGTCAAGCTCTATAAAAACATGTACCTGGAGATACTAAATTATTAGTGTGTCCCTGCACCTTGCTACACCAAGGAACAAGCAGTTTTCAGAAATTATAATTACAGCTGCACAAATGAAAAATATGCACTAGAGGCAGTGACCAAAACTGGAAGTTTTAATTTATTAACCCCCTGACAAGACTGTAAATAGACACTGAAGAATGTCTATAGGTAGGCTGAAAAGAAAACTCCGCAGAATTCAACAGCTGAATAACTTGGAAAGTTACCAAGAGTGCCAACTTCTTCAGCAGGGATGAGAAGGGAACTTTCACAAGCATCCCCTTTCTTGGCTTTCCCAGTCTAAGCAACCTCCACATGCCATTGTGCTACCCCATAGGCACATCCGTGCTGCAAAACTATTAATTTTTATTAAACCAAATCAACATACTGCCACAGCAAGACTGAAGAGACAATACAGAGGCAGAAACAGCAGACAATGGGGAGGTGAAGTCCTGCTTAAAGTCACATTTCTGGAAAGAAAAAAGAAAGTAGTTAAGAAGCTGTTTCTTATGAGTCTAGGAAGCTGGCAAAGAAAGAGACGGCGCACACCAGTTTAGTGCCCTGTAATTGTGTACATCAAATACTGATGTGGGAAAATTCACTCAGGTTTGCTTTTGGCTTTGAGAAGTCAAGCCTAGAGCACCTTCACCCGGGCACTTGCAGTGGCTCTGCATCAAGAAGCCAAGTACTGTTAATCCTCTTAGGTGTCTACATATGTCTACAAACACATGTGACTGCTGCGACAAGTATGGTCCCCAGAGAGGAGATCTAGTCAGATGTCTATGGTGCAGACAGCTAAGTCTGAGCTAATTACTCAGACTTTATTTATAAGCAAAGAGAAAGAGGACATTTGGGGGCATGATTCATCTGACCTATTTCAGCTGTTTACATTAGCGTGAAATGTCTGTTCCTCTTTGTGGAAAGTAAAGCTTCACCATAGACAATTACACAGCAGGTTGTCAGCATGTGGTCAGATGGTTCCCACCTTAGGTGCCAGAGCTTATGGGGGTGGAGGGAGCTAAAAAAAGTAATAAAAAAACTCAACCTACAAAAGTACCCACCAACTTCTTTGAATAGCTTTTCTTGTGATTTGAAATGCATATTCCTGAAAAGGCATAGTTGGTATAGATGTGCCTTGGTACGACTAATAACCACACCCCGTGCAGAGAACCAAGGCTGAAGGGCAAGTAGAAGAAACAGAATTAAATGCTGCACAATTTATTTTTAAGAATAAAGGCTGAGGACAGATTACCAGATGCCTGAAATTCGTCACTGTAGCTCCTGATGTGACAAGTGAGTCTAGCATGGTGCAGTAATTTAAACACATCTAAAACAGCTGGTGGGATTCTCATACACAAAAGGAGATAATTGTCAACCTTATGCACAGCAATTAAATCTGTATAGGCTAAAATAGGATCTATTGTTCCCCAAAAATACTGGGATTTGAGCCAGAAGTAACTTCATTGGAGAAGAAAGTTGGCAGCTTGGAAAGGGGCTGAAAACTGTGTAATTCTCTAGTACAAAAGGGAACAAACCCAACCCACAACCAGAGACCAGTGACAAATTCTGAGATGTTGACAGAAAAAGAACTTCTCTTCCAGGGGTATCAGGCAAACATCAGATATTAATACTTGAACAGATGTCAAGACAGACTCATCTCAGTGTGTACTCTACACAAATGGAAGTGTATCCACTAATTTATTCTGCTGACTGAAAAGAAAGAGAGAGATTATTATTGCTATATTTAGGCATTTGCACACTACCCAGATATGTTCCTTTGGAGTCATTTGAGCACATAATATTCCCATAGGCAGAAAAAAGCTGGATAACTGTTATTAAGAGGCCAACACTACCACTAGAGAAATAATCATTAATCCACTCTCCATTCAAAATGATCAACAAGTGGCAGCAAAGAATTTGCATGTCATTTGCCAAGGGCAAAACGCCTCCAAAAAGCTGCATCGAGACACAGCTGTTAAGACTGGGAAAAGCCACAAAGAGGTGATGCCAGGATCTTCAGAGTGCTGCACAACTTGTCCCAAGCAGACCAGTGCTCACACTAGCTGGAGTGGGGGGTAGTAGAGGCAGCACACAAGAAGAGGCAGGGGGAAAACTGTAACCTTCTAACCTATCTGAGAAGATGCTTTCCTCCTGACTGAAAATCTGAGAAACTCAGACCAAAGACTGGCCAGAATGTGGGGCTGCAACCAACAGTCTCCTGCTTGGTAGGTCTGCATACAGCTTCCATCTGCTCCTTTACAGGAAGTGTATTTTTAAAAGTTAACACTGGACATTAAAGAATAAAAATATCTTTAGGACTCTGCAGGGTAGCCTGATAGAAGAAATGCAAACTTCTATTTGCAGGCTAGAAAGTCTGTCAAACCTCCCTCTTCAGCATTTATATTCATCCTTACAACTAGACCATGCAATCACAGAATGGTAAGAGCTGGAAGGGACCTCCAGGGATCATCTAATTTTGCCTAGGTCAGATTGCACAGGAATGGGTCCACACTGCAAAAGGCTCCAATGACAGATTGTCAACACATTCAGTCCCATCCTCCTCCTCAAGGTTTTGCCCTCTCCCTGCGCCAGGTCACTCACGCTGACTTCTTGCTCATTCATCTACTGAACACCACCCTCCACCCCCAAATACAATTCATTCATTGTCAGATCCACTTCCTCATGTTCTCACAAGTTCAGTCAGCCCAGCAGAAGGCTGGAGACCTTGAGCCCAATAAAGGGGAAGCACCATGGCTGCCCCAAACAGGTGCTAGCAAACTGCACCTGCTTGACTGGACAAGCCTGTTCCTCGGTCACACCTGCACTGCTACATACACTTGGCCCTTGTCCAGCTCAGGGACCAAAGCACATAAGCTACTCTCTCCATTGTTTCCCAGAACCAAGTATCGGTTATCTAGGCTACCCAGTGCTGACCAGGCTGCTCCTAAGTACTGCCTGGAAAACTGCCAGATTGCAGAGGCCACAGCTGTGCTGGGGACATGATAAGAAACAACACGCACAAATGCAGGGCAAGCACTGAAGCCAACATTCACCTCAGCAGTATTTCCTATTACAAGAGCTGTCCTGGCAGCCAGAAGACAACCTGCAATAAAGGGCAGTTTATCCCAACCTGCAGACTTGGGAATTCCTGCACAAGCCTGTAAGATCTCTAGTGCTGGACACTGCCAGACAGGATGTTTGACAATGTCTTTCTGGTTGAGAAGTTCTCAGGAACCTCATGGAAACAAAACCAAAATATTTTTTCCTACAAACCTTTTATTGAAAAGAAAAAAAAAAAAAACAACAACAAAACACACTCATTTCACTATATGATCCATCTGAAATAATTCTGTAATAAGAGTACAGATCAGCTGCTATTATGTGCCACAACCATAAATAAGTATCATTTGCCTTCAAATAGCTTTCTCTAAACATTCAAATGTTTTGCATTATTCATTAAAAAGACTTGTGCTGCACTCAGGGGAAAAGAAAGATAACCACCCTTCTGCAACAAGAGTGTCTACTAACACAAAGACTGTTTTGTAGCACAGAAAAGCCCACATTGACTTTGAACTAGCTAACCAGGATGCTGATAGTGAGGAGTTCCTGTGGCTTGAGAACAACGGTGAATCGGCAAGTCCCAGCTCTGTGCAGACAAGAGCACGGCACCAGCATTGCAGTATCACGGCAATAGCAGGTTGAGAGACATTCCCTTCTCAGTGCTACCCTTCTGGCATGCAAAGACACTGGCACGGATGCTCGAAGCACCTTTTTATCTTGGGCATTTCTGAGTTCTCATTGTTGCCAACCTGCCATTCTCCCAGCTACTGCCTGACGCTACACAATCAGGCTCCCATTGCTACATCCAAGCTCCCAGTTTGAGGACACACATAATCTGCAATCTAGCCTAAAGGATTCTCCAAACCTATAGCTCCAAACCTGACAAAGCCTAACATTTTCCAGTCCCCTGGCAAATTTTTCACACTTCATGAGGAGTCCTCTCAAGATCTCTCTGTCACTAGATACAACTGCAATGTTATGCTGAGTCCTGACAGGCACCTTGGTGAGGTCACATCTCTTCCCCTAATCCTCATGATGGCATCAAGCTTTCTGAACCAATTCTTCAACCTTCTCTAGCTGGTTCGTGTCCCAGCCCCAACCCCCCCTACAATTTCTGGAGTATATTCAGAAAGGCCTCAGCAGAGCTCTGCTGTCCCTGATTTGTCAGGACTCTGCAGCAGCATTCCAGAGTAGACAGCAGGTAGAGTGCTAACAGCAGAATAGGTTTCAAAGGAACATTACCCTTCCACTGCAATCCTGAAACATGACATCTCCAAGTAAATGGAAAAGAACTGCCTGCTTTCTGACTGATGGTCTTCCAGTGTACACGATGCTTGCTCCAATCTCAGTTAATCACATTTTATCACTTCAGCTTAGATATATACACACACACACAGAGCTCCCACATATGTGACAACTTCTCTTCTTGCAAAAGTTATTTTAGATGGCACTTCTCACCCTTCATGAAGAGTGTTTTTTCCTGGATGCTGAAGGGAAGTTGCCTGTCTTTTTTGGCTTTGCAACTACAGCCAAAAAAAAAAAAGAAATCAAGTTGTTTAAACTTCTCATTTCCACATGCACAGAACTTTGCAGAGTCTTCTGTATTTACCTTATTTACCTTCTGTATTTATTTTTTAGACCATAACTAGACATTAAATGTCCTCGCCTGGACAGATGGGCAGAGTCCAATGGGATGGGGTTCAATAGCTCTAAGCGCAGGGTGCTGCACTTTGGCTACAACAACCCCATGCAGAGATACAGGCTGGGGTCGGAGTGGCTGGAGAGCAGCCAAACAGAGAGGGATCTGGGGGTGCTGATTGATACCTGCCTGAACATGAGCCAGCAGTGTGCCCAGGTGGCCAAGAGAGCCAGTGGCATCCTGGCCTGCATCAGGAATGGTGTGGTCAGCAGGAGCAGGGAGGTCATTCTGCCCCTGTACTCTGCACTGGTTAGACCTCACCTTGAGTACTGTGTTCAGTTCTGGGCCCCCCAGTTTAGGAGGGACATTGAGATGCTTGAGCGTGTCCAGAGAAGGGCGACGAGGCTGGTGAGAGGCCTTGAGCACAGCCCTACGAGGAGAGGCTGAGGGAGCTGGGATTGTTTAGCCTGGAGAAGAGGAGGCTCAGGGGTGACCTTATTGCTGTCTACAACTACCTGAAGGGTGGTTGTGGACAGGGGGAGGTTGCTCTCTTCTCTCAGGTGGCCAGCGCCAGAGCGAGAGGACACAGCCTCAGGCTGTGCCAGGGGAAATTTAGGCTGGAGGTGAGGAGAAAGTTCTTCACTGAGAGAGTCACTGGACACTGGAACGGCCTGCCCGGGGAGGTGGTGGAGTCGCCGTCCCTGGAGCTGTTCAAGGCAAGGTTGGACGTGGCACTTGGTGCCATGGTCTAGCCTTGAGCTCTGTGGTAAAGGGTTGGACTTGATGATCTGTGGGGTCTCTTCCAACCTTGGTGATACTGTGATATATTGAAGTTCTGCCACAAAGACAGCAATGGGAGGCCATAAGCATCCCATCTTTTCCATTTATATTCACATGCAAAAACTTCACTGCACTATTTTCATACCTCTATGAGAGCAGTTCTTTTTTTTTTCCCCAAGCCTGATATATCTCCTGTCTGCCAGCATGAAATGAACTACATGGAAGAAAACAAAATCTAAATGCCTAATTAAAGCTCTCAAACATTCCAGCTGGCATTGGCATCATTGTTTGTTTTTTGGGTGGTTGGGTGTTTTTTTTTTGCAGTTCCTGTATGATAAAACATATCTTTGATATAATGTTCTGTGAAGTACAGCACTAATATCCTCCTAGGATCTGGCATATTTTGAACATGACCCAAAAGTTTAGCAGAAATTTTCTCCAGAGATGAAACTTACTGCTTAATTAACATTTTAAATAGTCTCAATAGCTACAACAAAGAACACTCCAATGGTAATTGTATCCACTGGACTTCTGTGCTTCAAGCATCTTTATCTGTCTATGACTCCACAGTGGCCTTCAACTGGGCTTTGAATATCATGACAAAATTTAAACAAGAACATCATTGCAGTTAATTCTCAATAGTACACAGAGTTTCAGTAATCAGAAACACAGAAACATTCAGGTTGGAAAAGACCCTCAGGACCAAGAACAGGCTGTTCAGGGGGGTTGTGGAGTCTCCCTCTCTGGAGATATTCAAAGCCCACCTGGATGCATTCCTGTGTGATCTGGTATAAGAGATCCTGCTCTGGCAGGGGGGTTGGACAGGATGTTTTTTTGAGGTCCCTTCCAGCCCCTAACATTCTGTGATTACCAAGGACAACCCATAACCCTACTCTACAAGGGTCTCTCTAAGTCATATCCCCAAGCACCACATCTATATGACTTTTAAACACATCCAGGGTTGGTGAGTCAACCACCTCTCTGGGCAGCCCATTCCAATGCTTGACCACTCTTCCATGATTTTTTTTTCCCTAATGTCCAATCTAAACCTACCCAGTCACAGATATATGTAGATACATGTACGTAAGATATACATTATAGCTCTAGATTAACAGAGAAATCCACTGTTGGCACATGGGAACAGTCCTCCCCAAACTGTATCAGGCTTTATTCTTTATAAACTGCTTTCAAAACACGAAGAGGGTTATCTTCTGTAACATAGTTTTGGGTAATAGGTTGGACTTGATGATTTCAGAGGTCTTTTCCAACCTAGTTAATTCTGTGATAGGCACTTTGTTAACAGAACAAGAAAGCAAAGAGATGAGCATCACACTCATAGTCTATTTGCTATATTTCCTACATCATCACCTCTCTGTAAGCATTTACAAGGACGCTTACCACATGTAAACTCATATTCAGTTTGTGGGGCTGTCTTGGATAACATACTTGTGTATAGGCCACAAGCTGAACACTCCTCAGCCCAATCTATTTTATGTCACCAAAACCACTGAGACTCTGCTAAGCTTAGCTACCTAAAGAATTCCTCTTTGAAAAATGAGACCATCTTTGCTTGCAGTTGATTAATCAGGCATAAAATACAAAAGAGGACTGTCACCTCTGAGGAAAGGGACTTTCTGTCTTGACAAGTGAAGGAGCTTGCATGCTTTCCAGCATCATCGCTTCGGTCAGAAGTTAATGGAAATAAGGATCGGCTTGGAGATCTGTACGGAGATTGTCACCTCTGTATTGTGCTTATTCCTCACCTTTCATGCAGTTTCATACTCACACACTTCATATTTTTAAAAGCAAGTTAAAAAAACCTCCACAGAAGCCTGAAAGAGCAGAATGGGACAAAATGATTTCTTCCCAGTCCAGGCAGACTACAAGAAAAATGAAGTTTCCAAACTCTTGGCAGTAAGACAAGTCATAAACTCCCACAAACTAACATGAGGAATTATCTAAACGAATAAATGCAGGAAAAGCTATAGAAATTGTGGTGGTCTGGCCCTGGTTGGGAACCAGATGTCCAAAGCTGCTCTACCACTCCCCTTCTTAGATGGACAGGGAAGAGGGAAAATATAGCAAGAGGCCTCTGGATCAAGATAGAAGCAAGGGCAAACAAAGATGTTATTCTCTACTTCCCACCAGCAAACAATGTCTGGATGATTCCCAGGCAGGAGGGCTTCCATACGTGTATTGGTTCTTCTGGAGGACAAATGTCATAAATGCAAGCCCCCACACTTCTTCTTTCCCTTAGCTTTTATATCCGAGCTGAAGCCATACGGTGTGGAATATCCCTTTGGTTAGTTTGGGTTAGCTGGCCCAGCCATGTACCCTCCCAAAAGCTTAGTCATCCTTCAGCCTACTGCTGAGGGGGGTGAATTGTTGCCTTGGTGCTCTGTGAGCACTGCTCAGCAGCGTCCAAAGCACAGGTGTGTTACCAACACCCTTCCAGCTACCACTGCAGAACACAGCACTACAAAAGATACCATGGAGAAAACTAACTCCATCTCAGCCAAACCAAACACAGAAGACAAAAACAGCAATAAAATGCTTCCCTTCTCCTATTATAGCTTATTCTTATCTACCTGCCAGTGACACAAGTTTAGAGTCTACAATAATACTCACAGTCGTTCAACTAATGTAGCTTGCAGTGACTCAGGCAGGACTGAAGCTCCTTAGGATGTGCCAGGTTTTTTCAGATTCCAGATTATCTCCCAGCTATCTCTCACATTTTTGTTTATAGCTGAGAGAAGGTGGTGAACAGCAGAGGTCACAGCATGAAAGTGGAGCTGACACCAAGACTGTTCATCATGGTGACATTCCTGCAAGAACTCATGTCACAGCTCAGGGCCAGACCCCATCAGCTCTGCTTGTGCACCACAGCACAGCTTTAGCAACAGCACAAGTAGAATCATGGAACTGTCAGTGCAGGAAAGGACCTCAAGGATCCATCTAGCTCCAAACCCCTGCCATGGGCAGGGACATCTCACACTGGACCAGGTTGCTCAGAGTCATATCCAGCCTGGCCTTAAAGACCTCTAGGGATGGGGCTTCCACCACCTCCCTGGGCAATCTCTGCCAGTGTCCCATCACTCTTACGGTGAAGAACTTCTTAACACCCAACATGAATCTTCCCACTTCTAGATCTGCTCCATTCCCCCTAGTTCTATCACTACCTGACAGCCTAAAAAGTCCCTCACTAGCTTTCTTGTAGGCCCCCTTCAGGTACTGGAAGGCCACAATAAGGTCTCCTCAGCCTTCTCTTCTCCAGACTGAACAGCACCAATTCTCTCAGTCTGCCTCCATAGGAGATGAGCTCCAGCCCTCTGATCATCCTCGTGGCCCTCTCTGGACACACTCCAGCACCTCCAGATCTTTCTTGTTATAGTAGTTCCAGAACTGGACACAGTACTCCAGATGGGGTCTCACCATAGTGGAGTAGATGGGGAGAATCACCTCCCTCGACCTGCTGGCCACACTTCTCTTGATGCAGCCCAAGATACAATTTGCTCTCAGGGCCACAGGTGCACGTTGGTGGCTCATGTTGAGCTTCTCATTCACCAGCAGCCCCAGGTCCCTCTCCCCAGGGCTGCTCTTAATTCAGTCACTGCCCAGCCTATATTGGTGCTTGGGATTGCCCTGACCCAGGGGCAGGACCTTGCACTTGGTCTTGTTGAACCCCATGATTTTGGCTTGGGCCCACCTCTCCAGCCTGTCAGGGTCCCTCTGGATGGCATCCCATCACCCCAACATATCTATAGAGGTTTCCACTAGCAAGCAATGGTTCAGTGCTAAAATGCATGGCAAAAAAACCCCTTCTTAGTCAGAACATGCATCAGAACATACCTGAGGCCATTTTGGTTAGTCAGAACATGCATCAGAACATACCTGAGGCCATTTTGCTACAGTAAAGTCAGCCTCTAAACAGAATTTCTGGCATAAAGCTAGACCCAGAAAGAGGACAAACAACAAGAGGAACACTAGCCAGGGGAAAGTTACATGGATCTGATAATGCATTAAGTAGAGTGCAAGAAGAGAAAGTTGAAAATGTTTTTTTTTCTCCAGGTTTTACAGGTCTCCTGAATTTTAGACTGTTGTCATCTACCAGCATCCTCAACCACTAAGACAGACTGTAGCCTTTCAAAGTATTTAGTGGCAGGTTTTGACTTAGAGTACCTCTCTAAACAAGTATTTCAGGAACTGCAAGCTTGCATTTAACAATGTGTATGGGTTTGTGACTTTTGAAATACATAGTATTGATCAAAGAGTAATCCCTTTCTCACATCAGGCAGGTAAGGCATAACTGTAAATAAGCACTTTATTTTTTCATCCCAGATGAACAAAGAGTCTTCTTCACTGACACAAAGGTTGTCCAGCTTAGGTCAATGGTCAGAAAAATATTTCCCTACCTAAATCTCACAACCCATGTCATGCAAAACTAGGAAGGGTGCTCTACATTACCTGGATTTTCCCTCATCTGTGGCAAGACCTCCAACACAGGCAGTTTAAGCAAATCTACTCAGTCATGAACATACCTGCCAAGGCTGAAGATCTCCACTGTCTGCTCCCATTCCCTGAAATTTTGTTGACAAAGTCAATTTGGGAAAGGAGCTTGAAACAAGTTAGGGTTTTGGTCCTCAGCAGCTTAGACACCTGCTCCATGGCAGCCACAGCCTTTGGTGTTTAATCTTGAGAAGACTGAGAGGGGATCTGATCAATGTCTATAAATATCTGAGGGGTGAGTGTCAAGGGCAGGGGACCAATCTCTTTGCAGTGGTGCACAATAATAAGACAAGGAGCAATGGACACAAACGGGAACATAGAAGGCTTCACTTCAACATGAGAAGAAACTTCTTTACAGTGAGAGGACAGAGCACTGGAACAGGCTGCCCAGAGAGGTTGTGGAGTCTCCTTCTCTGGAGACTTTCAAAACTTGCCTCAGTATATTGCTGTTTGGACTACCCTAGGTGATCCTGCTTTAGCAGGGGGGCTGAAGTCGATGATCTCTGGAGATCCCTTCCAACCTCTAACATTCTTTGATTCTGTGTCATATTTTGTCATCGTTCCCCAAGCCAAGTGAGGGGACGCAGGGGCCAGTGGCACAGTGCTGAAGCTCAGCCCATGGCAGTTTCCCAAATACCAAACACAGACTTTGCTGCTTTCAAGACCAGGAAAATCAGTTCCACAGGTCAGCATTAAATGATAATTCTGCAGATGGAGCTGCTGAGAACTGTAGGGTGAACATTCAACAGCTTCAAACTCAGTGCTGGAAAAAACAACCCAAGAGCAAAGACACACAGGATACCTGCATTTTAAATTCAGGGCTTTTTCCTGCATGGTACCTGAGAAAAACATACAGTGTTTACTTGTCTGCAGCTGCTTAGCCATTTAGATAAGAAATTTCCTTTCTCTTAACTCTCATCAAAATGATTACAAGCACAGCATTAAATAGAAACGGCAGGTCCAAATCATCCCACATTCTAGAGACAATTCATGACCTCTGGGTAAAGGACTGATGAAATGAGCTCACAACCTCCAAAGGGTCCCTAGCATCCAAAATAGATTTATTTCTGAGATACAGCTGAGTTAACTGCTTCCCACCATGCCTCTGAACAGGGAGCTCCTACTCTGGCCCCTGGGAAGAACACGAGGTCAGTTTACACAGCAGTTATCATCCCACTCACCCTCCTCTCTGGCCTTCAGCTATAGTAGTTAAGCCAAGGGAAGGAAGGATTACAGCAAACTTTCTCAATATCCATCTCTGTCTGCATGCACAGGACAAATTCCAATGCAGCATAAACCAATTATTAGAACTATTTTTTTTAAAGAAAAATCTGGCTCCTGCTCAGCATCTCATTCATTAGGTGATCATGGATGTTCTTAATATATATTAGTAATAATATGTATCAGCAAAGCAGAATAAAAACCAGCAAAATGCACATATATTTGCAACCAGCACTGCACAGGAACTTTTTTTAACATGATATCAGTCAAGCCCACAAAAATTTACCAATCACAACCTGAAATCATACTGAATTTATTAGTTGCCTTAGGCAACTGCCTTTTTTTTTGCCTCAGCAGAAGAGATAAGCCAGATATTGAATCAGATAAACTGTAATTTTTCCTTGGTAAAAGCTCATGTGTCAGGCTTTTATCCTCCCATCAGATCAAGAAGTAGCTATGCTGAACCAAAGGCTCAGGATTCAGCTCAAGCAATAAGCCCTTGCAGAGCCAGTCTTTCAAATCTCATTCATCAGTTGAGCCTTGACCACTCTCCAAATTTGTCTATCATCTTCACTAGAGATTCACTGCTCCCATTGACTCTCAACAATTCACCTCCAGCCCTCTGTCTGCTTGTTCACAGCCAAATCAACCTCTTTCAGTGACGAGTGCCAACACAACTGAGCCACAGAGATCACACTATTCAATGACTGTTACAAAAGAGCTGATCTGGTGCACAGCACAGGCAGGAAGCTCAAACTAGGCTATCTTAAAACTGCATCAGCTAGATACACTGTTGTTTCTGGGGGAGATGCTTGAAAGCTTTTCCTTCAATCACCAAAGCACAAAGCAACACAATGAGACCACAACACTAAGGGGAGGCTCAGAAAACTGCTCCCATTTCCAGCTCCCTCACCCATTGACTGTGAGGGTTTGAGAAAGTTCCTTCCACTTACAACAAATTTCCAAAAAATAGACAAAAATTGTATTAGTAGTCACTCGATAAGCCAGCCCTGAGAACGGTCTCACTCCCACTGAGGACTCTTAAGACCTGTTGTGGAAGCCCAAAATAGGCCCAATACATGTCCTGGCTTGCCCAGGCATGATGCCATGGTCCCCTTCCTTCTGCTGGCAGGGGGGGATCAGAGTGCAGGGAGAAGACAAAAGGCTTGGAGACATCCACTTTAAGGGTCCAAGACTTGCCCAGACCTGTTCTTCTCAAATATGGGAAAGCAAGCTCCTGGCTTCACTGAATATGGCAATGTTTTGCAGGGTGCCATTCTGATTGGTGGACAAAAGGACCATTACATTCGGGCACACAATAAATAGGCTTTTGCCACATGCCCCTGCTGTTTGCCACATGCTCTGCCCTGCCACCTTATGCTTTGCCTGCAACGACTTTCAAGACACTGACGGAACTCCCTTCAAGTGTTTGGGTACTGTCTGATACTGTTGGAAGGTAGGAGAGCCCTGCAGAGGGACCTAGACAGGCTGGATGGGTGGGCAGAGGCCAAAGGGATGACATTTAACAAGGCCAAGTGCAGGGTTCTGCACTTTGGCCACAACAACCCCAAGCAGCACTACAGGCTGGGGACTGAGTGGCTGGAGAGCAGCCAGGAGGAAAGGGACCTGGGGGTACTGGTAGATAGTAGCTGAAGATGAGCCAGCAGTGTGCCCAGGTGGCCAAGAGAGCCGATGGCATCCTGGCCTGCATAAGGAACAGTGTGGCCAGTAGGACTGTGGTGGAGGGGCAGCAGCCCCAAAACTGAGGCTTCTCTATGCCTCTACATGCCTGGACATGTTTTTCTGCCAGGACCCATGGCAGTAAACAGGTTGTTTAACACACACACGCCCAGTCTGTGTACCCCTGGGGTCCGCCCAGGTAATCCCCTATTGGGAGGGTCCAGGCAAGCAGCTACTGCCTATTAAGGTGAGGTTTGGCTTACTGCCAGCCTGATTGGTCACTTTAGATGTCCAAATGAGCCACAAATCTTGGCCCAGAGTCTATAAAGAGGGGTGCAAAGGAGCACCACGTGGTCAGAGGTCCAGACTGTTCAGAAGTTCAGAGCATTCAGACTTAGAGGCTCAAGCTCAGCTCTGATAGCAGCACCCTGCTGCCCTGACCTGCTTGCATGGCCTAGACACAGGATCAGGCCTTACTCACTTGCAAGCATTACTGAGGCTCAGACCTCTTGCATTGATCTCAAGGTGCAGTTAAGCTGTCTGCAAACCCTTTGAGAAGCAGAGCGCATGCACGCCTGCACTCCATACATATAAGGGGAGCCAAGAGCCCCCTGCTTAAGCTCAAGAGCAGCCGTACATACTGGCTTGCTGTCTTGCATTTATCTATGGAGATCCAGTCTCCCTGAAGCCCGGCAGACCCTGCTTGCCCAGCACATACTGCTTATCAGATGTTCTGTAAGTCTGGAAAGATCCAGGCCCAGCAGACCCTCAGTCTGCAAACCTGCAAGCACAGCCTGCTAGCTGTGAGACCGTGTTAGAAGCTGCACGGACAGATCCTTCTCCTGCACCAGGAAATCCTGCCAGCTGATCATCCCTGGACACACACGGCTTCCAGAAGCAACAGCTCCAAGGCAGAGACCACTTCAGCCCAGGAGAGAAGGTTAGAGAAAACCCTATTTACCCCAGAGACTGGGAACCTTATCATTCCCCTGCAAGCCAGGACAGATCGCAGCTTCACCAAGACCCCAATACTGGGCACACGCTGAGACAGAGTCCCAGGAGGGTGATTAATGATTAATACTTGAGAGCAACACATCTAAGCAAGCTTTAAATCCTTTGTAATATAAGTTACCTCTGTCTTCAGAGCACACACAGTTTCAGCCCCTACTGGGCAAACAGTATAGTTGTTAAGAGGCATTAAGCCTAAGGGAATCTTTCTCTCTGTCTATAGTTGTTGATAATTTGATATTTCCATTTAATAATCAATCCCTGTGAATATATCCCAAGCTGTTTTCATAAACTTGCAAACAAACCTGGTTTCATAGTGGTTGGGGGTGGTACAAATTTGCAAATATTAATTTTAATAAATAATTTTATAAAAAATTAATACTGTCTCAAATTAATATCTCACCCCCCCCTAGCAGAGGAGGAACAGAGAAATCCCCTCCATGACAAGGACAAGGGAGGTTATCCTTCCCCTGTACTCAGAACTGGTCAGGCCACACCTTGAGTACTGTGTCCAGTTCTGGGCTCCTCAATTCAAGAGAGATGTTGAGATGCTGGAACATGTCCAGAGAAAGGTGACAAAGCTGGTGAAGGGCCTGGAACACAAACCCTATGAGGAGAGACTGAGGGAGCTGGGGTTGTTTAGACTGGAGAAGAGGAGGCTCAGGGGAGACCTCATTGATGTCTACAACTACCTGAAGGGACATTGTAGCCAGTTGGAGGTTGGTCTCTTCTGCCAGGCAACCAGCAACAGAACAAGGGGACACAGACTCAAATTGTGCTGGGGGAGATCTAGGCTGGATGTTAGGAGGAAGTTGTTGGCAGAGAGAGTGATTGGCATTGGAATGGGCTGCCCAGGGAGGTGGTGGAGTCACTGTGCCTGGAGGTGTTCAAGAAAAGCCTGGATGAGGCACTTAGTGCCATGGTCTAGTTGACTGGCTAGGGCTGGGTGCTAGGTTGGACTGGATGATCTTGGAGGTCTCTTCCAACCTGGTTGATTCTATGATTCTATTTTGTGAGTAAATGGTCAGAGCCTCTTTGTAAGAGGCAATCTAGAACACTTACTTAAGTGTTCTAGATTGCCTGTTCCCTGTGTGCATAAATATCCAAACTGTAACTTTTGAACACTGTAAATAAGTTTTCTGGCAAGATTTCATGTCAATAAACAATTTTCTTAGGTATTAACAATCTTCTCCTGGACATCAAAATTAATATCCATTATTAATTTTGTGTAATTTGTAACAAGACCTTAAAATAGAAGTGTCAGCACCACAGGAAAAGGAAATTAAGGAAGAAGTGGCTTAATATTGTTGTTCCTCCTCGAAGTTCTGCCATAATGTGATTTCAGGAGGTGAAACTGTGACTTCCATGTGCTGTCTCAACAGTTATTTCTCTACAGCTGCCCTCAGTAGCAGAAATCAACTGTCCTGTTCTGGTAAGATCTCAGGATGTGAAAAGGTGAATTAAGCTATTATAGCTGATCAAAGGTTCCAAGAACAGAGAGGCATGAGGAAAGAGAAACTAAAGATGATACAAAAGAAGAGGATGTTCTGTATCTAGATAGGATGGTGGTTTTTTTTTTTTTTTCAATTGTTGGTTTTACAAGCAGAAACTTCAAGCTCAGATTTGTGGCACCCTTGTCCCAAATGCATCTACCACTTTACAGCCCACAGGAAACAGAGAGCATGCCAGTACCTCCATTATGCTGGTTCACATTCAGCTCTGTGTAGATAGCTCATGAAGGTAAATTTACATTAAGATACTTAAGCTTAAATCAAAGTAGCAAAGGCACAGGAGCTCTTTCCAGCTTGCCAGCAGTGCTTTGGGGGTTTGTTGGAGTCACCAGCTCAGCAGGCAGGTTTTACATCTTGTGTTATGCTTGCTGCCCTGACCACAATGCATTTACCCAATTAGCTTTCTGCCAGTTGTGCTCTGTGTGTCATCTATGTGTACCTTGATGTGGTTTCTTCACCCAGCAAAACACAGGTTGAAGATTTGAACTCTACATAAATGCAGGGCAGGCAGAGAGAGTTGTAAGAGAGCTGTCTTGTATTGTACACGATTTCTTATATGTAACTTTGATATTAGAAATAGAAACTTCTTTACGTGGAGGGTGTAGAGCACTGGAACAAGCTGTCCAGATTGGTGGTGGAGTCTCCATCTCTGGAGTCATTTAAAGCTTGCCTGGACACTGCCTTCTGCAGCCTGCTCTAGATGAACCTGGTCTGTCAGAGTGCCGGACTAGATCTCCAGAGGTTAATTACAACCCTTATCATGCTGTGATTCATCAACTTCCAAGGTATTTCAGGAGAAAACTCTTCAATAGCCATAGGAGAGAGCAGTGTGAGACACAAGACACAGAAATGGTTGGAATGTTTTTTTTTGGCTTCCTGGTGCTGTTTTTAAGCAGCACTTTTTTTTCAGAGTACTTCTCAATTGTTAGCAAAGGTTATCAGGAAGAGGTGCTTGAGAAGAGGTAACATGGCAAGTGACTCTGCCATTGTGAGCTAAGGGATTGTTGTGGTAGGCCTGACAGGCCCAAAAGAGGCTTATACATGTCCTGCCTTGCCTAGGCATGTTTTTCTGCTCTACCGGAGAGGCAAGCGTGGGAAAAGGACACAAAAGAACCTGTAGCCACTGAGTCTGGCCTGCCCAGGGTCCTGTGGTAAACAAGGTACACACACCTGCCTAGTGCAAAGCCTGTGCTTTTCCCAAATCAGGGAAAAGAGAGCTTATGGCTTTGCCTAACATGGTAAGGTTTGGCTAACTGCCATCCTGGTTGGCCATTCTGTGTCCAAAGGGTAATTAATCTCGGTTCACACTGATAAAAGGAGACATGCAGGTAAACCAATGTGCTCACTCCCCTGTTCTCTGCTCTCTCTGCTGTGCTCAGCCATGCCCTGCCATTGCTTGCTGCAGTTGCACACTGCCCTATTGTTTGCTGGTAAACTCTGCTGCCGCGAGTTGCCGGGAGCAGACCCTGGATGCCTGCAAGTGATCGGCCTGTGTGGCCAGCGTGACATCATCCTGAAACTACATCACACGACATCCTGCCTCTACACCTGAAGGTCCTGCTTAGAAGAGCCAGGAGACAAGGCCAGAGATTGTCTGCCTCTTTCCCCAGCAGCCAGGAAGAATTAAGTCTCCACGTCTGACAAGAGAGAGTCCTCTGCAAGCCTTTGGGCACTGTCTGGACAGTGGCTAAGCCCCACGAGTCAGGTAATAATAATTTGTGAGTAAATGCTTAAATGCCTCTTTGTAATTCTTCATTGCCTTCTGCCATGAGCAGAAAATGCTCCTTGAGTCCATCTACTGGGCAAGCAGCATACTGACCGCAAGAGGCATCTGACCATGGGAACCTTCTCTTCCAGTTCAATCAATGTTTATATATTTAGCTGGTTATCACTAGATCTAGATATTACAGATCTTATCCACAGAATGTTTCCACGACCATGTAAGAAGCAAAATATTATTAAAATGAGTGGTCAGGGGTGGTGAGAGTTCTAAGTAGCAACATTAATAAACAATATTCATTTTGGAAAAATATAATCTCGCATCAATTACTCTCCCCTCTGCAACAGGGGTTTGAACAATTCCTCAGTGTAAACCTGCATCTGTTTTCCAGGGTCTTTCATCGTGTCCAGTTCTGGGACCCTCAATTCAAGAAGGATGTTGAGGTGCTGGAACATGTCCAGAGAAGGGCAACAAAGCTGGTGAGGGGCCTGGAGCACAAATCCTATGAGGAGAGGTTGAGGGAGCTGGGCCTGTTTAGCCTGGAGAAGAGGAGGCTCAGGGGTGATCTTATTACTGTCTACAACTACCTGAAAGGGCATTGTAGCCAGGTGGGGGGTGGCCTCTTCTCCCAGGTAACCAGCAATAGAACAAGGGGACACAGTCTCAAGTTGTGCCAGGGTAGGTATAGGCTGGATATTAGGAAGAAGTTCTTCACAGAGAGAGTGATTTCCCATTGGAATGGGCTGCCCAGGGAGGTGGTGGAGGCACCATCCCTGGGGGTCTTCAAGAAAAGACTGGATGAGGCACTTAGTGCCATGGTCTAGTTGATTGGATAGGGCAGGGTGATAGGTTGGACTGGATGATCTTGGAGGTCTCTTCCAACCTGGTTGATTCTATGATTCTATGATCAGCAGAGCCTTAGCAACAATCTCTCCTCAAAATGCCATACTGATACTTAAAACCAAACCATTTCAAAATGCAAGTGTTATGGAAAGCCCAGAAGTGAGAGACATATGACACCGTCAGAATCTGATACTCACCGAGTATTAGACCAATAACTGCTCCCTATCCAGTCCATATTTCTATAAAACATGTAGTGGCCATTAAATTTAGTTTGAAACTCCTTGTCTACTTTTACCCAAGTAAGGAGATGCACACAGAGCATTCACACAGACCTTGTTCCCATAGAACACTCACTCAGTCATCGAGCCAAACAGTGACAAAGACTAACCATGAAGAGAAGTTTGCACAGACCAGACAATATAGCTCAACAGGAATGGTAAGTTGGTTTCCTTGGGGTGGATTTTGGGTTTTGCTTGTTTGGCTTTGCAAAGTAAGGGAAACAATGTGGTTTTACCCAGAAGATAAAGTACAGAATGAAGTGCAGCTTTATATGGTTCTTCAGCTGCCCAGAACATCAGACTTCACTGCTTTGCTTTCAGCTTTCTTTGAAGCTTAAAAAAGGTTGTTACCAGAAATCTGATGCCCAAATACATCTAGGCACAACCTCTACTACAACAGATTTGGCATGATGTAACTCCTGGTATTCATCTGCACACCACCTTATCAAAGACATACTCCTAAACAAGGACAGATACTCTCTTGCACTTCAACTAAATAAAGCACAATTAATGCAAAATCACAAAATAAGCCACCTGAGAGCTGCACATTTTTTTTCCCCAAAGAATCTTACTCTTAGTATCCTAGAAGATCCTCCTCCTCTTTTCAAAGCTAACACTGCACATGGCAGGAAGAGGAGAAGTTACTTAATCTAAACACTCAAATTCAGTTCTGCAGCAACATATTTGTTCTTCATACAGTGCTCACAAAGGAAAATGGCTACAGGCATATTAAGCAGATTTTAATGTATTTGATCTTTCTCTGCATCTACCATGGTGGTTTACATTCTATACTGGTAAAATTAAATGTGTGATGATAAACATTAAACACAACACATGCCTTGTAAGCACCTGAAGTCCAGAACAGGAGACATGCCAGGTGAGATACTTTAATCAAAATAGCCTAAGGACATGAAGGGAAATTGCTTCATTTCCTACCATGAGAGAACAATCCAGTGTCTCCTGAAAGAAATAAGGATGGGAAAGCCAAGACATTCTTCATGTTTTAAACTCAGAGGAGAAAATGCACAGCAGCTGTTCTGACCAAAGTACCTTCAGAAGAATGTATGTGGTAGAAAGATATAGGTTATAGAAGGAAGGTGCAGCTTCAGGGAGTTGAGAGAGTCCAAAGGAAGGCTACAGGGATGATGAAGGGACTGGAGCACTGCCTTACGGGGAATGGCTGAGCGACTTGGGGCTGTTTAGTCTAGAGAGAAGAAGATCAAGAAAGGATCCAATAAACATATAGAAATATCTGAGGGCTGGGTGTCAAGAAGGAAGGGACAGCCTCATCTCTCTTGTGCCCTGTGACGGGACAAGAGGCAATGGATGTAAACTACAGCACAGAAAGTTCCACCTCATGTTGAGGTGGAACTTCTTTACTGTAAGGGTGAAAGGCTGGAACAGGCTCCCCAGGGAGGTTGTGGAGCCTGTTTCTCTGGAGACTTTCAAGACTTATGTGGATGCATTCCTGTGCAACCTGCAATAGTTTATACAGTCCTGCTCTGGCAGTGGAGTTGGACTTGAAGATGTTCAGTGGTCCCTCCCAACCCCTAACATCCTGTGATCATGTGACTCTGAGACACGCCAGCTTAGCTGTGGGGCTCATCAGCCTCTTAACTAGCATGTGATGGCAGCTAAAAGTAGCTAAAAAAGAGCCTTATGGTGGAAAAACACTAAACATAAACCAATAAAAGAATAATTTCACTTCAAAAATACATTTTTATATGCTATCTTTTTGTGTCTTTGAAAACAAACTTTCCCTACAGTGGATCAAATAAACATGTTTTTAACCCTAAACTTTTACTTAGAAGCAGCCTGATCCCAGGATATCTGGTACATAACAAAATGTCCTACCACCAAGGACATGAAGAAGCCTTGAAATACTCAAGTTTCAGCTGAGTTCAAAGCTTCTCAGAGGATAACAGCATGCTCTTTTCCTAAACTGGGGACTGCATGGGTCACTGCAGGAACCTGGGTGCAGAAAGAGTTAGTGTGATGAGTCTTGGTCCTCAAGGAATTCTACAACGAGCATGAAGCTGACATATGAGTCATCAAAACACAGTGTAGAAGTAAGCTTTATAATTCAGCTACAGCTTGATTTGAACAGACTAAGATGCCATTTAACTTTGCTGATCATAGCAAGCCGTGCTGTATTTTTGATCAAGATCTACATCAGTTTTACCATCAATAGCTTTGTTTCCCACAAGTTGCTGCCACAGACTAAAAAATGAGAGTCCATCTAGGAAAAAAAAAAACAAAAAAGAGAAAATGGGAAGTTTTTTGCTTGAGATAGAATTGGTAGCATAAAAACCATCCCAGGGCCTACTCAGAAACATGAATTCCATCAGTGTACACTGCTGAGAACAGATGCTGATGTGTCTTTCCTCAGTCAGATTTAATCTTGCTTCAAATTGCTGAGGGGGACGGCACAGCAATCACAACAACAGTGTGAGAAATATGTGTTTGATCCGATCAACTTGTGGCAAGAGGCCACAGACAGGGAGGAAGAGGGGTTTTGAATGGAGCTGCTCTCCTCCTTGCACAACCATCACAAAAGCATACACTTGGCTTAAGATAACAGCAATAAAGAATTAGAAACTAGAAAGATTGGTGGAGGAGGAAGGCAGGTGGAAGAGACAGCCTTTGTGCATGAGCAAACCAAGGACTAGTTTGGAGTTCACGGGAAGGACACTTGAGGAAGACCCCTTACTTCATCACTGAAGACCACCAGAGGGACCACTGGATAAAAAGAGACATGCGTGGAAGAGACACCTCCCATTCTTAGAACTGATAAAGAAAACCCAACCTTTTCTTAGAATTAGCACTGAATATGTAATAGAATAGGGTATAAAAAGAGAAAACTGAAGGCAAAGTGTGTGTGTTAGGGCAGAGCAGAGCCTCCCCACGCACCCAGGCCTGTGCATTGCTTGATTCCTGCAACTCTATTAAAGCCTTCACTTGCATGAATGCAAGTTTATGCCTGTTGTTTATGACATGAGGAAGTCTCCAGGGATGACTTCACACCCACAAGAAGTTTTTTCACTGATTATTTGGATCCATGTTTGTCTTCAGCACCGAGTTCCTTTCTGGGGTAGAGAAAACAATCAACATACACATTTCTAGAGGAACTTGACAGGTGTTAGCACCAAATGTTCAAGCACTTTGTGCACACTGGTTGAACACAGCGTACTGTTTAATCTGCCAAAAGAGGAAAACATCCAAATTCTTCTGTTCTTGGGGTCCACACCACATGCCTAGCAAAGAGCAAGCACATCAAGACTCTCTTAACACAGTCCCTGCAAGCGAGCAGTGGTTGATGAATGACAGCAGACTCACAACCCAGCTGGGTCAGGGGATCTCTCTTCTCCCCAAGATTCCCTCACTTGTAGCTAAAACCCTCTTCTGATGCTTGCACCCTGCTGTGGTGGAAGGCTTTTGCCAGTAACCTTGAGAGCTGTTTTTATCTGGAATTATAAACCTGGAGTTTAAGAAACATATGTTGGATAAAGGGTGAAGATCAAAAAAGAAACGTGTTGGTAACCAAAAACAGGAGGGTGAGAGTCGACCATTTGCCACTCCTTATACCCATCCCCCCCCGCCCCAATAAAGCCAACGAAAAGCAATAGCGACAATTAAAGCAAGACTCGGGATAAAGATTCTCACAGCCTGGTGTCCTGGTAGGGCATAAATCCTGCCAGGCAGGTTTAACCCTGGCTCTCCTCCTCTGTCGTGCTGGGGTCCCGAAGTGAGCAGGTGAGCAAGGCCGTGAGGGCTGCGTGGCTTCGCACCTCGTGTCGGGTGTCTTGTGCTGCCCTCGCCGTACCTGCGTGGCCAAAGGAGGCAGGAGGCTTTGAACGCATGGCTGAGAACCATGGTGCTAGTGCCTCTTGGCCAGCTTGGTTTCCAAATCAAGTACATAAAGGGGGATGATTTAGAAACCGCCTTTCTACGTTAGCCTTTCTGCACCCAGCAGGGAGCATGCCGCCTCCTCCTCGTCTGCGGCTCGTTAAGGGCAGCAGGTGTTGCAGCTGACACTGCTGGATTAGCAGCATCTCTTCCCTCTGTCTGAAACATTTGTGCTTTACCCTGGGATCACATCGTGAGTTTGAAAGCTTCTTTCATACAGGAGACTTACTCAGGGACCAAAAGAGTCAGGAGTATATGCTAGAGTGATTGCCAAGACTCCATAGGCATAGTTAGAGTTTTTCCTGTTCTTGCGTTACTGTTTTCCAAGTTCTGATTGTTTAAACTGTTTAATTCTGTGCAATTGCTTCCTGTCGACTGACAACCCAAAGGACCTCAGGGATTTCCCCCCGGGTTTTAAATATTAATAATAAAAACCATATTCACACAGAAATTAATAGTCATATTTCATAACGATTACTAATTGCCAGTACACCTAGGAAGAACCTAGGCCATTTACAAATGAAATCATTGAGATAACCAAAGTTCCTAAGAGCCACAAGTTCCCACAGAGGTATCACCATAAAGATAGCATTTGATTCTTACCAAAGGCCTGGCCTACAGAGCCCCATGAACAACACCAAGGAACCTGAGAAAGGGCTTTTATGCCACATTAATTGGACACAAACAAGGCCAACAGTCAGCAGAGGAAGTACAAGAAACCTAAGGAAGAAGAACTGGTAAAGCTCATAGAGGTTTTTTAGCATCTCAGTCTAATTCCTCAACACTGATGAATGTCTTCAGCTCTGACTGAAAAACCTTTTATCCAAGTAAGCACACAATCTTGCTTTCAGTCTTCCTTATTTCCTGGCCTCACTGCAGCATTCAACAGAACTACTAATACCAAAATCATGTACACTGATGTATATAAACTCTTTGCAGGGGCAACATTTAAAACTGTGGACTAATCACAAAGCAATACATATGTCTTTGTTCAGACAGTAACAGAATGTATTACAATACTTCTTCACTCACCTATATCTGAAATCTGTCCTGTAAAGATAGGATGCTTCAAATCACTACGACACTACAAAGAGCAGAATATAAGATAGAATTGTTTTCATTTGCCAGCTGAGAATTGTTTGCTGTTTATCCTGCACTGCAATGCTGATGCATACTCTCCATCTTAAAAAAAAAAAAAAAAGGAATACATTTGGTACTGGAATAAAAGAGGAAAAGAAGCTTCAGCAAATGCATCTGATGATATTAACAAGCTCACATTAAAACAACCAACCCCCCGCCAGACAGAAAAGAAGCTATTAGCACTGCTAGAGCAAGCCACAATGTATTGATTGGATGGGAAGCTATAAAGTCCAGGACTTTCAAAAGGCAATACAGCATCATCTACCCATTCAGAACAGCATCCTCCCCACCAGGAACTCATAGCTTCGAACTGACAGTGTTTAAGCATGCAGTTATCCTGAACACTATATTCGTTTTCTGCTCATCTATGGTGGAAAAAAACCACGAGGCAAAACTATCACCAAGATCCAAACATGAGAAATGCTTGAATAAAATCCTCTACTACCATAAAACTCTTGGGAGCTCGTTGAAATTGTGCCCAGATCCAGAAGGCAGGCAGTTTAATTTAGAAATATCCCTCCACCTTCCTCCTCCCCTCAGCCCCTAGTCAAATCTAATAAAGCAGACCCAGCTGGGGCTGTAAAGAAACAGCCATCAAGTTGCACAAAACCACCTCTCTGACAGCACCAATTTCATCAGCCATTTTTCACCATGTGCAACCTTAGACCCAGCCTGGTGGGACTGGCAGCAGATGACTGCAGAGGATAATGATAAGCAGCACAGCTCTGAATTAATTTCTTTCTTTCTTTCTTTCTTTCTTTCTTTCTTTCTTTCTTTCTTTCTTTCTTTCTTTCTTTCTTTCTTTCTTTCTTTCTTTCTTTCTTTCTTTCTTTCTTTCTTTCTTTCTTTCTTTCTTTCTTTCTTTCTTTCTTTCTTTCTTTCTTTCTTTCTTTTTAAACTAAGCTCAAATTTTAGGATTTTGGCTTGCATCCCCTTTTGCCTGTATTCCACTGGAAGCTGTTCTAAAAATAAACAAATAAACTAAATTTAGAAGCTGCAGTCAGGTCAGTAGAGGGCTAATCTTGTCCATAATGGGGTGACTTCCTCCCTGAAGAAACCCACAAAAACATGTGTTCCTCTGCAACATCCCAGGAGATTCTCTTGATGCTTAAACTTGGCAGCTTTTCCTCATGTGAATTATTGCATTATGATTTGCCTTAAAAATCAAAAGCCTAGGAGGCATTTATCCAGTTAAAAAACAACTGAGAGGCCTTTTAGCTCTTACTTTATGCTCAGTGTCAAGAGGTCTTCTGTGAAAGATTTCATTAATTTGAGCAGAATTGAAGGAAGCTGCCCACACAACCACTCCTTATTAATTGTAACTGTACTATAGTAATTGTATGAAAACATGCTCCCTTCCACATGATGCAGAAGCAATGACCCCTGAGCTCTGATGGAGAAGCACCCATACAAGATATACCTGCTTCCAGATGTACCCTTGTTACTGAAGAAAACAACCTGTTCTCCCCTAACCCCCAAGGCACACACAAACTCTGCACACCTACACATAAACATTTCGTTAATAAGCTGTGGTGGGCTGAAATTACACCCAAAAATAAAATCACCAGATTAGCTCAGAAGGTTCTGGAGTAACCATCCCTGGAGATGTTCAAGAAAAGACTGGATGAGGCACTTAGTGCCATGATCTAGTTGACTGGATAGGGATGGGAGATAGGTGGGATGATCTTGGAGGTCTCTTTCAACCTGGTTGATTCTATGACTCTATGAAAATGAAGCTATTGTTGCCAAGCAAGCCAAAATCTAAAAGCATGTAATACAACGTATGAGTACAAAATACATTTACATACACTTAAAGTTATTTAAAATTCAGAAATAAGAGAAAAAAATCCAATTGTTCTCCCACCCCTCTGGACAAGGGAACAAGGGAATAGGTCTCCCCACAGAGAAATCTGCTATCTATTGAGCCATAAAGAAGAATCTCAGCCAAGGTCAGCAAAGCCATGCAAAAGCATCAGCCATAAGAGAGAAAAGGAAGGGAAGAACAGTTGGTGCAGCACACTTTATTCTAACCTGCAAGCTAATGGAATGATATAGACTTATCATTACTTTTCTTTTGCATCCAATACTCCATTTTATTTATTTTTTACTATTTACTCTATTAAATATCTCTAGGAGTTTCCTATTTGTTGTTTAAAATTAAGACACTAAGCTAAAGAACTGGTTTTAAACCACCACATAAGCCATGCATAAAGACATGCATAGGGGACTTTATCCTTAATATTATTGAAATAGTGAAGTTAGGCAAGATGTTTCAATAAATAAATTACACGTGATAAGCCTAAATACCTAAGAGATGCATTCATAGGCTAAAAGCAGATCAGTGCAGAGGTACTGTACAAACAAGAGGGAAAACAAAATCAATGTACACACACCCCTCCTCATAGCCATCCCCCAAACCAGCCAAACAAGACACACAAGCAGCTTCATCAACAAAACATTTGTGGATCACTCCTCCCCCTACATGTTTCTGTCCCTCCCAGCGACACCCACACAGTAGCTGCATATAGCAAAGCAAAATATCATTAAGACTGTTTCTATCTGTAAAGGAAGCAGGCAAAACAGAGGTAAAAAAACAAACCAAGAAATACAGCACGTTTATTTAGAGCAGCAGCATTCCTTCTTTCCTTCCAAACTGTGAATTTCAGTGCTGGGATTTAGGAGCAATTTTATATCTGTTGAGGAAGAAGAAGAAAGTAGCTGTAAGCTCCCTGGGCCAGTCTATGAGCTGTGCTTAGGAATGTGTGCCACCCCCTCCATCACATACAGAGGCCTGGGTGCAAGACAAGCGTGGAGCTGCCAGAAGCTTCCTTTGCTATGATTCCTTCTTCCTGCCAGAATACATTCCCACTCTGAACACGTACGTTGCAATATGCCCTTTGCAAATATCCAACTGCAGTAAGACAAATCTTGCTTGGGACGCAGGAGTACATTGGAGCAGCCCACAGCTAACACTCAAGCACTTCACTCTCACTATCAGCGGTCTCTTGAAGAAGCACACAACAAAACCTGACTCCCAGTGTTGAAACGCCAGATCTTACAGATTTTCAGCTGCAGGTGGGCATGGCCAGCGTGGTAGCTGACAGCACCAGGACAAACTCTTTCAGGTTTGGCTTACACAGAGTTTATCTGTCTGTCCTCTCCATACCCAAACAGCTGAATCAACTTTTATTCACTCGCTGGAGATTCCCAGCCACAACATATTAGTTCTGCCAACTGGGCTCACAAATACAAACTCAGGAAGACACAGTGCCAGGGCTGACATGATCTGGATCTATCATTAAGCCTCCTGATTCCCTTTGAATATCACTCCAGCTCAGGAAGCCTGCAGCTGGCTATAATCAGGAACTCATGTCAAAGAGAGGAAGTAACCTTCATGCTTTGCATGGGATGGCTTCTGCACTGTCTTGGAGAACATCTGCAAATTGCCAATCAGAGATGCAAACCAGAGGAAGATTTGTTTGTTTTGTTTTGTTTTCTCTCTATTTCTTCTTCTTCTTCTTCTTTTTTTTAAGTCTTTTTTAAGCTGTCCCTGTTCAAAAAGTGGTGATGTCAGGCTGGAAAAAGAAGTGCTCAGCTTCAAGATGAGTTATTATTGCTAGTAATTAACATAAAGCAGACAACCACAATGAAGACCACTAGATGCCATTTAGTCAAGAAAAGCACTACTATTCTTTCAATCAGAATTCTGTGAACCATAGAATCACAGAGTGAATCAGGTTAGAAAAGACCTTTGAGATCGTCAAGTCCAACCTATTACCCAACATCATCTAATTAACTAGACCATGGCACTAAGTGCCACGTCCAGTCTTTTTTAAGCACTTCCAAGGACGAGGACTCCGCCACCTCCCTGGGCAGCCCATTCCAATGGTCAATCACTCTGCCTGTGCATATTTTCTTTCCTAAAATCCTGGTATAGCTTGAGGCTGTGTCCTCTTGTTATGTCACTGGTTGTCTGGGAGAAGAAACCAACCCCCACCTGGCTACAACCTCCTTTCAGGTAGCTGTAGAGAGCAATAAGGTCTCCCCTGAGCCTCCACTTCTCCAGGCTAAACAACCCCAAACAAGCATCAGCATCAAAATCTGGATCCCTGAAGAAATGCAGGCCAGTGACCTCAGGCCCAGGAAGCCCATGTTGCAGCCTGGCCAATCCTGGCTCAGCATATTATATCAGCCAGAGACTCTTTGAACAAGGCTTTCCAGTTCCTCTGGAAACTCATAAACAGGTTGAAATCAGTTAAAGATCAGACAAGTGAAGAAATGGTTTGCACTAAAGTCAACAGCTGATGTTTTAAAAACTGAACTGCCAGTGCCAACCCCTAAAAAGGCTACCACATGTAGTTGTGGAGGTTAAAACAAATCTGTAGTGCCTGGCTATAAACATCAGAGAGCTGTAGTAGTATAAGACAGCCATATCCAGGGTAAATCCTACAGAATAACTTTTGCAAGGTCAGTGACAGTCACAACTAGAATCCATAGCCATTTTTGGTCCTGAGATCACCTACCTAGACTTCAAAAACAAATGAGAGAAGGAGAAGATGCCATTAGTGAACTCAAGAGGTAGCTGGCTGGAATGCAACTTCATAGAGTTAAGGAAAATCAAGTGTGCAATAATCAGATCAAATATACAATACAAAAACTGGGTTACAGATTATGTACCTTGTCAGCCAGCTATGAACATAAAGGGTCAGACAAAGATGTAGAGTTTCTTTTCACACACACACACCTTTTTTTTTTTTAAGTCCTTTAAAATAGGTACTTTAAAAAGCACTGACTTCACCAGTCGTACAGGGTAACATGTTCCTCCCTAGGAAATGTTAGGAGTTCTGAAATTACCATCCACAGCACAGTGTTCCCAGGGAAGCATGTATTAGAAGGACTGTGGTTAGTAGGTCAGAGACTTTCTCCTCCCCCTCTACTCTGCCCTGGTGAGGCCACATCTGGACTATTTTGTCCCATTCTGAGTCCCTCGGTTTGAAAAGGACCTCAGGGAACTGTTTGAAAGAATTCAGCTCAGAACCACAAAAATGATGGAGTGGAGCATCTTCCTTACGAGGAGAGACTGAGGCAGCTGGGACTCTTTAGTTTGGAGAACGGGAGACCGAGAGGGGAGCTCATGAATGGTTACAACTATGTAAAGAGTGAGTGCCAAGAGGATGGAGTCAGATGATGCCCAATGCCAGGACAAGGAGTAATGGGTGGAAGTTGAGGCATAGGAAGTTCCATGGAAACACGAGGAAGAATGTTTTCACTGTGAGGGTAAGGGAACACTGGAACAGGCTGCCCAGGGGTGTTATGAAGTCTCCCTCTCTGGAGATATTCAGGACCTGTCTGGATGTGTTGCTGTGTGATCTTGTATAGGTGATCCTGCTCTGGCAGGGGGGCTGGACTGGATGATCTTTGGAGGTCTCTTCCATCCCCTGAGCTTCCGTGGTTCTGCGAAAGCAGATTCCTGGATTTCAAACTCCCTGCAATGCTACAAACTCTAACAGAAATTCTGGGTCAAAGCTGTTCCATGAGTTCCACTGCTCCCAGGCCAAAATCTCCCAAAAAAACAAAACCATAAGATGTATGCAGAGTTAATGTCTGCAGTGCTGTATCATTGCATTGGCAGGTTTAGAGAAAAACAAACCCCTCACTTGGCTCTTTTCCCTTTGGATTTACAGATAATGGCTCTGTTTTCAAACTGCATATTCCTTTCACATAGGATTTCCCTAGTTACAGCTGTACTACACAGTTTCTCACTGAACCATGTAATTAGGCTACATCTTCAGCTGACTACATAAACTGACCTTCAGATGCAACAACTGTGTGCTCCGACTGACATTCTGGACGTGCAGAACTAGCCTTGGCCACATCTTCCTTCTACTGAAACAAATGTCAAAACTTCCTTTCACTAAAAGACTGAGAAATTCTTTACAGAAGCAAGCATAAAAGCCCTGGACAAAGAATAACAAACTAACAAAATCAGTTGAATATATTTAAGGAAAACAGAAGAAAAGTCAGTGAAAACTGCTGAGTAGCAGTTGATGGCCCTGGGACAAACACCTGACTGCTGCAAAGAACTGTGGCTTTACAGTTCACAAAATCAAAGAATTGTCAGGTTTGGAAGGGACCTCAAGAGTCACCTGGCTCCAACCCTCCCTACCATGGGCAGAGACACTTTCTGCTAGGTCAGATTGCTCAGAGTCACACCCAGACTGACTGAAAACTTCCAGGGATGAGACTTCCACCACCTCCCTGGACAACCTGTTCCAGTGTCTCATCACTCTCGTGGTGAAGAACTTCTTCCTAACATCTAATCGGAATCCACCTTTATCTAGGTTGGATTCATCCCCCCAGTCCTATCACTACCTGATACCCCAAAAAAGCCCCTCACCATCTTTCTCGTAGGACTCCATTAGATACTGGAGGTTATGAGACCTGCAAGTCATCACATAGACCTGAGTATAGGATTGACCTAAGGTTTTGATGTCTTTATCAGTGCTGTTTTCATAACTAATCTGCTTCTCAAGAATGAAAGTCTGATACAATTGTTTCAAACTTACGGCTATTTGAAGCTAGCATCATTTCAGAGATACAATGATGTCCTTCAACTTCCTCAGTTAGGGAACAGACAGAAACTACTTTTTTTGGGAGAACTGAATGTTCAGGTGCAGATATAATGTTGCCCAAGTTCAAACAAGTAATTTTTCTTCTCTTTTAAGTAGTTATTGCAGATATTTTCAAGGAGCCTCTCACCAATAAACAGTTCCCACTCAAGGACCTGTGGCATACTGCACAGACATTCCTACTGCCATGCCCCAGTTGATCCTTTGAGTTCTACTAACAGGCAGGAAAGGGTTCAGGTCACTTCAGCGAAGCATTTATTGGACTTATACAAGGAATGATTCATTCACAGCTTGATGAATGTTTCTCTGTGGCCTATACTGGCTCCTCAATTCAAGAGAGATGTTGAGGTGCTGCCACTCCCCAGCAGATAGGAGCTGGAGTTGTTTAGCCTGGAGAAGAGGAGGCTCAGGGGAGACCTCACTGCTGTCTACAACTACATGAAGGGACATTGTAGCCAGGTGGGGTTGGTCTCTTCTCCCAGGCAACCAGCAACAGAACAAGGGGACACAGTCTCAAGTTGTGCTGGGGGAGGTCTAGGCTGGATGCTAGGAGGAAGTTGTTGGCAGAGAGAGTGATTGGCATTGGAATGGGCTGCCCAGGGAGGTGGCAGAGTCACTGTCCCTGGAGGTGTTCAAGAAAAGCCTGGCTGAGGCACTTAGTGCCATGGTCTAGTTGACTGGCTAGGGCTGGGTGCTAGGTTGGACTGGATGATCTTGGAGGTCTCTTCCAACCTGATTGATTCTATGATATTCTTCTTAAAAGACTACAAAAAGGTTATTTTCAGTACCTTGAATGAGCAAAGACATCTGTTCTTAAATATCTTCTAAACCCAGAAATCTGAAATTCCCACCCCAGGTCTCTGCAATATCAAGGTAATAAATCCTTGTGGCTGGGCTTTAAGGTGCAAAAGGTACTTTTCCCCCCACTTCATGAGAGACCAGCATAGACTTTTGAGTCCCTCCGCTGCATTCATCAGGTTACTTGTCACCACCGTCACAGTCATCCAGGCATGGTATCGCAGCAACTGTTCTGATCTCAAAGCTCTCAGGGTTTACTGGGATCTCAAAGCAAGAACAAGGCATGAGGAGCATATGGCCTTTCTGAACTCATAAACGGGCAAATCTCAAAGCAGGGCAGGCTCAGCAGCTGCTCTTGTGAAGTGTAATCACCTTCAGAACAACCTTGAAAAGACCTGAAGAACTGTGCCAAGAAATTGTCCAAGAGCACCATACTGCACAGCCCAACCCTCTTAGTGTGAATAACTGTAGTGTTCAGCTTAGAGACTGCTGTGGCACCACTCTACTCAGCAGCACGAAACGCCTACAGCGCGAGCCTCGTGCCCGCAAGGCATCACTGCTGGCTTGGTTGTGCCAGTCTGAAGGCTGCCTCCCCATCTGTGTGCACCACCCTCAAGTTATTTTAACACAAACCACATCGTCACTCGTTCTTCCCTGCTCTGCATCCACTTGCTTCCTCTTAGAATCACAGAATTTTGGTTGGAAAAGAGGTCACTGAGTCCAGTCATTGAGTCCAATCATTGACCCAACACCACTATGGTCATTAAACTACATCCCAAAGTGCCATGCCCACATGTTTCTCGAACACTTTCAGAGACAGTGACTCTACCACCTCTCTGGGCAAACTACTGCCATGCCTGACTGCTCTTTCAGTAAAGAAATCTGTCTTAATGTCCAATCTAAACCTCCCATGGAGCAATTCCAGGCCACTTCCTTTCATCCCATCACCTGATACTAGAGAGGACTGACCCCCAGCTCACTACAATCTCCTTGCAGGTAGTTGTAAAGAGCAATGAGGTCTCCCCTCAGCCCTCTCTTCGCTAGACTAAACAATCCCAGTTCCCTCAGCCATTCCTCATAAGACTTGTTCTCTAGACCCTTCACCAGCTTTGCTGCCCTTCTCTGGACACATTCCAGCACCTCAGTGTCTTTCTTGCAATGTGGGCCCCAAAACTGAATGCAGTATCCAAGGTGTGGCCTCATCAGTGCCAAGTACCGGGGTACAATCTTTTTCCTACTCCTGCTGGCAGTTCCTCCAGGGGGCTGCTGTGAGAAAAGGTGCCAAAGGCCTCACTCAAGTTCAGATAAACATCCACTAAACAGGTCACCTTGTCATAATGGCACTCAAGATGGCCTGTTTCAGGTCAGACTGACAGGTCTGTAGTTCCCTGGGTCATCCTTCTGGCCCTTCTTGTAGGTAGGCATCCCATTTGCCAATCTCCAGTCAGCTGGAATCTCACCACTTAGCCAGGACTGCTGGTAAATGACGGGAAGTGGCTTGGTAAGCACTTCTGCCAGCTCCGTCAGCATCTACAGATGTATTCCATCCAGCCTCATAGATTTGCCTCCGTGTAAACGGGGCAGCAGGTCATAAATTGACTCCTCTTGGACTATAGAGGCTTCATTCTCCTCTCAAACCCTATCTTGCAGCTCTGGGAACTGTGTACCTAGAGAGCAACTGGGCTTACTACTAAAGACTGAGATGAAGAAAGTATTCAATATCTCAGCCTTATCCTTGACCACTGTGTTCCTTCTGCCTCAACAAAGGACAGAGATTCTTCTTAATTCTCCTTTTGTTGCCAATCTATTTGTAGAAGCATTTCCTGTTCTCTTTAACAGGTAAAGGCTAATTAATTTACAGTTGGACTTCTCAGCTCCTTAAGGACAGCAAACCAAGTATCCTACTCCATCCAGCCTGCTTTGCAGGCTTGCAATAGCTTTAACAGACTTCAGTTTTTAACATGTTGCTTCAGTCAGTTCATTTCTAATCTTGTTTCTATGGCTCTGCCATCACACTGCCTCTCTGCCTCTTTCTGCTATCTCACCACGTCTGTTGCCAGCAAACTGTTTAACTTGTGCATTGCAATTTGAAGGATAATCCCTCCACCCTCAAAAGCAAGGTGGGATAAACAGATGCAACTTCTTGGCAGCAAGATCTCTCTTTTCAGCTTGTGCATCACCTGCAAAGTATTGCAGAGGAAGCCTCAAGGGATGAACCAGTTAATATGCAGTTAAGAATAACAGATTGCAGCTTCTCTGAAACACACTTTTCCATCACAGTGAACAAAACCAGAGATTAGCAAATGAATCCAGCAATCACTGTCCATCAACCCAGCTTGTGGCTCACCCCCACATAACGACTGCTTGCTACACTTGATGACACCTTTCTGTCAGCCACCATCACTTCTCATGGCCGTCACGTTCCTTCTCACAGCCATCATCTATGGCTCAAACACTACTGACCAAAGCAAGGCTATCACAGGCCACTTCATTTGCCTCCTCCATCTACAGCTGCTCAGATTTCTTTTTCTTACTTATTATTACTCCCTTTCCTATTACCTTCTTACTTATTTTATTACACCTACATATATTACTAGCTATTAATTATTCAGTATATATTAAGAGAAACATGACCCATTTCTTCTAGGAAACTTTTCCTCCTCTCCTTTGGCTCAGTTGTGTATAGGATGCTACAGCTCTGGGTCAGAGCTCTTACTCCAAATGAATGGGTATTGGGAGCCACATTTTGGCCTGGGTATGGCCCACTTGTGGATTCTGAATCATAGAATCAACCAGGTTGGAAGAGACCTCCAAGATCATCCAGTCCAACCTAGCACCCAGCCCTAGCCAGTCAACCAGACCATGGCACTAAGTGCCTCAGCCAGGCTTTTCTCGAACACCTCCAGGGATGGTGACTCCACCACCTCCCTGGGCAGCCCATTCCAATGCCAATCACTCTCTCTGCCAACAACTTCCTCCTAACATCCAGCCTAGACCTCCCCCGGCACAACTTGAAACTGTGTCCCCTTGTTCTGTTGCTGCTTGCCTGGGAGAAGAGACCAACCACTACCTGGCTACAATGTCCCTTCAGGTAGTTGTAGACAGCAATGAGGTCACCCCTGAGCCTCCTCTTCTCCAGGCTGCACACCCCCAGCTCCCTCAGCCTCTCCTCATAGGGTTTATGTTCCAGGCCCCTCACCAGCTTTGTTGCCCTTCTCTGGACACATTCCAGCACCTCAACATCTCTCTTGAATTGAGGAGCCCAGAACTGGACATAGGACTCAAGGTATGGCCTAACCAGTGCTGAGCACAGGGGAAGAATAACCTCCCTTGTCCTACTGGCCACTCTGACACAAAATAGCAGGTTAGTCAGACATGCAGTGGAAGGCATTTAAATCTAGCCTCCAACCTTAAAGTTTGCCAGATGGTTACTGCAATACTTGGGACTGGATCACATAAGTTAACATGGCTTCCACATGCCTTCAGGCACCCAACCATTGAAGCCACACAACTCAAGGAGCCCAGAGCAAGGGCTCAGCCTCTTCATGTCACATTTCTTCATCTCCTGTCAATCCCATTGAATATGCTCTGTTGCCCACAGGAGCCTTTTGTTTGCTCGTTTCTAAAATCTCAGGGTGCTGGGTGCTGCATGGGGCATTTTTCTTCTTGAAACCAACTGAAAGAACGTTCAAAATCACCTACACCTTCCACAAGAAGTAAGCATCACAATTCAAAAGAAAAAACACCCTTACCAAAACTGTTCAGCCTTCTAGTTAGCTGGTGTTTGAGTGCAGAAATAAATGCTCCAAAGAGTATTTTGGAACATAAAGTACGTTAACTTTTTTGCTTCTGTGAGTTTTGTTCTTTTTTTTCCTTCCATTTTTATAACTCAAGTTCTAAGGTTGGTTGTTTTATAAGGAACAGAAGGGACAGCCCAATTCCTGCATTTTCCTCACATCACAAAACAAACTAGGACACAAAATGGGTCCTCTTTCCAGCCAGTTTTGTAGCATATAAAGCATATTATCACTTAGAACCACTGAAGTCTTATAGTCAATACTTGAAAGTGCACAGCTTAGCAAGTTCTAAAAAGAATTACATTAAGGATAGATTACTCTTCCATACAGTGCTAAAAAAGCTTATTTCCAATATGTTTTATATCTTTGTGTGATATCAACTGGCTCTTGCTTTAACACATCAATAATTAGGCACCAAGACATTGATGCTCCTGTCAAGGTCAATAAATACTTCCATTATCTCCTCTGCCTTTCAGAGGACTGGAATAACAGAACAGAGCTGATTAAATTTGGGTTCTCACATCTTTATGCCTCTTGAAGCACAGTGGCGACATACATACATGTCTCTGTCCCAGCTATCACCTCAGCCCCTGCATCCTGCCCTTCTTTTATGAAACAACACTTAATCTTTCAAGATTATTTCCAAATCCTTCCACACATATTTCCTTCCAAGGAAAAAGTTATGCCAAATTCCCAGCTAAGGATGTGCTGACTTAGAAACACAGAATTCTCAGGGCTGGAAGGGACCTCAAGGATCATCTAGTTCTGATCCACCTGCCATGGGCAGGAACACCTCACACCAGATCAGGCTGGTCAGAGCCACATCCAGACTGGCCTTAAAAACTCCCCGGGATGGGGCTTCTACCACCTCTCTGGCAACCTGTTCCAGTCTGTCAGCACCTCATGGTGAAGAACTTCTTCCTAACATCCTTACTGGCCAATATGCCCTCCATGACCAACAATCTGGCCAAAGAGAAGAGATAAATTGAAACATTTTTTCAACAAGTCAGGGAGTATTCAACTCAGAGACCTGCTCCTTGGACAAGTTTGGTTGAACTTTTCCTCTATAAAATGCCAAGTCATGGATAAACCCCTGAGAGGCAGGATAATGAAGTGTATATTTGTCCTTCAAATCATTTGGTTTCATCTTGCCTGTGATTATGCAGGGTTTTTTGCTTTGTAAAATCAGTTTTGTTAACACAGATTTTGAAACAGGTGAAGGATTTTTTCACCCCATTTACAGTACTTCCAACCCCAGATATCTACCTTCCTGTTATCTAGGACAACAGGAAGAAAGACCTGTGATGAAAAGGTCTTTACAATGACAGCACAAAGGTAAAGACTAAGCAGGTTAGGGGAGTTAAAGCCCTGCCTCAAGCCAGCTGTCCTGAAAGGTTTCTCTCTGCCTTCAGTACTGTGAGGTCTCCAAATTGTTGCACTCCCTTATCTTCACAAAAACTTGTTCTGCAGCATACATATAACTGTACATATAAAAACACACATGAGAGACATTCACACACACAGAGCAATATTTTATATACACCTATAAAGTTATACTTACATACATATATATAAAGACACAGAGATCTCTGCACAGTTTCTCACAGGGGACCATTGCTTTCTTTACAAATGAAATTTATCAGTCTTTTCAGTGCTCATGTTGCCAAATGACACATATACATTAAACTAAAACACCTAACAAGAAGTTCTATCAACAGTCACTTCACACCTGCATATTTATGTAGCTATTGCAGAAAGCTAGTAGATAGTCAATAATTCCTTGGGGGCTGAATGAAATTAAATCAAAAGGAGGAGGAAAGGTGGTGATGCAAATGCTTGCCTTTAATCAAAATACCAGTCACTCTTCTTCTAGCAGCCAAAGCAGTACCAGGGTAAATGCAAAGACAAAGTAAGTAACCCAGCAGAAATATAAATGCCCCAAGTCCAGGCACCCCCTAATTAAAATGTGGGAGGCTTCCCCCAAGACTGTAAAGTGTCAAATATTTGCTTTTGCAGAGTCCTTTTTGCAGACAAATTGTGGGAAACTATCTTCAAGAATAACATATAAATCCCAGCCTTGTTAGTCTGAAACTGTAGGCTGCTGCTCCTCTAAAGTGTTCCCACCGCAAGTATCACTGCCACTGCATCATCACCCTGCAGCTTCTTCAGGGCTATTCCAGGGTTCAGGCTTTTACAACTCTGTCATCTGGCATGAAGAAAATCTATTTTGCATGCACTGGTGTGGGGAGGGGGGACCCCTCAGTCACTGCTCAACTTATTAGTTACCTGTTTAATTGCAACCCTAAGATGATCTTTTCTAAACGGGTGAAAGCACAGAGCATCTCCATGCTACTAATGAGGCTGCCACAACCTCTAATCAGAGTAGTGTAAACAACTCAGAGTAGTTACACGTGAAGGACTTTAGCAAGTCCTACAATCAATAGAGCCAACCACTATGAAAAGAGTTAATTTGTCAACACAGGTATGCTAAAAAACGTGTTTGGCAAAAGTTCTGAAGACAGAAGTTAATTATATCATCAGAACTCTTATCAACCACAGATTCTTGTAGGCAACTGAAATACCTCAGGATCAATATCAATCATTTGTGTCTGCACAAACAGTTAGTGTCTCTGGAATATTCACTTGTCAATTTAGGAACTCATGCCAAAGGCTTTACCTGTTTCCCTGACAGAGCCCTGAATTACTCACTACCCCACAGAAGATTTGTGCTTCATTTCTCATTTGATGAACAGTTTTAGCTTCCAAGCCTCAGTTCTTCAACTGCTTTCCTTCACTAGCTAAAACAGTTCCTTCATACCACATCTTCCCCCACAAATATTTTCATGACTCTAATCAGCTCATTTCTCAATCTTTTTGTTTTGCCAACCAGATAGATTACATTCAAGTCTCCTGCTGTAGGTCACTGTCACCATCTTTGTAATAACTTTACCCTTCAGCAATTCCAACATCCTTTAAAGGATGCTGACACCAGAACATTGCCCAGTACCCCTGCAATGTGATATGCTGAAGCAAAACCTAATCCACCCTACAGTTCTAGGGCATGTTACAGATGCAACAAAGAGATAAGTCCAGGCTGCTCATAAAGCACAGGGTGTATTTTTCATAGACAATCAACCTAAAAACAGGGTCTGAACTATCAAAACTCTAAAGCCTTCAGCTCTGCTCTCTTCTGCCAAGCAGCAATTCATCTCTAAAACCTTCTGCACAGTCTCCTCTATCAGAGCACACCAGCTTGATAACCTCATGCCTTTGAAGAGCTGAAAAGTGAGAACTGGAAGTGACAGGCTCCATCCTGCACCACTCCCACTGGTTATGTCCTTACAGGTTGCCCTTCTCAGCCCAGGAAGTGCAATGCCCACCTCGAGTTCTGGCAAAGCGATAAAGGGCGGTTCGTGACTTCAAAGTAAGTAGTAAGCACTCTGTGCTCTGCCACCTGGAAATTACAAACCACAGAAGAAACCCTGTAAATCAAGTCTGTGATTTTAATAGACTTTGCTTGCTAGCTGCAGTCTCTGCAGACTTATAAACCAATTTGGCAGCCGCTCCAGTGCCAGCGTTGCTGCACAGCAATAATTACCAGAGCGGGAAGCACTCAGGAACGCAGAAATAATTCACTGTCATTACAGACATAGTTTTTTATGTGAAGAGAGACATATTTCTTTTTCCCTTTTCTTAACATACAAAACAGAAAATGTGAAACCCCCCACCCCAAACCCAAGAACTGCATCAAACTCTGCACAGTACTCCCCATGCCTGACAAAAGCTAGGAGGGAGTTGGGGAACCTCCAAAGCACCCTTTGGGAGCTGCTATCAGCCTTCTCCAGGCATTCAGCCCTGGAATAAGAGGCAATTCTGCAAAGCAGATACTTTGCCTATAGGGACTAAAGAGATACAAGAGCCAAATTCAACCCTTTAACAAAGCAGCAGCAATGATCTTCCTTAGTGACAGTGATGCCCTCACAGCACATTTCTTAAATAGCAAATTTGGTACATGGCAACCTTCATATGAAATCATCACTCAGCCACTCACTTATCACAACCACTTAAGGATTATCTAGTTTATACAGCATTTTTAGTTATTCAGTCTAAGGAAGGCCCAAATATGAGCTAAAAAGTGACAGTTTGACAAAATCTCCTAAGAAACAAGACTTCTCAAGCACTGAATCTTTATCAAAGCTTTCTCATCTGCAAGATTGGTGCAGAAGAGAAAATACATAAGTTTTACCAGGCCCAAACCACAGAGGCCATGCAAGATGCTTGTCTGCAGCAGGAAAATGATAATGTATCTCTAATTAGAATATGCATATGTGCCTATTTGCTCTAGATGCATGTATAATCAGCCCTAGTATAAATTAGAAAACATATGAAGGATTAAACATCAATTGCCTGTCCTCCTACACTTTCCATCCCTCTGCCAGGTCCTGAGGAAAACATAAGGCACAGTAGCAATGGTTGGAAACAGGCTCTGAAATTTGAATAAAGGAGGAAAATGCCCATTTTCTTGTAGCAGAAGCAGAACGTGTAAGAACCACATCAGTGTTTCACTCTCAGCAAATACCACCATATTCTGAAATTAGGAAGTTCTGCTGGTTTTAACAGGACCTTCAAGATGTAACACAACTAAAGATGATGAAAAGGTGGAGCTTGAACAACTACATTTGACAATGGAAGCTATATTATTATGCAAAGCATTAATATTACTGAAACATCCCACGTATTATAACTATTTCTGGATGACTACAAGAGTTTCACAAAATCTCCAAGTGTAATCTCCTGCAAGCTTCACCATCTGGGAGTGCACAGACAGTGCTTAATCCCACTGGCTTTTTTCCAAGAGACTTACAGTAAGTCTGTGATATGTTTTTCTTTTAACAATCAAATGACAGGGCAGTTCAGTTTTTGATTGTGGCTTGAAATTGTCCACCATCAAACTAATATTAGAGAGATCAGAAAGCAACAGCACCGTTTAGGAGACTACCTGACAGCTGAAACATTGCCTTATGTTTTTTATCCAAGAATCATAGAATCAACCAGGTTGGAAGAGACCTCCAAGATCATCCAGTCCAACCTAGCACCCAGCCCTAGACAGTCAACCAGACCATGGCACTAAGTGCCTCATCCAGGCTTTGCTTGAACACCTCCAGGGATGGTGACTCCACCACCTCCCTGGGCAGCCCATTCCAATGGCAAAATCACTCTCTCTGCCAACAACTTCCTCCTAGCATCCAGCCTATACTTCCCCCAGCACAACTTGAGACTGTGTCCCCTTGTTCTGTTGCTGGTTGCCTGGCAGAAGAGACCAACCCCACCTGGCTACAGCCTCCCTTCAGGTGTTTGTAGACAGCAATGAGGTCACCCCTGAGCCTCCTCTTCTCCAGGAGGGAGAGTATCCACAAACTTCTTCAGAAATTAAATACAGAAAACTCAGGAATAACTGCAGATAAATCATTAAGACACATGCTGCTGGTAGAACATGGGGCTTGCCATAAGATGGGTGACATGATGGGAGAAAGGGCACATAGCAGGAAGAGCAGAGGCAAAGAAAGCAAGCAGGGTACACTGGCACAGGCTGCCCAGGGGGGCTGTGGAATCTTCCTCTCTGAAGGTATGCAAGACCTCCCTGGACATGTTCCTGTGTGATCTGGCATAGGTGATCCTGCTCTGGCAGGGGGGCTGGACTGGATGAGCTTTTGAAATCCCTTCCAGCTCCTAACCTTTTGAAATTCTGTGATTAAAAGCCAGGCCATAAAACCATTACTGCCTATTTAAGGATATCCCTACCTTTATGTATATATGTGTCTCTCAACCACTATCCATTAAGCATATCCAGAGGAGTTATAAAAAGGTTGATTCCCAAGGTTCATCTTTGTAAAGATTTTTTTTGGCTTGTTCCGGATTTTTGAGGGTTTTGTTTGAAAATAACTCAGAAGTATCAAGTCCAGGAAGATAATGGGAGGATATAAAAGATGTTTCCTGCAGAAAACTGAGTGTTCCAGCCCTTCATCAACTATCTTCAGGAAAGTATCTGGGTGTAGCATGACACAAACAATTCCCATGATGGCACTACTTCTGGACAGAGTATGCTGTATTCAAAGCTTATGTATGCTTCAGGATTCCTACAGCTCTGCTCTCCAAAGCATCTTGCTATTCTGACACAGCTTGGTTTCAGTTGGTGGTGGGATCTTTTAGATCATAAGAAGTTTATTTTGTGTGTGTGTGTGAAGACCTTAGTAATGCTGAAGGGTCAAGAAGTGAAGGTAGAAAAGGAACATGGCTTGAGGACAAAGGAAAGAATTCTTCCAAGGTTTGATCTCCGAGTTCTGACTGTAAAATGCACAGTGGTCTGTTATGGTCACAGAATAGGATGGCACTTGTGGGATAGAACCATGAGAATTTATGAGATTAATGAGAACTTTTGTTCCAAGTATTTTTAGAGACATAGGCACAGCTGAAACAACAGAGAGTGTGCTCTGATGAAACAATGCTCTCCCTAGAGTGCTACATCCCCACCTGAGGTGCATACATCACTTTCCCGGTGTGTTTTAGATGCCTGCTGGTTTTGGAGATGAGAGTTTTTGTGGACCTCAGACGTTTGGCAAGGTCTGAGGAATCAGTGTGATGATAGTTTTCTTGTTTCTGAACACTCCACAGGTCAAATGGACAACACAATCATGGTGGACATCACAGACTGCAAGCGGACAAGAATAATATTGGCTCACTTCAGACATAACTTTTCTGTTTCATGCTGGTTTGCCACACAGTTAGAAGCAACAGTGCTCACTGAGAAAATTCACAAAATATATCTGTCACACTGCAAGATTAGTCTGGCTGGAAAGTAAAGCAAAATGGCTTTTTTCTTCTCTAACAGTACTAAAACAAAGAATAGCATGACTCTTAGGTAATACATCATTAGAAGCTTTTTATTTCGTTCAAGTGTTGCAAACAAACTGCAGAGGATTTCAAGTGAGCAATTCGATGAGAAGAGCCAAAGGAAAGTAATAGGCAAAAGAAAACAAAACCCTTCCAAGAACACAACTGCCTCCCTGTATGGCAGCCTGCTGGGCACGTTTTGAATAAGGAAAGGCTTTGTTTCAGGGAAAGGTCACAGGTTTGTTTGGTTTGGGGGCTTTCTTATAAAAAAACCCAAGCAAACCATCTAAAATGCCTTTCCTCAAAGCATCATCTAACAGGGCATTGCCAACACATACAAATGAAACCTGAACTCTCAGCCACAGTGCACTTTCCTCAGCTACTACCACCAGGTAAGGCAGCTGCTCACACACAACGCCTGTTTGTAACGAGGCAACACTAACAATAGTCTTAGAGGTCAATGAGCTGTCAAATTCCTATTTTCAGATTTCTAGAACAAATTGCTATTCAGAACTGATCAAGTGGAAATGCCTTGTCAGATTACTGTTTGGTGATGTTTCACTCTTCTGTAATAGGAATTGCATCCATGAAACACAGAGGATGAGAAGTCAGCTTTGTAGCCACATCATCCCTTTACACTGGGAAGAAGTTCTGAAGACATCCTACATGCTGCAAGCAGAGCCTGTGAGAAGCCTGTGATTTCCATAGCCAAATCTTCCTCTTGTCAGCTGCTGACCACTACAGACAGGTCTAACCTCTCACTCCATGGCCATGGTACCACTGGCTCCCTTGTCCACAAATATTAACATTGCCACTGCAAAATGAAAGCTTTTGTAGCTCCACATCTCCCACTGCTGCAGGGCAGCACAGCACCAGGAGAACAGGCACGGAAAAAGAGAGGAACTTCCCTGCAATCCACTGAAAGCTAATCAAGTCCCACGCAGTGCACACAGTTTACAGAGCTCCCTGGGAGTGTATTATTTCTTACATTCAGGTATTTGTTCAGATTTCACACACAGGTAGGAACTCTTTCATCTTCACTTTTAAGTCTCCAGGGATGCTTCCTCCCATATCCACACAGATTGACATTTTACACAGCTAAACTCACATAGCTTGCCAGGTTTACTTTACATTTGATTTATAACTGAGTTTTCTGAAGAATATTGTGCAAACTCTTATCTGCAGATGTATAATGACTGTTTCAATGTCTCAGGTGCAGGAGAGTCATAGCTCATGAAGACATTCTAGCAGCAGTGATCCCAAACAAGCTTACTTCGTAGAATTGTCAGGGCTGGGAGGGACCTCAAGGATCAAACACTCTTGCCATGAGCAGGGACACCTCATACTGAATCAGGTTGCTCAGTGGCTTCCTATTTTGATAAGTGAATATCATACGTTATATAAGTTCATGATGTATTATATAGGATACATTTTTATCTGTGGTATCTTTTTTTTATGGATATGTTTTCATGATAAAGGGGGGAAAAAACAACCAAACCAAAATCTTCCCCTGCTCTTGCTAAGAGATTGCTTATATTCTCTTCATGCTTAAATCAGAAAGGTTTCTGCGTGGTTGTTGAGATGCAATCATGGTTAGACAAGATCGTTTCCAAGAGGTGAAGTTTTGCACAATCTCAATGGCATTATTACTGGAACAGGAATCCCCTGGCTTTCCTCTGGAAGTTAATTAGTCTGAGCCAGGAATCACAGAAGGGGTTGGAAGGGACCTCCAAACATCATCCAGTCTAACCCACCCTGACAGAGCTGGAGCACCTACAGCAGATCACGCTGGATCACATCTAGGCAGGTCTTGAATATCTCCAGAGAGGGAGACTCCAGAGCCCCCTGGGCAGCCTCTCCCAGTGTTCTGTCACACTCACAGTGAAGAATTTTTTTCTCACATTGACTTCACACCTCCTATATGAAAACCTCCACTTCTGTCCACACATTCACAAACACCTTTTTAATTTTGGTTAAGATAAGCTCCCCTGCAAGATGCTCTGCTAGCTCTGCGTATGATTTATTCCTCTCACATGACACACTACTGTGATTTATTCCCCTCACATGACACACTGCTGTGAACACCAGGTGCTTTTGTACTGCTACTGCCTTTGCACTAGCAACAAATCCCACCTGTTCCACACTACTTGTATGGCTGTTTTGCTTTAGGTATTTTAGTTCTTTCAGGAATGGGAAAAAAAACCTTCCAAACTATTCTTACACTCAAAGGCAAGGCCAACTTGCCATTCCCCCAGACTGAGGTGCTTTTTTTCCCAACAACTCTTTATGTCTAATCCATTCATTACTCATGGACCTTTTGTGCCTAATAACCTGCCTGTAACAATGATTGACAGTTGACTGTATCAGTACCTTCACTTGATTTTTGTGAAGTCTTTTCCAAATGGCATCCCTGCAATGCTGAGAAAGGCACTAAAGAGACCCACAGCTCTGTGATGTTTTTGAAGGGATAGGACTGTGAGGTCTCTTCCAACCCTGATGATACTGTGACTCTCAATAGGAGATCCAGAAAGAGAGGGAAAAAATGGATAGGCATCTGTGTACTTTTATTTTGTCTTTTATTTCAGGAATGTGGGCTGGAATATGACAAAAGATCTGAAAGAGAAAGAATAAAAGGTGCTACATGATACCAATGGCCACTCATTTTTTCCTTTGGGCAAGGTAGCCTTTCTCAGCTCTTGCCTAGGGAAAAGCTCTTACTTTGGAACACCATGAAATAAGCATCTCCACTCTTAAAAAACTGCTTTCTGCAGTACTTGAATATGGACTGCTAAAGGGAAAGGACTCCCCACAGTTAAAAGAGCTTTTGATTTGAAAGGAATTTTCTCCCTAGGCAGAAAATCTATGCACTACTTGTCAGTATAGTTTGTGCTGCCACTTCCAATTTCTATTGCAGTCTCCATGGAAGGGGCTCCCCCATATTTTGGTATAGTCTCTGTGTTCTGGTTTTGGCTGGGACAGAGTTAACATTCTTCATAGGAAGTAGTAGGCACTATGTTTGGGACTTGTGCTGAAAACAGTGTTGATAGCACAGGGTTGTTTTCATTACTGTTGAGCAGCACTTACACAGCATTAAGGCCTTTTCTGCTCTCACACCATCAGTAGCAGGCTAAGGGCACACAAGAATTTGGGAGGGGATGCAGCTGGAATGGCTGACCCCAACTGACCAAAAAGATCTCTCAGCATATCCTGCTCAGCAGTAAAAGTTGAGGGAATATGGAAAGGAGAGAATATTTGGTGTTACAGCATTCACCCTCCCAAGGAACCATTGCACGTGATGGAGCCCTGCTTTCCTGGAGATGGCTGAACGCTTGCCTGCCTATGGGAAGAAGGGAATTAATACCTTATTTTGCTTTGCTTGTGTGCATAATATTTGCCTTCACTATTAAACTGTCTTTAACTCAGCACATGATTATAGCCCATCCCACCAGTGGCAAGTAAGCAAGTGGCTGGGTAGAGCTTATTTGCTATCTGGGGTTAACCCATGATACTCTGATTTGATTATCATTCCAAACAACAATAGTTAAAGAAAGCAAACAACAATCAAAACCCAACTAAGCACACACACCAAAAAAAAAACAGAGAAAGGAAAAAAAAAAAAAGAGAAAGGGCAAAAAAAAAAAAAGAGAAAGGAAAAAAAAAGAGAAAGGGCAAAAAAAAAAAGAGAAAGGAAAAAAAAAGAGAAAGGGCAAAAAAAAAAGAGAAAGGAAAAAAAAAAAGAGAGAAAGAAAAAAAAAGAGAGAAAGGAAAAAAAAAGAGAGAAAGAAAAAAAAAAAGAGAGAAAGGAAAAAAAAAGAGAGAAAGGAAAAAAAAAGAGAGAAAGGAAAAAAAAAGAGAGAAAGGAAAAAAAAAGAGAGAAAGGAAAAAAAAGAGAGAAAGGAAAAAAAAAGAGAGAAAGGAAAAAAAAAGAGAGAAAGGGCAAAAAAAAGAGAGAAAGGAAAAAAAAAGAGAAAAAGGAAAAAAAAAGAGAGAAAGGGCAAAAAAAAGAGAGAAAGGGCAAAAAAAGAGAAAGGGCAAAAAAAGAGAAAGGGCAAAAAAAGAGAAAGGGCAAAAAAAGAGAAAGGGCAAAAAAAGAGAAAGGGCAAAAAAAGAGAAAGGGCAAAAAAAGAGAAAGGGCAAAAAAAGAGAAAGGGCAAAAAAAGAGAAAGGGCAAAAAAAGAGAAAGGGCAAAAAAAGAGAAAGGGCAAAAAAAGAGAAAGGGCAAAAAAAGAGAAAGGGCAAAAAAAGAGAAAGGGCAAAAAAAGAGAAAGGGCAAAAAAAGAGAAAGGGCAAAAAAAAGAGAAAGGGCAAAAAAAAGAGAAAGGGCAAAAAAAAGAGAAAGGGCAAAAAAAAGAGAAAGGGCAAAAAAAAGAGAAAGGGCAAAAAAAGAGAAAGGGCAAAAAAAGAGAAAGGGCAAAAAAAGAGAAAGGGCAAAAAAAGAGAAAGGGCAAAAAAAGAGAAAGGGCAAAAAAAGAGAAAGGGCAAAAAAAGAGAAAGGGCAAAAAAAGAGAAAGGGCAAAAAAAGAGAAAGGGCAAAAAAAGAGAAAGGGCAAAAAAAGAGAAAGGGCAAACAAAGAGAAAGGGCAAACAAAGAGAAAGGGCAAACAAAGAGAAAGGGCAAAAAAGAAAGGAAACAAAAAAGAAAGGAAACAAAAAAGAAAGGAAACAAAAAAGAAAGGAAACAAAAAAGAAAGGAAACAAAAAAGAAAGGAAACAAAAAAGAAAGGAAACAAAAAAGAAAGGAAACAAAAAAGAAAGGAAATAGAAAGGAAACAAAAAAGCATTCTTCGAGGAAATGTGAGAAATATTAGGTTGATTCAGGTATTAATCCAACCATAGCAAAGCAATCCCCTTAATGCCCAGCAGAGACCTCTGTCATGCAGCAAAGCATGAGAGGTTCTGCCTTCTATAAAGAAGAAAAACCAAACCAACCAACCACACCAAAACCACAAAAGGGACACCTAGGTTTTCACTACACCTTTAGATCCAAGATCTCAGGGTTTCCCAAAACAGAACACCATGGCTTACAGTTATGAAAGGCTTCTTTGGTATGTTCTCATGCAACTAATTCTGCCTATACACTCCAAGTTATACGAGGAAGCATTATCTTTTATCACTTACAGCCTTTCATTTTCTGTCACAGGGGTTTCTATTCCTCTTAACCTCCATCCCCTCCAATATGAAAATATATACTCTGTCTTCAGAGTGCACTCTCCTGGTTTTGCAGGCTTCATTTTTCTTCCCTCTCTTGAAAATCTGTTTCCTACTCATTTTTCCCCACTCATTTTTTCCCTACAGTCATTAATCCTCCCGCCCATAATTAGGGGTGAACACAGTATTCTCAACAGCTTTACATTTAGACTGTTGCAGAGGCAACCCATTTTCTACTATCACATCCTACTTCCCTTGTATTCTAAACACTCTCTTTGGTTTTGACTACACATGTAGCAACCCTTTTGGAATGCTCTCCCTAAAGGATACTTGAGGGGTAACAGCAATACCTATGTAATACCAGCTTGAATTACCCTTGCCAATCACCACCCTTTCTCCAAAACCCAATCCATCTAGTTAGTTTCCAAATTCTTCAGGGAATACAATACAATTTCAGAAAGAACAACAAAAAATTCACCTTCAACTATTTGATGGGGGGGGGGGGGGGAGAGTTTAGGGGTCTGTTGTTTTAAAGGCACTCAGTTATGTGATAGCCTCAAGTTTCTGCCATTAGAGAAAGCTGTGAGAGAGCAATTATATCACAAACAAAACCATCGAGACTGTCAACAAGTGCAAGAGAAGCAGCATGCCTTACAACATAATAAACTGATAGCCTTTATTTGTAACCAAGGCAGTGCTACAGAACCTCTCAAAGCAGTGGCTTGGGTAAGGCTGTAAATTTATCAGATTAAATATTGCAGCATTTTATTGTCTCCCCTGTCCTTCCTTCCTTGCCCAAGCATTTGAACTACAATGACAAGATTGGTAACTGAAGTTGACTCAACACAGGAGACAAAAGTGAATAATACTCCTTTTCAGTGAATGTGCCCCCACCTTGCAATCCCTCAGGGAGATGAAGCAAAAAGCTGTGTTACAGCTTAGGCCAGGTGGCCCTTCCAGCAGCACCTGTGCACTCCCCTCCCCAGGACTCACAGAAGGTTAGGGGCTGGAAGGAACCTCCAAAGATCATCCAGCCCAACTCCCATGCCAGAACAGGATCACCTATACCAGACCACACAGGAATGCATCCAGGTGGGTCTTGAATATCTCCAGAGAGGGAGACTCCACAACCCCCTCTGGGTAGCCTGTTCCAGTGTTCTGTCACACTCACAGTGAAAAAACTCTTTCTCATGTTTCCATGGAACTTCCTACACCTCAACTTCCACTCATTGCCCCTTGTCCTGTCATCAGGAATCACTGAGCAGAGCCTGGCTCCATTCTCTTGGCACTCGCCTTTTATATATTTATAACCATTCCTGAGGTCACCCCTCAGTCTCCTCCTCTCCAATCTAAAGAGTCCCAGCTCCTTCAGCCTCTCTCATAAGGAAGATGTTCCATTTTCTTGGGACAGCTGTCAATTGGACTTCACTGATTAGGGTCTTGATGCCATCAATATCATGCTGGCAAAGAAAGGGCACAAGCCAAGGGGGGAGTGATGGGATGACAAGAGAATGCCTCAGTTCTCAGTTTCTTTAAACCACAGCATGTCATTTGCTGCACAAATAAAAAATGCAACAAATTCAGGGCTCAGCCCTCTCCAGAGCCATTCTCTCCAGAGAGGATTCAGGCAGCATTTGACTTGAAGACCAGACATGCCTATTTCCAACTTCTCCAACAAGCAACAAAGGTATGAACCAGATATTTTTCTGCCCTCTCCTTTCCCCTGGAAACAGAACAGACCAAAAGTGTGAGGGCAATGCTTCCTCCCTCCTAAAGAGAGGCCATGGGGAGCTCCAAACCTTGGAACACAGCTAATCTGCTATGAGCCAACCACAGCATTGAAAGACCTCAATCTTAGGTTGCATTTTGCCTTTCAAGTAAGAAGATGAAGCCCTTTGTCCCCAGCACAGTATGTGGATTGTGTTTGTGCACAGGAGCAGGCAGTGGTGAGTTTTGTTCCTGTCATGGAGGGTCCTGTCTTTGCCCCACTCCAGCAGTGAACGGCATTCCAAATGCATCACGCTTCCATAGAAGGTAATGGTTTGTTCCCTTAGTACTAAAAGGTAAAACAAATGCTTCAGTGGGGAAAAAAGTGTCCCCCTCCCCAATCATTACTTCAGGTAGAAGCTGCAGCTTTCAGAAAGGGCTACATCCACATTAAACTGACCACACAGCACTAGTTCCAGCAGCAGCAACGTAACAGCAAACAACAAGACCCCAATGTAAACCTTTGGGCTTACAAAGCCCTGAAGAGCAATTTGCCATGCACACAGAGGTTGTTCCTTGCCCGTGTTTACAGTTATCTGACGGGATTATGCTCATTTTGTGCTTCCACTTACATGCTCTTGGTTTCAGATTTCTAAATTATGCTGTGCTACAAAAAAAAAAAAACAAAACAGAAACTCAGTGCCAGCTAGAAGAGCTTCCTTTTCTCCTGCTTCCAGTGATTTTCCAGAGACAAAGGTGCTGAGTACAATAATAATTCCCCATCCCCTCCACAGAAGCACTTTACAGAACTAGCTTGCAGTTTAGGAATCAGATGCTTTCATAAAAGCAAGCAAGAATGGGATTACAGCTAATCACATTAACCTATAACTATTCACACCCCCCCCTCGAAAGCAGGATTAAAGACAGAGATGGGGAACTTCCCACATTCCCCCACACCAGCTTCATTCTTCCAGACTCAGCTTGATGAACAGCTAATAGAATTAACATGCACAGACCTAGGATTCTCAGAGATTACTCTGAAGAGGTTGCTGAGGGAACTCACTGGACTGTCACTCCCAGCTTCGCAGTACTGGAGAGGGGCAGAGAGACTTTAAAATGACATTGAGAAGCACATGGGAGTCCCATCCCATAGAAGTTATCATCTATGTTTTTCAAGGGTAGTGAAGACACTGATCTTAAAGTTTATTAAGAAGAATAATGAACTGAAAGCACAAGACGAGCTGTGATTAACAAAAGAGGTGACAAGGCAAGGGAGAAGCAATCACCCTCTAAGTCTGATATTGACATACTTTGATTTTTAACAAGATAAACCTAAGGTTTAATGCATTACCAATTCTTGCAGTGTGATCTCTCGAGAGCATATGTGACTGATTGCTCACCTTCAAATGTCATGTGAAAATGGCTGGAAAAAAAAACAATTATTAAAACCAATTTTTCTGTGCATAGGGCGGGAGGAAGACAGGAAAGAAAAAACAACTCTATTATATTCTGCAACAATGGAACTCACTCATTTCAGACCAACTACCCACAAAACTTTACGGTCTGTGTGACGATATAAGCAACAGGACTCACCAAGGAGAGCTTTATGATCAGTATTTTCGTTTTCCAAGTTCCTAACTAAATAGCTACTATATCTAAATTCCTAACTAAATATCTACTATGTCTACTCTATCCTCAGCAGCACCACATACCAGTGGAGGTTTTAAAGTATGGCTCCTAAAAATTTTGAAGGATAAACATTGCAAGTTCAAACTTAGATCAAGTCTTTGGAATGAAATGGGGAAGAAAAAAAATAATCAAAAACCTTTTCACTTCCTTTTTAGTCAAGACACCCACAAATAATTTCAGCAAAGCATAACAAAAACTATTCCAAGCAAATCTAATCTCTGCTCCAAAATTAAGCATTCACTCCTGAAGCAAAGACTCTTAATACAAATTCGGAAGTAAAAGTACTTCCTCCAAAATGCTGGTTTAAAAAAACACTTCTAAGTAGCCATTTAAGGAACCCTGTTCTACTGCACAGGCTTCTGCAAATCAGCACACACTGCTGAACAAACAGAAAATTAACAAGACCCGCACTCAGTCTGCCAAGGTACTTGCACAGACCTGGAGCCAGTGGGATTAATTGACGGGGAACAGGATACGACACAAGAAGAGGCACTAAGCTCCCTGCCTAGCCAGAGAAACCAAAGTGTAACATTTTGCAGTTCAAGTGCGAGTAGAACTGCTCAGCTGCTTCATGAGCCAAGTTAGCAAGGTAGGGGTTTACATGGTGGCTCTCATCTTTGAAACAGATCATCCACCACAATCCGGAACCTGCTGCATAGGACCCTACTCTCAGTTACAACGCTTGGGCCTGAAGTGATTTCAGGAATGCTCTTCCCAACCAGAAAGTAAAGGAAGGTTTGCATCACACTGTTAAGTCTCACAGCTGCTCGTTTTCTCCTCCTCATAGAGAGGCAGCACAGATTATGAATCAAAAAGAGGGAAAAAAAGACAAGGCCAAAAAGCAACTTCCTTCAAGACAGAAGTGGAAAAGACAAGAATAACAACTAGGAGGAAGTTCTTCACAGAGAGAGTGATTTCCCATTGGAATGGGCTGCCCAGGGAGGTGGTGGAGGCACTGTCCCTGGAGGTGTTCAAGAAAAGCCTGGATGAGGCAATTAGTGCCATGGTCTAGTTGACTGGATAGGGCTGGGTGCTAGGTTGGACTGGATGATCTTGGAGGTCTCTTCCAACCTGGTTGATTCTATGATTCTAATTAAAGCAAAATAAAAACCAGTGGTACCTCGGTCAAACTCCTTTTTCAGCACTAATCTCTCTTTTATCTGAACCATTTAAAAACCTAACAACACTCACATGAAGCAAAGCAGCAGTGCATCTGGTATTGCCTCAGCCTTCAGAGAGTTGTGTCTTTAAACATTACACCTGAACAAAGGGACAAAACCTTTGCCCAGGTAGCTTACCATGGAGAAGATTCTGTTTCACCCCAGGGGACAGGTATTAAACGTTTCGTGGATGAGCAGCAAGCTGGAACTGCCATCTGAACAAGAACAGAAAGATGAGAGCTCACAGCATGCCTGTTCACCTGGTGACCTGCTACAGCTGAAAAATACAGGCCTTTCTGAAGAAGGGCAGGATAACTCCTTTTTAGCTCCTTTGCAAGAATTGCCTACAAAATGGACCACTGTTTGAATGTCTCTAGCAGTGTACCTAAGGACAGATCCTACTTGGCCTGAATGAATCAGTGTTGGACCAAACAGGAAAAAAACAAATCACAGAATCAGTCAGAGTTGGAAGGGACCACAAGGATCATCTAGTTCCAACCCTCCTGTCATGGGCAGGGACACCCTACCCTAGAGCAGGCTGGCCACAGCCTCATCCAGCCTGGCCTTAAACACCTCCAGGGATAGGGCCTCAACCACCTCCTTGGGCAACTCATTCCAGCCTCTCACCACTCTCATGGTGAAGAACTTCCTCCTCATGTCCAGTCTGAACCTACCCACCTCCAGCTTTGCTCCATTCCCCCTAGTCCTGTCACTCCCTGATAGCCTAAAAAGTCCTTCTCCAGCTTTTTTGTAGGCCCCCTTCAGATACTGAAAGGCCACAAGAAGGTCACCTGGGAGCTTCCTCTTCCCCAGACTGAACAGCCCCAACTCTTTCAGTCTGTCCTCATAGCAGTACTGTGGTCGGTTTGGGGCACCTCATTACAACAGGGATGTGGAGGTCCTGAAGTGAGTGCAGAGAAGTGCAACAAAGCTTTAGAAGTGCCTGGAGAATGAATCTTATGAAGAGTGACTGAGGGAGCTTGGCCTGTTTAGTTTGAAAGAGAGGAGGCTGAGGGGAGACCTCATCACTGTCTACAGCTACCTGAAAGGACCTTGAGGAGAGATTGGTGCTGGTCTCTTCTCACAGGAAATTAGTGACAGAACAAGCAGGAATGGCCTCGAGCTGCAACTGGGTAGGTTTAGACTGGACATTAGGAAACATTTTTTCAGGGCAAGAGTGGTCAGGCATTGGAATGTGCTGCCCAGGTTGGTGTGAAGCCCTGGATGTGCTTAAAGATCATTTGGATATGGTGCTCGGGGGTATGTTTTAAGGGTGAACCTTGTAGAGAAGGGGTATTGGTTGAACTTGGTGATCCTGGGGGTCTTTTCCAACCTGAATGTTTCTGTGATTCTGTGAAAACCAATCCAACTTAACCCCCAAGAGCACATGCTCTTCTTCAGTTCACACATACACTGTTGTGTGGTCCCCTCCTTAAAAAAACACAACCATTATGATGCAAAGTAAATGTAGCAAGAGATACCACCAAAGCTCAACCTGTTTCTTGCCTTACTGTAGCAGAAAGCCACCATATGGTTTCCATCTCTTTTCCCCACCCTCTCTCCCTCAAGTCAAAGATGACTAACCCAAATCATGGTATGAGTGTTGTTATCGCTGCCTACAAAGGAGCCTGAACAACATTAAAAACAATTAGTCAAGACTGACTACACCTTACAGTACCACTTCAAAAATAAGTAAAAGGGAGAGGAAAAAAAAAGAGATTGGAAAATAGTTATTCACCTTTCAACAGCAGCCACCACTAGGACCTGAGACCTGCTTTCACAAGAAGGAAAGGTGCAGAGCCTGAGGGACCTGACATCGTTCTTCCTCCAGCAGAGGAAAAACCCAGTAGCTAAAAACAGGCTGGCATTATGACAAGTGAAACTGATGGACAGACAGATCTCCCCACAACAGAGGGGAGAGAAGCCAACATAACACTGCTCTCTCCACTTAGGGAACTAAACACATTTGACTTCTGCTCATCCTGGGGTTAGGGACCAATAGAGAGAAGCACTGCCATGGCCATCAAGATCAGGGTCACACAAGATTCAACTGTTCATGCAGCCCTTGGTATCAAAGGAGAGAGAAGGAAATGCACTTTAACAAGGATGATCACTTCAGTGAATGCCACTTAGAGTTTATCATTATATATATTTTTTTAAATCGTACATTTTCAATTCTGCCAAGCCAGAGGTCTCCAAAGACAGAGCACTGCCCATACCACTGCACCCTAGCAGCCCTGGACACTCCTAGCAGACTCTCTTCCCTTTCGTACAATCAACCAGGTTGGAAAAGACCTCCAAGATCATCCAATCCAACCTAGCACCCAGCCCTATCCAATCAACTAGACCATGGCACTAAGTGCCTCAGCCAGGCTTTGCTTCAACACCTCCAGGGACGGCAACTCCACCACCTCCCTGGGCAGCCCATTCCAATGCAAATTACTCTCTCTGTGAAGAACTTCCTCCTAACACCCAGCCTAGACCTCCACTGGCACAACTTGTTCTATTGCTGGCTGTCTGGGAGAAGAGACCAACCCCTACCTGGCTACAACCTCCCTTCAGGTAGTTGTAGACAGCAATGAGGTCAGCCCTGAGCCTCCTCTTCTCCAGGCTAAACAACCCCAGCTCCCTCAGCCTCTCCTCATAGGGTTTGTGTTCCAGGCCCCTCACCAGCTTCGTTGCCCTTCTCTGAACCCATTCCAGCACCTCAACATCTCTCTTGAACTGAGGAGCCCAGAACTGGACACAGTACTCAAGGTGTGGCCTGACCAGTGCTGAGTACAGGGCAAGAATAACCTCCCTTGTCCTACTGGCCACACTGTTCCTGATCCAGGCCAGGATGCCATTGGCTCTCTTGGCCACCTGGGCACACTGCTGGCTCATCTTCAGCTACTATCTACCAGTACCCCCAGGTCCCTTTCTTCCTGGCTGCTCTCCAGCCACTCTGTCCCCAGCCTGTAGTGCTGCTTGGGTTGTTGTGGCCAAAGTGCAGAACCCTGAACTTGGCCTTGTTAAATCTCATCCCATTGGCCTCTGCCCACCCATACACCTGTCCAGGTCCCTCTGCAGGGCTCTCCTACCTTCCAACAGATCAACACCTGCTCCTAGCTTGGTGTCATCTGCAAACTTACTGATGCTGGACTCAATTCCCTGGTCTAGATCATCAATGAAGATATTGAACAGGACTGGGCCCAGCACTGATCCTTGGGGGACACAACTCGTGACAGCTGCCAACTGGAGGTGGTACTATTACCCATCACTCTCTGGGTCCAGCCCTCCAGACAGTTCTTGATCAAGATGAATCTGTCCAAGCCAGGTGCTGCCAGCTTTGCCAGGAGCTTGTTGTAGCAGACAGTGTCAAAGACCTTGCTGAAGTCCAGGTAGACTACATCCACAGCCTGCCCCACATCCACCAGGCAGGTAAGCTGATCATAAAAGGAGATTAGGTTCATCAGGCAGGGCCTGCCCTTCCTAAACCCATGCTGGCTGGGCCTGATCCCTTGGCCATCCTGTAGGTGCTTTGTGATGGCACTCAAGATGACCTGTTCCATGACCTTGCCTGGCACTGAGGTCAGGCTGACAGGTCTGGAATTTCCTAGTTCCTCCTTCCAGCCCTTCTTGTGGATGGCATCACATTGGCAGCTTCCAGTCTCCAGGGACCTCTCCAGGGAGCCAGGACTGTTGATAAATGATGGAGAGTGGCTTGAACAGCTCAGCTGCCAGCTCTCTCAGCACCCCAGGGTGGATCCCATATAGTCCCACGGACTTGTGAGGATCCAAGTGTCTCAGCAGGTCCCTTACATCTTCCTCGTGGATTACAGGGGGACTGTAATCCACTGGTCCCTGGCTCCATCTGCCAGCACAGGAGTCCAGCTGTCCTGGAGACAACCTGTCCCACTATTGAAGATTGAGACAAAGAAGGTGTTAAGTACCTCTGCCTTTTCCTCATCCTTTGTCACTATATTCCCCACTCTATCCAGTAAGGACTGGAGGTTGTCCTTGCCCCTTCTTTTGCCATTAATGTACTTACAGAAACATCTTTTATTCTCCTTAATGACAGTGGCAGCCTAAGTTCTAAATGGGCTTTTGCTTCTCTCATTTTTTTCCTACAAGACCTAGCAACATCCTTGAACTCTTCCTGGGATACCTTCCCTTTTTCCCACAGGTGATACACCCTCTGTTGGTTTCTTTTTTTCTTAATTCCTTTAGCAGCTCCCTGCCCATCCAGTCTGGCTGTCTCCCTCGTCAGCTCATCTTCTGGCACAATGGCACAGCTGCTCCTGTGCCATTAAGCCTCACCATGTTGAATACAGCTCACAGATATTGAGCGAGGCTCTGGATTTGCCACCCTGCTTCATGCTTGAAAGGCCTGCCTGACACAGCACACTGACAACCAATTTAGTGGGTATTTTCAATCTGCATGAGTGCTAAGTCATGTACAGGGTCCATATTTTGGTATTGCCCAACTATGCATTGTCCACATCCTCTCCCTTTTGAACGACCACATTTGTTGGCTGCCTCTACCTGGGGTTATTTTCCTCCTTTTCCTTCTCATACTCCATGAGAAGTACAGGCTGGATGTTAGGAGGAAGTTCTTCATGAAGAGAGTGATTTGCCACTGGAATGGGCTGCCCAGGGAGGTAGTGGAGTCACCATCCCTGGAGGTGTTCAAGCAAAGCCTGGATGAGGCACTTGGTGCCATGGTCTAGTTGACTGGATAGGCCTAGGTGCTAGGTTGGACTGGATGATCTTGGAGGTCTCTTCCAGCTTGGTTGATTCTATGAATTAAACCACGCTGCAATCAAGAAGCAGAGATGTCCCTTAGATTGGCTTTACCCTAACATGGCTTCCCCCTGAAGAAATAACAGGTGTAATATCTGTGCTGACAACACTAAACTGTAGACAAATGTTTGCCTTATGTATGGTATTGGGAGGAGGAATTATGTCTGGCTCCATCCATTTTATGAGCTCAGTCTGTTGAACAGCTCACCCAGCATCAGCCATTTAGCACTCTGCCACTTACAACCCACAAGTGTAGTTGGCAGCACCCACTAGATGGCAAGTAGATGCATTTAGTAGATGGGGGAGCTGCACAGAAAGTGCTAGAAGTAAAGCCAGCCAAATGGTTGCAGTGGATCTGCTGGCCACTTCCTACATAGTTGAATCTCTGCACTTACTGTGCAATAAAAGTCCTACCCCAGGTCTGTGTGATTTTGGGGGTGAAGGGGCTCAAGGTGAGCTAGGATTTCTCTCATCAGCTGCCCCAACTCTTTTGCACTGTAAACACTTGAAACCTTGACCTCTTCTACTTTACCTAATCTATGAGCAGGGAAACAACACTAGAAAATCCCATGTATTGCAGCTGGCCATCCAAAACATATATCCTACCAGGTAAACGGAACTGGCCAAATGGGAATGACATTTTACAAGTTACCTTCCTCCTTCTGTTTAATGAGGAGAAAGAAAAATGAATAAGGATGTTTGGTTTTCTTAAGCACTAAATGCACAATTAATGCTGAGTTGCTACTGCCCACTCGGAGTCTGTGCATTTCAGAGTAGTGAGTTTAATCAGAACAAAAAAATCAAAAGAGAGAAGATAAAGATCCAGGCCAGGCATGATCTGAGAGTCTCTATTTCACCCTCCAAATGCTGCTCCAGCACACACACAGCATCTACCTCTACTCCAGCAGCATCCCCATGCCACGGCAATACTACCGTGTCTGCTCTGCTCAAATTCATCCAAAGACATCTCCCCACGCTCATTAAGCGCTCCCATACTCCAAGTCATACTCAGGATGCAGCTCAACACAGACTCGACTTTATCTATCTTTAAGCTCACAAACCATATTTCTTCCTCACATGACACACAGATCTCACCACGGGAACGACCTGTGCTTTGCAGCACTGCTTCTCCTAAAGACAAACTGAGCATGTTTCATTTGATCACATTCACAGGCTGAAAGCTGTTCACCCTAAGGGGCACTCAGCCCTGTCAGATTACCTTACAGAACAACGATAACTCTGCCAAGCTGTTCCCACTTATGCCTTTCCCAAGCAGTGCAGCTGCATCTAAGACAGATGAACAAAGCTGGACTGTTTGCAGGTAACATCTGCCAACAGCCACCAGTGCCAAGGCATAAGGGGCCACAGGAAGGCTGCCTGGCAGGACAGTCACCCTCTAGTTTCAGAGGCCTTTTCGCAAACACAGGAGACAACACTAGCTTTAAGCCTCTAGAGGACTACCAATACAAGACTGTTTAGAGGGATGAATTTCATACATGCCTCATTAAGAATCACACGTGCAATGCAGACCACATTAAAGATATCAGAGCATATATGTATTTTCCCTTCTCCTTTCACTCCAATTAGCTCTAAGAAATCAGACAACATAGAAAAAGCTAAGCACACAACACCAGGGAAAACAACTGTGTCATTAAACCTTAAACTCAGGATTTATTCTCTGCATTTGTATCAAACCTCTTGCCAAAGCTTATCATCACTGCCTTGATTTCTTCATCTGAGGAGCCAGAATACTTACACATGTACATTATTCTCCATGGATATACTGAAATTATTTTTTGCAAGACACTTGGTAGAATAGAGGCATTACAAATATTAAGTGCTACAGTACAGCCCTTACACAAAGAAAGGGATTGCTGAAGCTCTTAAAAGTATTGTGAGGTTTCCGTAGGCTATTTTAGATGAGCCCAGGCTTAAACAAGTCTGCCAATGCCTATGCAGCATGCACAGAGGAGTAATTCATACACAGGCAAAACGTTTGGTCACCTTTATATGCAGGTATGGGGTTTGAAATTTTAGCTAATTATTCAGTTCCTAGTCAGTCTTATGTTCCAAAGTACAGAAAGAATAAAACAACACCATTTTATCCAGAGAGAAGTGTAAATATATATTTTTTAAGTTTAAAAAGGAAAGTACATCACCGTTGCTAGGTACTTAACCTAAGAAGTCAGCCAAACAGAACAAGATCAAGAAAGGTATTTCTTTTCCCAGGTGTGCCATCCTCCTGAAATTTGTACCTAAGAGAATATCTACACAAAATGTATTTACTAAGAGAGTATGAGTCATGCTCCCAGCCAATAGCTAGAAAGACTATCTTCCAGAAATGAGAAGGTAATTTCCAGTTCACAGGAGCCTGACTGCAGTGTTATTTCCTGTAAATAGGAGACAATTTGGATTAGAATAAGTTATCAGCAGTTGTAAGCCCAATGCTGTTCTCCAACATCAACAGAATGTCCAACTCAAGACAAGCAATTTCCGTGCTTCGGTTTGCCTCTCTTCACAGATGTGTAAATTTTCACCTGCTTCAGATTGTTATTACAGCACTTAACATTTGCATAAATAGTTTGGTCTACACAGAGCACGAAAGGGTTCGAGTGGAAAAATACTGTGTGTTATCTTAACTGACAAAATCAACAAACTTTCTGTTGATTGTGTATGATATATGATGACTGAGAAAGGTTCTAAGTAATTTTAATGAGGTCCTGCAGTCAACTGTCACGTACATAAATTTCCCACAAGCTAAGCAACACAGCAGGAGAAAAAGTGATGCAACAATATCCTCACTAAACAACCAGCAGGAAAATAAATGAGGAAAAAAATCATAAGCTTCCTCCTCCCTCCTCTTTCATTTTGCACTTACGTTATTGCTGTAACATGCTACTGTAATAATGCAGTAGCAGGCAGACACAACCATTAGATCTCACCTACAGCTCTGCATTCATTATGGGTCAGTAGTCACCACGCCACAGAGAAAATGTAATTGCTACTGCAGGCCTGCAGAGCAGAGAAACCACAGTATCTCTGAACTGTAATATTATGGATAAAGAGCCTGGACTTTGTGTCTCAAAGAAAAGGCACCACTAAGACAATAAATTGACTTTGAAAGCAAAGAAACACACATCACGAAAGCTGAGGTTTTGGCCACCTACTGTAACTTGGAACTTCAAAGATATCTGAAATGTCATTTAGAGATTAGAGAAAAAATAAAAGGCAAGCAAAACTGTCCTTTGCATAAGGTCACAGACAGCATACAGCTGAGACTATCCACCTTCCCCTTAAGTGTATTTAATAGTACCTTTTGATATTCTCTAAGGGGATGGCAGAAAGATAAAAGATACAGAAGCAGCTAGCTACGGTCCTACCCCCAGGATTCATTTGAGAAAAGGAATTTTAGAACAGTGATTATCATACTGAATTCTGGACTACCAGCAATACATATTCATAATGGATGGAAAATGACTAGTCTTGTTTTTCTACCACAAAATGCTACTCAATTGCAGTTTCCCTGCAACTCCAGCAGTGTGAGCAGCAAGCTGGTCCCTTGTCATCTGCAAATTTAGCATCTATTTTGTCATACCATATGTAGCCCTGAGAATTCAACTAGGAGGGGAATGCTCTGCTCCACCCTGTTCATCCTCTGCCTTCACAGAGGGGAACAAGATAAAACAAAAGAGCAAAAGGTGAAAAAATTATGTGCTGGGCAGAACTCAGATGCAGGTGAATACCATCTAAATCCTTTCATGCTATATACTCCATGTTATTGCCTCTACTTTGCCAGCGACCTTTACAGTTTAACACAGGGGCTGAGAGCAGCATAGCAGAAACTCTGCAGGGAAGAGGTCCTAACACTGAAAACAGCACAGACAGAGACTACAGAAGAAATTTCCCTCTCAGTAGCACAGCAATTCAAGCAGGAGCTCAGAAACCAGCTCACAGCTCAGCTAGGGAAAGGTCTGGAAGAGCCCTGTGGCCTCAGGAGCACAGATGCTGACACAGGGGGGAGAGGGCAACAAGTAAATAGTGTCAGGCAGAATCCTCCAACCCCCTTTATTCAAATAAATTACTTAACTTTTCAGTGAGCAGCAAAGCTCCTTACCCCTTTGGATTAAAGGCAGACTTAAAGGAATGTTTGTCAACAGCCTACCCTCTCCTGGACCATTCCTCATGCACATCAGCTAGCTACATGCATTAAGTGTCAAGGATGCCCTTGATGAAAATGTAGAAGTGTATTTCTAAATAAAATTATATATTTAAGTACAATTTAAAAGCTTACTGGATGTGGGGTACAATTTTCATTTTGCTTCTATGGAGTTTGATGGCAGTGACATAGAATATCTCTTTGAAACATCTACCAGCCTTTTACCATCCTGTAGCATGAGGTGAACTGGAAGTCAAGGTCTCAGATGTCCCATGCAAGAAACAGACAACAGGACAGCTGTTTGAGAAGAAGACAACGTTTAGGCTGCTCACTGACTAGGGAAAGATTAAATCCCTATGGGATTCCCATTGAAATTTCATGAAGCAATGATGTTTTATTCCAGCATCAAGTAAGTTTTTAAGATTCCATTTGCCTGCACACACATTTTGCATAAAGATCACACTACTAAAAGAGGGGAAGCTAAAAAATAAACTAAAAAATCAAGTCTAACTTATGTTTCACTGCAAAATATCACAGAGAAGTAGGCAGTTTTAAAAAATTAGTTAAAATATGCAAGTAATATTGCAAAAACATAAAAAAATAAACACAAAAAATCCCACCACAAAACCAAACAACAACCACAAAAAAAATAGTACAAGAGAAGCAAGAAAACAGGGAGGAGAAGTTCTCCAGCGGAATGTCTGACAGACAACTGCCATGGAGGCCAAGGAGAAGAAATAGCCAGTAGGGTTGACTACTACCCAAGTTAGTAAGAAATCTCTACACTCAATGGAACAAGAAGACCCTGAAAAAACAAAACAAAACAAACAAACAAAAAAACCCCACATTTTGTGGACCCAGACTGCTTTAGTCCTGCATGGGAACCAGGTAAAACCCCAAAATGCCTTCTCTGTCTCGGATGAAACACCAACTCGATGACATCTCCAATACCATGTGCAAATTGACTTGTTTTACACTAAAGAGCATGAACATTGAAAACACTTTCATGAGGCAAAGCCCACATGTAATCTGTTCTCAGAGCTAAATTTTCTTCTTAAAGACAAGAAGACAGCTGCTGGTGCTAGGTGTGGAGCACAAATCCTCTGATTCCAATTACACTGTGCGAACGGCACATAAGATCAGGGCAGATACAATAAAAGATACAATACATTCTTTCCTTACACCTACTGGGCTAAATGCCAGCCTTCAAAGTATACAACAAGCCTCTCTAACCTCCAGAAGGAAAAATCTCAGTGCTTAAAGGCTTCCCCACCAAAATACCACTGGAGCCACTTTTGCAGATGTGCTAAAACATGGAAAAAGTAACAGCTGAGGGAAGCTGGACCTTGTAGCACTGCTGGTAAGACACATATTTTCTGATTCCTTCATACTAAGGCAAACTAGTAAAATGTGAGTTAATGACTGTCCCTTGTATTATGCCACAGGTTCCTTGTGAGAACACCTAACATTCTTGTAAGTGCTTACTTGTACTGTAAGAAAAGACAAATGCTGTTGTGGTATTGTCCTTAATACAGACACTAAAACAATACTAAATAATAGCATAAAGCTATTTCACCTCCTTCTTCCTCCCAGGCAAACAAATTTCAGGCTATGTATAACAGTAATTTGACCTTCCTGCCACTATTCCATATAACTCAAATATGATCCAAAAGGAAAATTGTTATTTTAAATGTATACCTCCAAGTGAGTCTCACAGTCATCCTCAAAAGCCTGGTAAGAGCTCAGTAGGAGTTTAAAAAAAAAAAAAAAAAAAAAAGGGAAAAATCATATTTGGCAAATCTTGTATTTAATACCTTCTTTTTCTTTATTCATTAATGGCTGTTGTACTGCTTTGTCATTGGAAGACAACACAAGTTTGGTAGCATGCTTTCCTCATCGCTTCCATGCAGCAAGCATTTTGATGTCTGGTTACAGCCAAATCCCATTTGAGAAGACCACATAGGTCTTTCTGGGAAGAGCCTGGTACACATTCACTAGTTTTCTCTCTCTTAGTTAACGGGGAGTATCTTTGACAGAGGTCTGCTCCACTAGAACCAGTAACTGCACTGGAAGGGGATGAAACAAGAGAAAAACGGTGAAAAAAAAGATAAATCTAAAGGCCAACCTCTTTTCACACACAATAGGAACTGAGAAAGCCAGAGACTTTTTCATGCCTCCCTATTCACTGAACTGCTCAAAGCTCACGAAGACTAGCAAGTACATGAAAATAATCCTTGCATGTTCTTCTCCCTTTGTGACCACCAGAGCCACTCAATTTATCTCCAAACACTCCCTCACAGAAGGAATTAAACTTCATGGTCGATTTAGGCTTTCACTTTCCTGCACCTACATTTTTCTACCTGTCTCAGGCAAAGCTTGTAGGCAGCAGTGGATGTGCACACCTGGGAGCCAGAGAACCTCCTTTCCACTTTGTCACCAACTTGCAATTACTTGCTGAAAGCCACAGCACCTCACAAGCTAAAAATAGCAGCACTTACTTGCTTTGGTAGAAATCACTTTTTAAAAGGACTATTATAATAGCAGAACAATTAGAGCTTACTTTTAAACATTTAAACTTACAGTTCCTGAGGAATTTGCTCAGTAGTCTATTTCAATTATTTAATAATCTGAAGAGAGCAACCCAATTTAAAGTTCTCTAAATCTCTCTTCCTATTTTGATGCCTCCAATGATGTAACAACCATTTAAATAAAGCCAGTGATTGCACATTAGCAATGTGAAGCCTCGACTGTAGTTTTTGCAGTAGCTTTGTTGGGAATTCACATACGCCTGAAGAGATAGTGTGCTACAGTGAAAACAGCACATGCCTCGGAGAAGGTCATTTAGTGTAACTTCTGTGATCTGGGAGTTGATAGCAATATGAATGGACAGATATGTTCAAGACTTAGAGATGGCAGAGTAGAGAAACCAGATGTTGCTCTGCTCCCAGTATCATCCAAGAAAATGCATGTACTGATACGGGAACCAAGTGCAAGGACATGCCTTGCCGCTGCAGCTACTCCCACTGCCAGAGGGATGAGCATCCGCGTCCAAACAAACACTGCCCTTTAACTAGCTACATGGAATAATTTAGTTTGATTGCGCTCAAGGGCACAACCAGGTCTCAGTCAGACGCCCTGCAAATACCATGACACGAGTGAGTCTGGGCAAGAGATCACTTGGAAAACCCAGTTTTGGGGTTGCCTGATGGCTTTTTCTTCCTTTTTGGAGCTTGTTACTCAAACATCTCCCCAGCCTGTAAGTCACTTGGAGAACAAGCAACCAGCAACAATCAGTGAGCATGGCATGTGCCAGGTCCACACAAGGCGCCTCAAACCTCACATTTCACCTCTCTGGGGCAATGAGGAAGCAGTTCCACACACACAAACCAAATCAGATTTTCTATCAATAGCCTTTTTCATTCCCGAGTCCAGACAGTTCTTCAGGGGCAAGGACCCCTTCCTCGGCCTCAGTGGCCCCGGAGCCATCACTGCGGCTGGAGAAGCCCAGGTGCCACACGTTTACCGCCTTCGCCCAGTGGGTACCGGCCGCTTCTGCGAGGGCTTAAGGATATTTGCATCCTCGGCCTCCCACAAACGACCTATCCAGGCGCAAAGCTACAGCGGAGACCGGGTACACAGCGCCGCGGATGCCACCCCCACCTCCGCCAACTCCCGCTGCCCGCGGCGCTGCGCAGGCCCGGGACGGCGCCTCCGACAACACCGGCATCCGCTGCGGGGCGGGGGGGATTGTTCACCCAGTATCGCCGCCTCCCGCTCCCGAAGCAGGGTCAGCGGGCAAGCTCGGCCGCGCTCCACCTGCCCGCCGCAGCCGGGCTCAGTACTCACTCCGCATAGCCCGTGGTCCAGGGCAGGCGCCGGGTCTCCTTGCTGAGGATGAGGATGGGGCGGGCGATGTGGTCGGCGGAGCACTCCACCTCGTCCGGGGACAGTCCCAGGAACTCGGGTCTCCCGTAGGGGAAGCGGAGAGGCAAGTCCGCGCCGCTGCCGTGGTCGGCGCCCGCGCTGCCAGCCATGATGCCGCCCATGAAATTGGCCACGGCGGACTTCACCCGCGTGAGCATAGTACCCCCGCCGGCGGCGGCAGCGCCGGAACCGCCGCGCAGGGCGGGGAGCGGGGCGCGCCGGCGGGCAGCGCTGCTGCGACGGCGGCGGCGGCTCCGGCAGCCCCCCGCCGCGTTTCCGCAATGGGGGCGTCGGGCCGCGCCGAGCCGGGCGGGGGAACGGCGGGCTCAGGGGCAGCCGCGGGGCTGCAGGCTCATTGCAGCAGCAGTGGCGGCAACAGCGGCAGGTTTCCCCTTCCCGGCGCGGCGCTGGGTGAACTCAGCTCGGCAGCGGCTGCTGAGTCATGTGATAGCAAGGCTGGATTTGCCCGGGCGCTTCCTGCTCCTCCTGCGGCACCGGCGGGCTCCTGGCACACGCCGGGCACGGGCGGCCCCCACCCTGCCTCCTGCGGTGGGAGGTGGCGGTCCGCGGCAGGTGCGCGGCGGGCGGGGCCTGGCCTGTGGGGCCGCCCCTGGCTTGCCTGCCGCTGTGCGGAGGGGGTCGGCAACGGCAGCCGGTCCTGCCCTGCTAGCGGCCGCGTTCGCCAAGAGTTGCCCGAAAGGCGTTTCAGGCGGAATTGCTCGGGGACGCCGGTGCGCTGAGGGCACCATCACCGGCAGGCGCGGGGTCGCTGCTCGCAATGCGCCCACTCCCGCTGCCTGTGGGGCTGAAGCAGCGCGGCCTGGGCGGGACGCCCCGTCCCAGCGCCTGGCACTGCTTTCTGATCCCATGGGCTACGGGACAGGGCTGCCGCTTGAGGGCTAACCTCCCTTCTTCCCCTTCAACACATCAAAGGTATTTTTCCCTACAAAAGAACTTGCTATAGAAAACAATTACTCTTAATTCGGCCGTGAAGGGGGGGCAGCGGCTGTAGCCCCATACAAGTTCCCTCGGCCTGCCTGGGGAAGGCGAAGGTCCGTCCGGCCTGTCGCCTAGCAGCAGAAACGGCGTGGCTGATCTTCGGGCGCCTCCGCAAGTGGCCAGTTGTGTAGGGTGCTGTTGTGAAGCAAGAGAGAAAAGACAAGCCTGAGCATCTTTGAATTTGATTGCACGGATATTTTAATCCCTCCTTCCCTGGCTGTCTCACACTGACCTTGTCATACTCTTGTGCAGGTCTGCTGCAAGTGGCACTCCCTCATCCACATACACCAAAAAGCTGCAGGTTTGGGTATGCAAAGCTTCAGGAAAATGGGGGTGAGGGGAAGGTAGCAAGAGCATTTAGGGAGTCTATCCTTTACAGCAAGGTTGTGCCTGTGCCCTGTGATGCTGTGGTACTCCTGGGAGCTGCATGTCTCCCTGAAAGGCAGTGATCTGCGAAGTAGAGCAGGTAGATACAACAAGCCATAAGAGTGGAGCAGTACTGAGACTTAGCGGAGAAAAGCTGGTTACTCACCATATGTGGCTGGTGGGGAAGATCGTCTGTCTCCTCGCTAGCTCATGCTAGAAACCTGCTGGTCTACCACTGAGCACACAGTTACACCGTTCTAGAGACTAAGCCCTGTGTGCTTGTTTGATTTCTCGTTATTAGACAACCTCCTGAGGGCTGAGTTACAGCAATGCCTGGGTTTGCTCCAGCTTCTCTGTATACAGATGTAAGAAATGTAAAGACCTTGTGATGCTTACGAGTCTATGAAAAAGCTGTCTGTTAATAAAGTCTACAGAGCCAAAAATAGATTCAGGAACAGGGATGCTAAGAGTGTATTAAGTGCTACTCAAAGCAGAGTTAGAAATATATCCATTCTGAATTAAACATTACCTCCTCTGGGAGGCAGAGGTTATTTTCCCCCTGTTTCCAAGGCCATTGTACAGACATTTTGAGGAAGGGTAAGCTTCTCTTGGGTCAAAAAGAAAAAACAGTCACCATCAAGGACTCATTATTTGATTACACTATAGTGGAAAGTTTGTACTTTTTTCTTTCATGCATTTTGGTTTACTTTGTATCCCAGTTGTGCTGCACTTGCTGTTACTTCAAAGAAAAATGCAAGTAAAAAGTGTCAAAAGGCTTGTTAAAATTCAAGGTGGTTTGTTTTTTTTTACCACAGGCCCTGTGTCTGGATACTGTAACAGGCAGCTGTTCACCCACATTCAGATGCCACAGAGAAAGGCAAACCTGAGGTGGTGGGTGGTAGCCTGAACTGTATTTAATTTGTCTGATCCCAGTTCGTTGCCAGTCCCTTCCACTTGAGGACAGTCTCTTTATGCTACACTTTGCCGGCTGGCTAGCAAGTGTTCTTTATCAGACTGCCACTGCAGTGCCTGTTTTCCTCACTAATGCTTTAATGGGCCTGCCATATGGAAAAGATAGGAGCGAGAAGAGGGGCACAAGCAGAATGAGGCATATGTCCTGGACATGTTAATTTGTTGTTTTCTATGAAGTAGATCTCCTCACAGGTTATCAAACGTACTCCTGGAGAGGCTGCACCAGCAGACTAAACTTTGCATTTTCGTTTGACTCAAAGACTTTGAAAAATGCTTGTTGACTGAAACTCAGAGAAGATGCAGCATTTGTTCTCCCACCCCACTTGCAGTCACTATTTGGCACAAACAACAAGGGAGAAATGTAAAGGAGTACATATAGGCTTGTTAAGAGTTTGAATGGCCTCTTCACACTGAAAAGTAGAGAGATGCTCACTGGGAAAGAGGATCATGTTGTTCAGTTTTGATTAAAATGTGAAGCCCCATGTGTCAAAGAAAGTAATGGTCAGGCCTGGCAGATCTCAGCGAGTTCCTCAAATCTATCCTGTGGTCCATGTGGTCCAAGACAGACATTTTTCTTTTGTGGTGGGTAAACCTCTAAAGATTTGGATATTGGTTTCAACTAAAACTTTGAGGCTGAATTCTCTATGAACATGTTTGAAATTTGATTGTTTCCTTCTGCAGTCCCACGACTGATACAAAAGAAAGATGTCAAATTTTTTTTTTCTTTAAGTCTAAACTTGTTTGTGACACATTTTTTTTCTCTGAATGCCTAACCATGCCACGGAGCTAGTGAAGCTGCATGTGGGTCAGAAATGCATTCATGTGGGCTATTTGAAGTGCCTGAAGTATGTTATACCACCTTGCCATGCATCATATTCACTGTTCAACAAATTCAAGAGTGTCTTAATCATGAGGAAAACAGATTTAGATGGAGAATATTCTAAACTTCTATAGGATGATAGAATTCTTTTGATTCAGGATGATTTCTGAAGACCATGTGCTCCAACTTCTCTGTCAAAGCAAGACCAGCTCTACAGTTACATTGCATTGTCCAGAATCTTGTCCAGCTAAGTTTTCAGTATTTCCAAGGACGGAGATAGCACAGCCATTCTGGGCAACAGTTCCAATCTACAACCACACACTCATGAATATTTTTTCCCCTGATATCTGTTTGGTGTTTCTGTTGTTGCAGTTTGTGACTGTTGCCTCTTATCACCATTCATCTCCCAGAAGAATATGACACTTTCCTCTCTATACCCTTTTAATTAGGTACTTGAGGACAGCAGTAATGTTTCTCCCCTTTACCCCTGCCTTCTGAAAGGTGAATAAATCCATATTTCTCAGCATCTAATTGAAACCATCTTGGTGGTCTATGGGTGGACTCAGCTGGGGAGCCCCAAATTGGACAGAATACTGTGATAAGCACTATTTAAGAGGGGTATGACCCCTTCCTTTGGCACATTTCCACATGTGGTTAGCTTTCTGTGCTGCACAGGCACACTGATAGCTCATATTCACTTTGTTGTCTGCCTGACAGTCAGACCTCAGTGCCAGTTTACACTATCCCAGCTGCAGGATGCTGCATATGTTCCTGGTGAACTCCAGGAGGCTCCTGTCAGATCATTTCTCTAGCCACTGAGATCCCTCTTAGCGGCAGACCTACCCTCCAGCTATCAACTTACCTCCCACAATGTAGAGGAGACAAATACTTGCAGTTAGCAAAAACCTTAGGGCTATAATAAGCTCTATTTATGTATAGAATCATTGAGTATTTCAGGTTGGAAGAGACCCACAAGGATCATAGAGCCCAACTCCCTGCTCCTGTCAGGACTACCCAGAACTAATCCGTACGACTGCAAGCATTGTCCAGATGCTCCTTCAACTCTGACAGGCTTGGCGTCATGACTATTCTCCTGGGAAGTCTGCTCCAGTGATTGACCACCCTCTCAGTGAAGCCTTTACCTAATGTCCAATTTGAAATACCTCTCCCTTTCCAGCCATTTTTAAAGAACTGTAACAAAATTAGCTTTAAAATAAAGGAATATCTTGCAAGAAGAAATACCCAGTTGATTGTGAGGACTCTGGTTCTGGCTCTTGAGTACTTGAGCAGAGGACATATTAAGTGGGGTAGGTGGAAGCATATCTACTGAAAGTGCATTGACTCAATGTGTTTAGATGTTTTCTTATCATAAAAGCTCTTCCTGGTGCAGGCCATTTTATTTCTTTTGCAGAACATGGGGATACTTGGCGCTCCATCTCACAGGAACAGGGAATTTATTTCAACAGTGCAACTCATCCCTGCTTGTACCTTGTTTATACCTTATGTAGTTTGGTCGCTCGAATTTTTGTTCCCTGTGTTTCATACTCTGAACAAAAGCAATGAGAAAACTCACAAAGACTTTGGTGGGGAAAGCAGGTCTAATGTGAAATGAAGGCACCATTTCTGCAGGCATGAAATTCTGTGTCATATTATCACAGGTGTGCAGAATACCCCCACAGGTGTGAACTCAGCTGCTGAATAAATTCGGAGAGTATGTCGGAATACTGCCTGGTGTTATGATGATGGGACTGTATCTGCAGGGAAAAAAACAGTTTTGAAGGAAGAATCGGTTGGTTTTCTCTGGTTAATCCCCCCCAGAAAAACACTTAGAGCATTATTTTTGCACATGATTCTGCTGAGGCAGGTCTCTATGTCATGTGGTGATCAATGAAGTTACTCTTACCTTTTCAAAAGTACTGTACGACCTTTAATAAGCACGAGAAAGAAAGGCTCTTAGAAGCACAGTGCCTGAGGCATCATATTGATGTGGAGGATAAAGTGCCACTTCATAACACATCAGTCCTCCTTCCTCCAGTACTAGATATCCCATCTGTGCCTGCAGAAACCCCCAGCATTTCCACATGTATCAGAGCTGACAAGATCAAAGCTGTTGGCATTCTTGGCAGTTTGCAAGCAGGAGGACCAAGTAAATTTAAGCAAATACTAGCAATGCTTGCAGAGATATCTTTCCTCTGCTATACTTAATTTCTACTGCACCACCCTCAACTCAATATCAGTTTCATACACGGACTTCCTTTTGAGAGGCTTTTGAGACTGAAGTTCAGAAACAACATTTCCAGCAGAATATGGTTAGTGTGGTGGTCCCAAGGATTTGCTGTCCAATCCAGTCCCCTAGAGAACAGAAATTGAGCAAATTCACTGAAGGCTGCAGGCTACACAAAGAGGCCAGATCCTTGTACATTTCATTCTCAAGCACAAAATTTCGGGCAAACTTGTCTTTTTCTATTGCTGTCCTAACCATGACGTGACCGGAGCCCATACGTATTTTTGCTTTGGCAAGCTGCAAGGGCTACAGCTGGATTCACCTTTCATGGCACAGTGCCTTTCATCTACAGATCCTCCTTGCCTGTATCAGAGACCTGCTGGAACACTGTGGAGATTGTGGGTGTGGGAGGGGTAAACATCAAAAGGTTAAACTAGGGATAAAACAATTGTGTGCATGGGTTTCATGCTGATATGCAACAGGGATATGCCTGTAGCTTTGGGGTGGAAGATAGGAATTGGAGCCAGGAACTGACTACCCATCACATAATTCAATACACAGAGATCTACCTTCATTCTTGGTCATGCTGAATGGCTAAAAACCTGTGCTTTTAGGGACCCAAAAGGCAAGAGATTCCTCCTACAGCAGGACTTAATCTGGAAGGTATTTTCATAGCACAACTATTGTACTGAATTAAGATGGGCTTTAACAAAGAAGAGGCTGGAACACAGGTGTTTAATTTCCTGTCAGAATTTCTCCCTCCTACTTTTGCAGTCTCCTTATTTCAACCCCTTCTCAGAAATATTTAGGAGGCAACACAAAGCAGAGTCCTGTCACAACCTTGTCCTTACTCAAAAATATGCTGTGCAGCTGAGTAGTGAAAACATTGCAGCCAGAAAAGTGGGTTCATATCCCTTCTTATAGTGGATGACTGATAAATGCAATGTCCTGAGCTGTGTACCTTGATTTAGGTACCTAGGCAGGAAAAATACCCTGAAGAAGGATCTTAATTGGCTGGCAGTCACAGTAAAAGATGCCAAAAAGTCTCATGACTGTTTCTTGCAATCTAGATAAATATAAATAAATACTTCAACATAAGTTGCCCATATGCATGTAAGAATTTAGCACTTGCCAAAAGCTATTGAAAGCCTTTTTCTACAAGTATCTATCTACAACTATCCTGAAAATAAAATTCTGATTTCATGTTGAGCAGCACAATCACAATTTTGGTTCTTGAGCCTCTTCTGACTTTCCATTCTTTGCTGCATTTTACTGCCCGTAGCTAAATCTGCTAATAAAGGGATGGAAGAGGGATTAGCTTGTTTATGTGCTTCTGTCGGTAGCTTTTCATAGGGGAGGTGGGGCACCATAATTACATCCACCCTGGGGCTCCTACAAAAGAACATCTTGCCCTGATGATGCTGTGAGCTGCTTCAAAATGTCAGTGATGGACGCACTCTTGGTGATAGACTCGGGGCGGGGAGGGGGATAATTAAACTGTCTGCAATGCAGAGGGAACAGGAAAATGAGCAGGGGAAAGGATGTGTAGGTATTTTCAGGTGCTTGGAGTTATGGGACAGCACTAAAAACTTGGCTGAGCACAGGCACATTGTAACTTCCTCAATACTCCAGGCTGAGTAGCACCACGTTTCAGAATATAAGATGGTCTTGACTTATGCCTGAGTTAAGCATGGGATAAGCAAGCAGGGAAGTGATTTGTACATATCAAGTGTAGGAGAATTTTTGAGTAACCTGCCAGCTGCCTTCGCTGCAGGCCAGGTGCTCCTTAAACTGGGCCATTTGAAGAGCAAGCAGGATGGGTGGGTGAGGAGCTTGTTATCTGCTGACAGCAGCTCAGGAGCAGATGGCAAACATAGAGAAGGATCTTTTCCTACATCTGGGCTGTGGCTTCTGCTGTAGAAGCCTTCCTGCAGCTCAGAGCAGCTAGGCACCAGCTTTCAGCTGTGTGTGGGCAGGGGCTTTATCAGCATCACCATGCCCTGCTCAGGGTTAGGCAATGCTGCTTGCTTGGGTTTAGATGGTTGGGCGTTTTTTGGTGCTCTGCTTTTGTTTCTGTTTCATTTTTTCCTATTTTTTTTCTTTTGTTTTTGTTTATGAATATGAATCAAATGAACAGTTTTGTCAGAACTCAAAGATTTGAATGTCAGCCTGGGTGTACAAAATCTGAGGTACCTTACATGGCAATCTTTCTCAGATAGACTTGCCAAGGAAAGAAGCAGTTGTCAAACCTTGGGCTCCTAGACTTCAGGCTGAGTTTACCAGATATTTCACGCTGTGAGAAATCAGTCCTGGCTATACTGAATGGTATCACAGAAAGTTAAAGAAGTTATGCTAATTTCTATTTAGCTCTTGTATTTCTGCTCATGTTTTGTAGGTAGGGATATGGAAACTGTTTTTCTGTTCCTTTCCAACACTGCTCCTGAGGTGCCCGTGGCCCTGTATAGTCATCCTGGCTTTCTGCTTTCCTGAATACATGACATTCTGATACAAATAGGCTGTCATTCAAATTGCTGCAACTAATCTATTTTGTCAACAGCCAAAGAAAGAAGAGCAAACAAGGTATTTGGTATGTATTTAGAATTTATTGGCATACATAAAAGTCTTATGAAGAGGTAAAAATCTGTCTATAACTATTTATTAAGTTGTGTTAGAGTTAAAAAAAAAAGAGCTCTTCAGGTTTAGCAATGTAATAAGATACTACAAATTTTGCCCTTTCTTCTGCAGTATCCTTCAAAGGTTTCTTGTTTTAGTGTCCTTGCTTTTTCTGCAAAGACCTCTGTCAGTAGTGTGGGCCTACACCATTCTGAGCTTGGGCAAGCACACTGCTATTTTCCTTCCTGAGAGCTTCCCAATTTGACCACCCTCTTTTAATAATCATGGCATCATAGAATCACAGAATGGTCTGTGTTGGAAAGGACTTCCAAAGGTCATCTAGTCAAATGGCTTCTGCAGTAAGCTAGAGCATCCTCACCTAGATCAAGTTTCTCAGATCATAATGCTTATGACTGTTCTATTTAAATAGATTCTTCCTGTAGTGGTTTGGGTGTTACCCACCCCCCCACACTTTGGAAATCACCCAGACTAGACTCAGCTAACTCTGGAAATTGAATGAAGCTTATTATTTACAGCTGAGCAGAATATACAAGCAGATATTCACAGTATATACAGAAATAGACAAGGTAAATGGTAATACAGAAACACAACACCTCTCCCAGAAACCTGAGCCCCCAGGAGCGGCTCCCAACTGCCCTTCCACTTTCTTCCACTCCTCTGCCTTACCCCAGACATTGCCTTGTGCCCCAAGGAAGAATGGACAGTCAGCCAGGGGAGTTAGGAAGCAAGTGGATTAGAGAGATGAAGGGTGAGGTTAGAGAGAAATGCTGCTCAAAGCCCAGGCTGTGCCCAAACTGCCTTATCTATGTTTATACTCTTGTTCTTATACACCTCAGCAAGCCTATGAGCGAAGTAGACATCACCACTGTTTCTCTTTCATAGCCTGTGATCTAATCCCTCTCACCAAAACATTCTAGCTAGCTTCAAACTAGCACACTTCCTCACGCTGTTTTATTTACTGAGTAGATTTGGGCTTAAATTGTCCTTATTTTTCACTTATTTTTTTTTAATGGACTAGAAGCTATGAATTTTGACAGTCTTCTGCAGAGTTGATTTAAAAACAGTAACAATAACCAAAAAAAAAAATTCATGCTTCTACCCAAGGCACAAAAATGCAACAGTTACAACTGCTTTGTTTCTTCCAGAGCAAGTTGAATCAGTGTTCCAGTGAGTTCTTGGGACCAGGGAACACTCTCACGCCTGGCTTACCCACTCTGGGTACAGCTTCAATGCTTTATTATAGCTTAAACACTAAAACCATAATGAGAAAGGTATACTGGAACCCACAATACCTACAGCTCACATGCTACAGCCATAGGGAGAAACTACAATGCTGAATAAGATATGATAAATAATCCCGAGTCGCCCTATTGATCGAAGGGCAGGCTATGCTCAGCCTATCCCACTGGCCAGCAAAGCTCCTGAGATGCATGGACAGCAGAGCTGGGCAGCTGCCATCTCGAAAGGTGAGTGTCCTCACCGTGGACCAGCAGCTGTTAGGCTGGTGAGACAGGTGCTGTGCCAGCCGTGCCACCTATGCTCTCGGTTTCTATGTGTTCAGAACTCTGTGATGTGTGGGCAGTGCATGCCAGGAGGCTGAGCCAAGCAGAACCAAGCTCCTCTCTTATTTCACAGTTTGTTACGTAATGACTTTCCCTACTGCCCATGTGCATCGTTGGCTTCGGTGGTCATGCGTCCCCCTGGCAAAGGGAGCCTTCATCACCTTCAGCTCCCTCTGCAGCTGGTTGTCCTCTGTGGAGCCTTTCAAGGTCATTGCTGGCTCCACATGCTGTTTAGCCAACACCACGTTCCAGCCTCTGATTATAGGGATGGTACTGCAGGCTCTGTTTATCATTTTAGAGCTCCAAGACCTTGTAGTTCCCAGGTCTTATCTTCTGGTAACCTGGCAACTATTTGGCCTTTTGCCCTATTCTGACCAGTTGCATACCAATCTTTCCCTCTTACAATCAACAACTAAAACCCAGGAGCTCATTCAGTACTGCAGTGCTCCCAGCCAAGGAATAGACACATGAGACAATGTTAACAGCGTATCAGTAGTGGCTGTCCAGTGTGTAGTGACACTGAGGAGTTTCAGTGGTTGGGAATGGAACCAGTTGTGTTGTAATATACCTACTGGTTAACTTAAAGGATCTTCTGAGATCCTTTAAGCAGAGAACCTTCTGAGAACCAAGCAGAATCTTGGCTTTTTCAGATGTTCTCAAAAAAAAAAAAAAAAAAAAAAAAAAAAAAAAAAAAAACAGGCAATAAAGTGGAGTGCTACAATCAGGCTGAAAAGGTTGCATCAGGAATAAGACAATAAGACAATGTTAACAGCATATCAGTTGTGGCTGTCCAGTGTGCAGTGACATTGAGCAGTTTCAGTGGTTGGGAATGGAACCAGTTGTGTTGCAATATACCTACTGGCTAACTTAAAGGATCTTCTGAGATCCTTTTAGCAGAGAACCTTCTGAGAACCAAGCAGAATCTTGGCTTTTTCAGATGTTCTCAAAAAAAAAACAAACAGAGAATAAAGTGGAGTGCTACAATCAGGCTGAAAAGGTTGTATCAGGAAGAAGTCAGTCTGGAGTGGACTGATGGGGGAAAAGTGCAAATAGGATTATCCAAACATCTCTGCTTCCGCAGCAAAGGCAGCAGCAGGAAATGCCCTAAGCAAACATATTGCCACAACAATAGTCTTGTTCCAGCTGCTGTATCTGAAAATCAAATTAACCTCTGACTTCTATGGCTCATGGTCTTTCAACTAGTGTGTGCAACAAGCTAAGAAACTGGATTGAAAAGATGCTTTTCAACAAATTTAAACTAATAAAGCACGCATCATAATCTCCTACCAAAGAGCTGACACAGAATAAATATGCTGACCTTCTGAAAACATAATTATTTGTGATTGAACATCTGTGCTTACAATTATGCTTTAAAGTGTATGTGGAATTATTTCTATGAAGCTGTAGCCCCTTTTGAGAGTGATACATGCACCTCAAGTACATTTGAGCAATGAGAGTAAACAATTAGCATGCCATAACCTAGTGCTGGGTTTTGTCATTTTTCAGCTTAGCCACTGAAAAGAATTCTTGTCATGCCATGACTTCAAACTCATTTTCCTTCAGCTTGCTGAGCCCTGCCTGAAGCCCTGCCTAAAGTGGGGAAGTGGTGAGGGATTTCTGCTCACAGATGGCACAACAGCTCTCTGCAAACCTCATGGCCTCAGAGACTGCAGTGCCATTGTGGCACCATGGCTGGTCTGAAACTTGCTGCCAACCTAAGTAGAAGTGATTTTTTTCTTCCTGAAAATGTGAGTAAAATAACTATGTCACTGCTCACTGCCTTCCCAGGCAAGGCACGCATGCAGCTGACACTGAAGGTGGCTGGCCTCTTTTGGGGCTGCTCATTCCCAGCCCTCAGACAACTGCCTACTCAGGAGCTAAGATCAGAGCTATGCTCACTTGTCCATTGTACTTTGAACTCACAGTTCGAAACCCTGTACCAAAAGAGTAGTTCCCATTGCTGAATTTCAGCATAGCAAATGCTTTGATATCTCCCTTTGCACCTTTATACTAAGCTATGGTCCCATTCAAAGACCCATGGTTAATAAAAATTGTGAAGCATATTGTCTATACTTATGCATTCTTTAATAATAAAGGATTTAGGCTGGTGGGGAGCACTGTAAGATATTCCCTTTGACAGTTTTCTTGAGACATGCTTGAATGTGTTCAGAGAAGTGCCATGAGGATGCTCAGAGGGCTGGAGCACTTCTCCTGTGAGGACAGGCTGAGTTGGGCTTATGCAGTTTGGAGAAAAGAAGGCTCCAAGGAGACCTCATTGTGGCCTTCCAGTATCTGAAGGAGGCCTACAAGAAAGCTGATGAGGGACTTTTTAGGATGTTGGGTAGTGATAGGATGAGGGGGGAATGTATCCAAACTAAAAGAGAGTAGATCTGATTAGATGTTAGGAAGAAGTTCTTTACCATAAGGGTGAAGAAGAACCACAGGTTTCCTAAGGAGGTGGTGGAAGCCTCATCCCTGGATGTTTTTAAGGCCGGGCTGGATGTGGCTCTGGGCAACTTGATCTAGTGGAAAGTGTCCCTGACCATGACACAGGGATTGGAATTAGATGACCTTTGAGGTCCCTTCCAGCCCTGACAATTCTGTGAAACAACTGAGCTCTGGGCAGACCTCCATTTCAGCAGCAATTGGTGGGAGGTACAGGTCAAAAAGCTCCCTGGTGTGAGCTTGCAACTCAAGAGGAGCCCAAGGAAAAATGCTGACACCACAAAGGCAGCTACGATGCTGCGTTAAAGCTGATGAGGCCTGAAACTCAAATCTGGTAGGAGAGGTTTGGATAAACTGCATAGGAAGCATTTAAAAATGCTGATGAGCAGGTATCTCTCTGACCCTGCTGGCAGCTACACTGATGTAGCAGGTTTTGAAGGAAGTGTTTCAGGAAGGTTTGATCTGTCAGTGCTTTTGGTCAAAAGTAGCCAGTTCCCTGAAGTTCAAGGAAACACATTTAAAGAAAACCATACAAATACTGTGCTGCTGTCTTCCCTGGGTGGTTTCCATGTGCCACTGTGCTAGTTTGAAACAGGGTAGAATGTTTTGGTGAGGAAAAGTAGATCACAGGCTGTGAAAGGAAAACAATGGTGATGTCTACTCCCCTCAGTCTTGCTGAAGAAGAAATGAAAACATTAGATAACACTCGCCATTTTTGTCGCTCTCTGGCTGGGCACTGACTGAGCTGCATCTCCCTAACCTCACCTTCCACTCACCTTTGCTTCTTAACCTCTTGGCTGAACCTCTATTCTTCTTTAGGACTGGGGTAAGGTTGAGAGGGGCAGGGGGAAGGTGCAGGGGTGGTTGAAAGCCCCTCCTGGGGACTCAGGTTTCTGAGAGGGGAGTTGTGTTTCTGTATTACTTTTACCTTGTATATTTCTGTCTATAACTGTATCTACTGTAAATATCTGCTTGTATATTGTGCTAGCTGTAAATAAATAGCTTCATTCATATTCCCAGAGCTGGCTGAGACTAGTCTGGGTATTTCTAAAGTGGGGGGGGCAGGGAACACCCAAACCATCACAGCTACTCATGTGGAGGTTTGTGACAAAGGATTGCAGCTGACAAGTACAATTGTCATTTTATTCTAGCTGCCTTAAGGCCAGTCAGAGAGGTTCTACATCCAGTTTGGTTTTTTTTTTAACAAGGGTCTGGATCTGATCTGTAGCGCTGCAGTATGCTTGCTGCTTCTTTCTGGGACAGGGAGCTCACCCAAGGTGAGCAGTGACTATGCCCCATGATTTTCATGTGATTGTCCTGCTTGGAGGGGTTTGCCCCAAAGGACAGTCTCTTCCCTAAGCATAAACTTGCCAATGACCAGAAATCCTCCTAAAAGTGGATACGGGGAGCAGTGTCCCTGTGGGGTCACACATCTATACCTGTCCTGGGAAAAGGAATGTGGTGCACAAGACATGCCTAGAAGTAGTTTGTGATGGGTACCAACTACGCCCTAGAGAAAAATGGTTGAGATTTTAAGAAGGAGTAGTGAAAGGTTGAAGCAAAGCAGCAATAAAAGAGCTGTCTGAGTGAGTTGGGAAAGGGCATTCAGGAATCACATAATTATTCACTCAGTAATACAGATTTCATTACCTTTGGACTGTTACAATAATGCCAATTTTAGTTCCCTAATAATATTTCAGCAAAGACTTTGATCCTTGCTGAAAACAAAGTTTGGACATTATTAATACAATGAATAAAGGGTAATTTGATCAGCCATAGTAAAAGCTATTAATGTAACCAACACTGTAGTTTTATAGCCATGTATTGATCATCATAGAATCATAGAATAAAATGGTTTGGGTTGGAAGGGACCTTACAGATTATCTAGTTCCAACCCTTGTGCCATGGACATGATGCTCTAGTGGAGGAGCACCTCCACTAGACCAGGTTGCTCAGAGCCTCATTCAGCTTGGTCTTAAACATTTCCTGGGATGTGACGTCCACAACTTCTCCAGGCAACCTGTTTCAGTGTCTCACCACCCTCATAATAAAGAACTGCTTTCTAATGTCCAGTTTGAATTTACTCTGCTCTGTCTTAAAACCATTGCCCCTTGTCCTATCACCACATGCCCTTATAGAGTCCCTCTCCAGCTTTCCTGTATGCCGAGGGACTATAAAGTTGCCCAGAGCCTTCTTCTCTCCAGGCTGAACAGACTAAACTCCCTTAGCCTGTCCTTGTGGGAGAGGTGCTCCAGCCCTCTGATCATCTTTGTGGCCCTCCTCTGGACCCTCTCCAACAGATCCATGTTCTTTTTTTGTTGGGGGCTCCAGAGCTGGATGTGGAGCTCCAGGTAGTGTCTCACAAGAGCAGAATATAGAGGTAGAGTCACCTCTCTTGACCTCCTTGTCACATCTCTTTTGATGTAGCCCAGGACACAGTTGTGTTTTTGGGCTGCCAGCACACATTGCCAGCTCATGCCAAGTGCCTCACCAACCAGCACCTCCAGGTCCTTCTCTGCAGGCCTGCTTACTGCTGTTGTAGTTGTGATGGCCAAAACCAGCAACACAAGGATATGTGGACATCAAAGTAGCCAAAGCCGTTTCTTGCTGTAGCAGCAGTCTTTTTATACACCACTCTACAGATTATGGTAACTCTACAAGTTGTGGAATACAGTGATTGGATAAAACACTGCTTTTAACATTCTTATTGGATAACAGTGAGGTGTTGGCTGTCTTGGCACAGACTAATTTCAGGTCTCTGTTCTACATTTACTGTGCTTCCATACAAATGTTACTCAAGGTGAGCATACCAGTTTACAATGTTTCTAACCTTAGGGATGCACTCAGGTGACTCCCTTCCTCAGTTCCCACAGCTGCTCTCAATCCACTCATCACTTGGCATGTATTTGTGCTTGAGATTGCCCCAACCCAGGTGCAGGACCTTGCACTTCACCTTTTTGAACTTTATGAGGCTGACATGGGCCTGCCTCTCCAGCCTGTCAAGCTCCTTCTGAATGGCATCCCTTCCCTCCAGAGTGCTGACTGCACCACGCAGCCTGGTGCTGCTGGAAGACTTGCTGAGGGTGCACTCGATCCCACTGTCTTTGCCACTGACAAAGATGTTAAAGAGCACAGTCCCGGTTCAGGTCCCTGAGGGACAGCACTCATTACAGGCCTCCATCTGGACACTGAGACATTGATCACAACCATCTGAGAGCTGCCACCTAGCCAGTACTTTAGCCACTGAGCAATCCATCTATCAAATCCCTGTCCTTCCAATGTCAAATGCTTTGCAGGAAGATTCTGTCAGTTCTCCTCCCTTACCCACCAATGCTGTGACCACATCATAAAAGGCCACCATAACCCCCCTGGCTGAACCTCCATTCTTCCTTGGGACTGGGGTAAGGTTGAGAGGGGTAGGGGGAAGGTGTAGAGGTGGTTGGGAGCCCCTCCTGGGGACTCAGGTTTTTGGGAGGGGAGTTGTGTTTCTGTATTACTTATCTTGTATATTTCTGTCTATAACTGCATATACTGTAAATATCTGCTTGTATATTGAGCTAAGCTGTAAATATAAGCTTCATTCAATTTCCAGAGCTGGCTGAGTCTAGGCTGGGTGATTTCTAAAGTGGGGGGGGGCAGGGAACACCCAAACCATCACAGCCACCTTACGGCGCTGCACAAGGCTTAGAGCAACTGTTACTCACATAACTGTCTGGACACAGGAGCACACATCACATCAGCCTCAAGGACAGATACCAATGTCCCACAGAAGGCAGGTCCTCTGACTGAGACAGGACTAAAGATCTCCCATTTCCACAAAATGGCCTTTTTTCCTGCAGGGCTCACATAGGTGAGAACACCAGCCCTGATTTTACAAGATGCTCACACTGAAATGCAATCTCAGACTTAACTATTCTGAAAACATAGATCTCAACCCTCTGTTGAGGTTTTAAAGATCATTGTTAACTCCATATGTGTCTTTTGGCTCCCTGCTTTTTATTTCTGTGCTTTATCTGCTGGCATGCCTAGGGTGTTAAAAGTTGCATTTAACCTTGTCAAGGAAGAACTGTTTCTGTTTTAAATTCAAGCATTTTCTGCATAAGTCTTATTTTGCTTGCACCATTTCCTTATGGACAAACACTTGGGTTGGAATTCCTGAATGATAATACAAAAACAGTTGAACGAGCTGAGGAAGAGCAACTTCTGCTGTGAAAGGGAGTTGAATGATATCCTCCATATCTTGCAATTGGAACTACTTTATCTCCAAGGCAATAGAAAGAATATCAGCAACATATGTTTAGTGACAGATACAGCCTTTCTTTTTTTCCCCAACATTTTAATGACTACATCATGATTTCCTCAGAGTCCTTTGGTGCAATGTCTTTGATTGCTTCATTGTGCAATTTTCTTATCCCATAAGCAAATGACAAGAGTTCTCCATTCAAAATATCACCTTCTCTCACTCAGCTAAGCAGCTGGTGCTGCTGGGGCAAGGCAGTTACTATTAATTGCCTAGGAAAGTGTATACTTAACCTACCTGGCTGTATTTAAAATTTACTGGAGACTGAGAGAGTTGGGGTTATTTAGTCTAGAGAAGAGAAGGCTCTAAGGAGACCTTATTGTGGCCTTCCAGTATCTGAAGGGGGCCTACAAGGGAGCTGGTGAGGGACTTTCTAGGGTGTTGGGTAGTGATAGGACTATGGAGAATGGAGCAAAATTAGAAGTGGGTAGATTCAGATTGGATGTTATGAAGAAGTTCTTCACTATGAGAAGGGTGAGACACTGGAACAGGTTGCCCAGAGAGGTGGTGGAAGCCTCATCCCTGGAAGTTTTTTTATGCCAAGCTGGATGTTGCTTTGAGCAACCTGGTTTAGTGTGAGGTGTCCCTGCCCATGGCAGTAGGGTTGGAACTGGATGATCTTTTTAGATCACTTCCAACCCTGACAATTCTGTGATTCTGTAGTTTTCCTTGAATATGTCAGTGTTCAGTTTAAGTTCTACTTTCTTATGGACCTGATTAGGGTTTGTCACACAAAACTAGGATTTTAAGCATTAATGAAGTCCTGCAAAATGGCAAATTTGCACAAAAATTGTTATGTTTACAAACTTTTTGTACTGAGAAAATTGAAATCCAAACGGCAGTGCTTCAGGTCCTTAAAACACATTTCCTTGTTATGCACCAGGGCATCGCTTCTGTACAGATCCATATTAAATCCTGGTTGGCAAATGATTGCACACCTAGCAAACACTTCTGCATTTCTCAGCTGAAATTCTACATGTGTCCTCTTCCCAAAAAAATTTTGTTACAATTGGCTTTAGGACAAAGACAGAAACATCTGAACCATGCCAGGATGAAAGTGCTCTTTGCTCAGCTCTGCTTCTTGCAAATATCTGTACATTGAGACAGTAAATACAAGGAGAGAGAGAAATAGCAGCAAGATGGACATGAGTTAGCAGACCAAAGGGAACATTAGTGTCTATTCACAATGGTTTTCAATATTTTTCCTAACTGTGTTATAATTTCTGTTGGGAATTGCTGTCTGCCCTACAGACCTGACCTTGAATTGAAGGCAGTCTGGCAAAATCTGGCCATAACTTTTCAGTGGTTGTCAGGAAATAAATCACGTACTCTTGAAGTGTTTCAGATATGTTCTTTTTGGTCATGAGGCTACGTGAGTGAATGTTACTGTCACAGAAACACTTCAAACCAAAATAGAAGCTGTTGCAATGTTAACTATAAAAATTACTTGTAGCTCTTTTCTTTGCCCAGATGGAGTTGTAACAAAGGAAACTGGGCATATCCTTGATGCAAACTCACAGAATTACAGAATGCCAGGGACTGGAAGGGACATCAGAAGATCATCCAGTCCTACCCCCTTGCCAGAGCAGGATCACACAGGAATGCATCCAGGTAGGTCTTCAATATCTCCGGAGAGGGAGACACCACAACCTCCCTGGGCAGCCTGTTCCAGTGTTCTGTCACCCTCACAGGGAAAACATTTTCCCTCATGTTTCTATGGAACTTCCTGTGCCTCAGCTTCCACCCATTGCCCCTTGTCCTGGCATTGGGCATCACCGAGCAGAGCCTGGCTCCAGCCTCTTGGTACTCACTCTTTACATATTTATAACCATTCATGAGCTCCCCTCTCAGTCTCCTGTTCTCCAATCTAAAGAGCTCCCTCAGTCTCTCCTTGTAAGGAAGATGCTCCACTGCCTTCATCAGTTTTGTGGCTCTGCACTGGACTCTTTCAAGCAGTTCTCTGGGGTCTTTCTTGAACTGAGGAGCCCAGAACTGGGCAAACTCATATTCATCCCTTTGAAATAAACATCTATTTAATGGGACAGCTGCTGGTTTGTATGTGTCCCTTTTGAATAGACATGCTGAATGCATCCATATTATCTAATCTTTCAATACTTATTCTGAGAGGGAAAATACACAACAGGTGGGTTTGATACAGAAGACAGATACTGCATAGCTGTAATCCAATACACCAAGGTCTTTGTTTCAGTTGGGACATGACTTGATAATGGAAACACAATAAAGGATAAAGGAAAGAGCAGTCCTTTTTCTTGAATATCTCTGTGAAACAAAACAGTCTATACTGCCACAGAGACAGTAATATTTCTGCAGCAAAACTCTGGGTAAATAGAAGGCATTAGTAAACCAAGAAATTTTCTCCTAGATTGAAAAAGATATTATGAGGCCAAGATTGTTCAGCTGATGGACCTGCACCTGTAACCTGTTTTGGATAGCAATGTTCTAACAGTGCTGAGCATATGCCTATACAAAAGACAGTAATGATTTCTCCTGGTGGACAACGAGTTCTCCATGGGACAGCAATGTGCCCTTGAGGCCAAGAAGGCCAGTAGGATCCTGGGGGGCATTAAGAAGAGTGTGTCCAGCAGATTGAGGGAGGTTTTCATCCCCCTCTACTCTGCCCTAGTGAGGCCCCACCTGGAATACTGCATCCAGTTCTGGGGTCCCCAGTTCAAGAGGGACAGGGATTTGCTGGAGACAGTCCAACAGAGGGCTTCAAGGATGATTAAGGGACTGGAGCACTGCCTTATGAGGAAAGGCTGAGAGCCCTGGGGCTGTTTAATCTGGAGAGGTGAAGACTGAGATGGGATTTAATAAATGTATAAAAATACCTGAGGGCTGTGTGTCAGGAAGGAAGGGACAGGCTCTGCTCACTTGTGCCCTCTGATAGGATAAGGGACAATGGATGTAAACTACAGCACAGGAAGTTCCACTTCAACATGAGGAAGAATTTCCTTACTGTAAGAGTCACAGATCACTGGAAGAGGCTCCTCACAAAGGTTGTGGAGTCCCCTTCTCTGGAGACTTTTAAGACCCATCTGGATGCATTCCTGTGTGACATGCACTAGATTCTATGGTCCTGCTCTGGCAGGGGGGGTTGGTCTGGAAGATCTCCAGAGGTCCCTTCCAATCCCTAACATCCTGTGATCCTGAAGTGAAATAGGAAGTGAAGGAACAGCTGTCTGGAAAGATGCTAATTCATCCTGTGCATGGCAAGAATTAAAGGCAGTGGTGGGGCTATTACAGACATATTGTTACATCAAAATTTAAATTGATGATTATGGCATGAGTGGGATTGATTTTTTTACTGAATACATCATGCATTTATTTGTTTGTTTCATGCTTACCAGATCCATTTATTTAGACTGTATAAGCCTTTTCTGTTGCCTCCTTCTTTAGTTGCTTTTTCTTTCATACTTTCTATCTGATTTCTTCCTCACAGTGAATTTCAGTGTCAAATGTGATTTTAAAAAGGAATATGAGATTTGGCAAGGGACTTGGTCCCAGATTCCTTGAGTTTCTTTTATTTCTTCTGGGAAAACCTGCCTGTATTAGAAACCCCAGAAAAATCTCAATCTCTGCAGCTTTTCCTGCACTTGTTCACAGAATCACAATTGCAGATAGGGATTAGAAGGGACCTCGAAAGCTCATCCTGTCCTAACCCCTTGCCAGAGCAGGATCACTTATACCACAGAACACAGGAATGCCTCCAGACAGGGAGACTCCGCAACCCCCCAAGGCAGCCTGTTCCAGTGTTCTGTCACCCTCACAGAGAAAACATTTTTCCTCACATTTCTTTGGAACTTCCTATGCCTCACAGCATCACAGGATCACAGGATGTTAGGGGTTGGAAGGGACCCAAGGAGATCATTGAGTCCAACTTCCACCCATTGCCCCTTGTCCTGGCATTGGGCACCACTGAGCAGAGCCTGACCCCAGCCTCTTGGCACTCACTCTTTACATATTTATAACCATTCAAGAGCTCCCCTCTCAGTCTCCTGTTCTCCAAACTAATGAGCCCCAGCTGCCTCAGTCTTGTTCACAGAATCACAGTCACAGAATGATAGGGATCAGAAGGCACTTCTAGGGATCATCTAGTCCAACCCCCATGCTAAAGCAGGTTCACCTAGACCAGGCTGCACAGGACTGTACCTGGGCAGGTTTTGAAAGTCTCCATAAAAAGAGACTCCACAACCTCTCTGGGCAGCATGCTTTAACACTCTGTCACCCTCAAAGTAAAGAAGATTTTCCTTATGTATAGATGGATCTTTGTATGTTTTGATTTGTGCTCTTGCCCCTTGTCCTATCACTGGGCACCACTGAAAAGAGACTGGCCCCATCTTCTTTACAACTGCCCTTTAGATATTTATAAGCAATGATCATATCCCTTCTCTGTCTTCTCTTCTCCAGGCTAAACAGCCCAAAGTCAGCTTTCAGCCTCTCCTTCGAAGAGAGATTGTCCTGTAGCCAATATAATTTTTGTAGTCCTCCACTGGACTCTCTCCACTAGTTCTCTGTCCCTCTTGAACTGGGGAGCCCAGAACTGGACACAGTACTCTAGGTGTGGCCTCACTGGGGCAAAGTTGAGGGGGAGCAGAACCTCTCCCTAACCTGTACTGGTCTATGGGGTTATTCTTCCCCAGGCACTTGCCCGTGTTGAATTTCATTTGGTTCTCCTCTGCCCAATTCTCCAGCCTGTCCAGATCAAATGCAGATGAGAATCAGTTTGAAACAGAGGAGGCTGGGGGGAGACCTCATCACTATCTACAACTACTTGAAAGGGCACTGGGGAGAGGTTGGTACTGGACTCTTCTCATATGTAATTAGGGATAGAACAAGAAGGAATAGACTTAAACTGTGACTGGGTAGCTTTAGACTGGACATTAGGAAACATTTTTTTGCAGCAAGAGTGGTCAGGCATTGGGATGGGCTGTCCAGGGAGGTGGTTGAGTTGCCAACCCTGGATGTGTTTAAAAGTTGTTTGGATGTAGTGCTTAGGGGTATGGTTTAGGGTCAACCTTGTAGGGTAGGGTTGTTTGTTGAACTTGATGATCGTGAGGGTCTTTTCCAACCAGAATTTTTCTGTGATTCTGTGATTACAGAAGCCTTAAAGTTACTTTTCATTTACACCGAGATGCTGGATTGGCACACAGACAAGCAACAAGCAAGGTAGTCCAAGGCTAAGAGTAGCTGTTTCACATATGAACAACTCTGTGTGGCATTCCCAGCACACTTCCAGATCTAAATCAGAGGTTTAGGTATGTACAGGGAGGTAGCTATAGTATGCATTGATTCATCACAGTCCTACACAAGGACTGCAAGCCAAAGTGGTGATGAAGGTCACTCCTTTGCTTTTCTATTAGCTGGCAGCGATAAATCTTTCACTCTATACACAAATAAACTATACTTGCTGCCAGAAGAAAAAGAGCATATTAAAAAAACCCAACCAACCAACCAAAAAAAAAAAACCCAGCAGCAACAAAAATGTGATAAGCAGATTGATTAAAGAACACTTGGAATGGTGCAGTTACAATCTTAACTCAAACTGGTTACAATTCTGATTGCTATGCAGTGTGTACACTCATAAATCCACAGCTGAACCAAACTATTGGAAACACTGCAAATTAGCACAATGAACCAGCAAATGGATGTCTGCATCATTTTAACAACACATCAGGGCATGGTCATGATTTTTCTTTCTCTAATAACAAGAAAACAGTGATAAATGTAGGGTCAAATAACGTTGACATGATGAAGCAACATGGGCACGAACAAAACGGCGTTTTCTATGTCACACCAAAGAGCTGACTTTGGGAATGCTCTATTTGATTAGTTTGTCTCTCTTTCCAGGTTTTAATCAGTTTCTAAACAGTTCTGCACAAGTTTAGGATCAAATCTTCCTAAAACTCACCAATCTTTTAGGTAAGGTGTATGAAAAAGACCAAATTTAAGATAACATTAAGAATAGAAGGCAAAACCAGGTTCCAAAGCAGAAATTGTACCACCCTTTAGAAAGTGGCAGTACTGAAGAAACATGTTCTGTCCACTTCCATAAGCAACCTAGCTGAGTTTTGAATGCAGGATGTGCTAGTTTGGAGCCAGCTAGAATGCTTTGGTGAGAAGAACTAGATTACAGGCTGTGCAAGGAAAACAATGGTGATGTCTGCTTCGCTCATAGGCTTGCTGAGATGTATAGGAACAAGAAATAAAAACATAGATAATCTCTTCTGTTGTGACGAGCTCTGAGCTGCATCTTACTCTCTAACCTCACCCTCCATTTTTTTTACTAATCAACTTTGCTTCCTAACCCCCTGGCCAAACCTCCATTCCTCCTTGGGGCTGGGGTAAGGTTGAGAGGGGTAGAGGGAAGATGAAGGGGCAGTTGGGAGCCCCTCCTGGGGACTCAGGTTTCTGGGAGGGGAGTTGTGTTTCTGTATTACCTTTTACCTTGTCTATTTCTGTCTATAACTGTATATACTGTAAATATCTGCTTGTATATTGTGCTAGCTGTAAATACAAGCTTCATTCACATTTCCAGAGCTGGCTGAGTCTAGTCTGGGTGATTTCTAAAGTGTGTGTGTGGCAGGGGGTGTGTGTGTGCAGGGAACACCCAAACCATCACACAGGACTAGGGACAGAAACAAGCACATGATCTTCCTCTTTTTCAGTCTTTATGGGTGTGGGAATGCAATGTGAGAGGGAATAATAATGGGCAGTCTGTGAGCATCTGACCTGGATTCCCACAGCTTCAGGATGCCTCCCACGGGGGAGGAAAGATAGTGGACATCTGGTTAATGAGAAAAACAAGGCGTGATATATGTAAAAGACTGGGTTGTGCTTGCCTAGATTATGCTGATGTGTAGCTGTGTGCTCTATGCTCTGGACTATATAAATGGAGTCAGAATGAACAATAAAGGTCTCTGGTGGATTCACATTGAATCGTGTGGAGTCTGTGTCGTCCCTCACTAACATAAAGGAACCTCTGAAGATTTTCATCCTGCAGATGCCTCACGCCCACAAACAGCATGTGCTATTGGGAAATCCATGAAAAGAAGACTTTTTTGGGCCAACCAGTGGGCATGGAGAGGTGTGGACTTGATCTCAGAAAGGCAATGGCACAGAGCAGGACAGACCAACATGTGAATTTTAGCCTGACTTTGTGAGACATGGGCCTTCTCCACGACTTCAGTTACCAGTTTTTCTCAGCTGTGTCTCAAGTGTCTCGGCTGCAAATTCAGATGCCAAGGATGCCTATTTGGGATGGCTGAAGATTATTCCCAGATAGCATGGCATCTGAATCAAGTCCTGCTCTCAGAACCCCAGTGAGATGTGAGCTGCAAGTTAACAAATTTCTGCCACTGCATCAGTCAGACATCAGGATGTGTCCTGCTGAACCCAGCACATGGGTCAAAGCCGGCATGGTTCTCCACATCATTCTATTAACTCCCATGAAATATGTTGTGTTTTCCTAGTGGCCATCTGTTATGACCACATAAGGACTGCTTATGCTAGTGACCAGCAGGTCAGCTGTGCAGTGGAATTTCTCAGCCTGCCCCTTCAGAGGTGGGAACGATTACTACCACAGGGTTCAGAAGCAGAGATTCCTCTTACATCATCCTCTCAGATGTTCATTGCAGGTAAGGAAAAACAGACCACGTGCTGGTGGTTCTCCCAACTACCACACTTGACCAGACCTTGCTGCAGTGTTGTATGAGGTGTCTGAATGGGAAGCAGCAGCCACAGACTCTCCCAGCTCACTGTGTGCTTTCTTTTTCTTTTCAGAAAACATGATACAGACATCTCTGTCTGCAGGCAGAAGGGTACAGCCACAGCTCTGAGCTGCTATTGTGACTGCTGTTGCCTGACATGCACTTGGCTTTGAAGTCTGCATTTGTACTTCTGGTTCAGAATATGCCAGATATGGGCCAAGTCAGGACAAGGAGGAGAGGATGACATGGAATTGCAGCTTACCTTGCATGTGTGGGTAGGGGCAGGGTCCTAGTTGGTCAAAACACAGGTAAAAGAGGAAGAATGAAAGAATACAAAGTTCAGATGGGAACACTTTGATGCAAGAGTTGGAGAAGAGTGGGTGAAGTAGATAGAACGTGGGGCTGGGTCCTGATGAGACAAACAGACTGCCATGTAAGTAATCAGGGAATCTGACAGTGACAAATTTAGTTTCTGAAGCTTTTGTAGGCACTAGGAACAGAAGGATGCCTTGCAGGGTGATGAACATACTCAGAAGATAAATTGCAGAAAATGCAGGCTACTTAACTGTCCTGTCTGTGGTATAACTGAAAAAAACAACTTGCATATGGCAGCACAATGTAGGCTGGAAGCACAATGTAGGCTGGAAGGGTTACCACATCCCTTTTAGGTTAGGTGGTAACCAGAGGTCAAGGTTCTCTACGACAGAAATAATGTCAGGAACAGACTAAAACTTGCTGCTAAAAGGGTTCACATGGCAAATTCACAACAGAAGGAAAGGGAAAGATGCAGTCTTCCCTCTCCTCCCACACTGACCCACTTCAGTTGTGACCAGATCTCATGGATCAGTGTGACACTTTCAAGAAAATACATGAGCTCTGGAAATAGAGATGACTCTTTCCAAAGTGTTCTAGTCTTAACATTCTGTGCCTGAGAAGCAAGCAGCTGTCCATCAGAGCTGCCCAACCTTCTCTGTACTCATGGTTTTGTGGACATAACATAACCATACAACAACCTCAGTACATTTTATTTCTTGCAAGAAGGAAGGCTATGGAAAAGGGACAGTTTGTTTATTGATACAGTCTCTGGTATACCAGACCATTGACCTCTTATTGCTTTCATAATCCAAATAATAACAATAGCTTTAGGTGCTGATGCTTTCAGTTAATCTGGAATTCTTCTGGAACATCTAACTGGAGACTTAAATCCAAGCACTATAAGAAGCAGTGAGCATTATGCCATCCAGTATTACACAGGTAGCTAAAACATTCCCATCTGGACAATGTCAGTGTTAATGATTAAAGGAAATTAGAAAAGCCTCTGGTGGACCTTCATAGTTGCTGTTATCCTCTAGAGACATCACTTTGTCCATGTGAGAACCAAATGGGTGAGATTGCAGAGAGAGGATATTTCACTGCAGCAGAAACCTTCCTCTAAGTTATTCTTTCAACAATTATTAGGCAAATACTTTCCTAGTATTTTGCCTGAGGGCTCTGTATTGATGCAAAAGGTTTTGCCGAACTTCAGATTTACTATTTCCACTGTTCTGAGGATCTGCTACATTTGGAATAAACCTAAGGACTGTTCCACCTCATTCTTCGTATGCCTTAAGGCCTCAAGCACCTTGCCAGAAGCATGAAGTGCTGGGGAGCCATGAAAGGAGGCAAGGCTCTGTGTGGCCTTGTGAGGAAAAGTTTATATGCTTCAGAGTTTCAGTGACATCTGTTGGACAACTCTGCTGGATTGGTTCCCAGCATTAATTTGCAATTATGACAATCATTTACATTCAAGCTTTAATTAATGAAGATCTGTATATTTTTTTCTTTCTGGTCTATTTCTGCCTCTTTTCATTCCAGTGAAACTCTGCTCATGACTCACCGCTCATTACTGTCCCCTGGCAATTTACGAAGAGAGAGATGCACAGCAGAACAGAACATTTCTTACCCTGATTATTTGCTTCTTTTCAACAGCCCAATACATACTTTACCTCAGCCTGTAAATTGTTTGCTCATGATTTAAAACCCTCAGAAATGTTTTGTAAGGAAAGACTCAAACATATAACTACCTCAGTGTAATTTGTCTGTCAGTTTAAAATCTCAGTGACAAATTGGTGGGGCAAGAAGGGGGAGAATAAAATCACTTTCCGTGTGAGGTACAGACAGGAAGGATTGTTTGGAGCCTCCAGCAACTACAGTGATCTGTCTCTGGGCCCTGCAGGCACTTCTCATTACCTGATAGAGACAGGTAATGAAAGAAGTTGCTAACACAAAGAATATTACAAAGTAAAGAGATTTCCTTTATATATATGGTAAGGTAATTAACTTACTAGCCAATACCCACATTAAAGCACCGTTGGGTTTGTAGCATGTTCAGGTGCTGGTGTTCCTTCTCACTGCCCAACATGACTGTTGGAGCTCTCTGAAATCTCTGATTTGTTAACTTTTGAAGTGCACTTTAACCTCTGCACATCAGCTTGTAATACTGCTGCTTCCAAACACCAGAGAGGTACACTGGGTGCGTTTCTCCTGCCAGTCAGTGTGTTCCTCAGTGACGTGCTGAAGTGCGTAGATTGACAAGAGCTGGACTGCGTAGTGGCATCTTGTGTTGCTGTGCATTGACCCCTCTTTGCCCAGTGGATGTTTCTGGAAAGAAATCTGATTACCTCAGCAAGGAGGGAACCACAATGCATGGCAGTAGATCCTTTGGTCCACAGACATGGCTGCCACGGACTGAAGATTGCTGACTTTTGACTTCAATTTCCCCTCACTCAGAAGCACAACTTGCATGGAGCTCTCTTACTTTGGAAGAATTAACCATTTATCTTACATCCAAGAAAAGTTTTATTAAAGGATTGGCAGCTGATATTGGATGGGAAAGAAGCCAGGGATTTTTCTTTCCTGGTTATAATGCATTTGGTACTGTTCTGGGGAAATTACTTCAGGTGAATTCTTAATAGTCAAGGGGAAAATCCACGGCATAACTTAAGTGTTTTGCTGTGGAAATGAAAAGTCACTGTTAATGTTCTTTTTTCAGAGGTTTGAAAGCAGAAGTGGAGTCCTAAGAACCTCTTCCAATTCTGTTTTGGTCCAGTCCAACATCCGGAGTGCTGAAGGCTCCTCCACAGCACACGCACAGCACAGGAGTGGTGATCTGAATGTGGTTCAGAGCATTTCCCAGGGGAGAAGGACGGACAAGCCTTCAGATAAACTTCACATGACAAGTGAACAGGTTAGCCTCAAGAGTCTTTGGGAGATGGCCTTGCTACCACTGTCGAGATGGAAGGAGTAGAGGCAGCTACTTCAACAGCTCTTCACCCTGCCCAACCCTCTCTCAGCAGGAGAATCTAGATGAGCTTTCCTGAGCTGCAGCATCGCCAGGCAGTGAAAAGAGGACAAGGTTCTTTGGCTGCCCCTAACACATTAATCAACTCTGCAAATACCTATTTTTCTGATGCATAAAACCAGTGCAGGAAGGACAGCTTAGTATGTCTGGAATCTGGCCTGAATATTAGAGCCACATTGAAATTATCCCAGGAAGAAATAGCTTCAGATACTCATTTACAGCCTGCACACATCTCATAGCTGATAGTAGGACAAAGCACTGTAAAAATACCTTTAAGAATGTGAATCTCTGCTCTGATTTGCACTTAAAAGGCAACATCTGATTAGTGTCTGTGTTTTATTAACAGAAGACTGAGAAGATGAAAGCTTCTCAGATATTACCTTTGTTGTACTAGATATATTTGATAGTATATTGTAGAAGAAAATGCCACAGTTCATTGAAGTCTACCTTTCATGTACCACAAAGGATTTGGCAGCAGTTCATTTCCTAGTTGTAATTTTCAATGTTGCCCATTATTCAGCCTTTGAAAATTCTTTTTAGGAATGCTTCTGATGGCCCCTGAATCAACTGGTGTTCACTGGGCTGTGTGGGGACGTCTGCTGTTGCACACCAGCTGTGGGGCTGCCTTTGATACAAGCAGCTCAATTGCTGTGTCAGCAGTTTTCACACTGTTTAATTTTAATAGGCTGAGTTACACAACACATTCTCAGACCTCCCAGCTGTGCCTAATGAAAATTCATACTGACAACCATTCTGGTCTCAGCATCCTCTTTGCTCTCATATTACCTTATTATTTCTTTATTATTCTACCTAGAAGGCATCTTGGTTCTCCCAGTAGATGGAATACCATATACAATGAGGATAATCTCTCAGGTTTCTCCTCTGCTAGCTCACTCTACATGCCTCATTTCATCTGTTTGCCCCCCTTTAGGAAGGGCAGTGAAACATTTGGTTCTTGAAGGGTTCAGTGCTTTGTTTTATGTGATGTAACTGCATCAGCAGAGCAGTAATTTACAATGGATAACTTGTTTGGCAGTCCTGGGCTTTTTTCATTTATTGTCTTTGAACAGATAGTAACTTTCTTGAATGTATTAATTATTCAAAATGTTAATGACTTTGGGAGATTGATTACAAGCAATTTTATGTGAGTAATGGGTATGCAGTACTCCACTTCTAGGGCCATTACTTTGCTATGTAGGTTGATAGAGGTGCATCACATTTTGTCTACTTTGTTGTCAGAAGACACTGAAAAATGTCATGATGGCTTTGCTCACATGGTAAGAGTTTAGGTAGAAACAAAGAAACAAAAAAGATTAGAACATCCCCCCTAAAATCCTGGATAGATAAAAGAGGTATTCTAAACATAATTTCTGAAATAAATTATTTCCAGATTTCCTTTATTTACTTATCAAAATTTAATTTGTTATCATAACTTATATGAAAATTGCCAGCACATTCTGCCACTTTGCTCTGCTCTGGTGAGACCTCATCTGGAATACTGCATCCAGCTCTGGAGCCTTCAACACAGGAAAGACAAGGACCTGAGGGAGCAGGTCCGGAACAGGGCCACAGAAATGATCAGGGGATTGGAGCACCTCTGCTACAAAGACAGGCTGAGGGAGCTGGGGTTGTTCAGCCTGGAGAAGAAAAGGCTCCAGGCAGACCTAGTTGCAGCCTTCCAGTACCCAGAGAGGTCCTACATAAGGCTGGAGAGAGACTGTTTACAAAGGCCTGTGGTGACAGGACAAGAGGCAATGGCTTCAAACCAGAGAAGAGCAGATTTAGACTGGATGTTAAGGACAAGTTACTATGGGGGTGGTGGAACACTGGAACAAGTTGCCTGGAGAGGTGGTTAGGGCCCCATCCTTGAAGATATTCAAGGTGATGTTTGACAGGGCTCTGGGCAACCTGATCTAGTTGAGGTTGTCCCTGCTGACTGCAGAGGGGGCTTGGACTAGATGACCTTTGGAGGTCCCTTGCAGGTAAGACCATTCTATGATTCTGTGATTCTATGTGCTTGTAGTCCCAGCTGGAGTGTCCTACAGCTTAGGTCATGATTGCCTTGGGCTTTGGTGAAAGATATGTTTCTCCACACAAAATATTCTGTAAGTACAGTTGTCATCAGCTTGTAAATTTCTCTCAGCTTTTTTTGTGAAGGTGACTGTAGGCAGTTTCCAGTTCTGGAAAGTGCTGTCAGATACTTCTGAGGTTTGCTGGTCTCCCAGCACTTGCTTTCTATTTCTACTGAAAAATGAAAGGTTTCAATTCACTTCAAATATTCATTTTATGAGATCAGCCTCTGAGTTCTTGAGCAACAAGTGGCTTAAAATACTTGTTAAAAAATAACCTTTAAAGACATTTGAATACTTGTTTAGGACATATATAATCCTCCCTTCAATCTGTTCTTGGATATTTTCTCTTTAAGAGGGCAATAAGAGAGGAAAGACATTTGTTGTGGTTATAGAAGTATATATTGCTTGTGTTGCTCATTTAAATCTAGATCCAAGTGATGAATATGACAAAACTGAGCATTCATATTTTAATTATAACACACTTGCCAGTTTGGCAAATCCAGAAACTCTCTGTGTGACTGCCTGCTGCTGGCTGAATCTTCTCCTCTTACGCCTGAGTTCAATCTCTGTAGGCAGTGTATTTCCACAAGGTGCCTTTTTCATGGCTCTGACTAGCAGGTGTGTTTATGAAGTCCTTTAAAAAGCTGACTGCTAGACAGATCTTAGAGTAATATGTTGCATGCTGAGGCCCTCTGTAGCTGTTCTGGTGAATAAAAGGCGTTTTCCTCCTATGGCTCTGCACATGTCAAGCTGTAAGTAATGGAGTTTGCAGACACTGCAGGCCACTGTCAGATCAGCACAGGGATGGATTGCATTGCAGCCTGCATAAGCATGTGAGAGCTCTTTCCTGGTCACATGCAGGATTGTTTTTCACTGGAGGGTTTGTTTTGCTTCTTTTTCCACAGAAGTACAGAATCAGAGAATCACACAGAATATATCTGGTTGAAAGAGATCTCAAAGATCATCCAGTCCAACCTTTGACCTGAAGGGTCAATCCTAAACCGTGTCCCTAAGCACCAGGCCCACATGCCACCTGAACACCTTCAGGGTTGGTAACTCCACCACTGCCTTGGGCAAACCATTCCAATGCTTTCAGTGAAAAAGTATTTCCTAACATCCAGCCCACACCTCCCTGGTCCAGCTTGAAATTATTTCCTCTGGTACTGTCACTTGACAACAAGCAGAAGAGACTGCCCCTTCCTTGCTCCAACCTCCCTTCAGGTAGCTGTGGAGAGTGAGCGATGAGGTCTACATTCAGCCTCTTCTTCTCTAGACTGAAAACCCCAGGTCCCTCAGATGCTCCTTGCTGTCCCTTCACAAGCCTTACTGCCCTTCTCTGGATATGCTCCAGCTCCTCAGTGTCTTGTAGTGAGAGGCCCAGAACTGAACACAGCACCCGAGGTGTAGCCTCACCAGTGTGGAGTACAGAGGGATGATAACCTCCATGTTCCTGCTGGCCACCATGTTTCTGATACAAGCCAGAATGCCATTGGCTTTCATGGCCACCTGAGCACTGCTGACTCATATTCAGTCAAATATCAACCAGTACCTCCAGGTCCCTGTCCAAGTGGCAGCTTTGCAACCGCACATCTCCAACTCTGTAGCTTACCATGGGGCTGTTGTGACCCAAGCACAGGACCTGGCACTTGGCCTTGTTGAGCTTCATACAATTAGCCTTGGCTCATTGGTCTAACCTGTCTAGATCCTGCTATAAATCTTTCCTTTGCTCTAGCATACAGGCACAGCCACCTAGCTTGCTGTTACCTGAGGGTGCAATCACACTCCTCATCCAGATCATTAATAAAGATGTTTTCACACAATATTCCACCATGTGTCTTGTGTTTAAAAAACTCAGCTTAGTCAATACACTAGATTCCAGCAATGCAGGTTGTAACTAGCTTCTGCGCTCTAGGAATTGGTAGCACATTATCTGTCAGCTCTCAGAAAGCCAAGGGTTAGTTAGTTAGGAAATGAATGGAGAAGCAAAAGCTTCTCCTTAACCTGAAGGTTCCTAAAAGTGATAGAAACTAATCCATGTTAAACTCCTTATATCATTCAAGCGTCCTGGGCCAGGGATTTGTCTCTAAGTCCCTGTACAACATCATGTCATATCCATTGTACTCTATAAAATGGGTAAAAACCATGATGCACAAAGCTCAACAGCCATACCAGAGATCTGTGTGGCACCTGCCTTTTATTTGCATTGAAACCTCAGCAAAGCAAATCAAGTTCTGCACAGTAGGCACTGGAATAAAAATGCATCATTAGTTAACAATGCTCTGGCACAATCCAGAAAGAGGTTGAGTTGGGTATGGTTTGTTGCAATGAAATATGGAATTCATCTAATTCTTTTCAACCTTATCTTCCAAATTTAAGCCTCTGCTAAGGCTTTCCATTTCCAATTGCTAAGGCAGCCATAGAGTTGTAAAAAAGTAAAACATTTTTGGTCCCAATCAAGCTACATTCCAGCAAATGTCCACCTTCTCTGTAATCTCCTCATTTGAATGATTTCCCTCTGTATTGCTCCTAGCTCCAAGCTAAGGGCATGGCACACTTGCTTGAATATGCATTTTTGTAGCAACCAGAATTGCTCATCTGTTGAGCTGTAGTTATCTGAGCCACAAGCCCACGCAACCTGGGCAGCTATAACTCATGCGTGCCCTGTTTCCCTCTGGACTGGCAGGGGAAAGCCAGGTGGGATAACCTAATGCATCTGGCATGAGCTGCATTTGATGCCTGTGTTTCAGCAACTGAATCAGCATACAGGTATGTAAGTTCCCATTGAAGTCAGTGGGCATTTATTCAGTGCAGAGGAGAGAAGGGCTATTTCAGGCATCCTAAAGAGGACAACTAGGTGCTGGGATGATTTTTTTCTTATCTCGTTATTAGCCTTTTTAAAAGCTGTCCACAGCTGTCCCATAGTCCAAATGTGGGACTGTATCTGAACAGAGGGTAACAAACGTTACTGGTTGTTAACAGGATGTTCCACCTAAGCATAAGGCAAAACTTATCTGCTTTGAGGCTGATGAGGCACTGGCATAGACTGCTGAGAAAGACTCTGGAATCCCCTTCTCTGGGGACTTTCTAAACCTGCTTGCATGCATTCCTGTGCAATCTGATGCAGACAAAGCTGCTTTAGCAGGGAGTTGGACTAAATGATTTTTGAAGATGCCTCCCAGCCACTGCCATTTGGTGATTCTGTGACTCAGTGCAGCAGGTGAAAAGCACATCTCCCACCTCCCCCAGGTCTCTTGTATTCATCAAGTCAGTCTGGCCCAGCCCTTTCTAGCTCTCTGTCCACAGAACTGTTGCTAGACTCCAGATGTCACTCTTTCTCACGTTGCTTTTGCAACACACTGTCATTATGTGTGTCATTCTCTTTCCATACAAAGAGCAAGGTAAGAGATGAAGAATGTGAAGTGCACAAATATAAGCATATACACGTGATTATGGCACAGAAAGACTGAAAGGGAAACAGTAGTTTCTGCCTCTAGAAATGAAGTTTATGAGTTAAATCTTTGTTTGCTAATTCTGGAACAGGCTCTCTATTGATCTGACTTCCTGCTCTGTAAAGCCCTGTTTCTTCTGTGCACATATGTCTGGGCCATCTGGAGGTCAATAGATATTTCTTAAGAAAGAACTGGATAGCTTTTCTTCTCTTGAAATGTGTTGTGATGTTCACAGGATCACAGGATATTAAGGGTTGGAAGTGATCCAAGGAGATCATCAAGTCCAACTCTCATGACAGGGCAGGACCACACAATCTAGCACAAATCACAGAGGAACACATCCAGACAGGCTTTGAAAGTCTCCAGAGAAGAAGACTCTACAATCTCTGTGGGAGGCCTGTTCCAGCATTCTGTGACCCTTACAGTAAAGATGTTCCCCCTTGTGTTGAGGTGCAACTTGTCCTATCCCAGGGAGCAAGTAAGCAGAGCCTCTTCCCCCTCTCCTGACCAGCCCTCAGATATTTATAAACATGTATTAAATCCCCTCAGTCTTCTCTTCTCCAGACTAAAAAGCCCCAGATCCCTCAGCCTCTCTTCATAAGGCAGTGCTCTCCAGTCCCCTAATCATCTTTGTAGCTCTCTGCTGGACCCTCTCCAGCAGATCCCTGTCCCTCTTAAACTGGGGAGCCCAAAACTGAACACAGTATTCATGATGAGGTCTCACCAGGGCAGAGTAGAAGGGAAAGAGAACCTCCCTTGGTCTGCTGGACACACTCTTCTTAATACACCCCAGGATCCCATTGGCCTTCTTGGCCACAAGGGCACATTGCTGCCTCATGGTTAACTTGTTATCCACCAGGACTTCCAAGTCCCTCTCCACAGGACTGCTCTCCCTCTGGACCTTACAGAAAAGTGCAGTGACAGGAAACTATAGGGAAAATAGGTCCACAAATGTAAAGATAAATAATGAATAATTTCTCTCTGTTTCTAGAATGGCGACACACAATTGGCCAACAGAGTTTCTAGAACACACTGAAGTACAATCAGAGGCTTATTCTTTGTTGTCCACTTTTAACTTGCTGAGATCCCCCTATGTATTTTCATATTTTCCTTCCTGCTATGCTCCCAGAGATAAGCACTTTCCAAAGTAAATGTCAGGCCAGAACTAGCTGGAAGAAAGCTTCTACTCACACTTTGTGAAAGAAGCCATAGAATTTGTTCCTGACTCCTTTGCTGAGCCTCCAGAACTCATAAAGAGTAAAAGGATAACAAATCCCTGCTGCGCTCCTGGTTACTCTGCAAGTGATATAAAGACATTTAAAAGCTTATATACAGACTGTTAGTCAGTTGTGCACTTGAGCATGAACTTCAGTAAAGACAGGAGGATTATCAACTGTGGAAGAATTCTTCCGTTTTCCACATGGGAAAACATCATCTGTTTCACTGAGTTTTCCTGTAGCAATATGTGGGAATGCAGAATGCAGAAGAGTTGTGGGGTGCAGGTGCAGGAGAGCTGTGGGAATGAAGTGGCAACAGGCAGATCCTTGAAATAAGGTTCTCACATGCAGCTGGCCACCTTATCTCAGAAGGGGTAGATAATGGACCTCTGCTAACGAGAATAACAAGGTGTGTACGTATGCAGATGTGGTGGCTTGTCCCTGACTAATTATGCTAATGTGTAGGAGTGTGCTCTACTGCCTGAGTGCATAAATATGGGCTGTTACATCAATAAAAGGGGCTTCTGCATAATTCACATTGAATTGTCTGGAGACCCTCGTGGCTGGCCCAACACCATACTGGTCTATGGGCTTGTTTACCGTGGCTCCCGCAGCAAGCAGAAGTAGCAGGCAGTGCAGCCTGCAACAGGAATACTCCTAGTACAAGTCTCTGGTGTTCATGAATTCTCATTCACACTCACATCATTAAAAGTACAGATTCTTTTTTTTTTTTCTGGATCTCAATCCTGCTGATAACGTTTTAAAAATTATTCTTCTGTTGTGGTTGCAATCCAGCCAGTGGCCGAGTTCCAGCAGTCTGCTCACAAAGCTGTTATATCAATAAAAGATAAAAGAAACCCAAAGTCCTATGGATTGACATACGTAAGAAGTAATACAATACAGAAATACTGCAGAAGTAGCAGCAGAAGCACAGTAGCAGCAGCAGAAGCAAGCCAGCTATAAAACCATCTCCCAGCTCCATCCTGCAGGCAGCAAAAAGCAGAAGAGATCTCACCCCAAACCAGAAACCAGAAGAAGCCCTGGAGACAGGAAGCATCTCTTATTACAGTCCAAACTACAAACTCCATCATCCTTTGCCTCAGCCAGCCCCTTCCACTGGAACCAGGTAGTGTCAGAGGTTACAGTCTGAACTTCAAATCCCATCACCCTTTGCTCTGGCCAGCACTTTCATGTGTAGGACCATACACTTGTCAGCACATTCAACCAGCTCAACGCATGACCTCAGTGGAGTTACATTTTAAAGCAGACTGCTGTTTTATGTACCTTGGGGAATAAAGAGGAATGACAGGTAACAAGCAGTGTTCAAGAAATAGCCAATCCCAGTATGTCCTGCAAACTCACTGTTTCTATAGCTGCCTTCAGTGCTCATAGACCTTTGGGTGCAGTCCTATTGCTCCTTCCACTACAAATACATCACACAGTGCATGGCTGGCATCAGTGATCAATAACTGTGGCTTTATCAGGGCAAATGTCTCTCAGTAGGGTATTGTTCTACTGCAGCTCAGGGAGTGAACACTAGCAAGAGACTGCTCCTCTGTCACAAAGCAGACAGACTCCATCAGTCCAGTGAGATGTTGCTTCTGAATCACCTAAGCCCTCTAGGTCTTTGTTGAGGTGCCGGAAAGTGTCCAGAGAAGGGTGACAAAGGTGGTGAAAGGCCTGGAACACAAACCCTATGAGAAGAGGCTGAGGGAGCTGGGGTTGTTTAGCTTGGAGAAGAGGAGGCTCAGGGGGGACCTCACTGCTGTATGCAACTACCTGAAGGGAGGTTGTAGCCAGGTGGGGGTTGGCCTCTTCTCCCAGGCAACCAGCAACAGAACAAGGGGACACAGTCTCAAGTTGTGCCGGGGGAAGTATAGGCTGGATGTTAGGAGGAAGTTCTTCACAAAGAGAGTGATTGGCATTGGAATGGGCTGCCCAGGGAGGTGGTGGAGGCACTGTCCCTGAAGGTGTTCAAGAAAAGCCTGGATGGGGCACTTGGTGCCATGGTCTAGTTGACTGGCTAGGGCTGGGTGCTAGGTTGGACTGGATGATCTTGGAGATCTCTTCCAACCTGGTTGATTCTATGATTCTGTGACACTCTAATAAGCAAATAACAAGCAAACTCCCTGATTTCAAAGGTTTTTAAATACCAAATGACTCAAAGAATGTTACCACAAGTGTCATTTGATGAAAGTTAGTATGAAGACTATCTCTGATAAAGTTACACAGTAATGTTTCCTGAGGAAAATAAGAGAAAGGCTGGAAAAAATACCCCAGCTGAAACTAGAGGAAGGTAAATTGAGCCAGTCCCTGTAAATGACAAAGTTTAGAACATCCTGGTAATACTGAAAGTGAAAACCAGATGACTTCCCACAGTACACACACCCTTGGAAACCTCCACATAGCACAATATACCTCCTTAAAACACCTGAATGGCTGCCATCTTCCTGAATCAATAAAGAACTATATTACCTTTTCTAGTGTCACCTTCAATATTGCCCAATACAGCATAATTAAATGCAAATGAAATTGTTGTTAAGGAGAACACCCTGTTGTTTCTGTTAATGATCAGGTAGAAGATGTGCTTGCATGGAGAAGCCAGAAGGTTGTTAATTACATCTCTGAATGAACAAAATGCACCTTGTAAGAGTAAAGGGAGTCTGAAGATGATCAGATTCCTGCTGTTTGCCTTGTCAAGACAGCAGCTGTGGAATACATAACCAGGGAGAAAGTCATCAAAGATCCATTTGAAAAATGTTAACGAGGTATGAAGAACCTTCCTGAAATCTGTGAAAGTGCTTTAAAAAATGGTTTGAAAACTTGTAGATGTTTGAGTGTTTCAGCATAGAAAGTGAGTGTTGTTATGTATAACTCACCTAAAGTCCTGAGGTTTATGAATTAAGTAGAACTGGTTTTTATTTTCAGACCTTCCTTCTACTTTGCAGTACCCTTAAAATACCCCATTTAGTAGGCAGGTCCTACATTAGTCAGTGAAAGTGAAAGGCCAACCCAGGATCTTTGCATGTCTGAAGTGGTCCTTAACTGTTATTTAGAAAGTATTAGTGAAAATTAAGCAGTACACAGACCTTAATATTACACCCTTGCACAGAATGAGTTTTGCCCTCATTTCTGTGAAATGCTTTGTTGTTGCCAAGCAGAAATCACTGTAAAAGGATCATCATATAATTGCAACTCATTTATGCTTATCAGCCAGGGGAGCCTATTCATTATATGGGTGAGGTTATAACTGTAACTACCATCTTCCCATCCAGAAAAGCCTGTGAGGTGTGTTACAGAGCATGTGGTACCACAGTAAAACTGAGGCATTTGGAAAGGCTCTAGATTGAAGGAGATCACATCCAGCCCCTCGCAGAGCCTCTCTGAAGAGAAGCAGTTCATACACAAACAACTTACTCTCCTGACAGCTCCACAGGTCTTGCTGCACCTGCATGTAACTGAGTAGTTGGAGATGTTAGGAACAGGGCTGTGAAGGATTCCTTTTAATAGGATCCCAGCCTTACCACTGTAGGGTTTTGACCACCACACAGACTTCATCAAACTAATCCAGCCAGGGATAATTAAGGAAATCAAATTAGCTACATGTCCTCTTCTGAGCAAATGTGTATCATAGCTTATTTCAACAGCTGCACAGGATGACCCTTTAAAGCAACCATTTCTGTAGAGGAATATCATTGCAGCAGAAAGAGATGCAATTCAGCTCCTCTGACTTTGGTCATCTAAAAGCCAAGCACTGGTCACAAACGAGTTAGACAGACATTCTCTAAAATCAAAGCAGAGATGCAAGCCCTCCCTTGACTGAGTGATTCATCCTGGACTAAAGAAGGTATCGGAGACAAAATAAATGAATTGCCCCCTGGAGGGGCCTCTGTCTCTCCAGCAATAATAAAGAGAACTCAGCCAGCAAGCACAGACAAGATACTAAACTCTAAAAGGCTAAAATGAAATGACAGAAATCCTGCCTTGCATGACAGAGATTCAAGATGTAACCTAGGCATGCAGGAAAAAAAATGAAATATGAAAAATAAATGAGAAAAAAATCAAGGATCTTTTTCCAGAGAAACAAGTATTAAGATGTATAATACTTTAAAGTCTGTTAATGAAAGTCTTGTGTGTACAGCTCATTTAGTAGGTTATGAGTAAGTCATGCAAGCAAGGAGCAGAGAGTACATCACAGTATCACAGTATCACCAAGGTTGGAAGAGACCTCACAGATCATCAAGTCCAACCCTTTACCACAGAGCTCAAGGCTAGACCATGGCACCAAGTGCCACGTCCAATCCTGCCTTGAACAGCTCCAGGGAGCTGTCATGTACACATGACATAAAACCATCTTACTTTCAGTGGATTCTACTTTCTCAGCTTGCTCAATTGCTATCTGGAAGCTGTCCATCCTGGGCACCACTGTGGAGGAGTCATGGTGTTCCTGCACTGCAGGGCCTCTCTCTGTTCCCAGGGCTCATGGTTCAGGGGGAGAATCTCTGCCAGGATCCTGTATCGACTTTGCTGCTGCCTCAGCCCATACAGCATTACCAGTTTTCCTGGTTTGTTAATTTGTGAACAGAATATGTCTAGCCAGGCTTTATTCACACCTATCATATCTGACATTACAGTTTCCCTTTACTCAATTTCCTATTCCTTGTGTCAGACTAGATTGTTACATGCCATAACCTTAAAGTAACCATCTCAACGGAGACATATATATAGTTCAATGCAACCTAGAGGCTGTCAGCTAGCCAAACATTAAATAAATGTTTAATCTATTTATATCACTTATGTATAACTCTCTTAAATAATTAATTTGATATCTTTAATGTACAATTGCAAATAAAGATATAGGTACTGCTTTAGTGTCCTTTAACATCCTTTTTCTCTCCTGAGTGGGCACACTCTTTAAAAAAAAAACATTAGGTAAAGTGCTGACATAATCATTCAGAGGAAAAAATTTACAGACTCACAGAATTATTGAGGCTGGAATAGACTTCTGAGATCATCAAGTCCAGCCTAGGACATAACACCACCATATCCACCAGACCACGTCACCAAATGTCACATCTGATTTTGCCTTAAAGACCTCCAGGGAAGGCGACTCCATCATCTTTCTGGGCAGACCATTCCAGGGTCTAACTCCCCTTTCCCCCTTTAGGAAGTGCTTCCTAACATCCAACCTAAACGTCCCCTGGCACAGCTTCAGACCATGCCCTCTATACTTGTCACAAGTTGTCTGGGAGAAGAGTCTGAACCCCACCTTACTACACCTTCCCTTCAAGTGGTTGTAGAGCATGATAAGGTATTTTCATATGGTACACAGGTGATTAGATGTTGAGTATTTGACGTTGTTAATGTGAATGGCTGGTTTCATTCCTGTGCAATCACATTACAAATTGACCCTTGACATCTTCTGACATGTGCTGAGGATTATTTTATGGACTATCTCTCATGATTTTTTTCTGATGAGGCAGACAGTGAAAAGAAGAAAAGTACCTTTTTCCCCATGCATGATTCCTCCTGTGTTTTCTTCTTGAGGTAGTGTCTGAATTGTGACATCTTTGTTGCTAGTTCAGCACATTAAAAATCAGCTAATGTAGCATTAACTAAACACTAATAGGACACTAAAGACAAAGTTTTGTGATGGAGAAAACAAGAATTGCTCAAATGAAAATATAAGCCCATCTTACATGGACAATTATTTTTGTTATCTGATGCCATTTGTATTAATAATTAATACATGTGTTTCACTGGAGTAATATCAGCCTCGATAGATACTCAGACTTTCTTGTCTTGGTATTAGTTGTTTTACTTGCAGATGATGCAAGAGGCCAAGATAAAGTTAGCCATCAATTTATCCTCCTCTACTGCCTACCTGGTAAGAGGATGGACCCAACTGAGCAATGATGATGGTAGCACCGCAACTGGTCCAGAAGCAGTCATCAAAGTGTCTCTTGCTGTCTGAAGCCATTAGAATCTGTGTGACAATCAGAGAATGTTTTCTTATATTCAAGAGCACAGAACAACAGTCTCCTTGGTTTTATTCTAAATGCATATACCAGCACAGCCATCCTGGGAACCTGAGAACCTTGTTAATCCTTTGCAAGTCCCTTATGGTTCTCGTTCAAAGTATCCTTCTTGCTCCAGTATTCATCAAAATGTGACAGAAATGTGGGATCTGGGTCCCACACTGCCACCTCCCACCTAAGGCAAGACTCCCATACCTGGTCAACCATGGCTTTGCCATGGGCCTTCTGTGACAATGGGTCTCAGACCCTACAGCAGCTGCCCTTGGGTTATGCTGCACTCCCTCTGCCCTTTCATCTCTGCTGCCTTCACAAAAATTTATTCTGTGGGGCTGCTCCTAGCTGGGCCAAATCTGGAGTCACTGCGTGCAGCTAGGAGCAGCCCTCAATATAGGAAGAACATGGACCTGAGGGAGCAGGTCCAGAGGAGAGCCACAAAAGTGATCAGGTAGCGGGAGCACCTCTGCTACAAGAGCAGGCTGAGGGATCTGGGGTTATTCAGCCTGGAGAAGAAGAGGCTCCAGGCAGACCTAATAGCAGCCTTCCAGTACCTGAAGGAGACCTGCAAGAAAGATAGCAAGAGACTGCTTACAATGGCCTACAGTGACAGAACGAGGGACAATGGCTTCAAACTAGAGAAGAACAGATTTACATTGGATATTAGTAACAGATTCTTTACTATGAGGGTGGTGGAACACTGGAACAGGTTGCCTGGGGAGGTGGTTGAGGCCCCATCCCTGGATATATTCAAAGTGAGACTCAACAAGACTCTGGGCAACCTGATCTAGTTGAGGATGTCCCTGCTGACTGCAATGAGAGTTGGACTAGATGACCTTTGGAGGTCCCTTCCAACCCAGACCATTTTATGTCAGTCTATGTTTTGTAAGGTATAAACATTCTTCTGGGGTTTGAGAGTAGTTTGCTGGGAAAAATTCAACAACCAGAGATCTGGAAAAAAACCCATACACTCTCCTCTTAGTGGAAGACTCCTGTTACATTACTAACATGTATACCTTATAAATAATTTGCATGGCTATAGCTAGTGCAGTAAAAAGCTAACTTGTTGTTTATGACCAATGATAAACATTTTGGGAAGAAAAGGCCTTATTCTCCTTTCCAGTAAGGATGAGGAGCACTTGTAAGGCTCTAATTATACCAGGATTTGTGCTGTGCTTATCTTTATATACCAGACGGTCGGCCGGAATCCATGGGAATATTAATATGCCTCAATTTACAAGTGCATTGTGCTTTATTAAGACCTCTATTTGTAGCAGATACAGTTCAAGACATTATCTTTGAAGTTATCCATCTACACAGCTGAGATAAGAAGAAAAGAATGAGAGTAAAAGGTTAAGATAATAGCTTTCATCTCCTAGACTAATGCTCCAGATAATTTCCTAATGAGGGATTCTGTTGGAGTTGTTGAAGCAACATAAGCCATTGCACTTTGCTTTGGTGTAGACAATCATGATAATAACTTTTGCCTGTAGAAAAATGCTATAGCAAGACAGGGATACAATTTCCATCTCCCTTTCTCAGTTTGGGTTGGGTTTTTTTGCAAAAAAACCTCAAGTCCCTTTTTTCAGATAGGAGCTACTCACACAATTGAAGTCCCAGACACATTTTCAGCTTTAATCTGATGATTTTGATCACTCAGTCACCTGCCTTCCCCATGTTTGGGTGGATATTGATTTATGAGAGTTATCAAGGTATATTGTTCATAGAATTATAGAATTAACCAGGTTGGAAGAGACCTCCAAGATCATCCACTCCAACCTAGCACCCAGCCCTAGCCAGTCAACTAGACCATGGCACTAAGCTTTTCTTGAAGACCCCCAGGGATAGTGCCTTCACCACCTCCCTGGGCAGCCCATTCCAATGCCAATCACTCTCTCTGACAACAACTTCCTCCTAACATCCAGCCTAGACTTTCCCTGGCACAACTTGAGACTGTGTCCCCTTGTTCTATTGCTGGTTGCCTGGGAGAAGAGGCAAACCCCCACCTGGCTACAACCTCCCTTCAGGTAGTTGTAGACAGCAATGAGATCACCCCTGAGCCTCCTCTTCTCCAGGCTAAACAACCCCAGCTCCCTCAGACGATCCTCATAGGGTTTGTTCAGCAATAATATGTGGATATGAATTACATAACTGGAAAGAAGCAGTGGGGACTCTTTTTTTTTCACATGGAGAGTAAACAGAACACAAGAACTAATTTCTTGCTCCAGTCAATTTTCACTGTGAGAATCAAATACAATTTTGGTCAAAATCAAAGCACAAAACCATCTAGCTCATTTCTAGTACACTGTCCCATCTGGTCCTAAACGGAAGACAGGCCTGGTTCAGTGCTCTGCAGCAGCTCAGTCTTGATATGGGTTTGAGGCAGCAGCATCAGGATCCTCACATTTAGATCCCCACATATCCAAGAGCTTCATTGAACAGGCATTTTGACAATTGTCTTTTCTAATTAGTGCCTCTATTTAATTGGAGTGAACCCCCATAAGCCAATACATTCATTTAAATATGTTGTTCTGATAAATGTTTTCTCATCTTTGAAATATCAGCATAACAGATGTATTGTTTGCATCTGAAATAGGCCCATTTTAATACATTTCACAAATGGAAAATAAATCTGCTCCCATGACCCCTCCAGGCTGCATTAGATGATGTTAAGTGCTCTCATTTTTCTGCTCCTTAAGATATTTTTAACCGAATGAGTCATTAGGTATTCTGGTCACTCATCTTGCAGATGCTGTTAGAATTCTAACAGAGAAAATGTCAGCTCTGTGAAATCTCTCTATGACACCCATTCTCATTACTGAAAACATTTAAGGTGCTGCAGAGAACAGGCCTGGGAGAGTATTTGAGAAGTCATGTAGTCCATTCCCTGATCATACCTGGCAAAGGTTGGTCTAAGCTCAGATCCCTCCATGTCACTGACTTGCAGCTCCCTGTTGCTATGTTCCAAACCTGTGTTCAAGCTAAATCGTCTGTGTGGTGCTCCTGTGGTGGAGGGGCTGCAGCCCCAAAACTGAGGCTTCTGTTTGCCTCTACATGCCTGGACATGTTTTTCTGCCAGGACCCATGGCAGTAAACAGGTTGTGTAACACACACACGCCCAGCCTGTGTACCCCTGGGGTCCGCCCAGGTAATCCCCTATTGGGAGGGTCCAGGCAAACAGCTACTGCCTATTAAGGTAAGGTTTGGCTTACTGCCAGCCTGATTGGTCACTTTAGATGGCCAAAATGAGCCACGAATCTTGGCTCAGAGTCTATAAAGAGGGGTGCAAAGGAGCACTACGTGTTCAGAGTGTTCAGAGTGTTCAGAGGTTCAGACTTAGCTGTTCAAGCTCAGCTCTCTGATCCACAAAGCAGCCCTGACCTGCTTGCAAGGCCTAGACACAGGATCGGGCCCTCACTTGCATACTTACTGAGCCTCAGCCCTCTTGCACTGATCTCAAGGCGCAGTTAAGCTGTCTGCGAACCCTTTGGAAGCAGAGCGCATGCACGCCTGCACATCATACATGTATGGGGAGCCGAGAGCCCCCTGCCTAAGCCTAGAGCTATCTCGAATTGTCCACGGAGATCAATCTCCCAGCAGTCTGGCACACATTGCATGCCCACTGCTTTAGCTTGGAGAATTAGATCAGCAGACCTTCCAGATTGTCTGCAAACCCACAAACACAGCCTGCTAGCTGTGAGAAGACCGTGCCAGAAGCTGCATGGACAAATCCTCCTCCTGCACCTGGAAATCCTGCCAGCTGACCATCCCTGGACACGCAGTATCCAGAAGAAGCAGCAGCACCAAGCCAGAGACCACTTCACACCAGGAGAGAAGGTCAGAGAAATCCTGTTTACCCCAGAGACTGGGAACACTTATTTATCATTCACCTGCAAGCCGGGACAGATTCCAGCCTCACCAAGACCCGAATACTGGGCACACGCTGTGACACAATCCCGGGAGGGTGATTAATGATTAATACTTAAGAGCAACACATCTAAGTAAGCTTTAATTTCTTTGTAATATAAGTTACTTCTGTTTCAGAACACACTCAGTTTCAGACCCTACTGGGCAGACAGTATAGTTGTTAAGAGGCATTAAGCCTAAGGGAATCTTTCTCTCTGTCTATAGTTGTTGATAATTTGATAATTAGTAATCCAAACCCTGTAAATATATCATGTCCTAACTGTTTTCATAACCATGCAATAGAACTTAATTACATAGTGGTTGGGGGTGGTATATATTTGTAAATATTAGTTTTAATAAATTATTTTATAAAAAATTAACATCTCCTCAAATTAGTTTCTCATTTCCCCCTAATAAGGAAGGAATAAGAAAAATCCTCCTCCACAACAGCTTTTTGGGGCTGATTTTTCTCATCCTGTGTTCCATGGTCAGTGGAACAGTTTTACAAAATGTGGAAACTGTTATCATATTTCTTCTCTCCTTTATCTTGCCTAAGCACCCCTACCACTCTTAGTCTCACCTCCTGAGTTTATGGACTTGCAAGTTTTAATCTCGTTGCTTCTGCCTTGGTTTGTCTCAGACTGACCTCATCTTTCTTAAAGACAGTAGAACTGAGATGTTACCAGTGACAAACAGAGCAGGACACACTTTCCATACAGCTTCTTTTCACATCCTGCTGTAAAGCTGCATTAGCCTTGAGCTCTGTGGTAAAGGGTTGGACTTGATGACCTATGAGGTCTCTTCCAACCTTGGTGATACTGTGATACTGTGATTTTGACAGCACTGGCTCAGGTCACACATAGCCACATAGAAGCTCTTGTGCACCCCAGAGCCTTTACTAAAAAGTGGTGGTTTAGTCAACCATTTCCTACCTTCTGCTGCTATTTTGTTACCTAAACTATCGATTTTATATCACTTCAGAGTTTAAAATTAGCTTTGAATTCCAGTTGCATCCTCCAGCTTGTGTCCTCTGCAGTGGACACAACCATTAAACACTGAATAATACCAGACCTAGGAGAGATTCTACTAGAAATTTGTTTGTCCTTTTCTCTAGAAGTAAGGTTTTCAAGTCAGCTGTACAACAATTTCACAGTGATTTCAATAAAACTATTTTCTTAACTTGCTTATGAGACTACCCTGGGAAGCCAGAGCTGGAGTTATTTAGCCTGGAGAAGAGGAGGCTCAGGGGTGACCTCATTGCTGTCCACAACTACCTTAAGGGAGGTTGTAGCCAGATGGGGGTTGGTCTCTTCTTCCAGGCAACCAGTGCCAGAATAAGAGGACACAGTTTCAAGCTGCACCAGGGCAGGTTTAGGCTAGAAGTTAGGGAGAAGTTTTCCACAGCAGAGTGATTGGCATTGGAATGGGCTGTCCAGGGAGGTGTTGGGAGTCCCTGTCCCAGGAAGTGTTTAAAAAGAGACAGGGTGTGGCACGTGATGCCATGACTTAGTTGATTAGATGGTGTTAGATGATAGGCTGGACTTGATCTTGAAGGTCTTTTCCAACCTGATTGATGCTGTGATTCTGTGAAAATGCTGCTTCTTCTCTGTGTATGATATTATCTATGTATGATATTAACAATTTTTTCCTTGCCAGTGAACTGCTTTTTCCTTTGGCTTCTTGTTCCAGCAAATGCTTTATCAAGGCATTTTTCCTGTTCTTTTTTTCATCCTACTTCCTATGTTAATTCTATTCTATTCCATGCTTTGGCCTTTCTGATTTTGTTCTTGTAGGTTTGTGTTAGTCTTACATACATCTTTTTAGTAACTTGACCTACTTTCCACACTGAATAATTTTCAGGTCACTGAAAAACTCTGAGTTAGCGAAAGTGATTTCTTACTACACTTCCTGTATCCCCTCCATATGAAATAATCTGTGCTCATCTTTTAGAAGCTACCTTTTAAAGAATTTCTTGGAACTCCCTTTTTTCCTCTCTCAGTTGTCCAAACTGAGTGATGCACCCTTTCTTCAAATCCTTTCCCCCCCCCCCCCCCAGATTTTAGTGCTTTCCTTTCTTCTTGTGCTAGATGTCAGGAATACCATTCGTCATGATTCCTGTCACAAGGTTTGTCTTCTCCCTTCAGCCTCTGCATCAGCTCAGTCTTTGCCTTCCGTAAGTGAGATCAAAAGAAACCTTTTCCCCTCAGAGAACCAGATAATAATCTCCACTGCCCCAGGACTGCTTCCCTCCCTCTTTCATGCTCAAAGACTTTCAACAGCTCTGTTGCCTGTGTTGCATTCACAATAGGCATGAGCAACCACCATGCACACCTTGGAAACATGTCTCTTCATCTCCATCTGCTCGAAGAAGATAATAAATGCATCATGTCCATTAACCTATCAAATCAGTTCAGTAGTAATTTTGATTGTGAATTAAATTAATCCAATTTGGTTCCATGTTTCTTATATTATGATACAGTCCTTTTTCACTCTTGTCCCTTTTGATTCCCTGGGAGACTAGTGCCCTGATTACCCACCTCTTTACTAGTTTGCTCAGTCTGTGCCTGGTAACATTCTCACTTCTCTGCATGAGATGGAATCTCTAAGTGGCAGCTGTTGTTGAGTCCAGTTTTCTGGCCATTCCTTCCTCTCCAGATGCTGGTCCATGCCCTAGCTTTCAATCTCAGCTAGAGGGATCAGGAAGAGCAGTTCTCAGGCTTCCTCCTTGAATACCTCAGTGAAGTACTGACTCTCAGCTCTCCCAAGGCATTGTTTAATGGGAAAAGTTTTCTAATAGCTCTGTTCCAGGCTCTCAACAGGCACTGTACGGTCTGGGATGTCAAGTTAGATCTGCAAACAGACATTTTTGTCACATTCAGCCTCTTTTGTTGTCAGACTTCCAGTTTTGCACATCTTAGAATAACAAAGTATGGCTATACTCAGATCTTACTAGTGATGACCCCTTGCTCAGTATCAAGGCAGAGCCTCATTAACTATGTACCTTGTGCAGAAAAGCCCTATGAGGAGAGGCTGAGGGAGCTGGGATTGTTTAGCCTGGAGAAGAGGAGGCTCAGGAGTGACCTTATTGCTGTCTACAACTACCTGAGAGGTGGTTGTGGCCAGGAGGAGGTTGCTCTCCTCTCTCAGGTGGCCAGCACCAGAACGAGAGGACACAGCCTCAGGCTACGCCAGGGGAAATTTAGGCTTGAGGTGAGGAGAAAGTTCTTCACTGAGACAGTCATTGGACACTGGAATGGGCTGCCCAGGGAGGTGGTGGAGTCGTTGTCCCTGGAGCTGTTCAAGGCAGGATTGGATGTGGCACTTGGTGCCATGGTCTAGCCTTGAGCTCTGTGGTAAAGGGTTGGACTTGATGATCTGTGAGGTCTCTTCCAACCTTGGTGATATTGTGATACAACGCAACAGCACCAAAACCACACTGCACTCCTCCAGCTTTCATCAGCTAACTTTGGGGTTTTTATAATAGGGTGCACTTCTGTGTCCTTGTTTCAGCAGAATGTCTGAGTCTAAACACAAATCATCCCAAGTGAGCTACCAAAGCCAAAAATGAATGCCTAAATGTTGAACCGGTGCCCACTCTTCATCTGAGTTTAGACCAACAGCAATATGTAGAATTAGTTTTACTAAACAAGAAAAAGGTGCTACTAAATGTCCTGAAAGTCATACATGAGAACAAAACTGTTCTTATTGCCAAGCCTGAATTTCATTCCAATCTGCAGTTTTCTAAACAGTTTTGTCTTTGATTTTGTTTCTAAACATCTAAGATGCCATGAGAAGCCAGTTTTTCTGTTTTAAATTGAGCAATTCTTTATGGTTTCAGAGAGAAACTTGCAAATGTGCTCCCTCACTGTTCAGCAGCAAAACAGTAAAGTGAAAGAGCTATGATTTATCCTTTTTTTCCTTCTTTTCTTTTCTTTTAAGTTTTCTTTCCTAATCCTGTTATTTGAAAGTGAATTCTGTGACTAATGATTTTGAATTGTTTGGACTTGCCACTGGGCAAATGTTCATAGAATTAAGACCATTCATAAGCTGAAGTGCTCTGTTCTGTCATATTTTCTTACCTACTTGCCTCAGATAAACAGAGAAATATAAGAGCAATGAATAACCTGGACAAATGCCAGTGTTGTGAAGCGAAATTCATCTCAGTGACCACTCACTGGACAGCTGGCCATGAAAGCAGAATCCCTCAGTGAGGGCTTAGTGTAATTTTATGAACAGAAGTAATTCAGATTAGTCATGGTGTTGAATCAGGGCCATCGTTAAACTGTGCAGAAAATCATCCCTCATCATTAGCCATTTTCATTCTCACTTGGAAAGTATTTAGCTACTGTATTAAGTTATTGTCTTGGTGCTACTGTATTAAGTTATTGTCTTGGATCTAGCTCAAATTTTCAAGGGACTCAAAACATAGCTAACAGAACCAATTCAATAATAGGATGCCTTCCCCTCTCCCCCCACCCTTTGGAAAGAAAGGAATTAGATGTAGAGTGGAAAAAAAAAATATTTGATTTGGAAGTTAAAAGAAAAAAAGCAAAACTTGAACAGTAAATAGAAGGTATGTAAGGTAGGGGAGTTACAAAGAGGTCTAGGGAAGGGAAAATAAGATACAAATATAAATAAATAAATAAATAAATATATATATACACAACCAGATTGATGGCAAATGGATGGAGGTAGATTTTCAGGAGAGGGGGAGGTGTCCACCATGTGGTGGGATGACCACATGGTAAAACAAAAGCAAGAGCAGGAACAAGGGTGGTGCTAGCAGGCAGGGAGGAGAAAGAGAGGCTGTTCTTACAGGGGGCTAGACAGGAAGCGGGAGAGGGCTAACCACTGCACCTGCGGTCAGGTTCAGACTGCGCCCCCAGGGAGGAATCAGGCTCGGATCCACACTCCACCCCTCTTGCAGGGTTAACCCTTTACAGTTACTTAGATTGTTAGTCAAATAAAGCTCATTTTTACTGCTGTCTTGGTCAGTGGTGTTTTTTCAGCCTGCAGCAGTCTTCATATACCTTAATCAACCAAAGCTCATGTTCAGGGGAAATTCCCTGTACTGAAGTGACAGAAAACGACCCTGCCATGTTCCTTAATTTCTCTAAGTTGTGTGAATCTCCAAAGATAAGGGCTATTGCACCAAAATATTACTCCACTTACAGGGAGGTAATTTTTAGCTGCTCAAGTAATTATTGTCAAGATGTTATTTCAGCTCTCAACACTGCTTCTTCTAAGCCATCAGATGTCTGCATTTGCATGAGACTGCTCAGTGGTGAGGAGTGTCTAGAGCTAAGACTGTCATGCTAAGTTCAAGTTTGTGATTTGTCTATGAAGAATGAAAACACCTTTCAAGAGTGGCAGATCAGGCAAACATTTAATTAGCAGAGTGGATAAAACATTTGAAAAATAATTGCAGTGAGTAAAATGCTTATGGGAGGTTAATGACTCTTTGAGCTGCCCACAGTGAGCCCATGTCATGAGCAAGGAAATCTTAACTTTTCCATGAGCAGTTGTTGGCACTGGAAGGATTCAGATGTCACTGAAAGAGAAATCCTTTTGCATTCTTGTGGCCTGACTGATTATTTAAACTGGAAGTGTTTATAAACCTACATAGTTTGTTTTGTTGAAATAATACCACTACTGTCTCATGGGTTTAAGTAAACAGAACTAAGAAGATTGCTCCTACAGAAGTGGAAACCAGAAACAATCAGTGCTCAGTTATCTCTTGAACACCACCTTGCATTCTGATGGCAAGTTAAACTAGAGCTCTTGTTCAGGTGGTAGGAGGCCTTCACTTTGCATGTAGAATGATAGGACATTTCTAGCCACTCAGTGGCTCCTGATGCATTACTGCAGTGTTTCAGGTAGCCACTTTGTCACATGCACCTGCTGATGGGTGCTAGAGGTGAGTGGTATCATGCAGAGGGGAATGCATGCTCCCACTTAGTGTTGCTGTGAGCCATATGACACTAAGGGTCTGTTACCTGGAACTAGGGATTTTTTCATTAGATAGTTTTCAAACTATTTAATGATAGTTTTCACTGGCCATTGCCCTGTCTTAGTTTAAAGTGGGACAGATTGCTCTTTTACCTCTTCCAGAAGGGGCAAAAGGAAATCACTCACACAGAGGACTGGAGAATTGGAAAGTTTAAATGGAAGGGCAATTCATGTATCATAGAATCATAGAATCAACCAGGTTGGGAGAGACCTCCAAGATCATCCAGTCCAACCTATCTCCCAGCCCTATCCAGTCAACTAGACCATGGCACTAAGTGCTTCATCCAGTCCTTTCTTGAAGACCTCCAGGGACTACAATACCATACTGGTATAGTGCAAAGCATAGCAGTGCATATAAAATACAGAGAAATCCATAGTCTGGGATTAACACAGAAGCTTATTAAACCAAAGCTTCATGCAAAAGTCCCTCTATACCAAGCCAACAAAACCCAGGCCTTCAAACCTCCCTACTCTCCAAAACCCAAACCTCCCTACTCTCCATACCACTCCAGGGACAGCGATTTCACCACCTCCCTGGGCAGCCAATTTCATTGGCAAATCACTCTCTCTATGAAGAACTTCCTCCTGCTATCCAGCCTATTAACTCCCCTGGCACAACTTGAGACTGTGTCCCCTTGTTCTGATGCTTGTTGCCTGGGAGAAGAGACCATCCTCCACTTGGCTACGGTTTCCCTTCAGGTAGTTGTAGACTGCAATGAGGTCACCTCTGAACCTCCTCTTCTCCAGGCTGCACACCCCCAGCTCCCTCAGCCTCTCCTCACAGGGCTGTGCTCCAGGTCCCTCACCAGCTTCATCACCCTCCTTTGGACATGTTCTAGTATCTCAACATCTCTCTTGAACTGAGGTGCCCAGAACTGGCCACAGTACTCATATATATATAAACATATCTATATCATATATACCATAATATATATATATAAGGATCTGTGCAACATTGCAATTTGCAGGTTCTTTACACCAAATATTCCTCTTGATTTTGTTTATTTGTAATGAGGCTCAGACACATTGAATGGAACTGAAGATCTATCCCTTTCATCTGGTCCATTTTCTTTTCTGCACATTAGTGATTGATGGGTAATGAGGAAGCTTAGTCTGGCCCAATAATTAAACAAATACAGGTTGCATTGTCAAGACAAAAGAAGATGCTAAGAGGTAAAACACTAGGAAGTATCCAGAAGAAAATAATAGTAGGGCAAGTGAGTGATAACCTCTGTTAAATGAAGCCAGCAAGGCATCAGGGGAAATCTCAAGAACAAGAGAAATACCATTCACAAGGAATATATGTATCTTATCAGGACAGATCAGCAACTTCAAAATTATTAGTTAGCATTTGGAATTTCAGATTATGAAATGCTGACAAAGCTGTATTTTGCCTGCCAGGATGTCAAATGTTGCTCCTTGGAGGCCTGAATTATTGGATAATTATTTGAGCCAGTCAGTTTCAGCAAAACTGCAAGCACAAAATATGCTTGGAGCCCAGAGAAGGTTTGAAGCCAATCAGAAATTGGTGCCCTCCCTCTTTATAGCTTTATTATGCTCCCAGTTGGCATCAAGCAATAAATTATTTCAAATATATCTCCTGATCTCTTCATACTCCCTTTATTGGTTGTAAGCATGCTGAGAGCCTGTCTGTGGACAGCTCAAACCTACAGTAAGGAAGTCAAACAGTAACAGACTACCAATTCTAACATGCTGTCATTGCTAATGGTATTTTCAGGTTGTTATCATCTGATTGCATGGAATAAAAATAGTTATAGGGTGGGATTTAGGGTGGAAAAGACCTTTAAGGACAGTGAGGCCAACCACAAACCTAGCCTTGCCAAGTCCACCACAACCATGCCCATAAATGCTACATCTATGTGTCTTTTAAATACCTGCAGGAATAATGCCTCAATGTGGACACAGTCCTGGTGTCCTGTTTTAACATAGTCTGCTCTCACAAGTAAGTCCCCAGATTCGATGGCAAAGTAACAGAGACAGAAAACAAAAGCAGTTCTGGGTTGAGATCAAGAGAGAGTTTAAAGGAAATAATACAGTGTACAGTAGCCAATTTCACAAAGAAAGCACAGCAAACGCAGAAGCAGTAACAGAAGCCATTGATAGAATGACCTCCTCACCCCTCAAGATGGTATTCCTGTGAAAGACCTGTATTGCTCTGGACAAAACCTGGCCCATCCATTATGTGATCTAGAACAAATGGCCAATGGAATGGCCATATCATAACATGCCAGCAGTCAGCACGGCAACACCACAGCTTTAAGTCATTCCCCTGAGGTGATTAGCACCATGTGCTAGTTTGAAGCAAGCTAGAATGTTTTGGTAAAAGAACTTGATAACAGGCAGTGAAATGAAAACAATTGATGTCAACTTCTCTCACAGTCTCGCTGAGAGCTCTGGGAAGAAGAAGTAAACATTCTCCATTTTGTTTTCTCTTCTGCCTTTGCCTTCAGACCTGGTGACATCTCATTAACCCTGCTCCCTAACCTTGCTCCCTAACCTCTTGGCTGCACCTCTCTTCTTCCTGAGAACTGGGGTAAGGTTGAGAGGGCAAGGGGAGGTGTTGGGGTGGTTTGAAAGCCCCTCCTGGGGACTCAGGTTTCTGGGAGGGGAGTTGTGCTTTTGTATTGTTTATCCTTTGTATATTTCTGTATACAATTGTATATAACTGTATATATTGTAAATAGCTGCTTGTAAACTCTGCTAGCTGTAAATAAATTGCTTTATCTATATTCCCAGGGTCCGTCTGAGTTAGCTGGGGCAAATACAAAGTGTGGGGGGGCGGGTAAGAACCCAAACCATCACACACCACCAGAAAGAGCACATCAAGTACAAGTGCATAAAGTTTTACTTAATGTAACCAGGGTTGGGCCCCAGCACATTGGCCCCAGGCTGCCCCTGGAAAGCAAAATGCATCAACATGGCAAACATACTATGGAAAAAAACCCAAACATCTATATAAAATTCTTTTAACAAGCCTTAATTGTACCTTCTTGTTATCTCTCTGCTCGTTATTGTGACCTTTTTTGTGCCACACAGTTAGGGAGCCAAAATAGACTCTCCTGGTTTAACACAGCCTGCTCTCACAAGCAAGCCTATATACACACAGAGAGATCAGAAGGGAAAGTATCACACACACAGAGAGAGAAATGCCCTGGCTTAAGATAAAGGGAGAGTTTAATGGAAATAACACAGTGTACAACTACTGTAGCCTATTTCTCAGAAAAGCCCAGCAAAACCAGAAGCAGCAGCAAAAGGCAGCAATAAAATGACCCCCTCTGCCCCTCAAACCCAGCAGAAAAGATCAACACCCCAAAACCAGAAACTGGAAGTGGAAAGGGGAAGAGGAAGCCTCTCATGTTACAATTTGAAATACAAGCCCCACGATGCTTTGCTCCATCCAAGTGCTTTCATTTCAAATCTGGCATGATGTCAGTATGATACTGAATTCTTGTCAGCAGATTCAGCCAAACCCGTGACACCTGGGCAGCCTGTTACAGTGCCTGACAACCCTTTTTGTGTCCCCTAGTGCAACCTGAGGCCATTTCCTCTTGTCCTATGTCTTGTTACTTGAGAGAAGACACTGACACCTGCCTCACTGATGTAATACATGTACTAAGGGGCTACAAAAGAGAAAACACATCATATGACAAAAGGAGGAACAACTGACCATCTGAATTGTCTTGCCGACTGGTATTTTGACAGTGCTGGTTTATCAGTTACCTTCTACACTAGCTCAAGGGTCCCTTTACCCCAGCAATCAGCTTGGACTTGCTACAGACATAGCAGCATCACAGGAGACCCACACTGCTGTGAAGAATGTGCAGTGACACTTTAGAAAATCTCAAACAAATCCTCCAGCTCCACAAGTCAAAAGAGATAGGCTGCAACACTTCAGACATTTCTACCAAAACAGGGTCCTTATTTTCTGAATGTTTGTGTTTTCTGCAGGCGTGTTTAGTGATGGGTGGAGTGGGTTAAGCAGAGCAAGAATTTAGCCAAACTATCTCCTCCCCTTCCAGGCGCTGAGATTGCAAATGCTTTATCACAGACAGCTTCTGTTTGAGCACTTTAGCTGCCTGCAAATGCAGCAACTGTGCAAAGGCTATAAACTATTTGGTTACCAGTTTCAGCTATTTGTAAAAGTACCTTGCAAAGGTGTCTCTCTCACTTTCAGCCCTGTAGGTAGCACGGAATGCCCTCAGAAAATTGTAGGGCCAAACTGTGCTGTCTCGTAGTTGAGCCCAAAGATCCTCCTGTCACACCTGGAAGGTGTGCTGGCTGCATATGTGTTCCCATCAATCAACTCTGTATTTGTAGATGGGCAAAATGCACTTCCCTATCACAGAATCATAGAATCACAGAATTTAGAGCTTGGAAGGGACCTCCTGAGGTCATTGAGTCCAGCTCCCTGCCAAACAGGATCCCCTAGGGTAGACCACACAGGAATGCATTCAGGTGGGTTTTGAAAATCTCCTGAGAAGGAGACTCCACAACCACTCTGGGCAGCCTGTTCCAGTGCTCTGTCACCCTCACTGTAAAGAAGCTTCTCCTCATGTTGAGCTGAAACCGCCTATGTTCAACTTTGTACCCATTGTTCCTTGTCTTACTGCTGTGGACCACCGAAAAGAGATTGGTCCCCTCCACTTGACACCCACCCCTCCGATGTTTGTAGACATTGATCAGATCTCCTCTCAGTCTTCTCCAGACTAAACAGCCCCAGGTTTCTTTTGTAGGGGAGATACTCAAGTGCCCCAGTCATCCTTGTGGCTCTCTGCTTGACTCTCTCCAGCAGGTCCCTATCTCTCTTGAACTGGGGAGCTCAAAGTTTGACACGGTATTCCAAGTGTGGTCTCACTGGCTTCTGAAATGCCTGAACTGCCAGTAAGTTTTGAGAAAACACAGCTGACACTCTTCTATCTGAAAACAAGATCTAACTATGGATGTTTATTCTTCTTCCTCTTCTCTCCCTTCTTGGAAAGCGCCCTGGACATTGAAAAATGACAGCTGAAGGAAGCTTAAAAAAGGATGTACTGAATTAAACATCTCTGTGTGATGCATAAAAGAACTGGAAATAGCAAAAGACAATGGTTAGCCACAGACACAAGCATACACAGAGACACATTTATATACATATATAGCAATTACTTTATATTTTAGTAAGACATTCCCCAGTGATACTGTACAGTGTGTTGGAAATAATACGATGTTATCACTGCTTAGAAACTGGAGAGCAGGCAGATTGCCTTCCTTTCAGTGCCAGCTGCACCAGCTGTGCAAGTGGGCTTGCTGTAATCTCACATGGAGATAATGCACTTCTAATCTCACCCTTTAAATCTGACTCCTGAAAAAGGACACTGCATCTCCTCTCTGTCATTGCTTTTTCTGCAAACGAGCACATTCTTCCTTTCATGCTTCAAAATCTCTGTGCTGTTCCAGAAGAGTCTAATTGTCTAATAAAAGCTGTCACTATTTTACACCTGCAGAGTCAAGCACACAATTGTTTCACATGTATGGCAGATGTACATAAACACAAAAAAATTCCTCCAAACTCAACATTTTTTGTGATTCCCCCTTCCATACCCTTGAAACACTTTCCTTCATGACCTGATGGTAGGAGCATTTTACTCCTGCTAAAGTGAGATTTTCTGAGAAGAGGTTAAGACCCAAACGTGGTTCTTCATCACAGGATCAGCCACCCTGGTTTCATGATTTTTTTCACCTGCATAATGACAGCAAGATCAAACTAACATCTTGTGTTTTATTTCTAAGGGACAGCAGCAATAGCTTGGGTGTTCCCAAATCACTTTTACTTTCATATCTATTGTGCTAGTTTGAAGCTAGCTAGAATGTTTTGGTGAGAAGAACTAGATTACAGGCTGTGAAAGGAAAACAGTGGTGATGTCTACTTCCCTCAGAAGTCTTGCTAAGGAGTTTGGGAAGGAGAAAGGAAAACATTAGATAACACTCTTGCCATTTTGTCCTCGCTTTCTGGCTGGGCTCAGACTGAACTGCATCTCCCTAACCTCACTGCCACTAACCTTGCTTCTTAACCTCTTGGCTGAACCTCTATTCTTCCTTGGGACTGGGGTAAGGTTTAGAGGGGCAGGGGGAAGGTGCAGGGCTGGTTGAGAGCCCCTCCTGGGCAATCAGGTTTCTGGGAGGGGAGTTGTGTTTCTGTATTACCTTTTACTTTCTATATTTCTGTCTATAACTGTATATACTGTAAATATCTGCTTGTATATTGTGCTAGCTGTAAATAAATAGCTTCATGTATATTCCCAGAGCCAGCTGAGACTAGTCTAAAGTGTGGGGGGACGGGGAACACCCAAACCATCACATCTATTCATCATATATTGAGGTGCTGGAGCAGGTCCAGAGGAGAATGAGAAGACTGGTGAGGGGGCTAGAGGGGAAATTGTATGACCAAAGGCTGAGCGAGCTGGGCTTATTCAGCCTGGAGAAAAGGAGATTTAGAGGGGACCTTATCACTCTCTACAACTACCTAAAGGGAAGTTGTAGTCAGGAGGGGGTCAGGCTCTTCTCTCAGGCAACATGTGACAGGACAAGAGGGCATGGTTTGAAGCTCTGCCAGGGGATTGTCATGGTAGGCCTGAGCAGGCCAAAATAGGCTTACACATGTACTGGCTTGGCCAGACATGTTTTTTCTGCTCTCCCTCCTTCTGTTTTGGGGAGAAACAACCACAGGAAAGAGGACAAAGAACCTGGAGTCACTGAGTCTAAGGAGATATTGACTCTAAGGCCTCTGGCCTGCCCAGACTTGTTTACATCCTGTGGTGAACAAGGTACACATGCTCAGCTTGTGCTTGTCTTGTGCAAGGCCTGTGCTCTTCTCAAATTTGGGTAAAGCAAGCCTGTGGCTTCACCTGATATGGTCAGGCTTGGCTAGCTGCCACTCTGTTTGGCTATTCTGTGTCCAAAGGCCCATTAGTCTAGGGCTGTATTGATAAAAAGAGATCAGCAGGTAACACAATGTGCTTTGCCATGCTCTGCTGTTGTATTCATGCTTGCTGTTTGCCTGCTGCCATTGTTTACTGCCTCAGAGTATCCTGAACTACCTGGAAACTCCACTGCCTCGAGTTTACCAGAAAAAGGCTCTCAATGCCTCCACGTGATCAGCCTGCATAGCCAGTGTGACATCGTGCTTAGACTGCACAGAGCAAGACATCCTGCCTACACCTGAGACTCTCCTGCTAAGATGGGAAGTCCTGGAGATACACAGATCACCCAGAAAACCAGATCTGAGATTGTCTGCCTCCTTTCCCAGCACTGTGAAGCCTGAGAAGAATCAGATGTCTCAGAGGATGACGAAACAGTAACAGAATTCCCTGAAAGTGTTTGGGTACTGTCTGAAGCTGTGCTAGTTTGAAGCAGGGTAGAATGTTTTGGTGAGAAGAAATAGATCACAGGCTGTGAAAGGAAAACAGTGGTGATGTCTACTCCCCTCAGAGTCTTGCTGAAGAAGAAAGGAAAACATTAGATAACACTCTCAACATTTTGTGTCACTCTGCCTTGGGCTTATGACTGAGCTGCATCTCCCTAACCTCACCTTCCACTCACCTTTGCTTCTTAACCTCTTGGCTGAACCTCCATTCTTCCTTAGGACTGGGGTAAAGTTGAGAGAGGCAGTGGGAAGGTGCAGGGGTGGTTGAGAGCCCCTCCTGGGGACTCAGGTTTCTGGGAGGGGAGTTGTGTTTTCTGTATTACCTTTTACCTTGTATATTTCTGTCTCTAACTGTATATACTGCAAATATCTGCTTGTATATTGTGCTAGCTGTAAATAAATAGCTTCATTTATATTCCCAGAGCCATCTGAGTCTAGTCTGGGTATTTCTAAAGTGTGTGGGGGCAGGGAACACCCAAACCATCACAGAAGCTATAGCTAGCCCTGCAAGTTGGGAGATAGTGTTTTGTGAGTAAATACTTAAAGCCCCTTGTAGTTCACCATAGCCTTCTGCCATAAGCAGAAAGGAGCTTCTTGAGTCCATCTATTGGGCAAGTGGTATATTGACCACAAGCACTACTTGACCACAGGAATCTTGTCTTCCAGTTCAATTAATGTTTATATATTTTTGCAAGTTATGTATAGCTCTAGTTATTCCTCTACATGTTTCCATGACTGTGCAAAGAAACAATTACTATTAAGATTAGTGGTTGGGGGTGGCGAGAGATCTGAGTATCAGAACTAATAAACAATATTCATTTTGGAAAAATATAATCTCACATTAATTAATTACTCTCCATAACAGGGGTGTTTAGGTTGGATATTAGGAAGCATTGCCTCACAGAAAGGGTGATTAGGCACTGGAATGGACTGCCCAGGGTGGAGTCACCATCTTTGGAGGTCTTTAAGTAAAGACTGGATGTGGCACTTGGTGGCATGGTTTAGCTGATGCGGTGGTGTTAGGTCATAGGCTGGACTTGATGATCTCAGAGGTCTTTTTTAGCCTCAACGATTCTGTGATATGTGTCTCTATGAATCTGTACATTGGATGTACCTCCACCCTCACTGAAATGCATGTACAGGGAAAATTTACAGTCAAGATCACCAGTTACTGCCAATAGCCTCAGGAGAACTATGAACCTGCCAAGCTCTGATACCCTGGGTTACATCCTATCTAGCTTAACTACTGCTAATAGAGTTGCCTCAACATCTCTGATGATCTGAGCCTTCAAACGATATGTAGTGAACAGAAGGACGGAGGACTAGTATTTTCAGCCTCAAAATCTTTTTGGGGTACCTCTTGTTTCCTTGTGAGGTGGAATGCCAAACAACCTTGGTTTAGTTTTATAAATAAAAATGTGAGAAGGGGTTTTTACTAATATTTGCAGAAGTCCAGTCAGGTTTAAGAAGGAAAATTCCTCATTGCACTCTCACGACGGGTCATGCCTAAAACGTTACTGCCTTTTGACAAACTTGGTGTTCAGCTGAATTAAGAAGGAAGGGCACGCTGTGAAAGTACCAGGTGTAGAAATTGAGAGGTGAACGATACAGCAAACAGAAAGGCTCAGGATTATATTTCCTCAGCATTTTCTGTTGTCATAACAGGCACACAAGGCAGATGTTCATACAGCCTGAGATACTGGTCCCTGTATTCTGTCACTATTCAGCTGTTTTCACACGTTGGGGTGTGGTGGAGGGTTGCACAGGCCTCAAATGACTATGTTTACAAATCTATTCATGCCCGGACATGTTGTCCCCCCAAAGGGTGTTACCCTGCCTAAACTTGGGGTAAACAAGTTAAGGGGGACAAAGGGACACAATAGCCTTGGGGCCTTTGAGTCTGGGTTGCCTCCCCGAAGGTTGAAGTAAACACGTTGCATAAACTCATGCTTAGGGTGGGGAATCCACCTGAGCCCTCTCCACATTTGGGGGTACCGGACCCCTGGACTTCACCTTATTTGGTATGTTTTGGCCTGTTGCCAAGCCCTCATTGGACAGAATTGTGGCCAAGGACCATCAATCTCAGAATCAAAACTCCTAAAAAGGGACAATTCGGTGTCCCTGCTATCTTGCTTCTCGCACCTCGCCCCTCTCCTGCCACCCTCTACCACCCACCTGCTGCTCCTAGCCACTTCCAGTCGCTCTTGGGGACCACTGCCGCTGCATGACTCCAGCCCATGGCACCAGCCCAGGGAACTGACCAAGGCGCTCCCGGCCAGCAGCCGCTCCAGCCACCGCTCCCAGCTTGACTGTACCCATGGAAGCTCCAGACAGTGAGCCCCAATAACCCCTGAGCTGAACTATTCAAACCCATGATGTTTGGGACCATCGGAACTGACTCCAGCCAGTGAGTAACTGAGCAAACTCGATCTAAGACAGCATAAACTCTCAGTAACTTACCAGTGGCACTTTCATGCCACAGACTCTCTTCCTAAATCCTTTCAAACCTCTGCTAAACTCCCAATTTGCTGTACATAGGCATTCTGTAACATAATCTTGAAGCCGCATACAAAGAACTTGTGTGGGGTAGCTGTAAATAAGTTTGGGGAGGGGAGTTTCCTTGTGTATATAATATTAAATTATTAAAACCCTTTTAAAATTCAGCCTCATATTTCATTCCCCCAAAACCCAGACGAACCCCTCCACAACATCCCCCCACACTTTAGAAATCACCCAGACTCGACTCAGCCAGCTCTGGAAATATGAATGAAGCTTGTATTTACAGCTAGCACAATATACAAGCAGATATTTACAGTATATACAGTTATAGACAGAAATAGACAAGGCAAAAAGGTAATGCAGAAACACAACTTTGAAGTGAGACTCTGTGAGCTAATAAGGCAGACTAGCTGCAAAACACACAGGATGTAGCAGTTCTCATTTGCTGACCCTTGGACAGCTGTGCTAATGGCCTTGTCTCTAGATTATCAATGTTTTAGCTCAATTACAATTAGTTTAATGTCTAAAAATGTTAGGAACATGATTAGTGCTCCCATCCTAGCTGGAATAGATAAGCTGACCATCCAGCTCTATCTTCTGTTTCTGAGTTCCCCCAAAACCCAGACGAATCCCTTCACAACATGGGGAATACCCAAAGCACCTTTTAAAATGAAAGGTAATGTTGATTCTGGAGACCAGTATCGGAGTAAGAGCCCATGTTAGGCCACAAACAGTGGTGCTAGCAAAAAGTCCACTTCAAAGCCTATCACATAAACCTTTGTTTACAAAGACTGAAAACTACATCCAGCCTTTTCAAGGCTCCAAATTCCTTACACACAACCAAGCACAAATGGATTCTGCATGAAACAAGGTGCAGATGTTCCTCAGTTAATGTGTACAAATGACTGAAACCACCGAGCCCATGGATAGCTTTTTCCTGAGCAACAGAGCTTTGTCCAGAGCAGGGGCAGCACAGGGATTGCAGTGCTTGGCACTGACTGCAGTGAGGGCAGCTGACTGCTGCTTTGCTGAGAGGTCGCCAGGAAGAAGCTGTAGCTACTCAGAAAACCTGATTAATTCCTTGAGCTGATTTATTTGCACAGCCTCCAGATGAGTACACACAACATTGCCTTTGGAAAGTATCCGGCTCCTTGACTGGAGCTGAAGGGGAGGCACAAGGCTCCTTTTGGAGGCCACTGCTGCCTGCAGCTGTTGCCAGGTCTGTGGTGAGCCATGGGGACGATGGTCTCAGCACAGGGCAGGGCTGCCTTGACGCATCCTGCCGTGCTGACTCGGTGTTCGGGGGTGCCCGCTCAGTGCCGAGCAGGAGCAACAGCTCCTCCGGTTTCCTACCGATTCAGGTGCCTCTGCCGGAGCTAGGCCTGCCCAGGAGCCTCTCAGTGCTTTCTGTGTGGTCTGTAAGTCCCCCAAGGTGTGAATGGGCCATTCAGTAAGTGCTGTTCTTCCTCCGGAGCTGGTGAGCAAACAGGAACGCCGGAGGAGACTCGGATACCCAGGAGCCAGAGGCCCCTGCAGGGTAGCAGGACAGGGGAAATGGCAGCAATAAAACGGTGCAGGAGCCTGCACAAGCAGGCAGGGCTGCTGCTGGGTAGCAATAGACCTGTGTCCGCACACAGACACACAGGCACACTGCTCCTCCAGTCTCCGGATTCTCCTCAGGGGGATCCTTCATCCCGCAAGAGCAATCAGAACAAGCACTGCCAGTGATGCCAGTGGCTGGCCTGGCCTGGCCAAAGGCCAACAGCAATAAGCAGAAGCCAGTGGGGTCTCGGCTGAGCGGACTCGGGACACTGGTGCATTCTGCAGCGCCTCAATCAGGGGACGTAACTACAGTCACTGCCTGCCTGGACCTGGAGTAAATTCATCAATGCAGAGGCAGCTGCAAAGATTTAAAGTTGCCAGCAATGGGAGAATTTCTGTGGGTGCTTGCGGGGGAAAGTGCTAATGGAGAAAGCAGAGGGAGAGGAGGCATGTGAAGTGTGAGGCTGATCAAAGCAGAGACACCTCTGAGCAAGGGCACGGAGGCAAAATGCTATAAAGGAGACAGAAAGGTCTGTGAAGGCCTTAGAGAAAGAGGATAATGAGGAATAGAAGTGGAGGAAGCCCCAAGCAAAATTATGTTTGTCTCTTTCCTGATAAGGGTGTTTTACAGTGCAATGAGTTCAGAGGTCATCTGAACTTAAAAGAGAAGCAGGGGAGGAAAATGCACCTCTCCTTCACACAGAATTGGTCTAGAGAAGGTAGAAAAGGGAAAATAGACGGAGAGAAAAGCTGTATCAACAGAATAAATGGTCTCAATAAAGGCTGCTATTTTGAAGGTTGCCTGGGACATTTGTGTTTGCAAGTCTTTCAAGATAGAAAGAATGTGTGAGTGAAAAAGGGAAGGAATTAAATAAATGTTGGGGGAACACAACACTAGGACAAGCATTTTAAAGACAGCATATTATATTGCTTAAATATATAAGGGAAAGTCATTCCTTAAACCTTGCTGTATTTTCAAGGCAGAATGGGACAGAGAAGCTGCAGTCCCGGACTAGCAGGAACATTTCTGAGTCAGCAGTAACATTCACATGTCAGGAGAAAATGTTATCATTTTTCCCACTTCAGTACAAGCCTAGGGAAGGAATAAGAAAGAAGGAAATGTCTTACGCCTTGATGTCTGGGGAAAAAAAAATCAAAGGATTAATGGAGGATGAGGACTTGCAACAGGTGAGCCAGATTTTAGGTACAAGTGTGTAGTGTGAGACACCTCATAAATAAGTGTGATGGATGTCGAGGCTCAGAAACTTTGCCTTTCCCAATCAGCCATGCCAATGGACTGCTTTAGGCCTCCTAGATGGGATTTTCAACATCCTAAAGACGAAAATGTAAGAAAATGGCTACTGACAGCTATTTTCTCAGAAAGCAGAAGCATGGTCTGCAAGGAGGGCTCTCTGCAAGGAGGGCTCTCTGCAATCCCACATGCATTGGCTTCCATGTACCTGTGAGTCTGTTGCAGCAGCTCATGCTTGCACAGACTGCTACTTCCACAAAAGCATAGCAAGGCTATCAGTTGCCCCCAGGGAAACTTAGGGGAGCCAGTGGCATAAAACAGTGTCTGCAAAATCAGTCACAGGAAGAAAAGTTGCACTGCATTAGTAGAAGTTCTTAAATGAACCTTTTGGAAGCTGGAATGTGTCCAGAGAAGGGCAACAAAGCTGGTGAGAAGCCTGAAACACAAACCCTATGAGGAGAGGCTGAGGGAGCTGGGGTTGTTTAGCCTGGAGAAGAGAAGGCTCAGGGGTGACCCCATTGCTGTCCCTACCTGAAGGGAGGTTGTAGCCAGGTGAGGGTTGGTCTCTTTCTGTTGCTGGTTGCCTGCGAGAAAAGGGGACACAGTTTCAAGTTGTGCCAGGGGAGGTATGTATGGGCTGGACGTTTAGGAGGAAGTTCTTCCCAGAGAGAGTGATTTGCCATTGGAATGGGCTGCCCAGGGAGGTGGTAGAGTTGCTGTCCCTGGAGGTGCTCAGGAAAAGACTGGATGAGGCACTTAATGCCATGGTCTAGTTGACTGGATAGGGCTGGGGGATAGGTTGGACTGGATGACCTTGGAGGACTCTTCCAACCTGGTTGATTCTATTCTATTCTATTCTATTCTATTCTATTCTATTCTATTCTATTCTATTCTATTCTATTCTATTCTATTCTATTCTATTCAGCAAACTGTTGGATTAGCTGTGGGCAGAGGAACTGCCATGTCCAGAGGGACATATCTACCTGCTGCTCTTCCTTGTTCTGCAGAGGCAGGATATCTTCTGAGGTCCTGATGAGTACTCCAGTATATTTGAATATCTCAGTGTTCAGCTGCCTTTCACAAAATCTGGTCTAGAAATACCATTTAGGTGGGCTACAATAGAGTGGGAACCACAGAGTCACAGAACATTACAGGTTGGAAGGGACCTTCAGAGATTGAGTCCAACTATCCTGCCAAAGCAGATCACTTAGTGTTGTCTGCACAGGAATGCATCTAGGTGGGTTTTGAATGTTTCCAGAGACTCCAAAGACTCTCTGGGCAACTTGCTCCAGTACTCTGTCACTCTCACTGTAAAGAAGTTTCTCCTCATGTTGAGCTGAAACCTTCTATGTTCAACTTTGTACCCATTGCTCCTTATCTTATTACTGTGCACCACTGAAAAGAGATTGGCCCCCTCCACTTGACACCCATCCCTCAGATATTTATAGACATTGATCAGATCCCTTCTCAGTCTTCTCTTCTCCAGACTAAACAGCTCCAGGTGTCTCAGTCTCTCTCCATAGGGGAGATGCTCAAGTGCCCTAATCATCCTCATGGCTCTCCACTGGAGTCTCTCCAGCAGGTCCCTGTCTCTCTTGAATTTGGGAGCCCAAAATTGAACACAGTATGGAGAGGTTTACCAGTGTGCACTAAGCAGGGAAGGAGCTGAGGAAGGCCACTGTAGACAAAGCAAAAGGACTAAATGTTTTTTTGAGTTGGTAATGAACAGCACATTGGCAAGGGGATGAGGTCTAAATATCTGCAATATCTCTGTTGGATTTCCATTTGTTATAGATCTTCATTTGGTATAGGTTTCTAGATCATAATTCTCTGATTTATGCAGTGTGTGCTTTAGTCAAGAGGCTTTCCACTGTTAGGAGGGACAAAGTCTGGGTTCCTGAGGTTGGAAAGTTTCTTGAATGCAGGCAGTTTCTTCAGTCAAGTGGACTAAGAGAGCAAGAGCCACTGCTAGGAATTCTTTTCTGATAAAAGCTGGTGTTCCAGTGAAATGGGTCCAGGCTGCTGAATTTATTTTTTTGTGGAAAACAATTCTGAGTTTACAATGGAAAAGTGGAGAACCTTTGCTTATGGACATTTTCAAGAACAGATGCACCCATGTCTGTTAGTAGTTAATCAACAGAGCTAGATTTGCTTTTGTCTGGTCTTGCTTGGCAATCACTCAAGGTCCCTTCCTAAATGCAGAGTATCACATTGCATACTTAATTTTCACTTAATGTGAAAAATTCCATTTCTCTTTCCACCCAACATTTCAGATAAGACTACAAGGTCGATTCTATGATTCTAAGAACTGTAAGATAACAGATTAATTACTTTTGTAAGATTTGCAGAGATAGGACTGTTATCAACCTGTGAGAACAGCTAATGTTTTCCTTGCATCAGCCACATACTCCTTATCACCACTTAGTGATTAGTAAAATCCCAAGAGTTCTAATGAAAAGAGTGTGTTCTGGGCTTCTCAAATGTATCTTGACTACAAAAAAAACTCCCAAGTGATTTCATCATTATTTCTCTGCTGTTCTGCTACTGCCAAGGCCTTTTTTATGCCCTCTTTCATGATCCATGTTGTGGAGATAAAAATCACCATCTCAGTTTCAGCAGCTGGAAAAAAACAGTGCTGGAGCACCACATGACTGTTGTCTTTCTACCTATCACCCAAGACACTGATCCTACAGAATTTTCCATTACACTGTTCGAGAGACAGTGTTCTCTAAAAGCAAATGGCAAAGGTCAAGCAGTAAGCATTTGTCATATTTCAGTACCAGTTAGATGATGCACAGCAGCTGAGAAAGCTGTGAAGACTTTCATACTGACTGAAACACACTCAGAGCACTTTAAATGTTAACGGCAGCAAACACACCAAATGTTAGAAAGAAAAAAACTGAGCAACATGAGAATGTGGCTTTGTTATTTCAGCATGCAGAATTGTATCCCTGAAAAGAAATCGGCAAATCAGGTCACACTTAACTCATGTCATCTGCAAGCTTCGGCAGAGCATTTGTGCTATCAAGAGATACAAAGTGTGAAGATTTGGGGCAGGTTATTTATTGTGTCACTTCACACGAAGCTAGAGACCAATTTGGTGATCCACTTGAGTACAAAATAAACACAAAAAGGGGAATTACCTGTACTTACAGATGTGTTAATGTCTGTAACACTCCTATTACTAAGAGTCTCTCAGCACCATTTAAGCTTCTAAGGTATATAACTGACACGATACAAGTGATGCTTAGCAGTTATATTACCTTTGCAGCTCCAGAGAATATCAAAGCATGCCCTGAGCTGGATCATACCACCACAGCATTACACATAAAGCAGAATGGGAAAAATTAACTGGCTGACCAAATGTTAGGTAGTAAACCAAAAGCCAAATAGAATTAATTTTTATTGTCTGCACAATATTAGTCCACTGAGTCACTAAGTCTTTCCATAGCTGTGGAGTTTTAGAAATCATACACTGGAATTGCTTCTCAGGACTTTCCCTCCTAAACTCATTATTGCTTGGAACAAAATGCTTGCTGTTACCTTTTCTACCCTGTGGGCTGTAAGAGATGAACAAACTAATGCCCAGTTGCAGTCCAGATGTAGTGCAACGAGGTCAAAATGTGTGCAGAGCTCAGCTGGATGTAACTTGCACATGCCTCCTTGAGAAGGCTGCTGTGACTACAGCCAGTTCTTGGGCTGTCTCTTCAGCCACCCCTCTACCTTCAGGCAGTCCTATTACATGGTGCAAGCCAGAGAGTCCAGAAATAGGGAATAGCCTCAGGTCTTGACCTCTTCTAGAACTCTGGAAAAAGGCTGGTTCATCTTTGTGGAATGCAGCTGAGATGGACACATGTCCTCTCTTCAGCCTCTCACATGATGGACTTGGGAGACCATATTAAGGGCTGACTAGCAATAAGGACCCTTTTCAGGAGTATGTACCTCAGCACCACTTGGAAAGCTTGCTAAACCTAATCACAGCCCAGCTCTTTCCAAAAGACTCTAAAGAATGCTATGGTCTACAGGACTACAAGCATCTTGAGAAAGTAGAGCACAAGTCTCACAACATATAAACCTGGGATTGATAGGGGCTTTCAGTGGCTGCTGGCCATGACTTTGTACACCCTTTCTCAGATGAGCAGGAATTACTCAGGCAAATAATTACTTTTAAATCAATACGAACGTTGGTCTGAATAGTAGCTTTCATCTCTTGCTGTTAAGGTTGGCTCTCCCTGCTTTACACTGTATTATGAGACTTCTTATTCCCCAGCACAGCAAGAGCTGGACACTAGCAGTGCCTTCAAAAACACAGAATCATAGAATGGTCTGGGCAGCAAGGGACCTCCAAAGGTTATCCAGTCCAACACCCCCCCCTGCCCTGCCCCCAGTCAGCAGGGGCATCCTCAACTACATGAGGTTGCCCAGAGCCCTGTTGACCCTCACCTTGAATATCTCTAGGAAGGAGCCTCAGCCACCTCCCTGGGCAACCTGTTCCACAAACCTCATAGTAAAGAACCTGTTCCTAACATCCAATCTAAATCTGCTCTGCTCTAGTTTGAAGCCATTGCCCTTCATCCTATCACTGCAGGCCTTGGTAAATAGTCTCTCTGCATCCTTTTTGCAGGCCTCCTTCAGGTACCAGAAGGCTGCTATTAGGTCTCTTTGGAGCCACCTCTTCTCCAGGCTGAACAATTCCAGCTCCCTCAGCCTGTCTTTGTAGCAGAAGTGCTCCAACCACCTGATCATTTTTGTGGCCCTCCTCTGGACCTGCTCCCTCAGGTCCATGTACCTCCTGTGTTGAAGTCTCCAGAGCTGGATGCAGTACTCCAGGTGAGGTCTCACCAGAACAAAGTGGCAGAATCACCTCTCTGGATCTGCTGGCATATCTGTTGCACATCTCTAGCAGAATGTTTCTTCCCATAGGGCTGCTGGCCCACCTCACCTGACAGTAGTGGGAAGACTGGGCAGTCTGCAGAGAAATGTCAGCAGTGGCTTGCATCATGCCCATATATGCAGTGGCAGTGCATGAGGGCATGGTGCAGGGACCAAATCATCACTCTGCAGCTACAGTGTCTGTCTTATGTAGGCTCAGATCAATATGCATTTTTCTAAATGTGACCTTCATGGTGGATACTGCAGCATGAAGAACACATGATAGCTCTTACATCAATAATAAAAAAAAGGGAGTTCAAATAGCAGCTTTTAGCTATAGTCATCAGTTTATATCATGTTTTTTTTTTTTCCTGAGGCCCCTCAATTTAAGAAGGACATTGAGATGCTTGAACGTGTCCAGAGAAGGGCAACGAGGCTGGTGAGAGGCCTTGAGCACAGCCCTACGAGGAGAGGCTGAGGGAGCTGGGATTGTTTAGCCTGGAGAAAAGGAGGCTCAGGGGTGACCTTATTGCTGTCTACAACTACCTGAAGGGTGGTTGTGGCCAGGAGGAGGTTGCTCTCTTCTCTCAGGTGGCCAGCACCAGAACAAGAGGACACAGCCTCAAGCTATGCCAGGGGAAATTTAGGCTTGAGGTGAGGAGAAAGTTCTTCCCTGAGAGAGTCATTGGACACTGGAATGGGCTGCCCAGGGAGGTGGTGGAGTCGCCGTCCCTGGAGCTGTTCAAGGCAGGATTGGACGTGGCACTTGGTGCCATGGTCTAGCCTTGAGCTCTGTGGTAAAGGGTTGGACTTGATGATCTGTGAGGTCTCTTCCAACCTTGGTGATACTGTGATACTGTGTTGTTATCTCATCCAGTCTTACCAGCCACATAGCAACTTCCTACTTCATTGATGATGTTTCTTAAAATTACTACTCTAAGCAATGAAAACAGAGCTGGTGGTGCTGTTTATCTCTGAGCCTTTTAATGTGATGTGCTATCTTCTAAACCAAAAAAGAAAAAAAGATGAAATTTTTGCTTCTGTCTCTGGTTATTTTTCTGTTTTTTATCCTAGTCTCTACTCTTCCTTTTTTATCCACACTTTGACCCAGATAGCAGACTGCTCAAAAGTCATGTCTAACTTGAGTTCTGACTCTGTATTATTCAAGTCTCTGCAGTTTCCGTTAAGTAAAATGATTTCTTTCCAGAGCTCTTGATTAGAGAAATGAAAGATCGAGTCATTTGTCATTTGGTTATGATGATGACAAGGGCCATGATAGTTAAGGAGGAGATGATTAAAATGCCACAGACACCAAGCTGTTTGTTGTTTTGACAGCCTTGCAGCATTTCCCTCTATTACCACAGTACGGTACTTTTTTTCTTTTTTAATGCTCCACTGAAACTAAAGAAAGTTACTGAAGGCTGAAGACTTGCCTAAGTAAGACTGTTCCTTAAGACAGACAGGAAAGTATCTACTTTTGTGGAACAAAATCTGTTAGGGACTGCACAACAGCTGCAAGATCATAGAATCACAGAATGGTCTGGGTTGGCTGAGATGTGCAAAGGCCATCTAGCCAGTCCCCTTTGCAGTCATCAGGGGCATCCTCAACCAGACCAGGATTCCTGCAGTGAGGGGTTGGACTAGATGGCCTTTGGAGATCAACAGCCTCATTCTCTAATCTTTGCATGAACTGCCATTTCAGGGCTGTAGAGGCCTCTATCTTCCATTTGCCTTCCCTGGGGGTGATGGCAAAGTCTTTCCTTGTTCTACTAATGCCAGAGTTATCCATGCAGTGGGGTGGCCCAATCTCTCCTCAGAAGGAAGAAGCCCTAGCTGACGCACATTTTGTTTCAAAGCAGAAGACTATTTCTGGATGCCACCCAGCTGACTCACCAGCCTGAGTTCAAATCTCCAACCTCAGGATTCAGTTCCTTTTACTTGACTGCTTCGGTTTTATTTCTTCAGAACAAAAGAAGAAGCTTCTGAACACACACTGAAGCTATCCTCAATGTCTTTTCCTTCTGTGCTGAGCACAGGCTCAGCAGAAAACTTGGTCTGAGCCTATCTGTTTTTGGAGTTTAGAGAATCATAGAATGGTTTAGGTTGGAAGGAACCTCAAAGATCATCCAGTCCCAACCCCCTGCCATAGGCAGGGACACCTCCCACTAGAACATGCCGCTCAAGGCCTCATCCAACCTGGCCTTGAACACCTCCACAGAGGGAGCATCCAGGAACTAAGTCTTTTTTTTAATTCCTTTGTTCCAGGCCCACAGTATTCAGTGCAAATATCTGAGACTAATAAAGGGAATTCTTTACCCATCCAAAGTCCATATTCCTTGTTGACATAAAGTCCACATGATCAGCATGTTGTCACCTCATGTAGTCTTGGCAATCACCTGTTAGTCAACAGCTAAAACCTTTAATTTCATCACTGTGAGGTATTGCCATGAAATGTGAGAGCACACATGTCAGAGCTGGACCTCAGAGAGCTTCTTCAAGACCTGCTTGTAACGGGATCTGTCTAACAATCCTACAGGCCTGCTGGATCGTCCAGTCTCAGACAAGTATGGCTCACCATTTCTTTAACTAACAAAGATCAATATTTAAGTTAATAATTTGTTGCCCCTGAGAAATAGAGGCATTAGAGAGACCTGTAAATCTTTTCCTGAATTCCAGCCTAAATTTTATTTAAAAGCCATTTATACCCAACTGGGCTTGCTGTTGCCAAGTATATTCTTCATTCTGAATGGCTTGTGTGTCCCCTCCTCTACACTCATTCCTCATTGTATTTACAGTCAACTGTCATGACTGTCCCCAGCCTCTATTTTAGCAGGTTGGACAAATTTTGCTGTTTTACCTTCTTTGTTTCTGTGTTCATCATCACCGTGGACCTGTCTCTATCCATTCAACTTTTGAGTGGACTTCCTAGACTGGAAGTCAGCCTATCTGACATGGAATTGTAGGCAACTCCAGAAGAAGTTTCACTTTGGCTTTATACCATGTTATAAACACTCTTTCACTGAGGATATTCCATTCAAGTTGGCTTTTGTCTTCTTGACAGGGACATCACATTGGCAGCCTGTAATGGATTAAGAGACCTGTGTCTGTCTCCTCTCCTGGCATGTCCCCATGGTGAGGGTGCACATCAAGGGAAGTGCTTCACCAGGCTGGTGTTTGCATTTCCTCCATTTCAAACATCTGAGGAGATCAAATTCAAACACTGAGGTTAAAGTTCATAGCAGGTAAGAAGGCAGCCTGGCATAACAAAACAAGAGGAATGTTGTGTGGAGCAGAAGGATGCCTACAGGCTGCAGATTAACAGCTAAGCACCCGAGCACCCAGGAAGAGTAATGTATCGAGAGCTGCTCAGCAAATTTGTCAATAATTAGAGGCAGCATACATCAAGTTAGCTTCAGATAATGAGGAGAAAACCATTGGTGGCAGAAAGTTCGTCAGAGAAATTATTTCAAGTTTTTCTCTGGCAGGGTTATAAAAAAGCTTAGTTTTAACTGGTCAATATATAGATTATTTAAACTGCATTGATTAGGATCAGACATTATTAAATCATGCTTTCTACAACTACCTGAAGGGAGGTTGTAGCCAGGTGGGGTTGGCCTCTTCTGCCAGGCAACCAGCAACAGAACAAGGGGACACAGTCTCAAGCTGTGCTGGGGAAAGTATAGGCTGGATGTTAGGAGGAAGTTGTTGCCAGAGAGAGTGATTGGCATTGGAATGGGCTGCCCAGGGAGGTGGTGGAGTCACCATCCCTGGAGGTGTTCAAACAAAGCCTGGATGAAGCACTGAGTGCCATGGTCTAATTGACTGGATAGGGCTGGGTGCAAGGTTGGACTGGATGATCTTGGAGGTCTCTTCCAACCTGGTTGATTCTATGATTCTATGTGCTGTCACTTTCTTTAGATGAACACAATTTCCTGCTGGTAGTGGAATAATAACAGGAACAATATAAAAGAAATACTGTATGTGTGTGGAAGTCAGTATTGCCTTGCACCTCTCACTGCAGCTGGGCTGCTGCAGAGCAGGAGAGACAAATCCCTGGGCGGAGAGGGCAGCAGTCTACAAGAATGTCACTCTGAAGCACAACGTAGTGTTGCACGTCCTCATATGAGAAAAATGCTCACTAGTTCCAGCCACTTGCTCCCTGGATTGATGCTGCATCTTATATTGGACAGCCATCTGTTGACATTTTTATTCAAATGGTTGAAATAAGATCTACAAAGAGAACACCAGCACGTTCTGAAAGACGTGGGCTGATTTTCATCTGTGCTCATTTTCAGATGAAAACTAAAATTTTACTCTTTTTGGTTTTTTTCTGGTTGTGTTTTACTCTGTTTCACTCAGCATTTAACCTCAAAGATTCAGAAATGCTGTAATTATTATTATCTTACTCTCGTTCCTAACGTTTTTCAAAGAACTGAATTCAACAAACTCACGGATAACCTGGGATTTACTGACCTCTAATGGCTAAATTAAAATCTCTCACCTTTTGTTTAAATGTGCCTCTACAATAAAAAAAAATACATTCAGGATTTATTGCCTTTTTAAGTCATGACACTCCAGTTTCAAAAAACATGTCTCCTCCTCCTGGAGGTAAATGGATTTTTTTCTTTTTCTATCTGATCTGAATAACAATTTTTTGGATGATGCAAGTACATTAGCAGTCACTTTCCCACTTTCCCACTCCCTGTATTTAGCATTATTTGGGGAAGACAAGAAGCTGGGGGTGCCTGGGTTAGAGGGCTTTAACCAGTTTTGCATGCCCTGCTAATGGGAAAGAAGCCCATTCCCCTTGGGAATTCTAAACTATCTAGCTAAGGACAGATCAGGTTTATTGTATAAGAACATTACCAAGGCTGTGTCACAAAATATTCATATTGAAGATCTGGACTGAAAGAGATGAGCATCACAAACAGAATTTTTGAAGACTCTATCTTATTCTGAACTCTGGTGACCAAAGATGCAAAACTAAATCCCAGACTTTTCAGTGCAGTGCTTTGTCAGTCCCTGTGTCCTGGTGAATGCCTGGTTGCAGGCAAAAGATAAGGTCAGTGAGAGACTGGAGGCATTTTAACCCTCTTAGATTAAAATACATTAAAAATAAGGCTTGATATCTTTATTTGCAGCTAGCTAGATCCTATATTTTGAGTGCAAGCTGCATTTCCCCCATGAAATTCAGGCAAAGTGCAGGTCAGCCCTTGCCTAGAGTCTCTGCTAGAAAACAGTCACTAATGGGACCACCATTGGCCTCGTAGCCAAAAGAATCATTATTTGTGTTAATGGTGATGGCTCATAAGGTGTTAGCCTGTTGCCAAAGGAGCAAGCAGAAAAGACTGCAAAATAGATGGGTAAATATTAGTGAAAATGGGATAATAAATTATTCATCACAGCTGTGTGCCACTTAATGTGCACCACCATTAAAAAAAAAAAAAAAGAAGAAAACAGTTAGTTTCCTTGTGGAGATTAAATTGCACAGTCAGAATGAGCCAGTCAATCTTAGATTATCTTCAACTACTTATATGGATTCAGCAGTTTTTACAGAATCACAGAATTAACCAGGTTGGAAAAGATCTTTGAGATCATCAAGTCCAATCTATTACCTAACACCATCTGATCAACTAAACCATGGCTCTAAGTGCCACATCCAGTCTTTTTTTTAAACACCTCCGTGGATGGTGACTCCACCACCTCCCTGGGCAGCCCATTCCAATGGCAAGTTACTCTTTCTGTGAAGATTTTTTTTTCCCTAACATCCAGCCTAAACCTCCCCTGGCACAGCTTGAGAATGTGTCCTCTTGTTCTGTCTCTGGTTCTGTCACAGGAGAAGAGACCAGCCCCCACCTGGCTACAATCTCCTTTCAGATAGATGTAGAGAGCAATAAGGTGTCCCTTGAGCTCTTCAAAGTATCAGTGTTCTTTCTGTGTATTACATAGAAATGAGTGCTTTGTTATATTGGTGTATGAATGGCTTAAAGTGACAAACTGTGATCACATAATTAAATAGGCTAGCATAGGAATTAAAATCCCCTGCTTTCATCAAAATATGCAGCCAAGTTATCAATTATTTTACTTAAAACTGCTTTCTAAGAGTCAATAGTATCATGGTACCCTTGTAGTTCTGTAGATCTTGTGTTATCCTTACGGAAAGAAGGGGAGCAAAAGGATGCTTTGAATTTTGCCCCACATCTGAGAATCAAATCTTCACAGATGAGTTATTCACACAGCTCTGTTTACCCACATCAGATCTCATAGGTAAATCAATATTTGTTCATGTGCTAGTTTGAAGCAGGGTAGAATGTTTTGGTGAGAAGAAATAGATCATAGGCTGTGAAAGGAAAACAATGGTGATGTCTGCTCCCCTCAGAGTCTTGCTGAAGAAGAAAGGAAAACATTAGATAACTCTCTCGACATTTTGTGTCACTCTGCCTTGGTCTTCTGACTGAGCTGCATCTCCCTAATCTCACCTTCCACTCACCTTTGCTTCTTAACCTCTTGGCTGAACCTCCATTCTTGGGACTGGGGTAAGGTTGAGAGGGGCAGGGGGAAGGTGCAGGGGTGGTTGAAAGCCCCTCCTGGGCACTCAGGTTTCTGGGAGGGGAGTTGTGTTTCTGTATTACTTTCACCTTGTAAATTTCTGTATATACTGTAAATATCTGCTTGTATATTGTGCTAGTTGTAAATAAATAGCTTCATTTATATTCCAGAGCTGGCTGAGTCTAGTCTGGGTATTTCTAAAGTGTGGGGGGGCAGGGAACACCCAAACCATCACATTTCATTAGCAAGGGCCATCAAGGCCATTCAGTGAATTTCCTTGTGAGTGTACAGTGATGGTCTTGCGGAACTTGTAGTAACCTACAGTATAGAATTCTGGGTCCTTAGGATTTTTTTGCAGTCAGCAAAAGGTGGGTTTAGGGGGCAGATTTCTCACCTTTTCGGGACACTTGCTTACTCTGCTCTGTTCTCCTCACTTTGGCCCCTATCTTGGTATGAAGAAAACCAAAAGAAGACCAGCATCTGGAGACCAACACTAGTACCCATAGTACAGACACAATTATTTTCAGTAGCATTCTGTAGTTTTAACACTTGTAAACAATTACCAACTTTGGTAAGCTCTAATCGTGGCATAATCACTACGTCCCTGCATGTTGGAGACTGCCTATTGCAGACTCTCCACAGCTACTGGATTTAAAAGCAGAGTGTAGATGTCACCTTGTGGTACAGTGAGATACATGCATTAAAGCAAACATGTTTAGCCTGGAGAAGAAGAGGCTCAGGGGTGATCTTATTACTGTCTACAACTACCTGAAAGGGCATTGTAGCCAGGTTGGGGGTGGCCTCTTCTCCCAGGTAACCAGCAATAGAACAAGGGGACACAGTCTCAAGTTGTGCCAGGGTAGGTATAGGCTGGATATTAGGAAGAAGTTCTTCACAGAGAGAGTGATTTGCCATTGGAATGGGCTGCCCAGGGAGGTGGTGGAGGCACCGTCCCTGGGGGTCTTCAAGAAAAGACTGGATGAGGCACTTAGTGCCATGGTCTAGTTGATTGGATAGGGCAGGGTGATAGGTTGGACTGGATGATCTTGGAGGTCTCTTCCAACCTGGTTGATTCTATGTAAAGGCCTCTATGTAAAACTGCTTAAAGTTGGACAGATTCATTACATGCTTAAAAAAAAACTCTGCAGGCCACACAGTCCCTTCAGCCAAGCTTCACTACCTACATGACCAAGGAGAAAATGTTTGACTATGGCTCTTGCATTTGTGAGGCTTAGATCCACTTCCAAATAGTGGATCTTTACTGCCTACACAGCCATGCAGTGCTGAGATAATTTCTCAGAAAAAGAGATACAAGCCTAAAAACACCTTCCCTGGGGTTTGATCTATGTAGCTGTAATGCCTTTTTACCATACTTCTGCAATGCACTAAGATGCATCTTCAGTCAAAATACAACAATTCTTCTTTTACCAGACATGTACCACTAGTCCTATTGGTCTTTCACTGGTTTACCATCAAATAAGATACTGATTACACAACCTGCTTCTTCCACACTCAAACTCCTGAGCCAGGGCTGCAGAGCAGTCTCCAGCTAATCTGCTCTTTGGTTATGTTCCTGAGGGCAGTGTATAAAGGTCCAAAGCAGTGGGATGCCCTGTGTGGTTTGCGTCAGTTATCAACTCAGGTCAGCTGGAGACAGGCACATGTGGTAATGCTGTGCTCTGAATTAAGTTACAAAAGTCACTGCTCAGTCTCTATCTCGGCACTTCAAAGAAAACTAAAGAAACACTGGTTCCCTGCAGGGTAAGTGCTGATAATTTTATGATGTAGTTATTGGTTCAACACTCTGAGACCTGGCTGTGGGGGGATATTACATAAATGCAAACAGCTGGAATACCTTCCCTCACATGCTGCCTGGTCTCATTTAAAATGTCTTAAATTATACTTAAATTATAACATTTACACTGTGTATAGGGTTAACACTCCTGGGGGAGTGACCCTGAACCTGACCCTAGGGGTCTTGGCCCCTCCTCAGGGGTGGGCCACACTCCAGGTGATGGTTAGCCCACTCCCCCCACTTCCTGCGGTATAAAAGAGGAGCACTTCCTGCTCCTCACTCTCTTGCTCTTTCTCTCTTCCTGCGTTCATGATCACACACACACTGATACTGCATACCAGCACAACACGTGGCAGCCACGAGGCAGAGACACCATCACACTACTCGGGTTGTATCCATCCCTGTTTGTATTTTGCTGTTTTCCCTTCCTTATCCTTTGTAAACTCCCCTACCTCCAATCCCTTTTTCTAAGTTATTGTTAAACTTTTCCTTTTTAACTTCCAAATCGAGTGAGATTGATTTATTTGGGTGTCCCTACCTTTATCTCTCTCCCTGTCTTTTGGGGAAAGGAGGGGGAAGAGGGGAGGGCACTCTATAAATTCTATAAATTGTCATTGGGTCTACCAAATTTATAAGAGTCTCTGGGAACCTGCATTTGAACCCAAGACACACTGTTTCATTTGGAAGGCTGTATTAAAGTCCAACAAATCTCTGTGCCAAGCATTGCCAAGCACACTTTCATGCATGTGCTTTGCCCTGTAGCAATTTGTCATTCGCCTAGATGTTTATGGCCTACAATATTATAAACTTCAGAAAGACAGCAAAGTTAAAACAACAACAACAGCAACCTAAATTATGACAATCTAATGGGAAGATAACCTACAGGTTGCAGAAGATGGTGATAAATCTGATTTTCTCTGGCTGACTACAGTGGTGCTGGTTATGTAAAGCACTTCCACCTATGACAAAAGTGCCTGTGAAGCACAGTGCTTTAAAAGGAGTTCTTTGTGAATGAACCCCTGCAGTCCCTTAATCCATTGCTCCTTACATTACTTTCAGGGTACTTGAGTGATTTGCCATTGGAATGGGCTGCCCAGGGAGGTGGTGGAGTCACTGCCCCAGGAGGTGTTCAGGAGAGGACTGGATGAGACACTTAGTGCCATGGTCTAGCTGACTGGATAGGGCTGGTGGATAGGTTGGACTGGATGACCTTGGAGGTCTCTTCCAACCTGGTTGATTCTATGATTCGATGATTCTGTATCTTCCTTCTACTTAGGTGGTTAGGACTGTAAGCAGCTTGTAAGGGCAATCTCAAGGAGGAGCAGGAGTCTATTCTTTGTTGACTGAGGCAGTTATTCCAGACCAGAATTTATTAACACACACACACAAAACCACAAACAAAAAAAACCCCCAAAACAACAACAACAACAAAACCACAACAACAAGCAAAACCCCCAACACACAACCAAACAAATAATCAGGTCATTTTATTTCAAATATCAATAAATCAGGATCACATAGTTAACAAGAAACAGTGGGAAAAGGCTGGTTTTAAGGTTTTTGTCAACTGAGTCATGTGCTCTCCATATTCAGACATAGGGTCCAGGACCTTGCCAAAATGACATGAGAACAATCCACAATTGAAGTGCAATATTTGCTGTTATTGGCTATTACTGGTTAATGGTTTTAAAAGAATAACAAGGAATATGAGCAATCAGTAAAGAACTTTAGTTCCAGACAGTTTCTTATTGAGACTGTTCTTTTCAGGATTTAAGGGTAACATCACCCATATCAACTGTGAGCCTTATCTCAGTGTTAATCACAGATAAATAAAGCACTTCATCAATTAACAAAGAAATATCAATTACAACTTTATCTAAATATTTTACACAGAGACAGAAATGAAAGATTATTACTAAACCAGATGAAACAAATTACTGTATCTAACTGGATAGAAGCAATTCAGTAAATAGCCTGGAGACAGGCAAATTATAATTCTTTAACTAAATACCACTATTTCTTTATACTCATCACAGTTTACATATGTCTTCCCTGTAGCCCACTTCAAAAACGTTTCTAGCATCTTGTTTCAGCAATAATATTTAACTGCACAGTTTTGAAATGGAACAAGAACATGAAGATGAATAGGTGCAGGTTTTCCCTGTATGTCACTATAGCAAACTCCTTTGGGAGCAGGATTTTGGTGGATCATCTTTCTATCAGTATCAGTGCAATGAGCTTTAATATATAAATCCTGTTACAAAGGCATTTAATGAACAATTAGCAGTTGAGAGCCTTTCCTCATTACATTATGAGGCCTTTTCCTCCTCCTCCTCCTTCCTCCTTGTCTTTTTCCTGCTACTGTTTATTAGACTGTAAGAGTGTTGCCTGGCAGAGGCAACAAGCTGAAATGAGCCAGGTGCATTGAATGAACATAATCACATTAGCAAAAGACGAGTGTAAGCAAGAAGATAAATCACTGTAATGAGACCAAGTGAAAAGGCCTACGAGCTACAGGCTAGGAGAAGCTGTGGAATCACACTGGGAAGAGGTTGTGGCATGTTCTGACTCATTCTAGCCTGTCGACCACTGCTATTGCCCAGAACAGTGCATTGGAATAGATAAGACCTAGTTTTCTACTCCTACGGCACAACTGAGCAAGGGAGCACTCAAGTGAACCACAGGTGTTTTTCTGATCTAGTTCAAAACATTTTCTAAACCCACGTATTTTCTCTCAGCTTTCATTTTTCAAAGCAGCCCAGGCACTTTCAATGTCCATTTTACATGGACACATTCATTTACATTCAGCATCTTCAGTTGTTGAAAACTCCTCTGTGACTTATTCAAATTTGCAAAGACAGCCTCCAACTGTGTAGAATTATCAAGAAGGAAAAAGCAGCACCCTAGGAAATTTCTCAATGTTTTCTCTCCGAGTTTGCTCAGCAGTTTCTTGAATGTCAAGAATTCATCCCTCACTTTGTGCTTCATAAATGACAATACCAAAACATTTCTTAACATACACTGAGACATCCTTTTCCATTAGTTGCATTTCCACCACCCCAGCTCAAAAACACAGAGGTGTCAGATTGCTGAATGAGATGTTACTGACCTGGGGAATGCTGTTGTACTTATTTACAGTGCATTATTTAAATCAGTATTTGGATAATATCAAGCATAAATGGAAACTATGGGAAAAAAAGATCACAGTCACATAGAATATGTGTTAGTCAACAAAACAGCTACTCCATCAGAAAGCAGTACAGCATGTATGAACATTAAGTGGTCATTTGACATACCTACAGTTTCACAGAAAGGCTCTTGCAGCACTTGGCAAGATCAGTCACTGAAAAATTATGTTTAAAAGAGCTCATGTGAATCACAGTTAGTTACAATATGTGATCTGAAACAATTACCATCTTTCTAAATGACAAGCAGGCAGCTGGTGTTTAATTACAACAGATTGATAGTTCTCAAACTATCAAGAGTTTTCAGTGATGAGTAACTCATTTGAATAAATTTTAGTGAAACAAGAGAAGACTTCGATCTTAAAAAGGTCAGGCTTTGACATTAAGAAGCCTATGGCTCTCTCTGGTAGAGGCAGTGCAAATAACTGATGTCTAAGGAAGACAAGCCTCAGACAGAAAGGAAATTCATAAACAGCTCATGCTTAAAAAACTTCTGTTTAGTGGTAGTGTGCAGCATGCCATCAGTATGCTATTTACATGTGCTATTTGTGAGAGAAAGACTACAGGGACTAGACAATTATTGTGTGGACAGCCGAAGTCTAAGTCCAGTGTGCATGTGAACATGGTAGCAGGTGAACATATGCTATGTGGCATAAGAATCAGGGACTATTATGGTTCCAAGCGTGCCTGGAAAATTCTAGGAATGGTAAAGAGCTCTCTGTTTGTTGGGAAGATCTTTATTCAGAAAGCCAGCTGCCCACAGGCGTTTCTAATAACACTCCTAGGAGTTCCCTTCTCTGAGTTATGTTCCTTTCCTCTTCCCCTGCAGCTGCCTCTCACTTAGTTTGCATGTCAGCCCCACAGAGACAGGCAGCAAGACACTTATTTGCCCTTCACTGCCTTGGGAGTGCTTACTTGTGAAAATGAGAAAAGAATGGAGACTCATTTGCTCCAATCAGAGGTAGGTGAAATGTTCAGACCTTGATGTGATTTGATATGTCATCTGCTTCCTCTCTCCTCCTGTTTTTCTAACCTATGTCATGCTGTGCTCGAAAATGTCCTATTGTGGGCAGTAGAGAATAAAGAACAGTACCACACACCAAAAAGAAAGTTTACCAAACCCCATCATTATTAATGGTCTTTAGTTACTAATACAAGCTAACAAAGCAACCTTGTTAGTCTGATGTCTGAACACATATTTTTATTTCCAAAGAAGTGCCAAAGTTTTTAGAGATCCTGAATTTTGTTGCTTGTGGTGAGTCAACATGTGAAAATTTGACTAAGGCACTCAGATTGCTGCAGGCAAAGCTGCAAATGCTGACGACCCCAACTGCCACCCATCTCCTTGAGCCCCGATGGGGAGACAGAGACCAACAAAGGCAAAGAAAATCTTTACAAGTACACTCCCATAAATCTGCCTGTCCTGCCAGACTGAATGCAAAGGTATTAACAGAAAGAAGGCAAGGGCACTTTAACTAGTGGTAGTTAATGATGTGTGCTGGCACAGATGACAGTTGTGAGGAGGTAATATGGGGGCACCAGAAGCCCAGTCAGGCCCAGTATGGCATGGCTGCTATTGCCACTACTAAGTCTCAAGGTCATAGCACAAGGCTTCGCTCCCAGGAAGGTGCCAGCCCAAGCTCCTCCTCTGGGAAGAGAGACAAGTCCTGAAGAGAGAGAGAAGCATTTACCTTTTTGTGTAGCTTAGACCCTCCTCCTTCAGAGTCCACATCCAGCTGACTCTGTGGGGGAGGCAGGCAATACAACCAGCCTCCTACCCCCTCCTGGGCTCAGCGCCTGAAATGCCACTCTCCCACTGCCTGCCACAGGCAAGCCAGGTGGCAACTCACATTTCAGAATGCCTGGATTACTTTATGCCATAGGATAAATAGGTTTTGGTTTGTTGTTGTTTTACAGGTTTACTTCAGAAGACGAACTGTCTCAAAAGCACAAGTGCAGCAGTAGCAAACGCCCACAGCGTGGTGCCAGTGTAAAGGATATCTGAACAATGCTGACAGCTTTTGAGGAGAGACAGAGCCTCATTATTTATCTTTTTTCCAGCACGGTCTTCCTCTTCAGGATGTCCAAGTACTGATACAGATCAAGGTGTTGCTCTTTCAGGGTCACTTGTCTCACCTCCCCCAGCATTATATGATCCTAAAGCAGTATGATTCAACTACCTTAATGGGGGATCAGTCTAGCAGGATGAGCACCCATGCTAAGATTGAGTATAAGACCCATCAGTAATAACAGATACTCAAATCTCCTCCAGCACTGCCACTACCCCTCGGGATGCCTGTTCCCACGAGTCACTTGCAGGACAGAGGAGGTTTAGGGCAGGTGTTAGGAAAAACTTCTTCACAGATGGAATGATTTGTCATTGGAATGGCCTACCCAGGGAGGTGGTGGAGTCACCATCCCTGGAGGTGTCTAACAAAAGACTGGATGTGGCACTTAGTGCCATGGTTTAGTTAATTAGATGATGTTAGATGATAGGTTGGACTTGAAGATCATGAAGGATTTTTCCAACCTGGCTAATTCTGTGATTCTGTGAAAACCAGAGAAGAATATGGTGTGAATTTTCAGACCCTTTCAGGTGGCAAAATGGGTTTCTAAATGCTTTCACCACAGATTTAATCTGGAAAAACTGGGAAATCAGTTTTGTCTGAAAATGGTCTGCCTGTTTTTATTGATGCAGGCTCCATGAGGTTATCAGGTAGGTTATCCAAACCCAGCTGTGGTTTGAGGAGTATCCTACCAGATGCTTGAGTGTGTCCAGAGAAGGGCGATGAGGCTGGTGAGAGGCCTCGAGCAGAAGCCCTACGAGGAGAGGCTGAGGGAGCTGGGATTGGTTAGCCTGGAGAAGAGGAGGCTCAGGGGTGACCTTATTGCTGTCTACAACTACTTGAGGGGTGGTTGTGGCCAGGAGGAGGTTGCTCTCTTCTCTCAGGTGGCCAGCACCAGAACAAGAGGACACAGCCTCAGGCTGCGCCAGGGGAGATTTAGGCTCGAGGTGAGGAGAAAGTTCTTCACTGAGAGAGTCACTGGACACTGGAATGGGCTGCCCGGGGAGGTGGTGGAGTCGCCGTCCCTGGAGCTGTTCAAGGCAGGATTGGACGTGGCACTTGGTGCCATGGTCTAGCCTTGAGCTCTGTGGTAAAGGGTTGGACTTGATGATCTGTGAGGTCTCTTCCAACCCTGGTGATACTGTGATACTGTGATACTACCAGTGATACTTAAGCCTCAAGTCTAAAGGGAAAAGCAGGTGGAGATGTGCCTGGGAGCACTATAATGTCTTACTATTTTGCTAAAGCTAACTTGTTCTTAATGGTGCAGAAAATCCTCTACAGAGCCAACATCTGGATGATGGAGCCTGGACAGACTGACAGCCTGCTTAAGTGTCCTGCACAAAATAGACATCTATGCCAAGGACTAGAACAAACTACAAGAAAATGGCTTACCAGTATTTATCATTCAAGATGTCTTCAGATCTCAATGACCTTTTCTGAAAGCTCCTTTACAGACAGTTAAACAGATAAAGGTTTGAACTCTTGACAGTGAGTTTAAGAGACATAGAAGAGAGATCCCTGATTGTTTCCCCCAAGCTAACGTAACGCTCAAGAAAAGTATCTTAAGCAATGTTAATGAATGCTCTTTGCCTTTAGGAACTTATTGCTTATATGACTAGTAAAGACTGATTTATGCCTCTGTTTTCAGAGGCATAAATCACAACGTTAAGCATTTCCTACAACAGAGACTTGGAACAACCATAACAGAGGCTTCTCTAAATCAGAACTATGTAGCTCTGATCCACAACCAGTATGAGCTGTGATGTTCTCCACCCCACACACAGATGTGTACTTGGAAACTTCATTTGTCACAGTTGTTGGCTATGCAATACACTCCATCTGCTTAGCCCCAAGATATCCAGTGCATGGCATTTTTCATGTTAGAAGTTATGTAAAAGTTATGATTTTTAATAAGTGTAAGCCAAAAGAATGATAATTTCCCAGTACAGCATGAAGAATGAATTATCTGTGACACAAATTGTAACACATTTCTAAACTGCAGAGCTACTTATAAAAATAAAAATAAGAAGACAATGAAGAATTAATGCAAACTATATCACAGTAAAAAGTATCCATGGTGATAAATGATCACTTGAAGACATGCTTATTTATATTTTAGTTAGTGGGGTTGCTGCATGAAGGTTTTCTGTATTAACAACAAATGCCTCAGCATTGAAAATCTGACAGAAATGAGTAGAAATGACTCACAACTCATCTCTGAAAATACATTTTAAATCGAGGCACTATAATGTGTGAAGACTAAAGGCAAAATGTTGTGACATCACGTATGTTATTAAGGCACACACAGCAGACCAAAATCTGCAGGCAGCCCTGATAAAAGGTGTTGGATAAGTTAATGTTTTATAAATACGTAAAGGGTGAGTGCAAAGAAGATGGAATTAGACTCTTCTCAGTGGTGCTCAATGACAGGACGAGGGTCAATGGGTGGAAGTCGAAGCATAGGGAACTCCATAAAAACATAAGGAAGAATTTTTTTCACTGTGAGGGTGACAGAACACAGGAACAGGCTGCCTAGATTGTGGAGTCTTCCTCTTTGAAGATATTAAAGACCTGCCTGGATGTGTTCCTGTGTGATCTGGTATAGGTGATCCTGCCCTAGCAGTGGGGTTGAACTGGATGCTATTTCAAGGTCCCTTCCAGCCCCTAACATTCTGTAAATCTGTGATTCTGTCATGTTAGCTGCAGGAAAGGTGAAGACTGATGTGTGTATCATGAAGGAATTTCAGAGCAGAAAGGGTTTTGCAGAAGCAGGAACTGAAATATTTGTAGAACTCCAACAGAAATTAAGATTCTGTTTTTTGGAAACAATGGAAAGCAGATAACTGTAAGTTTATGAAATGCAGAGGACTCAGATTAATGGGGTTTGGCAATTTAAAGGGATCTCATCAATCACTGATCTAAATTGTCATCTGCTGTTTTCTGATACAGTCTTGAATCCTCCTCCAGGGCTGGTGGGGAAGTGTCTTCCATCAGAATTAGAAGTCAAACAAGGATCTTTTGTAGTGTGTCTTCTACCAATTGGAAATTTAAAAGCAGTTGTGACAGTCACTGCATGACATATTAGGATGCTTATATGAGCTTGTGGTTTGGTTCCAAAGCATAAAGCCACCCCTGCAGATAACCAGCGGGAGTGATTACGAAGCAACTGCAGGACTGGCAGCTGCCACTACTTTGCTATTAAGTTTCCACTGAGTGTATGGTCGTAATGGCTGTTTTTCTTTGCCAGATGTTCAGGACACCTGTGACTTCAAGCACCTCAACTTTCCTTTCTTAAAGGCAGTGAAAACTCAGTCTCACAACAGATGGACAAAACACGAATCTGATTTCCAAACCCTGTATTTTCATGTCTGCTGTTAGAAGCAGCCTGTCATTCGAAAATAAAAGTAGAAATTTTTCAGTTGCATGCTGATGTAAGAGTTTTGTTTGAGGAATTTTCCTTTCACTGTCACGTCACAGAATTGTTATTTTTCGTGCTGCGTATGGTGGTGTGAAGTCAAAGTTTAATTTTATTGCCATGAAAGAAAGAAAAAATCATCATTTAAATTTTTGCCAATAAATTTTCTTCTAAAAAGCCCTTGGCTTCCTGGGCAGAGTGGCAAATACTGATGTGAAGGAGATAGAAATTATTTTATAACTGTAAATGAGCATGCCCACACTTTTCTGTTTCAGCCATACAGCTTTTAATAACTACAGTCTGTGTTTTGATTACAGAAATGTCTGCATAATGAAGAAAGCCAATGATATCTTGCAAATCATACAGGACTGATAAATTTCCCCATACCAGACTTTACAAGAAACACCACTTTGCAATTATGGTTTTAAATTGCCAAGCATTTTGATGGCACTTGAAATGTGATAGTAAATTAAGCTGATATGGCTAACATTTCAATAGAGGGCAAAAGAAGACAATTATAAATGCATTTCTGTAATGATATTGATGGTACATTTTCTTTACATGTTTTTACATTCTCATTTCTGTTGAGCACTGGGTGATGAATAATGTGAGCAATGTGCTCTCTCATGGCCAAGAGGGCGAATGCCATTCTGGCGTGGATTAGAAGGGCTGTGGTTAGTAGGTCCAGAGTGGTTCTCCTCCCCCTCTACTCTGCCCTGATGAGGCTGCATCTGGAATACTGTGTCCAGTTCTGTGCCCTTCAGTTCAAGGACCTCAGAGAAGTGCTTGAAAGACTCTAGTGCAGAGCCACAAAAATTATGAAGGGAGTGGAACGTCTTTATGAGGAGAGTCAGAGGGAGTTTGGGGTCTTCAGCTTGGAGAGGAGGAGATTGAGGGGTGACTTTATTAATGTTTATCAATGAGTGCCAAGAGGATGGAGTCAGGCTCTGCTCAGGGACGTTCAATGACAGGACAAGGGGTAATGGGTGGAAGTTGAGGCATACGAAGTTCCATGGAAACATAAGGAAAAATGTTTTCACTGTGAGAGTGACAGGACACTGGATCTGGCTCCAGTGGAGTCTCCTTCTCTGGAGATATTCAAAACCCACCTGGATGCATTCCTGTGTGATCTGGTATAGGTGATTCTGCTCTGGCAGGGGAGTTGGACTAGATGATTCTTTGAGGTCCCTTCCAGCCCCTAACGTTCTGTGTTGTAAAGGCTTTGGTTCCAGTTGTAAAGTTTATAATATTCTGTGCTATATATTTGCAGGGTACTTAGTAAGACAATCAGTGCAGTTCTGGCAATGCTGAAATTCACTGAGCTTTACTGCTTCATATATATATGGATGCACAGCCACACACTCTATACTCACACAGCACACACAGAGGCACACAGATTATAGAAGGAAAAACTCCACTAAACTTTGAATTCTGTTACTGCATAACATCTGGATGTTTTGCTGGAAGTCTTCCCAGAAACTCCTGTCCCTAGACACACCAATAGGCAAGGAGATTAGGAAGGCAGCAGCCAGTGATGAGAGCATCCACGCCTTGATTTCAGACACCATGAAAAAAAGAGTGACACTAAATCATAAACTGTGAGAAAAGATGCTATGTGCTGCATGCTAGAAGGTGCAGAGATCCCTTGCAATTCTTCTGGCAAAACATGAAAACAGGCATGCAGAGGTGCCAAATGCTGCCCTGATTAAGTGTGCTTCTGCACCCTGGTCAAAAGAAAAGCACATGAACTTGGAAAGTGTTTGTCTTCTACAGCAGGAAAAAAAATACAGCTCAAGCAGATTTGCTTACTTGACAAGTGGGATGCCTAAAAAATGGAGAGTTTGAGAGAATATAACTTTTGCTAAGGAAAGGAAACCTTTTCTGAAAAGTGAATAATACCTTTTGACTGAATGTCTTGAAAAGGAAAATGTTTACAGGTTAAAAAGAGAAAAGTAGAGAACTGGCTGCTGGTGGTAATGACTATACTGTGTGATGTGAGAATGTCTCTCAGTGCCCAGGTGCAGGTATTCAATGCATCCACATCCTGACTGTTCCTTGAGAAAACGCACAACATCATTTCTGCCACCTTCCCATTTCATTTAGAAATTGAGGAAAAGGAAAATCTGATTGCATAAGAAATTGGGGTGATCAGACCTCAAGAAGATTCTGTTTATTTGTTATACCAGTGTTTACAGGTTGGTGATCAAATAGATCTGAACACATAATTTTCATGTATCCCAAATCTTTGAACTTCCATGCACAGTGAGCATTATTACAGAGTTCTGGATCTAAAAATGTTACTTAGGTTTGAATTTATCCAGACAAGGTAAAGCTGCATTCTGTTTATAAATTCAAGTACTATTTCTGTTTGAGTGCAAGCAGTTTGAACTGCTGCAGAAGAAATGTCCTGCTTGTAGACTATGTTAATTTTGAGACTGAGCAAAAAACATGCTCCTAATAGAGCCTTTTTTACACATTATTGGCATTTTGAATGGAAGCCTGCTTTCCCACTTTTTCACAGCATGGGAAACTAAGACAGAAGAAGACATGTAACCACACAACAACAGAAATGTAGCCTGAGAAACTGGTTTACCACAGTTTATAGTGTAAATCACCTAGATTGTTTTAAATCTACAAACACTGACTTTTTAAAGAGGAAAATAAAAAAAAAATACACCTTTCCAAGGGAAAAAAAAAAAATTACATCTTTACCAGATGCATGAGGCTTGAAGACTCTTGTTTTGTTTCCCAAACTAAAAAGGAGGAGAGTGTTAGGACCTTCTGCCAGGAGAAAAGCACATTCCCACGGCTAAGAGAGCAGGGTGAATCCACAAAGTATTGAACTGCTACAACATTTTCAAAGACTTTGTGAGTTAAGTTAGACCAAAGTTCAAGCTTTGTTAATATGAGTACTGAAAGGAACATCGAGCAGCTCTTTCATGACTCATTTTCCCCAGGTTGTAAAGTTTCAGTATACAACTCTACTGATAGTAAGAGCCTGAGTGTCTTGAAAGCCTGCCAAAGATTCTTACAGATAGTCTGGCATCACAGAAATTTGGATACTCTTGGTCCATAGTAAAGAATATACATTGGTAGGATTTAGTGACAACAAGTTATCACCATGCTAGGTGATGCACCTGGCTTTAGCTTGTAGCTCAAAACGTTCAGCAGTATCTCCAGATGCTTAGTATCACAGTATCACAGTATCATCAGGGTTGGAAGAGACCTCACAGATCATCAAGTCCAACCCTTTACCACACAGCTCAAGGCTAGACCATGGCACCAAGTGCCACGTCCAACCTTGCCTTGAAGTGCCGCAGGGACAGCGACTCCACCACCTCCCCAGGCAGCCCATTCCAGTGTCCAATGACTCTCTCAGTGAAGAACTTTCTCCTCACCTCGAGCCTAAATCTCCCCTGGCGCAGCCTGAGGCCGTGTCCTCTTGTTCTGGTGCTGGCCACCTGAGAGAAGAGAGCAACCTCCTCCTGGCCACAACCTCCCTTCAGGTAGCTGTAGACAGCAATAAGGTCACCCCTGAGCCTCCTCTTCTCCAGACTAAACAATCCCAGCTCCCTCAGCCTCTCCTCGTAGGGCTGTGCTCAAGGCCTCTCACCAGCCTCGTCGCCCTTCTCTGGACACGCTCAAGCATCTCAATGTCCCTTCTAAACTGGGGGGCCCAGAACTGAACACAGGACTCAAGGTGTGGTCTAACCAGTGCAGAGTACAGGGGCAGAATGACCTCCCTGCTCCTCCTGACCACACCATTCCTGATGCAGGCCAGGATGCCACTGGCTCTCTTGGCCACCTGGGCACACTGCTGGCTCATGTTCAGGCGGGTATCAATCAGCACCCCCAGATCCCTCTCTGTTTGGCTGCTCTCCAGCCACTCCGACCCCAGCCTGTATCTCTGCATGGGGTTGTTGTGGCCAAAGTGCAGCACCCTGCACTTGGAGCTATTGAACCCCATCCCATTGGACTCTGCCCATTTGTCCAGGCGGTCAAGGTCCTGCTGCAGAGCCCTTCTGCCTTCCAACTCAGTCACATAAGAATCACCTTCTCCTCCAAAGGACTGTATTTTGGGTGAATATACTCCATCTTGGTGTTCACACCTGTCTCTGTAAGCTAAGCAGCTGAATCTGTGGGTTGGCTCATACCTACAAGGCTCTATAATTTAGTTCTGTCACCTCCAAACACGGATTGGGCAGAAGCTGCAGTTCACAGTATGTCCCTAAGCAGCACATCTGCAGGCAGGACAGACAAACAGCCAGTGGAGCGCCATCGGTGGGGATTATTTGACATACCCCACCTACAAAGGGCTTCACTGAATCTGTTTGTAGTCCTGGGGCAGGTGGCGGAAGGCAAGGAAGAATTCCAGGTCCCTGTCTGTGATTAGCTAACGTGAGAAACAGGCTCACTCTCTTTCAGAATTTCGCTAAGGGACAAAGCCTGTGGAGTAAAAAAGTGTATTTACAGCACCTGTGGCACATGTACACCCCCATGTCCACCTTCCCTCTCCCCACTGGAGCTTTTATAACCTGCATGTGTTGCAGGACTCCTTCCTGCGCAATGACCTGATTGGCTGCAAGAACAAAGGACCCCTGCGCCCCCCAGCAAATTCCCGCCGCTGCAGCCTCACTTCTCTCCTGCGCATGTCCAGGAGTGAGCTTTTTTTTTGGTGGCTGGTGGACTCTCAGGGCTGAACTTTTGATCCCAAGTGCTGATATACACATAACCCGCCACACAACGCCCGCAGCTCGCACCCCAAGTGCAAGTCTCCCGGCTCGCCTATACTCTAATGAGCTGAGGCAAAGCTACTTCCATTATCTCACACTACATCCAGGACTAAACTACAGCAGTTGCTCTCTATCACCCAGCGATGCCTCCTCAGCAGAGAAGGAGAATTGGGAAAAGGAGACTCAGAGCTGAAATAAAAATGGATTTAACGAAACAGACAAACTAACACAAAATATATAAAGTTATACTCAGCCTACCAAAATTACAGCAGTCCTCAAGGGCAGGAAAATGTAAGAGAGCTAAGCAGGAAAGATGTGAGGAAGCACATGAAAAGAAGCCCAAGCAGAAACCCCTCTTCTCAGCAGCAAACTTCTGTGGGGGAGAGCCCCCAGACCCCGCTTCGCTTTCCCCTTCCTCCTTACCCGTTTGAGTGGGGAGCGGCGCAGAAGAAGCCAGAGGGGCGCTTGTCGCCTCCGCGGGCCGGTGCCTGCCCACGGAGCCTGCCGGCGCCAGGGGAGTTTTCCCGCGCTGTGGAACCGCGCGCTGGAACGCTGTGGGCTGGGTGGCTCCAGCTCGGCATTTACTGCCAATGGGCACACGTTTGTCCGGGCAGGTGGCAAGCGGGGTGACCACAAGCCTGGATACTTGTTACCCTGACCCTGCCTGCCGGACCGAGCTGCCGCAAAAGTGCTGTTCTCTGCTACCGGCAGTCAAGGTGCTGCGGGCGGGCTGGAGCACAGCTCTGCTGCGCACCTGCAGTGCCCTGGCGAGTGCGGGGGCCTGCGGCGCCGGTCGCTCCGTGCCGCCGTTCGTGCCCCCGCACGCCAGGGATGGTCGCGGTTCAGCGGGACGGCTTCGCGCCGCGGAAATCCTCTGCTCTCACGCACCGGCTGGGTAAGCACATTCGGCTTTTTAGCTTCTCTTTCTTAGATTTTCTGAGATCTTGCCTGACGGCTTTATAGTGGGAAAAAACTACTCCTGGCTTATTTCTTTTCCAACTTCTTCTGAACGTTCTAAATGGGTTGTTAAGAGCTCCCTGTTGTGGCCAATATTCCCAACCGAATACCTCGAACCTGGACATTTTTTATCTATTTTCAGGGCGGAAACTGTCTTTTTCCTGCCCTGGATTCATAAAAACGTGTATGTCCATAATACAGTATATAAGTATTATATACTAATATACACTATATATATATATATGCATATAAAGTTATAGAGCTTTTTTAATGTTGTAGTTTTATAATTTTGCCTCGAATATTGATATTCGTAATTAGTACACAGGACAAAGCTGTCACGGTTACTAAGTGTGATGGATGTTGCAGATGACACCGAGCTAGCAGCAGGAGTGGATCTGTTGGAGGGTAGGAGAGCCCTGCAGAGGGACTTTGACAGGCTCATGAGTAGGCAGAGGCCAATGGGATGAGATTTAACAAGGCCAAGTGAAGGGTTCTGCACTTTGGCCACAGCAACCTCAAGCAGTGTTACAGGCTGGGGACAGAGTGGCTGGAGAGCAGCCAAGAAGAAGGGGACCTGGGCGTGCTGGTAGGTAGTAGCTGAACGTGAGCCAGCAGTGTGCCCAGGTGGCCAAGAGAGCCAATGGCATCCTGGCCTGCATCAGGAACAGTGTGGCCAGTAGGACAAGGGAGGTTATTCTTCCCTGTACTCAGCACTGGTCAGGCCACACCTTGAGTACTGTGTCCAGTTCTGGGCCCCTCAATTCAAGAGAGATGTTGAGGTGCTGGAAAGTGTCCAGAAAAGGGTGACGAAGCTGGTGAGGGGCCTGGAACACAAACCCTATGAGGAGAGGCTGAGGGAGCTGGGGTTGTTTAGCCTGGAGAAGAGGAGGCTCAGGGGTGACCTCACTGCTGTCTACAACTGCCTGAAGGGAGGCTGTAGCCAGGTGGGGTTGGTCCCTTCTCCCAGGCAACCAGCAGCAGAACAAGGGGACACAGTCTCAAGTTGTGCCGGGGTAGGTCTAGGCTGGATGTTAGGAGGAAGTTGTTGTCAGAGAGAGTGATTGGCATTGGAATGGGCTGCCCAGGGAGGTGGTGGAGGCACCATCCATGGAAGTGTTTTAAAAAAGCCTGGATGAGGCACTTAGTGCCATGGTCTCTTTGATTGCATAGGGCTGGGTGCTAGGTTGGACTGGATTATCTTGGAGGTCTCTTTCAGGTTGATTCTATGATTCTGTGATTCTATGATATGGGATACTCCTGTGAGCCAACTCAAGCTGTTGTGGCTGACTGACAACTACTAACGGCCTGCAGCCCATGGCTGCCCTGGGATTCTGTCCCAGCAAAACCAGGACATCCTCAAATCAAAGTAAGATTTACAAGTCCTTGCAGCTAGGGAGCACTTCAGAGCAAGAGGCTTTGGTTTCTGTAGTTATTAAGAAAATAATTATTATACTGGCTTTCATACAGTAGGAATAAATCATGGAGTTTATTTATGTGAAAAGTACCACCCATGCACTTTCCTTGCTCATTTCTAACATTCCCACCGACTAGAATAGATACAAATACAATTCTTGGGTAACATGTAATTCTCCTGGATTCTCAAACAGTAAATTTAAATGGTTTTGTCTCTACTTCATGGGAAAAAAATCCATTGCATAGCCTTTCATTGAACAGCTGACAATTTGCAGAGATGTCACCAAGAAAACATAGAAGTAAAGAATATCAACCCAGATGCCAAGGTTGGCTGCTTGCTTCTTCTTTGGATTGGAACGTTGATTTTGTAGATTGTCCATTTGTTTGTTGTTGTTTGGGTTTTTTCCAAGGGAAAAGAAATCAGTTTGTTTATAAAACAGATTAGTTGTCTGCTGAGAACTGTACTCATAAAGTCAGAGATGAATTGTCCCTGGGGTGAAGAGTAGAGGGACAGCTCATGGTGAGAGTTTACAAAGTTCATGTTCCTGCTGTAGTCTTCCTCCTATTACCAGTCATGACACAAGAAACTAGAAAGAGTCAATTAATTTAATATTTATATTAAAAGGTTAACTCAAATGAAAGAAAAATACTGCAGTGGGCTAAAGAAAGCAGGGCTTTTAGATTTGTTTAGACTTCCAGCTGTAAAAGTGGATGCATTTCTCTTGGAGTCTCACACTGATTTGGATGGGCTTATTCCCTTATTCATGTAAACACCTTGAAAACAATGTAATCTCGTAGCCTAAAGGCTTCCTATCTTAACCAGGGACCATGTTGCAGAGCACTGACACGTGGGATTTTTTCTTCTTTCCACACCTGTAAATATCTTCAGCCCTTAATAATCTGATGCACCCTCAGGTATTGTGCCTATAGTGAACAGAGCAGGTAATTCTCAGATCACCACTGCTTCTCAGTGACCCTTGTATTTGCTGATGAATGACATCCTTGCAAAAAAAACCCAAAATCCAGTTCTACTGAGGAAAACTCAAAGAGGACAACCATTTCCCTCCCTGCTCCTCAGCCCCAGCCCCTGCTTCAAATGTTTTGGCACTGCACCAGGATCCAGCATTATAGGTGGCAGTAGGTGTCAAAAGGTGGTGGAGAAATGATGCCTCATGCTCACTTCAATATTTGGCAAAACTGGCACAGAGGGAATCAGTGATCTGTCAAGGCTACATCCTTTTGCTACTGCCTTTCCCTTTACCTGAACTACTGCAGTTACAAATGTCCTTCCTTCCCTTCCTTCTGCTTTCCATTTCCATGTCACTAGCTACAAAAGACAGAAGGCAACCTGACCATTGAGCTTTTCTTTCCTCCTGCACTGCATGTCTTACAGAAAGGGGTTGACCTCTGAATCAAGCACTTAGCTGTTAAATATTTAAATCATTGGAAGTCTAAAGATTTTACACCAGGGAGGTGGTGGAGTCACTGTCCCTGGAGGTGTTCAAGAGAAGACTGGATGAGGCACTTAGTGCCATGGTCTAGTTGATTGGATAGGGTGGGGGGATAGGTTGGACTGGATGATCTTGGAGGTCTCTTCCAACTTGGTTGATTCTATGATTCTATTGCAGTTTTCCCACGTGCACAAAGATCTACCTCTGCACCTTCCCAGGGGGTCTAAAACTTGTCAGATATTGTAAGGTGGGTGGGGTTCTGATTTAAATTGCTACTAGACACTGCAAACACAGGGAGTATCTATTTATAGAATCATAAAATAATGGAATCATTAGGTTGGAAAAGATCTCTAGGATCAAGTGCAACTGTCAACCCAACGCTACCATGACTGCATCCTGAAGTGCCATGTCTATGTGTTTTTTTAACACCTTCAGAGATAGTGACTCCACCACTTCCCTGGCAGCTTGCTCTGATGCTGTCAGCCTTCTTGGCTGCCTGAGCACACTTCTGGCTCATGTTCAGATGGCTGTCAGCCAGCATCCCTAGAGTCTTTTCTGCTGGGCAGCTTCACAGCCACTCTGCCCCAAACCTGTAGTGTTGCATGGGGTTGGTGTGACCCAAGTGGAGGACCTGGCCCTTGGCTTTGTTAAATCTCATGCAATTGGCCTCAGCCCATTGATCCAGTCTGCCCAGATCATAGAATCAACCAGGTTGGAAGAGACCTCGAAGATCATCCAGTCCAACCTAGCACCCAGCCCTAGTGTGATGGTTTGGGTGTTACCTGCCCCCCCACACTTTAGAAGTCACCGAGACTAGTCTCAGCTGGCTCTGGGATTACAAATGAAGCTATTTATTTACAGCTAGCACAATATACAAGCAGATATTTACAGTATATACAGTTATAGACAGAAATAGACAAGGTAAAAGGTAATACAGAAACACAACAGCCCTCCCAGAAACCTGAGTGCCCAGGAGGGGCTCTCAACCACCCCTGCACCTTCCCCCTGCCCCTCTCAACCTTACCCCAGTCCTAAAGAAGAATAGAGGTTCAGCCAAGCAGTTAAGAAGCAAAGGTGAGTGGAAGGTGAGACTAGGGAGATGCAGCTCAGTCAGAGCCCAGCCAAAAAGTGAGACAAAAAATGGCGAGAGTGTTATTTAATGTCTTCCTTTCTTCTTCAGCAAGACTCTGAGGGAAGTAGACATCACCATTGTTTTCCTTTCACAGCCTATGATCTAGTTCTCACCAAAACATTCTACCCTGCTTCAAACTAGCACACCTAGCCAGTCAACTAGACCATGGCACTAAGTGCCTCATCCAGTCTCTTCTTGAACACCTCCAGGGACAATGACTCCACCACCTCCCTGGGCAGACCACTCCTAACATCCAGCCTATACTTCCCCTGGCACAACTTGAGACTGTGTCCCCTTGTTCTATTGGTGGTTGCCTGGGAGAAGAGGCCATCCCCTAGCTGGCTACAATGTCCCTTCAGGTAGATCCCTCTGCAGAGCTTTCCTACCTGTGCGCCCTTTCAGTTTAGTGTAATTTGCAAACCTACTGAGGGTGCACTTGATCCCCTCAGCTAGGTCACTGATAAATACACTAAACAAGATGGCCTCAAAACTGAGCCCTGGGGAACATCACTTATGACAGGCCACCAAGTTGGCTTTAACACCATTCATCACCACTCTCTGGGCTCAGACATCCCAGCAGTTTTCATCCCAGCAAGGGGTACACCTGTCTTAAGCCATGAGCAGCCAGCTTCTCTAGGACAATGCTGTGGGAGGCAGTGATAAAGGCTTTACTAAAGTGCAGGTAGACAACATTCACAGCATTTTCCTCATCCACTAGTCAGGTGGAGATCAAGTTGGTCAAACAGGATCTACCTTCTGTGAACCCATGCTGACTGGTCCTGATCTCCTTCTTGTCCTGCACATGACATGTGAGTATACTTAGGATGAGCCATTCCATAATGACTTTATTTTAACTAAGGTCAGGCTGACAACCTTTTAGTCACACTGGCAAGCCTCTGGTTGTCTGGGAACTCCCCTGTTAAGCAGAACTGCTAATAGATGATGGAGAGTGGTTTGGCAAGCTCCTCTGCCAGCTTCCTCAGCACTCTTGGATGGATCTCATCTGATCCCATAGATTCCAGAGTATCTGGGTAGTATTGCAGGACCCTAACTACTTCCTCCTGCATTATGGGAGGTTTATTCTGCTCTCCATTCCAGTTTTCTTGAGGATAACTGATCTGACTATTAATGAGCAAGGCAAAGAAGGCATTAAGTGCCTTAGGCTTCTTATCCTTGATGAGAGCATGCAATAAAGGCTGGAGATTCTCCTTGGCTTTCTTTTTCTTGTTAATATATTTGCAAAAGCCTTCTTTATTATGTCTTCTATCAGCAGCCAGGTTGAGTTCCAGCTGGGCTTTCGCTTCTCTGATATTGTCTGCGTGGGCTAACTAGATCCCTGCACTCTTCCTGGGTTGCCTGCACATTCTTCCAAAGGTGGTAAATTTTCCTTTTTTTCCCTTGAGTCCCAGCAAAAGCTTCATGTTCAGCCTGGCTGTTTTCTCTGCCTTTTCATCTTACAACACATGGGACAGTCTGCTTCTGCATCTCTACAGCTTCCTTCTGGAAGCCTGTCCAGCCTTCCTGGCCCCCTTTGCCCTTCAGGAGTTCTCCCAAGTGATTCTCTCAACTAATGTCCTGAACAGGCTGCCCTCTGGAAGCACATGGTAGTGGCTTTGCTGACCACCCTCCTCACTTCACCAAGAGCTCTCTAAGCCCAAGGCAGCCTCTGATGTGGTCTTCACCCACCAGGCCTTCTCTGTATGTAAACAGCAGGTCCAGCAATGTACCTTCCCTGGTAGGCTTATTTACTAGCTGTGTCAGGAAATTGTCTTTTACATAGGCCAAGGTCTTCCTAGACTGCTTTATCTCTGCTGTATTGTGTTTCCAGCAGATGTCCAGTAAGTTGTCAAGTACCTCACTAAACAAGGACTGAGGATTGTGAGACTTCTGTCAGCTGCTTGTAGAATGCTTCATCTGCTTCTTCATCCTGGTTGAGTGGTCTACACAGACTTCCAACAGGATATCAACTTTGTTGGCCTTCCTCCTTATCCTTTGCACTAAGCACTCAACCTCGCTTGCACATTCGCTGAGCTCTATACAATGAAAACACTCCCTAACATACAGAACTACCTCACCTCTTGTCTTGTCTTGCCTGTCCCTTCAGTGAGCTTATAGCCATCCATTGCAGCACTGGAGTCATGAGAGTCATCCCATCATGTTTCTGTGATGGCAACTGTCATAGCTATCTTGCTGCATGATGGCTTACAGTGCTTCTTGTTTGTTGTCCGTGCAGCATGCATTGGTACAGATGCACTTCGTCTGTGCTATCAATTTCTGCCCCCCAACACTGGCATGCTGGCCCTAGGCTCATCACTGTTAATCTTGGGTTTATTCCCTTGTCCCTTTGAACCTAGTTTAAAGTCTCCTCAATGAGCCCTGCCAATTCATGGGTGAGAATTCTTCTCCCTCTTTGAGACAGCTGGACCCCATCAGTCACCAGCAGACCCAGAATCATGTAAACTTTCTTGTGATCAAATGAAACAAAATTCCACTGGTGGCATCAGCCTTTGAGCCACATGCTAATCAGCTGTGTTTTCCTATTCCTCTTAAAGAATCACAGAATTAACCAGGTTGGAAAAGACCCTTGAGATCATTGAGTCCAGCCTATCACCTAACACCTTCTAATTAACTAAACCATGGCACTAAGTGCCTCATTTTAGTATTCCTCTCTGCCACTGAAGGGATTAAGAAGAACACTCTGTGTGCTCCTGAACATCCAACTAGTCACCCTAGTGCCCTCTAGACTTTTTAAACTGCTTTTGGACTTAGCTGCCTCATTGTTGCCAACCTGCACAACCAGTAGTGAGTAATAATCAGAGGGTTGAACCAGAGCAGTGAGTTCCCTAGTGATGTTCCTATACCCAGGCCCTGGGAAGGCAGCAAGCTTCCCTGTGGGATGGGTATGATCAGCACATGGGGCTGTCTGTTTCCCTCAGAAAGAACCTGCCTACTACAATTACCCTCCTTTATTTTTTTATTAGAAGCAGTCCTAATGTGTAGGACTGACTGACTCACTCTAGGCAACCCCACGGATAGACCCTCATCTCTGTCATTCTTCAGGCCCTCAAATTCCAGAGCTCCATACCTGTTGTGTAAGGGCAACTGCGAGGGTGAGGGAAGCCTGGAGGGGATTCACTGTCCTCACTGACCAGGGACCTCTCTCCAGTTCTCTGCATCTCTTGAATCCATCTGCCTGGTGGCAAAAGGGGCTGGAATCCTCTGCTTCTTGCCTCCAGGTGTGGCTCCATCAATCTCTCTCTCACAATCTCTGATACTCCTTAACCTTTCCACTTCCTCTTTCAAATCTGCCACGAGGCTGAGCAGATCACTCACCTGTTCCACTGCACACAGATGTTGTCACTGCTGTCTTCCAGTTCAGTGCCAAGTTTAGGCACTGCCTGCAGCCAGAGACATGGACAGCTGCTTGTTTGTGTGAGAGCTCTCTCTGGGTTGCCACATTCCTTTTGGCAATGGCTTTTGGCTGAGTGGTAACCATATCTAGGTCCTTCTCTAGGAGGACATTGAATTTACCAGGAGGAGGACCAGTTAACACCAGTGAAACTTACCTCATGTACTGGCAGAGCTTTCAGCACTCTGCCCACTCAGTCTTCTGCTCAACAGCTGCACCAAGTCCAGATGCTGTGCCATGCCCTGCTTGCCCACTCTTGCTCTGTGGATCACAGATCATGCTGCCATGTGCACTGCCACATGTCCTGCTGGCTGTATCTCTGAGAGCAGTCCCTCCACAGAGACAGCCCCTGTTTCATTCCTTGTGGACTAAGCAGAACCAGCCTGAGATCATAGATCTCACTAAATTCAGTGTTTCACAGTGTTTTCTGTACCAGCAGTTAAGTGAGTTGCAGCCCTTTTTCCCACTTCCATCCTTCCCAGGCAGATATCTGCAGTCCATAAATTTCCACCCACCCCCCACCCCTCTACGACTGACTTCTTAATTCTTAATAGCAAAACTCCCTAAAAGTTCACAAACATTCCCTCCCTTGCCTTTGACAAGTGCCGTAAGAGCGCTTGCCTCATTCTTTATTTTGCCTTACCTTGGTCAAGCGATGGAAGTGGACAGAGCGTTCTTGGGAGAAATGGGAAATCATTTGGGGTCATCTAGAAATTTCTACTGACTTTGAATTCTCGTGCACTTGTTTATCATTTGCCATTTATATCTTCTTTTGGTGTTTGCATTTTTTTTATCCCTAGCTATAAATATCTTTACAGCAGGGAGGAGAGGGTTGTTCCCTAGTGGATTGTGACTTGCTTTCGTGGCATTTGTAATTTGTCAAGTGGTGCCTGTTCAGCTGAGACTATTGTATTGCTGTTTCTAAAGGCAGCTCACTCTTTGGAAATGCAAGGAAAGAAAATCCACCATTATGTTTATGAATGCAAAAAAGATATAAAATTCAGCCGGTTTTGCTCCAGTTTTAGCATAGTTTTAGCCTGCTAGTTTGAAGCAGGCTGGATTGTTTTGGTGAGAAGAACTAGATTATAGGCTGTAAAAGGAAAACAATGGTGATGTCTACTTCCCTCATAGGCTTACTGAGATGTATACAAATATAAGTCAAAACCTAGATGAGACACTTGGCACCACTCTCACTTGGGCTGCTGGCTGAGCTGCATCTCTCAAACCTCACCCTCCATTTTGGACTAATCCACTTTGCTTCCTAACCCCCTGGCCGAACCTCCATTCTTCTTTGGGACTGGGGTAAGGTTGAGAGGGGCAGGGGGAAGGTGCAGGGGTGGTTGAGAGCCCCTCCTGGGGACTCAGGTTTCTGGGAGGGGAGTTGTGTTTCTGTATTACCTTTTACCTTGTCTATTTCTGTCTATAACTGTATATACTGTAAATATCTGCTTGTATATTGTGCTAGCTGTAAATAAATAGCTTCATTCATATTTCCAGAGCTGGCTGAGACTAGTCTGGGTGATTGCTAAAGTGTGGGGGGGGAGGGGCGGGGAACACCCAAACCATCACAAAGAGAAAAATGGAAAAGAAGAGACCACTGGATTTGTTGTTACTACAAAGATAGAGTGTAACTCAGAGTCTCACTTTGGCCCAGAGGTGGATGGACTGAGAGGTTTTATGAAAAGAGTGTTCAAAATAGTCTTATTTCTCTGATTTATCCTTGCTGAAAAGGGAACTGGTTATAAAGGAGCCACAGCCAGGGGAAAACATTCCTATGCCTTCTGCTGGGAGATCCTTTTAATACTGCATGAGGTTATGAGATTCTCCTCCTCATAGAAGCTGAAAGACTTGCTCATAAGACTTTGGTGCATTATGTTTACTGTATTATATACTAAGGATAGAAAAAATAAACTTCTACAATCTTTGAAGTCAATATCCTGTTCTGAAATGTGCAGGAACATATACACCAAACTGTCTCTTTGCCTAAGGAATACTGCAATGAACCATATGCAATGAGCTGTGCTATAGCTAATATCAGATATAGTTATGCAGAGCTCCATCTCTGTTGTCAATTTAAAAGAGATGCTAATCTCTGGATTTGGAGAAATACCTGGGAGTAAGGTTTTGATTGTATTCCAGCAAACTTTTAACAGAAGAATTGCTTTTAATATACTCAGGAGAGAGCATTTGCAAAGCAACCAAGAAAATTTAGGCAGTAGACATCTCTAAATATGTTGTTCCAGGATTTTCCAGAAGCCCAAACATTAAATGTCATGAATTTGAAAAAAAAAACCAACAAAACAACAAATACCCTCCCCCCCTAAATATTTTATTAGATTATGATAATGATGATAATAATAATTATTATTATCCCTGCTCTAGCCAGGACATTGGACTCAGTGATCTCTGGGGGTCCCTTCCAACTCCTAACATCCTGTGATTGTTGTCATTATTACTGTACTGTAAAGATAGAATACAATGGCCAACAAAAAAATCCATTTACAAGTAATTTCATATGCATTAGCAAGCATATGATGCTTTCTCTGACTTAGTCCAAGCAAGGGTTATTGAGGAGGGTGCGAGGCTGCATTTACAGCAAATTTACTGCAGCTTTGGCAAGCTGACTCTGCTTTTTACTTTCTCAGAGTTCAGCAGCATCCCCAGGGCAAACCAGCGCTAGGGAAAGACAAGAATGGCACATGAGAATTCACTACTCCCTGATGGGTTCTTTTAGAAATTCCACATGTGGAGGGTGTAGTGTTTAATATTAAATCTACTTATAGAAACATTGTTGATATTACATGTGGTTTGTGGTTTAGCAGAGTGATACACTACTGTGTTGAACTCACATAATTTAAGCAGCAACTGCAATAAACAGTTTAGTCACAATACCAACGTGATCCCCATTATCACTCTCTATAATACATGTGTTGTGATGACCCTGGGCATCCCCAGTCACCAGGAATATATAAGTTAAAGTCAACTTCTTTGCAACAGCTGTGGTCAGTCACATTATTTCTTACCTGAGCTTTATGAGTATATCACCTTTGACCATCTTGTTCCATTGCAGGATTTTATTGGTCAGTCACATGGCCCAAAGTCTTCCTTCCCTTGCCTCTTCCTTGTGGCCACATTATTCCTATTTTGGTAACTAACCCTGCATTAATCTGGTGACTTTAAGAATGCTTGCTAATGTTTCCAGTTTGAATTTAAATTAAGGGAAGCCTAGAATTCAAAACCAAGGGACCGAAGTCATTTGAGGTTTCAGCAAAATTAGATCATGCACTGCTAAAATTGGTATTTGGTCTGTGCCTCAGTCAGATTGAATTAAATTTGACACAGAACAGCACAAGGTACTGCAAAGGCTGATGACAACATGTTGTCTTTATTTCTCAGGTCTAAAATGGTTTTGTTCCTGATTTTTGTGTAGATTGCATATGGTGTGTCTGATCCTGATACTAATTTGACATTAATATGCTTTCATTGTGCTGGCTCACTGAATATTAAGGGCAAAATTCAGATGCTGCCCAAAAGTCCTTAAACCTTACTTGAAGTATTTCAGCTCACAAACTCCAAAATCAGTGGAGTGTATTATCCAGAACCTTGAGGTGGCACTTAACAGACTTGCTTCACATTCATGTGTGACATAGGACCAGAGAGAGATCCTTAGGAAAGCAGAATTATCTCACATTGAGTGTTTTACTGTGCTTTTTCCTCCTGTACCTTAGCAAGTTCTTTTTGAAGAAAATGGGAGAGAAAGGTGAATTTTGTCTATGAAATTCCCAATCTGCCTTTTACCAAATCACCAATTCACACATATGTGCTTAGAAGCACTGATGTGTACATCCAGGACTAGCAATGAGGCATGAGAGTCGCTTTGTCTTAGTACCCTTCATCAGTGGATGCTCTTTGGGATCTTTTGCCTCAGTATATCAGCTAAGCCCTTATAAGTCTTTCCTTATCTGGCTATTTTATGGCTCCAGCTCTGCTCTTCATCTTCTTGTCACCTTATCTTAAGGTCAGTTTGTTCCTCCTCTTCCTTTGAATTAAATCACACACATAGATCTTAACTCTGCTTCTAAACTTTTTTTTCTGCTGTTTTGTCTGCAGTTTTCACACAGATTTTTCAGTCAATAATTAGCTCATATCAATCTTAATATTTCTGTTACAAACCTCTACAAATTCACTTGATTGTAATACTGCATTAATGCTGCTCTGTCTCATGCAGGAGGGCAGCCAGCTGCTGGTTGCTTCATGCCAGCATATCCTGGTGGACCCTGGCTGCTGAGGGGACCATGCAATACAGCTCTTTGTGGCCACAACACACAAGTTTCACTCTAGAGGAGCCATTCTTAGCAAACTTCCAGACACTTAGCAGTAGGAAGTAAGGAGCATGTTCGTGGTCCTTGAATATCTCATATGATCTCTTTTCTTTAACCCCCAATTCATTTAATATAGGACTGTGTGAGATTGTTTTGTCTTTTTCTGGCACATGTAGAGGCCTTTGTACAGGATATAGGTCTGGCATACAGAACTTAGGTCTGGCATACAGAATTTAGGTAGGGAAATGACTCCCTGTTAAATGTAAGGTAAACAAAGGATCCTACAAAACCACACCTGGATTCAGATGGCTGAGAAAAGTGTGGAGGTACAGTGATTAATACACAGCTACAGCTAAGCAAAGGCTCATAAAAACACATGATCCCAAGATCCAGTAAGGAAAATGTTGAATTTGGCCATATATGCTTACTTGGATCTTAAGCCAAGCCTGGCTAAAAGAGCAAGTACAAGAAAAAATAAAGTATGAAGAGCATTATTTAAAAGATAACACCGATGCAACTGAATTGGAAACAATGTCTGCCTCAGCAAGGCTGTGCTTTGTTCCATTGCCATAGCTTCATCACAAGTGTCAGGGGTCAGTGGGTAAACATGAATTTTCATGCTGTCCTTGCTGTACATACACAATAGACAGGGAAGCCCTTTGGCCTGCTGGTTATATATTTACCTCCTGCAGCACTTCAGATGATACTCATTTGAGAAGAGCTGTGAGAGTGAATGAAAGTAACACATCTGTCACATCCCTTTAATTCTTTGTCAGGTTGTCAAAACAAATGTTTTGCATACATCTGAGCGTGCACACCAGAGAAGAGAGACAATTTTGTCCTTACAATTACAGTATTTTATTAAAAAAATTGCTGAACTCTGAGGAGAACCAAGAATTCCCTTCAGTGCTTATTTGTACTTTCTTGGATGTTTTACTCCCAAGAGGTCAGTTCTCTGATCATCTAATGGTTTAAAGCACTGGGAATTGGATGCTTTGGTTTAGTATCCAGCACAGCCATCGACTGCCTGCACATCTCTGGCAAGGACTTAAACTCCCACCCAGGACAAAGGTGGGCTGAGGAAGCTCTGTTCCTCAATAAAGCCTCAGCTGGCTGTGGGTTGTGCCCCAGAGTGACTGTGGAGCAGAAAAAAAGTCCTTGGTGGGAGATCAGTGTTGATGAGGACACCCTCAACTGTGGCTGTGGTCCAGTCTCTGGGAAGTACCACCATAGCTGTGTAAACCTGCTGGGGAATGGGGCTGCCGTAAGCCTGACAGGGAGAAGGCAAATTCAAGAGGGAGAGGTGCAGAGTGCTTCCTGGAATGGTCAGCCCTGCCCAAAGGACTTGTGCATACAAGGAATAGCTGAGCCAACAAGAGCAAATGAGCAAATAGCCACTCTGGCTGGGAACAAGCACAAATAGGAAACTAGGCTACATTAAGAAGAGTGATGTGCAGCTCAGGCTCTGCTTGCTGCAGGTAGGGCCACAGGTGGAACAGTGTCCTGCTTGGACCCCCTACTGAAAAGGTGTGTGGAGGAACTAGAGAAGGTCCAGTGGCAGCTGCCAGGGTACTCAATGGTGTGAGGGAGTGAGGTTGTTTCTTCTGGCGAAGAGAAGCCACAGGATGCTCCAGTAGCAACCTGCCATCCTTCAAAGGGTGGTTTCAGAAAAGATGAAACTCAGATTGTCTTGGGATTGCCACACTCCCAGCAGAATGGAATAGCTACAAACTGCAGTGGGACATGTTGCTCAGAAATGTGGTGGATGCCCATCCTGGAAGCCTAAGACAGTGCTATGGGGGTTAGCATTACTGTCCAGAGACACACAAGCTGCTTGAAACTGAAATAGCATAGTCTGAGAAGCCAGGACGACTAGGACGGGCTCCTTGAACACAGCCTGCTACAGGGAGAAGATGTGTGTTGGTCTTCTCTAGTCCTTGGGACCATGTAGAAGAGTCAAAACTGGTGTTATTTCTGTTTGACATGTTTATTGTCCCATTATTAAAGCCGCAGAAGTGCAGCCATTTCCTTTTGTGACAGAGTAAGTTTGTGATTTATCATTCTTTCACTGCTACTACCTCACTGCATATAACACTGGAATGTGCAGGGAAAGCAGACAAGGCTGCCTGCAAGAGATGGCAAACCTGAGGCTGTCTCCTTAGCAAGCTCCCTTCTTTGTTGCAATGCCTTCACTGAAAAGTGCTGAAATGAAGAGACGAATCCTTTCTGATGACTTAGCTACACAAAAGATCAAAGTCAGATTAATTGAAGGCATGCTTGCTCAGCTTGATTATTAATGCTGGTATCTGTAATACGTAGAGGAGTCTGTAATTTACAGGATAGATAAGATAATAGTGTTATGCATGGAAAATTTTTCTGTAATGTGAAGGAAGTATTCTGTCATGAATTGTACACAACTGCAGGACAGGAAAGAACTTCAGATTAAGAAGATTAGTAACAGCAAACAATGACTTTCAATGCTCTTCATTTCAGATTAATTCAGTTTTGAGAAATGAGTACTATCTGTCACATAATGCCTACAAATCACAGAGTCTTAAGAAAGTGCATTTAAAAATATCTGTGTTTTATAAATGATCAATCCAAATGTTTGGCATAAAATATCTGTATTTCTGCTAATTAGAATCATAGAATCAACCAGGTTGGAAGAAACCACCAAGATCATCCAGTCCAACCTATCACCCAGCCCTATCCAGTCAACTAGACCATGACACTATTAGCAACATGTTGGTTTGTTGTTTATTAGCAACATGTTGGTTTGTTCTGGCTTTTTCACTGGAAAAAAAAAAGCATCTGATACTGAGGATTTCAAAGAAATTACAGGACTGTCAGGGTTGGAGGGGACCCCAAGGGTCATACAGTTCCAGGGACACTTTCCACTAGATCAGGTTGTCCAGAGCCACATCCAGGCTGGCTTTAAAAAATTCCAGGGATGGGGCTTCCACTACCTCCCTAGGCAACCTGTTCCAGTGTCTCACCACCCTTATGGTGAAGAATATCTTTCTAACATCCAATCTGGATCTACCCATTTCTAGTTTTCCTCTATTCTCCTATGTCCTATCATTACCTGATATCTTAAAAAGTCCCTCACCAGCTCTCTTGTAGGCCCCCTTCAGATACTGGAAGGCCACAATAGGCTCCTCTGGGAGCCTTCTCCCTAGACTGAACAATCCAAACTCTCTCAGCCTGTCCTCATAGGAGAGGAGCTAGAACACCAGCTAATTTATCTTGCAGTTTTCTTATAGGAACATTTCCAAACCTGTTGGAAACTGTACTCCCATGTCAAGCTGGAGAGATGGAAATAAAGGAAAAAACAACCAGACTGCTAAGATGTGATTACTCATAAACCACAAATGCTAAAGGACAATATTAATAGATAAGTGGTTTATATTCTTGTCTTAATAAATCACAGAATCACAGAAATATTCAGATTGGAAAAGACCCGCAGAATTACTGAGTCCCACTGATATCCCTACTCATCAGGGTTCACCTTAAACCATATTTCCAAACACCACATCCAAATGACTTTCAAACACATCCAGGGCTGGTGACTTAAGCGTCTTCCTGGGCAGCCCATTCCAATGCCTGACCACACTTGCCCTGAAAAAATGTTTCCTAATGTCCATTCTAAAGCTACCCAGTTGCAGCTTGAGGCCATTCTGTTTTGTTCTGTCTCTACCTGTGAGAAGAGACCAGCACCAACCTCTCCACAACATCTTTTCAGGTAGCTGTAGACAGCAATGAGGTCTCCCCTCAGCCTCCTCCTCTTTTTCAAACTAAACAGCCTCAGCTCCTTCAGTTGCTCCTCATAAGATTTATTCTTCAGGTTCTTCTCCAACTTTGTTGCCCTCCTCTGCACTCACTCCAGCACCTCCACATCTCTCTTGTATTGAGGAGCCCAAAACTGACCACAATACTCGAAGTGTGGCCTCACCAGAGCCAAGCACAAGAGGACAATCATCTCCCTACTCCTGCTGGACACATAATTTCTAATCCCAGCCAGGATGCCATTGGCTTTCTTAGCCACTTGTGCACACTACTTGCTCATATTCAGCTGCTCGTTGATTAGAACCCGCAGGTCCCTTTCTGCTAGACAGCTTTACAGCCACACTGCCCCAAGCCTGTAGCTTTGCATGGGGGAATTATTCTGTGATAAACTATCAGCAGAAAATGATGCTTTAAAATCTTGTATTGAAATTCTCATGACTAGAGCTGGTAAACAAGGAAGCTTGAAGTCAAAATGTGTGTAGACACGGTTACTAATTTTTTGTCAGCACTTCATGTGAGAAAGTGGTGGTGGTGGTATCATAGCATCAGGTCAAGCACAGAACTCAGCAGCACTGAAATAATGTTAGTGTTCTTTTGAACCAGAAAATTTGTTATTCTCCCATAAAAGACCAGATATCAAGAGACAGAACCTACTGCAGCTGTATTTCCCAGCTCCTGTTAACAAATTCTCCCAAACAAGCTACCACATGTGGTATTAAAAAAACCAACAACAACAAAAAAAACAAAACAGAAACCCAAACCCACATGCAGCCAGAAAGAACTGCTCTTAGCTCTTATTTCATCCCCAAAACCTTTTTCTGCTCTTTATACCTGTTCCTCCATGAACTGTCCTCTCAGTGCTGAGGAACTTAAGACCTCATTTTAAAACATGTTCCCATCCCAACTAGAAGTGTGTAGAAAAGGATCTTAGCCACTTATCTCCTGAAAGAAATTCATGATCCCTACATGTCCATACAGTGGCAAAGGAGATGAGTACCTACATTGGTTGTCTGGAAGACCTTACATGAAGGTACTGCAACACACTCTCCAGGGCAGGTACACAGCCTGCCTGCTGCATAACTTGGAGCCTGTTAATTTGGGTCTGGAGGAGTGTGGGTCTTGTGCCCTGCTGCCAGCCCAGCAGCAGTGCAAGTAACCCCTACTTCTGCCCTGCTCCTGGTTTCATGGAGAAGGACAACAGATGCAAGTGTCCAGGTGAGTCTCTGGGCTCCTTTGTATCCTTGCTTGCAAGAGGGCTTAAAAAATTTAACAGAAAGATGCATTCAGAAACTCAACACCTTGGTACATGCAGAGTCCAACCAGAGTATCTTCCCAGCAGGAGCTGGAGTGTGCTGAGAAGGCTCTTGGGGTGTCCAGTTAATGTTCCCTGTTCTCCCTATGCTGGGCAAATGCAACTGGGAAGCCGGTGACACTCCTGGCCTCCTCACACAGACCATAGCATGCATGAACTTGGAGGCACATAGAGTTTGCTTTTTCATTTTACATGAACCCGGTATCTTCTGTGGAAAAAACAACACTTCTGATCAAAGAGGTCAAATCTGAGTTGTTTTCCATTAAGCTACTACATGCTTTCACTTTTGATTTAAAAATTTGGGAGGGAATGTTGTTAACCAGATTCATTGCTTCCTTTTTTCTTAGAGCGCTTCTGCTCGTGTTGAAAACAGTCACTGATCACATCAGGTGGAAATAATTTCACACTGGTTATAGTCTCAATGTTATAATAATTGTGGTGTTTCTAGGGAAAGAATCACAGAACATTAGAGGTTGGAGTGGACCTCCAGAGCTCATTGAGTCCAGCTCCCTTGCCAAAGCAGGAAAGCCTTCACGTGCTATAGATGGCAGAGATACCTAACATACCACTCTTACTTTCTTTATTACTGCTTTGTATTCTCCACACATTGCTAGCTTTTTGCTGGTCCTAGCACTTTGTGAAATAAGATATATTTTTCTGTATTGCAGATTGACCCTTAGGATTGTATCATCTGAGTATCTCCAGAGTCCTGTCTAATTAGGGTTTGAAAGGCCTGGAACACAAACGCTATGAGGAGAGGTTGAGGGAGCTGGGGTTGTTTAGCCTAGAGAAGAGGAGGCTCAGGGTTGACCTCATTACTGTCTGCAACTACCTGAAGGGAGGCTGTAGCCAGGTGGGGGTTGGTCTCTTCTCCCAGGCAACCAGCAACAGAACAAGGGGACACAGTCTCAAGTTGTGCCGGGGTAGGTGTAGGCTGGATGTTAGGAGGAAGTTGTTGTCAGAGAGAGTGATTGGCATTGGAATGGGCTGCCCAGGGAGGTGGTGGAGTCACCGTCCCTGGAGGTGTTCAAGAAGAGACTGGATGAGGCACTTATTGCCATGGTCTAGTTGACTGGCTAGGGCTGGGTGCGAGGTTGGACTGGATGATCTGCTAATGTCAAGTTCCTTTGTGAAATACATTGTACTTCACCATTCTTTTGCATAATCCAGTACGTGTGACCAGGTCCTTTGGCAGAATCCACCTCTTGGACAGGTGTAGTCTTCCCTGAAGGGGAAAATACCCAAACAGACTTTCCCAACAAATTCTTTTGATGAGTGGCAGGAACCCTGTCACCTTCTACCTTTTGTAACACATCTGGATGAGCTGGACCTGCTCAGTGCACTTAACCTCTACTGTTTACTACCCAGGTAGCTTGGGCTAGACGTTTTACCCAGTTCTTTAAGGTTCCTCCCCCCATTGCTTTTAAAATTTTTTGCAGCAAACCATTGCAACGTTCAATTTTGCCTGAGGTGGGTGCATAATAGGGAATGTGGTGTATCCATTCACTGCTGTGCTCTTTGGCACAAGTTTTTATGAGGTTATTCTTAAAATGAGTGCCATTATCTGATTCAATTCGCTCTGGAGTTCCATGTCACCTCATGATTTGTCTTTCCAAGCCAAGGATGGTGTTATATGCAGTAGCATGAGAAACTGGATAGGTTTCCACCCATTCGGTGCTTGCTTCTACCATGGTCAGCACATACTGCTTTCCAGTCTGAGAACGAGGTAGAGTGATGTAATCAATCTGCCCATCACTCACCATACCACAAGGGCTTCAGATGCTTGGCTTAATAGCAGCACAAATATCACAGTCATGTATAACTTGCATTATAGTGTCCATGGATATGTCAGTTGCTCTATCCTGTGTCCATTGGTAGGTAGCATCTCTACCTTGGTGTCCCATGAATCGTGGGCCCACCAAGCTAAGAACAGCTCACCTCAGTGTTTCCAGTCTAAATCCAAGCTACAGTTTGCATCTGTTTGAAACACCTTGGCAGCCAATTCTGCCTGATGGTTGTGCTGATGTTCCTCCCAGTTTACTCTTGGGCATGTGAGCATCTATGTGTTGTACTCTTACAGGAACTTTCTCTAGATGGGTAGCAATGTCCTGCCATAAGTCAGCAGCTCAAATTGGCTTTCCTTTCCATGGCCAATTATTTCTTTTCCAGTCCTTTAGCCAACCCCATAAGGCATTGGCCCCCATCCACAAGTCAGTATAGAAGTAAAACATGGGCCAATTCTCACTCTCAGCCACATCAAGAGCAAGTTGGATAGCTTTTACCTCTGCAAACTGGCTTGATTCACCTTCTCCAGCTTTTGCTTCAGCCACTGCTCACACAGGGCTCCAAACTGCAGCTCTCTCCATTTTCACTTGTTTCCAACAAGGCAACAGGAACCGCCTGTAAATAAAGCATAATTCCTTTTGTCATTTGACAAATCACCATAAGGAGGAGCTTCCTCAGCCCGAGTAACTGGCTCCTCTGGAGGATTTATTCAGTTTGTGCCTTCTGGCCAGTTGGTGATCATCTCCACTATGCCAGGTCATTCAAAACTCCCCATGCGTGCTCGCGGTGTTATGAGAGTCATCCACTTAGACCAGGTAGCACCGGCTGCGTAATGTGGCGATGACCTCTTTCTTTAAACATCCAGTTCAAAACTGGTCATCTGCGAGCCAAAAGAAGTTGAGAGTCTGTTCCGATAACTTCAGAAGTAGCTTTTACTCCTTCATAAGCAGTAAGAATCTCTTTCTCTGTTGGTGTATAGTTTGCTTCTGACCCCCTATATCCTCTACTCCAGAAACCAAGTGGTCGGCTGCATGTTTCTCCTGGGGCTCTTTGCCATACGCACCAGGTTGGACCATTATCACTTGCAGCTGTGTACAGAATGTTCTTAATGTCTGGACCAGTTTGAACAGGTCCCAAATCCATTGCATGAACTACTTCCTGCTTTATGTAAGCAAAAGGTGTACAATGTCCAAGTGTCTTACTGGACTCGGTCCTTAGTTCTAGTGTCTTGTGTAACACCTGGAAGCCCTCCTGTGCTCCCGTGGACATGCTGAAATGTCTCATGTTTAGAAAATACAATATTGGCTATTTAAAAATGTATCTGGAAGAGAAGTTTTCAGATTAATGTGGCAAAATTAGTCTCATGATTTGATATCACTGTTTCAGATCTCTGCCAACAATAGAGTGAATTGTTACCTGTGTCTTCCTCTGAGGTGACAGATACTTACAGGTATTTCAGAGGATGCATTTGTCTGTGCCTACCCTAGTCTGCAGATGTTTACTGCATAAATCTTCCTGCTTTGCACTAAGCCAGGAGACAGCATTTACTATCCCAATTTTGTTTCTCCAGCCAAGATTTTTCAGTTATTACTTTTACTTAAGAAAACATTCGAGTGCCTCCAAAGCAAGTTGGTCCTTTTGGTAAGAATGCTGCAACATTAAATGCCTCATAATCCTTTGGGTTTTTCACATCCACAACATCTTCAGCCAAAAACATTCTAGAATACTAGGAAGACTGTTGCCTTGTAGCTTGAAGATTCAGGCATCTGTTATGACATTTAGACTGCCTTGATCACCTCTTTCCAGAAAGGAGATTGATATTTAGGTTTCCTCCTTTCTTCTGCCTGAAACCTCTGTGGCTGCCCACATTCCCTGAAGAATATCTGTGTATTGTGGGGGCCAAAACCTTACAAGCTGCCTGTTAAATGGTTAAGTTGAAGGGATCGTTGTCCTTTTTTAAAGGTAGCCTTGTAGCTAGCCCTATTGGAGGAGATACTTACTCGATATTCACTGGAAAGGAGGATCCTTCTCTAAGTATATAATTTGTATGTTACAATTACAAAATGGAAAACATCTTGATACTTTCAAATTATCTTTGGGCTAGGACGTGGTTTATTTACTCTGAGTCACCAGTTCATCTCTTTCCCAGTATTCACTGTAGGGTTATTTTTTTTATAGGATCCACATTCCTTCCTCCAAAAGGACTTTGATATGAATGTGTTTTAATGACAATCTTGTCTGCTGAACTGCAGATAGATAATTCAAGCACCACTAAATTCACTTGACCAGTACTGGATATGTGGCCATTGTCACTTGGAGGTACAATCCAGTGTTCTGCCAGTACCTGTGCCTTTGTAAGAGGGAATAGACAAAGGTAAAAATGGGTCTGCAGTGATTTCCTACCTGTGCTTACAAGCTGGAATGACACAGATGAACACAAAGAGGAACACCAATGGCTGGATGGCTTCTGCTTCTGCAGTAAGCTTTTGTCTTGATGATGCTATTGCTCAGGGTATTTGTGCCCTACAGGAGCAGTATTTTCTATCTTGTTTCTAAGGCTCTGCAATTGGTGTTGGTTTTGGTTTGCGTTTTTTGGTTTTGTTTGTTTATTTGTTTGTTTTTCTGAGTAAGACAACTCCTTGATTCGCAGGCCACAGCCTGTAATGATTCCTGTTAAATGAGACAAAGTATAAGAAATATATCCTAGCGAATCATTCATAAGTCAAAATGGGATCCAAATCATGGGGAATATTTTAATTCAGTCCTGTTAAGGCTGCATTTTTTGAACCAGTGGCAGAAGTAAAGCTTTATGAATATGTTTAAACAGGACTAGGTGGTCTTTGAAGTCTTCCAGCTAGATATATTCTGTGATTCTGTGTTATAGAAACCCATAATAAATCACAGCAGTTCAAAACTGTTCTTGGAATTGACTTCGTTTGGTATGAAATGCAAAGAAAGATGCTTTGTATTTAATTCCTCAGTAAAAGGAAAACCAAACAAACTCCATTCAAGAGGTGGCAAATTTGTAGATGTCCTTCCACTAGTCCTCAGAGTATTTTCTGAAGACCATCCTTTCCTTGCAGAGCACTGAATACAGTGCAAAAACTCTACTTCTCCTCTCCCACCCACCACTCTGGGGGAAAAAAAAAACGTTGGAGCTGGGCAATGGGTTTGAAATGTGCACTATATTGGAAATGTGCAGAAGATTCTTCTCTGATTAGAGGAAAGTCTGCCCGTACCTGGCAACATCTTGGTCCACTTAGAAAGGTAGAGATTTGCTGATCTCCTCAACATAGAGCTGAGAAGAGAGCTTTGCAATCCCAATGCTGCTTCACAGCCTTGCTTTTCAAACATGGAGTTACCCAGTGGACTGTGTCAGGAATTCAGCTAAAAATGGATGTCCTTATGAAGACCTCAGGCTTATTTGCATGTAAACTGTTACCCCAAGCAAGTTTATACTAAGACATGACAAATTACTGAGCAGTTGTACCAAAACAGCAATGCAGTATTAATTCATTAACACCGTTCTAATCCAGGAGTTTGTGCAGGACTTGTACTGGGAGAAGCAGACCCATGCTGGCTGGCTCTAACAAAGCTCAGCAGGGACTAGTTGTGATTGTTGTTAGTTTGCTTTTACATGCCTGCACAAAGCATTCTGCATGGCTTAGATTATTTTCGACAGTTCCCTGCCTTTCTCAAAACTAGCTGGGTTTACTCTTGTGTGAGGAGCTGTTGCCTGAACCAGCCAGGGACTGCTCCCTGTGAAGCAGCTGTGATGTTCCTGGACATTGAAAGCTGTTCATTCATATTCCTGGTAATTTCTTTACCAACGTAGCAAGTGCTGCACTTCCCAGGAAAGTCCATTCCTAAAGAAAGCACACAGAGAACTACCTTGTAACTGTAACTAAAGCTTCAAACTAGTGTTTAAGTATGTGAATTCTTTTCTGCTTCTGCAATACAGAAGGGACTTCCCCATCCTGTACAAGAAGGATTGTGCAATTGAAATGTGCAGGCATGTTTTAGAAGAGGACATTGCATTTCATTAGTTGTTTCCGTAGATGAGGAATTCAGTCTAGGAAAACTGTCTAAGAGCTTCCACCACATAGCAACTAACTTTGTATTTCAGCAGTAGATGTACTAGAAGATCTGGGTTCACTTCCCAGTGCTGGGTCACTGGTACATGTTCTCAGACACCATCCAGTGCTGCAATTTCTGTCCTTTTTCTGTCATAGAATCATAGAATCAGCCAGGTTGGAAGAGACCTCCAAGATCATCCAGTCCAACCTATCCCCCAGCCCTATCCAGTCAACTAGACCACGGCACTAAGTGCCTCATCCAGTCTTTTCTTGAAGACCTCCAGGTATGGTGCCTCCACCACCTCCCTGGGCAGCCCATTCCAATGCCAATCACTCTCTCTGTGAAGAACTTCCTCCTAACATCCAGCCTATACTTCCCCCGGCACAACTTGAGACTGTGTCCCCTTGTTCTGTTGCTGTTTTCCATGTGCACAAATTGGAAATGCATGTGTGTGCACTTGAATAAAGTCCTCCAGTCTGGACAGTTTGGGCCATAAGGTTTGCTGCATGCCCTTGCAGGATTGCAGACATGAAGTTTGTCTTCCTGTGGACATGATGTGCTTACATAGGAAAACCAAAACAAACCCCAAACCTTTTTTTTTTTTTTTTTTAACCAATAATATATTTACCTACAAATTTTTAAGGAAAAAAAAATATCAGCTTTTTGACAGCTTACCTCTTTGATTTAAAATAAATAAATAATTTTCCTCCTCTGTATCATTTCTGCCATTTAATGGTCTTTAAAAATGTCAGGTTTCTGTGCAGTGTCAGCACAAACAACACAGCACAGGCTCATACGTTCCATCATGTTCTATATGAGAAGCTAAATATTTTGCTTCCCAAAAGTAAAAAAAAAATATTAAAAGGGTCCATTTAGAAAATGACTAACTGGTATGTTAGATGTTTTAACAATGCTAGCAGCATATATTGGCAAGCAGATTCCAGGTTCCTTCTTTACATGTGTCCTTCAGGCACTATGTCCAATAGAAAAATATTTTCATTTTATTCACTCCCTAAAGCTTTTACTGGAAACAACTCATTAAAACTAATTAAGAAGTCTTGTGTTTCCCAAAAATAGATGGAGCATCAGCAAATGTATTTCTGGCCTTGTAATATCTAATCATGCAAAAGAGATGAAGTACTTCTCATCAACACAGATTTATTGGAATGTTTCCATGTCTTAAGTGTGCCATAGTTTCACAATTCCTTCTTTGCTTCTGTTTTCATGATCACCCACCCAAAGCAGCTGTTAAAAAATCCATCTCCATAGATGAACAATTGAGCTCTACCTTCCCGTGTAACAATTATGTGAAAGAAGACCAAATCCTCAGTATTAAAGAAAAATTAAAAAAGCCTGGAATCCAAATACCACTAAGTGGTGCTGTCAGTACAACTATAGAAACTGTAGAGCACTCACAGGGCATGTTTATGCTGACAGCCCTACGTCTGGTTGTTCTTAAGGCCAAGATGGATGTGACTCTGGGCAACCTGATCTAGTGCTAGATGTCCCTGCCCATGGGAGGGGGGTTGGAACTAGATGATGCTTGGGGTCCCCTCCAACCCTGATAATTCTGTAGTTCTGACACACCCCAATTATAATCCTAGATTTTGTAACCCACTTGGAAGAAACTGAACATTTTGAGTTGGTTTATATATATACTGGTCATTTCCCAGCTTAATTTTATTACCAACATTTCACATGTTGTTTTCTTGTCACCTGCTCCATTTCAATAAAAAGTGTAATAGAAAAATAATTCAGTGTTGGAAACACGAACAGCCAATTGCTTTTTAATAGATGTATTTTATGTACAAAGAAACTAGCAGCACAAGTAGAAAACAAGGCAAAGGATAGTCTACTTAATTTGAAACATTTGCAATTTCAGCAACTCTGAAGAACTTAGTTGTAAAACATATGCAGTACATGTTATGTGCACAAATATACACACACTCAATGCCACTGCATGCATTTTTTTCAGGCTAAAATGTAAGTTTGGGTTCACAAACTTACTCAGAACTGGTGAGAGCTGTAGATACATTTGTGTTTTAAAGGTGATAAAAAAGACAGTCCATTAAATACGAGACATTCCACTGTTCTGTCCTCTAGGTTCTAGTGTTTTGGATAACATTCAATCATTTTAAATAACATTTTGAAAAGCATTCAAAATAGAGAAGAGTAGGTCTAGACTGGATGTTAGGACCAAGTTCTTTACTCTGGGGGTAGTGGAACACTGGAACAAGGTGCTCAGGGAGGTGGTTGAGGCCCCATCCCTGGAGATACTCAAGGGTGAGGCTCGACAGGGCTCTGGGCAACCTGATTTAGCTGAGGATGCCTCTGTTTACTGCAGGGGTGTCTAGACTAGATGACCTTCAGAGGTCCCTTCCAACCCTACCCATTCTATGAATATACTAGATTTTCTTCAGTGACAACAAAATGGAAAGATTTTTTAAGCTATACTCTTCCCTGTTCTTTGTGAATATGTTTGTGAGCTTCTGGAGTGGACAACACATTGAATATGATCATATCCCGCATCTAGCCCTGTTAATTCCTGCTACTATTATTGTAACAAGCACAGAGCCAGCAATATCCTTGGTGAAAACCATCTTTTTCTCTCCTTAAGCAATAAGAAAAGCAATTTTGTTTGCCTAGGTAGGAAAGAGAGAAAGCTGTTGCTGTGATTCCTTCTTGCAAATATAAGCATACACATTATGCAGTCATGCACATGTGCCAGCTGGGACTCCCATCAGAAACCCTGTGCATGTATAAAGGGAATGCCTGGATTTCAGGAGCAAGAGAGATCAGGAAGATGGAGCAAACACGTAGTTTTACTTCTCAAAGAGATCCTCATGACTTTAAAACCACAGCAAAACTCATTCAAGGAACTTCAAAATCCAATCTCCAGGTTAAAACCAGATTCCATGGAAAGATGTAAAGGGATTATTTACAGGCTGCAAGAACTATATTTGACTTGGGGGACACTGTTGTGAAAACCAGCACAACTTGAATACTTTAGTAAATGTCTTCTGATTAATTTTTTACTGCAGTTTACTGTGAATTTTGAGGACTGTATTGCTGTGATTTGTCAAAAAAAAAAAGAAGAAACAAGCTGACAACACCGACGATTTTTATATGCTCCCAGAAGACTTGTAAATCTGAGTCTGATCTGTGCCTTGGAACACACTGATTCTTCAGTTCTTATCCAACAGCCACCTTCTTCCAAATTTTTGGGGCTATTTGCTTGAGAATCAAATGTGGTTTGAATTTAGCTGTCTTAATTAAGGGGGAAAAACACAAAAAGAAGCAATTCTCATCCATAAAGCAAGTAGTTCTGGTATCCACAAATTTTCTTAGTATGTGTTTGTAACAGTGCTGAGCTACTCATAGCTTAACATAATTATTTACCAATGGCTTAATTTTCAATTAGTTTAAAAAAAATCGAGGTAGGTGTGACAATATGAAAAGAAAAAAAAAATTAATAAAATTGCTGTATAACTTCCATGAGCATGAAAGGAAATGTTACCCTGAAAGTGAAACCTCCCAATACGCATACAAACATCACAGCACTGAAGGATTTGTATTCAAGTGGGCTGTTACATTTCAGTAGCTGAGAACTGCTAAACCTTTACAAGATAAAGCAGCATAATCAATTAAATTCCCAATAACTCAGAGTCTATCTGTGTATTTTTATTTTGTGATCTTGCTCATATAATCTCATTTTTTCCTGTGAATTCATTGGACAGTCATGGGAAATTTTAGGCATTAAGACTACAGAGTGGAGTTACCCAACACACGACAGCTCAACTACTTTCACAGCTATAAACAGCAAGCAATCAATGCACATAGTATTTCAGAAATGAAGAAACTTAAAATAATAAATTCTACTTAGAAAAATATTTGCTTTATTGTTGTCACACCTCCCTGATCAGTGGCCCAAGTCCTAATACCTTTCAGAAAATAATTTACACACTGTAGAATACTTTATTGAGCAATGTAGCACATTTTGTCATACGGAGAACTTAGTCATTTCTTGTTACCATGCCTGGTGCCTTTGACCAGCATGAAGTTCTGCTCCTTAACCTTCCCAAGTGCTGGTTTTGGGCAGCAAGCCCTGCCTGCCCTGGGTTTATCTCAGGTTGGAATAGGGATAAAGCTGGTTGATTTGGAGTGGGGTGACTCTCTCCAGGTGCTCAGGCTGTGGGTTGGGCTTCTGTGATTGGTGAAAGAAGTCTGTCGCCTGCTGTTGCTGTTTGAATCTTCTTTACTCAGCGTCTGCCTTATTTTTTGGCAGCAAGGAAAGCTCTGTATGCAGTCTTGCAGGAGGTGCCCACTGAAGAACATGTAGATCCAGGGATTGCAGCAACTGTTCAGACTGGCCAACAGAGCTGTGACAGTAGTCGCGGTGTTTTCAGAATCTGAGGAGGGGGGAGAAAGCAGTTTAATCAGCAAAAGGACATTTGCATTATTCAGTCAATTCATTAACTGTTGGGTTTATTTTCATGAATAATCACAGGTCTAAAAAGTCAAACAGCAAGATTTGAAATGAGTCCTAAAGACATCATCAAAAAAGTTCTTATTTATGTAAGGCTGCCACTGAAGTCAACGGGAGTTTGTCTGAACTTCAAAAAGCTGTGACAGAGATTATGGGGCAATTAATCCAAAATAATACTTTAGTCCCATTTCCACTGATGTTTATCCATGTGTTGATAAGCTCATGCTTTAAATACTGAACAGTTTGTATTCAGACTTATGGTTTAAAAACTGGTTACCCTGAGGTGGCAGTGGCAAAATTCCCACTGATTTCCCACTGCCTTCAATAATGCTGAATTTTGCTCTTTACATTTGCACTCTGGAAAGTGTTGAATGATCAAGTAACTACTGGCTTGTGAGTCAGATCTGGGTTTCAGAGGTTGAAGAAATTTCACTTCAGGGAAAAACAGAAGTTAGCCCTATGCTGTAAACCTGTTATGGTCTTCTGTCTTAGAAGCTAGTTAAATTATCAAATATTCTAAATATATATTTAGTCTAATCAACTATTAGTGATCTTTCTTTGTAAATATCAAATCTCCATGGAAGTGTAACTGCTGTGTTGTGCAGTTCTGTAGATTTCAAGAATCTCTTCAAACAAATCCACCAAATACCTGTCTGTTCAAGTGAGTTTCCATTTCTTTTAAAGTGAGGGAAAAAAAATATATGTATCTGTGTACTTCAAGCATTTATTTCTCTATTGAGACCTGCATTTTAGGCTTGGTTTCATTCCCATATTAGGGGCAATTACTGCTTTCTCTATACAGTAAGTGGTATTTTGAGGATATTAAAAAACAAAGAAACTCCCTAAAAAACTAAAACACACACACAAACCCCAAGAAACAAACAAAACCCCAACCCCAAATTTCAACATTTGGCTTGCTGCCTTCACATTATGAGGAAATGGCAAATGATTCTATCTTGCCTGCCATTCCCTATGTAGTACCTTATAAACTCACCAGTTATTTTCAGCCAGATTAAACAGTGAGACAGGTGTCTTCAAAACAATAAACTGCCACTGTTTCACGAGAACTGGTGGCTGACTAACGGAGCTACTCATAGGCAAGTGCTGTATTGAGAAAGGCAGTGGGTTGAGACTGCGCTCAGTTCCTTTATTAGGCTGCAAAGGACGTACATGCAAGGCAGTTACAGGAGAGAAGGCTTAGGATAAAGCTCCCTGCCGGTATAATACTCTTGACATACACATGTGTGTGCTTTAAAATAACACGGCCCGCGTCTAAAGTTTTATTAATCGGCAACTTCAAAAGGAAGAAAATGCTGCTGGTTGAAATTACCGGAGCAAACACTTCAGTTCTCATGCGCTAATTTTGCTCTGGAAGAGAACGCGGCGGCTGCTGCTGCTTCCCAGGGAACCCGGGGGCCACCAGCAGCCGCTTCGCTCCGGCTGCTCCCGGGACAGTCCGAGCTGAGCTCCACTGCCCGCAGCTGCCTGGGGCCGCCTCGTCCGGGAGTGCGGATTGTGCCAGCGGGGCGGCCCCGAGGGCTTGCTCACCGCGCCGCGCACCGGCGCCTGCGAGGCGAGGGACGTTCAGCTGCTATGTCCCGGGAAGAAAGGGGCCCGTTCAAGTGAGGGCTTGCCTCGGTCACGCTCTCGGCTCCCGCGTCCCATCTCACCCACTCTCGCCCTGGGAGAGCGGGCTGCGCCACCAGAGGAGCCCGTGCGGCCGAGGGGAAAGCGGCGGAGATCTCTCCCTGGCACCTACCGACCCAAGAGAAGCGCTGATCCCAGACAGACCACATCTGGATGGTGAAGAAAGGTGCCCAGCAGACGACGTACGCCGAAACGATGACGAAGGTCATCTTGACGGTGCGGATCTTGGCTCGGGAGATGGTCTTCACGCTGCTGACAACACAGGGGGCAAGAAGCAGTCCATGCTGCGCGCCGCCGCCTCCCGCCCGCCGCCCGCCGCCTGCCTCCTCCCCCGGGCGCGTCTTGCCTCTGACGTTGCGCCAGATGTGGTAGCAGATGAAGCTGTAGCAGGTGACGAGGATGAGGACGGGCGCGACGAAGATGCCGCCGGTGATCCAAGTAATGTAAGCGCGGGGCCCCCAGGGCATAATAAAGTGCGCCCAGCAGTCGTAGACCTGTGAGCCCAGTTCCACCTCGCTGAGGGAGAAGATGAAGTACTGCGGGGTGCTGAGCAGCAGGCTGAGCGCCCAGGCCGCCGCGATCATCCCATAGGAGCGTTTGGTGGGCTGCTGCAGAGTCTTCAGTGGGTGACAGACGGCGATGTAGCGATCGGCGGTCATGGCCACCAGCATGTACGCCGAGGCGAACATGCCGAAGACCTGCAGGTGCTTGACGACGCGGCAAAGCCCGTCGGGGCCGTGGAAGCGGTGGGTCACCTCCCAGCAGAGCTGGGGCAGCACCTGGAAGAAGGCCACCACCAGGTCGGCCAGGCTGAGATGGCGGATGAAGAGGTGCATGCGGGACGCCTTGCGCGGCGTGCGCCGCAGGGCCAGCAGCACGCTGCCGTTGCCCACCACCGCCACGGCGAAGGTGACGGCCAGCACGGCGATCTCCAGCTTTGCCAACTCCTCGTCGCGCCCGAAGGGGTCCCAGCCCCCCAGGCTACCGTTGGGTGACCCCGACCACGCCTCAGGGCTGGGGCTGCTGCCGTCGGGTTCCGTCAGCCGCCACCGGCTGCCGTTCCCGGGCGAGACTGCCGCCCGGGGAGAGCCGGCTCCGCCAGCGAGGCGCATGGAGGGGGCTGCGCTGCGAGGCCCGGCGAGGCCCCCGTACGCCCGCTCGGCCGTCGCCGATTCCCGTCGCCTCCCCGCTCTGGCGGCGCTGAGCTCCGGCTCAGGTGCCTTTATGCCCCACGGCGGGAGGCGAGGCGAGCGGGGAGCTCCCGTGCCAGTGGCTGCCCAGCGCTTGACGCCATCCTCGTCTTCCCCCCCGTTGCCACCGCCCCGTCCGTGCCCCCCGCGCTCTCCCCCCGCCGCCGGAGGCTCGTTCGGCCGCTTCTAGGGAGGAGAACGCTCCGGAGAAGGGACGGGCTCGCCCCGCCCAAAAAGTGTTCGCTAGGAGACGAACGGGGTTCGCCGCTATCCCTGACTGAACAGGGAGGCGATGTGACAAGGGGCAGCGGGGAGAGCTGCTCGATCTGAAACAGCACTCGGAGAGCCAACTTAAGCAGCACTTAAGAGTTTAATAGAGAATGAAGATACTGCTGTAACCATGCAGAGTGGGTGGAAGGTCTGTGTCAGTCTACACGCCCCAGAGCCTGCTTCTGCCTGAGGCAAAGGGTCCAGTTGGTAAGTGCTGGTTTGGCTCCAAGAGAGACCACATTAGGGTCTTTGGTATTTTACGGTCACACTGGGATAACTCCAGCAAGGTTTGAAAGCAACCCACTGAACCTAGCGCTCCAAAGGTTTCAAGATTTCATCTAGGACATCAGACATCATTCAGACGGTATGTAAAGCTAAACCACATGTTTCTGAAAGTACAATCAAAATCTCCTCATTTCCTAGAGTCACTGGCAGTGTGCCTCTCCTCCAGGCTGAACAACCTCAACCCTCCTAGCCTTTCCTCGCAGTAAAAGTTTTGCATCACTCTGGTGTCTTTTGTGGTCCAACTATGGACCCACTCCAGATTCAGGTCTTTCCTGTGTTGAAGACTGGTCACAGTACTATAGGTGGGGTCTCATCAGAGTGGAGCAGAGGGGGAGAATCACTTCCCTCAGCCTGCTGGCCGTGCTGTATTTGATGCAGCCCAAGATACAATTGGTCTTCTCAGCTGTGAGTTCCAGTTGCTGTCTCATGTCCAGCCTTTTATTCACCAGCACACCTAAATCCTTCTCTGCAGCGCTGCTCTCAAGCCCTTCATCCAACAGCCTGTGTCGATACAGTTTCCTGGAGCCTCTATATTGACTAACTCCTTGAAGAGTTCAAAACAGATTGCACATCTGAATCCAGGGTTCTGAAATGGCTGTGTTACAAAACCAAGGAGCACATAAATCTGAAGGAAAAGTCCCACTCTGAAAAACATGAAATCAAGAAACCTGTCATAAGAGACAGACCTGCAGGATTAGCCTTCAGGTTTTGGTTTGCAAAATCCCACTTCATTGCCCAGTAATGTCTAAAAGTAGCTATGAAACACAGAGCTTTAATGTTATACCCCAAGTTTTCCTTTGCTTGTTAACTGAAGCCAGTTCCAGATTCTAGTATTTGCACACACAGGAAGCTGTGTCTGACCGTCCCTGTCACACTGTGCTTCTTTCCATGATGGAGGTTGACTGTGACATTCAAAGCAGCATGGCAAAGCAACCTACACAGCTAAATGTCACCATAAGAAGTGGCACATTGTCTTTCTTTTCCCTTTGCCTCCTTGTTTGCAGCCTTGCTGACCTGGCTGATGGTAATCAGTGCCTTTGGGAGTCAGTTCAGTGATTCCTTTGCAGAAATGTTAACACAGCAGCAGCCCAGCATGTTCAGACTTTAGAGCAGTGAAAGAAAAGGATATTTGGAGGCATGATAGGCCTTTGTGTGCTCAGAACCTTGTGAATGGGAGGTATCAAAAACCATGGTGAAAGCTCCTGCCACTCCCCATTATGTCATATTACTCAGACCTTTAGCACATCCAAGTCACAATGGAATCTGAAACAGTTTGAGTGTCAGACAGCAATCTCTTATTTAATCTGAAGGATTAAAATCATTGGGGCATAAAGTCAGAGACTCTTTCAGTGCTGTCATTGTCAGAAAACAGAAAAACAGTAAGAGCTGAGCTTCCTCATGTGGTATCTACCTTATGAAATGTTGTAACCTCAGACTTCCCAGACTTGAAAGAGACTATTTTTGCACTTTTACAGTGTTTTGCTTTAATCACGTAATTGATGGTTTCACCTTTCAGTTCTCTTATTTCAGAGTTGTTAGAGGCTCTTGATGATGAGTTTTGGTATGCCTTGAGTCAGTTTTTAAATTAATCCTATCTGGAGTTTTAGCCCATGTGTAACCTACTGCTTCTATCATTGTGTTGATGGCTGTCTTAAGCTTCACAAAATCACAGAATGACAGAATTAACCAGGTTGAAACAGACCTTTGAGATCAAGTCCAACCTGTTACCCCACATCATGTAATCAACTAAACCATGTCACTAAGCACCACATCCAGTCTCTTTTTAAACAATTCCAGGGATTGGCAACTCCACCACCTCCCTCAGCAGCCCATTCCAAAGGCCAATCACTCTTTCTGCAAAGAACTTCTTCCTAACATCCTAACACCTACCCTGTCATAGCTTGAGACTGTGTCCTCTTGTTCTGTCACAAGTTGCCTGGGAGAAGAAACCAACTCCTACCTGGCGACAAACTCCTTTTAGGTAGTTGTAGAGAGCAATAAGGTCTCCCCTGAGCCTCCTCCAGGCTAAACACCACCAGCTCCCCTCAGCCCCTTCTCATGGGGATGTGCTCCAGGTCCTTCAACAGCCTTGCTGCCCTTCTTTGAATCTGTTTGAGCATCTCAACATCTTTCTTGAGTGGCCCAGAACTTTCTTATGCCCTTTACAAGTTCTGATTGATCTAAGGGCAATTGAATAACTACTTTTATGTCGTCCCTAGTTAGCATGACCTAAGTCAAACCAAAGGAAAATAGTTTATGGTTTGGTGGTAAGAGAAAGCAGTAGAAGCAAAGTGAAGTGAACATTTATAGTTATTTATGTCAACACTTGACACTCTGAGATGCAACTCTATTACAAAAATATTTAGTAGTAATAAAAGTTCCCTTCAGACATTTAAAGTAGTAGGAAGGAATACAATCTAGACACAACATAACTTATGTGAGGGATTTAACTGCATCTTGCAATGACATTATCAACTGGTTCTAGGAAATTGTCCATTTGTGTAAAAGCTAGACACTGAACAAAATTACCTTATTTGTCCTGGAACTATGCCAGGAATTGAAAGCATGCTGTATTTGAGAATACACTGGCAGAGTGTTAACTGCTTCATAGCTCTAATTGAAAGACCAGAACACGTAAGTTTCACAGAAAAAAAACCAACTCTGATGATGGTAAAATCTGTTTCAGTATATATCCTTATGAAATACATTCTAGAGCATTGAAAAGTTACCTGGTTTTGAAAGTGTGTATATCAGTATTCTTGTGGTGATCATTTTGAAGAGTGCTGATACAGGTGATGGATGCAGAATAATGATGCAGCCATTAATGTAAAGAAAACACCACTCAAATAATCTACACTGAAAGTGTTGTCACAGCTGCATTCTCACAAGCTTGAGAGTCCACAGTGCTACCATCACAGAATCACAGAAACATTCAGGTTGAAAAAGACCCTCAGGATCACCAAGTCCAACCACAACAGTACTCTACAACATTCACCCTAAACCACATCCCAAAGCACGACATCCATTTGACTTTTAAACTCATTCAAGGTTGGTGACTCAGCCACCTCCCTGGCCAGCCCATTCCAATGCCTGACACTCTTGCTGTGAATTTTATTTTGCAGTGTAAAAATGACACTCCTTCTATCACTGTGTTACTGAGAGATAGGATCCAGTCTTTCTAACAGACCTGAGGAGGTCCAAATGTGAGCTACTTTTATGGATGCTTATGAGACATTAATTGTCCCACCTTCTATGGGATTATCTTCTGTGAGACTATCCTCTCCATATAAAGTCCGATTCTCCCTGCCACGAAACTGGCTAAAAATCTTTTCATCAGAATGCTTTTTTCCTTGGAGTGTTGCTTTGTAAAAACTGCCATTTTTTGTAGCCATCTATGTAATGGCTTTGGGGAAAACCTTTTCTGCATTCCAACAAGTACTGCTGGTCATAATTTAAATAAAGTTGAGGGAGATGAGAAGAAGTATTGATATACCAAGGGTAATTTTTTACCATGTCCATATTGTTGCTGGAATTTTCTGATGCTGCTCTACTGTCATGCTTTGTGTTGCTGCTTCAGGAAACCTCTAGAGATGAACAGGACATGCAGTCCAGCTGGCTTAGTAGAATTCACACTTGATGTTCTTCAAGTTTTCTCATGGTGATCATTCTCCCTCCTAGTGGTTCTCTAAAAGAAAAGAACTCCAATCTAAGATTGCCATATCTCTACACAGAAGTTTGATTATTGTACAGACTGACACAGTCATCTCTTCAATCCTTGGATGGAGGAGACCTAGCCAGACACAGTATCATTTCCTTAACACCCAAGTGTAAGATCTTGAAGGCTGCAGATGTATTCCTTACTTTAACGTGAATTACGGCATGAAGCATGTCCAGCATGCAGAAGAAGCAAAGAGCACATTATTCTTAAAGTGCATCTTCTCTCATCACATCCCCTGGTCCTATCTGAGCCAGCAACAAGCTGGCACTGCAGACTGCACAGATTCTCCTCTACTACAAAGATAAAATAAATAATGGTACTGCGGAGGGCAAAGAAAGATGAGGCATTGAAAGTCAGAGAGAAGAAAGGTGAAATGCGGGGCAGGGAGGAAGATGGATTTTGGAGCAGAGTCTCTTGGGTAGCATGAGAATGTGAAAAGAAAATACAGGCAGGGCAATGAAGACAGCCCCACGTCTCAGGCATGGGCACAGCAGAGATGCTCTATTACCTCAACATCAGTTTCTCACACAGATAAGATAGATTTGGGAGTTAAGGCTGGAAGAAGCAGAGAGTAAAGGAGGGAATGATTAATGGTATTTAGATAGTGCATTGTGTACCTTGGCTACTGATGTAATTTTTAATACATGTGGGTGGAGAATGTTACTTAGAAGCTCTGGGTCAAATATGACAAGACTTTTGTGTAGGTATGCAAACTGCTGTAAGATAAATTAGTAATGTGGCAGGTGGGAGAATTGTCTGGTGTTAATCACTGCAGCTTCAGGGCCCTTTGAGTGTACTGTCACTTTAAACTAGTTCTGTTTATCATTTTCACTCCAAACAAGTTGTGTGTCTGACAGTTTTAAGCAGTTTGTCTTTGCACGTCCCTCATCATCATATTTAGTGACTCTATATCATTTCACTTGTTCCTCTTGTGACCAGAAGAAAATTCCTGTGCTCTTAGGATAAAGAAGAACAAAAAAGTAATAAAAGTCCAGATAACATCCACAGCCTTTTCCTTCATCCACTAAACAAGTCACCTTCTTGTAGAAGGAGAGCAGGTTTGCGAAGCAGGACCTGTGCTTCATGAGCCTGTGCCAGCTAGGCCTGATCACCTTATTGCCCTGCACATGCTGCACAGTGGTACTCAAGATGACCTGCCTCATGACCTCCCCCCGTGGTAATAGTGTAGCGAGATTCAGATCACATACAGATAAGACAAGGGAACCTGAAGCAGAATTCAGGACTTAGAAGCTAGCTCATGGAAATTTCCTTATATTTTCTGAGTCTTCTAGAAGGATTTATGTCTGAACCTTTACAACCAGTTAGTTGCTTTTTTCCAAAATTGAAAACATAATCCCCCTAAAACTAATCCTTTGGGAAGGCTTCTATCTGTGTTTGCCCCCAGTGGCTTCTCATGAATGCCTGTATCATTTACTGAAGAGTAAATTGTATTGTTTTATACTGGTTGTTATTTTCTCTAATTCGTTGCCAACTGGTATGGAAAGCACTATGTTACATATTTCATCTAGGGAAGTCCTGGGAATTCCCAGGAAGTTGCTGATAAGAGTGTAGTTCATCTACCAATGGAATAGCAATGTCATCCAGAACAAGCCTTCAAACATTGCACTTGTTACTTTCGAGACATTACAACCATGTGAATGGTGTTATATTTACCTGGGATAGAACAACCCCATAGATCAGTATAGGTTGGGGACCAACCTGTTGGAGAGCACTGAAAGGGACAAGCACCTGGGGATCCTGCCAGATAGATGGTTGACCATGAGCCAGCAATGTGCTCTGGTGGCCAAGAAGGCCAGTGCCATTCTGGGGTGTATTAGAAGGGCTGTGGTGAGTAGGCTGAGAGAGGTTCTCCTCCCACTCTGTTCTGCCCTGGAGAGTCCACATCTGGAATATTATGTCCAGTTCTGGCTTCCTGAGTTCTAGAAGGACCTCAAGGAACTGCTTGAAAGAGTCCAGTGCAGGGCCACAAAAACGATGAAGGGAGCAGAACATCTTCCTTACAAGGAAAGACTGAGGGAGCTGGGGCTCTGTGGCTTGAAGAGGAGACTGAGGGGTGACCTCATGAGTGTTTATAAATAAGTAAAGGGTGAGTGCCAAGAGTCAGGCTCTGCTCGGTGATGCCCCATGACAGGACAAGGGGCAATGGGTAGAAGTTGAGGCATAGAAAGTTCATGGAAACATGAAGACTTTTTTTTTTTCCACTATGAGGGTGAGAGAACACTGGAAAAGGCTGCCCAGGGAGGTTATGGAGTCTCCTTCTCTGGAGATGTTCAAGACCTGCTTGGATGTGTTCCTGTGTGATGCGGTATAGGTGGTCCTGCTCTGGCAGCGTGCTTGGACTGGATGACCTTTCAAGGTCTCTTCCAGCCCCCAGCATTCTGTGGTTCTGTGATAATCTGCGATCTAAAACCATAGTTGTACTTAAGTTCTTAGAGAGGCCAAAGCTTGAATAATTTCATATTTCATATGAAAGAAAAATCTTTAACACTATGGACTTCATCTTTAAATTAGCTGCTGCTGCTGTAATTCAATCCTTCTTGTCTTGAGTTTAAAATATTGCAACAGAGTCTTACAGAGTGTTAAAACTCAGGCCCCTACTTGTGAGAATCCTGATTTCCTCTACTTGTTTCACCCTGAATAATAAGGTCATTATTATCTTATTATCTCAAGTGAGTTCAAGGAAATTCTTGTCCATGTTTTTAACAAGTCAGCATCTTTATTCTGCTTCTGCTGCCACCACCACCAACATGAGGATACCCAGTTAAAAAGAGATTATCAGATCTTCCCCAGGAAGCTGAGTCTGTTGTTTTGAGGGGCAAATGTATCCGTAGAGCTGCCACAGAATGCACCTGTTCTCTTGACTATTGCAGGTGAAGTCATTAAACTATTAAATTAGTGCTTTCAATTTATATTTCTAGAGCAGTTCTAGTTAATATTCATGGTAATTTGTGGTAATATTACTTACTTAATTGATTCCTTGAATTGATTCAGGTGAGTACACTGACATTTTCAGTTCCTGGGCATGATACAGTGTCTTCAACACAGCCCATGCTGGAGTGTGATTGAATGTAGTGCCCTTTTAACAGAGCCTCCTCTTCTGCTGCTTTGTTACCTTATGCATAACAAACATTTGTCAGTTGTGGAACTAGCAGGCACCTTGCCAGCAGGAATCTGAAGCTTTACAGAGAAGTGTTCTGGCCCACTCAGTAGAAAAACTTCTGGAGCAGCTACAGAAGTTACAGCTTGCTGCAGTTTGATATCAAACTGTGGGCCACTTAGGGCTGTTCCAGGCAAGACTGGACGTGACACTTGGTGCCATGGTCTAGCCTTGAGCTCTGTGGTAAAGGGTTGGACTTGATGATCTGTGAGGTCTCTTCCAATCCTAATAATACTGTGATACTGTGTGATATTATCTGACATTCTCCCAGCTCTAGATTCCTATCACAGAGTCACAGGATGGTTGCTGTTGGAAGGGACCCTTGGAGATCATCCAGTCCAACCCCCTGCCAAAGCAGGATCGCCCAGAGGAAGTCATGCAGGAACATGTCCAGGTCAGGTGTGAATATCTCCAGAGATGGAAGCTCCACCACCTTTCTGGGCAGTCTGTTCCACTGCTCCCTCACCTTTAAATTAAAGAAGTTCCTTCAGGTTTTGCTGTGGTCCTGTACTGAAATATTCCAATCCTTGGACATTATAAGAACTTGCATTTACATGACTTTTGATTACTTACTTTATTCCAACTAATTGCAAAAGTTTTTAGCTTTGTTGTGTACTAACACAGGCTAATGATGGGGAAGGCAACATTTCATTTGCCCATAAAACTCACTGATGTACACAAACTTGAGAATTTTGCCTTTATGACACATTATATAGCTACTTTCCATATCATATTCTTTTATGATTTGTTTAGAGAAATACATTAGTAGAGAACATTGGCTTCATAAAAGTATGTAAGAGAGATCTTCATCTGCAAATGGAATGCAACCTGCAAACAGCAGGTTGTAAATCATTTATTACTTAGGGTCTTCTACATGAGCCTTATCTCAGACTTCTTGTGGTTTTTAAGATAATGTCAGCTTCTTATGTCAAGAAAATGTGATAGGCAAAGGGGAAGACTTTTTGAAAAGCATAATCTTTTAGAAAGACTACAGGAGCAATGTTCTTTGCCAGACTCAGAGAGATGAAAGCCAGAGACACATTTTCAAGGGCTTTACAAATTTGGAGCAACTACTCAAGTTTAAAACTCCCAGGCCTTGATGACTAATGGGAGAGTGTTCTGAATCTACTAAACTTTCTGAAGAATCTTGAAGTGTTTGGAATCACTTAAATCAGACTTCTATGCTTTAATGATTTCTTGCAAATGACAGAAATAGGGAATATGCAAAGCTTAAACTAGCCTAATAATTTCCTGTCACAAGGATGAAGACAGTATAACCATTAACTTGAGGTAAAAAGGCAAGTCTAGTGAATGTATGGTAACCAGCTACATGTCAATGAGCTTCCCAAGGGGATACTCAAATACCAAAACAAAGAAAAATAGGATGAAAAGAGGCTTTTTAAAATCAGTCCAAGCTATAAGATCAAGATAAGCTTTCAATTCCTAAAATACTGTGAGAAGAAAAGGTGAAGATAACTCCAGAGCTGAAAAAAAAAGGTGGTCTTCGTTACTTCTCTTTACTCAACTTGTTTTTGCAAGGAAGGCAGGAAGAGAGGACAATCACAGAGTGTCAAAATGAGCCAAATATCCAAGCTGGCATTATTTCTTCAGATGAGAGGTGTCAGTTAGGTTGTGAGATCCCAGAAGAGTTTGCCAAAGCACAGTACAGGAGTTAAGAAACTCCCTTTAATAACTGTAGTATGATATAAAAGATGCCACTTTGATCATTATTGACAAAACTACCTTTTGGAAGCTGGAACATGTCCAGAGAAGGGCAACAAAGCTGGTGAAAGGCCTGGAACACAAACCCTATGAGGAGAGGCTGAGGGAGCTGGGGTTGTTTAGCCTGGAGGAGGCTCAGGGATGACCTCATTGCTGTCTACAACTACCTGAAGGGAGGTTGTAGCCAGGTGGGGGTTGGTCTCTTCTCCCAGACAACCAGCAGCAGAACAAGGGGACACAGTCTCAAGTTGTGCTGGGGGAAGTCTAGGCTGGATGTTAGGAGGAAGTTGTTGGCAGAGAGAGTGATTGACATTGGAATGGGCTGCCCAGAGAGGTGGTGGAGTTCCTGGAGGTGTTCAGGAAAAGCCTGGATGAGGCACTTAGTGCCATGGTCTAGTTGACTGGCTAGGGCTGGGTGCTAGGTTGGACTGGATGATCTTGGAGGTCTCTTCCAACCTGGTTGATTCTATGATTCGATGAACTTAATTTGCTGAGTTAGTTCTCTGAATGCCTCCTTCAGAGTGACTGCCTTACACAGTTCCATGGATGCTTTGGAGAACACTACTTGGAAATAGCAAATGGACAGACATGTGCCTCAATAGGCATTCAGAGATGTCATTAGGATTTGGTCTGCTTTCTTGCTTCTCTGGATGATGCTGTTCCATGGGCTTGAATAGAATTACTCTGCAGGGTGTTAACATACTCCCATGCCTATTCAAATCAGCCGAGAAAAAATCCAGATAAATTCAGAATGTACAGTAAGGACTGCTCTATTCTTCATAAATTTTACTTCCTTGATTGTACTGCATATGTTTTTCAAGATGACAGATAGCCAAATTAGTATTGCCTTTTAGATGAGTCAAGCAGTACAATCCTCCACAGCATTATTGTGCACTATTCTTTTATGCAGATTGTTTCATCAATATGCAAGAAGTTATGTTTTGAGGTGCATCATGCAAAAACATTGTCAATTGCCTTGCATGAAGAGGAAAGGTCTCTCAGGTTCCTGTTGCCAGATTCACCCAATAAAAAAAGCTGAGTTTTTGTTTAGTTTTGTTTTATCTGAAAGGATTTGGTTTATCTGCAGAAGGAGGCTATTTCTTCTCAATAAGATAAAGATAGATTAAAATTATGTTGAACCATACAGATCTTTTCAGACTTTCTGGAACCAAACAATAAGGCAATCCCCAAGGAACTGTCGTGCATATTGGACATTGCAGTGGAACAAGCAGATATCACAGAATCAGAGAATATTAGGAGTTGGAAGGCACCTCCAAAGATCATCCAGTCCAAGTTGTCTACCAGAGTAGGATCACCTAGAGCAGATCAGACAGGTTTTGAATGTCTCCAGAGAGCGTGACTCCACAGCCACCCTGGGCAGCCTGTTCCAGTGTTCCCTCACCCTCACAGTGAAAAAAATTCCTCCTCATGCTTACATGAAAGTTCCTGTGCCTCCATCCTATTGCTCCTTGTCCGGTCATTGGGCATCACCAAGCAGAGCCTGACTTCCATCCTCTCGACACTCACCCTTTACATATTTACAGATACTCATAAGGTCACCCCTCAGCGGTCAGGGCTACTCCACAGCAGTAATTTAGCATCTCTTCTCAAGTCAGGGCTGGGGATCTTCTACGCCACAGTCATCCTCCAATGCTACTCAGGGTCAAAGTCAACTTTATTTGGCCTTTGTGGAGCTTATGATGCTCTGGTATACTAAAGGAGGATCATTTGCACATGATCTGTCATCGTGTGGCAAGATGTGGCGCTGCGTGGATTATGTGGTAGGCTCAGGGTCCAGAGGACACAGGGCTCAGAAGCAGGTTTTCCTGAACCACTCAAGTTACACTGGGACATTCTGGCCCCCTTTTGCTTTAGGATATTATAGGTAAATAAATTATCCTGTGCAATCATTGTTTGCTGTGGTAGAGCCTTTGAGGCAGGACAAGATGCAGAGGTGGCTGTAAAAGCAATCAGGATGTGCCATGCAGGGACTGCAGTGGTGCAGAGTTCGAAGGATCATGATGGGAAGCGTTGAGGCACAAAGTAACTCAGCAAGCTGGTGATGATGGTAGGCCAAGAAAATCATATCTTGCAGAAAGGGGGCAGGAAGCAAATATTTGGTGAGTTTGCTTTTGCTGTGTAGTTCAGAGAAACGTGAGAGAAAGTGCAAGAAAAGAGCAAATAGCAGGGGCGAGAAACTGCTGGAAGTAAGTGAGGAGTTAGAAGAGTCAGGGGGGAAAGGAGGGATTGTGGTGGGCAACAAGAAACTGCCTGTCAAAGAACAACAGAAGTAGAACACAGAAGGGTGAAGAGTGTTTGAGGTGGCACACATCAGGAATAGAGACCAAGGGAGTGAAAATAGATCGGTTTCCTGACTTTCTTAAGGCATAAAGGACATTGTGGCTTCTGTTGCAGTGTTTGCTAGGGCTGTGATGGCAACGGCTGGCTTCATGTACTTCTTGGTGGTGTTTGTTGCTGAGACAAGGGAGAAAAGTGAGGCCAGTGTAGGTGCACAGAGCCTGGAAGGCATTAGTGGTGCTTCTGCTATGACGTACTTCCACCGTTTGCTAGGGCATTGGCAGTGACCACGGCATGTCTGTTTCCCAGTGTCTGTGTCCAGCTGCCTAAATATCTGTTCCACTGAAACCCCGCAGGGACACAGGGTCCAGTGCTAATGGGTGAGTGACGTGGGCTCAGAAGTTTGTAGGACTTTATCAGGGTCAGTGCCAAGTACACATACAGTTTAGAAGCAGTCACCTTCCTTTGGGGCCAGCAGTGTCACAAATCACCATCAGGCTCCTAGTGACTCCTGTGGTTATAGACATGGACTCCTTGGAGGCAACTAAGTTTATCTGAGAAAGGATCATCTTCTATTCCACCATCTGGCTGGGTTTAGCTCCTTTTAGCAGATTTCTGCATTGATTTACTTGTATATGGGCCTCCAACCTCATTCTGGTGGTTCATAACTTCTGTCATCGCTTATAAAGAAGTGTTGCCTATAACTTCTCACTACTTTTGTTCCTTTTTGAACCTTCAGGAGGTTTAAAGGGCTTAAAATATCTTAGTGACTGAGTTCTGCTCTGTATCCCAGTTATGTCAGAGTAGGTCTTGGAGACAAAGTGAGAACAATGTATATAGACACAGTGCAGACAGCATTGCCTTACTCCAGATCAACCTTTCAGATCCTATGAATAGCAAGGAAGGGAAAAATGAGATACTTTGCAGTGAATGGCAGGTGAAGGTCAAGTACAAATGCACACAACACACACCCATACACTTTCTTTCATGCTTTTGTTTCTTCTCTTCTGCTTGACACATTGATCATGGCAGTGTGTGGGACTTGTCTCTAAAGGAGAAAGTCCACGGAATCAGAGAGGAAGTGCTTTTGCCAAGAATACATTTCAACTCATTCCTTTACTGATTGAGTAGGATTATGATAGCTACTCAGCATTACAATAAGATGAAATATTTCAAGCCAGTGCTATTTAAATTAACACTAATGTTATCCTCCTGCTCTATGGAACAACAAAAAAAGTATTTATTAGTGCTTTAGGTAGAGAAGAGCTGAGATCAAATATGCCCTTTATATGTAGAACCCCTGTCAACATCAATACATATAACAAAGTTAATTCTTGCTATGTCCCAGATTCTTACATAGGTTTCTTCTTTCAGTCAGCTTCAACAGATTGACTGGCATCAAATGCTTTGTTAGTAAAAGGAAGTTGTAGCCAGATGGTGGTTGGTCTCTTCTCCCAGGCAACCACTTGCAGAACAAGGGGACACAGCTTCAAGCTGCACCAGGTGAGGTTTAGGCTGGATGTTAGGAAGAAGTTCTTCAACTGAGTGATTGGCTGTTGGAATGGGCTGCCCTGGGAGGTCGTGGAGTCACCATCCCTGGAAGTGTTCTAAAAGAGATTGGATGTGGCACTTGGTGCCATGGTTTAGTTGGTTAGATGGTGTTGGGTGATAGGTTGGACTTGATGATCTCAAAGGCCTTTTCCAACCTGATTAATTTTGTGATTCTGATCCTGTGATTCTTTGAAGACTGGTAACCACCACATCCATTGGCTTCCAGACAAGAATGGAGTTTTAATTCCCTTAGCAGTATTCCCAGTCATCTTCCAGTTCTGCATGAACACTGCCTGGGGTTTGAGATTCACCTGCGGATTCCAGACTACTAACGCATACATGCATGATGTACAAGATTCTGTGTAAAACTCCCTATTAATTATACCAGAAACAAAATGGTTTGTGACTGAAATGCAGTTTGTTTCACACATAAAAATTCTTACGTTTTCTTCCACCAAACCAGATTTCCTCACTTCTTCTTAACCATCAGAAAAGAAGTATCATCGAGTCAGTCATCAGCAAGTTTGCAGATGACACTAAGCTGGGGGCAGATGTGGCTGGGTTGGAGGGCAGAAGGGCTTTGCAGCAGGACCTTGACCACCTGGACAGATGGGCAGAGTCCAATGGGATGGGGTTCAATAGCTCCAAGTGCAGGGTGCTGCTCTTTGGCCACAACAACCCCATGCAGAGATACAGGCTGGGGTCGGAGTGGCTGGAGAGCAGCCAGACAGAGAGGTATCTGGGGGTGCTGATTGATGCCCGCCTGAACATGAGCCAGCAGTGTGCCCAGGTGGCCAAGAGAGCCAGTGGTATCCTGGCCTGCATCAGGAATGGTGTGGTCAGCAGGAGAAGGGAGGTCATTCTGCCCCTGTACTCTGCACTGGTTAGACCTCACCTTGAGTACTGTGTTCAGTTCTGGGCCCCCCAGTTTTGGAAGGACATTGAGATGCTTGAGCGTGTCCAGAGAAGGGCAACGAGGCTGGTGAGAGGCCTTGAGCACAGCCCTATGAGGAGAGGCTGAGGGAGCTGGGATTGTTTAGCCTGGAGAAGAGGAGGCTCAGGGGTGACCTTATTGCTGTCTACAACTACCTGAGGGGTGGTTGTGGCCAGGAGGAGGTTGCTCTCTTCTCTCAGGTGGCCAGCACCAGAACAAGAGGACACAGCCTCAGGCTACGTCAGGGGAGATTTAGGCTGGAGGTGAGGAGAAAGTTCTTCACTGAGAGAGTCATTGGACACTGGAATGGGCTGCCCAGGGAGGTGGTGGAGTCGCCGTCCCTGGAGCTGTTCAAGGCAGGATTGGACGTGGCACTTGGTGCCATGGTCTAGCCTTGAGCTCTGTGGTAGAGGGTTGGACTTGATGATCTATGAGGTCTCTTCCAACCTTGGTGATACTGTGATAGTACCTACTGGAAAAATTAAATCTCCCTCCTCATATTCCTGTGGCTCAGCATTTCTGGCTAAACCAACCATTCCCCTCTTGAATTGTCTAAATGATCTTTAAGATAATTTTTTGAAACCATTTACTTAGCACTGCCAATTCCATCACTCAACCATGTCCCTAAGCACACCCTTTATATCTCCAGGGATGATAACTACTTACTGGAACAGCTTATTCTAGTGCCTCACAACCCTCTCAGTGAATAAGTTTTCCCAATATTCAGTCTAAATCTCCCCTGGTGCAAGTTGAGGCCATTTCCTCTTGTCATATCACTTAGTACTTTGAACAGACCAACACTTACTTTTCTGCAGCCTCCTTTTGGGTAGTTGTAAAAATCAATAAGGTCTCCCCAGAATCTCCTTTTCTCCAAGCTAAAGAACATCAGTGCCCTCAATTGCTCTTCATTAAAACTCATGCTCTAGATCCTTCACCACCTTCATTGCCTTTCTCTGGACCCCACTTCAGGACCTCAATGTCTTTCTTATTATGAGAGCCCCAAAACTGAATGCAGCCTCACTGATGTTGTAGAGTAAAGGGGGACAATCACTTCCCTAGCCCTCCTGGTCACACTGCTTCTGATACAAGCTAAGATGTCATTGGCCTTTTTGGCCACCTCAGCATAATGCTGAGCATAATGCTGATTCATATTTAGCTGACTGTCAACCAGCACCCACAGCTGCTTTTATGCCAGGCAACTTTCCAGCCACTTTGCCCCAAGCCTGTAGTGTTGCAAGAGGCTGTTGTGATCCAAGTGCAGGACCTGACACTTGGCCTTGTTAAATCTCATACAAGTGACCTCAGCCCATAGTTCCAGCCTGTCCAGGTACCTCTATAGAGCATTCTTACCCTCAAACAGATCAACATGCCCTCCCATCTCAATGTCATCTGCAAACTTACTGAGGGTACCCTTGATCCCATCATCCAGATCACTGATAGAGATATCAGATTGATCTGGGCCCAGTGCTAAGCCCTGTGGAACACCACTTGTGACCAGCCACCAACTGGAATTAACTCCATTTACTACTAGTCTTTGGGCCTGGCCAACTGTCTGGTTTTTAGTCCAGCAAAGCATGCACCCATCCAAGCCAAAGCAGCCAGTTCCTCCAGGAGAATGCTGTGAGAGTAACCTTGTCATAGAATGAGATCATTTTGATCAGACAGGACCTGCCCCACTTAAACCCATGCTGACCAAGCAAGAACACCTGGTTTTTGTGTGTGTGCCATGGAGTGTCACTCAAGATGATCTGCTCTGTGACCTTCCGTGGCACTGAGGCCAAACTGACTGGCCTACAATTTCCTGGATCTTTCTTACAGCACTTTTTGTAGATGGACATCACATTTGCTAAATTCCAGTCAGTTGAGATCTCCCCAGTTAGCCTGGACTGATGGAAAATGATAGAGATTGGCTTGGTGAGCACTTGCATCAGCTCTCTCAGCAGTATTCTTGGGTGTATGCTATCCAGCTCCATAGACATGGGTATGTCTTAGTGGTGTGGCGGATCACTGATCATTTCTCTTTGGATTATGAGGCCATCATTCTGCTCTTCATCTCTGTCTTCCAGCTTAGAGGTCTAGGTATCCGAATTAAAACTGGTCTTACTGTTAAACATTGAGGCAAAGAAAGCATTTCCTCAACCTCCATCCCTATGCTTCCACCTGCATCCAATAAAGAATGGAGAATCTCCTTAGCCCTCCTTTTGTTGATAATGTATTTATGGAAACATTTTTTATTGTCTTCTGCCTGTTCTTCTGCTGTCAGGTAGTAATAACAATTTTCCTGAACTGTTTGCTGGCACCTAGGAAACAAATGGTAAACAGAAGCTTAAATCTATCACTTATGTATTTGGAGAGAGCATGCACAAGGTCTGGCTCTCATTCTTGTCCCAAAGGAAAACAAGGCTTCAGCTGTGACTAGCACCATTGCTAGAAAAAAACGATCTCTAAGCTTCTTAGAATCATAGAATCAACCAGGTTGGAAGAGACCTCCAAGATCATCCAGTCCAACCTAGCAGCCAGCCCTATCCAGTCAACTAGACCATGGCATTAAGTGCCTCAGCCAGTCTTTTCTTGAAGACCCTCAGGGACGGTGCCTCCACCACCTCCCTGGGCAGCCCATTCCAATGCCAATCACTCTCTCTGTGAAGAACTTCTTCCTAACATCCAGCCTATACCTACCCTGGCACAACTTGAGACTGTGTCCCCTTGTTCTATTGCTGGTTGCCTGGGAGAAGAGGCCACCCCCCACCTGGCTACAATGCCCCTCCAGGTAGTTGTAGACAATAATAAGATCACCCCTGAGCCTCCTCTTCTCCAGGCTAAACAACCCCAGCTCCCTCAGCCTCTCCTCATAGGATTTGTGCTCCAGGCCCCTCACCAGCTTTGTTGCCCTTCTCTGGACATGTTCCAGCACCTCAACATCTCTCTTGAATTGAGGGGCCCAGAACTGGGCACAGCACCCAAGGTGTGGCCTGACCAGTGCTGAGTACAGGGGAAGAATAACCTCCCTTGTCCTACTGGCCACACTGTTCCTGATGCAGGTCAGGATGTCATTGGCTCTCTTGGCCACCTGGGCACACTGCTGGCTCATCTTCAGCTTACTATCTATCAGTACCCCCAGGTCCCTTTCCTCCTGGCTACTCTCCAGCCACTCAGTTCTTATTTTAGGCACAAGACATGTTTAAATCACAGAGCACAGAGAATCTGCTGGAGATCTCAATCAACAGCCTCTCACAAAACATCAGGAGCTGAGGGTTATACTCTTGCTTGTGACTCTCACATTCTTACTCTCTTCCTTTGGTGAAATCCAGGCTTTACATGCAGAGCAATCACCTGTACCTCCAAACCCAACCTAGCCCAGTGAGTTAGGGTGTATTCTTTTCTTCTGCCTTGCACACCTCATCTGCTTTCAGGGAGCTCACACTGAACTTTTTCTGTGTGATCAAAGATGATAAAAGCAAGTTTCCCAAACTCTTTAAGACATTTTAGAAATCACAGAATCATTCCTGTCCTCATTCATTCAGGATTTTGTTAAAATATCCACTTCAAACTGTGTTCATTATTGGTGCCTGTTAAACCAGAAGGTTCTGCTTCTTTATCCAGATAGCAGAACAGTTTCCTTTCACCTGTTTGAATTTTATGTGCTCTCCACTTCATGACACCACAATCAGGAAAAGATCTCTCATACTCTTCAGCAAGTATGCACCATGAGAATGCAAGTATGCATGGGAATGTTTGAGAATAGGGTACGTGCAGCTTTTGACAAATAAATGAGGTACTAAATCCACTTTGCTTCCCCATAACCTTCAAACCAAAAGGCAGTCAATACTCTCAACACTTTCTTGGTAGATTGTAAATTTGATATCACACTTCTGAAAGGAAGAACAGTTTTTGTGTCTAAAGTAAAATATAGCTGAATGCTCTAAATTTTGCCAGTGCATAATGACTGGCATTTCAAATGTTGTGTCCAGTTCTGGGTTCCTCAATTCAAGAAGGACCCCAGGGAACTGCTTGAGAGAGTCCAGTGCAAGGCCACAAAAATGATGAGGGAAGTGTAACATCCCCCTTAAGAGGAGAGACTGAGGGAGCTGGGGCTCTTTAGCTTGGAGGGGAGGAGACTGAGAGGTGACCTCATCAGTGTTTATTCATAGAATCATAGAATCAGTCAGATTGGAAGAGACCTCCAAGATCATCCAGTCCAACCTAGCACCCAGCCCTAGCCAGTCAAATAGACCATGGCACCAAGTGCCTCAGCCAGGCTTTGCTTGAACACCTCCAGGGACAGCGACTCCACCACCTCCCTGGGCAGCCCATTCCAATGCCAATCACTCTCTCTGCCAACAACTTCCTCCTAACATCCAGCCTATACCTCCCCCAGCACAACTTGAGACTGTATCCCCTTGTTCTGTTGCTGGCTGCCTGGGAGGAGACCAACCCCCACCTGGCTACAACCTCCCTTCAGGTAGTTGTAGACAGCAATGAGGTCAGCCCTGAGCCTCCTCTTCTCCAGGCTAAACAACCCCAGCTCCCTCAGCCAGTGCCAAGAGACTGGAGCCAGGCTCTGCTTGGTGATGCCTGATGACAGGACAAGGGGCAATGGGTGGAAGTTGAGGCATAGGAAGTTTCAGGTATACACAAGGGGAAACCTTTTCACTGTGAGCGTGACAGAACACTGGAACAGGCTGCCCAGGAGTGTTGTGGAGTCTCCCTCTCTGGAGATATTCAAGACTTGCCTGGACGCATTCCTGTCTGATGTGGTATAGGTGATCCTGCTCTGGCAGTGTGGTTGGACTGGATGATCTTTCAGGGTCCCTTCCCTGTGATTCTATGATTCTGTGTAAAGAAACGCAAGATGTTGTCCCAGGGCTGGTGATGCTCAAGTGGGAATTCAGAAAGGTGGCTGAGAAAATTCTGAGACACAGTCACTGGGTTAAACAATTGTATCTTACTCCTGAGACACTTTCCTGCTTGAATTTGACCTGGCATTCCAAGGAAACTGACCTGACCAAATATGTGCCTATACTAAGCTGGTAGTGTGAGAAGCAAAGCCAGCATCTCACAGCTGAATTTCTCAATGCCTATGCATGTCTCTGTGTCTGTGAGTATGTGTCTGTCTGTCTGTGAGTGGTTAAAAATGTCGAGTTCACAAGACAGCACTTTTCCCTCACTGTGAATGTGCACAGCACATCATAAGTTACAACAGATTTCTCCACTCAGGGCAATCATATGACATAGTGTGAGCTCATTATTGTGCCAGGCAGTACTGCCTTTACTTTGCTGTGGGTGCAATTACACATGTGGCCTTCTCTTACGAACACAGGGAAACCAAACGAGCAGGGTGTTTGTGTGACTACTCACTTCTGACACAGTCATCACTTCTCTGTGCGTTGCTTTCAGCAGGGAAGGAAAGCAAAGTCAGGCATGATTTACAAACTTGACATTTCTCCAGGGGCAAGACATTTCACACTGTGAGTAAGCTATACATATATAAATCAGTTCCCAGACAAACTAATGACTCAAGAGAAGTTTGGAATTTAGGTGATAAGCTTTCTACCCAGCATCAAAACTTGGTGACACTTTTCTTCAGACCACCTGCTCCCTGTGCAGTCTCCCAGCAGAGCATTTACCTGTCCACTTACTTCAGGACTCACGTGAAAGCTAAATATAGCTCAGTTATAAGTGTTTGTGTTTGAAACACCTGCACAATTGGATACAAAACAAATGCACTCCAGCAAAACACACACAAAACAGAGAAACCCGTGACACAGCACCACAAGCTGCAATCTTGTGGTGCTTGGAACACGAAAAAATGCTTTTTAATGGGAGTGTGGTCAAAGAGGTTAATGAGAGATGTTGTGGAGCCATCATCATTCCAGAGGCTCACCATCTGATTAGACGCAGCTGTGGGCAACCAGGACCAGGCACTAGGTGACTCTACTTGACCAGGTGGGTTGGACCAGATGATCTCACAGAATCACAGAATTGTTATGGTTGGAAGGAACCTCAAAGATCATCCAGTTCCAACCCCATTGCCATGGGCAGGGACACCTCACACTACATCAGGTTGCTCAGAGCCCCATCCATCCTGGCCTTAAAAACTTCCAAGGATGGGTCCTCCACCACCTCCCTGGACAACTTGTTCCAGTGTCTTACCACCCTCATGGTGAAGAACTTTTTCCTAACATCCAATCTAAATCTACCCACTTCTGGAAGCTTCAACTATAATTCTGATATCAGATTTTTCTGACTGTAGTTTAGTGACAGAGAGATTGGCTCAGCTCTTGAAGATTTGCTGGCCTTTGCTCTTGTTTTCAGGTTCCTTTCATTACTTACAAGGCTGTATAGCATTCGGCTAGAAGCATATTCTGTTGTAATGTTTTCTGTAGTAACTAATTGTCATTTGCATTGGACATGACTCAGACCTCAAAGGCATTTAACCAAAGCTTGCAAGCATCTTAGACAGAAACTATGTAAAATAACTTGTTGCTCTGTGAATCCATGATGCACTCTGAACATTCATCTGTCCACACATTCTGCTCTTCATTTAAAATTCTAAGTGTTGGGGTATTTTTAGTTCTTCTTCATTACCACTTGCAATGGTAAATGACCTAATATTCACTAAATACCTTGTCCTCTGCACAAGCAGAGAAGTAGATACATCTATCATACCAAAAAAAAAAAGGTTACTGCCATGACTGAAAACACTTTTAATATAGCTTAGAAAGAGAACAAAAACTCATTCTAGTTAAAGGAGAAAATCAGTGGTAGCTTGCTCTGATTTACTTTTTTTCACTTTTACATGTGTGATTATTTCTTTGAAAGATGGCTGTTATCTCCCCATTTTAGTTCAAAATAAATATCTCCTACACTGGATATCCAAAGAGCCTCTGCTGATTCCTCAGAAGAAGTCATTTCTCTAAGTTAGCTGACCAGTTTTGGCAGACTGCCCTGCACCTCAGTGGAGGAGGTCCTCTCTGTCTGCTTCTCTCAAAGCACCCATTTACAAAAAGCTAATGTCAGGATGGCTCCACTGGTCAGAGCATTGGATCATCGCAGGCTGAACCCTATTGCTGCTGATTGCCAGCACCCAAAGAAGAGCAGAAGCAGGTAATTTTACTATTCAAACACTTTCCCATCCTCCAGCAGTTTGAGAAATAAGGACTTGCTCACTCAGAGAGGATGGAAATACTTTGTGGCTGCCAGTGGTTTTTCCATAAGTTTTGTCCAGTTGCTATCTGAACTCCATAAAGTTCTAGGTTGGCCAGGCATCTGCTGCTTCATTATGTTGGATGAATCAAGACCTAGGACTCTTTTTATATTGAACCTACCACCAACTAGTTTCTTGCAGTGCCTTTCCTTTTTGTACTGAAAAAGACACTGAAGAAATGTTTCCACAATGCTCATGATTTCAGAAACTGATGTAATATTTCAGAGAGTCACAGGACATTAGATGTTGGAAGGTCCCTTCAGAGATCATCAAATCCAACCCCCCTGCCAAAGCAGGATCCCTTAGGGTATGCACAGGAATGCATCCAGGCAGGTTTTAAAAGTCTCCAGAGGAGACTCCACAACCTCTCTGGACAGCCTGTTCTGATGCTCTGTCACCCTCACTGTGAAGAAGTTTCTGCTCATGGTGAGATGAAACCTTCTACGTTCCGGTTTGTATCCATTATTCCCTGTCTTATTACTGTGCACCACCAAAAAGAGATTGCTCTCGTCCACTTGACATCCCCCTCCAGATATTTATGGACACTGTTCAGATCCCTTCTCAGTCTTCTATTCTCCAGACTAAACAGCCCCATGCTTTCGGTCTCTCTTCATAGCAAAGATGTTCAAGTCCCCCCAGTCATCCTCATGGCTCTCTGTTAGACTCTCTCCAGCAGGTCCCTGTCTCTCGAACTGGGGAGCCCAAAATTTGACAGAGCATTCCAGGTATGGTCTCACTGGGGCAGAGTAGAGGGGGAGAAAACAACCTCCCTAGACCTGCTGGATACACTTTGCTTGATGCACCTCAGGATGCCATTGGCTCTCTTGGCCACAAAGGCACATTGCTGTCCCATGCAGAACTTGCTGTCCACCACGACTCCAAGGAGCTGCTTTCCAGCAGGACAACCCCCAACCTGTACTGGCGCCTGTTGTTACACCTGCCCACATGCAGGACCTTGCACTTGTCCTTATTTAACTTCATGAGATTTGCCTTCAAACAGCTCTCCAGCATGTCAATTTGATCATACTTTGTACAGAATATATTCTATAGTTTGACAATTTTTATGGCCATTTTCTACAACTTTCCCATAATTGACTAATCCATTTTGAAATGAAAGAACCAAAACGTAGCATAAAGCTTCAGACAAAAGCACATCAATTGACAGTGGATTAGACGTTTTCTTCTGTTCCTTTTCTAATCACCCTTAACATTTAAAAGGCTCAAAAGCCTTTTGACTGATTCTGATACTTAAGGTAATGTTTTTCTGGGATCATTTTAAGGCCAAAATCTTGTTCCATTTTGTGGCCCACCACTATGTATGTAAGTTCGCAGCTATTTTTCCTCTGTGTGTCTATATTGAATTTCATCTGCCTTTTTTATCACTCAGTTATTCAAAGTCACAATGGTCTTCTGTAATTCCTCACATTTAGCCCATCTCTGTGTAATGATTGTCTTGTATAATGCCTCCAGAGGCACTTGACACCTCACTATTTACGCTTTTTCCCAGATCACTGTGAATACCTAGGAAAATAAAGGCACCAGTGGACCTGCAGTAATAACCTACTGTGAAAATTAACCACCTATTCCAACTCTGCTTCTTATTTTTGATCAGCCACTTGCTCATGTGATAATTTCCCCTTTTGTTTCTCAGAGTCTTAGTTTTAAATCCTCTTGGAAACACAACTTGTCACTCAGTCTAAGCCAGCTTCCAGAAGATGATAGGGTCATTCAATACAAAAAGCAAAGGATATGTTTTGCCCTGGATTTGACTTTAGCCCAAACGATTGCATGTTGACTGTGTGTGTTTTCATGAGTGCTGGTGGCAGTGTGTGCTGGGCACATGCAGCCAGGTCAGGAACAGTACCTTCCCTGTGCTGCTTTGAAATGACTCTAAAATCCACAGACATTTATATTAGAAAATATTAAATTGGACAGAACTATGGATAAACTTCATGACTAGTAAGGGAATAATGTGTTCAGAATAATAGATAGCAAATTCATTATATGCAAACACAGCCAGTGTGGAATAAGCAATGCTACAGTATCACCAAGTGCCCCCCATCTCTGATGAGGACCTCTGAATCTAACTACTGCCAGCAGCAGGTTGACAGCAGCTTGCTGAAGGCCAAATGACAAGGTCACAGAATCACAGAATCAATCAGATTGGAAAAGATCTTCAAGATCATCAAGTCCAACCTATTACCCAACACCATCTAATCAACTAAACCATGGCACCAAGAGCCACATCCAGTCTCTTTTTAAACACTTTCAGGATGGAGACTCCACCACCTCCCAGGGCAGCCCGTTCCAATGCCAGTCACTCTTTCTGTGAAGAGCTTCTTCCTGACACCCAGACTAAACCTTTCCTGGCACAGCTTGAGACTGTGTCCTCTCATTCTGTCACAAGTTGCCTGAGAGAAGAGACCAACCCCTAACTGGCTACAACCTCCTTTCAGGTAGTTGTAGAGAGCAGTAAGGTCTCCTCTTAGCCTCCTCTTCTCCAGCCTAAACACCCCCAGCTCCATCAGCTGCTCCTTGTAGGTCTGTGCCCCCTCACCACCCTTATTGCCCTTCTCTGGACACATTCAAGCATCTCAACATCTTTCTTAAATTGAGTGGCCCAGAACTGGACACAGGTCAGGGAGGTGCTTGAGATCTCTCATTCTTCATGTGGAAACTTAGACCCTTCCAGATTGGTCCAAGGAACCCAAGAGGATAAGGAGCTGAGCAAAGAGGTCTGGCAAGACCTCAGATCCTCAGAATGGGTGGGACGTGCAGGCAGCGGCAAGAAAGACATTGCAGGCTACAGTCACCATTGTGAGAGAGGGAGGCACTTGGTGGCACGCTTTAGCTGATGTCGTGGTGTTAGGTCATAGGCTGGACTTGATGATCTCAGAGGTCTTTTCTAGCCTCAATGATTCTGTGATTCTCTAAGTTAAGGCCTAACTGGGCCATAACTGGAAACAGAACATAAACACTCCCTGTTTTCATGATTTGTTAGATTCTTGGGATTACAGTGGATAATCAGGCATGTAGGTTGAAAAAATTCATGTGTGGGAATTTCCCAGTCCTTCATTAGCAGGAAAAATCTAAATTAGTAGGAATATGCTCTTCACTTCGGTCTTTCAGGTCCATATGTGTTGTGTCTTTGTGTACACAGTACACCAGCTTGCAGGCAACAACTTCTTTTAATGCTCATTTTATAGAAATAATTTGAGTTACATTTCCTCCATGGAAAAAATATTAGTAAAAATTAATTCTCCCCCGCCCCAATCCTACCTTTCTACTAAGTAGGGAATTAATTGTAATTGAGCTTTGCCCTTATAGCAATGCTTTAGCTTGGAATAATGCAATAAAAGCAACAGAGGGTGTTCTGTGATGGCACAACACAATGGCTTCAGATGACTCATATCCCATTTGTTTGAGATGCTGTTTTATCTTACAAAGACAAAGACTGAAGGCATCCAGTCAGACTTCACATCAGTTTGGTTAAAAAAGTTTCAGGCTGAAAATGAGTCACCAGAAATTCAATCAAAATATAAAACCTTTCCACTTGAAATCAAGTTTCTGTAATAGGCAACGTAACTTTGCTCTCCTCTTCCACACTAACTGCAGCTCTGATCAGTTATTTTGGGAAAACTATGGGAAATTGACAGATTTGGGGGGAAAATAAACAGTGTACAAAATCAGTGTACAAAAATACATTTACAAGAATAACTTTCTTAAGTAAAAAAAGGCAATTGTGTAAGCATTCGTCTGTAAGCAGTGTAAACAAGCATTAAGTACTCTTGCCTCTATTAATCCCAAAATAGACATTTGCAAACAGAAAGTTTGGACTGCTCTATTTCGGTTGCTCTGTTTTGCTGCAAAGGTATGGCTCCAAAATTTTTAATTCTGGAGTGCAAAATATTGGTATATTAAAACAAAAAAGGACTTAAATCTATTTGACACATAAAATGCTGGGAACTAGATGATCCTTGAGGCCCCCTCCAACCCTGAGAGTTCTGTGATTCTGTGACACAATCTAGGCTGCCTGGCACCTCTGAGAATTCATCGCCTCCCAGTTTTTTTGCAGAGGCAATATCTTTAGTCTGGATGAAAAGCAGGATTTCCTGGCCTACACTATCATCAGCTGTGTATAACATCACTTTGCAGGCTTTACAGGTTACCTAGAGCCAGACAAAACCGAAGGGACTTGTATTAAAAGCGTGCAGAGCTGGAACAGGTCCTGTGAATATGTGGAGAGATTGCTGTTGGTCCCAGGACACACAGCAGAGAAATGCAGAGGACCAGCATAAGGAGGCCACCTGAGTGCCTAAGTTAGGGCAGAAGAATCTCAGCTGGAAACAAATGAGTAGCCTTATGAATTAGCTGTTAGGTTTGTCAGGACTCGGAACTTGTACTGTGGTTGTGTGACTGAAGCGATGATCCCTTTGAGGGGTGCTTCCTGGGATCCATGAGGAAGAAAGGCAGGAGTATGCCGATATGCACGTGCTTCTCAACTAGCAGGATGTAATTATTTAGCATTTCCAACAAATTTTGGCCTCCACCTTACTACATCTTCCCTTCAGGCAGTTGTAGAGCGTGATGAGATCCCTCCTGAGTCTTCTCTTCCCCAGGCCAAGCAACCCCAGCTCCCTCAGGCTTGCCTCATCAGCCTTTCCCTCCAGTCCTTTCTCCAGTCTCTTTACTCTCCTCTGGACCCACTCCAGCACCTCAATATCTCTCTTGCAGTGAGAGGCCCAGAGCTGCACACAGTGCTCGAGGTGAGTCCTCACCAGTGCCAGTACAGGGGCAGAATAACATCCCTAGTGCTGCTGGCCACACTACTTCTGATACAAGCCAAGATGCCATTAGCCTTCCATGCCACCTGGGAATGGAAGAACTGGTCCTTTGGTCCCATCTCCTCCTCACTATGGTACAGCTCTGGTAGTAGATATGAACCACTTCAGGGCTACCTTTTTCCTGTTCCAAGACTGAGGAATTACTAAAATCCAAAGCTTTCTCAGTGTACTCCCAGGCATCTTGCTTTCCTCAGCCCAGACTGAAACAGGTAATCAGAACCAAAGCTTTCTCAGTGTACTCCCAGGCATCTTGCTTTCCTCAGCCCAGACTGAAACAGATAATCAGAACCAAAGCTTTCTCAGTGTACTCCCAGGCATCTTGCTTTCCTCAGCCCAGACTGAAACAGATAATCAGAACCAAAGCTTTCTCAGTGTACTCCCAGGCATCTTGCTTTCCTCAGCCCAGACTAAAACAGATAATCAGAACCATTAAAAAGTGGAAGTTTAAGGTTTTATTAGAAGCAACAAAAAGTGATAGTATTTATATTACAAGAGGCTACCAAGTAAGGAAATACAACTGAGATCTGACAGGATACAAGTACCTTAAAATTCATGCACTATAAGCATCCAGTTCCAGCCAACATAGAAGTTTGTCTCGACTTTGGCAGATGTCAGACCGTGGAGATACAGAATCACAGAACATCAGAAGTTGGAAGGGACCTCCAGAGATCATTGAATCCAACATCCCTGCCAAAAGCAGGTCCCTCTATGGTGGTCCACACAGAAATGCATCCAGGTGTGCTTCAAAATCTCCAGAGAAGGAGACTCTACAACCTCTCTGGGCAGCCTGTTCCAATGCTCTATCACTGCCACTATGAAGAAGTTTCTCCTCATGTGGAGGTGAAACCTTCTACGTTCAACTTTGTGCCTGTTGCTCATTGTCTTGTTACTGTGTGCCACTGAAAAGAGATTGGCCCTGCTCCACTTGACATCCACCCCTCAGGTATTTGTAGGCATTGATCAGATCCCCTCTCAGTCTTCTCTTCTCCAGGCTAAACAGCCCCAGGGTTTTCAGTCTCTCTCGGTAGGGGAGATACTCAAGGTCCCTAATCATCCTCATGGCTCTCTGTTGGACTCTCTCCAGCAGGTCCCCATCTGTTGAACTGGGGAGCCCAAAATTTGACAGAGTATTCCAGGTGTGGCCTCACTAGGGCAGAGTAGAGGGGGAGAAGAACCTCCCTAGATCTGCTGGATACCATTGGCCCTCTTGCCCACAAGGGCACAGTGCTGTCCAGTGGGAAGCTTTCTGCCTCACTGGCTCCCAGGTCTTTCTCCACGGAGCTGTTTTCCACCATGGCATCCCCTAACGTGTACTGGTGCCTGTTGTTACTCCTCCCCAGATGCAGAACCCTGCACAAATCTATTTTTTACTATTATCCCCAAATATATCAATACTGAATTAGGCATTTTTTTATCAAACTACAGACTGTGTTAAGAGCCAGAAATCATCATCTAGTTTCACAGGTGTGTGAGCTAAGTAGGAGTCAGGAACAACCACAAATCCAAATTAACTGAAAAGAGTAAAATTATTTTCATTACCTCACCAACTAGGGAATTCCTAAAGAAGCACCCAGGTGGAGGCACAGAAGCAGGGACACAGGCACCACAGGGTACACACTAAAAGATCACCAGACCTTCTCTTTTTGCCTGTGTATCAGGGCTTCACTCAGGAGAGGTTAACCACTGTAACCATCTTTCCCAGGACAGGAATCTCAACCATGTTCAATAGGATGCCTGTAAGTCCATCACAGGCCTGCATTATCTAAACACAGATGCTCTACTTGTCAAACACGCAAGGCTAAATAAAGATTAGCATGAAATGTGTTTTGCTACACCTCAGCTGTAACTGACTTGAATGTTTCTGCAGTCCTCATCACCAGCTTTCAGTTATTTTCCTGCAGCAGGTAACACCTACTTCATATCTGTATGGAGCCCTGTTACAGACTTCAGAAAGGCTTTAAAAATGTCTCTTATAGATGGCAAATTAAGGTGTTACAGTCCCATGCTGAATATGCACAGTGCTTTCTGATGGCACTCAAGGAACAGGTCATCCTGAGTGCCATCACAGAGCACCTACAGGATGGCCAAGAGATCAGGCCCAGCCAGCATGGGTTTAGGAAGGGCAGGTCCTGCCTCACCAACCTGATCTCCTTTTATGATCAGGTTCCCTGCCCGGTGAATGTGGGGCAGGCTGTGGGTGTAGTCTACCTGGACTTCAGCAAAGCCTTTGACACTGTCTGCCACAACAAGCTCCTAGCCAAGCTGGCAGCTCCTGGCTTGGACAGATTCACTCTGTGCTGGGTCAAGAACTGGCTGGATGGCAGAGCCCAGAGAGTGGTGGTGAATGGTGCCACATCCAGTTGGCAGCTGTCACTAGTGGTGCTCCCCAAGGATCAGTGCTGGGCCCAGTCCTGTTCAATATCTTTATTGATGATCTGGACCAGGGGATTGAGTCCAGCATCAGTAAGTTTGCAGATGACACCAAGCTAGGAGCAGGTGTTGATCTGTTGGAAGGTAGGAGAGCCCTGCAGAGGGACCTGGACAGGCTGGATGGATGGGCAGAGGCCAATGGGATGAGATTTAAGAAGGCCAAGTGCAGGGTTCTGCACTTTGGCCACAACAACCCCAAGCAGCACTACAGGCTGGGGACAGAGTGGCTGGAGAGCAGCCAGAAGGAAAGGGACCTGGGGGTACTGATAGATAGTAGGCTGAAGATGAGGCAGCAGTGTGCCCAGGTGGCAAATAGAGCCAATGGCATCCTGGCCTGCATCAGGACCAGTGTGGCCAGCAGGACAAGGGAGGTTCTTCTTCCCCTGTACTCAGCACTGGTCAGGCCACACCTTGAGTGCTGTGTCCAGTTCTGGGCTCCTCAATTCAAGAGAGTTGTTGAGGTGCTGGAACGTGTCCAGAGAAGGGTGATGAAGCTGGTGAGGGGCCTGGAACACAAACCCTATGAGGAGAGGCTGAGGGAGCCTCCTGGGGTTGTTTAGCCTGGAGAAGAGGAGGCTCAGGGGTGACCTCACTGCTGTCTACAACTACCTGAAGGGAGGTTGAAACCAGGTGGGGTTGGTCTCTTCTCCCAGGCAACCAGCAACAGAACAAGGGGACACAGTCTCAAGTTGTGCCAGAGGAGGTCTAGGCTGGATGTTAGGAGGAAGTTGTTGTCAGAGAGAGTGATTGGCATTGGAATGGGCTGCCCAGGGAGGTGGTGGAGTTCCTGGAGGCGTTCAGGAGGCACTTGGTGCCATGGTCTAGTTGACTGGCTAGGGCTGGGTGCTAGGTTGGTCTGGATGATCTTGGAGGTCTCTTCCAAGCTGGTTGATTCTATGATTCTATGCTTCATCTGCCCTGCATCACACTTGTGTGCTTCAGGTTGCCACAGTGTGCTCCATTTGAAAAAAAAAATTCCACATTAAAAAAGTCTCTCCCTTTCCTTTGTTCCTTCCTTCCCTACATCTTCATGCCAAAAATATTTCCTTCCCATTCCTTATTACAGCAGATAAAGAGTGCCATTGTTTTTATAACTAAAGATTAAAACAACAACAGTAATATCTCTGATCATAAGCTGTTGTGGGGAATGAAAAAAAAAAAAACAACCCAACTTTTAAGTTTTATTGAACTGTGCAGGAAGATCACACAGCACTAAAAAAAAAAAAAAAAAAAAAAAAAAAAAAATTAAACCCCTATTTTAAATGCAAGCACAGGGGAAAAGTATCTGTCCTGACACTAAGAGTGAGCCATTCCCTTGCATACCATTGCTTGCAACTTGGGACACTTCAGCCAGATACTTCTTGATGTCCAAAGGCTTGTAAAACACTGCTCAGATTGAGACATATAAGTAGCAAGTGGGCATTCAGTTACAATCAAGGCATTTAAGTGTGTAATTTCCTACTAGTGTTGCTTTCCCACTTTTTGAATTCAAATGCTTTTGAACTGCTTACTGGTAATGTTCCTGCAGCAAGCAGGACCACATATATGGTTGTTCCCCTGTACTCAGGACTGGTGAGGCCACATTTCATATATTCTGTTCAGTTTGGGAGCCCTTACTACAAGAAAGACATTGAGGAGTGGGTCCAGAGAAGGTCAATGGAGCTTGTGAGGGGTCTGGAGAAGAGGTTTTATGAGAAGCAGCTGAGGGAACTCTGATTGTTTAGTTTGGAGAAGAGGAGGCTGAAGGGAGACTTTATTACTCTCTGTGTCTGCCTGAAAAAAAGGTGATAGAGAGATGGGTGTTGGTTTCTTCTCCCTGATATCAAGTGAGAGAATGAGAGGAAATGGCCTCAAGTTGCACCATGGGAGGTTTAAATTGGATATTAGAAGAAATTCCTTCACTAAAGGGTTATCAAACACTGGAGTAGGCTCCCCGTGGACTTGGTTGAGTCATCATCCCTGGAGGTGTTTAAGAGACTCATAGATGTGGTGCTAAGGGGCATGGTTTAGCACAAGACCTGGTAGAGTTAGATGATGGTTGGAGTCAGTCTTAAAGGTGTTTTCCAATCAAAACAATTCTATGATTCCCATGACAGTGCTCACCAAGCTTCTCTAAACCAAACAGCCTCTCTCAGATGGGATCCTTAGCATCAGGCAGGAGTGTGCATTGGTGACATCAGGTATCTAGTCCACACAACAGGCACAGTATCACACTGTATGAATCCTACTTAGAAGTAGCTTGATTCAAAGCACTGGTAATTAGAACAAAAAGCACCTATATGTGCACTAAATGTCTTCTGATGAGCAACCTGAAATAGCTTCCAGAACCAGGTAGGCAAGGGGAAGTCAAAGATGACTCTATCTTTGTACTGAGCTACTCTGATAGCATTTGTTGTGGACTAATGCCCTCTAAAAAAAATAAAACAAAACAATTATTAGTTGTTAAAAGGCAAAGGAAATGAAACAAACACAAAGCAACTTACAAAAATTTTATTTCTCCACTTTTTCACTCCATCAGACTTCCCATTCAAAAATCCACTCTTTCCATGGCTACGTTTCTTAAGTAAGATGTAGATAATCTGGTCCAATAATTCCAGGGTTTGCAACTATAAGAGTTATAATCATGACTTTTAATATAGAAATACTGTCTGCAAAAGGCTGCTGCATTGCAAAGGCTGTACTAAGCTGTCTTGTTTGTATCATTTAACAGGTCACAGCTGCATGAAAGTCCACACAAAATAAGGCTGATTTTTTCTTCTTTCTTTTTTTTTCCTCTTGGAAAAATAAATTCATCTTACATTTGAAATGAAAGCTTACAAATGTAAGACTGAGAAATCTTGACATTTTCTTTACAGTGTGTTGAAGTTCAGCAATTATTTCATTGCCAGTAGAGCCACTGTAAAATACTTCTGCTGTGGTTGCAGTCATTGCGACTTTCTCTAGCTCAAAATGAATTTGTTGCCTCAGGGATAGCAGTTTTAGTTTGCAAGGTTGCTATGCTTTTGGTTACAGGAATGGGCTCATCCAGCACAGTAGCTTCAGGAAGGTTCCTAAACTGACTTCTGTATATGTAGGCTTTAGCTCCACTGTGAGTTATCCTTTGTACATATAACGACATCAGTTCTCCTGTCCACATCTTAAGCTTCACCATGGAAGGACCTGTAAGAATAGTGACCACCACCAATACAAAGTTCTTGGACCCAAACAATGCTCACCTCACCCACTGATCACCTCACCCTCAACAACCCTTCAGCCTTCTGATTTCTGGCACACAGCATTCAAGTGTCCCAGCTGAGTGTCAGGTTATCTGCACTGGAGAATTGGCTAGAGCCTTCTACAGAGACCTTCTGCCAGGCAAGCCTGTAGGAGGGACAGGCTAGTAGAGCAAAACTGAAGTGCAGCAGACTTCATTGTCTGGAAACAGAGTCTATAGCTGATTGTAGCTTTGTAGAAGGAAAAGTTAGGCCAGCAAAATACAGGATTAGAAGCCTGTCAGTTGTCACTGGCAACCAAAATGCTACTAGATATCTGCTTCACAACAGTGTCAAGTGAAAGCTCTGGGGAAAACCAGAAAACAAACAGCAAAAGTGGTCACATTAAACCATTTGCCTTACTCTGAAAAGCAGAGCATTAAATTGTGATGTTACTAAACGTACATATTGAAGGAAGGGGAGTAATTAATAAACATTTCAGCTCACATAGAATTGAATATTTTTTTTTTAAACTCTGTGTATTGAATTTTATGCTGTGCCTTGGCAGTAGAGTCCTCCAGAGTAATTTCTACTTAGGTGAATCTCAGCACTACTGAGGTTTCGGATTTAGTAGCTTTCTGTACATAACTGCACAATTACACCTCGATGTAAAACTAATTTCTTGTATCTTGTGATCAAAATACATCATTAATGGGCTTTGCAAGTTGGTTAAGAAACTTCATATTACCAGACAAGGAGCAAGTTAACAAAACAGGTAAATAAATGATTGTCTTCCTGGCTTGTAATTGAGGCATAGGAATATCTCTTTTGGTTCATTTACACTGCAAGGATGTTTCGTAAGCACAGCCGACAGTGTAAAATGCTTTGAAGGAACTGTGGTCTTCCATTTTTCAGTCACTAACTTTCCAAACATGCTGCTTTAACTGTGTACCCTTTTCTATCTTATTCTGATAGGATGTAGTTCATTTGTAGAGGCAGTCTGAACACTTCTTCTAAGAACATTGTTGAGGGCAGCCACAATGTATTTCTGTATAGTGGCCGAAACATTAAGCTATTTATTCTGAGCAGAAACTGACTAATCCCAGCAAATCCTATTCTAAGTAGAGGGCCATTAGTGTTATCCAATCAGTATGCCATTAGGGGAAACAACAGCAGCACAGGAACAGTAGTGGCATTATGCATTAGTTGGTCCCCAAATGAAAACACAGCCACAATTCCCTAGCCTACCATAGTGCTTAATGGGGCAACAGCAAGACCCAGGAAGCAATTTTCTAGCAGGAGCAGTTCCCCCATGCAGCTCTGAGACAAATAGCTGTGTTTGTCCCAGGCTTAGGAAGGAGCAGGACAGGGCCCTGGAAAGTCTGCCTTAACCTGTCTCCTTGATTTGCCATCTTTGCTTCCTTCTATTTGGGAGGATGACTCATCAAGAAATACCATCTAAAAGCAGACAGTTGACCTTGCTAGGGAGTTCAGGGCTGCAGCCAGCACTCTGCAGAAGCAATGTTAAATGCTCGACACGCTCACTGCCCTGAGGAGCAGGGTCCTGGCTCAGGTTGGAAGCTCCCTGGCTCCCCCATGCTAGTTAGGCTGCTGGCCTCTCATCTCATGTCCCCAGCTCCATCATGTGCTGCTAGCTAAGAGTGCTCTATCCACTTCCCCGTGGTCTAGAGTTTCAGAATAAACCTTGCAGCTTATACTACAAAAGAGCTTTCCTGGAGGTAGGCAATGTCCAAATCAATATCTAGAAGCCAGACAGAGCAGTTCTGACCTCCCACAAGACAAACACTCAATACTTGTGCCTTCTCAGCTACATCTTGCACGGACATCTTGCATGCAGGAACGTTTGAGTTGAGTAAAACAGCAACAGTCTGTGCATTGGAGCACAAAACCCCAGTTATACTACTCCATCATGCCAGGCCATATCAGATGTATGTTCAGCAGCATGCAGAATTGTCCTCATGGCCATGGAGAAGAGCGTGATGGCTGCAAGAGGACCACACCAGGCAGGAAGGAAGGAGGAGCTGGTGTCTGCACACCAGAAGTGGGGGGTGGGACACTGCTGCAGCTGGGGTCTCTCTTGCCACTCCAGAAAGCAGCAGCACATCTGAATTCGCAAAGCCTTACCATTGCCACCACCTCAGTGTGGCCAGACACATTTGCTCCAGCACACAGAGGGGCCTCACTCATCATTTGGCTCATGCTGCCCACCACCACATCACCACTTCAGCTGTATGGACCAGGGGCATCTTGCTCAAAGCAACCCCACACGTGGCTTTCATACGACACCTCATTCTCCCCAGCTCCTCTCCACTTCCCTGCCTCTTCATCAGTCCATTTTATTCTCTCTACTTCTGCAAGTAGCTCCCATCCATTCTTCTGCCTTTCAAGGGTCTTCTGCCCCTCATGCCTGACCTCTGCTCTGTACCTTTCCTCTATTCAGCCTATATCTGAATCTAAACTATAGCATCTGTTATATCTCTCAGTGACCCCTCCCCAGCCATCAGAGACGGAGGTGGTCACATCAAATTGATCCAAGTGTACACATAAAGTCACCCAAGTCTCCCATCTATTCATAGCAGAGCTCTCCTCTCTTAATGAAGATAAAGATGCCTAAGGAGCTGCATACTGACTAATCAGATAGAGTGGCAGAGAAGAGATAGCAGAGCAAGGTCAGTTCCTTGGGCAAAGAGTTCCTATGGGTCTCTGGGACCCAGCTGGTGCCATCTTCTTCCAAACTGTAATAATTTAACATCTTTCCTGCACAGTAAGAACATCTGATCCTACAACATTGATCATCTTCAAGCTGCTCTTAGTCACTTGGAATGCACTGACAACACAGAGTGGCCACTGACCCTTTGAAGAGGCAATACTATAAAGATCAGAGCAGGTGTAGGATCCTGGGCCATTTTATGGCATATATTGCCCCTGATACAGAAATATAAACTGATTGAGATGATACATCTGATTTCGTGTCTTCTGTTTATAAGAGCCCCTATTAAGTGGGGAAATGGCCAAAAAGAAAGAAATTGTCTTGTTAATTAAATCTGCAATTTTCTGTTATTACCTTAGTGTCTTTTACAGCATCCTCAGAAGAGAAGTAAGGGAGAGACTTTGGCAGCTAATTGAGTTACATCCAGAAGGGCTGATTTGGCAATCGACTTGTGTAAGGACTACTCTTAAGCCTTATGATGCTTGTTGATGTGCAGAGGAGTCAGAGGAGCTTGACAGTGGGTGTGCTTTGTTACTGAGGATGTGCAAGAGGACGTTTCACCCAGTGAAATAAGCATTTATTAGACAAACAAACATGAGTGGCATTTGGCTAGCAAAGCAACATTCTCACCTGCTAGGAGACAGCACAGTATTTATTTCAGTTGGTTTTCCCAAACTTTCACATCCTTTGGATGTGCTTAAAAGTCATTTGGATGTGGTGCTTGGGGATACGGTTTAGGGTGAACCTTGTAAAGTAGGGATGTTGGTTGGACTTAGTGATTCTGAGGGTCATTTCAAACCAGAATGTTTCTGTGATTCTGTAATTTAGAAGAGCATACAAGAAATGTTGGATGTGCTCAGACATCCTGAGAGAGTAATGGCAGTGACCTAAGATTTATTAGCTAGACAAAAAGATTGTATCCATATCAGGATGTGATACCACAAGGTGTCTAAGCACCAGAGAGCAACCTTCAGGTGTGAGGACAAGTTGTTGTATCTGGGTCCTTTCATAGCAAACCAGTTGAGAGGTCTTTTGGGAATTGTTCTCTATAGACAGCACAGTCAAGATAACAGCAGTTTGGCTTCTGTCACCAAATACAGGGCTTCAAAATGATCCTGGGAGTCTCTGCCTATTCCCATGCTCCATGCCCCATGACATGCCTTTGGGCACATCACACATGCACTTTGCTGTCACATAGTACAGGCGCTACCAGTGGAGGTCATTCAGATTTGCCCACAGATACCTGCCCTGGATCAGCACCCCACAGTAGGCAGAGCTAGCCGTACAGCCTCAGCAGTGCTGCCAAATGCAGGCCTCCTTTCCACGGTTGCTACAGCTGGTGGCCTCTGAAGCCTTTTCCATCACAGCAAGTCTTTTGTAGCATCAAGGTGGTGAGGCTCCAGGGTGTATGATTAGCCTCCTCTCCTCTGGCACAGGCCATGGGGGTGCTGATTGATACCCACCTGAACATGAGCCAGCAGTGTGCCCAGGTGGCCAGGAGAGCCAGTGGCATCCTGGCCTGCATCAGGAATGGTGTGGTCAGCAGGAGCAGGGAGGTCATTCTGCCCCTGTACTCTGCACTGGTTAGACCACACCTTGAGTACTGTGTTCAGTTCTGGGCCCCCCAGTTTAGGAGGGACATTGAGATGCTTGAGCGTGTCCAGAGAAGGGCGACGAGGCTGGTGAGAGGCCTTGAGCACAGCCCTACGAGGAGAGGCTGAGGGAGCTGGGATTGTTTAGCCTGGAGAAGAGGAGGCTCAGGGGTGACCTTATTGCTGTCTACAACTACCTGAGGGGTGGTTGTGGCCAGGAGGAGGTTGCTCTCTTCTCTCAGGTGGCCAGCACCAGAACGAGAGGACACAGCCTCAGGCCGCGCCAGGGGAGATTTAGGCTGGAGGTGAGGAGAAAGTTCTTCACTGAGAGAGTCATTGGACACTGGAATGGGCTGCCCGGGGAGGTGGTGGAGTCGCCGTCCCTGGGGCTGTTCAAGGCAGGATTGGACGTGGCACTTGGTGCCATGGTCTAGCCTTGAGCTCTGTGGTAAAGGGTTGGACTTGATGATCTGTGAGGTCTCTTCCAATCCTAATAATACTGTGATACTGTGATACTGTGATACTGTAATGATGCTGTAGGACAGCAGGAACACTTCCCAGCCGAGCAGTTCAGGCCCTTTACATCCACAGGTTCTGATCCCTCTGTTGTTCATCCTCTGTTGTTCATCCATATGTGCTACCTGGGGCCAAAAAGTCCATTTTTTGATGGGGAGTAGGTGGCCATAAATGCTGGCTAGGACTGTCCCTCAGGAGTGAAGAGTCAGACATACAAGTCCATCACTTTGTGGCTATCAGTGTCCTTCATGCTTCTCCTTCTCCATGGAGAACCAAAGCCTACAGGGTGTTGAGGTCTATCAACCTTGTGGCAATACATCTGGTCCTAGCACAGAGGCTCAGCAATAGGTTTGAGAAGTCAGTAATATTTCCTGGGAAGAAACAGGATTTGTCTCTGACATAGGTTTGGGTAATGAAGCTGGGAGGTAAAGCAGGCAATGAAGCTTGCTTACCAGAGAAGACCTCTTACAGCTTTGGTGACAGGTCCACTGTGCCAGTTTATCAGCTTTTAGATCCACATCAGAAAACAAACCTCCTGTACAGAAGATGATCAAATCATGTCCGCTCTACTCACTGAAATGTTGGGTGTCAAAAGAAGACTTAGTATTAATTCCTACACTTTGAGCAGGCAAGGACAGTCATTACAGTGTCAGTGCATTTATATGTGAAAGGATGTATGTGCAGAAACATATCACACAGCACAGAAGGAGCAAGCCATGAAAACTGAACACCAAAGAGCATCTTAAAGAGTGTGACTCCTACAGCCAGCAGCAGGGCCTTTGGAATCCTGCAGGACACCCCAGCCATATGCCCTGGCTGCAGCACACCTAGTGCTTTGCAGAGATGACATATTGCTCCTCATGTAGAAACCAAAGAGGAAGTGTAGACAAATAATGCTAGAAAGGTTTGTGCTTTATGAGTTAGAATTTTTAGTGTAACTTGGATGCGAAAGATGTGAAAGATGATACTACAAAAAGAGTTGATGGATGACAGGTATTAGAGGCAATGAACTTGGCACTTTAACTTCTAGAAATGACTGCAAAAGATGGTACTGGTTCAGGTACTAAGAATTAGGCTAAACATTCATTCTAGTCTTCTCAGAGTATGAAATAAAGTTAAATACATCTCTTGCTGTATATTCTTCCTCATTAGCAATTGCATTTTGTCAGAAGGGCTCTGCCTTGAAAACCATTCTGTGCTCAGGTCCCAGCCTACCTGTACAGAAAAACTCTTTCTTCCTTGTGACTTGTCATCTGAAGTTTGGGTGACATTTATTCTGAACATCTGATGGTTCTCAACCCTTTAAAAACATCACAGTACAGAACTTTTTAAAGTCTGTAACAGTATACTGCTTATATATCACTTTCATGTAATCTTCATGACAGTTTTAAACTGGTTTTAACTGATTTGGTGGAGCCCATCATTAACATTTTCAGCAGAGTTCTTTCACAGCAGAGTTCTTTCAGCATCTGTTTTTTTCTGGAGCAAGGTCTCTGCACATGCTTTTAAGCTCATGTCGGGGGGGGCCACCAAATATTCTTGGGTAATAATCTTTGTAAACAGAAATCACTGCAAGTGATGGTATTTCTCAAAGCCTTATTGACTCCAGAAACTTGGAAACATTATATCCTTCATTAATATTTAAGTGCCTAGAGGTCCTGATCTATTAGATAATTGTCTTAACTTGAGCTGTATGAAACATCACTTTTTTTCTGTCTGACTCATTCTTCTTTTATCCTCACTTCCTACATCTTTTCAGAACAGTAGATGTTTGGATGTAATTATGGTTGCCACATTAAATACAGTCATAGAAACTGAAATAAAAGATTTTTTTTTCTTGCAAGACCATTTCACAAACTCTCAGGTGGAAGAAGATGAGAGGAGGGGCTGGGGCTGTTTTATTTGAAGAGGAGACTGAGGAGAGACCTCATTGATCTCTACAGCTACCTGAAAGCTGTTGTATAGAGGTGGAGAGGTTGGTGCTGGTCTCTTCTCATAGGTAATTAATGATAGAACAAGAGGGAATGGCCTCAAGCTGTGAGTGGGTAGGTTTAGACTAGATATTAGGAATTTTTTTTTCAGGGCAAGAGTGGTCAGGTGTTGGAATGGGCTGCCCAGGGAGGTGGTTGAGTCACCAACCCTGGATGTGTTTGAAGGTCATTTGGATATGGTGCTTGGGCATATGGTTTAGGGTGAACCTTGTAGAGTAGGGTTGTGGGTTGGACTTGGTGATCTTGAGAGTCTTTTCCAACCTGAATGTTTCTGTGATTCTGTGAGAATGAGATTACAAGGAGAGAGGTATTCCTGACCTATTGGAATGCTTTTGTGGGTGTTCTGATGAGCAGATTTTCCTGGATGATGCTGGAGGACAAGCCAGACTTCTGGTTATTGAGTGAGTTTTAAAGAGAGAAATGTTCAATGACATGTAGTTGCCTAACCTCTGCAAAATCTTTGCCTATACTCCAAACCTGCTAATTAATTTTAACAAAAAGCTTTTGGCTGAGGCACATGAAGTGATATTTTTGAGGCTCCAGGGTGTCTTGCTCCTGTGTCCTTTTTCTACCAATTTCTGAGAAATGATTTGTTGCTTCTCTTAAGAAAAAATCCTAACTTCTGTGCAGCAAAATAGTTCTTTACTAGCTAAATTATCTTCTAGTTTCTATTTCCATCTTCACAAGCACTAGACATTCCCAGCTGATCTCAGATGTTCCATTCTCAACAAACACATTCCTACTTGCTTTCTCTCTACCAAAATGGAAATGAAAACTCTCTCTTGAATACCCCTGCATTCTCTACCTCTAACTGAAGCTCTTTATATGGCTTGTCAGAATCAGCTCCAGGACAACTCTTCTCCACAAGATATTTCACCATAAGTGAGGCTTAAAAGCTTTTTACTTCTACCTGTACACTAAAGTCATTATAACTATCTTAGGTGGAAGAATTTAGGGTTTGACAAAGAAAGTCCTTCAGAAAGAGGATTGTGCACTGAACTGGACGTGCTAAAACAATGGAGTTCTGCAATGCCAATGCCACATTGCTTATTCTGCAGATGTAGCAGCAGGTTTGATCAGTTCTGGGTTATTGAATTAATCAGGTTTCACTGTCCAGCATTTTACAGCATTTTACAGCATAAAATTTATTGAGTCCTCTAAAATGTGGAGTTTGTGCATTTACACTCTTAAGTTTCCTTCTGACTTGCCCTCGTATCTCCGGTGCATTCCCAATGTGTGAAGAGCAAAGACATGCCGAGAGGAAGAAGACAGGCAATTCTTATGGCAGTGTCTGCTCAAATGAAATAATTCCAGGAGCAGCTTTGATGAGCTCATTTTAGAGTTTGGAAAAGCATCATTGTTCTCATCCTACTCTTTCTGATCAATGAGAAGGGGTTGGACTCGATGATCTCCTTGGGTCCCCTCCAACCCCTAATATCCTGTGATCCTGCGAGAGGCTCTGCTACCTGACTGGGTCTTTTCATTCCCTGCTTTTTTGCCTGTGTCACTACTCAGAGTTCTGCTGTGAAGACACACAGCTATCCCCAAGAGATCCTTGTTTGCCTTTTGCTTTTATGGAAAGCCATTTGCACTATGTAAATAGAAGGCTGCAATTTTCCACACAAACAACAGCTTTCGAAATGGGAAAAATGGAGCGTACCAGGTCAAATATTTTTCTGCATCAGTACTGCACCTAATTAGAGCCTCCAGTCTCCACTTCATACCACTTGTGCCTTGGTGTCAGTGTTGTGCAGATCTGAAGAGCTTAGAAGCATGGGCTTTCCAAGTGAGAGAGTACCTACAGCTGCAGAGGCCATCTCTTGTCACAGAATCACAGAATGTTAGGAGTTGGAAGGGACCTTGAAAGATTATCAAGCCCTGCCAAAGCAGCATCACCTATAGGAGATCACACAGGATACTGCACCCAGGTGGGTTTTGAATATCTCCAGAGAGGGAGACACAATGCAGCACAAAATGGATGCTATATATGTAGCCATTTGTAATCTCTACAGCCAGCTAAGAACATGCACATCTCCCTTGGGATTTTAAGGCAAATCCCTAACACCTCATCAACTGATGATACAGTCAGGTTTAAAGGAATAATTCAAATATTAATGAAAGTGACTTGCAGTAATAGACTACATCATCCAAGCTAGCTTATGCATCATCAGAAGCCTGTTTCTGTTCTTGTAAAATCATCACTGAAAAGGGTCCAGGTCCTGCAATTATACTGGGGGTTTATTTAGCTATCCTAATCCTGCTGAGGGGATATGTTCTGCAGACATTCATGTTAAGCCTTTTTTTTTTCCTTTTTTCCCCACTAAACTCACCTTTCTGCCCTTCATTTTGAATCCCTACCATCTCCCCAGTGTCTTGCACATCAAATTCAGATCCTTTGCTTTGAAGGCTTGTCATGTAGCAGCATACATCTATGGCAGGTGAACTCGTCTTCTTTTGTAAACCGTATTTTCAACACTAGTGTCTTCACCTCCAGCTCAAAACATGTGCAGTTCCTGTGTTACTGCCTTGCAATTCTGGGCTGCCCACCCTGAATCAGTGCTAGCTCTATGGGTCTAAAGGTGTCCCTAAAATCTTCTGCTGTTTCCTTAAATGAAATAGTTGGACTGGTTTAAATGCAAACAAAACATAGTAAAAACTGTGCCATATAAAAATCATCCTCTCCTCTGATCCACCAGACACATCTTGGCACAAATCACATCAGAAATCTTCATCTGTTATACCATAAAGGGGCCTTTACGAGCTGGATCAAAACAGTTACCTTGTTGCTAAGGTATACAGAGCAAAGAGTTGTGGTTTCTTTAATTCTTGAAAAGGTCTTTTAAGCCTTATCTAGTTAACCGTTAGTTGAAGTGGAAGGAGGAAATGTCTGAAGGAAGAGTAGAGATAGCCTGTTAAAAATCATGTTGATAAAGCTAAAGATGAGACATGTGCAAGTTTTGTCAGATTAGTGGAGTTCACTGTGGAATTACTAGTGAGAAACAATGTCTGTTTTCTTCATTAGAGACTGAAGGCTCCTCTTTCAGGTGCCCAGTTAAAAATGATATGGGCGTTGTATTCTGGATTTCCTTCAGACTCTGCAGTAACCACAGTGTGAATGTCTCATAACAGTGAATGCCAGAGAGAAATAGGCCTATTATTGCATATAAGTAATCCATGTAAACAAATCATATGCATATAAATAACGTGTGTGCACAGGAATAATATGCAATTAATTACACCTAATCTTTAAAGCACCCACAAATCTAAATGCAATCACCATGCGTTCTGGGAAGCTGTCTAGGCCTCTGAAATCCTGGCAAATCTACTTCTGTTGTTTTGCCTCTGATTTCTCAGACCTAGATAAGCATAAACTCAGACTGCTGGATTGCTTCAGAGTGCTTTGTGGTAAGATCTTCAAGCTGTTTCTGCATAGGATGCCTCAATTCTTTGTGGAGGATCCAGTTGAGGATGGCCCACTCCATGCTAATTACTAAACCAGTGTGGACATGGGGGACCTGGGGGTCATAATTGACAGGCAACTCAGTATAAGCAAGCAGTGTGCCCAGATGGCCAAGAAAGACAATGGCATCCTGGCTAGGATTAGAAATGCTGTGTCCAGCAGGAGTAGGGAGATCATTATCCCCTGGAACTCAGCTCTGATGAGGCCACACCTTGATTATTGTGGTCAGTTTTGGGCACCTCATTACCAGAGAGATGTTGAGGTGCTGGAGTGAATGCAGAGGAGGGCAACAAAGCTGGGGAAGGGCCTGGAGAACGTATCTTGTGAAGAGCAGCTGAAGGAGCTGGGGCTGTTTGGTTTGAAAAAGACAAGGCTGAGGGGAGACCTCATTGCTGTCTACAGCTACCTGAAAGGACATTGTGGAGAGGTTGGCTGTGGTCTTCTCTGACAGTAATTAGTGATAGAACAAGAAGGAATGCCCTCAAGCTGTGACTGGGTAGATTTAGACTCAACATTAGGAAACATTTTTCCATGGCAAGAGTGGCCAAGCATTAGAATTGGCTGCCCAGGGAGGTAGTTGAGTCACCAACCCTGGATGTGCTTAAGGGTTGTTTGGATGTGGTACTTGGGGATATGGTTCAGGCTGCAGCTTGTTGTGTAGGGTTGTGGGTTGGACTTGGTGATCCTGAAGGTCTTTTCCAACCTGAGTGTTTCTGTGATTCTGTGATTCAAGCTGGCTCATGGATCATGTGCCTGGGAGGTTCCCTCACAATCTGTGGTGAAGAGGCATTGCCAGATGTGAAGCCTATCCAGAAAGCACCAAGCATTCAGACTCTCCACAAAGCTGACAGCCAGGGTTGCTGTTAGACAGAAGAAGTATGAGGGGGAAAAGAGGAAAAGATATCTCATATTCCACTTCTGAGAAAGTTAATAAATATGATCTGTCTTGTCTAGACGAGATGGCACATTCCTTGGCTCAGATGCTCATTGAAGAATCTGTATGCAACATATGCCATCAATGGGAAGCTAGGCTTGCTGTGACATGGCTGCTAACCAAACCATCTGCATACTGAGCAGAGGATACAGGCCTCATCTCTTCTGAGATTTTGCTAGACTGTGATGTGAACAAGAAACAAAGATCCAGGACAGTCTTCTGAATAGGTATAATCTAGATTTAGCTGTGACCCCTAGCATTCCAGACAGTCCGCAGGGATGTTGAAAACAAGTCTGTTTTATAAGCTCTTAACCTTCAGTAACATAGTGTGTTTTAAGTCTTTCTCCAGCTGCCAACTCACATCACTTTTCATAGAATCATAGAATGGCCTGGGTTGGAAGGGACCTCCAAAGATGCAGCCTCCTCTGCAGTCAGCAGGGACATCCTCAACTGGATCAGGTTGCCCAGAGTTCTGCCGAGCCTCACTTTGAATATCCCCAACCATGTCTCTGTGCAAATTGTTCCAGTGTTCCACTGCATCATTTGACAGAACAAGAGGACACAGCCTCAGGCTTCGCCAGGGGAGATTTAGGCTGGAGGTGAGGAGAAAGTTCTTCACTGAGAGAGTCATTGGACACTGGAATGGGCTGCCCGGGGAGGTGGTGGAGTCGCCGTCCCTGGAGCTGTTCAAGGCAAGATTGGACGTGGCACTTGGTGCCATGGTCTAGCCTTGAGCTCTGTGGTAAAGGGTTGGACTTGATGATCTGTGAGGTCTCTTCCAACCTTGGTGATACTGTGTGTGATACTGTGAAATTCTGTAGCATCCTTCTGATATCAGATCACTTTGGTGTTAGCTCTGTATCTAGGACTTTATCACTGAACACTAAAGTTTTCACAGCCACCTTTATGTGTGAGTGATGACTCTTTGTATCAAAGAGTAGTAACCTCAGTAATAACACACAAGTCTGGGAGTTTGATGGGTTTCACAGGGCACACCAGAAATTTCAAAGCCAACTCCCAAACAGTCAAATTTGTGTGAACCAAGATGTCTCAGGGAAAGAGCACACAGAATGGTATGCTTTTCAGTTTACATTCTGAAGGTGAGCTTGGGTGAGAGTGGACATAACTCAAATAGATTGAAATGTATTGGTTACACTTTTCTACTTGTTCTTGTTCCTTATAGTTAATTCTGTTGCCCTGTCTTGAGTAACATTATATTAATTAACAATACACAGGCATGTCGTTTTTGAAAGCTCTCTAATTACCTTGTGCTGCTGGGTTAATGACCCAGGTGTCTTGAATTAAGCCTCTAAGCAAGGGTCATGAGATGTGAATCTCTGATTATTATTCAGACAGGTTCCCTCAGGTTAACCCAAGCTAACAATGTAAGAAAAGCTTCCTTACACAGTGAGGAAAAGGGAAACATTCCTTTCTAACCACATTATCACAGAATTAGCCAGGTTGGAAAAGACCTCTAGGATCATTGAGTCCAACCTATCACCTAACCTTCTAATTAAACTAAGCCATGGCACTAAGCCTCCTTTTAAACACCTCCAGGGATGGTGACTCCACCACCTCCCCAGGCAGTCCATCCCAATGCCAATCACTCTTTCTGTGAAGAATTTCTTCCTGATGTCCAGCCTAAACCTGCCCTGGCACAGTTGGAGACTGTGTCCCCTTGTTCTGTCACTGGGTGCCTGGGAGAAGAGACCAACCCTCGCCCGGCTGCAACCTCCTTTCAGGTAGTTGTAGAGAGCAATGACGTCTCCCCTGAGCCTCCTCTTCTCCATGCTGAACAACCCCAGCTCCCTCAGCTCCTCCTTGTAGGGACCAAAGGGTAATATCAATATTTGCATGAGACCAAAAGCTGCCTTGCATGTGGATTCTCTCTTATCTTTTTAAGTCATGGAGGCCATTTTATTCAAGGAACTGAATACCAGCACACTCAGAGGTGCTGGTGTTCATCCTAGCAGGCTAATAGGGGACATTGTAGCCAGGTGGGGGGTAGCCTCTTCTCCCAGACAACCACCAATAGAACAAGGGGACACAGTCTCAAGATGTGCCAGGGGAAGTATAGGTTGGCTGTTAGTAGGAAGTTCTTGCCAGAGAGAGTGATTGGCATTGGAATGGGCTGCCCAGGGAGGTGGTGGAGTCACCGTCCCTGGAGGTGTTCAAGAAAAGCCTGGATGAGGCACTTAGTGCCATGGGCTAGTTGACTGGCTAGGGCTGGGGGATAGGTTGGACTGGAAGATCTTGGAGGTCTCTTCCAACCTGGTTGGTTCTATGATTCTATGATAAACCTACCCAGAAAGCAGAAAGCCTGGTTAAACTCCAGTGCAGTGAAGCAGCCAGCATATAATTATTTCTAGAAACATTAAAGGGCTAAGGGACCCTGACAGAAAGAAAGAGGGGGTTTGGAATTATAATAGTAATAAATATTATCAAAAACAAATAAATACAACAGTATCCTGTTGTAATAAACCCATTTGCAGACCAATGATGAAAAACACCTGAAAATGACACATGCACAGCCCTTAAACTGATCCTGAGGACTATCAGCAGGAGAGGGGCAGCATTTTCATTGTTTTGCCCTTTGCCATTTCTTGCAAAGGATGACCTGTTAGATAGTGACAGCAGGTGTGTTTGTATCAGATACCCTGAAGGGAACATTAAAAATAACCTCTGTATGCACTCATGCACTAGGGCAATCATTTTAATATTTTGGGGAGCCATAGTCAATGTTTGAAACAGAAAGAATAAAGGAAGTGAATTTCAGTGAGGCCATTGGGGTGGACTTTGATAGCCAGCAGATTGATAGGATGGGGTCTGGATGGTGATCAGGGAATGAAGGATTTTGAACATATAAGGACTGCACTTGCTAGGCTGCAACAGTATGGCTGGTGTTCCAGCATATTCCATTTAGAATCAGAATGCTCCAGGTATGAAGGGATCTCTAAAGGTCATCTACTCCAACACCCCCTGCCTCCCGCAGGGACGTCCTCAACTAGATCAGGTTGCTTAGACCCCTGTTGAGCCTCACCTTGAATATCTCCAGGGAAGGAGCCCCAAACACCTTCCTGGGCAACCTGTTCCAGTGTTGCACTACCCTCATGGTAAAGAACATGTTCCTAACATCCAATCTAAAACTGCTTTTCTCTAGTTTTAAGCCCCTTGTCTTATTTCTCCAGCACCTTAGAAAATCACTCAACTGCAACCACAAGAGAGGGAGAGGATCTAACAGATCATCACTATACCTTCCATTATTCATTCTTAGACTGCATAAGTTATTTACAGGCTTCTAAAAGTGGCTAGGAGGAAACAGTAAGGACTCAGGAGACAGGGACAAGTAAGGCCATAATGTGAAGCAGTGTTGCAAAAGCTTTCATCTTGGTAAATGAAACATGAATCATAGAATCAACCAGGTTGGAAAAGACCTCCAAGATCATCCAGTCCAACCTAGCACCCAGCTCCATCCAGTCAACTAGACCATGGCACTAAGTGCCTCATCCAGTCTTTTTTTGAAAGGTTGGTGACTCCACCTCCAGGGATGGTGACTCCACCACCTCCCTGGGCAAAGTGCAAAGAAAGTGCAAAGAAACAAAGTTCCTCCAGTTTTACAGTTAAGCATCAAAATACTTAACAACCAGAAGTTGAAGAAAATGAGATCCTGCATGAAACTGTTGTGATGTAAAGAAATGCCCTGGGGTGGTGACCACAGAGGGATAAGGGGCTGCTGATAAGCAGCACAAATGACAGAACACCTTTGGAAAAAAATATAAAAACCTAGTTGTGGTAGAGTCATACTGAAGCCAAAGCAGAAGAGCAAAGAAAATGACTGCCTCAGAGATCCATCTCTTCTTGCCTTAAATTCAGAAGCTAGATAAATCCTCCATAGTTTGTACTGCAGAGAAGCAAAGCAAACCTTTTACAGGGTTTTGTTATGTGCACATTCATTTATTTGCTTAACAAAATCAAACATCGAGAAGTAGTTCAAGTCCTTTTTAATAGCAGCTTGGATGGTTTACATGCCTGAAGAGAAGAAAAGCTGAACTATCTACTTTCCATACCAGCTGATTTTCTTAACACATGGTGACAGGTTCTTGCAATATGTTTGACAAACAGAAAAGTGAGCGTGAGTAGCCAGCTGTACCAGAACTTGTAGGTTTCTGACTGCCTGTGGAGTGCAGTAAGACCCCTCCAAAATGCATAATTTTCAGGAAAAAATACTTCCAGGGTATTTTTGGGTCTGCCTGGATGGCTATCATAGAATCACAGAATTGTTTGGGTTGGAAAAGACCTCCAAGGTCATCAAGTCCAACCATCAACCTAACACCACCATGTGCATTAAACCAGGTCCCAAAGTGCCATGTCTACACATTTCTTCAACACCTGCAGGGATGGTGACTCCACCACCTACTGGGGCAGCTTGTTCCAATGCCCAACCACTCCTTCCATATTTTTTTCTTAATATCCAATTGAAATCTTCCCTGTCACAATTCCAGGCCATTTCCTCTCGTCTTATCATCTGATACTGGAGAGAATAAACCCACTCCCACCTGGCTGCAACCTCCTTTCAAGTAGTTGTAGAGAGCAATGAGGTCTCTCCTCAGCCTCCTCTTCCCCAGACTAAACGATCCCAGTTCCCTCAGTGGCTCCTTATAAGCCTTGTTCTCTATACCCTTCACCAGCTTTGTTGACCTTCTCTGGACACACTCCAGCACCTTTACATCCTTCTTGTAGTGAGAGACCCCAAACTGAATGCAGTATTCGAGGTGTGGCCCTCGATTGTACAGGGGCACAATCACATTCCTACTCCTGCTGCCCATGCTATTCCTGATACAGGACAGGATGCTGTCAGCCTTCCTGGCCAGCTTAACACATTGCTGTCTCATGTTCAGATGGCTCTCAACCAACAATTCCAGGTCCTTTTCCACCAGGCAACTTTTCAACCACTCCCCCCCAAGCCTGTAGCATTGCATAAGGTTGGTCTTACACAGGACCCAGCACTTGGCTTTGTCAAATCTCATACAACTGACCTTGGCCCATTGATCCAGCCTGTCCAGATCCCTCTGCAGAGCCTTTCTACCCTCAGGCAGACCAACACTCACTGCCATCTTAGTGTCATCTGCAGGCTTACTGAGGGTAAATTCCCTTGCCCAGGTTATTGATGAAGATATGAAAGAGAACTGGCCCCAAACCTGAGCCCCGGGGAACACCACCAGTGACCAGCTGCCAGCTGTATTTAACTCCATTCACTACCACTCTTTGGGCCTGGCCATCCAGCCAGTTCTTAACTCAGCAAAGCATTCACTCATCCAAGCCATAAGTAGCAAGTTTCTCCAGGAGGGTAGTGTGGGAGACAGGATCAAAGGCTTTACTAAAGTCCCCATAAACAACCTCCACAGCCTTTCCTTCATCCATTAACCAGCTCAACTTGCTGTAGAAGGAGAGCAGGTTTGCTAAGCAGGACCTGCCCCTCAGGAGCCCATGCCAACTGGGCCTGATCATCTTATTGCCCTGCACATGCTGCTTAATGCCACTCAGGATGGCCTGTTTCATGGCTTTCCCCAGAACCAAGGTCAAACGGACAGGTCTGTAGTTCCTTCCAACCCTTCTTGTTGATGGGCATCACATTTGCCAACCTCCAGTCATCTGGGACCTCTCCAGTTAACCAGAACTGCTAGGGAATGATGATGCTTGGTGAGCACTTCCACCAGCTTCCTCAGTATCTACAGATGCATGCCACTCGGCCCCATAGACTTGTGTGTGTGTAAGTGGTGCAGCAGGTCACTAGCCAACTTCTCTTGGACTGTGGGGCCTTCAATCTGCTCCCCATCCCTATCTTCCATCTTAGGAGTCCACGTATCTACTGAATCCTATTCTTAGCTACTGAGTACTGAGCACTAAGTTGTCTTTATGGTGTGCAGTCGCAGACCTTCAAACCCAAATTGGTATATGCATATTAAACACAAACTCCTTCTTACCTAAAGCAGAAAAAAAATGTCTTTTGAGCCAGCAGAATGGGCAGTGAAGTCCTTTGCAGAAAAAAAAATCATTGAGTATTTTAATTTCTGCCTTACGTAAGGATTGTAGCATTTCAAGCAAAGCCTGGATGAGGCACTTAGTGCCATGCTCTAGATGACTGGATGAGGCTGGGTGCTAGGTTGGACTGGATGATCTTGGAGGTCTCTTCCAACCTGGTTGTCTTTATGATTCTATGATTCTCTTTTAGAGAGAGGAAATTCTTAAATAGATAAAAGTTAATTAAAAGTACCTGGCAGGCTGCTCTCTGTCCCTCTTTGGGGAATGTATCTGAACCATTCTTGCCATAATAATACCCTAGACCCTGCCACATGAAGAATGAATGTTGGCTCAAACCCAGACCACAGTAAATAATTGCTACTTTTTATACAACACTCCATCTCTTCTTGAAAGCAGTAGAGTTGTCTCGTCTGGAAGTGACCTGCAAAGGTCTTCTTGTCCAACCCCTTGCCCCCACAGTCAGCAGGGACATCCTCAACTATGTCAGGTTGCTCAAAGCCCTCACCTCGAATATCTCCAGGGATGGAGCCTCAACCACCTCCTCAGGCAACCTGTTCCAGTGTTCCACCACCCTCATAGTAAAGTGCCTGTTCCTAACATCCAATCTAAATCTGCTCTTCTCTAGTTTGAAGCCATTGCCCCTCGTCCTGTCACTGCAGGCCTTTGTAAACAGTCTCTCTCCATCCTTCTAGTAAGGCCCCTTCAGGTACTGGAAGGCTGTGGTTAGGTCTCCCTGTAACCTCTTCTTCTCCAGACTGAACAACCCCAGCTCCCTCAGCCTGTCATTGTAGCAGAGGTGCTTCAACCCCCTGATCATTTTTGTGGCCCTCCTCTGGACCCACTCCATCAGGTCCATGTCCTTCCTCTGTTAAGGACTCCAGAGCTGGATGCAGTACTGCAGGTGAGGTCTCACCAGAGCAAAGTGGCAGAATCAACCCTCTGGATCTGCTGGCAACGCATCTTTTGATGCAGCCCAGGACATGATTTGCCTTCTAATCTGAAGTATGTGAAGAATCCCTTCTATGTCTTCATGTAATTAATGTGTCTGATATTTTGAGAATGAATGAGTAATAGGATGTTTTGGAAAAAGCTATTTCAACAACAAATAAGGATGTTCTTTCTCCCCTAACTTTCCCATGCATGAGAAGCAGGCATAGCCACTATTCATTTGTTTTGCATTCCTGAATGCAACTCCATGCTCCTACCATCAAGGCACAAAAGTAAAATCTATCTAACTTACTGAGTTGTTAGCAAAAATTAATACTGCTTATTTAATATTTTGCAATCATTTATTCCATGACACAGATGTTCATTAATATCTTCTTCTGACATGTGGCAATTGCAAGCACAAGAGTTTATTTAAGGCTCTGTGAGTGTTCCAGCCATTACAATTCTAGTCAGAGCCAGTGACTGCTTTTGACAGATTCAATGCATCCACAAACAGCTCACTAAATTCTATTTAAATGATATTTGGCTTTACCAAAAGGTGTTGCTTCCCTTAAAAAAATTGTGCAAGCCAATGTTCTTTGAGAGCAGTGCTCTGTTACTGCATCTGTTGTTCAAACACCACCCTACACAAGCCTGGAGAATCTCTGTTCTGTAAGCAGTGCACAGAGGTTCCCCTCAAGCCAAACAGTAAGACAGGTCTACTTGGTTAGCATGGACAGACATGGTCTGACACACGGTGAGCACCACACTGAGATGCCAGAGCTGTGTCCACATGTAGCAGTAGGCTGTGGACACAGTACCTTAATGCTCACATGAGAGAGACAGCCAAAAAAAGGCATGGCTGAAATGCAGCGCTGCACGAGTGCTGGAAGGTGTCCAGAGAAGGGCAACGGGGCTGGGGAAGGGCCTGGAACACAAACCCTATGAGGAGAGGCTGAGGGAGCTGGGGTTGTTTAGCCTGGAGAAGAGGAAGCTCAGGGGTGACCTCATTGCTGTCTACAACTACCTGAAGGGAGGTTGTAGCCAGGTGGGGCTTGGTCTCTTCTCCCAGGCAACCAGCAATAGAACAAGGGGACACAGTCTCAAGTTGTGCTGGGAGAAGTCTAGGCCGGATGCTAGGAGGAAGCTGTTGGCAGAGAGAGTGATTGGCATTGGAATGGGCTGTCCAGGGAGGTGGTGGAGGCACCGTCCCTGGAGGTGTTCAAGCAAAGCCTGGATGAGGCACTTGGTGCCATGGTCAGGTTGATTGGATAGGGCTGAGTGCTAGGTTGGACTGGATGATTTTGGAGGTCTCTTCCAACCTGGCTGATTCTATGATTCTATGATTCGAAGGACTTCCCTGCCCGTGGTGTGCACACAGTGTGCAGTGCTGGTGATTCCCTAAGGGCAGTGCTGGAACTTGGGGATGAAGACTGAAGCTAAAGCGGATAACTTTTTGAAGTTTGCCCACCAGTCTGTTGTCTTGGTTTAAGGAGCGAGACAGAGCTCTTTAAGCCTTCCCAAAGGAGTTAAACACTCCACTCTGGATTGGGTAGCATTGGAAAAGGTAAAAGGAAATACTATTCGTAACTACACACTGCAGTGCAAAGCATAGAAAAGACACAAAATCATAGTACTTCTCCGCCACTCTTATCCATAAACCTCCTTAGGCCAATGTTTCTCAACACCTTCCTCAAAACCAGGCCAAAACCCCAGCCTCAAATCCACCCCCACCCCAATAGAATCATAGAATCATAGAATCATAGAATCAACCAGGTTGGAAGAGACCTCCAAGATCATCCAGTCCAACCTAGCACCCAGCCCTAACTAATCAACCAGACCATGGCACTAAGTGCCTCAGCCAGGCTTTTCTTGAAGACCCCCAGGGACGGTGCCTCCACCACCTCCCTGGGCAGCCCATTCCAATGGGAAATCACTCTCTCTGTGAAGAACTTCTTCCTAATATCCAGCCTATACCTACCCTGGCACAACTTGAGACTGTGTCCCCTTGTTCTATTGCTGGTTGCCTGGGAGAAGAGGCCACCCCCCACCTGGCTACAATGCCCCTTCAGGTAGTTGCAGACAGTGATAAGATCACCCCTGAGCCTCCTCTTCTCCAGGCTAAACCATACCTCTCTACTCTGCCCCATACCAAAATCAAGTGATGCAGCTAAAAATTGGCTCGCCAGCTTCAGGCCCCTGCCACAGCTGCTCCAGACCTCACTTCCCCATATTGCAAAGATAAGGGAGCAGCAGCAGGAAGGAGAGAGAGAGAGAGGAAAAGGGGCAGAAACAGACTCTGCAGCCAGTTTTATAGGGACTCAGGACTTATGGGGATGAATAGCATTACGCTTTCCAGTCCCCCTTGTGGACCTATCCAGCCCCTGGAGGCCCTCAACTTTAATGGTTCTTAAAGGCACCCAACCTCAGACCATAACACCTGTACCTCCTGTTTCAAAGGAGAATCTCAGAGTGTCATAAACCTTTCATCATGAAAGCTGGCAGGCAATACAAGACCTTATAAAGAGAGCAATATTCTCTTTCTGAGGCTAGGCTGGCCAAAGCTGCTTATGAGTCTTTCAGAGGGAGAACTCAGCAGCTGCAGGGACAAAATTGGGCAAACACTGAGCATTTACAGAAATTTCTCAGAGTTTTTTGAAGCAAAGATTTATAAATATGGCTTCATTCACGTTCTAAGGTACTTAGGAAAAACGCAGTCTTTGCAGGGTGAGGCCTTGTTTGAAGCTGTCGCAGACTGACCTGAGCCTTCTAGATGGAGGTTTAGCTCCCATTTGCACAGAGATGCTCTGTCTGTGGCACCGTTTCACCAGAAGGTTCTGTATGTTTCAAGCAGGTGTCGCGGAGGGGGATGTTGCCCGTACGCCGGTTGTGGCAGAGGGGAGAAATTGATTAATGCAAGAGGATATGTATAAAAATATCTATATTTATTAAACTCCAATATTTTTGACTCTCACCACCCCCAACTGCTGAACTTCAATATTAAATTGCTCTTTACACTATTGTGAAGACATTATGGGAATATATATCAATAAGTAGCAAACATTCAAGCTATATACACAGAGAGAGTTTTCCCCGTGGCTTAATGCCACCTGGGGTCTTATACTATTTGCCCAGCAAAGCTGAGCTGAAAGCTGCTCTCTGCTTTATGGCAGAAGTCATAGAAGTAAGAGAAGGGCGACGAGGCTGGTGAGAGGCCTTGAGCACAAGCCCTATGAGGAGAGGCTGAGGGAGCTGGGGTTGTTTAGCCTGGAGAAGAGGAGGCTCAGGGGTGACCTTATTGCTGTCTACAACTACCTGAGGGGTGGTTGTGGCCAGGAGGAGGTTGCTTTCTTCTCTCAGGTGGCCAGCACCAGAACAAGAGGACACAGCCTCAGGCTGCGCCAGGGGCAATTTAGGCTCAAGGTGAGGAGAAAGTTCTTCACTGAGAGAGTCATTGGACACTGGAATGGGCTGCCCGGGGAGGTGGTGGAGTCGCCGTCCCTGGAGCTGTTCAAGGCAGGATTGGACGTGACAGTTGGTGCCATGGTCTAGCCTTGAGCTCTGTGGTAAAGGGTTGGACTTGATGATCTGTGAGGTCTCTTCCAACCTTGGTGATACTGTGATACTGTGAAATTACAGAGGCATCTACTCACAATTCAGATTAATCAATAATCACCCTGCAGAGCTACGTCACAGCCTATTACAAGTGTCCAATTCTTCAGGGTCTCTGCCTGTGGACTGAGGCTGGAATCCTCTGGTTTCAGGGGAAATGGCAGTCTCTGACCTTATGCTGCTGGCTCCTGCTGGCTACTCTCTCCAGGGGTGTGCAGAGGCAGGATTCTGTGCAGTCTGAGCACGGGTCTAACGCTGGCTAAAGGCAGGCATACAGCTGCAAGGAAGCAGGCAGGCAGGCAATGTGGCGGAGCCAAAAGCAATGTGGGGAAGGCTGCACGTGAGCCTGTGCACCCCTACTTATTGAACGTGGGCCGAGAGTTAATGGTCTCCTTGGCCACTGGAATGACCAATCAGGTTGGCAGTCAGCCAAACCCTACCACACTCGGCAAAAGCCACAGGCCTGGACTCCAGGTATGGGAATCACATGGGCCCAGCACCAGGCAGGCACGAGCTGGACGTGTGGGGACTTACACAATCAGGCGTCCTGGGCAACTGACTTTATGGCCCCAGTCTGTTGTGCCCCTTTGTGCTCATTTCCCCCTGGTGCAGGCAGAGACATGTCCAGGCAGGGCAGGCATAAATAGGGCTGCCTACAGGCCCTCCACAGCACCAGGCTTTGAAGTGAAAGTTTAATGTTGGCTTGAAGTGCATATGCAGATTTGACAAACAGCTGGTTAGGTCACTGCACTAAGTGAGGCCAGATAAGGTTTCTCTTACGTATTTCTTTAGATTTTGGAACCTGCTGTCTCCTATAGGCATAAACACAGAAATTTCACCACTGTGTCTGGAGAACATTTGCTTCTTTTATGAGCTTCTGCTCTTCCATTTAGTTTATCTAGCTCTATCTACCTTTCTTTTAATAAATGCTATATTCTGAGGCATTACAAATGCCTGGGAAGATTGGACTAGCAAAGGTAGTGGGACAACAGCAGATAAAAGTTGCTGTAATTTAATCTTTTTTTTTCAGTGAGCAAATGTATCTGATCCTTCACTTTTCACTGAAGATTCCTTCTGTCTCTCGTTTTACAAATGTTCCCTTACTTCATTTTGAATCATATTCATTCAGACCACATAAAATACAGCCTTGAAAGTGTCAGTTAAATTGGTTGTGCTAGTCCAAAGCATTTGCTTTGATCATGGCCAATGGCAATAATGAAATTAAGGACAATTCTTTATAAATTGACTTTGCCTGTAACATCTTGATTCCTGCAACACCAATGCAAAGCAGCAGATCGCCTTCCTCATCTTCCTTGCCCATCTTCTGCTTCTAAGGTATCACAGAATCACAGATCCAGGGATCACAGGTATCACAGAATCACAGATCCAGGGATCATCAAGTCCAACCTCCCTGCCAAGGTAGGATCCCCCAGGGTAGTTTGCTCAGGAACACATCCAGGCGAGTCTTGAAAGTCTCCAGAGAAGGAGACTCCACAACCTCTCTGGGCAGCCTGTTCCAGTGCTCTGTCATCCTCACTATAAAGAAGTTTCTCCTCATGTTGAGCTGAAACCTTCTATGTTCCAATTTGTAGCCATTGCTCCTTGTCTTATTGCTGCTGACCAACAAAAAGAGATTGCCCCCCTCCACTTGACACTCACCCCTCAGATATTTGTACACGTTGATCAGATCTCCTCTCAGTCTTCTCCAGGATAAACAGCCCCAGGTTTCCTTTTGTAGGGGAGATGCTCAAATCCCCCCAGTCATCCTTGTGGCTCTATGCTGGGCTCTTTGCAGCAGGTCCCTGTCTTTCTTGAACTGGGGAAGGCATGAAGCATTTTTTTCACTATTCTTTCCAGTTACATCAAGAAAAGGTAATAAAACCTAAGTGACATTTTCATTATCTTACTCTTGCTTTTCATTCCGAGAAAGAAACCTAGAAAATTCCTCAGCCAAAGGAATATACACAACTAACACACAGAAGATATATGAGAAACACCAGAAACAAGCCAGAGCTGCTTTGTCTCAAAACATTTTTATTAACATGACATACAAACGTTGCTCTCCCATCATAATATCACTTCATTCCAACATTATAAAGCCACACATAAAAATGACTAACAGAAAGAAACACTGAGGGGAATAAAACCTTTCTGGGATGACACCCTACCTACACCTCCTTTCTCCGGGTTTGGTGTGCTATGTGTGGCATGTAAGCAAAGGAATCTCTTTTTTTTTTTTCCAGTACTACTCTGGAAAGAGTGTCAAGGGGGTAATAAATCTGCACAGGTTCAGAGAAGGAGGCCCATCTCTGGTACATACTAAAAGGGGGGGGGGGGGGGGGGAAGGGCAGCACAGCTGGGTTCCCGACTCACCAGGACCTGCTAGCTTCCTCCTTCAGACAGGGCTGCATCTCTGCCTCACAGCTCCCACTGCTCAGAATGTGTCAACGAGGAGGAGGAGGAAAACCTAACCCATTTTTCTGATGGTGGCTGTTTCATCAGCCTGTAGGACAGCTGTGCTTCCTTCTAGAAGCAAGTACAGATGAGTGACTGCCACTGTCCAGGTGCCATCCAAAAAGATCCCTGATGTCTGCAAAGGAGACCACTCTGTGGAGTAAAACCCACTGAGTCTAACAGGACTCCAGTAGTTGAGCATGAATTCCAGGTGAAGACTTTCATTTCATGTGTACAATAGGATCAACAGATACTGACATCACCTCTGCAACAGCTCAAAGCAAAGTAATAAATTGGACCAATTATTATCAAGGCTTAAAAGAATGAAGCTCTGCATTTCATTAATTTCATTATCCTTCTAGGTTCATAGGCATGTAAGACAGCAGAATTAGTTCAGCCAGCATCAGGAGGACATTAATTTCATTATCCAACTAAGTTTATAGGCATGTGAGACAGCAGAATTAGCTCACCCAGCAACAGAAGGACTCAGTTTTTCCCTGTGAGAATTAGATAGTCTTCATTCATTTGGAAGCTAGCATGAGGCAGGATGGTTTTGAATAACAGCAGCAAACATTCAGCTTAACCCATGACACCCATAAAAATGTTACATTTGAGAACTAGCCCAATCTAGGATTTACAATGCTGGTCTGTCTGACTGAAGGCACACTGAAATTGACTGCTGTTTATTTTAGATTTAATATCCACCATAATATAAAAACTTTAAAAACAAACAAAAGAAAAAACAAAACAAAACAAAACATGCAAACCCAAGAAGGTTGAATCTTTCCTGGGGAAGAAATGAAGCAATCATTACTTTTCAAGGTAATGCCACGTCTTAAGAATATGCTAGTGTGATAGAATGCTTCTCCAACATCTTGCACATTTGTCCTTGATATGGAGTAGTGACAGTTCAGATTTGAGAAAAGAAAAATTTCCATGGGCTCAGTACACAGTTTTGTATAGAATGTTCCAGAGTGCCAAATATTATTTCTCAAGAATGACTTCAGTAATTTCAAGAGTGTAGCTCTTTTAAGCTATTTTCCTGAAAACATGATCTATCTGGGGGCATGGACAAGCTGGAGAGATGGGCCTGGCTGAACCTCCTAAGGTTCAGCAGGACCAAGTGCAGGGTTCTGCAACTGGGCTGAAACAATCTTTACTATCAATGGAGACTGGGGAATGAGGTGATGGAAAGCAGCCCTGTGGGAAAGGACTTGGGGTTGCTGATGGATAAGAAGCTGGGCATGAGCAGACAGTGTGAGCTTGCAGCCCAGAAGGGAAATCACATCCTGGGCTGCATCAAAAAGTGCATTGCCAGCAGATCCAGAGAGGTGATTCTGCCACTTTGCTGTGCTCTGGTGAGACCTCACCTGCAGTACTGCATCCAGCTCTGGAGTCCTTAATAGAGGAAGGATATGGACCTGATGGAGCGGGTCCAGAGGAGGGCCACAAAAATGATCAGGGGGTTGGAGCACCTCTGCTACAATGACAGGCTGAGGGAGCTGGGGTTGTTCAGCCTGGAGAAGAGGAGGCTCCAGGGACACCTAATAGCAGCCTTCCAGTACCTGAAGGGGGGCTGAAAAAAAGATGTCAAGAGACTGTTTACAAAGGCCTGTCATGATAGGACAAGGGGTAGTGGCTTCAAACTACAGCAGGGCAGATTTAGATTGGATGTTAGAAACAAGTTCTTTACTATGAGGGTGGTGGAACACTGGAACAGCTTGTCCAGGGTTGAGGCTCCATCCCTAGAGATATTCGAGGTGAGGCTCAACAGGGCTCCTAGCAACCTGATCTAGTTGAGGATGTCCCTGCTGATTGCAGAGAGGTTGGAGTCAGTGACCTTTGGAGGTTCCTTCCAACCCAGACCATTCTATGATTCTATGATGTTCTTTATGCATCAGATTGTCTTTATGTTTCTTAGCCAGAAAGCCACCATAAAATGAATTGATCTAGTGAGTATTTAATACAGATTCACAGATTAGAAGATTTTGTTATCATTGGTGGTGGTGGTAGTAGTAGTAGTAGTAATAGTAGTAATAATAGTAGTATTGCAATTCAGCAAAGCATTAAATCTGTTCTTCTCTTTAAACATATGCTTTAATACTTTGCTGTGATGCAGCTATTTGGATACATATTTTGTTCTTAGAATCATAGAATCAACCAGGTTGGAAGAGACCTCCAAGAGCATCCAGTCCAACCTAGCACCCAGCCCTATCCAGTCAACTTGACCATGGCACTAAGTGCCTTATTCAGGCTTTTCTTGAACACCTCCAGGGACAGTGACTCCACCACCTCCCTGGGCAGCCCATTCCAATGCCAATCACTCTCTCTGCCAAAAACTTCCTCCTAACATCCAGCCTACACCTACCCCGGCACAACTTGAGACTGTGTCCCCTTGTTTTATTGCTGGTTGCTTAGGAGAAGAGGCCAACCCCACCTGGCTACAACCTCCCTTCAGGTAGTTGTAGACAGCAATGAGGTCACCCCATAGCCTCCTCTTCTCCAGGCTGCACACCACCAGCTCCCTCAGCCTCTCCTCATAGGGTTTGTGTTCCAGGCCCTTCCCCAGCCTTGTTGCCCTTCTCTGGACACTTTCCAGCACCTCAACATCTCTCTTGAATTGAGGAGCCCAGAACTGGACACAGCACTCAAGGTGTGGCCTGACCAGTGCTGAGTACAGGGGAAGAATAACCTCCCTTGTCCTACTGGCCACACTGTTCCTGATACAGGCCAGGATGCCATTGGCTCTCTTGGTCACTTGGGCACACTGCTGGCTCATCTTCAGCCTACTATCTATCAGTACCCTCAGGTCCCTTTCCTCCTGGCTGCTCTCCAGCCACTCTGTCCCCAGCCTGTAGTGCTGCTTGGGGTTGTTGTGGCCAAAGTGCAGAATCCTGCACTTGGCCTTGTTAAATCTCATCCCATTGGCCTCTGCCCACCCATCCAGCCTGTCCAGGTCCCTCAGCTTCTACATTTCCAGATTTAAACATTCAAGCCCATCTGTATGGTGACATCTGTGCTAGCTGTTCAATACTACTCTGCAGCGAAGTCTGAAAGAACCAGTTTTGCCTGTGTGTGCTATAAATGCAGAGGTAGCTACATAATCACCTCCATGACTGGAGAGAAATACCATCAAGAGGCATGTGCTAGTTTGAAGCTAGCTAGAATGTTTTGGTGAGAAGAACTAGATCACAGGCTGTGAAAGACAAACAAGGGTGATGTCTACTTCACTCATAGGCTTGCTGAGATGTATGACAACAAGAATCCTAACATAGACAAGGGAGTCGCTCTTTGTCCGGGCTGTGGGCTGCATTTTCTCTCTAACCTTACCCTCCATCTCTCTGATTAATCCACTTTGCTTCCTAACCCCCCTGGCCAACCCTCCATTCTTCCTTGGGGCACAAGGCAATGTCTGGGGTAAGGTAGGGGAGTGGGAGAATGTGGGAGGGCTGTTGGGAGCCCCTCCTGGGGACTCAGGTTTCTGGGAAGGCTGTTGTGTTTCTGTATTACCTTTTACCTTGTATATTTCTGTATATAGCTGTATATACTGTAAATATCTGCTTGCCTATTGTGCTAAGCTGTAAATATAAGCTTCATTCAATTTCCAGAGCTGGCTGAGTCTAGTCTGGGTGATTTCCAAAGTTGGGGCGGGGGTGGGGGGGAGAGAACACCCAAACCACCACAAGGCAGAAAAAGAAGTAAAAATTTTGATAAAACATAGGTAGCATGAAAAAGGGCAGAAAAGCAGTGAAATAGGATAGCAACAGAGTTTGTAGTTCAGAAAAGTATGTAGGATGTTGTGCTAGTTTGAGGCTAAGTGGAGTATTTTAATGAGAGAAATTAGATTACAGGCTGTGAAAAGCAAACAATGGTGATGTCTACTTCACTCATAGTCTTGCTGAGATGTGTAAAAGCAAGGACACAAACAGAGATAAGACAGAGTGTCTCTGTCTGTTGGAGTGAGTGTTTCTCTTCTGCTTGAATCTGTGTAACCAACTAATCACTCTTCTAACCCCACTTGCTGATCCTCCAAACTCATCTTTGCCCATAAGGCAGACTCTGTGATAAGGTAGATGGGTGGAAAGAATCTGGAAGGATGGTCGGGAGCCCCTCCTGGGGACTCTGATTTCTGGGAGGGGTACAGTGTTTCTGTATTACTTTAAACTTATTTCTGTATACAGCTGTAAATACTGTAATATATTGTAAATACCTGCTTGGGTATTGTGCTAAGCTGTGAATATAAAGCTTCATTCCTTAACCTCCAGCCAGCTTAGTCTGGGTGATTTCATAAGAGTAGGGGGGCAGGTAGCTCCCAAACCATCACAGATGTAAAGGAACACAAACCCTATGAGGAGAGGCTGAGGGAGCTGGGGTTGTTTAGCCTAGAGAAGAGGAGGCTCAGGGGTGACCTCACTGCTGTCTACAACTACCTGAAGGGAGGTTGTAGCCAGGTGGGGGTTGGTCTCTTCTCCCAGGCAGCCAGCAACAGAACAAGGGGACACAGTCTCAAGTTGTGCTGGGGGAAGTATAGGCTGGATGTTAGGAGGAAGTTCCTGGCAGAGAGAGTGATTGCCATTGGAATGGGCTGCCCAGGGAGGTGGTGGAGGCACCGTCCCTGGAGGTGTTCAAGCAAAGCCTGGATGAGGCACTTAGTGCCATGGTCTGGTTGACTGGCTAGGGCTGGGTGCTAGGTTGGACTGGATGATCTTGGAGGTCTCTTCCAACCTGCTTGATTCTATGATTCTATGAGTGCTTAGTTGTAGGTGCTCAAGTGGGGCCAGGATTGTGCTTAAATTTAGGCATATTCTCTAAGGTATTTCTGGATGTGTCAGAATGGGGACCTTTTCTATGTGAAAACTACACTTCAGACACTTACATAAAAATATTGTCACCTGTAAGCTGCCAGTAATTGTGACTTCATGTTTTCTCTTTCTTTAAATCACAGCAAATATGTCTCATGTCTAGACACTGTGCAGAATCCAACTCTATGGTAAAAATCTTGTGCTGCAATTGACTTCCTCCGGACTGAGCTCAATACTGCCACAAAAGCAACCTTTGTGTAATGGTTTGGGTGTTCCCTGCCCCCCCACACTTTAGAAATCACCCAGACTAGACTCAGCCAGCTCTGGAAATATGAATGAAGCTTATATTTACAGCTAGCACAATGTACAAGCAGATATTTACAGTATATACAGTTATAGACAGAAATATACAAGGTAAAAGGTAATACAGAAACACAACTCCCCTCCCAGAAACCTGAGTCCCCAGGAGGGGCTCTCAACCACCCCTGCACCTTCCCCCTGCCCCTCTCAACCTTACCCCAGTCCCGAGGAAGAATGGAGGTTCAGCCAGGGGGTTAGGAAGCAAAGTGGATTAGTCCAAAATGGAGAGTGAGGTTAGAGAAAGTAAGATGCAGCTCAGCCAGCAGCCCAAGTGAGAGTAGTTATCTATGGTTTTATTTTCTTGTTCCTACACATCTCAGCAAGCCTGTGAGGGAAGAAGACATCACTGTTGCTTTCCTTTCACAGCCTGTGATCTAGTTCTTCTCACCAAAGCATTCTAGCCTGCTTCAAACCAGCACACTGTGCTTGCCAGTGCCACTGGAGCCAGATGTTTCATTTCAAAATGAAATTTTGTGGCACTGACATTTTCATTCTGATCTATAGCAAGGTAGTTCTTTTGACAACCAAATCAATCATTCACAAGGTGAAGTGGTTAAAGGAAAGAAGTCAGAGAGTTGTGGTCAATGGGACAGAGTCTAGCTGGAGGCCTGTAATTCGTGGAGTTCCTCAGGAGTTGGTACTGGGAGCAGTATTATTCAGTGTATTCACTAATGACCTGGATGAGGGCATGGAGAGCACTGTCAGCAAGTTTGCTGATACCACCAAGCTGGGTGGAGTGGCTGCCACACCAGAGAGTTGTGCTGCCATTCAGAGAGACTTAGACAGGCTGCAGAGTTGGGCAGGGAGAAATTTAATGAGGTTCAACAGGGGCAAGTGGGGAGTCTTGTGCCTGGGAAAGAACAATCCCATTTATCAGTGTAGGTTAGAGACTGAGCTGCTGGAGAGCAGTGAAGGGGAGAAGGACTTGGGGGTCCTGGTGGATGGAAGGATGGCCATGAGGCAGCAGTGTGCTCTTGTAGCCAGGAAGGCCAATGCCATATTAGAAGGGCTGTGGTTAGTAGGTCAAGGGAGGTTCTTCTGCTTCTCTACACTGCCTTGGTGAGGCCTCAATTGGAGTATTGTGTCCAGTTCTGGACCCCCCAGCTCAAGGACAGGGAGCTGCTTGAAAGAGTGCAGCACAGAGCCACAAAAATGATTAAGGAAGTTGAACATCTTCATTATGAGAGACTGAGGGAGCTGGGGCTTTTTAGCTTGGAGAGGAGAAGACTAAGGGGTGACCTCATTAATGTTTATAAATATGTAAGGAGTGAGTGCCAGGAGTGCCAGTGATGCCCAGTGATAGGACAAGGGGCAATGGGTGGAAGTTGAGGCATAGGAGGTTCCATGTGAACCTGAGGAAGAATTTTTTTCACTGTGAGGGTGACAGAACACTGGAACAGGCTGCCCAGGGAGGTTGTGGAGTCTCCCTATCTGGAGATATCCAAGAACTATCTAGATGCATTCCAGTGTGATCTGCTCTAGGTGATCCTGCTCTGGAAGTGGGGCTGGACTTCTTCCTAACATCCCATCTGAATCTACCCACTTCTAGTTTTGCTCCATTCCCACATGTCCTATCACTACCTGACACCCTAAAAAATCCCCCACCAGCTTTCTTCTAGGCCCCTTTCAACTATTTGAAGGCCTCAATAAGGTCTCCTTGGAGTCTCCATCTGATCAGTTCTGTTTGTAATAAGCAAAAATATCTATATTCAAATTCCGATAACCCTGGTTTCCTTTGCATAAGTGGAATATATGCCTTCTGTGTACCCTGAGCAGATCCTGAAAGTAATAGTAAAGCCATAAACCCTTCCCCATCCCCTCTGTAATCCCTCTGACATCCCACAGAGTATTTAGAATTTGTGATGAGCAAATGTTAATAGTATTTGGAAAGCTGATACTGTATTATCCAACTGATTGCTTTGTTAACCTGGGCCAAGCTGTTCGTAGTAAATACAAACAATGAGGTTGGCACTTCTCCTTTTCTTCCTGATGTAACATATTAGCAGGACCCTGTGGAAAGGAAGATAAGTTACCACATCCTGAATGCCAGAAATACATGCAGGAGATGGCCAAGTGGCATACTGTCTCTCCTCATCAATACTCTGACTCACTTGTGTCCCTGCTTAGATCAAATCAAACTGTAATTTATATTCTAAATTCTGTATCCAGTGGGACTGTGCTTCCCAGAACAGCCACCTGACCTTGCCTTGTGAATGTCAGAGTGAAGCATCCCTCCTAACAGTTAAGTATGGCCAGGAGCTCCACTAGATTTCTGGGCACTCATGGTAATCTGCATAAACTTAGGACTGTTTCTGCTTTAGTGACTGGTTGACAATCATAGAATCATAGAATCAACCAGGTTGGAAGAGACCTCCAAGATCATCCAGTCCAACCTAGCACCCAGCCCTATCCAGTCAACCAGACCATGGCACTAAGTGCCTCATCCAGGCTTTTCTTGAACACCCTCAGGGACGGTGCCTCCACCACCTCCCTGGGCAGCCCATTCCAATGGGAAATCACTCTCTCTGTGAAGAACTTCTTCCTAATATCCAGCCTATACCTACCCTGGCACAACTTGAGACTGTGTCCCCTTGTTCTATTGCTGGTTACCTGGGAGAAGAGGCCACCCCCCACCTGGCTACAATGCCCTTTCAGGTAGTTGTAGACAGTAACAATGCCATAACAGAAACAAGTCATTCTGGATTTTAGAAGGCTCTTATGAGTGTATGGAACTTCAACTATTTTTTCCCTGTTTTTTAAATTATATTTCAGTAATTTGAGCACTAGGGTAATTACAACAACTGCAACTTCTCGCAGCTGAGGAGACTGAACAAAATCAAAAGATCCTTCCAGTGGAGCTGATGCTTGCAGGCGTCCAGTGCTAGACCCTGTCTAGAAACACTGGTGAAAATGTTTAGTAGAAAGGGGCTCATTCTCATGGAGCACGTCTTAGTAAGTTCTTTGTCTCCATGAATTCACTCAAACCTTCAGATGCCAGCCCCCACCTCATGTTCCTCTCCAGAGCTAACCACTTCTGGCACCGTGTTCACTGCAAGCAATGGGTTGACAGCATTCATTTCGTTTTAAATGGGAAGCTGCTTTAAACCCACAGTACAGACCTGCTAAAGGGCTTTGAGGAAGCATTGAGTTGATTGGATATATTGGAATCAGAGAATCACAGAACATCAGAGGTTGGAAGAGACCTCCAGAGATCATCCCCCTGCCAAAAGCAGCATCCCCTAGGATAGTCTGCACAGGAATGCATCCAGGCAGATTTGAAAGTCTCCAGAGAAGGAGACTCCACAACCTCTCTGAGCAGCCTGTTCCAGTGCTCTGTCACCCTCACTGTAAAGAAGTTTCTCCTCATCTTGAGGTGAAATCTTCTTTGTTCAAGTTTGTATTTATTGCTCCTCGTCTTATTACTGTGCACCATCAAAAAGAGGCTTGCCCACTCCACTCAGCATCCACCCCTCAGATATTTATAGACACTGATCAGATACCCTCTCGGTTTTCTCTTCTGCAGACTAAACAGCCCCAGGACTTTCAGTCTCTCTCCCTAGGGGAGATACTCAAGTCCCCTAATTATACTTGTGGCTCTCTGTTGGACTCTACAACAGGTCTCGGTCTGTCTTAAATTGGGGAGCCCCAAACTGGACACAGTATTCCAGGTGTGGTCTCACCAAGGCAGCATAGAGGAGGAGAAGAACCTCCCTAGACTTGCTGGATACACTTTTCTTGCTGCACCCCAGGATGCCATTGGCTCTCTTGCCCACAAGGGCACATTGCTGTCCCATGCAGAACTTGCTGTCCACCAGGACTCCAAGGTCTTTCTCCACGAAGCTGCTTTCCAGCAGAGCAGCCCCAAACCTGTACTGGTGCCTGCTGTTATTTCTTCCCAAATGCAGGACCCTGCACTTGTCCTTACTGAACTTCGTGTGGTTGGCCTTTGTGCAGCTCTCCAGCCTATCCAGATCTCATTGGATGGCAGCACTGCCTGACAGGCTGTCAGCCATCCCCCCAGTTTTGCATCATCAGTAAACTTTTCTTCTTCAGGTGGAAGAGAAACTGGGTGGGCAAGGAGCTGCTGAAGGAATTAAAGATTAAAAAGAGAGTCTATCACCTTTGGAAAAGAGGGGAGGTGCCCCAGGAGAAGTTCAAGGAAGTTGCTGGGTCTTGTAGAGGAAAAATTAGAGAGGCAGAAGCCCACTTGGAGCTCAGGCTGGCCACGGCTGCCAAGGAAAATAAAAAGTGTTTCTTTAAATATATGAATGGCAAGAGAAGGGCCAAGGACAACCTCCAGTCCTTGTTAGATAGAGAGGGGAATATAGTGACAAAGGATGAGGAAAAGGCAGAGGTGCTTAACACCTTCTTTGCCTCAATCTTCACTAGTGGGACAGGTTGTCTCCAGGACAGCTGGACTCCTGAGCTGGCAGGTGGAGTCCGGGTCCAGTATAGCCCCCTGTAATCCATGAGGAAGAAGTAAGGGACCTGCTGAGTCACTTGGATCCTCACAAGTCCGTGGGACTATGTGGGATCCACCCTAGGGTGCTGAGAGAGCTGGCAGCTGAGCTGGCCAAGCCACTCTCCATCATTTATCAGCAGTCCTGGCTCACTGGAGAGGTCCCTGAAGACTGGAAGCTGGCCAATGTGATTCCCATACACAAGAAGGGTCGTAAGGAGGAGCCAGAAAACTACAGACCTGTGAGCCTGACCTCAGTGCCAGGCAAGGTCATGGAACAGGTCATCTTAAGTGCCATCACAAAGCACCTACAGGATGGCCAAGGGATCAGGCCCAGCCAGCATGGGTTTAGGAAGGGCAGGTCCTGTCTCACCAACCTGATATCCTTTTATGATCAGGTTCCCTGCCTGGTGAATGTGGGGCAGGCTGTGGATGTAGTCTACCTGGACTTCAGCAAAGCCTTTGACACTGTCTGCCACAAGAAGCTCCTAGCCAAGCTGGCAGCTCGTGGTTTGGACAGATTCACTCTGTGCCGGGTCAAGAACTGGCTGGATGGCAGAGCCCAGAGAGTGGTGGTGAATGGTGCCACATCCAGTTGGCAGCTGTCACTGGTGGTGTTCCCCAGGATCAGTCCTGGGCCCAGTCCTGTTCAATATCTTTATTGATGATCTGGAGGAAGGGACTGAGTCCAGCATCAGTAAGTTTGCAGATGACACCAAGCTAGGAGCAGGTGTGGATCTGTTGGAAGGTAGGAGAGCCCTGCAGAGGGACCTGGACAGGCTGGATGGGTGGGCAGAGGCCAAAGGGATGAGATTTATCAGGGCCAAGTGCAAGGTTCTGCACTTTGGTCACAACAACCCCAAGCAGCACTACCGGCTGGGGACTGAGTGGCTGGAGAGCTGCCAGAAGGAAAGAGAACTGGGGGTACTGATAGATAGTAAGCTGAAGATGAGCCAGCAGTGTGCCCAAGTGGCCAAGAGAGCCAGTGGCATCCTGGCCTGCATCAGGAACAGTGTGGCCAGCAGGACAAGGGAAGTTATTCTTCCCCTGTACTCAGCACTGGTCAGGCCACACCTTGAGTGCTGTGTCCAGTTCTGAGCCCCTCAATTCAAGAGAGATGTTGAGGTACTGGAATGTGTCCAGAGAAGGGCAACAAGGCTGGTGAGGGGCCTGGAACACAAACCCTATGAGGAGAGGATGAGGAAGCTGGGGTTGTTTAGCCTGGAGAAGAGGAGGCTCAGGGGGGACCTCATTGCTGTCTACAACTACCTGAAGGGACATTGTAGCCAGGTGGGGCTTGGTCTCTTCTCCCAGGCAACCAGCAATAGAACAAGGGGACACAGTCTCAAGTTGTGCCGGGGTAGGTGTAGGCTGGATGTTAGGAAGAAGTTCTTCACAGAGACAGTGATTGGCATTGGAATGGGCTGCCCAGGGAGGTGGTGGAGTCGCTGTCCCTCGAGGTGTTCAAGCAAAGCCTGGATGAGGCACTTAGTGCCATGGTCAAGTTGATTGGATAGGGCTGGGTGCTAGGTTGGACTGGCTGATCTTGAAGGTCTCTTCCAACCTGGTTGGTTCTATGATTCTGTGATTCTATGGTTACAACTGGATACTTCTGAAGAGCGGTTAGGAGAGAAGTTCTCCCCTTAGAAATAGTAGCCCTAAGCAGAAGGAAGATGGGTACTTCATGACATCAAGGTATGTTGCAGCTAATGCACACTGAGAATGTTTCTGATCTCACAAAATGAGGGCCTAGAGAGGTGCAGGAGAAGAAAAAATGTTCTATAATATCTCTTACTGACTGTTATTTTATTTATGCTTGGATAATTTCCAATGCTTGAAGCATTAAGTTTGTAGTGATCTGTTGCAGGAACTAGTACAGGATATTTCCCTATTATTATCTTCTACAGCAGTTTCTCAGCGTGGAGGAATATGTAGCCACAGATCTCATACAGTCTATACAGATTCTCTAAGCAGCTTGAGAGGCAACAGCTCAGTTACAATGCCCAGCAGATTTGGTTCTCACTCTAAATTGCAGTGACACTGAAGCATGTTAATGAATGGCCTTGAGGACCTTAGCACAGATCACAAGGATAATGTTTCACTAAAGCATCCATCATTATTATAATCATTTAGGCTCAAAAATACCTCAGACAATTTTCTTTCTATCCTGTTTATGCAGAGGGCTTTTTTCAACATCCCATTCAAATTGGTGGTGGGTTTGTTGTTTTGTTTGGGGCTTTAAGTTATTATTATTATTATTGTTGTTGTTGTTGTTATCATTGCTGTTATTGTTATTATGTGATTTCAAGGACAAATTCTTACTGGTGCTCAGACAACTCATAGTGTACCTAAATAGTTGCCTTGATTCAACGTTCTTTACATCTTATTTATTAGTGTGATAACCCTACATGTCAATCTCCAGTCTCTAGAGACAGGAGGATTTTAGGCACTGGAAACACCTACATTCTGCTTTTTCCCTATATCACAGTGTTCTGAATTCCCTTTGGTACTGAAACACAAGTGTATACCTATACAAAAAGAGAGGGAAGTAAGGTCTGAAGTATTCTTTTCAGCTGAGGACAAATCAGATGTCCTGGATTTCACATCTACACTGACTACAAAAAGCCACTTGTCTTTAGGCACAGAAAATCTCCTTTTTATGGTCCTCTCTGCTTTCATCTTTCTACTTTATCCTGTCCTGATGTGATTGCAACCGATAGCATCTTTGCATCTGTATCCCATTCCATTTGCTGTATAAAGGCTATAATCTGCAAAGGAAAGTTTATGCAAGAGTTCCCAGCTCACATCAAGAGCAGTTTACATGCTCATCGAGGAAAATGAGGCTCTCTGAGTACTCATGCATGCTGTATTTTCATCCTTTATAACTAACCCTACTAATTAGATTGTACTGAGAAAGTTCAAAGAACTTCAAAATACTGCCTTAGCACTGCAGAGTGCTGTCTTTAGGCACCATCAAGAGAATGGCAAATTCGTATGAACAGCAACATTCTGAAAACCTTTTTCCCACCGTTCTTTTACATTCCTTTTTATTTCAAAAGCAGAGTAACTGAACAGAAGATGGCACAGACGAAAGATGTGGGCTGGAGGATCTATAACTTTGAAGTTCGATGCCTTTGAAGTAGTACTAAATAGCAATAGTTCATGTCAGTGACTAACAACATCACAGTTGTTTAAGTGTTTATGTGGAATTTTACTTTTACTAGCAAAAATAAGAACACAGGCTCTTGGGAGACACTCACAGGATCACAGTGAGACTTGGTCAGCCTGCAGAGCTGGCCAAAGAGGAAGCTAATGAGGTTCAACAAGGATAAGTGCAGAGTCCTGCATCTGGGAAGGAATAATACAGATTAGGAGGTGATCTGCTAGAGAACAGCCCTGTGGAGAAGGACCTGGGAGTCCTGGTGGACAAGAAGTTCTCCATGGGACAGCAATGTGGCCTTGAGGCCAAGAAGGCCTGAAGTGCATTAAGAAGAGTTTGTGCAGCAGACTGAGGGAGGTTCTTCTCCCCCTCTGCTCTGCACTAGTGAGGCCCCACCTGGAATATTACATCCAGTTCTGGGCTCCCCAGTTCAAGAGGGACAGGGATTTACTGGAGAAAGTCCAACGGAGGGCTAGAAGGATGATGAAGGGGCTGGAGCACTGCTTTATGAGGGAAGGCTCAGAACCCTGGGGCTCTTTAGTCTGGAGAAAAGAAGACTGAGAGAGGAACTAATAAATGAATATAAATATCTGAGGGCTGGGGGTCAGGAAGGAAGGCACAGGCTTTGCTCACTTGCTCCCTCTGATAGGATAAGGGGCAATGGATGTAAACTACAGCACAAGAAGTTCCACCTCAACAGGAGGAAGAAGTTCTTTACCATAAGGGTGACAGAGCACTGGCCCAGGCTCCCCAGAGAGGTTGTGGAGTCTCCTTCCCTGGAGGCATTCAAGCGCCATCTGGACGTGCTCCTGTGTGATCTGAGCTAGATTCTATGGTCCTGCTCTGGCATACTGTTTTCTAATTTTTATCCTATCTCAATTCTCCTTAATTTTTCTTCTAAAACATAAAATTATTCTTTTTTCTATCAGTTGCAGTCTTTTTATAGAGTGAAACCACTTTTTTTTTCCCATTTGATTTAAAAATAACTGCAAGAATTTCCCATTATTTCCTGGTTTGCCCATCACTATTTTGAAGAGAATGGCTTTCTTTGGGCCAGAATATTCAAAGTAAGCTGGGACTGTTAGATATGTGAGTTCTGTTAAGTCTTATACAGCTATTGACAATCCTAAGTGTCAAAGCAGACTAAACAGATAGATAGTAGGCTGAAGATGAGCCAGCAGTGTGCCCAGGTGGCCAAGAGAGCCAATGGCATCCTGGCCTGTATCAGGAACAGTGTGGCCAGTAGGACAAGGGAGGTTATTCTTCCCCTGTACTCAGCACTGGTCAGGCCACACCTTGAGTCCTGTGTTCAGTTCTGAGCTCCTCAATTCAAGAGAGATGTTGAGGTGCTGGAATGTGTCCAGAGAAGGGCAACAAAGCTGGTGAGGGGCCTGGAGCACAAACCCTATGAGGAGAGGCTGAGGGAGCTGGGGGTGTTCAGCCTGGAGAAGAGGAGGCTCAGGGGAGACCTCATTGCTGTCTACAAGTACCTGAAGGGAGGCTGTAGCCAGGTGGGGCTTGGTCTCTTCTCCCAGGCAACCAGCAACTTAATGAGGGGACACAGTCTCAAGTTGTGCTGGGGGAAGTATAGGCTGGATGTTAGGAGGAAGTTGTTGGCAGAGAGAGTGATTGGCATTGGAATGGGCTGCCCAGGGAGGTGGTGGAGTCACTGTGCCTGGAGGTGTTCAAGCAAAGCCTGGATGAGGCACTTAGTGCCATGGTCTAGTTGAGTAGCTAGGGCTGGGTGCTAGGTTGGACTGGAAGATCTTGGAGGTCTCTTCCAACCTGGTTGATTCTATGATTCTATGAAACACTGAGTAATTGATTTTTGCAGCAAAAGACCATAAACATCTTTTATGGCTATTAACAATCCTAACGTAAGTGTCAGAGCTGACCAAACATTGATTATTTGTGGGTTTTGGTAGTGTCTCAGTTCTAATTTAAATTCCCAGAGACTCAAATATATTTGATAGAACCAATAACAATTTTATAGAGTGCCCTTCCCTCTTCCCCCTTCTTTCCCAAAAGAAAGGAATTAGATGTAGAGAGAGGAAAAGTTCAGCACACCCAAATAATCTCACTCTGATTTGGTAGTTTAAAAAGAAGAAAAGTTTAACGATAAGTTAAAAAGGTATCTGAGGTGGGAACGTTGCAAAGGAACAAAATAACAAATACAGAATGTGTGAATACCACCAGATTTTTGGATGGTAATGGGTTTGTCTGCCTCGTGGGTGATGGCCATGCAGTAAAACAAAGAGGAACAGGGTGGGGAGGCAGGGAGCACAGAGAGAGCAAGAAACAGGCAGCTCCCCCTGCTTTTATAGACCTTTGGACAGGAAGGGGGAGTGGGCTAACCATGAATCACCTGGTGGTGTTCAGACCCACCCCTGGGAAGGGGTCAAGACCACCTAGGGTCAGGTTCAAGGTCACTCCCCCTGGAGGCTTAACCCTGTACAGGTAGCAAAAGACCAGATAAAATTTTGTGATGCACTGGACCTCTGATCACCATTTGTATAGGTAGGAATAAAACCTACAATGCTACCAGTGAGTTACAAGATTTTATTCCTAGTACAAAAAAAGTATCAATGTAGAACTAGGCAAAACCAGATCAGATCCAATAACTACCACAAGGTGTGTGTGTTTAATTATTATTTCACTGATAAGTGCTCATTGCTGGAGGTAGTATCTGGACTCTTTTAACAATATTATATAGTCTTCATAGAGCCTCAGCTATTGAATAAAGAGATTGCCTGAGGATCTTGGCTTTCAGAGCATCCCCCATTTTGTGAAGTATTAATAGTATCAGTAGTGTGAAGTGTTATTTGAATGTGATAATTTGTGAATTACAACTACCTAAAAGGAGGCTGTAGTGAGGCTGGAGCTGGTCTCTTCTTTCAAATTACTAAGGATAGGACTAGAGGAGATGGCCCCAAGTTGCATCAGGAGAGGTTTAGGTTGGATGCTGGGAGGAAGTCAGGCACTGGAACAGGCTGCCCAGGGAGGTGGTGGAGTTGCCATCCCTGGAGGTGTTTAAAAAAAGAGTGGATGTGGTGCTTGAGGCTATAGTCTAGTGATTAAGGATGCTGGGATGAAGGTTGGCCTGGGTGATCCCTTCCAACCATAGCAATTCATAGTGATCAGATGTTGTGCTGAGGGATTCAGTTTAGTCAAGGACTTGTCGGTGTGAAACTAATGATTTGGCTCGATGATCTTGAAGGTCTTTTCCAATCTAAGAAATTCTGTGATTCTCTGATTTTGTGAATATTACCATATTGTACACCATTACCTCATAAACTCAAGCAAATAAAATTAACCCATTAAACTCAAGCAAATAAAATTAACCCATTAAACAGTCACTTTTCTGCTGTTTCAGACTCTCAAATTTTGTGTACAGGTCTTGATTTACAGACTTCAGGCTTTTTTGACTTCCAGGATTAAAAAATTCCTGTAAAACATGACTCTATACCTGACTCTTTAGTCCAGCTTTAATCTCCTCTTCTGCTATTGAGAAGATAGATGACACTTGTACCAGAACATGGCTCTGTATCTCTGACTTTTGAGCTTAGTAATATAGCATGTTTATTTAATTCTGCATTGAACAAATGGTGTTCAGTTCTTCACCCTCTTATTTTGATTGAGGTATGCCTTAAAAAAAAAAAAGGAAGGCAAGCTTCAGACTGGACGTGAGACGGAAGATCTTCAGCATGAGAGTGGTCAGAGTCTGGAATGGGTTGCCCAGGGAGGTGGTTGAGGCCCCATCCCTGGAGGTGTTTAAGGCCAGACTGGATGAGGCTGTGGGCAGCCTGATCTAGGGTAGGGTGTCCCTGCCTATGACAGGGGGGCTGGAACTAGATAATCTTCCAGCCCTGACTGATTCTATGAACATCCTTTCAAGTAGTTGTAGAGAGTGATGAGGTCTCCCCTCAGTAGTCTGTAGTTGTGAATAGCACTTGCATTTCAACTTGCCAATACTGTGTGTGAGTGTTTCCTTTACTCCTCATGGAAGGCATAAAGACCATCTGTCTTGCTCCCTAAACTAAGATAAGTAAAGGAGCTGTTCGTGAATATCCAGGGACCACCTAGTAAAAGTAGAAGTTTGTGCTCAGTAAGTCTGGGATAATGCAGGACACCTCACAGCATGGTGTTATTACTCTGTGCCTGTGTTTGTTTAAACAGAGTTCAGTGCAGCTGAATGCATTAAATCCACAACTCTCAGCCCAAAGCCATTCTCTTAAATTCAATGTGCTTTTGCTGAAAAGACAGCAACACAGTCAAAGGGAAATTTGTGTTGGTTTGGAAGATGTGAGGATTGCAAGGTGGGTGGCAAGTCTTTCTTCTTGTCCTCCCTGATAACACTCAAATAAGGGTTAGAGGCACTTTATAAATAGCAACAAAAAAAGCATTTGATCATGGTACCAGCTAACTAAATTGTAATTACTTGTCTTGGGTGATGCTGTGATCATCTTTTTCAAAAGAAAAGTTTCAATTATTCTGTTGCAAAACAGTCAGTTTTAGTGAATCCTTCCTGTTGCTCTACAAAGAAATCCATATGCTGTTAAGATGCATTTATGGGCCAATTATTTTTAACAGAAACTGCCCACATTTGACAAGGCAGCTTTAAAACATCTAACACAAACCCAGCAAACCAACAGAGAAAAGCATCCCCTCACTTTTAACATTCCCATTCAGTATGTGCAGCGGTGGAGTGTGAGGTTATGTTCTTTGGTAGAGAACATATTTCATACCCTATCTATTTTTAGAAGAGGTGTTCTTATTTTTAACTTAAGGCCACATCAGAACTTAGCAACATCCAAGTGAAAAAGAGCTGGTGTGTCAAAAGTTCATCTCCTTTTATCCAACTGTACAAGATGAGTTAATAAAAAATATGACTTCCCCTCACAACCCCAACCCCACTAAACGTGTGATAAATGTTCCTTTTGAAAGATGCTCCCAACCTCTACCTGCAATAAATCTTTACAGTTTACACATATTAGGGCTATTTGTGGGAGCACTTGTATCCTTCTGTCTGGTACCTGCAACGGCCAAAGTAAACAGGGAAGAGGAGGATAAACTGGCTCCTAACCGTCATCTGGGGAGCACTGCAAACACCTTGTCATCTCGGGATGTCAGTCTGGCATATGCAGTCACAAGCTGATTAGTGAGTTAATTATTCTACAGCCAGGTAGTACAGATTGGTATGTGAAGGCTGTTGTGCCAACTGCTTTTAAGTATTGTTTTCTGAGACTGTTCCCCACTCCCAAATTCATTTGAAGCATCACTTCAAATAGGGTGTTTTGCACAGCAGGTCTGCAGGGGAAGTGCCCTTTACAGGCTGTGAATTTAACTAAAATTATCAAAACAGGTGAATTAAAATGTGCAAATCTGACAACGACTCGTTTCTAAAACACTTCTCACTAAGATAGAGGCAAGAAATTGATACATTCATTAATAATGGCAGATGAAGAGCATCCTTCTTCTTTTCCCCATGCCACGTTTCTTCACAGGTTGCAGAAGGGGGAAAGCAGTGTGCAGAGAAGTGCAGCCACTTGGTGCCATCTGATGCTTTCCATACACAAGTATGGGCACCAGCAAACAGAACAGAACATTTTGCTGTATTGTAAGTGTTTTCAGCAAGAGTCTGTGCACCACACATCCTTGTTTTGTGCTGTGCTGATGAGCATTGCAGGAGCCAGAACCCTTGGTGTAGGTAGGCCAGTGATGTGCATTTCTTACTATGACAGAAGAGCTTCAAATAGTGCTTATTGCCACCAAGTTCAGGAGTCCTCTGCTACAGGTCTTGCAAGCTTCCATTTTTTAATGCACTTTTCACTGTTTTCCTGGTTTTACCACAGTGGAGGCTGCCATCTAGGGAATTAGTATGACTGAGTAATTAATTAATAGAACATCAGTAGCAGCATAATCTTCAAAGTGTACTTAAACTGTCGTGAAGCTGAAGACCTTACTCAAGCAGAATAAACTGCTAACTGGAATCTTCTTGACTGGTTTGAAGCTTGACACTGGAGCTGTCCTTTCCCTCTTCTGCCCTGAAATCACCCCCACAGAATTAGCTGAGGGTCACTGGCATGGTAAATGCTGTTCTGTGCAGCTCTGGCAGCCCTACACTTGTCTGAACTGGCATGAGAGTCAGCTAGCACCTAGCCTTTTGTGTTGCTAAAACAAATGAAAATAACTTCACTGAATGGTTTTCCTTGCTCTGTGTTTTTTGTGCATGTGCATGTAGTCCAGAGAGCAAATGGTTTGGCAAGATGCACAGGTTGATATTCTTTTGCCTGTATACATTCACTGAACTAAGTAGTTATCTTGGATTCACAGTTTGTGTGTGTGTGTGTGTATATATATACATGTGTGTGTGCCATTAGAAAACATCCCTGCTTGTCCTATCATTTAGGCAGCAGACTCCTATCGAAGTGCATCACTTGCATGGAAATCAAAGAGTAGAGGAAACAAATGGGACTCAGACACTGGTATGCCAGGAAGTTCACGGCTAAAGCGGCTGAATTAAGTTGCTAAGCACTGTCCTTGTTAATAACTGACTAGCAAAGCAAAAAGGGAAGTGGCAAGTTTTCCAGACTTTGACAAGCTGGGTATATCCAGTGCTGAGTACACAGAGGGCTTTCAGGCCATGCCAGATGCTCGCAGCCAGATCCTCCTAGCCTGATTGCCCTGCTAATGGATTAAACTGCCATAGCATGGCCAAATATAAATACCATGTGAATGGCAGAGTCTTGAACAGCTGGTGCCCAGGTTCAGAGCCTCTGAAGCCTTGGGAGTGACAAGAAAACCACTCTGAGCCTCTCCGTGCAAGTCCCTTGGTGCTGGGTGATCCTGGAGTGCATTAAGAATGTGTCCAGTAGATTGAGGGTTCTCCTACCCCTTCTACTCTGCCTCCACCCCGGAATATTGCATCCAGTTTTAGGCTCCCCAGTTCAAGAGGGACAGGGATCTACTGGAGAGAGTCCAATGGAGGGCTGCAAGGATGATGAAGGGACTGGAGCACTGCCTGATGAGGAACAGCTGAGAAACCTGGGGCTGTTTAGTCTGCAGAGAAGACTGAGAGGGCATCTAATACATGTCTGGAAGTAGATGAGGGCTCAATGTCAAGAAGGAAGGGACAGCCTCTGCTTACTTGTGCCCTGTGATAAGACAAGGGGCAGCTAGAGCACAGGAAGTTCCACCTCATTGTGAGGAAGAACTTCTTGACTGTTAGGGTGACAGAACACTGGAAGAGGCTCCTCGCAGAGCTTGTGGAATCTCCTTCTCTGGAGACTTTCAAGACCCATCTGGATGTGTTCCTGTGTGACCTGCGCTAGATTCTATGGTCCTGCTCTGGCAGGGAGGTTGTACTTGATGATCTCCAGAGGTCCCTTCCAACCCCTAACGTCCTGTGATCCTGTGATCCTCAAACACAGTTAAAGCAAATAGCTGTTTCTTCTGAGTGTAGAGAAGGCTGTAGCCTTTGGCTGCAGGCCTCCATCTGCTGGTTTTAGAAAGATACTGCATGGCATCAGGAAATGCTTCATGTACAAACTACCTGAGTGAAGACATTGGTATATCACAGAAGCACAGAACTGTCTGTCCAGGTTGGAAGGAACTCAAGCATCATCTAGGTCTAACCCACCTGCCATGGGCAGGGACATCTCACACTAGATCAGGATGCCCAGAGCCACATCCAGCCTGGCCTTAAAAACTTCAGGGATGGGGCTTCTACCACCTCTTAGAACAGTCTCTTCCAGTGTCTCACCACCCTTATGGTGAAGAACTTCTTCCTAACTGATTCATTGTGTGAAAAACGATGCTACTCTTTATTTCTGAAGCACTAAAAACGTTACCAGCATTTTATTATAACGAGTGCTGCTCTGTGTGGCTTCAAATGAGCTTCCTTCAAATTAAACAAATCCCTTTGACTGCATAGGATATTCCTGCTGTCATTGAAACAGAAATCGGATGGAAGGGACTTCTGTGGCACCTTAGCCTTTGGCTAGTTGCTGTAGCTAACTTTTAAAGTCCCAGTCCAAACCATTCTATAATTCTACAAAAAACATTTCAAAGAGGTGCTTCACTATGTTTTTCCTTTTTCTAGGACAACATCACTGGAGACATCAACCCAACTGTGTTGAGCAAAATGGCTACTCCAGGACATACAAGATTCCAGACTCCCATAATCTTCGTCTGTAGGCTTTATCTCTGCAGCTCCTGTAATTCTGCTCAGGTATGCTGAAAATAATGACCTCTAGCATGGGTATACTCTCACTAACACTCACCAAATAATGTTGAAATGCATTTTCTTTGGGGTTTCCTGTCAATCAAATGAAAAGATTGGAAGAATCCATCCATGCATTTGTCTCTCACACTGCTCATAGACAGATAAACAGCATCATGTTCAGGTCACAGACCCAAAGCTGGCTACCAGTGTAGGCATTGTTGTGTTTCCCTGGGCTGCCTCAGTGCTGCCTCAGTGCAAAGGCTGAGCAAATCCAAGGAAACAATCACAGCAGAGCATAAAATTTGGGTCAACTACTCTAATGACAGTCCTTGTATGAAAAGTGAAACCCAGCTTTACTCTCAAATACCATAGCTAAAAAAATATTGTACACATACATAAAGCAAATCTGCAAGGTAGAAAAAGGGTCACACCTTAAGGTGATCTGCAAATGTAGTCAGTAGAGAAAATTTGCAGTGAAGTGAATAAGATAACCTGGTATATAAGAAAGTGGAGATGACTCAAGGTAAAATTCTTGCCATTATTTCTAATTATTGAAGGGAGAAGGACTTGTTTCAAGCTATGTATTATTAATGATGATCCACAGGGCAGTGTTAGAGGAGACACCGACAGAAAGTCATCATTCATCGCAGTCATTATTTACAGTTAATACTTGATCATCAGTCCAAAAGGCAAAGTGTGTTAAGGAAATAGCAGCCTTGAGTTTCTTTCTTCTTACCTGTCATTCACACAGACAGAAAAAAAATCCTTTCAGTTCTTCCTCTACAATATTTTAAGGTCTTCCCAGTCTCTCTGAAGTCAATGAAAAATTCTTTCTTTGCAGTGATGAAACATCTAGTCCCATCTCTGTAAAAAAACATCAGCACTAGCAGGAATTATTCCTCTTCACAACAGATAATACTCCATATGGGTCTGACATTTTCAAAGGATGGGGAGGTAGGCACATATGACTTAAAGATATTTAATGCAAGTTTCATTTTATCTTGTCCTTCTCACAGTCTCCTTGAATGTCACCTTTTTTTTTTTTTCACACAGTTGTGGACACAAAAGATTTAAATTTTCTCTCACAAGGTGCTGTTTGCACTAAGTTGCCAGGGATCTGTTTTCCCCAGATAATGTACAACAAAAATGTAACTGCTGGTGTGATGTTTAAAGGCTATTTCAATGTAAATGAACTACAGGAGAACAAAAAGATTCAAATGGAGCATCTTTCCTCCATCTGTAATGTGACAAGTTACTCTGCCCAGTGCCCAGTATGCACTGAGGAATATGGTGGCAGTCAAGTGTATCTGGATTTTAGGCATTTTCCAACACAGCAAACTGACTATTAAGTAAATATTTCAGTGGGTTTTTTTGATCATCTGTGGTGCCTTTGGTCAGGCCGTGCTGTGTTTTCTGATGCATCATTGTCTTAGTGTTTTGGTTAAGAGTACAAAGATTGTGCACCCTGGCCTGTATCAGGAACAGAATGGCCAGCAGGACAAGGGAGGTTCTTCTTCCCCTGTACTCAGCACTGGTCAGGCCACACCTTGAGTGCTGTGTCCAGTTCTGGGCCCCTCAATTCAAGAGATATGTGGAGGTACTGGAATATGTCCAGAGGAGGGCGACAAAGTTGATGAGGGGCCTGGAGTACAGCCCTTTGAGGAGAGGCTGAGGGAGCTGAGGTTGTTTAGCCTGGAGATGAGAAGGCTCAGGGGAGACCTCATTGCTGTCTACAACTACCTGAAGGGAGGCTGTAGCCAGGTGGGGCTTGGCCTCTTCTCCCAGGCAACCAGCAACAGAACAAGGGGACACAGTCTCAAGTTGTGCCGGGGGAAGTCTAGGCTGGATGTTAGGAGGAAGTTTTTGGCAGAGAGAGTGATTGGCATTGGAGTGGGCTGCCCAGGGAGGTGGTGGAGTTGCTGTCCCTGGAGGTGTGCATAGACTAGATGAGGCACTTAGTGCCATGGTCTAGTTGACTGGCTAGGGCTGGGTGCTAGGTTGGACTGGATGATCTTGGAGGTCTCTTCCAACCTGGTCGATTCTATGGTTCTGTGATTCTATTCTACTTTACTCTTTTTAAAGAAAAAGGGCAGTAACCTGGACCCCTTCAAACCACCATAATCATTTACACTTAATTAGGAAAACACATGAGAATGAGTCACGATAATGTACCTTTCTATCTTTTCTTCTTTTTTTTAGAGGATAGTGCTTATGCACAACCAGGTTACAAAGTACTATTTCATATCATCAATAGTTGAAAAAACAATGTCCCAATCCACGATTTTGTTAAAATAACTTAGGCATAAGGCCAAACAGAGATGAGAGCTTGATGATATCTTGAAACCAGACCAGATTTAGATCTGCCTGGATTAGGAAAGGCAAATGAGTCACTGGGAAGCAAGTCTTCCCAACATTACAAAGGCAACATTTTCATTAACTCCACCCCCTACACATCCTCCAGATACTACCCAAAAGAGTACTGTACATGGCTACCATATTCCTCTGACTTACACCTTTAACAGTTGTTGAAGGTGATCATTAGTGGTCCCATCCTTTTATGACTCTGAAAAGTGTGGCAGGGATGGCTTCACCAAGGCTATGGCTGAGAACATGGGGGCAGGGCATTGTGCTCTCTTGCACACTATTCAGGCTGCACCCAGCACAGACAATGGTAACAGTAAGGTGAGTGCAGACAGACTCTTCAGGCATGGTGGATTCACTTTGGCTGGCCACTAGGTACCCATCAAGCTGCTCCCACTCCCCCTCTTCAGCGGGACAGAGGGAGAAAATACCAAGAAAAGCCTACAGGTCAAGGTAAAGACAAGCAGATCACTCAATCAATTACTGTCATGGGCAAAACAGAACAGACTTGACTTGGGAGAGCTTAGTTTACTGCCAGTAAATCTCAGGATACTGAGAAATTATAATGAATCTAAAAGCAGCTTCCCCACACCCCTCCCTTCTTCCTGGGCTCAACTTGACTCCTGATTTCTCTTCATTCTCCCCCCTTAGCAGCACAAGGGGACAGGAAATGGCATTTGAGGTCAGTTCATAACACTTTGTCTCTGCCACTTCTTCCTCCTCACACTCTTCCCCTGCTGCAGCATGTGGTCCCTCTCACTGAATACAATCTTGCATGAGCCACTTCAACACATATCCTTCCCACAGGCTTCAGTCCTTCAAGAACACCTCCAGTGTGGTTCCTATTCACAGGACAAAGTTCTTCAGAAACAAACTGATAGAGTGTAGGTTGAGTCATTCATTGGGTGGTAGTTCCTAGCAGCAAATCTCAGTGGTCCTACCAACTGGTAGGTCCTACCTACAGCTGGTCCTAACAGCTCCAGCCTGGGCTCCTCTCTCCACAGGGGCACAGCTCCTGCCAGGAGCCTTGTCTACACCTTCCTCCAGAGCATATCTACCTGCTTCAGTGTGGGGTGTTCCACCAGTACAGGGTGCTCCATTGGCTGCAGGTGGGTATCTGCTCCACTGTTAATCTGCATGGGCTGTAGGATGACAGTCTGCTTCACCATGGTCTTCACCATGAATGGCAGGTGAAAATCTCTGTCCCATTGCCTGGATCATGTCTGGTTGTAGCCAGATGGGGGTTCGTCTCTTCTGCCAGGCAACCATCAATAGAACAAGGGGACACAGTCTCAAGTTGTGCTGAGGGAAGTACAGGCTGGATGTTAGGAAGTTCTTCACAGAGAGAGTGATTGGCATTGGAATGGGCTGCCCAGGGAGGTGGTGGAGTCACCATCCCTGGAGGTGTTCAAGAAAAGCCTGGATGAGGCACTTAGTGCCATGGTCTGGGTGACTGGCTAGGACTCAGTGGTAGGTTAGACTGGATGATCTTGGAGGTCTCTTCCAACCTGGTTGATTCTATGATTCTATGGTTAAAGCTGCTGCCCAGTATCTTTTACCCTGTCTCAAAGATGTTATTGCAGAGATGCTATCGATATGGCTGTGGGTCTCAGCTTTGGCCAGCAGTGGGTCTCAGCTTTGGCCAGCAGTGGGTCTGTCATAGAGATGGCCATCACTGTCTGTGTTCCACGGCAGCTTCTGGTGTCTTCTTACAGAAGCCATCCCTGCAGCACCTCACTACCAAAACCTTCCCTCACAAACGCAGTACAACAGGCAACCCTTTCAATAGTCTGTGCATGATGAATGTTAGTCAAGCCCAGATCTGTTATATTTAAAACCTGCTGATGGGAATTAGTATCAGCTTTTGGTCAACATTCCCAGTGAAACAGTGCTACTACTATATGAATGTATGGCTGATGTTACAAACAGCACACCATTGAATATGGGGAGGAAAACAGAAGCCAGCTGAAGAAAGAGCTGGAGACTGAATCTTGACTTGTAGGAGAGCAGGTAGTCTACACCTCCAGACAGTAGAAATCAAGTGTGTTAAGTGCCACAAATTCTTGCACTTCACCTCCTTCACTTCATTCTGACACATTTAAGGCTGAATTCTGATAATCATTGCACCAGTGTATGCTGCTTAATGATTTTTGTAGCCTACACAAAATGCTATGCTGATTCTTCTGTGATATTTATTTCTTTGATTACTTTTTTTTTCTTTCTTTTTTTTCCACATATTTTTGTATGCATTTTTTTTTCTGCACACAGTTCTGGGATGTATAATGAGGTGTCCAAGGGCAACGAGGTCATGGAATTATAGCCTCCATTTTCCTGATTTTATTTACTATTGACTTTCAGAATGCACATTTTCTGCTGCTCTGGAAATAATGAAATTCAATAGAACCATTTCAAAAAGAGGAGAAAACCTATACAGTATTCTGGTTTGTCCTAAGGGAAGCTGCATGTACAAATCATTACATTTCCATTATGTCCCCAGACTGTCATTATTTGCCTTTCCTCTCTAACACATATTGTTCTCTGAATTCTTGGGTGTACCATAAGGATCAGCTTTTGTTTCCTGAAGGTGTGTGAGAATTCTTTTATCCTCCGGTTGAAAGGAGTGGTGTGCTTTTCATGTCTGCATTATGTAAAACACTGATTGCTGAACAAGAGACAGAGACTGATAAGGATGTCTGTCAGCCTCCAGTGCAGACAACAGCCCATGGTTTTTGAAGCTCTTGAGCAGGTGGCTAGAAGATTTTAAGGCAGACACCAGACTGCTTTTCCTCAATATGTCAGCTGTGGCTTTCTTAAATACAGAGGTATAGATCAAGCTCTTTATTTTTGCCCCCCATTCCAAATAGGTGCATAGAAGAGTGGGGACATGTGTAAATTACATCCTGTTCATATTTAGTACTTGCTAAAGGAACAGACTCACTGCCTACAAGCAGCCTATTCCACATCTAATATAGTGCTTTACCGTGGTGGAACCCACCATGCAGATTCACTCCACGGCAGAAGCAGGAGGATGGGATTGTCCCAGATAGAGTGAGGCAAGAAACTGGCACTGAGTGATATGGTAGGTGTGCAGAGCAAGGGGCAGTAAGCACAAACTAGAGCACAGAAGGCTTTTTAAACATAAGGAAAAACTTCTTTACTTTGAGGGTGGCAGAGCACTGGAATCGACTACCCAGAGAGGTTGTGCAGTCTTCCTTCTCTGAAGACATCCAAAACCTGCTTGGACACATTCTTGTGCAGCCTGGTCTGGGTGACCTTGCTCTAGGAAAAGAGTTGGACTAGATGACCTCCAGAGGTCACTTCCAACCCTTCCCGGTCTGTGATTCTGTGGAATCCCAGTGCTTCCACACAAGCATTTGTCAGCACTGGAGAAGGACCCCAGAGAAGATCTGGGGAGTATCTACTAGAAGAGACAAGGGAAAAGAAAGTCAGAGTGAGGAAGTGTGTGGCTCTTAATCTGCTTTGTCAGCATTGATAGAAAATGGTTAGCCTGTCCCTAACACATGCCTGTGATATAGGACTTGTTTTAGTGGGATTTTTGTTGCACCTTTGCCTGATGTACCTCCTCCTAATTAATTTCCTTTGCTTCCTAATGAATACAGTATGTTTAATCAACAAGGGTGAATGAGTATCCTGAGTCCACTTTTTGTAGCTAGATAGATGAAGAGTGGTTGTAGCATAATCAGGGCTCTGTCTCTAAGGTCTACTCCCTCAATCAGTGATAGGGCTTATGGAAAGAATACACATGCAACTCACAGGTCTTTTTAACATTACTGGTGGTCAACATTTGGACATAAGCCAACAATGTGCACTTGCAGCCCAGAAGGCCAATGTCATCCTGGGATGCAGCAAAAGAAGCATGGCCATCAGATTAATCTGCCACTCTACTCAGCTCTCTTGAGATTGGTGTACAGCATCCAGCTCTAGGACCCTCAACACAAGAAGGACATAGACCTGTTGGAGTGTGTCCAGAAGAGAGCCACAAAAATGATCAGAGGGATGGAGCACCTCTGTGCTCTGTGAAGGCAGGCTGAGAGAGTTGGGATTGTACAGCCTGCAGAAAAGAAGACTTTGGGAAAACCTTTCTAGCACTTGAAGGGGCCTACAGGAAAGCCAGGGAGGAACTGTTTGCGAAGGCATGGAACAATAGGCCAGAGGACAGTGGTTTTAAACTACAGAGGTAGATTTAGACTGGACATTAGGAAGAAGTTCTTTACTATGAAGGTGTTGGAACACTGGAACAGGTTGCCCAAGGGAGGTGGTGCAGGCCCCATCCCCCATCCATGCCCTATCAGGCTTGATAGGGCTCTGAGCAACCTGCTCTAGTTAGGAATGTCCACACTTAGTGCAGGAGGGTTGGACTAGATGGCCTTTGAAGATCCCTTTCAACCCAATGCATTGGCTTATTCTATGAACATCACCCCCTTAGGGGCTTAGTTCTATGGGTTTTTCCCTACCTCTCTCTCAAGAATTCTTACAAGTTATTTTAGGAAAGTTAGGAGAGCACTTATCCAGCTCTTATCCTATGGCCTTTCCTAAACTTTCTTTCAACTTGGTCATTCTTTTCTTCAGCCTAAGCTCCCAAATAACCAAGGGGAGCTGGAGATCTACAGGCACGTCTCTATTTGCCGTGGGCTCTGGTGCTATACAGCCTGAAATGGATGTTATTAGAAATTTCCTAACTGTAGTTAAAGTGAATGATTATTAATTAGCCAATCTAGTTGTTAAAGTAGATAGCTTCTTGGTTAACAAATAAAATGCTGTTTAGTAAAGCAAAACACTCATAATGATCTTTTAATTCCCATAGCATTTAATTTGTTATACACTTCATTACAAACATGGAAACCCAAGAATCATGGTGGAAGTCCATGTGCTTTGTTTGAGATTCATCTCATCTAACTTTGGCTATCTCATACCACCATTTACACCTGAGTTGGTTGTACAGTCTCTCTCTAGTGATCAGCAAGAAACAAGCATTTAAGAAATGCAGTCAATCTTATACATTTACATCTGAATGAGTGAGCAATGTTCTGGAAATGCCTGCCTCTCTCAGTTAGGTAAATTAGGTAAATTTCATGATGATCTCATTTGCAAGTACTTAAAGCTGGAGAGATGCACCTATACCTGTTTTTCTGTGTTGTCCTGGTAGGGCATAAATCCTCCCAGGCCAGTTTAGCCCTTGTGAACCTTCTCCTGTTGCGGGTCCAGGAAGCTGAGTCAGATGAGCAAAACCTTGAGGGCTAGGAGCTTAGTACCACATGTCAGGTGTCTTGTGCTGCCCCTCAAGGTGCCTGCGTGGTCAAAGGAGGCAGGAAGCTTTGAATTCATTGTTGAGAACAATGGTGCTAGTGCCTATTGGCCAGTTTGATTCTCAAAATGAAGTATTTAATGAGGGGTGATTTAGAAACCACCTTTGTGCCTTTCTGCACGGAGCCTTCCTGCCTTTCCTCATTTGTGGCTCATTAAGTGGGAATCAAGGTGGCCACCTGTATACAGCTTGCCCTAGTAGCTCAGCAGCAGCATCTCAGTTCTCCTTCCCTCTGCCTGGAATATTTTGTATTTTACCTTGATCATTATCGTGAGTTTGAAAGCACCTTTGGTACAGGAGACTTACTCAGGGACCAAAAAGCATCGTGAGTACATATGCTGGAGTTAATGCTAAGACTCCATAAGCAGAGTTAGAATTTCCCCTGTTTTCCCATTCCTATTTTCCAAGTTCTGATTGTTTAAACTGTTTAGTTCTGTGCAGCTACTTCCTGTTGACCAAAAATCCAAAGAATCTCAGGGATTTCCCCCAAATTTTTGAATCTTAATAATAAAATTAATATTAATAATTCATAACATGATTCATTTCCAATACATTTATACCAAAATATTCTGAACATTCTGCCTATTTCTCTCTCTGAAGCCTTTTAGCAGATCCTAAAATGCAGCATACAAAAATTTAGGTGTGTGGGTTCTGCACTTTGGCCACAACAACCCCAAGCAGTGCTATAGGCTGGGGACAGAGTGGCTGGAGAGCAGCCAGGAGGAGGGGGACCTGGGGGTGCTGATAGACAGTAAGCTGAAGATGAGCCAGCAGTGTGCCCAGGTGGCCAAGAGAGCCAATGGCATCCTGGCCTGCATCAGGAACAGTGTGGCCAGTAGGACAAGGGAGGTTATTCTGCCCCTGTACTCAGCACTGGTCAGACCACACCTTGAGTACTGTGTCCAGTTCTGGGCCCCTCAATTCAAGAAGGATGTTGAGATGCTGGAACGTGTCCAGAGAAGGGCAACAAAGCTGGTGAGGGGCCTGGAGCACAAATCCTATGAGGAGAGGTTGAGGGAGCTGGGCCTGTTTAGCCTGGAGAAGAGGAGGCTCAGGGGTGATCTTATTACTGTCTGCAACTACCTGAAGGGGCATTGTAGCCAGGTGGGGGGTGGCCTCTTCTCCCAGGCAACCAGCAATAGAACAAGGGGACACAGTCTCAAGTTGTGCCAGGGTAGGTATAGGCTGGATGTTAGGAAGAAGTTCTTCACAGAGAGAGTGATTTCCCATTGGAATGGGCTGCCCAGGGAGGTGGTGGAGGCACCGTCCCTGGGGGTGTTCAAGAAAAGCCTGGATGAGGCACTTAGTGCCATGGTCTAGTTGATTGGTTAGGGCTGGGTGCTAGGTTGGACTGGATGATCTTGGAGGTCTCTTCCAACCTGGTTGATTCTATGATTCTATGAAGTCTCGAGCACCTGAATTAATTTGTCTTCCATCAATGCGTAGGCTTTAATTACAGGTTCACATCCTTTTTCCCCATTGGATGCCTCTGCTCCATGCACAGTAAACAAGCTCTCCTTCAAAGACCAAGGAGGAGAACAAAGGCCATATGGAATAGTCAGAACCCTTCAAACCTGGCACTATACAACATTTAGATAATTAAAACAACATCAATGTAGCACACAGAAAATGAATTTTTAAAAGCTATTTACAGGTCTCAAAATGTTCTCATAAACAGTGAAGCCTCATTAAGGGTAGATATTCTTTACGTCACCCTGAGGTCAGTTCTTGGCCTTTACCACTTTTATTAATGGTCTGGAAGAAACAAGAGAATCTTTACTGATTAAAATGTACACATGTAGAGGGTACATCAAAACAAACGGATTGATAAGCTGCTGCAAGCAAATGGCAGGTGAATCAATACAGATGATTGTAATTCAACAATATTCAGGAATTACAGACATAATGAGACACCATCTTCAGAGGAGAAATGTTGGGCAGCTGGAGAACAGGTCCGTGTGCAGTATGCAAAGAGAACAGGAACAAAACAAACCAGCCCTGGGATAAATAAGAAAAACCCCTTCCAAAAAGGGTTAGAAAGGTTGTGCAACCTGGCACTAGCAAGTCCTCTGAGATGCTGTGCACAGTCCCTGTGCCCACAGCTCAAGAAGGAACAAATTGAATCTCTCTGGTACAGAGAAGAAAGAGGAGAAAGATTAGAAGACTGGAAAACCTCTCTTAGTGGGAAGCTGAAGTGCAGTCTGTTTCCCTTAACAAAAAGGCTAAAGTGTGCCCTGATGACAGTTTCTAATTGCCTCTAGGGGGAATAGAAATTCGATAATTGAGGGCTCTTCAGTCTCAAAAGCACAAACATAACAAGACTGAGTCCTTCAAAGTTGAAAGTAGAGACATTCAGAAATACAAATCACAGGCATTCGTGCTATGAATATTAATCAATTCAATAATTTAAGCAAAAATAATCATAGTTTGTCCATACTGAAAAGATTTGCTGTCTGTTAAAAAGAGATGCTATGGTTAAACAACAAAACTAATTCAGGGAAGAAATGGCCTGTGCTACACTGGAGGCCAGAGTAAACTGTGATTACTCAATTTAGTATCTGGGACTATGTTGCTTCATTTCACTGCTGAGTGGAGGGCACCTGTCTTACCTGCAGTACATCATTCAAAGCCTCACATGGTTGCAAACCCATTTATTGTCAGGGTGCTGCACCAACATTAATCTGTAGAGCAGACAAGTTCATGCTAGAAGAGTTAAATTCTTGCTATTTTAGGGAACAACCACCAATGTGAGATTAAATGTAATTGTGGATGCACAACTTGAAAGGCTTGTGCCTGATCTTTTGAAAGACCTTGCACTTTTGAGCACTTCACATACTTAAAGCAGAACTCCTACCAACATCAGTCATAGTTCTGGAAGCTCTGTACATCTACAAATCAAACCCCAGCAATTCACATGGAAAATCAGAATTTAAGATCAAACAGTTAATGACAGCTTCTGGGTGAAAAATTATATCACATCATTCCTGAAATAGAGAACTGCAGGAGCTCAGTGTCTAAACTGAGTTTTACAGAGCAATATTCAGAGATTGAATTCTGAGATCAGTCTTCCCTATACTGAAACACCCTGCTTTGGTAAGTACAGACATTTTGTTCCTGTAATAATGTAAAAGGCAGCAATAATAAATAACAGTCCCCTTCACTGCACAGTCCTATTTCATCCTTAGAATACATCCTGCCACCACAGTCAATCTTGTAAAGGTCCTAAGAGATAATGATGGACATTGAGGAAATAATGCTACAGTATAATGCATATCCATGAGGCTGCAGAGAATTTTTCTGCACTTCTGGTATTTCCCAGTTATCAAGAATCTGAGTTTGTAATCTTGGTGTTTTTCCTAACAGTTTCCATTTTAAATGTGTCCATTCCTGTGTTCTTATATTATCTCTCAAACAGAAAAAGAATCATTGCCATTTAACAGCTGGCTCCTCAATGGAGTGAAAACATTCAGACACAGCATTGTGCTCTATGAGCTACAGACCATGAGCTCATACTAGGCAGCTGCTGTTCTTCTCTATCTTCACATGCTTTCTTGCTTGATCTCCTACACAATCATCAGAGGGGAGGAAGAGTCCTAAGATATCACGGATCACCCTCCCTCGTACATCAGCATGTCCATCCCTCTCAACGTATTGCTGGTCTAGACCTCTCTTGCTTTCATTCAGGGTCTCCTATCCATCCCTGTGTGTGTCCATGGGTGGAGATCTAACTGACCTCTTGCAGGTGCAGAAACCAAAGGAAGGATCTTCTTGGTGTGCATATATCTGTATGCAACCAAGGGGACATTCATAGAAAGATGGAGGAGCTAAGCAGAGACAGAAATATGGAAAAGCACAATTTATCTGGATACCATCCCTCCTGGAAACATAGGCCTGGGAACTGAACTGGTGTCTAGCCCTAAAAGCTTTGTATCAAAAAAATAATCTTTGTATTCTAAGCACTCAGAGATGCACTGTGTGCAGGCAGCAAGCTGAAAGCCAGGCAGAGTTGGCAGAGGATCACCAGCTGACAGGTCCCACTTTAATGCTGCTGCAAGCATCAGTGAGGTGAGCAGCAATGCTTCTCAAAGTGGGCTGAGTCACACCTGCTGTATCATTGTGCCTGGCCGTACTGCAGCCAGGCTGCTCTACCTCCCTGGCCTGACTCACCAGATAGGCTTCCTTAACCACTTTGCATAGCACATCAGTTTTTAATACCACAGAGGTGCCTGGGAGGGAGAGACTTGCAGGGAGTACACTCTGCATGACTAACTTTATGGGTCCCTACTGACAAAAGGTTTTATGTGTACTTTCTATCCATTTAACTGTAAATCTCTGTACTTGTGAGTTTTGACTCATGGGGACCCATATAATTTGATACATTTTGACTTTTCTGAGGCTTCTGATAGCACAATGAGATCTTTTGCTAAGATGGAGTAATTAATTTCCTTATAATTAATGGGTAACAAGCAACACAGTACAGAAACAACAGACTGCTGAATCAACAGATGTGTCAAGGTGAGGCAAAGCTGCCAGTTAAGAATTAGTGCCTTTGTAGCATTACTAAATCCAACACAAGGAATAAAACTGAAGTAGATACATTTCCAAGCAGTCTTGACTTCAAGTACCTACTGCCTGTAGTGTCACTCTGAAACACTTTTCCCTCCTTCTGTGTCTTGTATAAACCATGGTGCCACACATCCTGTGTACAAACTTTGCTTTCCCCAAACACAATAACTTGATCTTTCCATCATATAATAATCCTCTTACATCTCCTGAATGCTTAAATATTATGATAATGCACTAAAAAAAACTCAAAAGTTTCCCAAAACAGTTTAACTTCCAGCAGTCGACTTCTGAGATGAAGATGAATAATAGACATATTATCACTAGGTGTCCATTTAGAATCACAGAATCATAGAATCAACCAGGTTGGAAGAGACCTCCAAGATCATCCAGTCCAACCTAACACCCAGTCATATCCAGTCAACTAGACCATGGCACTAAGTGCCTCATCCAGGCTTTTCTTGAACACCTCCAGGGACGGTGACTCTACCACCTCCCTGGGCAGCCCATTCCAATGCCAATCACTCTCTCTGTGAAGAACTTCCTCCTAACATCCAGCCTATACTTACCCCAGCACAACTTGAGACTGTGTCCCCTTGTTCTGTCGCTGGTTGTCTGGGAGAAGAGACCAACCCCCACCTGGCTACAACCTCCCTTCAGGTAGTTGTAGACAGCAATGAGATCCCCCCTGAGCCTCCTCTTCTGCAGGCTGCACAACCCCAGCTCCCTCAGCCTCTCCTCACAGGGTTTGTGTTCCAGGCCCCTCACCAGCTTTGTTGCCCTTCTCTGGACACGTTCCAGCGCCTCAACATCTCTCTTGAATTGAGGAACCCAGAACTGGACACAGCACTCACGGTGTGGCCTGACCAGTGCTGAGTACAGGGGAAGAATAACCTCCCTTGTCCTACTGGCCACACTGTTCCTGATGCAGGCCAGGATGCCATTGGCTCTCTTGGCCACCTGGGCACACTGCTGGCTCATCTTCAGCCTACTATCTATCAGTACTCCCAAGTCCCTTTCTTCTTGGCTGCTTTCCAGACACTCAGTCCCCAGCCTGTATTATGAGCATTTAAGGTCTTTAAAAGGTCAAATAATCTTTTGTTGTTGTTGTGTTTTAATCAGAATTTTTTCCATCATCTACCCCAGGACATTTCCCACCAGAAAAAGCAGAAGGAATGGTAATGATTTGCAACTATGAGGGGTCTGGAGCTGGCAGGCTGTCTCGGCAAGTCCATTTTCAGTAAGAAACAGCAGTTGGCGCCTTCACAGCCAAGATTAATTAAGAGGCACTGCATCACTACATGCCATTAGTAAAGGCCTGCCTGAAGGGGATCCTTTTTTAAGTCTTTCTACTAGTGTGCCTCTGAAATCACTGGTTGCATTGAAAGTCTGCTGCTGCACAATGTCTTGTGTTGGGCTGGTGGTGCAAGGATTTACCATTTCCCTTTTTCTCTGATGATGCTAATGCATGTGGTGGGTTTGAGGAGATGGGATTTACAGAGCATGTGGAGATGGAAAACATAGAAATTCAGTCCAAAATCCTCCCCTTTGACAGTAGGGCTTCTCCAAGGGTATTAATGGATACGAGAGGCAGCACTTCTGAGCAGAGGCACTGCCAGTGGTTCACCCCTTAGCAGTGGCATAGCTGACCAGCTGGCCAAGCAGCCAGAGGAACAGCTGCTGGTTATTGGTGATGCTTCTGTTTCATCAACACTCAAACTCACAAACCATGGGCTGAATTTGCTACAGTTGTCTTGTCCTTCGTCATCATCACCTCACCTGCAGAGCTGCTGCCTCCACAGCCAGCTTAATGATTTTCAAAAGCCGTTTGAGTGGGCAGTATTGACCAGAAAGTTGTGGAGGGTGGCTTGGGTCTGTGTTGCTTGCAATAGAGAAGCAGTCTGCATAGAATCACAGAATCATGAAATCATAGAACAGTCTGGGCTGGAAGAGACCTCCAAAGGTCATCTAGACCAACCCCCTTTGCAGTCAGCAGGGGCATCCTCAACTAGATCAAGTTGCCCAGAGCTTCATTGAGCCTCACCTTGAATATCTTCAGGGATGGGGCCTCAACTACCTCTCTGGGCAACCTGTTCCAGTGTTCCACCACCCTCATAGTAAAGAACCTGTCTCTAATATCCAATCTAAATCTGCTCTTTTCTAGTTTGAAGTCATTGCCCCTCATCACTGCAGGCCTTCATAACCAGTCCATCTGCATCATCCTTCTTGTAGTCCCCCTTTAGGCTGCTATTAGGACTCCCTGGAGCCTCCTCTTCTCCAGGCCAAACTGCCCCCCCCCCCCCAAAAGAACATTTCCATGGCATTTGCCATCTAATTATTATGACATTTGGGTGTTAATGCATGTATATATTTACATGTTCAGTATGCCTAGAAACTTGCCTTTTAGTCAATACTTAATGACTGTATAAATATCATTCTCATTATTTATTACCAAAACCCTTTTCTTCTCAACCTAGAGGCTCTCAGCAAGATAATGTTGTCTCATCTCATTTGTGGAAAGGTTAAAATAGTATTGCAGGGGATCATGTTGGTATTCTTTCTTTATTCAGTATCTGTTTCAAAATCCATAAAATAGAGGCTACAGCTGACAGGCTAAACAAGGTACCTATAAATAAAACAAGCCTTCCATAACTTAAAGTATTCAATTATGATAATCTAATTAACAATACTAATGTTGCCTGTTCCCCACCTAGAAGGCTACGACTGTGCTCCTAACATTCATCAACAGCACAGGGAAAAATAAGAAGCCATTTAGAAGCTTTTATTTTCTTGCTGTGGGAATATCTCCAGACTGAGCCTCCTTAGGACCAGCACAGTGATTTGAAATGTGTACATATCTTTCATCTGCAAAGACTCTGTCTAACTTGTCTTATAATGAATAGATGCTTTCTGCTGCCAGCATTTGTCCCCCATGCCCTGTCAGCCAGACCAGCTGCCAGCTGCATTCTGAATATAATAAAAGAAGGTGGTGTTATGAAGAGGAAATTAATTAATCTGAGATTATTTTTTCCAAAATTAATATTGTTCATTAATTTTGATATTCAGAACTCTCACCACCCCTAACCACTAGTTTTAATAATAATAATAATTGGTTCTTCACACAGTCATGGAAACATTTTACAGATAATAGCTAGATCTAGTAATGACCAGCAAAATATATAAATGTTAATTGAACTGGAAGAGAAGATTCCTGTGGTCAAATGCTGCTTGTGGTCAATATCCACTTGCCCACTAAATGGACTCAGGTTCTTTTCTGCTTATGGCAGAAGGCAGTGGAGAATTACAAAGAGGCTTTAGTATTTACTCACTAAATTATTCTTACCCAACTCACAGGGCTAGCCACAGTCCCAGACAGTACCCAGATGCTTTCAGGGAACTCTGTCTTGTCAGACACTGAGACTTGATTCTTCCCAGTCTTCTGGGGAAAGGAGGCAGACAATCTCTGACCTTGTCTCCTGGCTCTTCTGGATGATCTGTGTATCTCCAAAACTTCTTGCCTTGGCAGGAGACTTTCAGGTGTAGGCAGGCAGGATATCCTGCAGCGTACAGTCTTAGCATGATGTCCAGTGGCATGGAGGCATTTAGAGCCTGTTGCTGGTAAACTCACAACAGTGGAGTCTGCAGGCAAGCAATAAGGCAGTGTGCAATAGCAGCAGGCAACAGCAGGCACGAATAGAACGGCAGAGCACACTGCATTTAGCTGCATATTTCTTTTATCAATGTGGGCTGAGATTAATTGCCCTTTGGACACAGGGCTTTACCCAAATTTGGGGAAATCAGGCCTACCATGACAGGTGGGTTAAATATTTAAACCAGCCCACAGCTTGATGGGACACAAAGGGAATAAACTCACATGCCTGGTGTAAGGAAAAGCTGTTAACTCCACTTTGCTATGTTAGACACACATAAATTCCACTTACTGGAGTTTATCCTCGGTGACGTGCTGCCCATGCTCGTCTGCCTGCCTCCTTGCAGGGTATGATGGCAGCTGCAGCCACCACGGCAACAAATGTGGGCATTTTATGCTGAGAGGTTAAGGAGTATTGCCACTTTGGAAGAGCCAGCTTCACACATGACCTCAGAAACAAGTCAGTTGCTGTGGTCTATCTAATGTCTGTTGCAGGGTACATTGTGACATGGTGACAATGAACAGAGGATTTGAGAACATGTTCTTAGTGTTCCTAGGTTTTCCTTACTTGCCCCACATATGTGTGTGATGCTTGAAGCAGTGGCCTGCTGTTCTGAGAGTGAAAACATCAGATAGTCCAGTGAAACTAGGTTCTTCCATGAAAGTCCCCAGTCACTTCTGCTAGAAGGGCTACAATTTAAATGCAAAAAGTCAACTGCAGCAATGCTTAAAACTACTGATTTCACTTATGCAAGCCATGGTGCCCTAGCAGACAGACCAGATATGTACTCATGAAGATCAAGACAGTGACTAGGATACAGGGTCTTCCCTCTTCTTTTATTGAACAATGTTTGAGTATAGAGAACAACAAGGTGTTACACAAGTTAGAATAAATTCCTGATCACCCTAAGCATGAAGTGTTACAAGTCACAGGGTTAACAGCCTCTTTCCCTCTGCTTTCTATCTTGATTGCCTACCTTGTGTATTTGCTGCCCAATTTTCTTGGGTTTTGATCATTTAATTTCTTCTGACAACCACTGAGTATCTCCTTTATCAAATTTGCAAACACATCATTCTCGGAAGTCTCAAGGACTTCCAAATCAAGAAGCACTGGAAAGTCTCTCTAAATGTTTTATCAGATCCATTTGCTTCCCTCATGACAGCAGTGCTGGTCTCATGTCTTCTCTCTGGACCATCTTCTTGCAGAGGCCCAAAACTGGAGGCACTGACATCAGGAACCTGACAGCATGTAATCTGATTCCCCTGAATGACTTGCTTGTGATGGTTTGGGTGTACCCCACCCCCCCACACTTTAGAAATCACCCAGACTAGTGTCAGCCAGCTCTGGGAATATAAATGAAGCTATTTATTTACAGCTAGCACAATGTACAAGCAGATATTTACAGTAGATACAGTTATAGACAGAAATAGACAAGGTAAAAGGTAATACAGAAACACAACTCCCCTCCCAGAAACCTGAGTCCCCAGGAGGGGCTCTCAACCACCCCTGCACCTTCCCTCTGCCCCTTCTCAACCTTACCCCAGTCCCAAGGAAGAATGGAGGTTCAGCCAAGAGGTTAAGAAGCAAAGGTGAGTGGAAGGTGAGGTTAGGGAGCTGCAGGTCAGTCAGAAGCCCAGCCAGAAAATGAAGACAAAAATGTTGAGAGTGTTATCTAATGTTTTCCTTTCTTCTTCAGCAAGACTCTGAGGGGAGTAGACATCACCACTGTTTTCCTTTCACAGCCTATGATCTAGTTCTTCTCACCAAAACATTCTAGCCTGCTTCAAACTAGCACATTGCTGAAGACAACAAAGGTTACAGATATTCCCACTGTGAGTGAGACAGTCTCTGGTTGAATTAATCTCTCAGAAAACAGTAAATGTCTTTTCTGAACTGGCACAAGCACCTCAATGTCAATAATATAGACATGGCAACTTCTGCACACAACTGGAATCAAACACTATAACCAATAGTTAGAAATCTGTATTCAAATGTAGGAATTTCAAAATGTATGAGGTCTCTTAAGTCAAGAGGCAATACCCTTGTGTGCAGTAAGCTGCACCTGGAGGCTTTTCAAAACACAGCAAATGCATACAGGGGGATAAATAGGACCACCCAAACATACAGTATTAGTAGAGCAAGCATATGCTGAATTCTGCAACATCGACACAAAAAGCTCATTTCATAGAATCGTAGAGTCATAGAATTATAGAATGGCTTGAGTTGGAAGGGACTTCCAAAGGTCACCTAGTCCAGCTGCCCTGCAGTGAGGTGGGACATCCTTCATCAGATTAGGGTGCCCAGAACCCTGTCGAGCTGTCAGCTACCTCCCTGGGCAAACTGTTCCAGTGTTTCACTACCTTCTCAGCAAAGAACTTCCTCCTAACATCCAACCCAACTCTACTCTTCTCTCATTTAAAAACCATTCCCCCTCATCCAATCACTACAGGTCTTTATAAACAGTCTCCATTCTTTTTGTAGGCCCCCTTCAGGTACTGGAAGGCTGCTATTAGATCTCCTTGGAACCTCTTCTTCTCCAGGCTGAACAACCCCAGCTCCCTCAGCCTGTCTTTGTAGCAGAGGTGCTCCAGCCCCCTGATCATTTTTGTGGCCCTCCCTGGACCTGCTCCATCAGGTCTATGCCCTTCTCATGTTGACAGCACAAGACCTGGGTGCAGTACTCTAGGGGAGTGGAGTGGCAGAATTGCCTCTCTGGATCTGCTGGCCACACATCATTTGTCACAGCCCAGGATGTGATTTCCCTTCTGGGCTGCAAGCTTACACTGTCTGCTCATGTCCAACTTCTTGTCCATCAGCACCCTCAAGTCCTTTTCTACAGGGCTGCTTTCTCCTCCCACAATCTCTACTGATAGTGAGGATTGTTTCTGCCCAGGTGCAGAACTCTGCACTTGCTCTCGTTGAACCTCATGAGGTTCACCTGGGCCCACCTCTCCAGCTTGTCCAGGTCCTTCTGGATGCCATCCTGTCCCTCTGACATATCAACATTACCACTCAGCTTGGTGTAATCTGCAAACCTGCTAATGGTGCACTCAATCCTACTGTCTATATCATTGATAAAAGTATGAAACAGTACTGGTCCCAGCACTTGTCACAGATCTCCATCTGGACTTGGAGTCATTGACTGCTGCCCTCTGGATGTGACTTAGAAATCAGCGTACAAATGCTTTTACTCTCATCCTGTTCTGTTCTGAAGGGTGTTATGTGCTGGTTGTGTAATTCCCTGTAAAAAGAGGAATGGCATTATTGACCTGAGCTTTCTTCTTCTGAGGACAGCACATTCCCAGAGATTGCCCAGCATGCTGGTCTGGATTTTGCCATCTTATGACAGTAGGTGGTGAGTTAGGATCTCACTCTAGAGCAGACACTTAATATTCACAGAGGACCAGAACCTTCATATTTAGAAAACTGAAAATGTTGATATTTGGATGCATGCAATTTATCCATACCTGAAGTCAGTAAAGAGGCTGTCACAGAGATGTAGCAAAAAATTCTTAAACTGTTGGAAATGTGGTAGATGACTTCATTCAATCAGATCTTCTTGTCAGTGAAGCCAGAGTGACAGGTGTCACAGCAGAACCCATGAGGTCCTTGCAGAGAAGTGATGTTGTTACCTCTGGCCAATACAAAAGATGCAGTGTTAAAAAATCAGTACCTTCATTGTGCCAGGAAGCCTAAACACCTTTAATAGGAGAACAAAGCTGGCCTATTGTTACAGCATGCTCTACCTGACAACAGAGAAGACAAGCAGAGCCCCCATATAAAATCAGAAACATTCTGTTCTGATTTAAATACTTTTACTTCCCCCCATAAGTTACTTAATCATTAGGGAACTGTGAGATTGCATAAATAGATGCCACTCAGAATATAAACACTGGAGTCACTTTGATTTGTTGTCTTGTGGCAGTGTATATCAGAAAGGGTGATAAGCAAAGATAACCTATCTTGAAATTCCATCTGAACAAAGAATAAATTACCCTGCTAAAAGCAGGCTTTCAATTTCTCAGCCTAGCACACAGCCAGAAGCCTGAAGGCAAAGTAAGACACTTTGGAAGCAAGGGTAGATGGCAGGTAATGTAAGTGGCTAAGAGAATCATAAATCTCTGAAAATAAGAGCAAATTAATTTCATCACAGATACATATTCAGAGTTTCAGGGTTCTGAAGCTGAAGAGCAGCTTTAATAATCTTCCATTTTGCTATCCACCCAAGTACTCTAAAAGAATGTGCAACATAATTAAAATCTTTCAGTGGGATGGAAGAGCTCGACAGGAAACATCAGATGCTCAAAAATAAAAAGGTGGCTTCCAAACATAAAATCACACTTTTCACAGCTTTCAGAACGAGCTGCTTCTGTAGTTGTTTTAACTCACTTCCTGCTGGGATATATTCAGAAAGCCTAGAGCTTCTATTATTTCCATGTCTTGCAGGAAAACAAAAGTGAGAAGATAAAATAGATACAAAGGAATTTATTTAGACTGCATACATAAGAAGGGCACAGCTGCATTTCCTTAGGTAATTCTCACACTGGCAAAAGAACAGATGAGTTAGTGTTGAAAAAGAAAAAAACAGCTTTCTTCCACTAAAAGCTGCTGCTTCTCAGATAAGATGCAGTAACTGCTTTTGTCTTTCTTCTTAATATTTGTGCAGTTGGAAATAAACAAGATTCACTTAAACCACCTTCAGGCTGACCTCTAACATGAAACCCAGACAGAGCTGTGACTGTAACTTCTTTGTAGCTAGCCCAGCTACCAAACAGAAGAGTGAAACCACTACACTCAAGGAGAAAGAGAAGTTTGGTTTGGTTCACCTAATGTTCTTCTGCATTATCACTATAGATTAAAAAGAAGGCTTTAAAGAAGACCATGAGTCTTTTGCACCCTGAAATGAGAGAGGATGTGAAGCATGCTGTCAGAAAACACCAGTGGGAGTAGCAGGAGTCTTATGATCACAGGCAGTTATGGAGTTATCACACACATCCCGAGCCTGTGACAGATTGTAATAGTGAAGTTTCATCCTGTTCATAGAATCATAGAATCAACCAGGTTGAAAGAGACCTCCAAGATCATCCAGTCCAACCTAGCACCCAGCCCTGGCCAGTCAACTAGACCATGGCACTAAGTGCCTCAGCCAGGCTTTGCTACAACACCTCCAGGGATGGTACTTTGATGGGTTTCTGGTCCTTATTAAGCATATAAACATCTTTTATTGATCTACAGTTTATAAGTCTTCACCTCTATGTTCTGATCTTACTGCTTGATCTTCTCCATTCTAACTAAACAACGTATCATTATTTCTTTCTCTGTGTAAAATCTTCTTTCTTTTGTCATGGAAGTTATTTGTTAACTGTATCATGATGTAACATCATCTTTTTAAAATAGTATGGCTGCTTACCCCAAAGAAGAACAGTACCTAGTGTCCTAGCCAAGCTGGCAGCTCCTGGCTTGGACAGATTCACTCTGTGCTGGGTCAAGAACTGGCTGGATGGCAAAGCCCAGAGAGTGGTGGTGAATGGTGCCACATCCAGTTGGCAGCTGTTACTAGTGGTGTGCCCCAAGGATCAGTGCTGGGCCCAGTCCTGTTCAACATCTTTATTGATGATCTGGATGAGGGGATTGAGTCCTGCATCAGTAAGTTTGCAGATGACACCAAGCTAGGAGCAGGTGTTGATCTGTTGGAAGGTAGGAGAGCCCTGCAGAGGGACCTGGACAGGCTGGATGGGTGGGCAGAGGCCAATGGGATGAGATTTAACAAGGGCAAGTGCAGGGTTCTACACTTTGGCCACAACAACCCCAAGCAGCACTACAGGCTGGGGACAGAGTGGCTGGAGAGCGGCCAGGAGGAAAGGGACCTGGGGGTACTGATAGATAGCAGGCTGAAGATGAGCCAGCAGTGTGCCCAGGTGGCCAAGAGAGCCAATGGCATCCTGGCCTGCATCAGGAACAGTGTGGCCAGGACAAGGGAGGTTATTCTTCCCCTGTACTCAGCACTGGTCAGGCCTCACCTTGAGTCTTGTGTCCAGTTCTGAGCTCCTCAATTCAAGAGAGATGTTGAGGTGCTGGAACGTGTCCAGAGAAGGGCAACAAAGCTGGTGAGGGGCCTGGAACACAAACCCTATGAGGAGAGGCTGAGGGAGCCTCCTGGGGTTGTTTAGCCTGGAGAAGAGGAGGCTCAGGGGGGACCTCATTGCTGTCTACAACTACCTGAAGGGAGGCTGTAGCCAGGTGGGGGGTGGTCTCTTCTCCCAGGCAACCAGCAACAGAACAAAGGGACACAGTCTCAAGTTGTGCTGGGGTAGGTATAGGCTGGATGTTAGGAGGAAGTTCTTGCCAGAGAGAGTGATTGGCATTGGAATGGGCTGCTCAGGGAGGTGGTGGAGTTGCCGTCCCTGGAGGTGTTCAAGAAGAGACTGGATGAGGCACTTAGTGCCATGGTCTAGTTGAGTGGATAGGGCTGGGTGCTAGGTTGGACTGGATGATCTTGGAGGTCTCTTCCAACCTGGTTGATTCTATGATTCTATAAATACCTTATGTTGGTAATTGTATGTGGGCATTACAACAAGCTTTTCCTAACTTTGTAAGAGAGCAGTATAAAAATTGGTTTCCATGTACTTTATGATACCACAGCAGTGTAAACAGGCTGAACATGTAATACCCCTTGTCCATGAGAAATTCTGCACTTCAGCTGGAATATAGATGGCACTACAGCTGCATGTTATATAAACATCCATTTGATAGCCTGGGACAAAGAACCAAGCTAGACACAGCTAAAGCCAACACCCAGGTGATGAAGTCACATTTTTAAGTCTACTGCCAAGTCACATAGCAGCAGCCAAGTCTCAACATGTCAGCAACACTGACAGGTAATGTATTGCCCTGACTATGTGCCTGCCTAACATTATCATAGTGAAGGAGCATAATTTCTAATCAGCTGATTAAACGAGGCATGGACAGCTATCTGTCAGCATGAAGCTGTGCTCCACTGCAGTGAGAGGCTGTGCAGACAGCAGCCTGTCCAGAGCTGAAGAAATAAGGTGTCCAACTATTCTGCTTTTCATTTTCCCTCCCAACAGCTGACAAGATGACACCATTTTCCAAAATATTTAGTAGTGGAAAGGCAAGGTGCACAAAACCCAGCACCAGAACTGGGGACCAAAGTGCACATTTGAGTTGGAACCTAGTCTGGTTTGGGAACCTGGTATAGGAACCAGTCTTCTTCCAATGCAGAGTTCATTGCTTTGTTAATCTGTCCTCTTCCTGGGGTCAACAAAACTCAGATCTGCCTACACCTAGAGCAGGCTCTATAAAGAAATAATGGCTAGGAGTAGCAGAATTTCTGTGACAGCACTGGGTACCAGCATTTCCCTTAAGCTCTAATGCAGTTGCCTTAACTTGAAGTTGCTGTAAATTACATGGCATCGAGGTAAAGCTTTAATGCTCCGTGCTCAAAAGTGAACCAAACCATCAATTTCTTTACATCCTGATGAAGGAAGTGAAGTTTGACCTCTGCTGCAGAACTAGTCCAAGGTCTCTAAATGCCCAATACTCCCAAAGCTTTTATTCTAATTACATTTGTTGAAAGGTTCACTGCACAGTAAACAGCAGGGGTGAGTACATCATCACACTTCGTTCTGGCTACATTCAAATACATCTATATTTACATCTGGCACTATATTCTTTTATACACAGGAGAGGTCATTTCAATGATGATATTTCCTCCAGAGCTTAATTCACCAACACTGTCTTTAAAAGTGGATTTCTTTTCTGTCTTTCACATCCATCAGGAAAAAGATGCATTTTATAGTACATCATTCCTTAAACCACAGCAGTATGATAGCACTCCTTGATGTTGTGCTCTTTGTCATGTTTTAGAATCATAGAATGATTACTGAATGAAGTGGTAGCACTTTCACACTTGGTGATAAAAGATTATCTCCTGGAAAGAGTGTATAGTATGATGGATTTATGTGTAACCACATAAAACATTACTCATAAATTGTCCATCATCAGGAACTCAAAATGATAGTTCCAACCTGCAAACACAAATGAGAAGACATGGAACAAAAGTAGCAAAACAGATTTGCATTTATGGGGCTGCTCACTTCCCAGGAAAGGTCTCCAGCCTCTGCTATTGGCATCCTTTGGAGAAAACCCAGATGAGTCAAATAGCAATTTTGGAAGAAGCCTAAGGAAGGTATGTTTCAGATCAGACCTGGTTCAGACAATTCTGATCTAAATATAAAGACAATAACTCAAAGAGAATGTTTAAAATAAGGATCGGAGAGTCCTGGAACACCTAACTTTATCCATTTTATTTTCATTCCAGTCAAAGACCAGGCACACTTACACTGGGATGAGTAAAATTAAATGAAATCTCTACAACAAAGTCCTGTGCTCAGACTTGAGACTAGCAAAACCACAATTCTGTTAACTCATGTTCAGGTTCCAGGAGACTTTGACTCATCCCAATTTTGGCAACGAAGTCTTGGGTAAGACATGATGCCATCAATACAACCTCTGTATTTAGAATCATAGAATCAACCAGGTTGGAAGAGACCTCCAAGATCATCCAGTCCAACCTAGCACCCAGCCCTATCCAGTCAACCAGACCATGGCACTAAGTGCCTCATCCAGTCTTTTCTTGAACACCTCCAGGGACAGTGCCTCCACCACCTCCCTGGGCAGCCCATTCCAATGCCAATCACTCTCTCTGCCAAAAACTTCCTCCTAACATCCAGCCTAGACTTCCCCCGGCACAACTTGAGACTGTGTCCCCTTGTTCTGTTGCTGGTTGCCTGGGAGAAGAGGCCAAGCCACACCTGGCTGCAACCTCCCTTCAGGTAGTTGTAGACAGCAATGAGGTCAGCCCTGAGCCTCCTCTTCTCCAGGCTAAACAACCCCAGGAGGCTCCCTCAGCCTCTCCTCATAGCGTTTGTGCTCCAGGCCCCTCACCAGCTTTGTTGCCCTTCTCTGGACACGTTCCAACACCTCAACATCTCTCTTGAATGGAGGGGCCCAGAACTGGACATAGTACTCAAGGTGTGGCCTGACCAGTGCTGAGTACAGGGGAAGAATAACCTCCCTTGTCCTACTGGCCACACTGTTCCTGATACAGTCTGTCCCTTTCTTCCTGGCTGCTCTCCAGCCACTCTGTCCCCAGCCTGCTTGGGGTTGTTGTGGCCAAAGTGCAGAACCCTGCACTTGGCCTTGTTAAATCTCATCCCATTGGCCTCTGCCCACCCAGAGGTCTTTGTGGGAGTGAAATCAGATTCCAGCACCATCTGATTCTGACCAGTTAGCAATAGTTAATTCTTCCCCTTCTCTTAGACTTCAAAACTGTCATTACTAATGCCATTAAAGAAATGTTAAGTCAAAAGTCATCATGTAAGAATGACCAGCTGCTACAAGGGGTTGCTATCTGAAATTTCGTATAAGAATCAATTCCTTCCCTGGGAACCCATCAGATGAATGTGATATACAAATATATGTCTTTATGCTACTCAAAGCAAGACTGGGGGGACAAGTGATTATAATCCCATGTTGGGAACTGGCTGGAAAATAGGGGGCACTAGCCCCTAGAAGCTTGTACTATCAAGCCTTGGATGTGAGGTCTGAGTGTATTGGAACTGCAGTAAACCACAGCGCTGTGTGTGTGAAGAAGCTCAGAGGAATTTGTCCTTGAGCCTTCTGATAAGCTGCTTCTGTAGAACTGTGTCCAGAGTAGGGGGGAAATAGAAGGAATATGCAGATTCTAATACCTAGGTGCACTAAATGCTTTTGCAGTAACCGCAAGGAGGGAAGATTATGCATATTCGAATATTTAGATGCAGCAAATGCTAGTGAACAGTACCACGTTGCATGTTGCATGTGCTCACTTTTCTCACCCTAACTGCAAAGTATGTGCTTTGTAACTTGAAGCCTGATGCTCTCAATAAAGTGTGGATTGCTTGGATAGCATAGCTCATATTGAGCTGTCTCCTGGCTTTCCCATTCCCTTCCGTGATCCCATCTAACCACAAAGCCACAGTTGTTCAGTTTAAATATATATATGTAGAGAGAGAGAGCACATTTATATGTCTTATATTGTACTGAAGATTGTAAAATGTTGTGAAAGCAACAGTTTTTAAGAGGATGTAATCAACCTATTGGAAGAACAAATGCACCATAAAACTTCTGAGTGGGAACATCCACAGAATCTTAAAGGAGCAGGGAACTGACTTTGCTACCTTCCTTTGTTATATATAAACTTAACAAAATACTGGATGCATGACAGTTATGGAACCAAGGAGTATGGTTGGAAATAGGCATGAAGATAGCCATTTGGGTTGTTGGAAAGGTCTAACCTAGACCATAGGTATCAAAAAATGTGAAAGACTTGAAATAGCCTAGGAAACAGCAGCTCTAAGTACCTTCTTTGTGTTACAGGAGAAGCCACAGTGTTGTGAATTGGTTTATGCTTTAATGGAATAGGATAGGATAGAATTAGAATCAAATCAAATCTCTCTACAGACTACAGCCTGGAGATACTTTAAATGTAATACAAGCTGCACAGGAGAAGAACCTTTTAATATCTAAACCCATCTTCAGACAGGTATGTTTTGTATCTGAGAGAAACAACTAAATGTGACAGTTGGTTTTTAGTCATTTTGTTAGGCTGAAAAACACCCACTTTATTTGGATGCTCTTGCACTGCATTAGTTTCTCAGGAAAAGGCTGCTTTTCTTTACGTTAAGAAGCTGGTGGACACCCTCTCACTGATGTAAGTATATCCAAAAAAAAGGTCCCTGCCTTTAATTTTTCACCACCATCAGTAGTTCCTTACCATCACTTCTCTGTCTCAGGCAATCACCCCACTGAGATGACAGTTCAGCCATTGTAATTAGTTTCAGGCAAAAGCGAAATTGACCTGAGACTGACTCAGCCTGAAGGATGATGTCACGGTGCACTCACACAAACCAGAGCCAACAGAATGAAGTATCTCTACTAAATGAGCAGTAACAAGCACCAGGGGCTGTTGCCTCCCTTGTCACAAGACTCATCCAGAGGAGAACCTCTGCAAAAGTCCAGCTGTGATCTGCAGAGAGGCTCTCTCTTGCTTCATGTCTTAATTGCCTTCTGCAGACTTTTCAGCCTAGTAAGGTGCAGCCTAATAGGACTCAAGGGATTTTTAGAAGAAAAAGTCTAACCTGCTGCATTCTGGAGGTGGCAGTAGAAACCTCTACATCTTAATTGATGGAAACAGGAGCAACAGAGCTGTAGTTAGACTTCAAAATCTTTCTGCAGGGATTCTGGCGCCAGTTGTCTTTATTCCATGTTTTGATTAGATATCTGACTAACGCTTTCTTTCATTCCTAGCTGTGCTCTAAAGCCTTGCTCAGCTCTGTGTAAGCCACATGTTGGTCAATACAGTTTTTCAGAACTCCTCGGTGACATTTGTCAACCAATTCTAACCCAACAGTCAATAAGCAGAGGATAAGACAAGTAATGCTACAGCATTTAACAACAGCTTTGGCTGGAAGTTGTATCAGAGACCAAAGAATAATTTATTGCAGCAGTCATGAATAGTAAAAATAAGTATCACTTTAATGATAATATGTTGTGGTGGGTTAAAAAAAATTGCCCCCAGATAAAATCACCAGCCTAGCTCAGAAGGCTTGGAAGCAGCTGAAGGTATATATTTACAACAATCTAAGATCTAAATGAATATAATACAATGTGTATGTACAAAATATATTTACATATATTTATGATTATTTACAATTGAGAAATAACACAGAAATCCCCCCCGGACAAAGCTCAGAAGGCAACAACCACCACCACCTTCTCCCACCCCAAGGGAAAACCAGAAAGGCTCCAACTGTTATCTGCTCAGCCATGGTTAGTGCAGAAGTCAGTCAGAGTGGAGGAGCGAAGAGTGAGAGCGAGAAGCAGGATGCAGAGAGGCAAAGTGTCACTGTTGTATTAGTGACAGACAGAAACAGCAACACAAGGCTATGTGGAGCAAAGTAGCCAAAGCCGTTTATTGCTGTAGCAGCAGTCTTTTTATACACCACTCTACAAATGGTGGTACCTCTAAAAGTTGTGGAATACACTGATTGGATAAAATACTGGTTTTAACGTTCTTATTGGATAACAGTGAGGTGTTGGCTCTCTTACACAGACTACTTTCAGTTCTTTGCTCTAAATTTACTCTGCTTCTGTACAAATGCTACACAAGGCAAGCATACCAGTTTCTGATGTTTCTATACAAGTGTTACACAAATGCAGGTATATACATTTACTGTGTTTCCAACCTTAATCTTCCTGTGTCAAGGATGCACAGGGATGTGCTCTAGCTGACTCCCTTCTTTGGTTCCCACAGCAAAGAGAAAGGAATTGTTCATGCAGCAGACTTTCATCCTGAACATCAAATGAATGGAGTGATACAGACTCATATGTTATTATTCTTCTGTATCCAATACAATTCTTTATTTAAATTTTTGAATGAAGCTGGTGCTAACTCTAAACCCACCACCTATGTACAGAAAAAAAATTACTTTTCACAGAAAAAAAACCCCAAAAATCTTGGGTTAAGAGCCCCTTCCTCAAATTACCTGATGCACAGCAGAATATATTGTGACTTAGTCTTTCAGCTACACTTGTAATCTTAGTTTTGAAACTCCAGGTTAATTTTAATTTCTTATGATAAACTCTTGAACAGAATAAGCATTTTACTGAATGTACTTGACACTTTGTTCTTTTTTTCTCCCTCTAAAGACAGTTATTGACCCTGATAATACATCATTCCTCTGTATCTCACTCACATCATAAAGAACTTGTTATATTTAACTGGAGAAAGTTTTCCTGTAATATTTAACTAGAGAAAAATCTATTTAATAACAAGGACTTTGAGCAGTTGTGATGGTTTGGGTGTTCCCTGCCCCCCCCCCCCCTTTAGAAATCACCCAGACAAGACTCAGTCAGCTCTGGAAATATGAATGAAGCTTATATTTAGAGCTTAGCACAATATACAAGCAGATATTTACAGTATATACAATTATAGACAGAAATAGACAGAAATATACAAGGTAAAAGGTAATAGAGAAACACAACTCCCCTCCCAGAAACCTGAGTCCCCAGGAGGGGCTCTCAACCACCCCTTCACCTTCCCCCTACCCCTCTCAAGCTTACCCCAGTCCCAAGGAAGAACAGAGGTTCAGCCAAAGGATAAGAAGCAAAGTGGGTTAGCCCAAAATGGAGGGTGGAGTTAGAGAGATGCAGTTCAGCCAGTAGCCCCAGCAAGAGTGAAGGCAAGTGTGAGAGTGGTTATCTAATGTTTTTAGTTCTTGTTCCTACACATCTCAGCAAGACTGTGAGCGAAGTAGACATCACCATTGTTTTCCTTCCACAGCCTATGATCTAGTTCTTCTCACCAAAACATTCCAGCCTGCTTCAAACTAGCACAGCAGTAGATTCTTTTTCTGTCACAAGTCTTCCTGTCTTTATTGAGTACCTGTCATTGAAGGAAAACTTCAGCTATTTTACATCAACTAGGTTTCATAACATTCCCAGTTCAGCTACAAACATTTCACAAGGACTGAGTTAGAGCACCATAAGACAAGATAAGTTGCTGCAAAATCACGCAGCAAGCTCTCTGAGGACTAGGAAAGAATCTGTTTTCTGATGCACCAGATCTAGGTTCAGGATTTTTCCAAGTCTCATTAGCTGCTGATGCTGGGCTTTTCACCTTCTTCTACATTGTAAAACACATCTGCTTCTTAGTGTCAACTAGGGCATAGAATTACATCAGTGAAGCTTTTGAGCTCTCCTCCCTTCTTGTGATATCCCACTTCGGTACTCTACAACATATCTTGTTACAGAGTACTAGGAAGTAGTACTTGGAGGGGGTTTGTAGCCCCTTCCCTCAATAAGTACAGGCATTTCCTCAGTTTGGTACCTGCTGCATGGCTTCACACAAATTCAGGGACCTCCAAAGTTAAGGTGGCTACTTCCCACTTTAAATTCCTACAAGTTTCACCTTTACAGTCCCTAGACAAATGTGCTACTCTAGGATCTTAACATAGACATTCTATTAAGTCCATCCTCCCACCTCTCCTTAGTACATTCTTAACACTAAATACACTCTTAAACACCACAGATTTCTATGTAATTTGAGTTTGCATTATAGGAAAACCATTTACCTGAGTCTGTCCCGGACTGACTGGATATTTTGAACACAAGCCAAAGCTCTTTCTATAAAATGAATATGCTTTTTTTTTTCACATGATATATAGCTTGCTCCATCCTGTTTTGACTATGGAATGAGCCAATGCAACTCACAAAACATACAATTAATTAATACAGGTATGAAATGTAAGATTAAGATATTATGCTCAGGGAGTATGTGCTTTCCTTCTCACACATGTTTTCACTTCTGCATTTAAATTTCTTCCCAAATGATCAGACATTGCCTTCTAATATAGTTCTTCTAAGATTTTGAGTGGTATTGCTCTACTTCAGTTGGTAAAGCCATTCACCTCTGTTGTAAGACAACTATCACCACTCTTGTGAAAGCCACTGAGCAATGATCACTACTGTTTTAAATCACATTTGCTTTCTGCATTTTATATTGAAATGTATACATTCAAATGCAGACTTTTAAGATGCCTTGTGAAACGGTCTATAACCCAGACCCTTTTTAGATGAATCATTTTTCAAGCTTCTTCTGTCATTTTTGTAAGAAATTAACTACATCTATGTGGGGAGAAGAGAGAGCTTTATCATCTAAAGCAATGAAGCTGCTGTGTTCCCAAATGCCTTAACATCATGGCCTGTATCAGAAATAGTGTGACCAAGGAAGTCATTCTGCCTCTGTACTCAGCACTGGTCAGGCCACACCTTGAGTACTGTGTCCAGTTTTGGGGCTCTCAATTTAAGAAACATGTTGAGGTGCTTGAATGTTGCCAGAGAGGGGCACCAAGGCTGATGAGGGAGCCGGAGCACAGCCCTGTGAGGAGCAGCTGATGGAGCTGGGGTTGGTTAGCCTGGAGAAGAGGAAGCTCAGGGGAGCCCTTACTGCTCTCTACAACTACCTGAAAGGAGGTTGTAGCCAGGTGGGGGTTGGTCTCTTCTCCCAGGCACCCAGCGACAGAATAAGAGGACAGTCTCAAGCTGCTGTGGGGCAGGTTTACGCCGAATGTTAGAAGTTCTTTGCAGAGTGATTGGCATTGGAATGGGCTGCCCAGGGAGGTGGTGGAGTCACCATCCGTGGAGGTGTTTCAAAGGAGACTGGATGCAGCACTTAATGCCATGGTCTAGTTAATTAGAAGGGTTAGGTGATAGGTTGGACTCAATGATCCTAGAGATCTTTCCCAACCTGACTAATTCTGTGAAATAAAATTTAGGTCAGGAGTAGTGCAAAATTTAGTGTTCGTAAAGGTAGGGAAAATATTATCAAAAAAACTACACACCCAGATGCAGAGCAGGCTGCAGGGTTCTGTGTTGCGTTACAGCCTGCGCAGTTCTAGGCTCTCTCACCTTCGGCGACACAGTGCTTTTGGCTACCGTTAGGATCATGGTGTTTAAAAACAAGCTAGTAGAGGCGTTTGCAGGCGCTCCCCACCCCATCTTCCGCATGCCTCGATTCGGAAGTCCCTGGAAGCCCTCCAGAGAGGAAACCTCGGCTGCCGGGGGGTCTCGGCACCCCCTGGGCACCCCGCGCCAGCATCGCCGGGGCAGGACGAGGCCGCGAGTACTCAGCTCCATGCGCCGAGCCGCTGCCGGCCGAATGCCTGCGTACGCTCGCCGGGTACCAGAGCCCGCAATGACTGTGCTGAAGGCGGGCTGCTGCGGCACCACAGCACATAGTGCGGAGGGCTCCATGCCTCCTCAGCAGGGGCTGCAGCCCAGGCCCTCGGGAGGAGGCTCCTCCCGCCCTAGCGGGCGCGGCTCTCGCCGCCACCGCCTCACGGCAGCCCCCGCGGGGGCCTCCGCCCGCGCCGGGCGGCATGCGGGGCGCTCGCAAGCGGCTCTGCTCCGCCTTGATCGTGGCTTACGGCCTCTTCTCCCTCTACGCGGCCTACACCGTCTTCCTGCGGCCCCGCCGCCCGTCCGCCCCTCGCCCGTCTCACCGCGACCGGCGCGGCCCCCGAGGTAAGAGCGGCGGCGGCGGCGGCGGAGCAGCTGCGAGCTGCCCTGCTGTGGGCGGGTTGGGCTGGCTGCGACCGGGGGCTGCTGGTTCGATGTGCAGCCGGCGCGTTTCGTCAGCTGCTTGCTGCAGAGCGGCCTTGCTGCGCGCTGCGCGTATGAGCGGCGCCGCCGCCGCCTTCCCCCGTTCCCGTCCCCCTGCCTGGGAAGCCCGGGCCAGACCGGGAGCAGCACGTTCTCTCTCAGCGTCCGTGCTCGGCAGCACCGCGGCGGGCGGGGCCCAGAAGCAGCCCCTGAGGGAGAGCCGAGCCAGGACCAAGCCCGCAGCTCCCCGCCGCCAGGCCTTCCCGGGCGGCGGCCATTTGTCCGTGAGGCGCCGCTCTGCAGGGCGGGCGGTGTGCCGGACGGGGAGCGGGAGAGCTGTCAAGTGCTGCTTGAAATAAAGGGTTCCCGATAATTTCCTCGGTTTCATGAGCTTGTAAGTCTGTTGCTTTTATATAAACTAACGCTTTCGGTTTCTTAGATAATGTTGCGTTGGGAAATGAAGAGTGGAATCCGTGGGAAGGGGACGAGAAAAACGAACTGGTTGCTTCTCAGCAGAGATACGAAGCTAGTCTTAAGATGATAAAAAATGCAAGAACTCACCTAGAGCAAACCAGTCTTAGAGTACAGATCTGGGGCAAAGCGGCAATTGGTAAGCAGGTGTAATCAATTACTATTAATCACATCATCTTTCTGCTACCAGACTTCTCTTTTTAATTAAAATACGTTATGTACGTTATTAAATAACATGGATAGCTGCAGGTGAGGAGCACTGAGGAAGTGATAGCTCCTACTCCACACTTAGTGCCATGGCCTAGTTGTTTGGATAGGGCTGGGTGATAGATTGGACTGGATGATCTTGGAGGTCTCTCCCAACCTGATCGATTATGTGATCTAAGAGTAAAAAAACAAGGTAAAGTAAGAACAATGCTATGTTTCCAACAATATTAATGAGCTTAAAAAGCCCTTGGCTGCCCTATATATGTAGAGAGGAAACTGTGTTCTACAACAGATCTTCAAAATTCAGTGGTGGTACTTCTGAAGTACAGAAGACACTTTATTTCTCCCTGTAATATACATAGAATCATAGAATCAACCAGTTTGGAAGAGACCTCCAAGATCATCGAGTCCAACCGAGCACCCAGCCCTAGCCAGTCAACTAGACCATGGCACCGAGTGCCTCATCCAGGCTTTGCTTGAAGACCTCAAGGGACGGTGACTCTGCCACCTCCCTGGGCAGCCCATTCCAATGGAAAATCACTCTCTCTGGCAACAACTTCCTCCTAACATCCAGCCTAGACCTACCCCAGCACAACTTGAGACTGTGTCCCCTTGTTCTATTGCTGGTTGCCTGGGAGAAGAGGCCACCCCCCACCTGGCTACAACCTCCCTTCAGGTAGTTGTAGACAGCAATGAGGTCACCCCTGAGCCTCCTCTTCTCTAGGCTAAACAAACCCAGCTCCCTCAGCCTCTCCTCAGAGGGTTTGTGTTCCAGGCCCTTCACCAGCTTTGTTGCTTTTCTCTGGACACGTTCCAGCACCTGAACATCTCTTGAATTGAGTGGCCCAGAACTGGACACAGTACTCCAGGTGTGGCCTGAGCAGTGCTGAGTACAAGGCAAGAATAACCTCCCTTGTCCTACTGGCCACACTGTTCCTGATGCAGGCCAGGATGCCATTGGCTCTCTTGGCCACTTGGGCACACTGTTGGCTCATCTTCAGCCTACTATCTACCAGTACCCCGAGGTGTGACAAATAGTCTGGTTTAGCCAAGTAAGTGTCCTTGTATTGTAAGGCAGTTCAAAGAGTAACTGTGCTTTTCTCTGCTATTTGATCTACTTTCTCTGATGTGAAAAACAGCCTTGAAAAGAACCGACACAAAGAAATTGAGAATCTGGAAATGGATAGCTGGAACATAGCATTGTAGAACACATTGGTATGTTACACATCACAAAAAAAAAAAAAAATTAGGTGTTTCACAAAAGCTTAAGAGGAGTGTGCTTAAAATGCAGATTCATACTTGCTGCTTTTAAGCGGCATATGAACCAGAGTGAGATGCTAACATAAGTGTTACTGTGGTATAATTTCCATCTACTAATATTTTGACAACCCAAGAATCTTTAGATGCCCTGATACATGAAAAAATCATTGTAACTGATTCCAAATAGTATGGATTTTGAGAAGCAACATCGATACTATGTAAGAAGCTCTGACACTTCTTTCCCAAGTTCTGTAGTCATTATACTTTTTGATTTCACAGAAATACTTTCTGATTGCTAGGGATGTGAAGTTGACAAGATCTGTGCATTCATATTCTCCATCATATCTTGATTTATGTAGGTCTTTACCTTTGGCAGCATGTCTTTGAAGGGCACCTCGAGCCAGCTGATGTGACTGCACAGTGGAGAGAAGGAAGCCAAAAGGCAGGAAGAACATATTTCAGGTAATACCTGCATGATGTTGCCCTGAGTTGTGTTACCTTTAAGAAATGATGCACTGGAAAATTAAAGAGCATGGTGAGATGCACAGGTGCATTATTTTGTCAGATATCTCCTGTACTTTGATTCCTGTTGTGTTCAGGAAAAAAGAATTAACTCATTCATTCATAAATAAGCTTGTCTGGAACCCATAGTTTGTGTCTGTTTATAACAAAAACAGTCTGTGAGACCTGCTATCTGACTAAATACTTAATTTGCAAAACAAAGCTTTATATGTAAAGGGAGATTATATTTGAAGTGCTCCTTGCTTTTAAAATGGATTTTTGCCTGTGTCTGTGCACGTTTTAAGCCTATCATCAAACATTTTATTTAGAAATTGATTTAGTTGTTGCAATTGGCCAGGCAGGAATTATAAAATATGTAGTTATTTTATTTCCAAAGAGCCCCACTCACAAATTATATACAAACTACTGAAATTTGGGTTCTAATTTGGTTGGGAAAATTTTTACAAGGATGCTTATGGGCAATTTATTAATCTAGGAGAATCAGAAAATTTGAAAAGTTTATCCTCAAAATGGTGTTGCCCCACTTACAAATAAAGGGCAGCTTGGAGCCCTAGGGAACATCTGTGTTATTCACAGCAGTCAAATAGGAATTTCAGAATAGTCCCTGACTCCTTTGCAGCAGTGTTGGTGCTCCTCAGCATCTTGATAGCCATTGAGAGGCTTCTAGATCTTCCCAGGCTCTAGAAGGCTGCTGAGAAAGAGGCAGACAATCTCTGACCTGGCCCTGGTTCCTCTTGGCATGGAGGCTTGCAGAGGTGCAGGCAGGATCTCCTGCACATCTGCAGACAGCACGATGTCAGTGAGGCACAGTGTGAGGCACTTAATGTCTTCTCCTGGTAGCCTTGAGGCACTTAAGTTTCCAGGTAGTTCAAGCCCAAAACATCAGGGCTAAACTGATCTAAAGCATGAGGCAGAGCAGAACATATTGTCCAAGCTGAGAGTAGTGAGGCAGGAGCACGCTGTCTGAGCAGAACAGAACACAGAGCAGCAAGGCAGAGACAGCACAGCTACTTGCAACTTAGCTCAATTTGTATTTGCCCAAATGTAATGGCTTCTTTGGCCACAGATTCACCAATCAGAATGGCACTTGCAAAACTGACCATATTAGGTGAAACCAGGGCTTGCTTACTCTTACGTGGGCAAGACACTTTCAAGTACCTAAACACTTGTGAGTACCTGTTTATCACTTTGCGAAGGGACGTAATGGCCCAAGTCTTTGTTTGCCTTCCGCCCTTGCTCCCCCAACCAGCAGAAGGGTGGAACAAGCCAGGACATGTTTCAGGCCTATTAGCCTTCCACGACAGTGTTACAGAACCTCTTTCTAAAGTCCTATTTAATACCATTTTTACCTTAGTGAATGATGTAGAACTTCTCTCTCAAGTTCTATTTAACATCATTTTTAAGGCAAAGATACAGTATATATATATATATATACAGTTTAGTGGAATGGTTGCTTGACTAACACCTTTAGAATTATGTCTGGAAAACACAGTACTGAATTGCATCTCTTCATGTGGGTTGTAAGGTGTCACGGAAGGTAGTTTGGGAGGTTGTGGGGAGCTCACTTGTGGATTTCAAGTGATTTATTGCTCAAACACAGAGATCCCCCTCCCGAACTAAATTCCCCACGTGAATTCTTTTGGGTTTGAAGTTGTAGAATAACATTTCAGAAAAAGGCAAATAAAGGAGAGTCGTCTGTGATTTCTTTAGAGTTCTTTTGAGTCTTTAAAGTTACTCACTCTTTAGGTGAGGAGTTCTTTCTTTGGTTTACTCACGATTCAGTGGTTCAGATTAGCAGGACTCGAAGTTTGGGCGGTGTCCCTTTGTTTGTCAGGATCGGGCCCAAGCGGGTTTCAGGCCTCTGCGGGCCCCTCGTCGGGCAGGGCCTATCAGGAACGAGAGGTCACCGGGACAGGAGCGAGGCAGACAGGCAGGCTAGCGAGCGAGCAGGTAGGAGCAGGTACCAGCAAGCTCCCGATCCAGGCAGGCACACCATTTTATAATGTTCAAAAGAGGTGTAACCCTCCAGTCCAGGCTATTTTACGTTATTCTTACAGATTGGCACAAAGTTATAATCAATCCATACAATTGGAGAATTCTTACCAAAACGATTTCTAAGACCACCCCAAGCTCGGCCCACACCAGGTGTGGAGCGGGCATGAGAACTGCCGTTCCCCCTAACCAAAACAGTGGCCATTGTTTACCTTTTATCTCAACTAGGGAGAGACTTTCTCATGGGGCTGAAGGATTGTTTTGGTTTTGCGAGGCTCCTGGCATTAATGTGAGACACTATAACTTTCACAACAGGGAGGCCTGCTGATGGCTTCTGCTATCCTCCATGACATAAGGCTAGTAAGGGAAAGCAGTGACATAAAGGAAGCAAGTAATTTATTGATTCCAAAAAATGTAGTATCTCTATGCCATCCTTGATCTAGGCTTCATGTGAGTAGTGAAAGGGTCTACATCTTCAGCTTGCTCAGTCTCCTTTAGGTTTCCCAGTCCTGTTTGTGTTCTGACTGGGAATTAATATTACAACAATACAACCTTAGCACTGTTATTAATGTCTGAGATTTCCATACGGTTTCTTTTTTCTTCTCCCCTACTGTAACTTTATGCTGTTAAATTTTGTGTTTTTCTACATACAGATCGTTGCTTACCCACCTGTCCATGCTGTTACACCTGTGAAGCTGATAGCTTCACCATGTGGTGTCCATAGAACATAGAATGGTTTGGGTTGGAAGCAACCTCAACAATCATCTAGTTCCAACCCCGCACCACAGGCAGGGACAGTTCCCACTAGAACAGGTCACTTGAGGTCTCAGTCAACATAGTCTTGAACACCTCCAGGAAGGAAGCATCCACAACCTTCCTGGGCAACCTGTTCATATGTCTCACCGCCCTCACTATAAAGAACTTCTTCCTAACATTTAGTTTGAATCTTCCCTCTTCCAGTTTAAACCCATTACTCCTCATCCTGTCATTATAAGACCTTGTAAATAGTCCCTCCCCAGCCCTCCTGTGGGCCCCCTTCAGATACTGGAAGGCCACTATAAGGTCTTCTCAAAGCCTTCTCTTCTCCAGGCCCAAGAGCCCCAACTCTTGTAGCCTTTCCTCAGAGCAGAGGTGCTCCATCCCTCTGATCATCTTTGTGGCCCTCCTCTGGACTTGCTCCAACAGTTTGATGTCCTTCTTGTGTTGAGAGCTCCAGAACTGTACACAGTCCTCCAGATGGGGTCTGATGAGAGCAAAGAGGGAGAATCACCTCCCTTGCCCTGCTGGAAACACTTCACTTGATTTAGCCCAGGACACAGTTGTTGTCTGGGCTGTGCGTGCACACTGCTTGCTCGTGTTGAGATTTTCATCCACCAAGTCCTTTTCCTCACGGCTGCTCTTGGTTCCAAATAGCCTCATGAATCACAGCTCAGAAATACACAACTCACACTGCGCCAGCAGCATGTCAGCTTAAGACAGGTTTGGACTATGGCTAGCGTCACAGAATCACAGAAACATTCCAACTGGAAAAGAACCCTAGGATCATCAAGTCCAACCATTATCCCTACTCTACAAAGTTCATCCTTAAATCATATCCTCAAGCACCACATCCAAACGACTTTTAAACATGTTCAGGGTTGGTAACTCAGCCACCTCCCTGGGCAGCCCATTCCAATGCCTGACCACTCTTGCCCTGAAAAAATGTTTCCTAATGTCCAATTTAAACCCACCCAGTCACAGCTTGAGGCCATTCCCTCTTGTTGTATCACTATTTACCTGTGAGAAGAAACCAGTTTGCTTCAGAGAGCTTCACAGTTTTTACAGCTTTTGCTGTGAATTGTGTTTTCTTCGTTAAACACATTTGAACTGAAACTAGCTGTTAGTCTTAGCACTTCCTGAGTCAACTAAATTAGACTGACCATGAATTTTAAAACCCATGCTCGTTTGAAATTCAGTTTTGCTAGTAGCTGGGAGAACTGTAATGCAGCAGACCTAAAAACCAAACATTTAACTGGTTCTTCAAATAAAATTTAATTGCTAGGTGGCTTTCCCCATCACTCTTTCCAAAGCTATGCAGTCACTGATCCTCTGAGTTCAATCAGTAGTCTGTCAACAGAGAAATTAATAGAGCAGGAGCTGGCAAACACCAGCTTCACCGAGCTTTACAAATGGCTGTTATCAGATACTTGTGCTCGATTAGTGATTTAATCATTTTGCTACATAATTGAAATTCCTCTGTTAAAGAAATCTTATAAGATCTGTAAATGTAATTTTCTGCCTGAAATATTTGTGCTTACTAGCTTACATCAAGAGCTTCAAGTTTGACCTGAGTCACACAAGCAACATAAGAGATTGGTACCTTCTATGTTACTAATTCTACTCGGTATCAGATGACACAATATTTTTTGGTCTAACCTTAACCAAAATTACAGAGAAATGTAGTATGTTAGGCCAGTTAACTGACCCTCATAGCGATACGTATTGTAAAGGGTTAACCCTCCTGGAGGAGTGGTCTTGACTGTGGCCCCACCTCCTTCTGACAAATATATATATATTTGTATCTTGTTTTCTTGTTTTCCCCCTTCCCTGTACCTCTTTGTAGCTCCCCTACCTCAAATACCTTTTATTTCTTGTTGAAGTTTTAACTTCCAAATCAAAGCGAAGCTATTTATTTGAGCATGTTTTACCTTTTCCTCTCTACATCTAATTCCTCTTCTTTGAAAAAGGGGAGGAGAGGGAAAGGCATCCTATAAATAGTTAATGGTTCTATTAACTATATTTGTGTCTCTGGGAAGTTTAAATTAGAGCCGAGACACCTATTTTATCATAGAATCATAAAATGGTCTGAGCTGGAAGAGACCTTCAAAGGTCATCCGGTCCAACCCCCTCTGTAATAAGCAGGGACATGCTCAACTAGATCAGGTTGCCCAGAGCCCTGTTGTGCCTCACCTTGAGTATCTCCAGGGATGAGGCCTCAACTACCTCTCTGGGCAACCTCTTCTAGTGTTCCACTACACTTGTGGGAAAGAACTTCCTTCTAACATCCAATCTAAATCTACTCTGCCAGATTTTGTAAGTGCCTCTCTTTCATTCTAATATGGTATTTGTTGGTTATTACTGGAATTGAAAAGTTTGACCTTTGGTGAGCCTCAAAGTACATCCTTTTTTTAAAGTCGATTGGTTGATTGATTGATTGATTGATTGATTTGCCCACAGTTTGATGCTTGAATGTGGTAGTAGTTACATTTTATTGACAAAATGCCTTCATAGAATCACAGAAATGTTCAGGTTGGAAAAGACCCTTGGAGTCACCAATTCCAACCAATAACCCTACTCTACAAGATTCACCCTCAAACACCACTTCCAAATAGCCTTTCAACACATCCAGGGTTGGTGACAGCACTGCTTCCTTGGGCAGCCCATTCCAATGCCTGACCACTCCTGTGAAAAACATTTTCCTTATGATCAAGTCTAAACCTACCTAGTTGCAGCTTGAGGACATTCCTTGTTCTGTCACTAATTACTTATGCCTTATTTGAGTCTGAATCTCCTTTTTCCCGAGTAAAGACAAAGGTAACTTTATTCCTGTTTTAAGCTGTGGATGTTAACAGAAGGAATGGTTGCAGTTAGTTTGCAGCATATTGCATTTTAGTTATTGAAAGAAAAAAAAAGATATAGAGTACTGACTGAGTATTACGGTATTTTAGAGGATTGAAGTCAATAATTTGTCTTAAGCGTATTTAGAGTGTGTGTTTTGATTTTCACAGCTTCATCACTGGTCCAGCGGTGGTTCCTGGCTACTTCTCAGTTGAAGCTGAAAACGTGGTGCTGGTTCTGAATGGAAGAGAAGCAGCGAAGATCGCTTTCGCCACCCAGTGGTTGCATTACGCGCAGAAGTTAATTCAGACTCGCAAAATACGTCGCGTAGCGGTTGTGATGCTTGGAAATGAGCAATGCAGCAATCAATGGATTCAACCATACCTGAGGAGAAACGGAGGATTTGTAAATCTGCTCTTTGTTACGTATGACTATACATTGGTAAATGAAGAAGATATTTTCCAGTGGCCTTTAGGAGTAGCTACGTAAGTGCTGTAGAGACAAATTACAATTGAAAGTTTATTGTTATGCATGGTGTACAGAAAGTACATCTGAATGCTACTGCTGATACCCAGAACAGTTATAGTAAGTAAACTCTAGAACATCATCCTATTAATGATTCTTCTAGCTCAAGCATTGGAAACTTGAAAATTGCATTTAGCAGTAAAAGTGATAACAAGAAAAGAATGGTAGCTTTTAAAAAAGAGAACCAGTGCCTAGTAGGGTTTTATGTTTGCTTATTTTTCCTTCAGTAAATTTGTTCTTGAGATTTATCATAACTGCTGATGTAACATGTACCAATGACATGGGGATTTAAAGGATATTTATGTAATTTAAGTTCCAACTACTGCTTGTTTAGGGAAGGAGAGGGAATAGCACTGGTTAAACCTCTGCTGTGGCTCTCAAAAGGAAATTGTATGCCTCCCATTTGGAACTAGTATGCTCCAGTATGACAGTAACATAAGATGGCTTAATTGCTTACTCACTGAAACATTTTCATTACACTTAATACTATTTGTGTGAAGTAGGTAAAGGTTTAGTTCAGTTAGATGAATTTTTATTCTCCTCTAACAGATAATAGTGTTTTATCTGCTTATATAAGATTAAAAGTATACAGGATTATTTCCATAGCTTGCGCTCAACTTCAATTCAGTATCCTGTATTGAGCTAGTTGACAAACTACATGGAATTTTTATACACATAGCCTGAATTTGTTTACCATCAGTAGAATACATGAAATTTGGATTATTGATAGTGTTGGAGACTCGTGGCATTGGAAGGTCAGGAGCGAAAAGAAGCTGTAAAATGAGGATGATGTGAAGAAAAGCAACAGCAGTTATAGCAATAATGTCAGAATGGGACTTTGTAGTCCTTGTTCACCAACATTTGTTAAAATTGTGGTTAAGTGTATGACAATGTGCCAGGTTTTCCAAGTGAAGAGGGAAAACAAAGATGGAGAAACCTGCACAAAACTTGGTATGAGTAAGAAATGTTTTTATGAAAGTGAGTGTAGCATTCATCAGGAGGAAAACAAGACAAAGATTGTTCCATCTGGATCTGAGTGGGTGAAGAAGTCAGGTGCATCTTCAAAACCATTAATGGCTATGAAGAAATTACTGTAGAGACTACCTTCGAAACCAGGAAAGAGTTGTGATCAGGGTGTAGCTTTTGTAACAAAAAATTAAACATCAGGGAAGTAAAACAGTGACCCATCAAATATAAGAACATAAGAAGGAATATCTGTCTTAATTTGAGAATGCAAAGAAACAGAAACTTTTTACATGTTTGTCTGTTTTCACAAAAAAATCAGCTTTATGTAATAAGAAGGTTAGTCCCAGCCCTTCATCTGAAGTAGTGTTTCACTGCCTGTCATGTTGACCACAATAAGTGATAATAAGATTTGAGCAATCAGTCAAAATGAAAAAAATGCCTAATATAGTGAAAACAGCTCTAAAAGGATGGCATAGAGTTTACACTGGATCCAAGGGCTTTGCATTGGTTTTTTTTTGAGACAAGTTAAGTAGCTTGTACAACCAGCTGTTTAGTAGCCAAAAGATGAGATTTGTGAAGTCCACTCAGATCAGAGTGAGATTTTCCTCTGATAAGTTACCAGTGATATTTTCAAATGATAAGCATTGCTTGAGATGAAAGTAATCTGAGACTTAAACTCCATAGTTAACCATTAACTTGGCCATTTTGGTCAAAACTAGCAGTTGTGTCCAGCTTTTTAAAAGCCATGTTTGTCAGGACATTTTTTGACATGCACACATACTATCTCTGAGGAAGACAGCATGATTCTGGAACATCTCTGAGGAGAGTGGTGATGGCAAGTGGAATAAAGAATCATAGAATGGTCATTTAGTCCAACCCATGCAGTCAGCAGAAACATCCTCAACTAGATCAGGTTGCCCAGAGCCCTGTTGAGCCTCACCTTGAATATCTTCAGTGATGGGGCCCCAACCACGTCTCTGGGCAACCTGTTCCAGTGTTCCACCACCCTCATGGTAAGGTAAAGAACCTGTTCCTAACATCCAATCCCAGTCTGCTCTACTCTAGTTTGAAGCCATTGCCCCTCATCCTGTCACTGCAGGCCTTTGTAAACAGTCTCTCTCCATCCTTCTCATAGGCCCCTTTTAGGTACTGGAAGGTTCCCTTTAGGTCTCCCTGGAACCTCGTCCAGGCTGAACAATTCCAGCTCCCTCAGCCTGTCTTGGTAGCAGAGGTGCTTCAACCCCCTGATAATTTTTGTGGCCCTCCTCTGGACCCACTGTATCAGAACCATGTCATTCCTATATTGAGGGCTCCACAGCTGGATGCAGTACTCCAGGTGCAGAGCAAAGTAGCAGAATCACCTTACTGGACCTGCTGGCCACACATCTTTTGATGCAGCCCAGGATGCCGTTGGTCTTCTAGGCTGCAAGCTCACACTGTCTGATCATGTCCAGCTTCTTGTCCACTAGCACCCCAAGTCCTTTCACACAGGGCTGCTTTCTATCACCTCATCCCCCAGTCTGTATTGATAGCAAGGATTGCTCTGGTCCAAAGACCAACTTTTAGGACGGAACTTGTGCTGCTTTGCCTGTGGGTCTTCCTGTGTTTATAGGTGTGGATTGCCCACAAATAAATGGTTTTAGTCTGCTGCAGTAAAGATCAAATGGTAGAAATTTTGGTGTTGTTTTTTTTTCTTTGACATAAAACATACAGTCTAATGTATACATTATTTTTACAGCTACAGAAATTTTCCAGTTGTAGAACCCAACTGGTCAATGCTGCATGATCCAAGACCCTATCTGTGTAATTTCTTAGGAACAGTCTACATGAACTCTTCTAGGGAAACTCTAATGGAAGTTCTGAAGCACGATGGATTTAACAAACTTTGCTGGATTGCAGCCAGAGAACAGTAAGATTTTGATTTGCACTTCTTTTGCCTAGTTCATTATTACCGATCTGTTCTTGAGTGTTGGAAAATAGGACAAATAAAGATCACCAGTTGTGATTAAAGCAGAGAGCATTGCTGAGATTCTTTGTGTAGGTCTGCATAATGTCATGGCCTTTCTTTTGCTTCTGTTTTACATAAAGAATACTTTTTAATGCATAGAAAAATCTCATATACAACATACAGACTGTATGACTGTCCTTTTAAGGTAAATTTGATCATGGTGGGTTTAAAAATATTTGTCTTGCACCTTGTGTGTATTAATGTCCAAGTAGAAGAAACAGACAGCTGTATACCATGGCATTCCATTTCAGAGACTGGATTTAAGCTGCCCAAGTGAAGAATCTTAGGAGATGGATTGTGTCTATGACATACACTCTTATCTCATGGACATTTTGAGGCACTTGAGGCAGATGTGTTCAGCGTAATGGATTTCTTTGCGTCCTATCTTTTGAAAAGCAAACATAGAATCATAGAATCATAGAATCAACCAGGTTGGAAGAGACCTCCAAGATCATCGAGTCCAACCTATCACCCAGCCCTAGCCAGTCAACTAGACCATGGCACTAAGTGCCTCATCCAGTCTTTTCTTGAAGACCCCCAGGGACGGTGCCTCCACCACCTCCCTGGGCAGCCCATTCCAATGGCAAATCACTCTCTCTGCCAACAACTTCCTCCTAACATCCAGCCTAAACCTACCCCGGCACAACTTGAGACTGTGTCCCCTTGTTCTGTTGCTGGTTGCTTGGGAGAAGAGGCCACCCCCCACCTGGCTACAATGCCCCTTCAGGTAGTTGTAGACAGTAATAAGATCACCCCTGAGCCTCCTCTTCTCCAGGCTAAACAGGCCCAGCTCCTTCAACCTCTCCTCATAGGATTTGTGCTCCAGGCCCCTCACCAGCTTTGTTGCCCTTCTCTGGACATGTTCCAGCACCTCAACATCTACTGATTTGAAGTATTTGAGGCCAAAAGATTTTTTTTTTAAATCCATAGTTTCTCCCTTTGCATCTATTTCTGATCTGTGCTGCGGAGTAAATTGACACATGGATCATCCAAGTCATGCAGGATCTTTAAAATGGTGTTTCAGTTTGCTTCTTAGCACTTCTCAGTATTAATAATTCCCTAAAAGAAATGTATCTAAAAAATGTCATAATCTATTTTTTAAACAGTGGCATTTTCAGTAAGTCTTTAGAAGACCCTTGAAGAATAGTTGTGACAAAAAATAAAAGCCTATTGATTGCGTGTGTAATATAAAATTCTCAGGCTGGCAGCATTTTCATTTTTATAAATAATTGAAATCAAAACTTTTCTGGTTTGTTTTTGTTTGTTCTTTTTAGTATTGTACTGCCTGTGGGGAAAAAATGTTCACTTTCAACTCCTTTACTTTCCTAGGTGGCAGCCTCAAGAAACAAATGAAAGTTTCAAAAGCTATCAAGATGCCTTGCTGCAGAGTGATTTGACGTTGTGCCCAGTGGGAATAAATACAGAATGCTACAGAATTTATGAAGCTTGTTCATATGGATCCCTGCCTGTTGTGGAAGATGTAATGACACCGGGAGATTGCGGAAATTCATCAGTGTTCCACAGCGCTCCCTTACAATTACTAAAAACCATGGGGGCTCCATTTATCTTTATTAACAACTGGAAAGAGCTTCCTGCTCTTCTCGAGAAGGAAAAAAAAAAGAGTTTACAGGACAAGATTGAAAGGAGAAAAAAGCTTATAGAATGGTATCAAAACTTCAAAGCATCGATGAGACAAAAATTCATTAATACTTTGGAAAGTTCATTTTTGTCCAGTGATAAAGGATAAATTATCCTTTTTGAAAATCAGATAGAGTTGAGCATGTGAACTTGTTAAAATCCAGCATGAGTGCCACAGTTATTTGAGGGAAAGAGAATAATGAAAGCTGCAAGATACAGAGTAATTTATTATATGGATGAAAAAAAGAAGTATGCTTAGAGCAAAGTCACCAGGTTTAGCACATTGGTTAAGATATATCCTGGTAAGTGCTTGTTCTGAAAATGTGAACTCTTTAACTTGAGTGATATTTCATGTCTATGGAAGTGGTCATAAAGCTAACTAAAACCTGTGGAATAAAGGTCTGTATTTCAGGGTAAAAACTGAGGGCTCTTTCTTAAGGGTTATTTCATAGTGTGATGGTTTGGATGTTACCCACCCCCCTACACTTAAGAAATCACCCAGATTAGACTCAGCCATTTGGAAGTTAAGGAATGAAGCTGTATTTACAGCTTAGCACAATTATACAAGTAGATATTTACAACATACACAAATATTTACAGTTATATACAAGTTAAAAGAATACAGAATCACAATACCCCTCCCAGAAATCAAAATGCCAGGAGGCTCCTGACCCAAACCTCCTCCCCCCTTCCCTCTCTTTCTCTCCCTTCAGGAATAACCAGCTCAGTCCCCGTATATCTCATGTGATAAATCTGGAGAGATCTGAGGTGAGATGTCAAAAAAGACGACGAGGAGGTTAGAGGAAAGAAAGGGTTAGGTCGGATTAAAGAGTTAAGGCAGATACAGCCACACACCCAGACCACCAGAGAGAAGGAACAGAAGTGAGAGCTGGCTGAGAAATGTGTGAGAAGTAAGTGTCTTACCTTTATTTTGACTAGTTGTGTTTCTCAGAGGAAGAATGAGTGATATAGGGTACTGTTTTGTTTTTTTTCTTCTCACAGCTAAGGATTTAATTGTTCTCAGTAAAATATTCCAGTTAGCCTCACACCAGCACACGTAGCAGTGCATTTCCCCTTTACTCTCAGATACCAAAATTTCTTTTCTCCTGTTACACTTAGTCTTGGACAAACATTTCTGAAGTTCTGCTGTGGAAGTGTTTGTTACCTCCAGCTATAGCTGTACATTCTGAACACCAGACCTTAAACATGAGTCTGCTTGCAGCTTATCTGATTTCTCAAAATCTGCTGAAGTCTATCACCTCCAAAGGATGGCAGAATGTAGTGTGTGTTTGTTAACACTGCATGTACAACAAACAGTTTTGATGGTTTTCATTAAATGTAGCCAAGAGGCTCTGTTACTCTTCTTGTGCATTGGCAATGTTACCTTTGCTGTGTTTGGCTGAGCAGTGTTGCTTCACAGCTGGAGTTTCTGTTTTTGAGCATCAGCATGTCATGTGGGTTCATTCTCTTGGAGGAATCACAAGCCAGTGCAACTGTGCTGCTACTCATTTGTGCAGTGATACTGTCTGGTTATGGAATTTGTATTTCACAAGAGCACTTCCGTAGGTTATTTTCAGTTCTGCATCCTTTCTATGTGAAAAACTAAACCAAACCAGGGAAGTGATTGTACATCTGTACTTGGTGCTGCTACCTCAAATACTGCTTTCAGTTTTAGGTCCCTCACTACAAGAAGGACATTGAGTTGCTGGAGTGTGTCCAGAAAAGGGCAGCAAGGCTGTGGAGGGGTCTGGAACACAAGTGGTATGAGGAGTGGCTGACGGAGTTGGGGTTGTTCAGCCTGGAGAAGAGGAGGCTGAGGGAGACCTCATTGCTCTAACTACCTTAAAGGGGATTGTAGTGAGATGAGGGCTGGCATCTTTTCCCAGGTGACAACTGATAGGACAAGAGGAGATGTACTCAGTTTCCACCAGGGAGAGTTTAGATTGGACTGTAGGAAAAAATTCTGCACCAAAAGTATTATTAGGCACTGGAGCAGAATGTCCAAAGAAATGGTGGAGTCACTGTCCCTGGAGATGTTTAAAAGACATTTGCATGAGGTGCTTAAGGACATGGTCTGACAGTTGTCTAAAGGGAGCTGTTAGGTTATGGCTGGACTTAATGATCTTTAGTTTTTTTCCCAATGAGGTGATTCTGTGATCTTCTGTAACAACAACAACCAACCAAAAATAACCCAAAACAAATTCAAAGCAGGTTTTAGTTTGCTGACAGTGGATGATGTTCACAGCAGCTGCTGTAGATCTGCAATAAGGTATCTTTAAGAACACTTGGATTTTCAGAAGCTTGCATTCTGTATGCTTAGAAGATGCCTTCAGAAAACAATCCAAATTCCCTGAATTGTGTGTCTAACATGAGTGTTCTGGCTGTCATCTGCCTGTTTTATCTGAAACATTGTGCAGTTGCAATACAATGCGAACGTTCTCCATTCAGCTGAGTCTGGAAGTACAACTATCACAACACCAAACTGACGAGCCCTGCTTTGAGGTGGACCTTGTTAGACCAAATTTACAGTAGCTTTCCTTGCTGAGGATCTACAGTAGCTATCTTCACAGGAGTGCATAGTGCTTAGAGGAAGCATGAGTATCTGCAGTAGTGTTTATCACTGCTGTGATTGCTGTAGTAGAGTATGTCTGTATACACAGGCTGCCAAACTACAGAGCAAAGACCTTACATACAACAGTGGTTTTCAACCTGTACATCCCTTGGTACTTCTGCAGGACAGCAAAGAACAGCTAAGGGAGAGAAGTCTTTATGAATGTCAGCCTTGATACTTATAAGAGGGCCTACACCTCCAAACAAATTTGAATAGTATGCAAGTTGAAATTTGAAAAAGGATGTGTTGCTTGGTCATCAGTAGGAGGACCAGGTGGCTATTTGCGTGTTCATTTCTAAGTAAACATGTGAGGTTATTGGCAGACTCACGTGGCAGTTCTAAAGGAAGGCCAAGACAGGTGCCAAAATTTTATCAGAATGTCAGGTGGCAGCTGCTTGCCTGCTCTTGAAGTTCAAAAGGAAGTAAGTCACATTTTATCTGTAACTAACTTGATACTTTGAATTCACCTGCATCAATGCAACAGCAATTAGTGCTAGAAGTTTTTTCTTGTATTCTATTTCTCATGAAAGAAAGAAAAACCTCATGAAGCCAAGAGAAGGTTCCTAACACATTAGGCATGTTGCTAGTATTTTAATCATTCCTTTACTCCACTGTCTAACTTGTGGGTGTGATTGTAGTTGTGAATTTACTTCCTAATCTTTTCTCATTTGGAAAAAAAGGCAACTCTGTGCCCTATTTGGATCCAGAGATGCTCAGAAGAACAAAAGGGATCTTGTTTAAAAAAAAAAGGGTGAGGCCGAGGGAAGAAAAACAGTGTGAGGTGTGTAAGGCAGCAGAAAGAAACTCTAATCAGTGGTAGAGAAGCTGGTTTAAGAGAAGGGAAGCAGTTAAGCCACTGGTGGCAAAGGAAATTTATCCTCTGCATGATGCATCCAGCTGGGGGAGGAGATAGTGTCTGCTGTCGGAAGATGAAATACTAGTTCAGTTGTTCAATACTGAGAGGAGAATTCATGCTCTGCTTTTGCAGATCGACTTCTGGTTCAAGGCTGGGCTGGTGAAGAGCTTTCCAGAGCACAAAAAATGTGCATGTACAAGAAAACCAGGGATTCAGGCCCAACCAGCATAGGTTTAGGAAAGGGTGACCTGCCTGGTGGATGAGGGGGAAGGCTATCCCATGGTATCCTCCTAGCAAAGCTGGCAGCCAATGGCTTGACAGGGGCACCCTTTGCTGGGTTAAAAACCATCTGGATGACCAGATATAGAGAGTGGTTGTGAATGCTGTGACATCTGGTTGGTGTGCCCCAGGGATCAGTACTGGGCCCACTTCTATTCAACATCTTTACTGATGACCTGGATGAGGGGATCAAGTCTACCTATAGTGAATTTGTGGGTGACACCAAGTTGGGAGGGAGTATGGATCTCCTGGAGGATAGGAAGATGCTGCAGAGTGACCTGGAGAGGCTGGGTTTTAATGGGCTGATGCCAGTGGTATGATATTCAGCAGGACCAAGTGCAGGGTCCTATGCTTTGGCCACAATAACCCCATGCATCACTACAGACTGGGGAAAGAGTGGCTGAAGAGCAGTCCAGTTAAGAGGGATCTGAGAGTGCTGGGTGACAGCCAGCTGAGCATGAGCCAGCACTGTGCCCACGTGGCACAGAAGGCCAATGGCATCTTGGCCTGTATCAGGAATAGTGTGGCCAGCAGGAGTAGGGATGTGATTCTGCCCGTGCTGGTGCTGCCTCACTTTGAGTACTGTGTGCAGCTCTGGGCCACTCACTGCGGGAGAGATACTGAGATGCTGGAGTGGGTCCACAGGAGAGCAGTGAGACTGGTGAGAGGGTTGGAGGGAAAGTCTGGTGAAGAAAGGCTGAGGGAGCTGGGCTTGTTTAGCCTGGAGGAGACTTAGAGGGAACCTCTCTACAACTACCTGAAAGGAAGTTGTAGTCAGGTGGGAGTCAGGCTCTTCTCCAGGGCAACTTGGGACAAGACAAGAGAGCATGGTCTAAAGCTGTGCCAGGGAAGGTTTTGGTTGGATATTAGGAAACATTGCCTCACAGAAGGGGTGATGAAGCACTGGAATGGACAGCCCAGGCATATGGTGTAGTCACCGTCCCTGGAGGTCTTTAAGGAAAGATTGAGTGTGGCACTTGGTGGCATGGTTTAGCTGATGTTGAGGTGTTAGGTTGTAGGCTGGACTTGATGATCTCAGAGGTCTTTTCCGACGTCAGTGATTCTGTGAAAACAAGGACCCGAGGCCTCTTATGACCACACATGCTGTCTGCACTGCAGAGGGGGTTCTGCACAGAACTGAGCCTGCCTTCAGTCAGGAACACCAACTCTAACACTGAATGTTACGCAGTGATAATAATGCAGTATTTTGCATCTCTCTTGGGTTTGTATGCAGAGTGTAAAACTCTTAGTCTCCTTTTCAGAGGTATCTCCTGCTGATGAAGATTTCACTTACTGAGCTAGATTGCCTTGCTGTTCTAGCATCTCACAATTTAGTATAACTCCATCTCTCCTACACAATTCTAAAGCTACTAGGAGTGGCTATGAACCTGCAGTGTAAACTGTTTAAAAGATCAGCTTCTAGAGAGCCACATATTTCCAAAGAAACATAACCAGCCTGTCTAACTGTTGATAATCCTGTAGAGAAAGGAGTGGCTTGCGAAGGATCTGTCTGCTGGTTGCTGGACATTCTTGGACATTTAAGTGTGACAGTCTTTTCCTGTAGTTAGGTTTTCTGGTACTTTCAGATACTGTCTTTCAATGACCTAAACTTAGACAAGCAGTGATACAGTGAAGAGTTTTGCAGAAGCCTTTGTCACTGCAGTTACCAAGTATGAATTGGGATCACTGTGTGCTGGAATCAGTAATTTTTCTCTCAGCTTACTGCTTTTACCAAAACACAAAACCACAGAAACAAAATCCTGTTTCTTCTTGGCAAACCTCATATGTTAGTAATAACCTCTAAGAGCTGGGCAAACTCAGAAGCAGCTTCCAATGCCATGGAGTCTTAAATTATTTCCAGGAATTATTCCTCCTGGGAAGGGAGAAATTAATGGCAGTTGAACAAGATTAAGCTTGTTTTGGCATGCTCATAAAGACTGACAGTGGGAGAGACAAAAGTGTTTCAAATGCCGTTCCAACTGTGCTGTAACAAAGTGTTGCTTCCAAGAAAATTGCTACCATAAGGCATGTTAGGACTGCAAATTTCCAGCAGCTTGAGAGTGTAATGTTTGCGTATGCTTGAATTCCACACAATGGTTTTGATGAATCATTAAAAACAAATTAAAAGCTGACCTGATGAAAATGTGTCTGAAAGGATGACGTAGAGTTTACATTGCATTGCAGGACTTTGTGTCGGGGGGGGTGGGGTTTGGCTTTCTGAGTCCACAGAATTAACTAGTTGTCAAGATCCGGAGAACAGAGATGAGCAGTGTCTCTGTCCAGAGGAGCAAGATCTGTTCTTAGGGATTTCCCTGTTGTGAAATTAAGGTGCAAATGGGACCATATATCACCACAAAACTATTTATTAAAGGATAAGTTTGGGCAAAACAGAGGGAGAGAGGGGAGAAGGGGGAGAGAGAGAGATAAAGAGAACGATGGAGAAGAGAAGAAGGAGCAGGGAAGGAAAAAAGCTGTTGCACTCAGTCGCAGATGGAGGGGAGAGAGAGAGACGGGTGCATGGCCCAGGGGTGATCTGTGGAGTCTGTCAGAGTTTCTTCGGGTGGTGTGCAGCTCTGGTGGTCTGATGGTGGTCTGCCCTCGGTGGTCCGGTAGAGGTGCCACTGGTAGTCTGGTGGGAGTGCCACTGGTGGTCTGGTGGAAGTGCCACTGGTGGTCCGGTGGAAGTGCCACTGGTGGTCCGGTGAGAGTGCCACTTTGGCAGGCATTTCTCCTGCCTTTTTATACAGTTTTCTGCTCAGTGTCCAGCTGCAGCTCCCCAAGGACTCTTCCTGTGTGTTCTGAAGCATCTGCAGGGGTCCGGCGCCACCGGGGAGAGGGCTTCCGCCCCCTCCCTGGCTCTACCTGTCCATACCCTGAATACACATAAACCTTTTCCCTTGAGGGCAGCTGAGATAAGATGTAGGCCTCCTGGGCATTGCAGCCAGGCTGAGGTCCAGGAGTTTCCAAGGTGTTGTCTGTTGATTTGCATCCCTGAGCTTTAGGCCAAGCCCCGAGTCTGAGTCCCGGAAGTTAACAAAGGCAATCTTTGTCTGTGTTGATTAAGGAGAGACGATGCAATCTTTATCTTTGTTGATGAACGAGAGAGAGAGAGAGGATTTAGACTCACACTAGTTTGTAGAATCAGCCCTTCTGGGATCAGTCTGTAGTGATACTCTAAAAGCCAGGCCGTGCATCAAAAGTGACAGTGGCTCCAAAATCTTCTCCTCATCCTTGCTTATGCAATTACAAGAAATCCATGCAGTTTTTTACTACTCTGTCACCGTATATATTAGTTAGTGATGGACAAAATAAGAGCAACACAGGAATATGTGAACATTATAATAATTGAAGCCATTTATTACTATAGCAGCAGTCTTTTTATATGCCATTCTACAAATGGTGGTAACTCTACCAGTTATGGAATACAGCGATTGGGTAAAATCATAGAATCAACCAGGTTGGAAGAGACCTCCAAGATCATCCAGTCCAACCTAGCACCCAGCCCTAGCCAGTCAACCAGACCATGGCACTAAGTGCCTCATCCAGGCTTTTCTTGAAGACCCCCAGGGACAGTGCCTCCACCACCTCCCTGGGCAGCCCATTCCAATGGGAAATCACTCTCTCTGTGAAGAACTTCCTCCTAACATCCAACCTATACCTACCCCGGCACAACTTGAGACTGTGTCCCCTTGTTCTATTGCTGGTTACCTGGGAGAAGAGACAGTAATAAGATCACCCCTGAGCCTCCTCTTCTCCAGGCTAAACAGGCCCAGCTCCTTCAACCTCTCCTCATAGGATTTGTGCTCCAGGCCCCTCACCAGCTTTGTTGCCCTTCTCTGGACATGTTCCAGCACCTCAACATCCTTCTTGAATTGAGGGGCCCAGAACTGGAAAATGCTGTGTTTAACATTCTTACTGGATAACAGTGGGCTGTTTGCTATCTTGGCACAGACTACTTTCAGTTCTTTGTTCTAAATTTACTCTGCTTCTGTACAAATGTTAAAGAAGGCGAGCATAACAGTTTACTGTACTTCTATATGAGCCTTACACAAATGCAGGTATACAAATTTACTGTGTTTGTAACCTCAGTCTTACTGTGTCAGGAGTACACGGGCATGTGCTCCAGAGGTACATCATTTAGCAGGCCATTTAATAGGGCCACGAAGATGTGCAGCACCTCTCCCATGAGGACAGACTGAAAGAGTTGGAGCTGTTCAGTCTGGAGGAGGATCTGAGGCGACCTTATTGTGGCCTTTCAGCATCTCAAGGGGGCCTACAAAAAAGCTGAAGAGGGACTTTTTAGGCTATCAGGGAGTGACAGGACAGGGGGGAATGGAGTGAAGTTGGAGATGGGTAGGTTCAGACTGGACATGGGGAGGAAGTTGTTCACCATGAGAATGATGAGAGCCTGGAATGGGTTGCCCAGGGAGGAAGTGGTTAAGGCCCCATCGCTGGAAGTGTTTAAGGCCAAGCTGGATGAGGCTCTGGCCAGCCTGATCTACGATAGGGTGTCCCTGCCCATGGCAGTGGGGTTGGAACTAGATCCTTGTGGTCCCTTCCAACCCTGACTGATTCTATTCTATGATCACATTTGGCTGACTCCCTTCCTTGGTTCCCACAGTACTCATCAGCTCACAAATCATGACTTGACCACAGAATTGTGCAGGTTAGAAAAGACCCTCAGGATCACCAAGGTTCACCAAGTCCAACCCATGTCCCTACCCTGTAAGGTTCAACCTTAAACCATATCCTTAAGCACCACATCCAAAAGACCTTTAAACACGTCCAAGGCTGGTGAATCAGCCACCTCCCTGGGCAGCACATTCCAATGCCTGACCACTCTTGCTGGGAAAAAATGTTTTCTAATGCTCAGTCTAAACTTACCCAGTTGCAGCTTGAGGCCATTCCCTCTTGTTCTATCACTAATTACTTGTGAGAAGAGACCCCCACCAACCTCTCCACCAACATCTTTTCAGGTGGCTGTAGACAGTGATGAAGTCTCCCCTCAGCCTTCTCTTTTTCAGACTAAACAGCCCCAGCTCCTTCAGTCACTGCTCATCAGATTTCTTCTCCAGGCCTTTCCCCAGCTTTATTGCCCTCCTCTGCATTTACTCCAGCACCTGCACATTTCTTGCATCGAGGTGCCCAAAACTGAACACAGTATTCGAGGTGTGGCCTCACCAGAGCCAAGTACAAGAGGACAGTCACCTCCCTACTCCTGCTGGACGTGGCTTTTCTAATCCCAGCCAGGCTGCCATTGGCTGTCTTTGCCACCTGGGCACACTGCTTGCTCATATACAGCCACTTGTCGACTAGAATCCCCAGGTGTCTTTCAGCTAGGCAGCTTAACAGCCACATTGCCCCAGGCTTGAAGCATTGCTTGGGGTTGTTGTGACTCAAGTGCAGGACCTGGCATTTGGCCTTGCTGAATATCATCCAATTAACATTGATGATCCTCTTAATAAAGAAACAGATTGGAAAAGGTCACCCTACCAATTGATACTTGAACTCTTTGGGTGGGTAGAATTTCAGGATTTCTTAAGTGCCTCTTGAATAAGAAAACCAATAAATTAGTTACCTATTTTTATCTTGTAAGTATAAATTCTTTTCACATCTTTAGTACTTATCTGAGCCTGGAGGACTGTTTAGAGTGTTAAAATCTTTCCATGTGACTCCTGTTTTCAAGAATGTAAAAGCTGAAAAAGCACTGGAGATTAAATCCAAGGGCCAAGAGGAAGGTGGATGAGAAAATGATTAATGCCTGTATACACTTCTGATGTATTTAATGCAAGTTGTTTAAAAGAAAATACATCTGAGAACTGTCAGCAATATTCAAACCTCACTTGATGTTGAGGTTTACAGGAGAAGCAGTACTCCAAGATTAATTTGGAGATATCCTGAATTCAGGACAGGATTGTATCACTATTAAACAGTCTTTTATGCATCAGAATATGCAAAACCATGCACACATTAGGAAAGGTGATAGTTCACTGAGACTTAAAATAGTCCAGAGGAAATTTAATAACTAAAGTAAACTTCAAGATAAAATATTTAGTAGATTTTGATAGCCTTACTACTTTGTTTGCTAGTAGCACAAATAAGGCAATTGATCCTTCAGGTGTAGCATAAAGATTCCTTTGTGTCCTTAGACAAAAAGGACTGTATCAGAAACTGTATTCTTTTTTAAACAATATTCTGTTGTCTGCTACCATTGGCTATGTGGTAGTTTGATATCTAATGAGTTACTCTTAATTTCCATGAACACAGCCCAGTGAACTTCAGCTCATGGATTCTCATTTTGAACATCAGTCACCATATTAATTCCATGCATATGGAAATGGAGAACTAAGGACAGCTTTGTTTCCCCTAAGGAGAAGAGGAGGAGGAGGCTGAGGGGAGACCTCACTGCTATCTACAACTACCAGCAGGGAGGTTGGAGTGAGGAGGGGGCAGTCTCTTCTTGGTGGCAAGTGACAGGACTAGAGGAAATGGTTACAAGCTGCACTTGGCAGGTTTAGTCTGGATGTTAAGAAATCCTTCTTCACAGAGAGGATTATCAAATACTGGAACGGTCTGCCCAGGGCAGTGGTGGAGTCACCATCCCTGGAGGTGTTTAAGCACTATGTGGACCTGGTGCTTAGGGACATGGTTTAGCGTTGACCCATCACTGCTGGATTGAGAGTTGGACTGGATGATCAAAAGATGCGTTGCCAGCAGATCCAGAGGGTTGATTCTGCCACTTTGCTCTGGTGAGACCTCACCTGCAGAACTGCGTCCAGCTCTGGAGCCCTCAATAGAGGAAGGACATGGACCTGATGGAGTGGGTCCAGAGGAGGGCCACAAAAATGATCACGGGGTTGGAGCACCTCTGCTACAAAGACAGGCTGAGGGAGCTGGGGTTGTTCAGCCTGGAGAAGAGGACGTTCCTAATAGCAGCCTTCTGGTACCTAGTAGGAGGCCTACAAGAAAGCTGGACAGAAACTGTTTACAAAGGCCTGCAGTGATAGGACAAGGGCAAATGGCTTCAAACTAGAGAAGAGCAGATTTAGACTGGATGTTAGGAACAGACTCTTTACCATGAAAGTGGTGGAATACTCGAACAGGTTGCATGGGGAGGTGGTTGGGGCCTCTTCCCTGGAGATATTCAAGGTGATGCTTGACAGGGCTCTGGGCAGCCTGATCTAGTTGAGGATGTCCCTGCTGACTGCAGAGGGTTTGGACTAGATGACCTCTGGAGGCTCCTTCTAGCCTAGGCCATTCTGTGATCTTTGAGGTGTCTTCCAAATGGATGTTTTCTATGATTCTGTGAAATGGAATCCAGTGATTAATTGCTGTAGGAATTTAAGCAGGGCTTCACACTTCCTTCAAATGCTAGCAGAGATTTAAGGCAGAGAGTGATGTGTGTTTTCTGTTAGGGAGCCTTTAATTGCATATGTTTTATTGCTGGAGGGTTTGACTTACTCATTTAATAGTGATTTACCAATCTCTGTCAGTGCAAGCCTTTGCTGATGATTGTAGAGTATTGTGATTGTCATACAGTGAAATCTAAGTAGTCTTACCAATGTCAAGTGTGAAGACAGTACACCATCTGATGAAAAACAAGCAAGAATCTGCAAGTTATGCCCTGTTTTACCAATTGTTCTACCTTTCCCTATCTAATCAGACTCTTTTTTCTTGTCTGTTTTCTTTGCTTTTTTTCTCCTTGTGACATGATTTTACTGACCCTCTTTGCATATGTTTATTTTCAGATTACAGCAAATTGCTTTCTTTTTGGTAGGGATATAATTTCCTTATCCCCATGGAGAATTTCTAACAGGTACCAAACCTCAGCATAGATGTGATTAGGCTTTTGCTGAATGTCTGCCTTAGCAAACTCCTGCTGTTATGCAGCATACTGCTAAAGTATCTCTCTGTAGGATATTTCATCATCCAAGGGCTTGTTCCTTAAGCATTTTTAGCCTGTTGTTCAGGATTTTGGACAGTATGAGAAGCTGAGTGGAAAGAATTATGTTTGTAGGACCAGAAATGACTTTTATAGCAAGGAGGTCTCCTCAGTCCCTCAGTGAAACTTCACGTGCACCTATAGCTACCTGAATACAGCATATGGTGTTCTACCCCAAAGTCGTAGATGCTGGCTCTTAACTTTAGACATCTGAATTTAATTTCCCACAATATAAATTACCAGGGGCCAAGTTCACCAGGGGATATTCACATCATTGTAAAAGCTAGGGCAGGGCAGTTCTTTGATTAGCTGTCCAATGGACTAATCATTTGAACTACTGCTAGACAGCCTGTGGTGCTTGGCCTACTGATGAGCTGTGAAACACCACAAAGCAGACCTTACAAGGGCTGCTGTTTTGCTTCTTGATTGTAAATGCACCTTTCCCAGATGCAGATAAACAAAGAAGGATCTTCCTGATATGCAGTGTTTGTAGTGAAACAAGATCACTTTGCTTGCTACTGGTTTTCAGTAAAGCTTTTACAAACATGAAATACTACTTTGTTAAAATACTTATCTGTATGGTAACTAGTATTTTCTTCATCATGAAGAGAAAAAGCCTAGGCTTTCCCCTGACAATGTCTGTTATGTGCTCTCTTGGTTTAAAACCTTCTGGTTGGTTGTGCCAGAATTCTCTCACCGGTGGAAATGCATCTATTTTCTGCACCATTGAGTTTCCAGGCCTGCTCAGAGATGAATGACTTCACGTTTATCTCCAGCTAAATGTCACTCTTCAGAATAGGTATTTTCATGGTATACACGCTCAAAGCGTGCCAAATTCAAACCTCTGGAGCTGGATTCTTGAGAAAGAAAAGGCAACTTCAGAAAGCAACACCTCGGAAGGAAGAGTTTTTGCCTGTTCTTTCATGTCACTGTATGGGCATGAGAGCACTTCCCCAAGGTGTGTTAAAATTCAGTTCATTTCCCTTCTCCACTTGTGAAAACTTGAGAAGCCACATGTCCCAGCTCCCAGAATGAAAAACGTCTGGAATTGGCCTTTCTTCTTTTAAAGTCGTCTGACTCTTCACAAAACATTCCAGTGTTTGTATAGGCATGTATTGGTTATGACACCCGCCTCAAGGACAGGAATCCTAACTTCTTGTCTTCTGCAAGTACCCCTCCTGCAGAGATACCTGTATTTCACACACGGCAATCAGATAAACACCACTTTGCCATCCCTTGCTGCAACTCTCTTCCTTACAAAGCAGCTCACTTCTCTAGGTACTTAGATGCATACCTTGGTACAAGGGACTCCGGTGCAGAGGAGTCTTGGTTTAAGGAGCAAGACAGAGCTCTTGAAACCTTCTCAAAGGAGTTAAAAAACCACTCCACACAGGATTGGCTAGATTTGGAACGTTTAAATGGTAATGCTATTCACAACTACATACTACAGTGCAAAGTATATGAGTATGCAAAAAAAACATAGTCCACCTTGGCCTCTGTTCACCAAGAATCTCCTCAGGCCAAAGTTTCACACAACCTCCCTCCAAACCAGGCCTTGAATGCACAGCGTCCCCATACCTTCCCGCAAGTACACTTGCAGCCCAGAGAGCCAGCTTTATCTTGGGCTGCATAAAGAAAAACACGGCCAGCAGGTCTTGAGAAGTGATATTCCCCATCTACACCGCTCTGGTGAGCCCCCACCTGGAGCACTGTGTCCAGTTCTGGAGCCTCTATTGCAAGAAAGATCTAGACGTGCTGGGACGTGTCCAGAGAAGGGCCACGAGGGTGATCAGAGAGCTGGGCTGGAGCACCTCTCCTATGGAGACAGACTGACAGAGTTGGGGTTGTTCAGCCTGGAGAAGAGAAGGCTTTGAGGAGACCTTATGCAACCTTCCAGTATCTGAAGTGGGCCTACAAGAAAGCTGGTGAGGGCCTTTTTAGCGTGTCAGGACTGGGGGAATATATTTATAGAAACACTTCTTGTTATCATTCACATCAGTGGCCAGTCTAACTTCTAACTGGACTTTGCCTCTCTAAATTTCTTCCTACATGACCTAGCAACATCCTTAAATTTTTCCTGAGTTACCACCCCCTCTTTCCAAAGGAGATATGCCCTCTTTTTTCCCCTTAATTCCTTCACAAGTCTCACTCATCCAGGCTGGTCATCTTTCCCGGTGGCTCTGCTTTCAGCACATCAGCACAGCCTGTTCCTGTGCCTTCAAGATTCCTTTCTTGAAGTAGGTCCTACCTTCCCTTTTTTTTTAAAGTGCTTTCTCCCAAGGTACCCTTCGAGTTTGTGCCTGGAATAAGCCTGGATAAGTCTGCCCTCCAGGCATCCAGTGTGGATGTTCTGTTGATACAACTCCTAGCTCCACTGCTTATGGAAAACTTTATTATTTTGTGGTCACTGCACCCCAGACAGCCTCTGACCATCACATCTCCCACCAGCCCTTCTCTGTTTGTAAACAGCAGGGTGAGCAGAGCCTCACCCCTGGTAGGCTGGCACATCAGCTGTGTCAGGAAGCTCTCCTCTATGCTCTCTAAAAACCTTCTAGACTGCCTCTTCTCTGATGTGTTGAGTTCCCAGCAGATACCTAGCAGTTTAAAGTCACCTACAAGAACAAGGGCTGGGAGTCTTGAAACATGATGCAGTTGTTTATAGAATAACACATTCATCTCCTCTTCATGGTTGGGCGACCTATAACAGACTCCAACCAGTATGTCAGTCTTATTGGGCTGCCCTCTGATTTTTACTCATAGGCACTCAACCCACTCATCATTAGTTACAAGCTCCATGGCATCAAGGGCTTCCCTATCATACAGGCCCACTCCTCCACCCCTTTTCCCTCTCCTGCCTCTCCTGAAAAGCCTGTATCCATTCATTGTAGTGTTCCAGTTGCATGATGCATCCCACCATGTTTCTGTGATGGCAACCACATCATAGCCTTCCTGTTGCACCAAGGCTTCCAGCTCATCCTGCTTGTTGCCCATACTGTGTGCATTAGTGTACATGCACTTCACCTGAGCTGCTGATTTTACCCCTGACACTGGCTTACCACCCTCAGCTTCCTTTGTGGAGAGCCTGATTCCATCCCCTCCCCACCTCAAACCTAGTTTAAAGCCCTCTCAGTGAGGGCTGCTTACTCCTGGGCTAGAATTCATTTGCCCTTTTTTGATAGTTGGACTCTGTCTGAGTTTAGCAGACCAGGGGCAGTAAAGGTTGTCCCATGGTCAAAGATCCCAAATTTTCACTTCAGTTTGAACTCCCTTCCAACCCTGACAATTCTCTAATTCTGTGATCTTTAACCTCAGTTTCAGAAGAATTAGAGAAGGATTCTGTAGAAAATTTCAGCCTGTCGCTCTTTATAATAATCTTGCAACATTATTGGCACACTGAAATGATGCATATTAGAAACACTATAATTTGCTGGTGATCTGACAGTGATTGCAGTGGCTGTGCCAGTCAGGAACGTGAGGATGCAACAAAACAGGTACTGTGTGGCCCCAGCAATTCCATAGGCAGTATTTGCGTTTCTGTCCAATGGTGGTTATCAAAGAAACATCAAACATCATTCTGAAATGGACCATAGGTACAAGTAGGCAAGAGAAATCCCAAATCACTGCATGCACCTGATTTTGACATGTCATTAGTCAGGCCCTTAATGAATGCTTTCTAAGAATGTCCCAAGGAGCACAAGTCACAAAAGTGAGGCAGTCTCAGAGCTAAGTGAGCCCAGTAAAGCTGCAGTGAACATAGCATTTAGAGAAGGCCAGTGATGCAGACAAGGCATTACTAGCTTATTGCAGCACTTATTGCAGTGCTTTTGGCCCATCTCATGAGCAAGTGCTTCTGCACCACAGGTCCAGTAGTAAATCTGCTGCAGTTTAAACATCCCTGGCAGCCGTAGGAGGGACAAACACTTGGAACAAGCAAGGAGGAGTTAGAACAGACGTTGCACAGCATGAGATCTTTCTGGACTCTGGTTTAGACTAATGAGCCCAGATTACCAGTAGGCACGTTGAACAGATGGATAGTTTGTCACATGGACAGCACTGTAGACACCACATGCTTTTATGTCCTTCACTGCAAGTATCCGAGGGAGCAATATGGACTCAAAGAAGATGCCAGCTGTGCTCTTGCATCCATTCCTTGTTTATTATCCAAGCTTGTCATTCCTGTGGTACTTCTGGCTAGTAATTCTGGTTCGTGCTCCTTCAGCTGAAAGCTGAATTAGGAATGAGAGAAAAATGTGCAGGTTTCTTTTGTAAAGTCACATTTAATTCCTTTCACTGGAAGTAGATGATCTCTTGCTCATCCTTTCCCTTTTCTCCTCCACCACCCCAAGTCTGGAGAACCTGAGTAAACACAAACTGGAGAGAGCAGAGCTGTGCCTAGTTTTATTTAAGCAATAAAAAACAATACTACAATCCTTAACTAAAGGAAGTTTGAGACAATTACATGGTTTAACGGTCTGGTAAAATCTTTTTCATTCCAAGAAGAGCTACATTTGTCAACAAATGAACAATCAGGGAATTGTATGTAGTTTATCTCACAACAGACCCAGTATTACTACCTCCTGAAAACAGCAGAGAATTCTCCATTTTAGGAAGTGCATTTAAAGTAGGATTCCCAGTCTCTTCTTTGTGCTTCTAAGTAAATGTGCATGGGATTATTTTTACAGGAATACTCTCAGCAGACATGGAGATGGCATTGACTGTTTGATAGTATCTGTTCTCATTTGTCACCTCATCCCAGTATCTTAGCCTTGCTGGATAATAAATTGCAGTGCTGTAGAAATGCACAGTGCAGATCACTTGGCAACTCTGGACTACTGTGTTTCATCACAGAATTATTTCTCAAACCCTCTTTTGCTCAGGTCTCTTCAGTTTCTGATCACCCAGGTCATATATGTACAAGCTGCTTCTACACAGCTAGGTGTCCTCTGCCTCCATACTGCTAACATATTCTCTACCTCAGATCCATGATCTTTAATCAGGTGCAACTTATCTGGGAATGGGAATAGGGTGGGGGATATTCAGAGGTGTGCTGCTTTGTCTGGAGATTTCCCTGTTTGATGGTTTGAGCAGCTATGACTACCCAGACCCAGACCAGTATTATGCTCCCTTACAGTCATACATAGACATGTGGCAACTGCAGCAACACTTTGTATTCTTAGAGATTGTTTTATCCTAAATGAGGATTAAATTTGCATCTTAATTTTTGATAAGCATGATGCCTTCCTCAAAGCAGCAGGTGTCTGGAACTATATAGTCATGTTTGTTCCAGTAATTTTGCTCTAATGACAGCATTCACTAATGTTTAACTCCTGGGAAGCTAAAGAGACACATGCCCATAGTCTCAAGAGCACTCCACAAAATGCTGGGAAGAATGTTTTCTGCCTTCATGTTTCTAAGAAGGAGAAATGCAGTTTGACCATGCCAGTGCTCAGTTTAGATAGCAGGCTCATTGGTGGAACCAGCTTAGCACATGAAGAGTGTTTTCAGAACTGTTGTGTGAATGGGATTTATAATTATCATCAAATACATATTAGGAGAGGAGGTTTTTTTTCTGTTATCTTTTTCTTTCTTTGGAATCCTCACAACTGCCTAGATAGTGGACTACAGGTTTTTCAAGGTGATATGCGCAGGGCAGGGGGAAAGACATTTTTCTGTGGTTACAGGCTAATATCAATTACAAATATTGATGTGCATTTGCTTTAGGTTTCTTTTTACCCCAAATCAGAGCATTTCCATGATGACTATTTAGAAAAACAGTATGTAGCCAGGCCAGTTTTCATATGGCACCTTTTCACCAAAGTGCTTTGTGATACAGTGCTTCTCATAGGAAAAGTCATGTCTCTAGACTGGTGGGGGTTGGTCTCTTCTGCCAGACAACCAGCAACAGAACAAGGGGACACAGTCTCAAGTTGTGCTGGGGGAAGTATAGGCTGGATGCTAGGAGGAAGTTCTTCACAGAGAGAGTGATTGGCATTGGAATGGGCTGCCCAGGGAGGTGGTGGAGTCACCGTCCCTGGAGGTGTTCAAGCAAAGCCTGGCTGAGGCACTTAGTGCCATGGTCTGGTTGACTGGCTAGGGCTGGGTGCTAGGTTGGACTGGATGATCTTGGAGGTCTCTTCCAACCTGGTTGATTCTATGATTCTTTCAGTTCATATTTTGGTGTAAAACTCATTTATCTAATACATTTTTAGATAATAAATTCAAGCTGGTTATTTATGAAAGCTCTTGCAGAGAACAACTCATCCATACAGTGGAATAAAAAGACCCAAGCAGACCAAGCTAAATAGATCTGACGGATGTGCTGCTAGGTCCTATGATTAACCTTCACATCTGAAAAGTAAGCAGTTGGATTAAACAGCAGGGCAGAACACTGGCTCTAAGTGTTCACCATGTAAGCTCATGAGATGGGATGCAGCCAGCCACAGTGAGAGGAAAGCAGAGGACTCATGTTACCAGATGCACACAGGATGCCCAGCATGGAAACCACGGGTAGTAACTTTGGAATAGACACCTTGTGCAGAACATGACTGGTCAAGCAGGAAAGCCCTTCTGGGGCACGTGTTCTGATAGAAAGAGCAAAGAAAAACATCCTGTACAGGATGAACAGGTAACAGGAGAGAGCTGAGGGGTTGGTGCAGCCATCTGAGTCAGGGCAGAATGCATTTTGAGCTGAGTAAGCAATGCTGCAGTGGTAGCCATATGCCATGACCCCTCTGCATAGTCCACACCCTCAGAGGAGAGTGGAAAGCAAAGGAATATTGAGATCTCTTTGAAGCTTTTTTGTCTGTGCCTTCTTAATTAGAGGAATATTAAATTCTTCCACAGTCAGTCTTCCTGGGATGGAAATTGTGGTGCAGGCACAGCCAATGTTGAGGTCACTCATGGCTCCTGACTCCCCTGGCCCAGTTCCCATTGCACCCTGGAAAAAAATCTAAAATGAGCCTTTGTTTCACCTGAACTTAGTATCAAGAGCAGGAAACAGGCTAGATGCAAAGGAATATGAAGGAAAGGAAGAAATCAATTGCAAGAGGAATTAAAGCTGTTCCTTTAAGAACAGATTCTGCCTTCTTGGGTTTCTTCAAACCTGTAAGATGATGCAGATGATTAGACTATTAAAATGACAGCTCACAGCCTGCTGAAGAAACATAGAGAGCAAAAAGGAAAAGAGAGTAGGTTTCTGTGCCAAACATGTCACCATTTATCTTTGAGTCACAAACAGCTTGAAAATGAATTGCCATGGTTACGTCATGATCAATGTTCTGTGAAGGCAAAAAGAGCCTTGCAAGTTGGTATTTGCCACAGACCATCCTGCTGCTTTAGTAAATGCAACAGCACTGACTGTAACATCCAGGGAGAAAAAAAACCAACCCCCCCCCCCCAAAAAAAAGCAGCATTAGTGTGAGGGATTTCAGTATGAGTGATTAAACAGAAAAATCATAATGCCAGAACAAAATATCTTTGAATCTCTTGAATATTATAAATGATGATTTTCAAATCAGCAAAATACTGCAGCAAATTCAGGGGGTTCTACTCTTGCAAAACCTTAATAGAATGACAGGATCAGTCAGGTTGGAAAAGACCTTTGAGATCATCAAGTCCAACCTATCACCCAACACTTTCTAATCAACTAAATCATGGCACCAAGTGCCACATCCAGTCTCTTTTTAAGCACTTCCAGGGACAGGGACTTCACCATCTCCCTGGGCAATGCCAAGCACTCTTTCCGCAAAGAACTTCTTTCCAACATTCAGCCTAATGCTTGAGACTGTCCTCTTATTCTGTCGCTGGGTGCCTAGGAGAAGACATCAATCCCCACCTGGCTACAATCTCATTTCAGGTAGTTGTAGACAGCAATAAGGTCTCCCCTGAGCCTCCTCTTCTCCAGGATGAGCACACTCAGCTCCCTCAGCTGCTCCTTGTAGGGCTGTGCTCCAGCCCCCTCACCAGCCTACGTGCCCTTCTCTGGCCATGTTCAAGCATCTCAAGATCTTCTTAAATTGAGGGCCCAGAACTGGACACAAGACTCAAGGTGTGGTATAACCAGTGCTGACTTCCCTGATCCTGCTGGCCACACTCTTCCTGATACAGGCCTGGATGTCACAGGCCTTCTTGGCCACCTGGGCACACTGCTGGCTCATGTTCTGCCAGTGTTGGCCAGTATGCCCAGGTCCCTTTTTGCATGGGCACCTTGCAAATGAGAAGAGAAAGGACTGTACAACAAAAAAGCAGTAGTTGTTTATGTTACAAAGACAGCATTTTGGCCGTAAGAGCCAGTTTGCTGTGGAGCAGAATCTCAGCCAGAACTGCATGATTTGGTAATTGCCCCTAGAAACAACTCTCACTGGGTTTGAGAATTTTCCACCACTGGAAGTATTTAAACCAAGATTAGATCTTTTTCTGAAAAACACATTCTGTTTCAGTCTGAACTAACTGGCCTGAAGCAGCCCTTAATGGCTGAAGGCTCTTGCACTGTATAATGCAGCAGAGCAGCCTAGGAGATCATCATGGCTTTCTCTTAATAACTCAGCCTTAATAGCTATGAGCATTCATGTAGGCTAGTGTCAGAATCTGATGGCACTTGGTGTGAAGACTATGTACTAAACTTCAGAAAACAGTTAATTGTAACATTTGAGTATATTTGTGTGCTTTAGTAGGAGGATTTCAGTTTGCTTTTTGCTATATATGCAATGTTACTTAGGCAGAGATCAGCAACCTTTTTTAATGTCTGGATGATGTGAAATATCATGGCAAATGTAATGAGAATTGGTTTTGTCTAAGTAAGGCTGAAGACTGAAGAAGGGATTTATCATCCAGAGAGTCAATACTCTGCGAAGAAATCTCTCTCAGGGCCCAGGAGCCATCATGTTTACATGTCCTACCTGTGTGCACCAAAACTGCTGCTTACTGTTCAAACTAAACATTTTCTTCCCACCAGCAACATTCACCTTATTCCTCCAAGAAAGGCTTGTTACTCCAGTTGCAGAGATGAAAAGCAAGACCTCCTGGGGGTGTATTTAATAGATGACAGCAGACCATGAGTAGGCAGCTGGAGGAAAGGGGCACTTCCCTTAGCTTCTCTGGCCTAGCAGCAGTGCTTACAGGGGAGCAGCCCTGTGGAGAAGAACCTAGGAGTCCTGGTGGACAAGTTCTCTGTGGGACAGCAATGTTTCCTTGTGGCCAAGAAGGCCAATGGGATCCTGGGGTGCATTAGGAAGAGCCTGTGCAGCAGATCAAGGGAGTTCCTCCTCCCCCTCTGCTCTGCCTTAGTGAAATCTCACCTGGAATACTGCATCCAGTTCTGGGCTCCCTAGTGAAGGAGGGTCAGGGATCTACTGGAGAGAATCCAACAGAGGGCTACAAGGATGATGAAGGGACTGGAGCACTGCCTTACAAGGAAAGGCTGAGAGATCTGGGGCTGTTTACTCTGCAGAGAAGATGGAGAGGGGATCTAATAAATGGATATAAATAGCTGAGGGCTGGGTGTCAGGAAGGAAGGGACATGCTCTGCTCACTTGTGCCCTGCGATAGGACAAGGGGCAGTGGATGTAAACTACAGCACAGGAAGTTCCATGTCAATGTGAGGAAGAACTTCTTTACTGTAAGGGTGACAGAGCATTGGAACAGGCTCCCCAGAGAGGCTGTGGAGTCTCCTTCTCTGGAGACTTTTCAAGACCCATCTGGATGCATTCCTGTGTGGCCTGTGCTAGATTCTGTTTTCTGCTTTGTCAGGGGGGTTGGACTTGAAGATCTCTAGAGGTCAGTTCCAACCCCTGATATATTGTGATTCTGAGAGAGAGAGACCACATTGCTCTCCACCACTGAGGAACCACTACAGTATCTCTATAGAGAAATAGGCTGGCTGAAAAGTCAGTTTAGCATTATGAATTTTCAGCTATTCTGAAAAATACTGTATTTATCCAATGTAAGCCTAAAAGTCCAGTAGATTTCCTGACTTTAGAAATATTCCTTGTGTTATTTATTCTTTAGACATTAATGCTCAAAGTCTGATGTAAATTATGACTGGATATGTGTAATCTAACAGTGACACACCTTCATGCTTAGAAAGCCTTGGGCATGTCAAGGACCAAGCATGTTGCACTTAGATCGTTCTGTTTACTCTCTCACAGCTCAGTGCTCAAGGCCCCAAAGCTGCACTTACTGAAGTGGAGGGAAAAGTTCCAACCTTAACAAGTCAGAGCAGAAGTTTGAGCCTTTTAGCTATGGAGACATTTTTGTTCTGCAAGCACAAACAAAACACAGGAAAAAGTCTAATAGCTGTTTGTCAGTGTGAGGAAGATTGGGCTAGTGGAGAGAGTCCCATCCTAGAAAGTGGAAGGTCTGATGACAGTTTGTAGTTCTGCCACAGAATTTCCATGACTCAAGACTTGGAGAGTAGGGCTGCATTGCTAATCTAGGCTTGGGCTAGCTTACTATAGCTGTTGAACTGTGCCGGCTGTCTCTCAGCTTCTGTTTTCAAGACTGCTACATTTGCATTCACACTATAGATGTTGTTTCACTGCATGACTTTCCACATGGCAGGTGGTTTTCTAGTGAGCTGACATTTTGTTCTAGTGAGCTGATGTTTTGCTCATAATTACTGTGTGTAGTTCTTTGCTCAGGCTAGGTGAGCAAAACAAGCCCTGCCAGGAAGAAAGTAAAAAGGCACCCACAGCTTGAACACTGGGCCAGGTTTCCTAAGCATTTCAGGCAATTACTTCTGAGGCTGCCACGAAGTGTATCCTTCCTTCCTCTGCCTCTTACATCTGTTAGGTGATTATATTGCTTTCTGCAAGACCATGGATAAGGTGAGACCATTGGAGAGCAAACTATTCTGGGTGGCCTAAAGGGAGAAGGCCTCTGTGTTGTTCCTTCTTCAATGAATTTTCATCCTTGTATGATGAAAATGGATGCTGAGCTGCCATGTACCATCAGAGAATTTACAAATCCATGCACAGAAAGATCTTGAAGGAGGATAACCTTTGCAAGTTCACAATCTTTTTGGGATACTGCAAACCAGAAGACAGTAGGTGTCAATAGATGCTGGCTGAGTAAGCGGAAGTCTTGAAAACCACAAGGTTGGTGTGATGGTTTGCGTGTTCCCTGCCCCCCCACACTTTAGAAATCACCCAGACTAGACTCAACCAGCTCTGGAAATATGAATAAAGCTATTTTATTTACAGCTGGCACAATATACAAGCAGATAGTTACAGCATATACAGTTATAGACAGAAATATACAAGGTAAAAGGTAATACAGAAACACAACTCCCCCCCCAGAAACCTGAGTCCCCAGGAGGGGCTCTCAACCACCCCTGCACCTTCCCCCTGCCCCTCTCAACCTTACCCCAGTCCTAAGGAAGAATGGAGGTTTGGCCAGAGGTTTTAGGAAGCAAAGTGGGTTAGGCCAAATGAAAGGTGAGGTTAGGGAGTAAGATGTTGCTCAGCCAGCAGCCCAAGAGAGAGTGGGAGAAAATGGTGAGAGTGTGATCTAATGTTTTCATTTCTCCTTCCCATGCTTCTCAGCGAGACAGTGAGGGAAGCAGACATCACCACTGTTTTCCTTTCACAGCCTGCAATCTAGTTCTTTTCACCAAAACATTCTAGCTAGCTTCAAACTAGCACAGTTGGGAGTCTGCATCATTTAGAAGTTGGGAAAGGAGAAATGATGGAATGGTTTGTTTACCAAATCCCACCTTCCAATCCCCAATGGCATTTAGATGACCATTGCATGGTTAGTAGCATTTGCATTCATGCTCATGCAGCTCTGTGCAGGCTGTTCATCATGAACAGTAGTTTAATTTTCTTGCCAAGAGGTCAGGTTCCAGAAAGCAAGCTAGAAATGGCTACATGCAGACACAAGACATATTATGGCATATTTTGAAACTGAAGTGCAGGTTAGGCTGCCTGTGTGAAGATAAAGCCATTATTCACCTATGAGCATACAATGTCACTCTGGCAACAGGTTCTTCATGAAGGGAAAGCCAAACCAATAGCACAGGCCCAAGGTATCTTCATCCAGTGTGAATGATCCCAGCCCTGGCTGTGTCAAGCACAGTACTGGTCAGTAGTTTGTTTGATCCATGCTCAGGTTTAAGTATGGCAAAGATGTTAAAGCCAGGCTGACAGGTCTTCAGTCCAGACAGAAAGCCTTTAGGATCAGTGTTCTCCTGAGGTCAATGCACTATCTAAAATCGAAGACATGACTTCAGTGTCTCTGATCTCTCTTCCTAAGTAGAACACTGCAGGTCTGGTCTCTCATCACCAGGCCTCTATCAGGGCTGCCACATAGAAAGAGCTTCAGATGCTCAGGAGGTGCCATGGTAGGGGTTAAGTACTGCAGATGCAAAGTACCTGCATTGCTCCTTATATTCAAAGGTTTGTTGCTTCTGAAACGTTCCTCAGATGTGGAGTTTGCTTCAGTCACCTGGCTAGTGACATCATTTCTTGGCAAAGACAGCTGGCTATGTGCTCCCTGCTCTGTTCTCTGAAGAGCAAAGCCTGTGCTGTTGTGCCCTAAGGCTTATAATTTGTAGCCAGCTTTTTGGAGGATGATTTAAGTACATCTGCATTGTCATCTTGGCTCAGAACATCAGTTTGCTGTCAGCCAAGCCTTCCTGCTCCCTACTGTGCTTTGTCTTGCTCTGTGCCCTAGTCCATAGAAAGCCAACTACTGCTACCCTCCATGCAACTCAGGTAGGTAGCAAGGAGTGGTGCTGGCTCGTAGATGTATTCACCTGCCTGGCAGGATAGATGCCTCTGGTTCTACAGGTTTGCACCTGGTGGAGCCAGCTTTGCCTCTGCCCACTAGACTAGCCAGGTCAGTGTATTTTATCAACACAGAGAGTTGCCCCAGTCACCATTACTGCACCGTTGAAGCAGAAATATTGGCCAAAAAAAAAGTTGGACGAAAACTTAGTGCAAGGAGCACGAAACCTCATCTGCCTCTAGAAAGTGGAACATGTTTTCTCCCCTCTTGGGGGAGGATAGGCCTTTTTTGCATCCAGTGAGTAAAAAAGACAGGGTAGGTGTGTGGTGGGACATGTATCACAGTATCACAGTATCACAGTATCACCAAGGTTGGAAGAGACCTCACAGATCATCAAGTCCAACCCTTTACCACAGTGCCCAAGTATGAGCCATAAAGAGTCAGAACAGGGATTAAAGTCACTTTTCAGACCTGCTGTCTTGGGCCATAGAGAGTACAAATGGCAAGTGTGTGCCTGTGGGAGTGCAAATACACATGAAAAAAGGAAAACACTGAGGGGAGGGCAGCACAGGAGAAAAGCTAAGCCTGCTCTTGGGATGAAGAGAAACTATTCTGCATCTAACTCTGGAGCTTTTCCTCAAAGGGTTGGTTTCTTTCCCTTAGTTCCACTCACTACAGAGGAAAGTTAGTGAAATATGAGAGGATGCTGGGATAAAGCACATACAGCATCGTGTGCTCAGTTTGAAAGATCTGCACCACTATCCTAGTGAACTTCTAGCTACTGCCCAGCAGTCTCTTCTTCTTACCTGGTACTGTGAGTAAAATTATCTTATTGGTCCTCACAGAGTGAGTCATCTACAGAAAAAAAAAAAAGCAGCTGATTTCATAATTAATGACATCCACACAAAATGAGACATTTGCCCCCTGTATGAGCTAAAGCTCACTTGCAAAAGGATGCTTTTGAACACAATGGTGCTAAACTTAGCGTGGCTGAGCACAAAGCATTTCCATCTGTCTTTGAAGCTGTTTATGAGGGTCTTGTAGTAGCAATAAAATAAAGTTGCCTCTCTCTTCTACATTGCTCCTTCATTAGAAGTTCATCAAGGAACATAGAAAAGCAAGAAAAATAATAAAGATTAACTTCCAAAAGTTTAGTTAACACTTGGGTGTGAAGACTTCCAGTGGGTTTATGCAAAGGCATTTTGGAGACTGCTGCGTTTCTGTACATAAACCCCAGAATATGAAGCCCTCAGTCGTGGCTGTCTTCTTCTCTGTAGTGCAGGACCTTATTCCTCCTCTATTCCATCTTTTTACCATCAAGACAGCTTTAATAACCTTCATCTTGAGAAAATCATAGGGTACAGTGGACTAAATATGGCATGCAATAATCCTTAGCAGCTTTGTCATAGTGCTATGAGTAAAACTGCCTCTTTTTAATTATTCTTAGACCTCGAGGAATTCCTTCTCAAAAGCATATGTGTTGCTGCCTTCATTAAAGCTAGTAACCATGCCGAATCACATTTCATTTCCTAGTCACATACTATACAAAACTAGAAGTGGGGAGATTCAGACTGGATGTTAGGAAGAAGTTTTTCACCATGGGGGTGATGAGACACTGGAACAGGATGCCCAGGGAGGTGGTGCAAGAGTCCAGCACAGAGCCACAAAACTGATGAATGGAGTGGAACATCTTCCTTACAAGGAGAGACTGAGGGAGTTGGGGCTCTTGAACTTGGTGAGGAGAAGACTGAGAATCATAGAATCATAGGATCAACCAGGTTGGAAGAGTTCTCCAAGATCATCCAGTTCAACCTAGCACCCAGCCCTATCCAATCAACTAGACCATGGCACTAAGTGCCTCAGCCAGGCTTTTCTTGAGCACCTCCAGGGACGGTGACTCCACCACCTCCCTGGGCAGCCCATTCCAATGCCAATCACTCTCTCTGCCAACAACTTCCTCCTAACATCCAGCCTATACCTCCCCTGGCACAACTTGAGACTGTGTCCCCTTGTTCTATTGCTGGTTGTCTGGGAGAGGAGACCAACCCCCACCTGGCTACAGCTTCTCTTCAGGTAGTTGTAGACAGCAATGAGGTCACCCCTGAGCCTCCTCCAGGCTGAATAACCCCAGATGTCACAGGAGGAAGTTCTTCACAGAGCGAGTGACTGGCATTGGAATGGGCTGCCCAGGGAGGTGGTGGAGTCGTTGTCCATGGAGGTGTTCAAGAAAAGCCTGGATGAGGCACTTAGTGCCATGGCCTAGTTGACTGGACAGGGCTGGGTGCTAGGTTGGACTGGATGATCTTGGAGGTCTCTTCCAACTTGGTTGATTCTATGATTCTATGACCTGCCAACTGGATGTGGCACCATTCACCACCACTCTCTGGGCTCAGCCCTCCAGCCAGTTATTGACCCATATCAGAGTGAATCTGTCCATACCACGAGCTGCCAGCTTTGCCAGGAGCTTGTTGTGCGACTTAAGGGTATAGCTGAAAAGATTACCTGTGCCTCTGATCCCTCAACTACTTTTCCCAGTGCCTTGAAGTTCCTTTTGATTGCTTCTATACCTCTGGTATCAACCTCATCATTTCCTGCCTGTATAACTAACAGGAAGTAGTAATCAGAGGGCTGCAACACAGTAGGCAGCCTTCTGGTAACATCCCTGACCTGGGCCCCAGGGAGGCAGCAGACTTCCCTGGGGGAGGGTTCTGGCGGGCATATGGCCCCCTTTCAGAAGGGAATCACCAATAACAATTACCCTCCACTTTTGGGTACAAGTTCTGATGCAAGGGGGCAACAGATTTACTTTAGTCAACCCCCCCAGATGGTGATGCTTCTGTCCCCAAAACCACCTCCCCCTCAACCTCTAGTGCCCTATATCTCAGGGGTGACCTCATGAGTGTTTATAAATACGTAAAGGGTGAGTGCCAAGAGGATGGAGCCAGGCTCTGCTTGGTGATGCCCAGTACCAGGACAAGGGGCATTGGGTAGAAGTTGAGGCATAGAAGTTCCATGGAAACTGTGAGGGTGACAGAACACTGGAACAGGCTGCCCTGGGGGGTTGTGAAGTCTCCCTCTTTGGAGATATTCAAGACTCACCTGCATTCGTTCCTGTGTGCTCTGTTCTAGTCGATCCTGCTCTGGCAGGGAGGTTGGACTGCATAATCTTTTGAATTCCCTTCCACCCCTACATTCTGTGATTCTGTGGTTCTTGGAAAGTTGCCGGATTGACTCACCTCAAGTTGATTTACAAACTGCTAAAAAGAATGGCAACAGAGGTTTGGGGTTTTTTTTCACTGTATCTGGCTTGTTTGATGAGCTGGTGGAAGATGAGCTGATTGAAATTCTGTTTGCTTGAGGCAAATGGTTTTTTTTTTTGATGTGTGAGTAAGGTATTATTAGTTTTTTTCATCATAGTAAACATAGAACAAATAGGACTGTGTGCCTAGGCTTGTAAAATTTTTGTGACACCTTTGCATACTGGAATGATTCATGTAATGAAAAAGTGCATGAAGTTAATAAAAGGAACACAGATTCTCCCATCAGCCAGATACTCACCAAGACAGAGAATCCTGCAGCTTCTTGAAGTCAATAAAATGATGCCAAATTATTTCAACAGCTTTGGAACATAAAACTCACATTTTCATTCCATGTTGGTACATGCTCTGTGTGGTGACTTATCCAGGCTATTGTTCTAGCAGAAGGTCAGTAAAAAACTTGCTTGGCACTGAAAGTAGAAGAATCACTCCTGTGTTACATTTGTAAAGTAATGAAAATGCAGGAAAAGATATGACCTACCTCTAAATATCAGTCTGTCCTAGAAGGGGGCTAAACAGTTGGCCTGACACCTAGCCTTGTGTACACACCTGTATGCCTGAGTTGACTGTCCCTCATGTTCTTGTTTTTGGGTATGCAGAGAATCAGACTCAACTGAGCAGCAAAATGACTGTTCTGGACCTGTAATTAAAACAGATCCAGGAACCAGAGTCTGAATAGCCAGAGAAAGAAGGAAAGGAAACAAAAGGTTTAATGCCTACAGTTTATACAGTGAGCTCAGATTTAAGCACTGCAGGGCTTAGTGTTGGATGTCTGCTTAATATCTTTATCTGGGGAAGAGAATTGAGTCCACCATTAGTAAGTTTGCATATTATAGAAAGTTGGGAGCAAGTGTGGATCTGTTGGAGGGCAGGAGGACTCTGCAGAGGAGCCTTGACACGCTGGATGGGTGGGCAAAGACCAACACCATGAGATTTAACAAGGCTAAATGCCAGTCTCTACACTGTGGCCACAACAACCCCAAGCAGCGCTACAGGCTGGGGACAGAGTGGCTGGAGAGCAGCCAGGCAGAGAGGGACCTGGGGGTACTGGTCAACAGGTGACTGAACATAAGCCAGCAGTGTGCCCAGGTGGCCAAGAAGGCCTGTGACATCCTGGCCTGTATCAGGAAGAGTGTGGCCAGCAGGACCAGGGAAGTCATTCTGTCCCTGTACTCAGCACTGGTCAGGCCACACCTTGAGTGCTGTGTCCAGTTCTGGGCTCCTCAATTTAAGAAAGATGTTGAGGTGCTGGAATGTGTCCAGAGGAGGGCAGCAAGGCTGGTGAGGGGGCTGGGGCACAGCCCTGGGGGGAGCAGCTGAGGGAGCTGGGGGTGTTTAGCCTGGAGAAGAGGAGGCTCAGGGAAGACCTTACTGCTCTCTACAACTACCTGAAGGGAGGTTGTAGCCAGGTGGGGGTTGGTCTCTTCTCCCAGGCACCCAGTGACAGAATAAGAGGACAGCTTCAAGCATCTCCAGGGCAGGTTTAGGCTGCATGTTAGAAAGAAGTTCTTCGCAGAAAGAGATTGGCTTTGGAAAGGGCTGCCCAGGGAGGTGGTGGAGTCCTCGTTCCTGGAAGTGTTTAAAAAGAGACTGGATGTGGCACTTGGTGCCATGGTTTAGTTTATTAGATGGTGTTGGGTGATAGATTGGACTTGATGATCTCAAAGGTGTTTTCCAACCTTATTAATTCTGTCTGATTCTGTGTCTATGCCCCAAAATATCCAGAAGCCTACATTACAGCTTCCTATTAAATGCAGAGAGATAGCCAGGCATTCCAGTTTCTACTGGCTACTATTATTTTGGCCTGCTTATGCACCAGTTTTATGGCTTTCCAGACTGATACAACTCTTTCTCACCACACACTGCATAGCTTCATACCTGGCTTTGACTTGGGAGACATGCAACACAAGCCCTGGGAGTTTGTTTTGCATGCTACAAAACTAAAGGCCACATCATCATCTGACTCACTAGCGTTCAAGTCCTTCATTGGATTCAGCCAAAGCTGTTGCAGTTTGAAGCCATCAAGCAGAAAATTGTGTGTGAGAAAGAAAATTCTAACTGTGTGGATAAATGTCAGGATGATATGAGGCATTTTGGAAAGGTGCAGCTACAGTTGCTGGTGTTCTTGAGGAGTCAGCAAAAGTTGCAGGTCTGCAGAGTAAGCCTGATTTGATTTGTTCCCTGGGGCTCCCAGAATTGAGTCATACTGTTCAGTATGTCCAGCTTTGGTATAATACCTGTACATTACAGCACCTCTAGATCAACTATGCAAATAAAACCGATCTGGCACACATTTTTAACTTGCAGTCACTGGCTTTGCCAACTTTTCCTAATTACTGCAGGTTCTCTCCATGACTTATTTTCAGGAACCAAACATTTCAGTCAGACCTGGCTGATAAGAGCCTGTCCTTTTACTTCTACAAAATAACAAAAAGCTTATCTGTAACTTTAAATTTCCCTTTAGCTGCTGCTGCACAAAACATAATCGGTACAAAACAGGCCACTTCTTTGCAACCTTGAAAGTCCTTCATGTCCTCAGCTCTGCAGACATTTTTCATCAGAGAACCTCTTCTCTACTTCATCTCCACATTACATCTATATCGAGCAGATATGACTCTTCCACCTCAATTTCTCAGCAGACTGCAGAGTAAGACTTGCTCTAATTTTCTCTTGTGGTCTTGCCTGCTTATTCTTCAGTGACTCTTAGTACCCTTTCTGAGCAGCCACACAATTTAATGGGTGATCAGAGACTACAATATCATTTCCTATAGTTTAGTGGGCAGAGCACTTTCTTGAGCAGTAAGAGATGTGGCTGTAAATTCCCTTGACTATAGCAAGGGTGCTTTCTGATGAGTACTCTAACCTGTAGGCAGCTACAAAGTGGAAAAGAATGGACTCTACCCTATTCTTTGAAAGGTTAAATGTAGGTTTCAGGTGCTACCTGCCCCATATAGCCAAGACAACTGCTCCCACACTGGAAAGGCAAGGAGAGATTCCATGCCTGTGTCTCCTGGCCCACACAAGACAACTTTCACACAGCACACAGAATTTTCTGGGCTGCCACATCTCCCCACACACTGTAAAAGGCAAGTGTGGGCTAACACAATGCTCTGCATTAGGCATCATAGTGCTTGGTTTGTAGGGACTAAAATCTTACACTGGGGCAATCTGATGTGTCTAAAACACAGCCTCCAATGTGAGATGATAACTCTGTATCAATCCTTCACAGTCTTCTTTATGTCCAGAGAAGGGCGATGAGGCTGGTGAGAGGCCTTGAGCACAGCCCTACGAGGAGAGGCTGAGGGAGCTGGGATTGTTTAGCCTGGAGAAGAGGAGGCTCAGGGGTGACCTTATTGCTGTCTGCAACTACCTGAGGGGTGGTTGTGGCCAGGAGGAGGTTGCTCTCTTCTCTCAGGTGGCCAGCACCAGAACAAGAGGACACAGCCTCAGGCTGCGCCAGGGGAGATTTAGGCTGGAGGTGAGGAGAAAGTTCTTCACTGAGAGAGTCATTGGACACTGGAATGGGCTGCCCGGGGAGGTGGTGGAGTCGCCGTCCCTGGAGCTGTTCAAGGCAAGGTTGGACGTGGCACTTGGTGCCATGGTCTAGCCTTGAACTCCGTGGTAAAGGGTTGGACTTGATGGTCTGTGAGGTCTCTTCCAATCCTAATAATACTGTGTGATACTGTGTGAATCATAGAATCATAGAAAAGAGATATGTAGTAATCCTGGTCTAACACAATTTCAAACTAAAGCAAGAAACACTCCAACAAAACAAAACAAAAGATCTTGTGCTAGTTAGTGCTGTCCCGCTCTGTCCAGGCTGCTCAGGAGGGAGTGCTCAGATGGGATGCATCACCTGCTGGTCCCCCAGCTCACTGTGACTGCCTGGGAGCTGCCCATAAGGCTCTAGATTTTAAGAACTGTTCCTTGGCTCTGATCTGTAGGCTGAACTTGCCAACTTTTGAGTTGTGTCCTATAGACATGGGTTTGAATTTTAAGACTGTTTTTCTTTTTTTTCCTCTAGTTACTGTCAAGTTAGCTGAGAAGGCTTAGGGGAACAGAGGAGAAGGAGGAGGAGGAGGAGACAAATAGTAATTGGGTCTTCTGGTCAGATTCTCTTCACTAGATGTTTCACAGAATCAGAGTGGTTGAGGTTGGAGGGCATCTCTGGAAGTCAACCACTCTGCTTAAGCATCATCACCTACAGCCAAGTTTCCAGGATTGTGTCCAGAAGTTTTTTGAATGTCTTCAAGAATGGAGACTCCACACACCTCCCTGGCCAACTTGTCCCAGTGCTGGGTTCAATAATGTCTGTGTCCACAGGAAGTTTAGTGCATTTAGTACATTTTCTAAAACTGAGTGAGCACTCCATAGACACTCAAGACAGAAAAGTGTAATATGACATTAGCACCCAGAATTCTGGGTACAAAACAGTAGTCCCTGAGAAAATGTCAGCTTTGTTCTTAGGTAATCATACAGGGAAGAAATTAAACAGGGCTGAGCATGATATGAGGGTGTAATATTAATGCCATCCTCTCTGAGATGATCTCTCAGTGCTATTTTCTTAAAAAGAGTGATGTAGTATAAGTTATTTCTTCTTACTAGGCAGTTAGGTGTAAAAACCACCAAAGAACACAATCTCAGTAGGGACTGGGGCCCATGTATAAAATAAAATAAAATAAAATAACTAGTTTGCCTTTTTTTTTCCCAATTGGCAGGGATTTAAATCAAATTTAGAATTAGGAGTAGAGCTAAATACCTATGCCCAGGAAGTCAATTCAAAGAACCCTGCAACAGCTAGTTAGTAATGCTGGAGGCACCTCACCTTGCTACAAATTTGCCTGCATACCTTGAAAATTCCTGTTGGTGTAGCTGATTTCTCACACACATCTGGGATTTCTTACCTGTTAGAGGTAGCATCTCCTTAAGTCTCTTAAAGCTGTGTCAGAGTTTATTAAATACACTCAAACACGCAGGACTCTGACAAATAAGAAATGTGAAATCAACATACCTTTTCCATCACCCACCTTCTGCTTAGTATATTCACCTCTAAAATAAAAGAGCTACTCTTAATTCACTCCAAGTAGGCTTGAATAGAGAGGGGTGACCCCCAGAGCGGGAGTCAGTGCGCTTCAGGGAGTTGCTGAAATCTTTCCTGTTGAAGCTGGGCCTGCAAAGATTCATTAGACTTGCAATTTCTTCTCTATGCATGCTTTTTGCAGAGGCTAGTTGTTTTGGAGGGGTTTTAGTCAGCGTTTGGGGTGAGATATGAGGCCGATTTGAAAGTTTTAAAAATCATTTAGTAATATATACAAAGAGAATTTCCCCCCAACTTATGTGCAGCTAACCCACACAAGTTCTTTGTACACGGTTAGTGAAACTATTTTACAGGAAGTCTATTTACAGCTGAATTAAGTAATTTGGTAGGGGTTTAGAAAAATCCTGGTCAGTCTTGTGGCATAAAGTGCCACTGGTAAAGTCAATGAAATTCCTTAGCAACCCAAATCAGGAGAGTTCAAATACTCACTAACTGGAAGTCTCAGTATCTGTGGTCCCAAACTATATATAGCAAAAGCCACGTCGTTGATTCTCGTAGAGCTAATAGTTCAATTTGAATTTTGGGGTGCACTGCCTGAGAAGATTCCACGGGCACGATTGGGCTGATGCAGCGAGCTGGAGCGGCGGCCGACCGGGGACACCTCCTTAGATCACCCACTGGATCGGTGCAAAGTGCCATGGAACAGAGGGTCAAGTTGTGCCAGGGTAGGTATAGCCTGGATATTAGGAAGAAGTTCTTCCCAGAGAGAGTGATTTCCCATTGGAATGGGCTGCCCAGGGAGGTAGTGGAGGCACCGTCCCTGGGGGTCTTCAAGAAAAGACTGGATGAGGCACTTAGTGCCATGGTCTAGTTGACTGGATAGGGCTGGGTGCTAGGTTGGACTGGATGATCTTGGAGGTCTCTTCCAACCTGGCTGATTCTATGATTCTGTGTATAGCAGATAGAGGTAGTGGCCCCAGGCAGCAGGCAGGGAGAGGTGAGCGGAGCAGGTGGCAAGAGGCAAGAGACACTTTGTTTACCTGAATCGCCCTATTTATCAGAGGTGGGCCGAGATTGATGGTCCTTTGGCCACAGTATTGTCCAATAAGCATCTGGCAGCAGGCCAAAACACACCAAATAAGGAAGGGTCCACAGGTCTGGTACCCCTAAATATGGGGAGAGCATAGGTGGGCCACACGCTAAAGCATGGGGGCTTATGCAACCTGTTTACATCAACCTTATATAACCAGGGCAGGCCAGACTTTGTGGCACCAGGGCTTATTGTGCTCCTTTTGTCCACTCAATGTGCTTACCTCTGGTTTGGGCAAAAAACACACATTTCAGATGGAAAACATGTCCAGGCAAGCATAGGCATATGTATAAGCCTATTTGGGCCTATGTGACCCTCCACTACAATAGTGCACTCAAGACCATAGATGAGAAGGTGCATCAAAGTTGTGATTTTTAAAAGAGGTTTCTTAATATGTTCCACTCTCAGCCCTTTTAAGCTGCAGAGCAGTAGTTTACAGCATTCTGGGAACAGAATATATAACTCCATATGAAGTGTGTTGTAAAGTATGCGTTGTAAATGTGCCAAGATGGTCTGCGTATTAGTGGTTTTCCTTACACAAGGTAGAAGTAGGAGAGCAAAACAGCCCAAATTTCTTCTCTTTGTGAATACAAAGATGTAAGCACAACCTGACAGAGGGAAAAAAAGAGCAGCAGCCCTTCACTATGCAAAGGATGCTTTATAAATTCGATAAATCCTGAAATATTCAAGGAAAACTAAATAGCTTCTGCATAATTATCCTTGAACTGCAATATTGCAGTGCCTGCCTAGGAACAATGAGGCGAGGCAAGGCATACTGCTAATTGGGGGAAAAAGAGCTTTAGTTATTAATAGATGTAATTTTTAAAGACATTAGGCAGAATGAGTGTTCTTAATTCCGTGGTGTCAGAGAGATATGCAATATCACAGGCCCAAAATTAAAACTGCTTACTTTGCAGAGCTGGGAGACATGCAGTTGCCAGGCAACATCTTATGTACATTAAGAACATACAACAATTCACATGATTTATGTAGTCCTGCTGTTGTGTCTTCAGATGCTGATACCATTGCATCTAATGCAATTCTGGGACAGCAATGTGCCCTTGTGGCCAAGAAGGCCAGTGGGATCTTGGGGTGCATTAAGAAGAGTGTGTCCAGCAGATCAAGGGAGGTTCTCCTCCTGCTCTGCTCTGCCCTAGTGAGGCCCCCACCTGGGCTTCCCAGTTCAGGAGAGACAGGGATCTGCTTGAGAGAGTCCAACAGAGGGCTACAAGGATGATGAAGGGATAGGAGTGCTACTTTATGAGGAGAGGCTGAGAGATCTGGGGCTTTTTTGGTGTGGTGAAGAGAAGACTGAGAGGGGATCTAATACACGTCTACAAATAGCTGAGGGCTGGGTGTCAGGAAGGAAGGGACAGTCTCTGCTCACTTGTGCCCTGAGGTAGGACAAGGGCCAGCAGATGTAAACTACAGCAAAGGAAGTTCCACCTCAACATGAGGAAGAAATTCTTTACTGGAACAGGCTCACCCAGAGAGGTTGTGGAGTCTCCTCTGGAGATGTTCCAAGCTCCATCTGGGTGCATTCCTGTGTGACCTGTGCTAGATTCTGTTGTCCTGCTGGTTTGAGTCTGTACAAAAATTTAGTCCATGTGGGTAAAATGAACATCAGATTTTATGCAACTCTTTAGTTCAAATATTATTATATTGTAAGGAGAGAAGAGAGAATCAGCTGCTGTATTTGGAAGTTAAAGAAAAAAAAGTGGCGGTGGGATTTTTGTTTGGGGGTTTTGTTTGTTGAGTTTTGCTTATTTGTTTTTGTTTGGAGAGAGTTGTTAGATTGTTTGTTTGGTTTTGTTTTGAGGTTTGGGGGTGGTGTTGGCTGGGGTGTTTTTGTTTTTGTTGTGTTCCGAAGCTTTAAGAGGGTTGGTGTTTGCAGAAACCTCTTGGCAGCAGTCCTCTGCCTGCATCTTTCCTCTAGAGGGAGCCTTGACATCTGAAATGCATCAGCAGCCTGGGTTGGAAACTGCTTTGGAGGCCCCCCAGGAAGGATTTTCATACATCTCTTTGAAAAATACGGATCATCTTAAACGGATATTGTCATTTACATTAAGTCTTTTATCAAAATGAAATCTTTAAGTGATTGGTGTTAAAAGAAAGCTTTCGGTTACATGCATGCGTATGAGAAGCAGAGAGATGACTCCATAAGAAGTATTAACACTTGGGAGACCAGTGCTTGTGTTTAGCATGCAGTATTTGCACACCAAACTATTCTCATTTTGGGCTGTAGAACAGAAATAACAAAATGAAGCCACTAAGAAAAGCGCAAACAAATGCCAGAACAAAACAACCCAACCCGAATTCCCTACTGATTTTCTTTCATGTGGGACACATCTTCTTGGGCACTGGAACTAAAGCTTAAAAGCTTTACATTGAAGCCACAGTTGTGGACAGTAAGATCATTCTATTTTACTTTTGCGCTACTGTGTGTCTCCTGCTGATGACAACCAGCAGCTCAAGTGTGTAGAGAGGGTCAGCTGCAACCCAAAGATGTAACAGAACGCCAGATCCAGTAAAGGACACAAGTGGGTACCCACAGCATTTCCATCTTCCCTGCCCCGAGCAAGTCCACACTTGTGCAGCAGGCACTTGGGTGTTGCCTGAGGAGTGATAGGCACCTCAAAATTCACTGGAAGCTCTGCATGCTACAGACAGCCAAGTGATAGGAAAAGCCAAGGATAGAGGACTATCTGAAATCTCCCTGCTGCCTAGAATCATAGAATCAACCAGGTTGGAAGAGACCTCCAAGATCATCCAGTCCAACCTATCACCCAGCCCTAATCAATCAACTAGACCATGGCACTAAGTGCCTCATCCAGTCTTTTCTTGAAGACCCCCAGGGACGAGGCCTCCACCACTTCCCTGGGCAGCCCATTCCAATGGGAAATCACTCTCTCTGTGAAGAACTTCTTCCTAATATCCAGCCTATCAGTTTTCAAAGGGAGACTGTAGCAAGGATCTCCTTCTCTTGAGAGAGTCCTGTTAGTATCAAGTCTTTAAGAGAACAGTGTTCAAGCCAACCCTTGTGTTTTAAAACCTGATGGCAGGAGAAGGGCATTGTGATAATGCCTTCCAATACAGGGAAGAAGCAACCCAAGAAGCAGGAGGTCTGGATTCAGTTCTCTTTGTAGCCTAAAACCATTCCAGGTTCCACCACCAGGTTTATCCAGGAGTGCTCTCAGACCTTGCTGACAGCAGAGATTCTGTGTGATGTTCAACTGTTACTAAGTAAAATGTAGAATACTGGGTCTCCTCTGGCCCAGTTTGGTGCCTGTATCCCTTCCTACTTCCATTTGCCCAGGTGTCACAGCCTTCAGCCATCTGACATCCCTCTGGTCTGTTTTTTGCAGTAGTGAAGGCAAAAGTAGCTGAGGGCAAAAGGAACTCTGGAAAGCAGCCTGTTGCCTCTATCAATAAGCAAAAGAGAAAATGCAGGGAAAATGGTCTTTATTTTTCTACTCTTGTTCCTCTCCATGTTTGTCTTTCTCTTGGGCAAGTGCTCAGCAAGGGTTGAATTAGCAGCATGTTGGACAGAGCCCTAACAGCAAGGCCCTTTTTCAGCCTGATGGGCTGCAGCTGTTGCCACCCCTCTAGCCCACACTAATGAACCAGGAGACTAGCTAGATGTCTCTGTGAAAAAGAACAAGGCTGACATTTGAAGTGTCACTGCTGGGCTTCAAAATTAATGGCTTTTTTAAATAAATGAGGGTGATTCACTACTGGCACAAACTAGAGCAGTCCAGAAAGCTGAGAGTCTGCAAAATCTGGATGGCCCATAAAGGCCATATAAGGACAGAAAGACTAGGAGTTGTGTTTCCTTATCTCAGTTCTGAGAGTACAGTCCAGCAGCTTTATTCATATAAGCATTCTAGTTGAAATCAGGTAACAACAGCATGATGAAGTACATAGGACTGATTTTTTAATATACAGTGTTCTTAATTCTCTAATGCTGCCTTGAGCAGTTTCATCTCCTTTTGAACTTAACCCAACTTCTATTCTCCACTTAAAACCATTAGCATGAGAAGGTGAGGAGTAAGGAAGGAGCAGAAGTATTTAATTTTTAGCTGAGAACTGATGGAACAAACATCAACAAAGCCAATGGAAAAGTTAAAACCAAAAGCTAATCATCAGAGTTGCAATTATCTACTCATCCAACACTTGAATTACCACTAATAAATATAGTCCCTTAGGCTCACTTGGAAGAGTTATCTCAAGCACACCAGGCTTGTAAAGAAAAGCTAAACCAAAAACCATCTTAGTGCTTCGATGGACAATATAGCTGATAAATTCAAGAATTAAGATGCAGCTCCAGAATAATGCCAGTGCATGCAAGGTGACAGGTCTAAGGCACATGCTGTTGCCTAAATTTAGGTGTGTGAAGCTCACAAATTGGACATTCAGCTTGTTATGCTGCAAAGCGGAATATCAAAGCCTCAAAGGCTGCCAACAGGACAAAACTAGCCCCACAGAGAACACAAACCCTGCAGTGAGGATGCAATTACTTCTGTGTTTCTTCTCCTTCAAAATAGCAACACTGCCTCAGTCTCTTCTCATTAAGTGAAAAAAAAATTACTCAGAATTCATTCCTCCTTGTAATTACTAACTGGGAGGTGAATAGCAACACCATATTAAAAACATGGGACATATATTCGTAGCAAAAGTGAATGCAAAAAGTATCCTCATCACTTCCTATACACCAGTTATGTCATTAGTCATATTAGCAGTCCTCAAAGTGTACATGCTAACAAGGAAACATTAAAATGCACTTCATGACTGTAAAGCTAAAAAACTAAATACTGACATACCAGTTACTGCTTTAAGTCTAATTAATTTCTTCAAACAAAATAGCAACAAAAATAATGGGGGGAGGTTTGAGTTTGGTCCTTTCCTTTCTGCTTTAGAAGAAATAAAATGCTTGTTCATGTTCCATACTCTGTCAGTCCTCCAGGGCTAAAGTCTTACTTTAATGAAACAGAAAGATCTTTCATTTCAAGTCAGTGTTTCCACGTGGAAGATTTTTTTGTCTGTGATGTGAGCAATTCTCCACTGGATTCACATGTGTTTCATGCTGAGAGAGCTAGGGCAGGCATTTGAACATGGCAGATTAGTAGGTCAAGAGAGGTGTCCCACTCTCATCTGCCCTGATGAGGCTGCATCTGGAATATTGTGTCCAGTTCTGGGACCCTCCATTCAAGAAGGACCTCGGGGAACTGCTTGAAAGTGTCCAGAGCAGAGCCACAGATCAAGGGAGTGGAACACCTTCCTTACAAGGAGTGGCTGAGGGAGCTGGGGTTGTTCAGCCTACAGAAGAAGAGGCTCAGGGGAGACCTCATTGCTCTCTACAACTACCTGAAATGAGTTTGTAGTGATGTAAGGAAAATGAGACCTCACAACACACAGAGTGTTATCAGGAAACATATGTTTAATCAGCACTGCGTGATGGGGCAGGATCACTCCTCAGAAACCCTGCACACCTTCACTTTGTTCAGGTGAAATGTTTATACTACAAAATCATACATATTCAGTACAGGGGTAGGGTTATTACAGTTAGTTCTGGAAATACAATCAGTTCCTGGAACTCCTTTCCATAATGTCCCACCTCCTTACGCATGCTCATTGCCACCTGGTGGTCGCCTTTTGGGGTCTTTGGGAGGAAGGCCGATGTCTTCCTCAGTCTGACATCTCTACCTTTGATCCACCTGCCATCAGTTGTGGGTCACATTCTTGGGTGGAGTCTCCAACATTCTCATCTTTGAATACAGTGTTCTTCTTCTCCATGAGAGTGTTTCAAGACCCTTTCTAGCTTAACTCACCTCCTCTGTGTGTATCTGATTGATGATGCTTTGTATCAGTGCTCACAGTTAATGATTTAACTAGGTTCCTACACTCTTATGTTCTCTATCCCTTTTCCCATACCAGTAGCCAGGTGGGGTTGGTCTCTTGTCCCAGGCAATCAGTGACAGAACAAGAAGACACAGTCTCAAGGTGTCCCAGGGGAGGCTGAGGCTGGATGTTAAAAGTTCTTCACATAAAGAGTGATTGGCATTGGAATGGGCTGCCCAGGGTGGTGGTGGAGTCACCATCCCTGGAGGTGTTTAAAAAGAGACTGGGTGAGGCACTTTGTGCCATGGTTTAGTTAATTAGAAGGTGTTATGTGATAGGTTGGACTTGATGATCTTGAAGGTCTTTTCCAACCTGGTTAATTCTGTGATCTTTGGAGGTCCTTTCCAACCCCTGAGACTCTGTGATTCTCTGTGATTCTGTAATTCAGATTGGCTGCACACACATATTCACACACATCTACAGAAGGTTACTCAATTGTGTTTTTTCCTGGATGCTACTTCAGTGGACAGGCTGACAGAGCTACTTTGCAATGTGACTACAAATAGTAATGAACAAAAGGAGGGTGCATGCACTTAGCTGTGCATTTCATTCTGGAGCAAGGGACTATAAACAATAACATTCCTAATAGACTGTTGTTAACATTCAGCACATTACATCCAGGTTTTATGAAGAGTGTGTCATTTGTCTTATATGACCCCTGGTTACAATGTAAGGAAAATGGGAATAAAATCTACACTATACCAAGTCTCTGAATTAATTGAACTGTATTAGTGATCAACGCCAAGGACATGCCTGCCTGTCTTGATTGACTTTTGAAGGAGATTAAGTGATCTGGTTAAATGACACATTTCAATTTGGCATATGACTTTAGCTGGCTAAATTAAGGTGTGTGAAACTCACAAAAATGGACACTCAGGTCCTTGCATCCAAAAGAAACCCCAGCAACTGCTCAACAGGCAAAAACAGTGATCTGAAGTACATGGTAAACACCTAGGCCTTGAAAATGCTTATGGACCCAGGTACAGCATGAATTTAAAGCATGATACCAATTCTATGTACACCTGTAGACACTGTGAAATGAGAAACATAGAACCATAGAACTGTCAGGGATGGAAGGAACCTCAAGGATCATCTAGCTCCAACCCCCCTGACATGGGCAGGGACACCTCACAGTAGAACAGGTTGCTCAGAGCCCCATCCAGCCTGGCCTTAAATACCTCCAGGGATGGGGCTTCCATCACCTCCCTAAATACCTTTTCTACCGTTTCTTCCTTTACTCTGCTTCTGGAAGAGATTGTGTCCACAGGCCCTTACAACAAATACACCTGTGCTGGTGGCCAGAGTACTGTTCCTGGAAGTGAAAGGTTGCTGACACCTTAGGCTCACAGAGAAACTTGGGTGAGGAAAGCATCTTTCCTGAACTACTGCATTTTGGGCAGGTCACGATCCTCCTTTCATTGCAGCGAAGCTCCAGCTGAATGCTTTAGAGCCACTCATTTTCAGGTCAGTCAGGGTGAAGTCCCAGCTCTTCTGCAGCCTGTGACAAACCCCATAAGCCCAGATTTCGTCTCCGTATCTCGGGAGTTTATAAGCACAGAGCAGCATTAAGTGCTGCACTGGTTGGGGGCAGGGAAGGGAAAAAAAAAAAGCCTTGCTGGGTTCATACCTTTGATAAGCAACTAAAATGATCTAATTCCCCAGCAAATAGGTTTGATTCTATAGAAATGTGCATCTTAGTGGTGACAAACATTTGAACAAGCTCTTTGAATGGTGTCTCTCACTGATTTTTTCCCAATAACAATCAAATGCTTCATTGTTTCAGTTAAAGCTTGGTCTTTCATTTAGAGACTTACTGTCCAATTATAAAATTACAGACTGCAAGTATAAAAAAGATTAATTATTTGCATCTTCTTTTCAGCCTAAAGAAAATTAGTGTAGAGTTTTGTCATTGGAGTGTGTTCCTTTACAAGCTAACAAAGAAGAGCTCAGTGATACTCCAGCCATCCGTTATATGGTCTATTTTTATTAGCAGCACAAGAAAGCAAACACAGCTCGTCAGGCTGCGTAAATGAAATGCAATGATGAAGCTCACAAGCAGGCAGAATCCAGCATGCCTGTGTTACTCCCTTTTGTACTGAGTGCATGAAGTATTGCAGGAACTGCTGTCTGTGTAAACACATCTCTGTTTCATCATACATAATTCAAGATTTCCAGTTCCCTAATGGAGTAGATTATTTAACTCCGTACACTGAGGTACAGGCCACAAGCTCTGCACCATTATCTGCAGCACCCTTGGACACTGGATTTTTTATATAACTCTGCGTCTTCACACAACATATGTGCTCCCAATCAGCTTTATCTTAATACTTTTTAAATGTCTATAGCATCCTCCCTGCCAAGACTTGGATATTCTCTACATGCAATGATTTAGAGTTTACAGAACAACCCCGTGGATACATGAGTTTTCAAGCATCATCCATGGATGCACAGGGGTTCAGATAACAAGACTGTTCCACAGCTCCAGCACTTGTTACTTTTGAAATTGATAGGAAGTCTGTGGGGACCTCTTTGGGAACAGGTCTCAAGAGACAGGCATTTCAATAATAATCTTCTGTGTCCTGTAGGTCACCTCAAACCTGGCATTTCAGAGTCCAGGCAGGGTCTATTCCTGTGCAATTGCCATCCTCTCAGGATTTCAGGCTGTGTAAATCAGTGCGGAATTGAGTCCAAAGACTTGAGCTGCCATGAACATCTTAAAAGAAGATTACACCCATGTAATAATGCACAATCCTTTGCCAATCCCTAAAGAAGGGGGGTGGTGTGTGTGTAGGGGGAGAGGGAAATCAGATTTCTCAGCTGGCTCAATCCTACTTGTCCTGGAAGTCAACCCTAAGTCAAGGATCCATAATCTGTGCAGCTCTGAGCTTGACATGTTTAAGCCTGCTAGGACACAAGTCCATCCGTGGGTTGGTGGTCCTGCACACAGCCTTCAGCCAAGCATCTTGAATGCAGGAGGATCGATTTCCAGAGCCAGAATATGGTTCCTGCATCTTCACAGATCTTACAGAGATGCCTCTGCAGAGTAACAGAAATGCTCTGTCTGCAGCCCCTGGGTTGGATCTGTGGAGCCAGGCCCATCCTCTGTCTGTAGCATCTAGTGCAGAGGGGAGGGATCGTGTAGGTATGGGCATTCAGCCTTTGCACTCTCTCTTGTGGAGAAAGATCTGGGTGTTATTCCCGAGCACAGGCTCAGTGGCAAGAGGAGACTGCATCTTTCAGCCTGCAGGAGAGGAGGCAGGTAACATCATGTCTGCATCTTCAACCATATCTTGGTCATGGTTCACATGCCCACCTCCTGGGCATGAGAGTTTGGGATGGGCCTGGCTGGAGCTGCCAGCCTGCATAGCTTCTTGCAGGGCATGAGGAGATTTAATCACCATTCTCCATCCTCACCATTTGCAAAAGACATGGTGCTCTGCAAGACCAGGCGAGACTCACAACTAATCTCCAGCTAGTGCCCAGGTACCCAGGGAACATGGTCCGCTGTTTTCTAAATCATCCTGTCTCCTGCCTAACAGATGGACTGGAACAGCCAGAAGGCAACGTGAGCATCAAAGGCTGAGATGAAAATAAGAGTTGTGTGGGATTACGAAGATGACTGCTCTTTTAAGACTGGGCTTTGTATTCAAGGGATGTAATTTGACCACCCAGCTTGGAGTTAAATTGGCTTCAGACAATACCCTCCTGTCCTAAGACTGCTTTAGGTGATCTCAGTTGGGATCAAGGCTGAAAAGAGATTGTGCTGGGGAGAAGAAGAGGAAGAAGCACAAATGAAATCACAGAGAACACCACATGAAGAGGGAAAGGGGAACACGACTCCTGTTATCCTGATCCTGTAGCAGGGGAGAGCACGTTACTTAATGAATCTAAAAGGTGATCTGCAAAGGACAAATGTACACTTACTGCTGAAATACAGAGGTGTGGAAATGAGCAACTGCAACACCAAAGCAACGTGTTTATAAGCATCAAAGAAAAGCAAGAAATGTCTGCATGAGTACATTTAACTGTGCATTGTTCTCTAAGGGCCAGGTCTCCATAGCACTAAAGCTCAAATACAGTCAAAAGACAGGGTGGTCATCTTGAATTTTTTGCAGGCAACTCCCAAGCTTAGAGCCTGGGACCAGATGTGTGGCTATTTGCCTTGTGCACTGTGACTCCTGGCACACACGGCTTCATCTCTGCCTGCAGAGCTGGCAGCCAGCTCATCCTTCACAGCCCTGAAGGGCTGAGCCAGGTGCCGGCTCTGTGGGCACAGAAGGAGGCTGCCCTCATTGCTGCTGCAGGCACCCAGGAGCAAGTGCATACCTGGGCCATCTCTTGCCCTTGGTCCCTTGCCCCATGCTCATCACGTCAGCTCTTCATGTCCTTCTAGACCACCTTAGTCCCCTTCTCACAGTCCCAGCTTCACATCAAGAGCTGTGCACCATGCGCTGGAGCATATCTTGTTGCTGACATCGAATGTGCCCATATGACAAGTTCAGCCTCCACAAATGCCCTGCACAGCAGTTTGAAAGAGTAGCACTTTTGATGGCATCCCACAGAGTTTTGCTTGTTTACCCCGCAAGCTGCAGGTAGTGCCCCAAACAAGGGCGATGATAGTCCTGCCCTCCAGAAGAAGAGGCATCTGAAACAGAGCATCACGCAAACAAGGGTGCTGGAAGCAACATCTTCTGTGCTGAGAGCCATGGCTCTCCTCTTGCTGCCATGCCCTAACTGCTCTGAGTCCTGGCACTTAGGCAATCGGATGCAGCAGCCGTGCCGTGCCCTGCCTCCACAGAAACAGCGACAGAAAATAGGGTCTCCAAAGGACACTTCTCCCCTCCAGCCTTTCCTCTTCCCGTGCGGCTTTGCGGAGGCGGCAGCATAGAGCATTAACTTTCTCCGCCGGTTCAAGGGCTTTCTGTTACCGTGTCGCCGCCTCACAACCCAGTCCCCTGAAGGCACTCGGCCACCATATGCTCGCTATAGACTGAGGAGCAGAGGCCCCCTCGCATCCCTCCCGACCCCGCCCGGGCCCGTGGGGCCTGCTAGGCCTCCCGCCGTGGGGCAGCTGAGGGCGGCTGTCGACAGGCCCTGCGAGCCCGAGTGCGACTCGCGGCACGGCGGTGGGCGGCGGCCGCGCTAATGCCCCGGCTGCCGGCAGGGGGGAGGCGGAGCGGGCGCCACCGGGGACGAAGTGAACGTGGAGTGGAAGGCGGGCAGGAAGGGAGGGGAGAACGGTGGGAGGGCGGGGAGAAGTTTATTCTTGGAGACACCTCTCCAGGGTGCGGTGGGGTTGCTGTCTCACGCCGGCCGTTGTTGGTGCTGGGACATGCGCCTCCGCGCTGCTTCCCGGGGTTAGTCACGGCGGGGCGCCGGCCCCGAGTCCCCACCCAGGCGAGCGCGGCGCCAGGAGTAACTAGTGCCTCTGGTGTACGGACCGAGCGCGGTCGCCTGTCTCTTGCCTCCCGCCCACCGCCTGCGCCCTTTCCCTTCTTCCTTTCCCCTTTCCCGGGTGCGTGAGGAGAGCTAACAATGGTGGGGCACAGCCGCCGGGCCCCTGCCCTCGCATAGTGGAAGCGGGTGCCCCGCGGCCAGCGGCATCTTCGCCGCCGCCCCGCCCTGTGGCGGCCCCGGGCCGCGGACCGCGTTGCTGCCGGCGGCAGTGCCTGAAGGCGATGGTGCCCGCGCCGGGGTTAGCCTGATCGCCACCTCATCGCCTCCAGTGCCGGCGGCGCTGCTGTGGGGCCAGCCGTCCGCCGCCGCGCTCACTCGGGCTTCGGCTACCTGGTACAACTTGGGAGCCCCTCCAGAAAACGTAATCATTTACAATAATAATATAAAACAAGGATAAGAAAGGGGAGAAGCGGAAGAAGCAAGTGGATAATGTCAACCCCGAGCAGATTCAAAAAGGACAAAGAGATTATAGCGGAGTATGAAAGTCAAGTGAAAGGTAAGCACGGGGCGCTCCAGGTGCCTCCCCGGCCTCAGGGACGCGGGGCGGCGGCAGAGGGGAGAGTCCCCGCGGCAGGCGGCCCGCCTGGGCAGCCAGCCCCTTCCCCCGGGCTGCGGGACGAGGCCCGCCCCGCGCCACCGCCGTCCGGGCGGTCGGTCGCTGTTGTCTGAACTTCAGTGCGGAGAGGAGCAGAGAGGGGGCTGTGAGCAGCGGCCTCTGCTCCGCCACCCGCGCTCCCAGCGGCATCGGTTTGTGTGAGGGGGTGGCGGGGTCTGGGGACGGGCGGCAGCTGCGGCGATTGTCTGCTCCTCGGGCCCGGCGGAGTACCTTCCCTTCCTCCACCGACTTCGGTAACGCGGGTGGTAGGGATTGAAAAAAAAAAATAAAGAAGAGAAAAAGAAAAAAGGCTTGGCAGTGAAACTGAGACGAGAGACAATAGTGAGCCATGCCTCTTTCTTAAGGCACATGGCTGGTGTCCTCCACCCTTCCTTCAGGGTTATAGTTTCTGTGTTGGGCTAATAAAGAATTACCCTTGACTGTTGAATGAGCCCTTTCAGCCATCCCAGGAAGTATTTCAGCCTTGCATGGCCCGGTTGTATCGCTTCCAACTATTATGCCTAGGGCGGCACCGGCAAACCCTGCCTTGAGCCACCAGCGCTTCCAGACCCTCGAGTTTCCTCGCCTAAGCCTTTTCCCCTCCGCCGGTGTCTTGGGTGGAACAGAGGATGGGAAAGTAGCAGCACGGGCGGTGGGGTCTCTTAGTGCACATAATTTTCTACTGGATACTGTCAGGGAATATATTGCATAATACACAAATGGCAATAAATGCAAGCTTGGGGGGTGGATGCAAACGTGAAATGCAGCGTTTGAAAAGCTATGCGGCACCTGAACTCTGTTTATTGAAAATGATGTGGGTGTGTTCTTCAAGAAGGATGCATCCCGATACATGGTGCTGTGCCTACAGCTCTGCGATGTGGAGAGACAGACCATGACCCCATGGTCGATGGGCTTCAGGTGCCCTTTTGCCCCATGCAGTCGTTAGCTGGGGACCTTCAGGTGTCTGAAACAAGGTGGGAACAACCTCTCCTCAGCTCTTGTTGGCTTGCTGTAATTGCATAGTAGTTTTTTTTTTTTTGCTCTTACTTGATCTTGTAGGACCAAATTTTCAAGACATTTTTTTTGAGTTCATTGGGTTTGTTTCTCCTCTTAAAAGGGAAGATTTAGGTTTTGCATTTTCTTCTTCTGAAGCTTAACTTCTTGTGAAAAATACCTGTCCTTGGGTCCACCAAGGCAGTTATGCATAAAGTAAAAGACCTGGCAGATAGGTGAGCAGTGAGGAGATCTCCTCTGAGCTGGCAAGTAGGCCACACTCTTCACGTGTCTGTTTGATAGGGGCAGGGATGAAACTGCTCTCACATAGCGAGTGGATTTGTTGCCATTGAACCCTTGGAGTATTGTTGCTTCTGCCTCTATGAAGATGGTGCAGGTTTGTCTTGACCGCCGAGGAGAAAAGCAAGTTCAAGATGTTTAGCACTTTACAGAGTGTGCAGGCTGTTCTTTGCCTCCTCCAAACACAATTGTTGTGGGTTCTATGGGCTTAGCCTTTACTAACTACAGGCAGCTGCTGTTCTTTTCTTTTGAATAATGAAACAAAAGTACCATGCCCTTCAGCTACATGTGTTAGATCATTTCATAGACAGCAAATATTAAGGTACAAAAGACCTCTGGTATCTTGTCTGTCCTTGGCGTTATGGTCCTCCATCATAATTGCTGAAGGAGGTGGCATTTGTAAACATGACTTAGTAGGAATTTGTACTCGCTTTGTGCCTTTGCAGTGGTCTGGGGTGTGTGCACTCTGTTCCCAACTGTCTCGCCTGAAATGTGGATTAGCAGCAGTTGGAAAAAGCACGCCAGACTAGAAATTGTAGCCAGAGATGCTTTTTCTTTAAACAGCCTCACTATAATTTGTATTTCAGGTGGCAAGAACTGTCTGTACTAAGGCATAATTCTGCTTGATGCTAGCACAGTGATACAGTAGCAAAATGATGATATCACTGTGTGGTACCTTGAAAATCTTTTTTGATATTGAGAGGTTCAAGGCCTAAGGGATCAGTCACAATTAACCAGCAAGGGAATGTAAATGCAGGCAAGTCAGGTTGCTGTTTACTACCTGGAATTTCATACATTAGGATGGGAGAAAGGGTGTGGCCAAAGTGCTTTTGCTGATGATTTCTAGTGTTTACAGTGGCTAGCTGATTTCTCACTTCTGACATGTTTAGCTGCCTGGAGGATGTGGACAATTTGGCAACAGACTAGCCATCTGAGGTCATCTGGACAGTTGTGTGCAAAGGAGTATTACACCACATATATCCCTTGTTACATGATTGTGTTGAGCCCAGGCTGCTGAACACCAGTTAGCAATTCAGAAACCACACCGCTGCTGTGTGCGTTTGTGAATCCTGTGGCAAGATGTCTGAATACAGATACTGAAGAAAGGGGCCTCTGCTGTGTATGGCCCGTGGGGTGTGCATGTGGTGCCTTATTTGGAAAAGAGGATTTACCAATGCCATTCTTCACATAGCTTCTCTGCTCTTAACTCCTCAAATAGGAAGCAGTAGCAGATGTCAATTATCTTCCTGGGTGATGTAAACTGACATCTTCTTGGATTTTTGGCAGTATCAGCAAATTGGTTGCTGCTTTAGTGGTGGTCATACAGGACCAGAAAGCCTGCAAGTGTTGCCTGTTTGTCACACTGAAATGAATGAGGTACTTCTGACTTGTTGGGCACTTTTCTTCATGACATGCCTGTTCGTCAGGCTAACTTCTGTCAAAAACTATCCCAGTTGTAGGAATAATGGATTGTGTTCACTTCCTTGCACATTGTATGGAAAGCAGAAGGATATTTTTGTTAAAGATGTCCACCTAAATGGATGCCTTTATCCGTTATTTTGAGCATGTAAGGATATTATGACGACATGGGTACCTTAATTTGTAGACATAAAAGCACATGGAAAGTACTGATGGGTTTTGTAACTCTTATTCAGTGAGGATGAACTATCTCAACACTTTCAGTATGACCTCATTACTTGATGGTTTTGCTGAAGCATCTACTTCTCAGCAATGTTTCACTTCATAATTCAGAAGGCTTAGGAAAGGCATCAAGAGCTTGTTTATTCAAGAACATTTTAACAGTTCTGAGGAATTTATATTGTTGTTAAAATGTACAAGGCACATCACTCAAGACACTTTCTGCAGTGATGGATTACTGAATGCAATCACTTCTTAAAATATCCCTGGTAGTCTAGACTGTATGAGTTTTTGCTGAAGAATGTGATAATTTTATAGGCTCTCTGAAGTCATAGAGGTAGGTTTACTACCAACTTTGCAGCTGGGGTGGGGGATATGGCTAGAGCTAGAAGGTTAAGGAAATCCTGTTTAAATGAGCAACAGACTGGTGATAGGAGTGGAGTATCAACTTTCTGATATGTGACCCTATTTAGTTAAGGAACATTGTCTATAGATCTCAAAGCTCAATTTGCTATGGTAGCCTATTTTTGTCCTACCTTTTGTATTCTGATGACCATCTGCTCCTTGGAATTGCTGATAATGTATGGTACTATCTGTTGATACTACAGAGCAGTCTACAGTAGCAAAGAATACTAATCACTGATGTCCTCGTAGCTATCTCAGGTATGATGAAGGGGGAAGTAGTGAGATCTTGAATACTTGGTTCACTCCAGAAATTTATCCCTCTGGAGAAGAAATGTGGAGTAGTAGCAAATGTTTGGAGATACTTCTCAATAACGTCCAGGCCATTCAAGTGTCAAACGGTCATGTTTACCTGATTAAGACTTCTAACTGGCCTTCCATGTGTAGGAGAAAAGCGCTTTCAATAGGTGAGCATTGTGATGACTTGACAGTTCTGCCTTGTCTGTTCAGTGAGGTCCTCTGTATGATTTGAACTGTTCAAGATCGTTGAGTTTAACAGTCTTTTGACCTTTTCTATGCAACTGCATTTCCAACTGAAAAGGATTGAGGAAAGGGCTAAGTTAGATTCTTCCTTTTTCCACCCTAATTTTCCAGTTGTGACTGAGTGAAAATATGAGCCCAGAAGTAGCTTTGTGAAGGGATGCACTTCCTTAACATCAATATTTGCAAGATCATCTTCAGCAAAAAATACTCCTGTTTTCCACCAGAAACAATTACTTAGCACTTTGTATAATTGTCTAATTATATTTTATAGAAAATTGAACTTCTGATTTGTGAAACTTAATTTCAACTTCAAATTAAAAGGTTCTAGAATTAACAGAAGCCTGTGAGGAAAGGCTGAGTCCTGTAATACAAATTGGGTTGATGTTTTAGTAAACTTCTTCTATAACTCTTTTGAGAAACATCTTTCTAATAAAATAAAAAACAAAGGTGCCTTAGATAATGCCAGGATTTTTGAGTTTTATTTTGAAAAAATTAGTTGAATAGATGCCAGTTTCCAAAGTTCAAGTTTATCAAGTGTGGTGGTTCAGTAGAATTTTTTCTGATCAAAGAATTTGACCACAATGTGATTTGTCTTGTACAGAAAGGATGTTGTTCTCTGTGCCGTTTTTCAGTTGATGTTACACAGAATCACAGAACGTTAGAGGTTGGAAGGGACCTCCAGAGACCAAGTCCAACCCCCGTGCTGAAGCAGGATCAGTTAGGGTAGTCCGTACGGGAATGCATCCAGGTGAGTTTTGAAAGACTGCAGAGGAGACTCCACAGCCTCTCTGGGCAGCCTGTTCCAGTGCTCTGTCACCCTCACTGTAAAGAAGTTTCTCCTCATGTTGAGGTGAAACCTTCTCTGTTCCAGTTTGTATCCATTGCTCCTTGTCTTATTACTGTGCACCACTAAAAAGAGATTGGCCCCTTCCACTTGACACTCACCCCTCAGATATTTATAGACATTGTTCAGATCTCCTCTTGGTCTTCTCAAGACTAAACAGCTCCAGCCTCTTGCTCAAGAGACAGGCTAATGAAGGATAATTCTGTACCTTTCTCTCCCAATCCTTTTTCCCTGCTCTCTGATCCTTCCCATCAGAGTACAAAATTAAGTTTTTGAGGTAAAGGTTAATGTGTTTGTAGTTGACTATTCAATAGGAAGGGGTATCTTCAGGTTTAGATAGTTGAGTCTTAAATTGAACAGTCTTTTTTGTTCTTGGTTTTGTTGGTTGTTTTTTTTTTTTTAAACCTTCCTATTCAGTACTTTTCTCAGTTTTCTTGAAAAGAAAACTAAAGAACTTGTTTTAATTTAATACCATACACTGTGTTAATTGAGGGATGGGGGGAGCCCCTAAAAAGCCTACTTCAGAGGGTTTTGCCTGTTAGTCTTTCTGTATAATGCAAGAAAAAAACAAACTTTTTTTGGTACCTTTTTGAAAAGATATCAGTCAGGAAAGCAGACTTTTTCTTGGTTTGACCTCACACAGCAGCTGATTTTTCCCAGCACTGTAGTAAAACTGCTTACTGTTTTACTGTGGTTTAAATGTGAACAAAATCCCAACTGCTACAGCACACGTGAAAGGGCAAGCAATGAGTCACAGAATCACAGAATGTTAGGGGTTGGCAGTGACCTCTAAAGATCATCCAGTCTAACCCCCATGCCAGAGCAGAATCACCTGTACCAGATCACACAGGAACAGATGCAGGTGGGTCTCGAGTATCTCTAGAGAGGGAGACCCCACAACCCCCCTGAGTAGCCTGTTCCAGTGTTCCTTCACAGTGAAAAAATGTTTCTTCATATTTCTATGGAATTTCCTACACCTCTCAACTTCCATCCACTGCCCCTTTTCCTGCCATTGGGTGTCACCAAGAAGAGCCAGGATGGATTGTCTGACCAGTGTTTCTTTCTGGCAGTGTGGCACTCATAGTACATATTTAAAGTGTTCATTTTGCATATACTTGCCTTTTTTTTTTCTTCTTAACCCCTCACTCTGAAGAAGTTTGTATCCTTTCATGATCACTTCTTTGGGACTTTTTTTGCTTCCCAGGTGTGCTTTCTTCACTGTGAAGCTTTGCTGTTGCAGAGTAATGCTTTAAATTACTGTAAGGTTCATTTAATTTCCTGTCATTATCTTTTATTGGTCACTTTTTAATGAACTGAAGTCCTGGATGCTAATAAAATAATACTCATAGCTTTGAAATGGCTGTGGTAACTCAGGATGGGATCTGAATTCCATCTTGTTTTCTGCCTGAAACTTCACTTGGGTTAGATTTTTGCCTTTTGTGCAAACTAGTCTGCTTGTCAGTCAGACGTGATGGATGGTAGCACTGGAAAAAGTGGGTCAGTGCTGTTGAAACTGGATAAGAAATCCCCTGCTGACCATCACACAGCCTATTAGAAATCACTGACCATGACCTGACAGTGCAGCATGTCTAATCTCTGTTTTGGACAGGGCTGGACGTGAGGGAGAGCACAAATGGGGCCAGACAGGTGTCAGTAGAAGCTTTGGTGGTGCTTGCTCTTTCCTTTACTTTTTTTACTTTTCAAGCTCCTGCTACATCTAGCTGTCATGATAGCCTGTGTCTAACCTTCCTGGTTTCCAGAGTGGCGATCAGTGCTACCTTAACTGGTATTAATCCCTATTAGAGTCTAATCTACTCTTACTGCTTTGCTTTCACGTAGCAGGATAGGCTTTGGAGCGTGGGGGTTTGTTTTTATGTGTGAGTGATTAGTCTAAATGTGTACCAGAGCTTCTAGCACTCTGCTTGCTATCCCTTCTGCTTCCTGCAGGTTTAGTCTCATGACAGCATTTCCTTCGCGATTGACTTCTTCCTTTCTGCCAGTTACTGACCTAACTTTTCTGGGATCCCCCTATGCTCTCTGCTTTTAGCAATCTGGGCTGAGTCAATCAAGTGCTGGCCATCTCGGAGGCAAGGCTGGCTGACCTTCCTCAGTGCTGGTCAGCCTGGGAGCTGTGAGTCATGAATAGCCTGTTCTGCCTGAAGTTACTTTATGCTTTTTCCTTCCCCACTTGTCAGGCAGCGTGCCAAGGTTCAAGAGATTGTAGAGGCAGTATGTATGTATGTATGCACACAGAGGAAGAGCAGCAGCTGAAAACTGGAGGCAGTGGTTGAAGCTGCAATAGCTGATACTGCTGCTTGGGTGCCACTAACAGAAATGAGGCTAATGGGCTGTGCAGTAGTAGATACTTGGGATGAATCACAAAGAGCCTTTGCTGAGAGCATGGGACCATCTCCTGGCTAAGAGACAGAGTTGGCTGCACAGGAAGACTGCTTTCTGTGTGTATTTTACATTACCAAGGTTCTATCTGGTGCCAAAACCTAAGAAGTTGGTTATCGCTGCATTTTTTACTTTGTTTCCAAGGCTTAAGCAACTGCAAGCTGTTGAGGCAACTTTGTGTGGTGACCTGGTCCTGTGGGAATGCTCTGGGACAAACAATTCACTTTGATCCACTGTAATGGGAGTGGTAATCCTGAGGCACCACTTCCTCAGGAATTTGCTATTTTCTTCAGCTTGTGGAAGCTCTGGTAGACACAGAAGTGTGTCACAAGTCAGTTATAGCCACCTGGTAGGCTAAAGGTGATGTATTACATTTTGCCTGTGCTCTGCCTGTTAGTCCATCTTGTCCTGGAAGACTACTGGTGTTGTCAAGCTGTCTTCTGTTATCTACAGAACAAGGAAAACCTCTCCAATAGTTGTCATTTGCCTCTCCTCTATTCATGCCTCTGTTGCTCAGGCATATAGGTATTATTATCTACTAGATGGTGAGTGCAAACATTATAATGAACAGTTTGGATTCTGTAGGAGACAGCATTTGTTTTAGTTCATGGTTGGCACGATCAAGTAATCCCAGATCTAGGTGCCTGTAAATGAGGTAGATGTTGCAGGTAGAAAGAGAAGGGAAGGTGCTCTCTGTAGTCTTTCCCTTCAAATATTTGGGCAAAAAAAGGCCCAGCCTTCTATGTCAGAAAAATCTGTAGGAAAGAAACAGCAGCAAAACCACCAAATGCATATGGGAAATGCTGTGGAAAAAGTGTCTGCTCTACCATTTGACCCTATTAATTATATCTGCCAAAAGAATTCAGAATGACCTGTGTTATTAACTTCTAAGTCTATCCAGTGGAGGACAGTAGTTGATGTGGTTTTAATGAAGATCTGCTGAAGGTGTGTGGGCACTTAACCAGCATATGGCTGGTTGCTTTTAATTACAGTGGTAGTAAGGGGAAAACTTTTCTTTGTCTAATTTTCTAGAAAAAGTTTCAGTAGCACTTGCTTAGAAGTATGATCACAGATTCATCAGAATATTACTATTGACTTTGTCATGTTATACATTATTGGCTGATAAAGCCTATCTGAGTTTCATTTGCAACCTCATCAGACTTCCCATTACAGATGTAGAAGTGCTGACAAGCAGACAAGGGACCACATCTTGAGTACTGCATTCAGTTTTGGGCACCTCAGTACAAGAGGGATGTGGAGATGGTGGAGCAAGTGCAGAGGAGGGCAACAAAGCTGGGGAAGGGCCTGGAGAAAAAATCTGATGAGAAGCCACTGGAGGAACTTGGACTCTTTTGTTTGAAAAAAGAGGAGGCTCAGGGGAGACCTCATCACTGTCTACAGCTTCCTGAAAGAGTCTTGTGGAGAGGTTGGTGCTGGTCACGCCTGACAAGTAAATAGTGATAGAACAAGAGGCAATGGCCTCAAGCTGCAATTGGGTAGCTTTAGACTGGACATTAGGAAACATTTTTCAGGGCAAGAATGGTCAGGCATTGGAATGGGCTGCCCAGAGAGGTGGTTTAGTCACTGGCTCTGGATGTGTTTAAAGGTCTTTTGGATGTGGTGCTTGGGGATATGGTTTAGAGTGCACCTTGTAGAGTAGGGTCTCTTCCAACTGGACTGTTTCTGTGATTCTGTGAAGGGAGAGCTGTATTAGATCATTAGACAAAACTTTCTCAAAAATATACTAGACATGTAATTCTGTGTTTTCTTGTGAAATAGAAGTTACAAAAAAAATTAGAACACTTATGTTGTAGTATTTCTTGTCAGCTATATTGGTAATAAAAAGCAAATGCAGCTGGCTTACCAAATGATGACTTCCAGGAAGTAGTGATTGCAGTCCTTCACAGAATTAGCTGCTATGGGAAACACAACTGACTACTTGCAAATTCATGTAAAGCAGCTGTCCAGACTCCTTACGTGACTCAGTGCTTACTCATCTGAATTATTGCTAGCAGTTTATTGATGCTGTCTTGTATCAGGAGTTTTTGAGATCCTGCTTTTGCTTGTTTCTTTCAAGGTATCAGAAGTGGAGTGGTGCACACTTTTGGCCATGTGTTAAACTCAATAAAGAGAGGTGCAGATAGCCTTTCACTCTGCAGTGTACATTCTTCTGTACGGTAATAGAAACCACTCTGCTGTTCTAGCTGATTCCAGAGTATCTGATTCCAGTAACAGCAACAGAATTCCAACCAGCAGCAGAACAAGGGGACACAGTCTCAAGTTGTGCTGGGGAAAGTATAGGCTGGATGTTAGGAGGAAGTTCTTCACAGACAGAGTGATTGGCATTGGAATGGGCTGCCCAGGGAGGTGGTGGAGGCACCGTCCCTGGAGGTGTTCAAGCAAAGCCTGGCTGAGGCACTTAGTGCCATGGTCTAGTTGACTGGCTAGGGCTGGGTGCTAGGTTGGACTGGATGATCTTGGAGGTCTCTTCCAACCTGGTTGATTCTATGATTCCTGAAAATGAGAGGAATCTGCTCCTGTTTACAGAGTACTACGAAAGTCTAATAAGTTTCAGTGATAGCTCTTGTATGGCTCTGTTCTTTCAACAACCTGTCTTTTTTCAAGGCTTGCTGCTCTCTGCTTTCCCCCCTCTGACTCTGTTTATCCTCTCTTCTCTTAAAAAAAAAAATCTAAAGCATTTGGTCAGAGAGAAAATAAAATGTGTTCATTCAGTATGGCATCTGAACTGGAAGTTTCTAACTCCACAACTTAACTGTTTTAGAAAACAATTGACACATTGAAAGGTATAGAAGCAGTATGTATATATACAGATACACACACATAGAACAAGATCTGTTATTCTGCTGCTTCTGCTGAAATAATCTTCACTTTAGCCTTTTCACCACGAACTTTTATTGTTTTTATGGTTTTAAAGACGCCTACTGTCCTGTAAGTAGTCTCTTAGGAAAGATTGCGAGATTGGTTTTCTCGTGCTAAGAGCGGACTGGACTTGATCCACGCAGTCCCTTTCCTTAAAGTTTTATATCCCTGCTGGTCCAGGGCACTGTGTCAGATAGCTGTCTGATATCTCCAGTCTTTGTTCTCCTTGCTTGCTGGATGTGCTGCAATACAATCCTCTGTATCAAAGCAAGCTGTGACTAAGCTGATTGTCATAAAGTTAGTCTTATTCATTTGACAGTATTTATGCAGGCCTACAAGAGCTATCCTAAAAAGAAAAAATGTTCCCACCCTTACTATAGGATACTTATAACATCCTGAAGTTGTCTTTAGATGGCATGGCATGTTTTTACTCTTGCAAGTCACTAATTTGATGATCAGTAGGAATAGAAGTCTGTAAACTCTTGTTCATAGGTGCCTTGTTTAAGTGGCAAATTGGTATCTCTACATTCTTGGCATAAATAATATCAACTCCATGAAGGAGCAGCTGTGTAATGGAAAGCTAGCTTGTTTGTTTTGTGTTGTGAAGGGCTAACTGGTATGTTTAAGAACTTGATTGCTATGCTGTCTTTGCTGCTAAACAGACTACTTCAGGTTAAGACTCAATGTAATAGGGTTGTGGGTATTATGTGCCTTTTTTAAGGTAGCCTTCATGTATTTGTGCCTTTCTAATTCGCAAGTAACGGTGCATAAATTTAGTGAGATTCTTAACATCATGAAAATAGAACAGAAGCATTAATGTTCTCAGACACCCTTGCATTGAAAGTCAAAACCATGTGCAGAGAAGGAGAAGGTCCCCAGTGCAGAGGTGAAGTAACCCAGTGCAAGTAGGAGTTCCATAGCTAGTGGTTCCTGTCCTCTCAGGGTGCTGTGGAGGACCCTGTGAGTGCATGCCTGGCGTTGCTGCTTCTGTGGCAGCCTGCTTTGAGCAGTCCATGTGCTGAGTTCATCGGATTATTGTTGACTGCATTGTAATCCTTTAATTGCCAGCCACTTCTGATGCCATGATACTGTAGTTGTGGGTCAAATTCCATGGTTCTTAAGCAGTGTTCCCACTGCTGTCTTTAAGTTTATTTATGGGGTAGTGGAATACACTACCCCTGACAAATTTGATCGTACTGCCTTTTTGAGAAACAAGCAGCCAAGAGCATCCCAAATCATTCTGTTCCTGGTACCTGACTGAAGTTACTGACTTTCACCAGAGTCTAGACACATGGCTGGCTGTCAACAAAGTTGTTTAATCCTGGACATAAATATTTGGAATGTGGACTAAATTGTTCCTTTTTCATGTTTCTGTTGGGCTAGAGAGATTATAGGGTGGGAGAGTTAGGGGGATTATTGTTTTTTCTCTCCATCTACACTGCTCTTGTGAGACCCTACCTAGAGTACTGTGTCCAGTTCTGGAACCTCTATTGCAAGAAAGATCTGGATGTGCTGGAGTGTGTTCAGAGAAGGGCCAAGAGGGTGATCAAAGAGCTGGAGCTCCTCCTATGGAGACAGACTGAGTTAGAAATGTTCAGTCTGGAGAAGAGAAAGCTCTTAGGGGACCTTCTTGTGGCCCTCCAGTATCTGAAAGTGGCCTACAAGAAGGCGGGTGAGGGACTTTTTAGGGTGTCAGGTAATAGTAGGACTAGGGTGAGTGGAGCAAAGCTAGAGGAAGGTAGATTTAGATATTAAGAAGAAATTCTTCATAATAGTGGTGAGACACTGAAACAGGTTGCCCAGGGAGGTGGTGAAGGCCCCATCCCTGGAAGTTTTTAAAGCCAGGCTGGACATGGCTCTGGGCAGCGTGATCTAGTGTGAGGTGTCCCTGCCTTTGGCAGTGGTGTTGGGACTAGATGATCCTTCAGGTCCCTGATGATTCTGTAATTCTCCAGCCCTTCCTTGAGGTTTCTTACTGCTTCCTACTTTTAATGCATTATTGTGATACCCATTCTGAACAGTAGTGCTTTAGACAGGGGGTCAGTTACCTGGTCCTGTAGAGGTGTCATCGGTACTTTAACATTTTCACATCTTTCTTTGTGATAGCACTGCAGATGAGACCACAATCTGTATTTATATGAACAGGGCATGCAGAGCAAGGGAAGTGACTACTGAATTCTGTGCATATTGACAGGCTGACTGTACCTGCTATACAGAAGAGATGAGCACATTTTCATATGAAACTTCTTTCATGTCTAAAGAAAGGCTGGTGAAGTAGACGTATATTGCACTGGGCTGCAGTGGAGCATGTGGTACCAAGAGGCTGGTTAAAGAGCAAGGATGACTGACCACCAAAGACCAAGTAGCTAATGTGCTAAGATTTGTGTACCAGCTTTTCCCAGTCTTTTGTAGCATCTCTGGGAGACCGTTCTCAACAATCTCTGGTAACTGATTTGATAATGCTGAGTATGAAAACCACCTTTTTCATATAAAAAGGGGTGAAATCAACAAAAGTAAGAGCCTAAGTGTGATTCCTCCAAAATGCACCACCCTGGCTATCAAAGTACTGGGTTTTTGGTGAGAGATGGTGGGTCAGCAGAGGGACTGTTCAAGCAGGTACCAAATGCATGTCTTGCTGGTGGCCTGTCTGCCAGTTGAGTCTAGCTCTGTGTAGCTGCCATATGGCCTCTGTAACCAGGGAGGTCTCCACTCAGCCCTTTGAGAACAGACGTTCAGGCTACAACAGCAGTTTTCACACTTTTTCCATGTGGGCTCAAAGAAGCTTAGGGTGAAAAATATCCCATGGGATTAAATCCATAAAAGAACTCTAGCTCCTGTGTTTGCCTTTCAGATACCATGTTTAGTTTCCCTTTGGCTGCTGTCTAACTTCAGAGTTGTCTGTGGGCATGTTTATGCAACACATATACTGGCCTACATGTTTGTTCTGCAGACTGTTTACAGGAGTTAAGATTTGAAATACAGCATTTCACTAACATTTATAGATCAGAAACTGCCTTGACTCCAGCTGGCAGGGACAAGACTTAAGTACTGGCCACATGCATGCAGTTGTCGTCTGAGTTGCCACCAGAGAAGACCTAAAAATGTTATGTTCTTTTGCTCTGAGCCATGCCTTGCAAGTGACTGCTCTGAAAACTAGGGGACAGTATTCTGGGACAAATTTTCTTGCTTGCTGAAGCTCTCCTGCTTTTTCCCAGATTTGGTGAATACTTAGTTGTTTAGAGTGATTATGAATCCATTGAGTGGTAGTGAGGGCAGTTACCTGAGAGATACAGTTCTCACTGTATGTTCCTCCAAGTGCGTGTTCCTTCTAGTTCTTTTATGAAGAAAAGGACAAGAGTAAGGGCTGTAGGCTTGAGATCTTTGTGTGGCCATTCTAAATTAAGTATACTTTATTAATATGGAGGAGGAAGTATTCCGAGGATGCCTTATTTATTCATTGCATGTGGTCATAGAGTATATAGGAACAAAACCAAACCTTTCTGATGGATTTTTAATCTTAATACTCAGCCACTGTCTAAGGCATTTTTTGGCAGATTGTCTCTGGTTTTACAGACAATCTGTAAAAAAATTGTTTGATCAGTTTGATCAGTTACTTTTGAAAGTTCACAATTTAATGCTTGTTTGCATGAACCTTTCTCTTCCAGGACTTTCAGCAATCCTTTCTCAGTCCCCTCTTCCATGGTGATTCTGCTCCTTACTTGACTGAGTTGCAGATTCACAAATTGTGCTTTCATTGTAGCCATCCAAAACTTACTCTGCAAATATTGCTGACTTATTTCATATCCGTGAAGATGTGAGTATGGAAAAATTACCTTAACTGATGTTTAAGGAGAAAAATGGAGTGAGAGTCTGGAAATACTAGAGGGACAAAGCCTGCAGTTGTTAGCCAAATAGTAGCAAATGTTTTGGAGTTTAGTGACTAGAGGTTCATGACATTTGATTACAGTTTATTAATCTATCTGTAAAATGAAGGAAACCTGAAGACCGCTTTATCAGTTGTGGTAGTTGATCAGGTTATTTGCTTTGCAGAACTGTTCTGGAGGGCAGCAGACAGCACTTCAAAAAGCCAAGGTACTTGTAGACATTGGGCTGTACTTGGGTGTTGTAACATGCCTGTTCTTCACCACATACATCGGAAGTAGTACAAGTGAAGTCAGTTTGTTGTCCAGCTATATGCAAAGTACCATAGTTCAGAATCAGACAAGAAGTTGGAAAAGCCCAAATGCTTTTCAGCCTGTAAAAAATGAACTCAAGAAGACCCCTGAGGTGTGTTTCTGAATTTGCACACTGACTCATTTTTTATTGGAAAGAACAATTTGTTCTTAGTTCTATTCTGCACTCCATTCTAGCTACCTGTTGTTTTTTTATCCAGCTCTTCACTTGATAACCTTATTTTGTTTATTTTTTTAAAATAAAGGTGGTTGAATGTTGTATTAAATGGCTAGCTAATTCATCCTGAATCAGTAGCAGTTCCTGCTGGATAAGAGAATTCAGAGAGTATAATCTAATTCTGAGAATTGTAGAATGGCTCAGGCTGGAAGGGACCTCAGAGATTATCTACTTCAACCTCCCCACCATAGGCAGGGATACCTCTCAAGTACACTTGGTTGCTCAAGGGCCTCATCCAGGCAGGAGGCTTAAGAGCTCATGTGATGGTATGGGTGTTACCCGGCCCCCCCATTTTGGAAATCACCCAGACTAGACTCAGATGGCTCTGGAAATTGAATGAAGCTTATATTTATATCTTAGCACAATATACAAGCAGATATTTACAGTATATACAGTTATATACAGAAATAGACAAGGTAAAAGGTAATAGAGACACAACAGCCCTCCCAGAAACCTGAGACCCCAGGAGGGGCTCCCAACTGCCCCTTCACCTTCCCCCTACCCCTCTCACCCTTACCGCAGTCCCAAGGAAGAATGGAGGTTCGGCCAGGGGGTTAGGAAGCAAAGTGGATTAGGAAAGAAAAAACAGAGGGTGAGGTTAGAGAGATGCATCTCGGTGCTCCCCAGCAGCAGAAGTGCACTTATCTATGTTTTGATTCTTGTTTTTATACATCTCAGCAAGCCTATGAGCAAAGTAGACATCACCATTGTTTTCCTTTCACAGCCTGTAATCTAGTTCTTCTCACCAAAACTTCTTCAAACTAGCACAGCTTATTAGAGCTATTGTAAGGAGGTAGAATACATGTGACTCCAGCAGAAACTTCAGTTCCCTGACTGCTTTTGTGAGTAATCTGTTCTCTCAGTTGTAACATCTGCCTTGCAGAGCACATGTGATTTTGCTTTCCCTTAATATTGCCTGTATTAGGATATTTGAAAGTAAATTTATTTCCACATACTTTTATTTTTAGATAGCATCTTTGTAATTTATGTTTTTCTCCATTCACGAAGATGTCAGTAGTATGTGAGATCCATGGGATTAGCTATAACTCCCTCTGCTTGAAGAGCTTTGTACTTGTAGGTTTATTTGCAGGATGATCTGAAAGAGTTATTTTTAAGTTCCAGCTTCCACATTGTATAGTGCAGTGGGGATTCAGGCCTGTTGTTAAGATCCCATGGGCCATTATTCTTATTACAGTGTGTTTCTAACCTTGGAATTACCTCTTTGAACCTTGAGAGCCTGTGATTTTGGGAAGATGTGTCTCTTCCGCAGTTTTTGTGCAAACAGCCCCAACTTAGTAGGGAAAAAAAAAGCACTTCTGGTCTCTCCTCTCCAAGTATGAGACAAGAGCTGCTTTAATTTGGGCCACAGCACTTAATTTAATGTCAAGAGAGATCTTAATTTTAGATGACTGAATGCACTGACAGGAGTCCTCTGAAGTGGCTCAAGGTAGCCTTTCTTGAATTAAAAGCCTAGTACTGAATTCCTCATAATTGATGTAGACTTCACAATGCTGAATGAATATGGATGAAACTGGTGTTTCCCTTTGTGAGTTTTTCCTGTGATGGCTAAGGTTTTTGTCAACATCTGGTAATTAGCCAGGTCTCCTGTGTTTTAACTTATAGCTTCCCAAGTGGTGAGGTAGTTCTTGCTGAAGCAGTTCCACAGATGAATGGGGTTGAGCTGGAGCTGCTAAGTGCTGCAGAAACTCCTCTAGTTGTGTATAGACGTGTCAGTTCTCTCTAATGAGCCCTGGCTACAGAAAAAAAGATCGAGCTCCACTGCTGTAAAATTTCAGTCAGTTAAAGCATTAGGCTTTGTAATATATTCAGTGCTCTGAATAGTTGCTAACGAATGGAGGATTGGAGGAAGGAAGGAATGAATGGAGCCGGTATTGCTTTTACAAGCCGTGTAGTAGCTGACATGTGTGTCCTGTTAGGCACAGCCTTGTTTACTTTACACACATGAATTTGTTGACCTCACCAGAGTGCTTAGCCTTCCTAGGGCTACTAATCTCCATAAATGTCCCCAGGATTTGCCTTAATTTTGGCATTGAAATGTGCAAAATGAATGAATCAAACTGTGAGTCATCATTTTTACAGTAAAACGTTCTGACTTAGTGCCACAGTCCTTGTGCCTGGCTGATGCTTTCCTTGAGAGCTTGTAGGATCTGACCCATACTTTAGGAATCCTGACTTCTGAACTGTAGAAGAGACTGGTTTTGGGGGAAAAGAAAGGTTGTAGTGCAGAATATACTGAAGCAAAGCAAGAACTGTCACCTAATTCTGATGCAGCCCTCAAAATGAATGTAGGTTGTGGACAGGGTTATACACACATCTCAGGATGTTTCAGTAGCACTCAAGAAGCCTTGAGAAAACTGTGATGGAAATGTTTTCAATTTACTGTGGTGTTCTCCCTTTTTTTTTAAACATGTAGCTTACCTACAGTACAATGAAACAAACTCAGTTTTATAGTTTATTGGACGCACTGAATTGTGAAGCTAATGCAGATAAATTACATGAATGCCACTTTAATGTCTGCACTGTAAAATGCAAAAGTACAAACATCAGTAACCACAAGGCTCTCTTTAACATTTTAATCTTTTAAACCTTTGAAATGTTGATGTGCTCGAAAGGGCTTCTAAATCCATTGGTTAGCCTGTGTTGTCTCATACTGTGTTCAAAATCATAGCAGATGAAGGAAGAGTGATCAGAAAGCTTAATGCAGTCAGAGCGTCATGACCTGTTATGTAAAGCAACATTTGGCAGGGCCTTCCCAGCTGCTGTAAATGAATGTTAACAGCATTTTATAGTCTGCTTTCACTGTCTTTATTACATAATCTGAATATTTATGACCCTATTAGTATGTTTAGCTGTGAAATTACAATATTGATGGAATGAAGGTTCCACAGAAGATTGAATGAGGAGAATGGCTTTTACCTCCTGAACAAAAGTTGCATTAATAATAAAAAAAAAAACCTCTTCATATTTCAGTAAAGTTTGCTGAGTTGCTTTACCAGCATTGCATTGTATTTCCCCAAACGTTGTCATAGAGTACTTTGGTGACAAGATAGTGTGTGCCTGTATGTGTATCAAATACAGAGCCCTAACCACAAAATGGTGGGTGGGTTGTTTAAAAAAAAACCCAACAAAGCAAAACATTTTTTTTAAACTTTTTGTTTGTTTAACCAGTATAGTCCAGTTTATCAGAATTACCTCCAATCAGAATTTGGGGCCACAAGCTGTGGGCCAAGTTATTATAATGATATTTAAATATTTTTTTCATTTGCTGGCCGTGACCCTACATGCCCTCCTCCTGATGTGACTAGATATACTGTTATGACATAAAATACATGTCATGTAGTTAGGGCTTGCGTGTGCTGACCTTATTGCTGTCTACAACTACCTGAGGGGTGGTTGTGGCCAGGAGGAGGTTGCTCTCTTCTCTCAGGTGGCCAGCACAAGAACGAGAGGACACAGCCTCAGGCTGTGCCAGGGGAGATTTAGGCTTGAGGTGAGGAGAAAGTTCTTTACTGAGAGAGTCATTGGATACTGGAATGGGTTGCCCGAGGAGGTGGTGGAGTCGCCGTCCCTGGGGCAGTTCAAGGCAAGATTGGACGTGGCACTTGGTGCCATGGTCTAGCCTTGAGCTCTGTGGTAAAGGGTTGGACTTGATGATCTGTGAGGTCTCTTCCAACCCTCGTGATACTGTAATACTGTGATCATATGGCTGGGGACTGGCTGCAGATACTGTCCCATTACTGAATGCACATTTACTTGTATCGTGATTGTGCCTGTAATGTGTGAGAGGGTAAAATGCTTGTTCTGGGGAAGAATGAGGAGTTATAAGGCTCTTGGGAGCCTCCTGGATTATATTTTGCCCCCAAACAGAACTGAACACCATCATTTCAACAGACATCTGCAAATTTATATGATGGTCAGTGGATTCCACCCATGGAATTTACAGATGATATTGGTATTGTGCTTCTATACCATTCTGCAGGATAAATAGATCAGTTAATTACAAGCTTGTGTCTACAGGTTGCTTACAGAAACCAGCTGGAAAAGTCATGTATTGAGTGGGATAAGGTTGCTGATCACTTCTCTTGGAGTGCAAAATGTAGTATGAAAACTGCTGTCACGGAATCACAGAAACACTCAGGATGCAAAAGATCCTCGTGATCACCAAGTCCAACCGACAACCCTATTCTACAAGGTTCACCTTAAACCATATCCCCAAGCACCACAACCAGACAACCTTTAAACACATCCAGGTCTGGTGACTCAGCCACCTCCCTAGGCAGGCCATTCCAATGCCTGACCACTGTTGCTGGGATCTTTTTTTCCTAATGTTCAGTTTAAATCTACCCAGTTGCAGCTTGAGGCCATTCCTTCTTGTTCTATCACTAATTACCTGTGAGAAGAGACCAGCACCAACCTCTCCACAAGGTCCTTTCAGGTAGCTGTAGATAGCTGTCCTATGTGTCTTTCCACTGATTTTCAGAGCTAGTTTCTGAGGAAGGTGGCTGTTTGTGGAGGTCTCCTTTGTTTGCAAAGTCTCGTTGGTGATAGTGCTAACCCTGTGGTGTGTTCATAGAACTGTTAGACGCAAAGGTCCAACCCCCCTGCCAAAGCAGGATGTGTTCTGACACTTATACTAGTTCTTAGTAACTCTTTGGTTCCACCCTTTCCACAGTTCAGGCTTGATGAGCTGGTACAGGAGTCAGCTCCCCTACACAAAATGTTAGAAATTTAAAGATAAGTGGGCATAGGGCATAGAGTGTTAAGAATCAGGAATAGAGTTTATATATGTATATTAGTATTTCTTTTAATAGGGTTTTGTCCCCAAGCCAGTTTGTTATAGTTACTGCAGAGCTCAAAATGGACCTTTTTCCCTTGTGGGGATTAAGAGATTTAAACATGTATTGTTCTTCTGGGCAGTAGTATTGACCAGTCAAGTAAGGTTCATAATAGAACAAAGAAACCTTTAATTAGTACAGGAGTTTCAACTGCATTCTCTCTCTTTTTTTTCCTCTTTGTGTGGAAGAAACTTGCATTAAATCAGATAAATAAAACAATGGATGAGGGGGAGGAAGTTTGGAAGAAGCACATCTGTTTACAAAGTTAAGTGCTGAGTTTACAGTAAACCAGTAATTTTTAGTTGGGAAGCTCTTACAATAAGATTCTGCTTCTCCACGTCCCTGAGCATCAGAGTCAAGATGTTTTAAGGAAATATTTTTCAACTTACTCGGTGGTTTGCTTAGGGGTTTTCTTGCTCACTTTAATTTTTGATGCAGGAAATACCTTTATTGCAATACAAAATTAATAGCAGTGTTTATCTTGTTGCCATATTTTGGGTTTAGATTGTAACTGCATTCTTCTTTTACTTCTCTTTGTACTTGGTTTGTGTGATCTAAATACAGTGTGGTATTTCCTTTAAATGTGAACCATGACAATAAATCTTTTCCGGTCTGTTCTGGGGTGGACATTGCGTTGACAGGGTCTTGAAGTCAACCTTCTGCTCAGCCTCAGCAGATTGCCAGTGTGCAATAAATTATAAAGCTGGGACCTTTCATGAATAATATGTAGGAGCTTCAAGGACTTGTTAATTTGTCTCTGAAACGACCTTTGGCAAAAATACAAATTATAGTCGTCTTTTCCCAACAGATGTTGGTAAGGGGAAGCTTGGCAGACTAGAAGCTGACTTTTCCTTTGCACTGGCTAATCTAATGTTCACTGGTTTATTATGTACAATGAGACCATGGAAGAATCTTCTGTCTTCAAATGAATTTTTCAAAGGAACACCTTAAAAAGGTGGTTGTGATGAAGGTTAGGCTATCTGTGCCTGTCCTCTGCAGTTTAAATGCCACATCCAACAATGACAAAAGACTGCTGTTGTCTGGGAAACAATTGATTCTGCTCCTCCTTTGGGTAGAAGAGCTCTAGGACATAGCTTGAGATAGTACATGTACCTATCTCTGAGTATTCTACAGCCTCCTCCCTTCCCTATCAGAAGAGTGCTTTCTTTAAAGCACCTAATCTAAACTCAATAAATTCAGAAAAAAAAGCAGCTGTTGACTGAGCTGGCTTTTGGTTGGGTTCTGGGAGAGGAAAGGTGTTGCCCTTTGCATTATATAACTGATGTGATCTTCAGTGGTCAAAATTTGTCTCTGTGGGCTGTTCTGGAAATCTAACATTGCCGGGTTTTGGGGTGAACGCCGTAATGAACTTTTCTTCCCACATCTGCCTAGCAAATCATCTCAATGTGTAGAAGGCTATCAGGTTAGTCAAGCCTGATCTTTCTTCCGTAAATACATAGCAACAACTTGAAATCACCTTCTTGTCTTTAGTATGCTTGAAAATTATTTCCAGAATTACTTGCATCTTCACTTTGCCTGAGAAGGTAAAATTAGCTGAGCTGTAGTTCCTGATCATCTTCCTTTTCCTTCTTGAAGACAGGAGTTGCATTTGATTTTTTTCTAGTTCTCAGGAACTTCTCTCAGTTATCATCTTTTGGATAATAAAGAGTGGCCTTGTAATGGCATTAACCAGCTCTCTGAGCATTCATCAGGTCTTGTGGACTTACATATGACCCATTCACATAAATGATCCCTAGACTAAGCCTCTTGTACCAAGGTTAGGTCTTACTTGCTCATGGCTCTCCCACTGTTCTTGGGAACTTGAGGTTGCAGAAGGTAAGTCTTGCCACTGAAATCCAAAGTGAAGATGGCACCAATTACCTCTACATTTTCTCTGTCCTTTGCCACCATGTTCTCTGTTCCATTCAATAGTGGCTATACTTTTTTCTTAAAGTCTTTCTTTTGCTGCTGCTGATGCTCATAGAAGCCATTCTTGTTGCTCTTCGTGTCCCTAGCTGGGTGCAACACCAGACAGACCTTGTCTTTCTGACCTTTGTCCCTGCACACTTGGATAGTGACTCTGTTTGTCCTCGATTGTCTGTCCTACCTTTCTCATATGCCACCTTTCTCATATGCTCCCTGTGCATCCTCCACTCATGCTTGACTTGCTGCTCCTCAGGTCAGTCATTCTTAGCTTTGAGGAAATGATTCTGGAAAATCAACCAGCTGTCCTAGTTGCTTTTCTGTCAAGGACAGTATCCCACAGGTTGTTTGCAGGTCCTTAAGCAGACCAAAGTCTGCATTCCTGAGGTCCAAGACTGTGATTCCATTGTTTGTCTTGTTATGTCCTGATATGATCCGGAATTCCACCATATCATGGTCATTACAGCTATGACCATGCCAGCCCTCATGTGCCTGATCAGCTCTTACAAATGTATGAGGTCTCAGAGGGCATCTCCTCTCATTTGCTCCTGGATCACCTGCAGAAGGAAACTAAGATCAGAGTGTGACAGAGACCTCATGGGTTGTGCGTGCCATGCTGTGCTGCCCTTCCAGCAGTTATCAGGTGGCAGTCAAACCTCTAAATCCTTGTCTGTTCTCCATGCTGCAAATATTAGTGTACAAGCATGTCAGAGAAGTACCACTCATACTGGTTACACAATAGGTGTGAACTTCCCCCATAATACCATTCCTGGTACTTTCTTATTTTTGTGCATACACTTGTGGTGGTTCCCCCTTTAGCCCTGTTTTGTTGGTGTCATTTGTCCACATCATGCTGTCCCCTTTGCTTGTTATCCCATTCTGTTACTTCCTCACTGACTTGTAGTTTTTCTTCCATCGTTCCAGTTTGAAAGGTGTCCTCACCAGGTTGGCCAGAAATCCTTTTGCCAACATCTTATGTGTGACTGGGATACAGGGATTCTTATTATGTGGTGGTAGCTTAATTATGTGCTTAGTGAAATAAAACAATCAGTGCATGAGCATGCTCAAGAACTCAACCTAAAATGACTTGATAGATTCTTTACCTTAGTTAATAAAACTTTCCAATCTAATGGAGATCCCTACTTTCTTCACCTCCCTCCTTCTGGACAAGGAGATCCAGGAGGCTTTTCTGATGTCTTTCTGCTGATTTATGGTCTGTGAGCTCTTCCCGTGCTCACTTACTTAGACCCACAAGATGGTGCAGAGAAAAGAGCTAGGCACGGCAGGGATCAGTTGCTGTCATGTCTTCGTATCTTTCTGTGTTGCTTCTCTGGAGATACTTTGTCATACCAGGTCAGCTCTAACATGAGCTGGGTGTGTTGGAGTTTGCAATTTATGAGACTGTTCTATTGTGGTGGTTTGGCCCTGGCTGGGGAGCAGGTGCCCACCAAAGCTGCCCTATCACTCACTGAGGTGGACAGGGATGAGGGCAGATACAAGAGGCCCAGGGATCAAGATAAGGGCAGCTATGTGGCTAGGACAAAACATGTGCTAAGGATGCACTGGCAGCAAGCCCGTGCTTATGATAGATGGATTTATGGAGCTAGTCAAATGTAATACAGCTGAGATGACATAATTAAAGCAATCAGGAAAACACTTGTATACAACTATTAAAGTCTGGACTAGTGCTAAAGAGTTTGGTTAAGCAATGATGTTCCTCTGTGAACTTTTTTAACCAATCCTGTACTGAATGACGCTAGAATAAAGTTCTGCAGGGCAGATTTCAGAATGTCCCTAGGTTAGTGACACATGGTGACTATAGCCTTTGCAAGAATTTTCTCTCTTCACGGCCAGAAAACAGTGCATCTTCTATCTTAATTGAACCCTCAAAATTTGTGCCTACAGACCAGATGAAAATGGAAACTTTATACCTCTTGTCAGCAAATTGCAAGCTATCAGTCACAGCTACAGATGAAAGCTAGCACGACCTACATCTGTCGGGTTGCTACAATGGTGCAGACATTACAGTTCCATTGTTTAGATTTAGGGTCAAGCCTGTCGAGACCTCTTTTTATTCAGCTTTGAATGTATTCATTTTCATTAAGTTTTTCAAAGCCATATGAAAGACTCAGCAGGGCTGAGTTATGTGGTGGTGTTGAACCTAAGTGAGTCTTGCAGCTATCGAACTGTCTTGTAGTCACAGATGGTCACTGCGATTGTCCACACCACTCTGCCACCGGAGCTGCTATTGAAAGGGCACAAAACTGATGGTACAAAGGGACTCCTTTTTTCCCTCCCGTAAATGAGGCTACTGTTGCTCCGAGCTGGCATTGTCGGAGGTTTTGTGCAGGAGAATAATGGCTAATGGCTGTTGACAAACCAGTTTCCAGGATGAAAAATTCTACTCTTATTCCAAAACTTTTCCTTGGGAGATCATTCCTTGGGTGAATAACTCTGACTAATATCAGAATGGCATTTTGCAAACTTATTTTCATTGGTTATGTGGGTGCCGGCTGTACGGGGAGGGAGGTCTAGTGCTGACAGCAGTAAGTGCAGGCTTGTTAATGTGCTAAACAAGACATGCTTCTGTTTTGTAATTCCATTTGAGGAAAACCTCTCTGGCTGTACACTGTTAAAAACATCGGGGGCATTAATTCCTACATTTCTTTGCTTAATCCTCAACTGTTGAAGTCAAAGGAGTGTGGTCATTTGTCTCCCAGAGTTATGTAACTTGACTGACCAAGTACTACTTATCTTACTCTTCACACTATGAAAATCGAAGGTTTTAGAGCTTGTAGGTAAGTCTTCCAAACACTCCTTATTCCTGTGTGAGTGTGCTTTTTACTTAGTTTTGTCTTTGTGGTGGGTTAAGGAACTTCACCCTCCCCCACAATGAAATTTACCAGACCAGCTCAGAGTTGGAAGTAAGATAAAGCTGTACTTGCAGCAAAGCTAAATTTATGAGAATATATACATAATATATTTACAAGTATTTACATTTATACACAATTTAGAACTAATACAGAAATCCAAATTCCCCTCCCAGACAAAGAAAAGAAGCCCAGAGGGGCTCAAAGCCAACCTCTTTTTGACAGAAATCAATCATCAAAGCTTACTTGTTATCTGTTAGCCAAAGTTAATGGAAGATACTAGAGAGAGAAGTGAAGAGATCCAGCACTCAGAAGCAAAAGAGGAACAAATTGTGTGTACTTTGGCTTTTTATCCCTTTTAGCAAACCCATGAATACTGTAGACTTTATAATTATTTTCTTTTTACAACCAATTACCTAATTTTTCTTGTTATAATATTCCAATGAGCCTCAAACCAGCACAGTCTTTAAACAGGGACTGTTTTTTAACAAGCGTTAACTGCCAGGTTACTCCTCTGGTACAGTGGGGTGAAAACCTGCACATAAATGGCCCATTTGTTAGCAGCCTGGCAAAGGTTCTGGTGAGATTAAAATAGTTCTTGCCTGAGAGAACAATGAAAAGCAATAAAGCGGATTCCTGCTGTATGGGATCCTTTGTGGTCTTTGACAGATCAGTTTACTGCTGGCAAGGGAACTCTTAGAATTCAAGTGACCACAGTGATGAAATGGATGCTTGTTCCTGGATGGGGAATATCAAGTCTCTGTGAGCCCAGTTGGATGATTTTGCCACACAGTATTTAGAATTTGTATTTTAATAATTAGGATATGAGTGTGGGGGACAGATGTAGAGGTTTGGTTTTAGCTAGATTATTTTTTTTGCCACTCTTATCCCAGTGAAGCTATCTATTGGTTAGTCTCCTGTGCTGCAGTGGAATTTTCCAGGCCCCTAAGGCCCACTATAATTTGAATGACCTGTTGCCCAAGAAATTCCATAGCTGAGTATGTGAATGTTTGCTTGTTGGTTTTGTCCCTTTGGCCTGCAAATCTGTTGCTACAGGATACATCTTAGCCAGACAGGTATAAGTTACAGAAGAGCAGGTTTTTACATGTGAGAGGTTATTACCAACACAAAGCACCTACAGGATGGCCAAGGGATCAGGCCCAGCCAGCATGGGTTTAGGAAGGGCAGGTCCTGTCTCACCAACCTGATCTCCTTTTATGATCAGGTTCCCTGCCTGGTGAATGTGGGGCAGGCTGTGGATGTAGTCTACCTGGACTTCAGCAAAGCCTTTTGCACTGTCTGCCACAACAAGCTCCTAGCCAAGCTGGCAGCTCCTGGCTTGAACAGATTCACTCTGTGCTGGGTCAAGAACTGGCTGGATGGCTGGGCCCAGAGAGTGGTGGTGAATGGTGCCACATCCAGTTGGCAGCTGTCACTAGTGGTGTGCCCCAGGGGTCAGTGCTGGGCCCAGTCCTGTTCAACATCTTTACTGATGATCTGGATGAGGGGATTGAGTCCAGCATCAGTAAGTTTGCAGATGACACCAAGCTAGGAGCAGGTGTTGATCTGTTGGAAGGTAGGAGAGGCCTGCAGAGGGACCTGGACAGGTTGGATGGATGGGCAGAGGCCAATGGGATGAGATTTAACAAGACCAAGTGCAGGGTTCTGCACTTTGGCCACAACAACCCCAAGCAGCACTACAGGCTGGGGACAGAGTGGCTGGAAAGCAGCCAGGAAGAAAGAGACCTGGGGGTACTGGTAGATGGTAGGCTGAAGATGAGCCAGCAGTGTGCCCAGGTGGCCAAGAGATCCAATGGCATCCTGGCCTGGGTGAGGAACAGTGTGGCCAGCAGGACAAGGGAGGTTATTCTGCCCTGTACTCTGCACTGGTCAGGCCACACCTTGAGTACTGTGCCCAGTTCTGGGCCCCTCAATTCAAGAGAAATGTTGAGGTGCTGGAATGTGTCCAGAGAAGGGCAACAAGGCTGGTGAAGGGCCTGAAACACAAACCCTATGAGGAGAGGCTGAGGGAGCTGGGAGTGTGCAGCCTGGCGAAGAGGAGACTCAGAGGTGATCTTATCACTGTCTACAACTACCTGAAGGGAGGTTGTAGCCAGGTGGGGGTTGGCATCTTCTCCCAAGCAACCAGCAACAGAACAAGGGGACACAGTCTCAAGTTGTGCTGGGGGAAGTATAGGCTGGATGTTAGGAGGAAGTTGTTGCCAGAGAGAGTGATTGGCATTGGAATGGGCACCTCCAGTCACCGTCCCTGGAGGTGTTCAGGAAAAGCCTGGATGAGGCACTTAGTGCCATGGTCTAGTTGACTGGCTATGGCTGGGTGCTAGGTTGGACTGGCTGATCTTGGAGGTCTCTTCCAACCTGGTTGATTCTATGATTCTAATGGACTTCAGCTTGTAGTCTCTAGAATGAAATAATTCTGTGTCAAAGATGGAACCAAAAAAAGAGGAGTATTTTTCCCATCAAATGAAAATCGTTTGCATATGGATGGGTCTCAGGACATTTCTTTCTGGAACTGTCAACTTTATTCTGTGTGGATTACTCTGCTAACAAGAGAATCTAAAGAATAAGACTTCTTGCCAGGAAAGAGATTAATATTGATGATTTTTGTGATTCTGGAAGGTGAATATTTGACACTAAAACAGAGTCAGTTGTGCAGCTAGTCCTTTGTAATGACTTCAGTCAATGTCCTATTGCTTCTACAATCTTGCTTTTTGCTACCTTGCTTGGGCTCAGTGCTGGTATTATTTTCCCATTTCAGCCTTAGAGTCTACTACATGAAAATAATCACTAAGCAAACATGATGTAAATTATTAGAATTTGTCAGCAGCGACTTCCTAGAAGCTGCATCCTGTTAAGGGGGTGGCTTCTAGGCAGCTGGCTTCCTTTCTCACAGCTAGCTGTATTTATGATGTCAGCATGGCTTATGTTGTGTGTGTTTCAGGCAGAAGTATTTTGCTATTGTTTCTGATGTAACAGGTGCTGCTGGACTAAGCACTAAATAGCCTTGAGGGAAGCAGTACAGATTTCACAAATTCGAAGCCTTGTGCAAGAGCAGTCAGCTTTGGCAGGCCATGGATTGCAGAGCTCTAAGGTCTAGGAGCTTAAGAGTTCTGAGAGTGACGCTCAAATGAGGAGAACCAGAGCTGGGTCTCACCACTGTGTGGTGGAACGGGCCTGGACAAGCACTGGAGACAGCCATAGCTGCTTCAGCAGCCTCTCTGCCACACAGTCCTGGCAGTTTCTGCAGCTATCTGATACATGAAAGAGCTTTTCTGATGCCGTTGGTTCTGTGTTCTGGGACCCTACCAGCTACAGTGAACTGGTTAGGTTTAACTACTAGTTAGAGAACTGCTTCAGCTTTTCCATAGCCACTGTCAGAACAAAAATGCTACTTCAGCCCCTCTTCAGCTTCAGTTTTACTTCACACTCAAAAAGAAACCAAGGTTTCACCCTATCAAATGCACTAGAGTCAGACAAAGACTCTTATCATCTTCATGAGTTGTTCCAACACAAGTACTTGCTAAGTTTTGTTTTAAGATGTTCTCTGGCTTTGCACACTGAGTCCTACTTATAAGGATAGTTAAAGGAAAATCCTGTGACTACAGCATACTCTGCTGAGAGAGCAGTTCCTGGTGCGTTTAAAATCGTTGTACCTTCTTTGTCTGGTTTCCAGTGTGGCTCTAAGTAGGGTGGAACAGCAAATCCAGAAACACTGTTAAAAGATCTAGAGGGGCCAGGTGAGGTTTGTCTGGTGGTGGTGGTTTCTATTTTGGTGGTGTATTTTTTTGTTTGTTTGTTTTCTTTATAGCCCTACATTACAATTAAATCTATTCTATTAGTTATCTGACAGGAGTTGTTATTAAATAAAATGTGTGGGTTGCATACACATATGCCAAGGTTTGAGGTAACAGCAGCATGCTGAAAAATAATGGGCAGGCTTAAAGTTTGGATCCCTGAAGAGGATCCTTTGTGAGGAGTTAGCCACTATGCGTTTTTGGGTGAAGCCATTCATGCTGTTGTCACTTAGTGTCCCACTGTCATAAGAATATTCTGCTAATTACCTGCTCCTATGCCCAAAGTGACTCTGTATGGGCTTCCTTACTATTCTGGTGTTTTAAGATGGGACTTTCTTACTTCATGCCGCTTTTAGAAGATACTTGTAAAATCAAGCTTTCAGTTCCACACGCAGGAGACTCTACTGTAACTTTTTGGTAGGGTGTGAAATGACTTCTGGATATTCACAAAACCCAGAATGGTAGAGGATACCTTACTTGATGATCTGGCTGAAAGCACCTCCATCACCTTTAGAAAGGTATCATTTCCTATGACAGACAGCATTAAGATTTCTGGCAAGTGTAATGCATGCTGATTGCTACTGGGGTGGTTTTACACCACTTAGAATTTGGGGAGTTACAACCTAAAGGTAAATTATTACGCTACACAAAATTACCTTCAAGATGCCCATTTCCAGTGCCCTGCGTTATGGCTTTTCTTCAGGAGGAAAGGAGAGGCTCTACCCCAGGTAGAGGGCAGGGATCTGCAGCCAGAAAGCTAGAAAGACAAACCTGTTGATAATAATCTTGTAATTGTGGTCTGTATACTTTTTTCTGAAAGTACTTATGGAGTTGCTGAGCTCAAATGAGATTGAAATGCAGTGCAGCCAGGGTGCTGCATACAGCTGTGTGCCTCAACTCGCAATTTACTTTAACTGCTAGGAGCATTTTTCACTGCTGTATGGTGCTTCCTTTTGTACTCGCTCCTTTTGCATCCTGCCTCTCAAAGGTGGCTGTTGTTGCCATTTTGCCTGAGTAATGCCACCAGAGTCTCACTTCTGAGCTCTTCCACCTAAATTCTTTATCAAAAGTCTGTGCTGTGAGAGCAAGTGTGCTGCATCTGTGTCTGGCTGACACAGGGTTAAGCATCTTAGATTTAAAGGTCTTGTGATTTTGAGATGTTTGCTGTTGGTTCCCAGTAAGATGCTTTGTGTGACAAACTGGTGCTACTTTTACAGCCATTTCTCTGTGTTTTTTTACTTCCTTTCAGAATATACAAAAAGAAGAAAAAAAAGGCAGTAAATACTTCAAGTACTGAGTTAGCAGTACAGACCTTTCAAGGCTTTCTCCTGGGAAATTAGCAACACCTTCCTCATCAGTATACTTGACAGCAGTCTTGCTAGGTTGGGTTGCTGTTGTTGTTTGGTTACTTTGTGTTCCAGTACAAAGCACAGTGAAAACTGTGATTTATGAGTGGTTTATATCAGAAGAAGGGAAATTTGCTTCCATTCTTTAAGCATATAATTCCTTCATAAGTTGCTTATTAAGTTAAAGACTAGATACGAATGGAGCTTTGCATGAATCTGAGGAGCATCAGAGAGTAAGAGACTTCCACTAGTGTCTTGAAAGCAGTATGTTGTGACAGGGGTTGGAATTTGGTCCCACACTTCCCAAGGAGATGGCCAAACCTCTGTGTTTTAAGTTCATCTTTTGTCACATCAACTCAGGAAAGAAAAAAATTCTCTCCACCTTGCTGTCTTTTTGAAAGTAGATGGTTTGATATTTTTGTGTGTGTAATTTAAGCTTAAAGTTACTCAGTGTATTTAAAAAGAAACATTTGTGGAAAGTGCATGGTATAAAAATCTCAAACTGAAAAAAGCACAAAAGAACTTCTAACTGCTTGAGCTGCATATGCTTAAAGTTTATGAAAAGAGGTATTCAGAGACAGTGTGCAGTGTTGCATCGTGCATCCTCAACACAGCTGCTTAGCAGTGATAAGGAAGCAAGGCTCTATTCGTGCTGACCTTGTTTCCAAAGAAGCCTTGTCCTGTGAACTACTGAAAATAAGGAAGAATTTCCTGTGACATGCTGTGCTCGTGCTGGCTTTTAAAGGGGAGTAGAATGAAATCTCTGAGCACGACACATGCTGTATCTAACCACAGAGGATTTCCTGTGTTGGAATGGAAGCTTAGTGGAAGCCACGTTTTTCTCTTCCTCTTAATTCATTCAGAAAAACAGAGGTCAGTGTCATGAATTGATATGCCTGTAGTTGCTGTTAGAAGCTAAAATCACCAATTGCTTATGGCCATACTGTGATGCCAAGAGAACAGCCATGGCAAAATTGCTTCCATTTAACACAAGGCCTACAGTACCCTTGCTTATAGCTTTAAATTCTTGTTAAGAGAGGAGTTGTGCCAATTCCATATCACTGAAGGTGAGAAAATGTTGCATTAGACTTTGTGGCCTTTTGGTAGTGCACTTTGTTCACTAATCAGAATGAGTTAAGCTATGGATGAACTTGTGAAAAACACAGAACACCACATGGGTTTTGCCTATAAAAGCAATACTAAAGCTCAAGAGAGTTAAAATTATTGATTTTTTTCCTAAAATTAAAGTTCACTTTATAATGCTTAAGTAAAATTCACAGTGTCACAGTATCATCAGGGTTGGAAGAGACCTCACAGATCATCAAGTCCAACCCTTTACCACAGAGCTCAAGGCCAGTAAAATTCTTGGTGTTCTTTCTATCTGATACTGGTTTGCAACATTATCTTCCTGGTTATGTTTCATTGATTTCTTTCTAGTAAAATCAGAGCTTCCTGCCATAACCAGTTTGAAGTTATGCAACTGACTTTGACAGTACTGAGTGCATATATCTTTAATCTTGTTTAAAATATAATCACCCTGTTTGCAGTAGATCTTCAGAGAGTGAGCCAATAGCCTGTGCCTTTTCCTTATAGCCTACCTGTGCTTAATGGCAAGTCATCTAGATATGCTTACTATGTAGTGGGACTCTGCAAGACCATTTTGCTCCGGAACCAAGCTGACCAGGCAGCCTCCTGAATATTCTGCCTTGATGGTCAACTCAGAGGCTCCTTGGTACTTTTTGATCTGAGCTCAGTGCTTTTTCTTCTATAGTCCAAATAGCAGTCTATTGTTGTCCTAGGATACGGGTAAAGAATACATTCACCAAGTCATGCTGTTTCTGTGTTGGCTGTGGAGATCATCTCTCCAGCTATGCTGATCACAGTAGAGAGTGATTAATTCATATATAGCTGCTCGTTTACTCGGATGATGTGATTCATGTCACTGTCATGTGACCACATACCCAAGCAAAAATGTAATTATTTATTTTTTTACCTAGAAGTAAAAGTTTTCTTACACCTGGAATGGTTCTGCTTCCCTAGCAGTACTGAGACATTTGTCTTAAAAAGCTTTTTCTGAAAAAAACTCAACATGGAATGCTCACAGTGCTTCTGCGTGGTGGTCACAGCATGGTAGGGATTGGAAGGGACCTCTGCAGATCATCAAGTCCAACTCCCCTGCCATAGCAGGACCATAATCCTAGTGTAGGTCACACAGGAGTCTCTGAACTTCTGTGTCTTCTAAAGTGTTCATAGCTTTGTCCTCCTGCAGTCCCTCATTATCATGAAAACCAGCAAATGGTGTGTGCAAAAGGACAGTATGGGTTGACTCGACCTGCTTTTTAGCACAGTCCCACCTGAGATACCTCATGTTATATGTACCAACCTGGTGCACCAGCTGTTTCTATACAATATCTCTGTAGTTCAGTTTTTACCTAAGTCAGAGTTTCCATTTGTATGTTACTGAGGGGATACTTGGACTTGTATGTCTCACTCCTTTAATTGATTAAATATTTTAATCTCAAAGCAGAAATCATAAGAGACAAACCACTAAGGAATTTTTGTGTATGTTTTACATGAGGACTTCCTTCTGTGCCACTTTACATATATTTTGCTTGTGTATTTATCTTGGAAGAACAGAACAGTACCCTGGAGCCACTACAGAGAGATGGGTATGTAAACAGCTTGCAGAAGCATATAGAACTTGTACATCAGAACGTTTCCAGTCAATTGAATGATCTGTTAAATAAGGCAGAATTTAAAAACACTTCTAAAAAAAATGTGGTGGTGTGGTTTTGGGGTTTTTCCCCTCTTCCCACAACCCCCATCTCCTCCCTGGTAGCCGTTTGAACATGTTCTACTTATTACTGAAATTGGATAGTGAAAGAGGGAACCTGATCCTTCTCTTTCATCACAGGATATTAGGGGTTGGAAGGGACCCAAGGAGATCATCGAGTCCAACCCCCCTGCAAGAGCAGGACAATACTATCTAGCTCAGGGCACAGAGGAACACATCCAGACAGGCCTTGAAAGTCTCCAGAGAAGGAGACCCCACAACCTCTCTGGGAAGCCTATTCCAGTACTCTGTGACCCTTACAGTAAAGAAGTTCCTCCTTGTGTTGAGGTGGAACCTCTTTTGCTGCCACTTACACCCATTGCTCCTTGTTCTGTCACAAAGAGCAAGTGAGATGTGCCTGCCCCAGCCCTGGCCAGCCTTCAGATACTTGTAAACATTTATCAAATCCCTTCTACGTCTTCTCTTCTCCAAACTTAAAAAGCCTCAGGTCCCTCAGCCTCTCCTCATAAGCCATGCCCTTCAGTCCCCTAATCGTCCTCGTAGCCCTCTGCTGGACCCTCTCCAGCAGATCCCTGTCCCTCTTCAACTCAGGAGCCCAAAACTGAACACAGTATTCAAGATGAGGTCTCACCAGGGCAGAGTAGAGGGGGAGGAGAACCTCCCTTGATCTGCTGGACACGCTCCTCCTAATACACCCCAGGATTCTTGGCCACAAAGACACATTGCTGTGCCATGGTTAACTTGTTATCCACCAGGACCCCCAGGTCCCTCTCCACAGGACTGCTCTCCAGCATATCACCTCCCAGCCTGTACTGGTGTGGCTGATTATTCCTCCCCAGATGCAGGACTCTGCTCTTGTCCTTGTTGAACTTCATCTGGTTCACCTGTGCCCAGCTTTCACTCTGTCCAGGTTTCTCTGAATGGCCACACAGCCTTCAGCTGTATCAGCCAAGTCTCCCAGTTTGGTGTCATCAGCAAACTTGCTGAGCAGACACTCTGTGCCCTTATCAATGTCATTGATGAAGATGTTGAAAAGGACTGGATCCAGCACTGATCCCTGGGGGACACCACTGGTTACAGCTCTCCAGCTGGACCTGGCACCATTGATCACCACCCTCTGAACTCTATCTTGCAGCCAGTTCCTAACCCACCTCACTGTCTGCTCTTCCATCCCATACTTCCTGAGCTTGCTCACTAAAATGTCATGGGAGACAGTGTCAAAGGCCTTGCTAAGGTCAAGGTAGACTACATCCACTGGTCTCCCTGAATCTACTCATTCAGTTATGTCATGATAAAATGCTATCAGGTTAGTTAAGCAGGAGTTCCTGTTGGTAAATCCATGCTGACAACTACTGATAACCTTCTTCTCTTCCAAGTGCCTTGAGATGCCCTCCAGCAGGAGCCACTCCATCATTTTTCCAGTGATGGAGATGAGGCTGACTGGTCTAGAGTTCCCTGGAACCTCTTTCTTGTCCTTTTTGAAGACTGAAGTGACATTGGCTCTCCTCCAGTTCTCAGGCACCTCTCCTGTCTGCCACAAGTTGGCAAAGGTGATGGAGAGTGGTAGAGTGATAATAGCCAGTTCTATCAGCACCCTTGGGTGCATCTCATCAGGCCCCATGGACTTGTTAATGCTTTATTTGTGTAACTGATCCCTAACCCAGTCTGCACTGACCAGTGGGGAGCATTCCATCCTCCAGGCTTCCTCTCCTTCATACAGGGTCTGGAGCACGTAGGGGAGTTCAGCCTTAGGTGTAAAGACTGAAGCAAAGAAGGTATTCAGCAACTCTGCCTTCTCTGCATCCTCAGTTATTAAGGCTGCCTCCTCATTCAGCAGTGCCCCCACACCTTCCCTCTGCTTCCTTTTCCCGCCCTTCTTGTTCTTTTTTACTTCCTTTGCCAGCTTCAGTTCCAAGAGGGCTTTGGCCTTCTGTGTTGCTTTCCTACAAGCCCTGACTACTTCTCTGTAGCTCTCCCAAGTGACCAATTCCTTCTTCCATGAATTGTAAGATTCCTTTTTCCCTGAGATTTCCTTCAGGCACTCCTTATTCAACCATGCAGAGGTCTCCTAGCATGTCTACCTGAGTTTTTTATTCAGGGGAGCACACCTAGCTTGGGCTTGGAGGAAGTGGTCTTTGAAAATTAGCCAACTTTCTTGGGCTCCTTTGCCCTCCAGAGCCTTAGCCCATGGGATTTCTGCAAGCATGTCCCTGAAGAGCACAAAGTTAGCTCTGCAGGAGACCAGGGTTGCAATTCTACTTGTTGATCTGCTTCTACCCTTTGGACTACTAAACTCCACCATGTCATGATCACTGTCCCCAAGGCTGTTCCTGACCTTAATGTCCTCAACCAGTCCCTCTTTATTAGTTAATACAAGGTCCAGCAGTGCACCTCTCCTTGTTGGTTCCTCCACTACCTGCATCAAGAAGTTATCATTGATACACTGCAAGAGCCTTTGGGCTGTCTGTGCCTGGCTGTGTGACCTTCCCAGCAGATATCAGGGTGATTGAAGTCTCCCCTGAGTACCAAGGAGTTAGCTCTAGAGGCAACCTCCAGCTGTCTGTAGAAGGCCTCATCAACATCTTCCTCTTGGTCTGTTGGTCTATAGTAGACCCCCTACAACATTTAATCTCCTTTTCCACACCCCCTAATTCTTACCCACAAGCTTTCAACCTGTTCTGCCCCCTGCCTTGGACAGAACTCAGCACATTTCAGTTGCTCTTGCACACAGAGGGCAACTCCCCCACCTTGTCTTGCTGGTCTGTCCTTCCTGAACAGTACACAGCCATCCATGACAACATTCCAGTTGTGGCAGCTGTCCCACCATGTCTCAGTGATGGCAATTGTATCAGAGTCATTCAGCCTAACACAGATCTCCAGCTCCTTCTGCTTATTCCACGTGCTCCGTGCATTGGTGTATAAGCATTTCAGGGAGAGAGTTAGGCCATTAGCTTCCACTCTTGCTGTCTCACCATTCCCAGCCCTTTCCATGGCCCCCAACCTAGCAGTAAGCTCTGCATGTGCTGATTCCTCATTGCTTGATCCCTGTGGTCCATCTCTGCAAGATTTAAAGAGTTCTTGTATGTCCCCAGTGTGCTGCAGGGTAACAGGCTGAAGGCTCCTGTTAGCCTCCCTCCCTGGTATGCCATGTCTTGCCTCTTCTCCAGCACACAACTCATTGTTACCTGCCTCCCCTGAGCCACCAGTGGAGCTGACACATGGCCCCACAATTGTCTCAGGCTTGCTTGTCGTAAGCCTGGCTTCCACCTTCCCCCCCTTCCAACCTAGTTTAAAACATGATTAATGATCCCAGCCAACCCCTGCGATATAAACCTCCTTCCATTTGGAGAGAGGTGCACCCCATCTGCTGCCAGCAGACCTGGTGTTTTGGGGGGGGCCCATGGTCAAAGAAGCCAAAATCCTGCAGGAGGCACCAGTCTCGAAGCCAAGTGTTGAGCATGTCAATCCTCCTCACTCTCTCTGGGTTGGTCCCTTCAACAGAGGAGAGAAGAGACTATTAGTTGGTCTCCCACTCCCTTGATCATTTGACCCAAGGCCCTGAAGTCTCTCTTTATGGCCCTTAATTTTTTTCTTTCAAAGTCATTGTAACCTGTCTGGAAGGTTAGCAATGGGTACTGATCTGTGGGCCATAGCAGGGAGGGAAGCCTTCTTATTACATCCTTGACCTGGGTAGACAGCAGACCTCCCTTTGGAGTGGGTCAGGTCTGCATATTGGGCCTTCTGCACCCTTCAAAAGGGAGTCTCCTATGACAATAACTCTTCTCTTTTTTATTTTTGATGCAAGATGTTTGTAAGGAGGGCTTTGGCTCCTTTAATTTTGGGAATTCCTCCAAGCCACGTGGCTTCTCTTCCTCACTGGCCAGTTGCACCTGCAGGACATCAAACTTGTTCTGTAAAGGCACCTGGGGAGCACTGTTAACAACTGAAGTGACACTCCCACCGGGGCGGGTGGGAATTTGTTGCCACAGCCCCTCGTTGATTTGGTAGGGGGAGTTCGGGGGGTGGGAGATGGACAAGGCAGGAGTTTCCTTACTGCCTTGACCGTGGAGTTGCCTCGCCTCCCTCTTTTTCTTTGAGTTGCTGGCTTCAATCTGACAGGTGGTGGATACAGGGAATGCTTGACCCTCAGTGTCTGATAATGGGTCATCCTGTCTCTCCATCAGGGCTGCCAGAGCCTGGTACCACCTGTCTATCTCACCTTCTGCTGCTCTGATTTTTCTGAGCCTATGTGAACTTCATCCTTCAATCTTCCAACTAACTTCATCCTCCAGCTGCGCTGCTCTTCTGAGTAGGAAATGTACCTGTTCACAGCGTAGGCAGTTCCCTGGTACAGAGGAGAGGCTGAGGCATTCACTGCAGCCTGTGGTCCGCGTCTTAGCCTGTTCCATTTCAAGCTCCTTCTGTGTTCCCATTTCCATCTTAGCTGGCACCAGCAGCCTGCCCTCCTTCTGTCGGGTGGAGACCAGTGTGCTTACCCACCGTGGTGATGTGGTTATAGGCGAGCGGGTTAGGGCTGGGGGTGCGTGGTTTTGTTTTGGCCCCCGCCCCTGGCCGCAGCGCGCAGGCTGCCGGCGCTCCCTCCGCTGACCGCGGGCCGCTTAAATTCCGCGCGGGCCCCTGGCAGCGCCCCCCAGCGGCCTCACCTGTTGGGCAGGCGCGCTGAGGACAGCGCTCGCCGCTCCTGCCCTTGCCCTGCGCTTCTCCCGCCCGCAGAGAGCCCCCGCGGAACCTCGGAAAGCCCAGGCAAACCGAATCGGAAGCACACCTCAGCCCTTACCGGGGCTCTCCCTCCGCGGATCTGGCGTTTCGCTGCAGATTGCTTACCACATGCGCTAAACTTAGGTAAGACGTCGGTGCTCATTACTGTGGTCATCAGCCTTTCTTGCAGTGCTGCTTAACAAATGAGCTGCCAAAGAATGCCTTCACACCTGCAGGTTGTGAACGAGTTAACACTGGATTGAATATCAACACTGTAACCTTCCTGCGTGGCATTTTGGAGGCGCTAACCACCCTTCCTTTTGATACCTAATTTAAACACCTACATCCCTTGTCTGTGTATATCTGAGACATACACTAGGAGAAGGGCATTTTAAACATGCAGTCATCTAGAGTACTTGAGAATCATAGTGCTCTATCAGTACTTTCCTGGCACTAGTTGTGTGGCTGCTGAAGGCTGTATGCCTAAAGGCTGTGAAGAGAACTGTGGGGTATGTGTGTTGCCCTTTCTGCATTCCACACCAGGTCTTACTGGGCGGTAATGTTAATGCTTGCTGTGAAGATGCTGATGGGCCAATCCTGAAAATTAGAACAGCTCGCCTTTCTTTGTATTTTTTTTTTCCTTCACTTGTTTGAAGATAAGAGAATATTAGTGGAAACCCAGGAAGACAGTTTGACAGTGACTTGTCTGCTTGCTTGTTAGGTAGTTTATCACTCATGCTTATCTGGGAAGGGTATGCTAGCAGGGTTATCTGCAAAGGAAACAAACACTTACCAGGAGAATAAGCACAGTATAAAGAAGACAGTAAACATTTAAAATTTCATTCTAAGCCTTTTCAGTTTAAAAATATAATGTCCTTGTTTTTACTTTATAGTGGCAGTGATTGTTTTCTATTGCCTATAGACAGAAGGATTCATCAATAAATGCTTTGTGCAGATGCTTTCATGTAATAATAAAAGACAAGAAAATATTGCTGAATTGATGTATAGAGATTGGTAAGGATGTGTTGCCAGAGTTAAAACTGGAGACTATTTTGTAGAATAATGGATGAAGCGAGGGAAGAGGAATCTTTTTATGTATCCATCATAATGTCTGTTCTGTGCACATGCAGAACAGGAAGAGTTGTGCTACTGAACAGGAAATCTTTTATGTAGAAGCACCTGGTAAGGATTTCAGTACTTTGCTAAATAACAAGCAGCAGGTGTGGCTGGTCACAGATATTGCCAGATTTGGCTGTCTGGTCACATGGATTCTGCTGTTTTGAAGCTGTGACGTGAATTGTTCCTTGTGCTTCTTCAGAGAACTGATGCCTGCCAGGTGCCAAAATGTCTTTGGCAGGCTAGAGTCACAAAGCACACGTGGGCTCGTTGGAGAAAAGAAAGTTGTAACATGCGTTCATGGAGGACTGCATCTTCTAGTAGATTGCTTATTTCAGAGATGCAGAAGTTTCTACCAGAAGTGCTCTGATTACAGAGTAGCCACTAGACCAAAGCAATTCCTGGAGTCTGCAGCCTGCATCTTTCACGGTCTTTTCTGGACCAGGGAGAGGGTAGGCTGCAGACCACACTTAGTCACCTCAGATCACACTGTGGTTCCATCTGTCTCAGGGGGCCTCCTTTCCTTCTGCTGCCACCAATATCCCATTGTGTGCCGGACACATCATAGGACTAGATGTATGTGTAAGACACCTACATTTGAGATACAGTAATTATAAGCAACTTCCATTTGTATGCCTAGCCACAATCCTTGCTACAGCTGCTGTCTATTAGGGTATGGGAATGCCTAAAAGCTATAGCACTTGCCAGTTGTTCCTCTAGGAGATATTCCCTAGTGGAGGAATATCTAGAGCATTGCAGCTCTAGACAGAAAGTTGGAGGTATCTTGGGAAAATAAACTATTGTTACACGTGTATTCATTTTCTTTCATTGTCTGTTATTTGTTGTTACAGCAACTTGAAAGAAACTTCAAAGAACAGAAGTCACGGAAGCTATTTCATTATCACATTGAATTATTTTACCTATATTGACCTTTTGCAGCCTTTTAATGTCTTCTAGCCTTGAATTATTTTTATTTGGCCTTCAAATTCTATTTTATTGTCTTTGCAATGATAAAGTCTTGCAGTCTTTGGGACAATCAAGAGTTCTGAGTAAGGAGAAGGGGAAGAGCCCCAAACGAAATAGAAGCAACCTTGACCAAACAAACTTTGAATTTTACCTAAGCTCTTGATATCAAAATTCTATTGCATACCATTATGTTGAACACGTTAAAGATAGAGTGGAAAGTTTATTCTCTATTTTTTATAAGGACTAAGAAACCATCATGACAATCTGGCTTTGCTTTGTGAATCAATTTATAGGAGATAAATACAATTTCTTGGCACTTGAGTAGGATCTGGTCTTTGGTAAATGACTTTATTCATTCTGCATTATAAGATTACAAGAGTTCATGAAAGTTCTCCAAGTTTTCTGGAAGTTTTTAGTTCAAAAGTGCAATCAGCGTCTAATCAAAGATGTAACAGAGCTGGCCTTGGTTATTGTTGCCTCCAGCTGAAGAGACTTAGACTCATAGTTTCCTTCCCTCATGAGAATGTTCTCATTATCAGACAAAAGCCTCTTCTGGGATGAGAACTGCTTCTTGCCTTCCCTCTGGCAGCATTTAGCTTTCCATGGAGTCCTGTGTAATTGTTAAGGGTCCATGCAAAAGGGCAAACAAATAACTTCCTTCTGAAATTCACTTTTCATTGGGAGCTTTCTTACAAGCCTCTGATACAAAGGGACTTTAACTTATTTATTTTTGATTGCCAAAGTCTAGGTGTACCACTAGACACTGTCATTGGTGGGGTTTGTCTTCTCATTTCTTGAGACACAGAATCGCTGAACTCATGCAGCATGAAGTGAGGCTTCTCAGTGGAGTCCACATCTCAGGTGTCAGCCTGGCTCTTATTTCTTTCAGATAGAAGAACTTCAACCTAGACTGTGTCATACTTGCTGACCAATCTTTTCGACAGGCTTTTGAATATCATCTTTTGCCTTTCTTTCAAGTAAGAGAAATTTGAATCCTCTCTGAGTGCCTGAGCAAGATGTATCTCAATGTGAGGAGCTGTTTCTGAGCATCATATGTACCCTGCAGTCTGTTCTGTGTCTCAGTGAGAGGCAGAAATCTTCATCCTAAGGTCCATAAGTAGCAGAACTGCATTTGCTGTTGTGCTGGAGCAAGCAGCTTGCTTCTCTACCCATCCTCTCCCAGTCTAAAGACTTGGAAAAAAAAATGACTGCACACAAATGTGTGCTTTAGGATGATGACTCTTCTGTGGTAGAAAGAAGAAGTCTCAGGAGAAGCAGGTAAAAGTGTTATCAGGTTGTATCAAGAAACAAATTGCAAAGATTCCTTGTAACTGACAATTTCATTTGAACAGAGCACATAAAATATGTCATCAAGCCATGACCCAGTCTGGAAGTGCTTCTATGCAAATGTAAACCCTGTACAAACTAACACAGATGGATTGGAGTATCTGGATTTCAGTTAAACTGTTTTCACAGTGAGTATCCCAGGAGTTGTAGCACTGGGGTTTATGCCAGAATAATAGTAGGTTACACCATTAGGGTAACAGCTTTGTACTTCAGAGAAGGTGAAACTGAATAGCATTAGTAAGTCAAGTGTATCAACACGTAACTCACATGGATAGAAGTCCAGTGAGTTATTCTGGAAATACAGCAGCCATCATACCAGAGTGGTGGTAGTGATGCAGAATACAAAGGAAGATGAGGATTGTGGATGTGCTTGAAAACAATGGTCAGAGACTTTTCAGGTGCTTCTGCATACACAAGGGAGAAGTCACAAAATGTGCAATGATGAAATAGCGGTCAAGTATGAAATACATTCTTGGAGGACTTGCAAGAATAATCCTCATTTTGTCCTGTGGCTTCATTCATAATTTGTGTGCTGGAGAGTTGTAATAGACAATGTAATTATTTTAATTCAGCTTTCTTATTAAAAATGGAAAGACCTTAAAAAAAAAACAAAACCAAACAACCCACTTCCTACTGCAGTGTTGCAGAAAGGAAGTAGATAAAAATGAGGAAACAATCAAAGGCATATTAAAAGGAGCAGCTGAAAGAGACAAATACATAATAGACTGTAGATTAAACTGTGGATTAAGCTATTAAACCATGGATATGGTTTAATGTGTTGTCTTCAAGTGTTCCAAGTTTATATAGCAGCCTCTTTCTGATACTATTATTAATCTGTGGCACAAACTTCTTGATTGCTGTATGTGATTGCAGTCACTCTATCTCAGAAAGAAGAAAGGACTGAAAATGTGCAAAAGGCAGAAGTATAGAACCACTTTGGTGCTAAGACAGCCTGGGAAGAAATGGCTGGGGAGTTAAAGGGGAGGTGTAACTAAAGTCAGCAAAATAGTGGAGGTTGTGGAGAAGATGACTAGAAATGCCTGAAGTAGTGATGTTCTAGGACATGTTCTTCCTGGTGATTGTGAGTAGAGAGCATGCATAAGGTTAGGAAGGGATTAAATAATTATTAGCCCTTGGGAGAAGTGTCCAGGGAGGAAGGTGGTGATTTCTAACCTGTGATTCAACTGCCCATTTTCACTTTCTTCAGCCACCAGTGATCAGAGATTGGAATCACACATAGGAGCTAGGCTGCATGTATTGTTTTTTTGCTTACCCTGGCTTTTGTTGGATAGGGCTGCACAGATTTGTTGTTAAGTCTATTCTGTTCTTATCTAGTGTTCGTGACATTGAGTTTCATATGGATAACCATGCTTCCTGCAGCCTGTGGATATGAAGCACTTTGCAGTGCTGATGAATTGCACTTGTGACTGGTTGGTGGTAATTTCTTTCTCACAAAACTCTTCGTTCAGTGCTAGTAGGTGGGAAGATCTTCTGACTGACAATTGAAAAAAGATGGCCACTCTGCTCTATGAATAGGATGTAGTTCTGTCTTGCTGGTTTTGGTTCCTCTCTAAGAAGATAATATTCAGTTCAGGAATGAAAACACGTATCTGGGATGCTGGAAAGCTTTGCACAATGAAAAATGTCACCCATTCAAGGTTGCTTGAAAGGTTGCTTCCCCCTCCCTGAGAGAGCAGGTTTCTTCCATTTTTTTCTATACTTTGAGAATGTATTATCCTGACGTGGTGCTAGAATGACTTTTCTTAGATAGTTAGTAGCATGTCAGCAAATTACCTGACAGTATTGCTTTATAATAGAAATACAAGGAACTAGTTCTGGATCTTTTAGGCTCTATCTTGAGAGAGTGTTTGGGCTCTCTTTTTAACTTGATGTATTTATTTAAAACTGGTCTCTGTTAAATAGTTTTGTTGTTATTGCCAATTACTGAAGAATTTTCTTTCTATACCTGTGTTCCTGTACAGTGTGAATTTATACAGAGAGGCAAAGGGGTTTTTTTCCCTACTCCTCTTCCTGAATCTTGTTATGCTGATCTGATCATTATATTTCATCATGACACCTCCAAATGGTGATGCACATAGCAGCAGGAGTCAGTGGCTGTTGACCTTACTGTGGTGATTTGGCTGTTATCCGCCCCCCCCCCCCGCTTTTAGAAACACCCCATCTAACTCAGCTGGACTCTGGGAATATAAATGAAGCTATTTATTTACAGCAGCACAATATACAAGCAGCTATTTACAATATATACAGTTATAGACAGAAATATACCAAGTAAAAGTAATACAGAAGCACAACTCCCCTCCCAGAAACCTGAGTCCCCAGGAGGGGCTCTCAACCACCCCTGCACCTTCCCCTTGCCCCTCTCAACCTTACCCCAAATCCTAGGAAGAAAAAGAGGTTCAGCCAAGAGGTTAAGGAGCAAGGTTAGTGGCAGTGAGGTTAGGGAGATGTAGCTCAGTCTGAAGCCAGAAGCAGAGAGAGAAGATGGCGAAAAGTGTTATCTAATGTTTTCCTTCTTGTTCCCATACCTCTCAGCGAGACTGTGAGGGAAGGAGTCACAACCAATGTTTTCCTTTCACAGCCAATTATCTACTTTTTCTCACCAAAACATTCTAGCCTGCTTCAAACTAGCACACCTTACCACGTGAAAAATGTTTGAAAGAGCTTTTCATCTACCCTGATGCACATCAAATAATCATAATTAAGTCACAGTGTTTACAGAGCTCTCTATTCTCTCAGGGAGGTCGAAATGTCTTCCTGATCCAGGTAAATTGGGTGCATAACAGTATTGGGTATTCTTATTGTGAGAAAGACTCTTCTTTCCATGTGAGTTCAGCATATGATTTAATTCATTTGAAGAAAAATTAAAAACAGGAAAAAAGAAAATCTTACTTGCTGAGGGGACTGCCTACAATGCAAGGAAAAGTTCAGTCCAGCTAAGCTTTCCTTGACCATAATTATGTAGCAAAGCCATTGACAGAGAATTAGGTATACATGAAGAATAATATGTGTGTTTACTGTGCTGGTGAACGTGCAGATTGTCTGTTCAGTGCCTATATAGATTTGTGGTATGATTTAGTTTGGGAGGTATGTCTGGAGCCCATCTAGTCCAGCCTGCAGATCCTTGGGTGAGGTTGCCTCAGGACCATTTCCAATTGAGCTTTGCATGTGTCCAAGGAAAGATATTTCACTACTTATAGTGAATCAGGATTTCCTGTCACGTGTTTCACATGAACCACAAAATCACACAGGACCACAGAATGTCAGGGGCTGGTAGGGTCCTTGAAAGCTCATCCAGTCCAACCCCTCTGCTAGAGCAGGACCACCTACACCAAATCACACAGGAATGTGTCCAGGTGGGTTTTGAATATCTCCAGAGAGGGAGACTCCACAACCCCCTTGGGCAGCCTGTTCCAGTGTTCTGTCACCCTCACAGCAAGAAAATACCTCCTGTTTCCATGGAACTTCCTATGCCTCAGCTTTCACCCTTTGCCCCTTGTCCTGTCATCGGGCATCAGCAAGCAGAACCTGGCTCCATTGTCTTGGCACTCACCTCTCAGTCTTCTCCTCTCCAAGCTCAAGAGCCCCTGCTCCCTCAGTCTCTCCTTGTTAGAGAGATGTTCCATTCCCTTAATCATCTTTGTGGCTCTGTGCTGGAGTCTCTTGAGCAGTTCTGTGTCCATCTTGAACTGGGAATCCCAGAGCTGGGCACAGTACTCCAGATGTAGCCTCACTAGGACATAGTAGAGGGGCAAGAGAACCTCTCTCGACCTACTAAGCACAGCCCTCCTAATACACACCAGAATGGCATTGCCCCGTCTAGCCACAGGAGCACATTGCTGGCTCATGGTCAACCTCCCATCAGCTATGACCCCAAATCCTTTTCTCCTTTGTTGCCTTCCAACAGATCAGTCCCCAGTCTATACTGATACCGGGGGTTGTCTTTCCCAGGTGCAAGACTCTACACTTGCCCTTGTTGAATTTCATTAAATTTCTCCCTGCCCAGCCCTCCAGCCTGTCCAAGTGTCACTGCATGCTAGCACAGCCTTCTGGTGTGTTGGCCACTGCACCCAGTCCAGTGTCATCAGCAAACTGGCACTCTGTGCCCTCATCTGGGTCATTGATGAATATATTAAATAGAACTGGTCCCAGTACTGACCCCTATGGGACCCCACTAGTCACAGGCCTCCAACTAGATTCCATGGCCTTGACCACTTGCCATTTCATGTCTGCTAGCTTTCCCCTTGTCACTCTGTGCCTCAGAGTCATAACATGGTTTGGGTTGGAAGCAGCTTTTGAAATTCATCTGATCCAACCTCCCTGCACCAAGCAGGTACATCTTTCACTAGATCAGGCTGCTTAGAGCCCTGTCCAACTAGATCTTGAGTGTTTCCAGGGTTGAGGCTTCTACCATCTCTCAGCAGCCTCTCTAAGTGTTTAACCACCCTCCACATAAAACATTTTGTCCTTGCATCTAGTCTAAATCTTCTCTCTTGTAATTTAAAACTGTTACCTCTTGTCCTGTTGCATCAGACCTTGCTGGAAAGATCATCCCCATCTTATAGTCCTGATTGAGGTATTGAAAGGTCACGATAAGGTCTCTCCAGAGCCTTCTCCACATTAAATAACCCTAACGCTCCTTGCCTTTCCTTACAGGAGAGGTGTTCACCCTTCTCATCACCATTGTGACCCTGAATAGCATGGTCTGTCTTCTGTGCACTTTCCATTAGGTTGTTCATGGCAGCCCTAGTATCTTCTTGTGTGTTTTAATCAATGATTTAAAGTGTAAAAACATTCAAGTTGTTGTTATGTTTTCCTTTGGGAATTGTAACGTGGCATCTCTTGCCTCAAAACGCCTCTGTCAGCTGAATTCTAATTACAAGAATCTTTTCCCTCCCTTTTTAAGAGACTGTAGTTTAGTTGAAGGTGTCCATTAGATGGTAGTGGAAAGTACAAAGCACTTGAATTGCATCTGAGAACTACAATTCCGCTTTGAATCCACATATTTTTGGCTTGAAGTGTTTTGTTCTTTCAGGCTGTCTTCCAACAAAGTATCAAAATCTTGTGTGCATGAAACAATCTTCTGTAGGAAAATCTTCAGCTTTGCCATTCAGCATAAAGCTTGGTGTTGACTTCTTTTGGCCAAAAGTCTGTTAAGGAAATGTTTAATACATCTAACACATGTGGATGCATTTCTGCTGCTGACAGAGGAATTGTGCCCAAGCGTTCCCTGAAAATTGTGGCCTTAATTGTGTTTGCCAAGCCCTCTGGAAGTGCAGCTTTGGTTTATTCTAAGCTGTGGCAGTTTCTGATGTTCCAGGTCAGGGTTGTTTTGGTTGAAATTGTTGACTCTTTTTAATAACTGCCTAATTTTTCTTCTCCATTACATCATGAAGCGTAAAAAAGGTACAGATTTTTGTGCCCATCTCAGACCATAAATTTGAACCTGCTTTGGACTATGTGGAAAATTAAATCAGGCAGGAAGAGTTGCTATGTTGAGCTGTGGTGTCTGGCTTTGATATACCGATTCAAACAGGTTTAACTCACCACATTGAGTTCTGCGTCCAGTTCTGGAGCCCCTATTACAAGAAGGATATGGATGTGCTGGACTGTGTCCAGAGAAGGGCCATGAGGATGATCAGAGAGCTGGACCACCTCTCCTGTGGAGACAAACTGAAAGAGTTGAGGTTGCTCAATCTGGAGAGAAGGCTCCAAAGAGATCTTATTGTGGCCTTTCAGTATCTGAAGGGGGCCTACAAGAAAAACTGGTGAGAGACTTTTTAGGATGTCAGGTAGTGATAGGACTATGGGGATTGGAGTAGGACTAGAAGCAGGTACATTCAGATTGGATGTCCAGAAGATGTTCTCCTAGAGGAGAGATTTAGATTAAACGTTAGGAAGAAGTTCTTCACCATGAGGGTGGTGAGACACTGGAACAAGTTGCCCAGGGAAGTGATGGAAGCCCCATCCCTGGAGGCTTTTAAGGCCAGGCTGGATGTGGCTCTGCATAACCTGATCTAATGTGAGGTGTCCCTGCCTACATCAGGGGAAGTTGGAGCTAAATGATCCTTGAGGTCCCTTCCAGCCGTAACTATTCTATGATTCTAACTCCTCAAAAGATACTATGTGTAAGCAGACACACTGCAGTACTTTGAATATTAATTGCCTTGGTATTATGAAACAAAGATAGTTTTATTTTCTAAGGTTTATGAAGAAGCATTTTGTTGGTTGGAGGTTTTATGTAATTTGAAAAGATACCAAATGCTGGTATTTTAAAATTAGTGAAGAAAATCGAATGCAATTTATTGTGCCCTCTCCAGACAGTGTTATTCAGCTTGTTCAGATGAATAAAGTAGAAGGAGATTCTTGTGGCTCAGTGTTTGATGCTCATGCATGTAGGCCCACGGCTTTAATTTAGTTTGCATCATACCTCAGTTTGTTTGAGCCTTTTAAAAAGACCAGACACCTTCACCTTCTCAAGCACATTCCTTTGGAGGGCAGGCTTTGAAAAAAATCTTTTCATCTTGGAAGCTTTCAAAACCACTTGTTGTGGCAGACAAAGGCAAAATCTATCCAGTGCCTGGCCTTGGATTTCCAGGGGAATTAAAAAGAAATAAACATGAGAAGAATTTTGCAACTTATTTTTTTAGGGATAGCAACACTGATAAAGGTTAATACAGCTAAGGTTAGAAGGACTCTGTGAAAGCTTCTTTTCAAGTGTTTCTCATGACATACACTGGAAGTACTCATAGCAACTATCACCAGGGAGACCAGTGAAATTGTGAAAAATCCTAAGGTCAGATGTGAGCACCAGGAGACACTCTGTCTCAATTAACTGAGCTTTGGACTGAGCAATCCCTTTCCTTCCATTTCAGTGTTTTAAATAGCTGAAAACCACCACACTTCTGTATAAAGTAATTCTTCTTTGCTGAAAATGGTTAGAGACGCAAAGTATTACGTCAGGCTAGCATGGGGCTGGTATCATAATGACCTCAAACCTTACAGTAAGGTATCAGGATACCAAATGGCTGTGAAAAGTATTTGTGGCAGGCGACTGCTGGATCCAAGCACCCTGTTTCTCGAGAAGCATTTAAATAGGGAGTATGATGTCCTTGGTGGCACTGTCAGATATTTTCCATTTGTTTTTTATTCTCTTACAATGCTTTCATGAAAGAGAGGACCTTTGCATCTCCTTCTTTGCACCTCTTAGTTGCCTTCTTTTTTTAGTTTATTGTGCCCAGGGCTTTACACTGCTGCATCACAATAAGCTTTAATTTACAGTACTGGCTTGAGGTTTATCTGTAACTTTTACTAGTTTTATATTCAGGTTCTGGGAAATGTGCCCTGGTGGACGTCACACCCTGCCCTGCTCTCCAGCCAGTTGCCATGCTTCACTCTGACAGTCATTTTCTGTTTGTGGCTGCTTTTTACATTGAGAGCAATAAGTAGGCCATCTAGCATAAGATGTGGGGATAGCTGTTTTCTGCTATTGATTAATTTACGCATGACCACACTTTTTAATTTGTGTGGATAAACAAAAATGAAGCAGCCAGGCCAGCAGCTCATTTCTTATGTAACATTTCCAAATGAGTCTCTTTGGGCTGCAGCCTGAGTTGGTTGGTCTGGCTGGTTATTGATGAAACTTAGCAGTAGTGGAAAGACACAGCAGCTGTTAGTGTTGTCACTGGCTTCACTGGTCTGAGCTCTGCATTGTAAAAAAACAAGACAAAACTCCAAAGCAAAAAAAACCAAACAACCACCAAAGAAACGCACAGAAAACCAAGAAACAAACAAACAAATAAAACAAGCAAGAAACAAACAAATAAAAACCAGTAGAGAAGTCCCTGGGGTTTCTTTCTGGTGTGGGGTCATCCTATACATTCTGGAAGAAATTAGATCTGACTGCAGTGACTGCTATATTTTAAGTTTTTGCTGAGAGAGTCTTCAAGGAAGATGACCTAGGATGCTGATAGCACATGGGGGGAGAGGTTGCAAGCTGTGTTATTTGAATTCCAGTGAACATCTGCTGCTGCCTTCCTCATGCCCCCGTATATTTCCCAACAAGCTTATGGGGTTTTGGAGTTCTTGGATAGCAGTCACTCAGTGGCTCTGCTGGCTGCAACCCAGCCAAATCTACAGCAGCTATAGGGCTCTGGTGGGGGGACAGTGCTTTGTGCAGAGCTGAACTGTCCAGATGAATCCACTCAGTGCAAGAACAGTGGTGAGGTTGTAAAGAGGATGGCAGAGGGGTGTAGGAAAAGATGACTGCCTGTGATGTGTTCCTAGAGTACTGGAGTAGATGTTTTCCTTGAAATGGCTGCTGGAAGAAGAAAACAATAAAGTAAAGCAGACTGCTGTTGTATTGAAAGGTACAGATCAGATGTCATGGTGTTGTATTACTTGCCCAGTGCCAGGATAAGGTGTAACACTAGAGAGAAAGAAGTACCTCTTTTAAGAACCATGCCTGGTGATGCCTGCAGTTGAAGGGAAAATACTAAAGGACTCATGCATGGCATTTTCCACAGAATTTCATGCTTACTACTAAATTATTCTTCTTTGGGATACAAAACATTCTGTGTAGTTCAGAGCTGTCAAATGTTTACATGGGATGTTGCAGTTCTAAATTGACTAGCACTTCCTAATATTTTAAGTTTTGCCTTGAAACTTATTAATCTGTGGCTTTTGGATGCTGCTGGCACTATCATGATTGCATTATATGCTATCTCTGGCTGTTTTCTGCTGATCTTTGTTTCAGATTAGAGCAAGGCTTTTGTACTACATGGAAAAAAACAAAAGTAAACAAATAAAAATTAATTTGACCTTAATTTTCAATTTATGCAGAAGAAAGGAGGGGAGAACAACTACCAAAACACAGGACTTTTCACAGGATCATAGGAGGCTAGAGGTTGGAAGGGACTTGTGGAGATTTTTCAGTCCAGCCCCTCTGCCAAAGCAGGATCATAGAACCAACTGCAGGTTGTACAGGAACGCATCCAGACAGGGTTTGAAAGTCTCTAGAGAAGGAGACTCCACAACCTCTCTGGGGAGCCTGGGCCAGTGCTCTGTCACCCATGAAGAAGTTCTTCCTCATGCTGAGGTGTAACTTCTGTACTGTAGTTTACATCCATTGCCCCTTGTCCTATCCCAGGGCACAAGTGAGCAGAGGCTGTCCCTTCCTTCTTGGCACCCAGCCCACATCTATTTGTCTCTGTTTATGAGATCCCCTCTCAGTCTTTTCCTCTGCAGATTAAACAGCGCCAGGTCTCTCAGCCTTTCCTCTTAAGGCAGTGCTCCAATCCCTTCACCATCCTTATAGCCCTCCACTGGACTCTCCAGTGGATCTCTGTCCCTCTTGAACTGGGGAGCCCAGAACTGGCTGCAATATTCCAGGTGGTGACTGGGGCAGAGTAGTACCTTTTATGTAATTTGCAGAACTTCAGAATTTGGATGAGGCAAGTGGGTTGTTTGACTTGAGAATTCATAATAAAATTGCAAAACACAAGATTAGGACATTTTCTTCCTGAGATGTGTTCAGGTGCTTCTAATTTGCCTTCAATAGTGATAGCCCTGTCTGTTTTAAGCAAGTGAATATCCTGTGCCATTTAGTGTTTTAGCTTCGTAACAATATACTCATTTAAATAACCCAGAATTCCACAAGAATATGCTGTTTGCTCTTATTATTAAGAGCACATGTTTATGTCCTAGGCAGATAACCAGCAACAGAACAATGGAACACAGTCTCAAGTTGTGCCACAGGAGGTGTAGGCTGGCGTAGGTGTAGGAGGAAGTTCTTGCCAGAGAGAGTGATTGGCATTGGAATGGGCTGCCCAAGGAGGTGGTGGAGTCACTGTCCCTGGAGGTGTTCAAAGAAAGCCTGGATGAGGCACTTAGTGCCGTGGTCTCAATGACTGGCTAGGGCTGGGTGCTAGGTTGGCCTGGATGATCTTGGAGGTCTCTTCCAACCTGGTTGATTCTATGATTTTCTTTTTACTGATGGTGATGGTGGAAGTACATTCTGCAAGATGACAGTTTTCTCATGGAACATAGGAAAATAAAGCTTTTATTTCACTAGGTTGTTTGTAAGCCATCCATTTGGTGGCCAGGATTATAAAATTCAGGGAATCTCAAGGTAGAAAAAATTGGTTTGGTTTGTTGACTTCACCTGTCAAATATTTGATTCTTTATTGCTTGCTTCTTAATGGGGGGAATGTGGTAGTTCTGCATTTAAAAAGGACTGGGCTGGCAGTGTCACCTTCTTGGGTCATTTATAAACCTTTTAAATAACTTAACCAAATTAATTGCATGAGTGATTTGATTTGTGTGCTCCCAGATCTGATGACAGCAGGGATGGCTTTGACTTTGGAAGATTGCTTTTGCTTGGGCTCAAGCACTTTTCATCAGGCAGGCTTACACTGAAATCTTGCCAGTCAGCTTACCTCCAGTAGTATTTATAGCAGCCTTCACTCAGGTTGTATGCTCATTTTGTTTGCCTCAGATGATACTGTACAGGGCTTTGATTACTGACAGGACAGCAGCCTGCCTGTGCCTTCTGGCATCTCCAGTTATGTCCTGTCTGAGCAGGAGACCTTGAACCTCCCCATCTCAGGAAGGAAGCCTGCAATTCTCCCACTCCTAGGCGGTACCCTGAGTTTCAGTCCTCCAATTATAGGTTTCCTCACCAAGCCTAACTTTTTTCCCTAGACTATGTAATTTTGTTCTTTTTGGAGCAAGGACATGCTAAATTTAGAACAAACCTGTCCATAATAAGCTTTGAAAACAGTAGAATGGTTTAAACACAACGTATGTTTACTAAAGGCTTAGTCAACGCGGGGTGAGCAGAGATCCTTCTTTAGAGCTTCCCTTTTTCCTACCTTTTTTTCTGGGAACGCTGATGCTTTGAGGAACCCCTGGCAACTCATCCATTATTTGTAGCAAAGGTGCTGTTTAATTTTGTCTAGTCTGGTGGTGCCACCTCTTGCAGAGCAGGAGGGATGTACTTGAAAGAATGTAACAGAGGGATATGAAGATGACTAAGGGGCTACATCAGTATCCTGTGAGGAGAGGCTGAGGGACCTGGGGCCTTGTGGTCTGGTGAAGAAAAGACTGAGGAAATCTAATAAATGTTTATAAATATATGAGGGCTGAGTGTCAAGAGGGAGAGGACAGGCACTTCTCAGTTGTACCCTGTGATAGAACAAGGGGTAATGGAGATAAACTACAGCACAGGAAAATCCTCCTCAACATGAGGAAGAACTTCTTTACTTCAAGGCTGACAACACTGGAGCAGGCTCCCCAGAGATGTTGTGGAGTCTCCTCTGGAGACTTTCAAGTCCTGTCTGGATGTGTTCCTGTGTGAGCTATGCTATGGTCCTGCTCTGGCACAAAGACTGGACTGGAAGATCCCCAGAGGAACCTTTCAGCCCCTGACACCCTGTGGTTCTGTGAAGATATACTCCTAACTGGAGATAGAGCAATTAAATTCCTTGAAGCTAACAGCTTGGCCCATTATATTTCAGGAATACACTGAAATATTCTCATCTAGGAGCCCATTGTGCTGCTTCCATGTTTGCTCTTCGCACAGCCCTGTTGAATTTTGACATGAAGACACACAATAAGTGCTCTGCAAGACGGTACTGAGTTATGAAGTCTCAACAGCTGCCTTATGCTGCAATGCTTTAACTATTTTTTTGCATAGCAGCTTTCTTAGTATTCATAGCTTTATTGTGCATCACCTCTGTGTCACAGCTTATATCATGCATCTTTTGGATCATAGCTGATATATTGATACATTTATTACTCCAAGGATAACTCTGCAGTGCTGTCACAGCATTTTTGATAAGGGTGCTCAGTTCAGGCAACACAATGTGTTTTTCTTTATAGCTGCTTTGCAAAATAGGTGATACTCATGTCTTTGAAAAAGCAAAGAGTAATCTCTGTGCATCTACTGAACTTTTTGTAAATCCTACCTCTGGTAGGTAAGCTGCCTCCATCGTGGCCAATAAAATGGGCATCAGTAACCGTTAAAATAACCCACTCGGAACAAAAGCTTAAAGGCAGCTAGAACAGAGCATACCAAAATCACAATGAAATGTATGATATGTAAATGGTAAGTAGGGGAGAATGTAATGTGGCACTTTTCTGCTTCGAGTTGGGCTACTGGTGACTCCAAAATGGCAGATGACTCAGTACAACCAAAAAAAAGGGAGGGGGGGGAAGGTGGTCTGGTGATAGGAGGGGAAAAGTAGTGGAGTTCATACCTTGTGAGAGATTCTAGAGCAGTGAGCTTGATCCTGGCTGTGGCTGGAAGCAGGTAACTGTGTTTTCAGTCTGTTGTATCAAATCTCTACAGATCTGAATTCCTTCCTCAGCTTTCCTGTATGGCTCAAAAAACATAAAGCATAGATGGTGCTTGCTTTGTCATCCTGCTGATGGTAAACTTCAGCACAGGAGAGTGCCGTGTGTTATTCTGGATTGGCACATGATTTAGCACAGTGGGATTCCTTCTCATCTTAAGGAATAAAACAATTTTATTTATTTTAATTATCAAACCATCTTTAATCTGAAGAGGAGAGGATATAGAGGGAATCTAATAAAATTTATATATCTGAGGGCTGGATGTCAAGAAGGAAGGGACAAACTCTGCTTATTTGTGCCCTATGATAGGACAAGGGGCAGTGGATGTAAACTACAGCACAGGAAGTTCCACCTCAACAGGAGGAAAAACTTCTTTACTGTAAGGGTGACAGAGCACTGGTGCAGGCTCCCCAGAGAGGCTGTGGAGTCTCCTTCACTGGAGACCTTCAAGCGCAGGCTGGCTGCGTTCCTGTGTGACCTGTGCTAGATTCCGTGATCCTGCTTTGGCAGGGTGGTTGGACCTGAAGATCTCCAGTGGTCACTTCTAACCTCTAACATCCTGTGATCTACAAGAAATACAGTGGCAACTAACTTACTTCTTTGTGCCATGGAAATAACATACTTAGTTTTCTTATTTAAATATGCAATGAAGAACATTGATGTTGAGCAGAAATATTTCCCTAAATCTTTCACACTTAAAACCTGCTTTGAAAGAAAAAGAGTTTATAGCACTCTAGTGTGGAAAAAGTTAGGCTTTTTTAAATGAGATTTGTGACTAGTGTTTAAAGTCATGTCAAGGTGCTGTCAGTATCCTTACACTCCTCAAACGCTGCCATTGAAGGTGTTCTTTGCAAGGGACACTGACAATTTAGGCAAGCTGTCATTTTTTCCAACCGACAGAACTAGGCAAAAACTTCTGATTACAAAATGTGGTAGAAATGTTCCAGGGCAATCTTGTGAGATGAAGCTCTTGCTGATTTGCATCAAGAAACCCATTTTTTTCCCCTTGGAATTTAATAAATGGGGTACCAACCGATTGTGTTGTTCAGCACAACAGAATCTTCTTCATGACATCACTGTGATATATTTTATTTTAAACTGCTTTCTCAGAATCAATCTGGAAGTGTAGTGCAGGTTGGATTAGCTTTTCAGGTAAAAGCAACCAGCTGTGCCTCCATCATGAAGTTAAGTCAGTCGTTGTGCATCTTTGCATTTATAGAATCATAGCATTTCCTGAGTTGGAAGGATCACCGAGTCTAACTCCTGGCTTCATGGAAGGCAACCTAAAAGTTACACCATATATCTAAGTATGTTTTCAAAATGAGTCTTACTCTCCTACAGGCTTGAGATTGAAAACACCTCCCTGGGGAGCTTGTTACAGTGCTTTACCACACTGTTAGTGAAGAATTTATTCCTAATATGTGACCTAAACTTTCTTTCATGTCCTGGTGATGCCTCAGGAAATGAACCGAAGATGCCTCAGAAAAGAAGGTGACAAGGAGCAGGTTTCCATGTAAACTGCCTGTAACTGCAGGATGCAACTGAGAAGCAGCTACACACATTATGTTGATGGCAGCAGGCTGTTTATGCCCAGACTCCCTCCTGGAGCAGCCTAGGCCCTGAGAAGGGAGGAGACAGGAATTTAATGGCAGAAGCATGTACAGTTGTGCCTTTTAGCTTCAGTGCTCACAGGGAATGAATGACCTGCAGCATGGATGAAGGTGACATATTCTGCAGACACATGAATGTCTGAGAGTACTGTAAGGTAGAAGCCATCATGTTTCACCCTTTTCTTCTGTTAAAGACTGTGACCCACCACAACAGGAGAGCTGAGAGCTACTCTACTGTCTAATGCTGCATTTAAAGCTTCTGTGTTGGGCTTCATGCTTCTCCAGTTAGAGCTGGACCCTCTGAAACAGGTATTTCCTGTGCAATATTAGTTCCTATCTGCTAAAAATCATAGTGACATCTAGAAGGTACTCAAATCTTATCTTTCTGAAGTCTTAATATTTGTGACTGTATTTTAGATGGCCATGCTGCTTTTTCATAGCTGAAATGGTAACCACGAGAGTAGATATGTTTATATGATTTAATTTTTTGTCCACTTGCTGATACAAGTTTAAACAATTCAGCTTGCATTTGTTAAACGTTCAAGCGTGAGTGTATTCTATCTTTTACCAAGGTTCAGAGGGTGTACTGTTGGTTGCTAGTAACAGTTGCATTCACATCTATCATCTTGAATCAGGCATTGAAATGGGCTGCCCAGGGAGGTGGTTGAGCCACCAACCCTGGATATGTTTAAAAGTTGCTTTTATGTAGTGCTTGGGGATATAGTTTAAGGGTGAACCTTGTAGGGTAGGGTTATGGGTTGGACTTGGTGGTCCTGGTGGTCTTTTTCAACCTGAATGCTTCCATGATTTCTGTCAATCTCCTTCCTTGTTTCTTTTTGCTAGGAAAAAGAAAGGTAACACCATTTGAAGTGTTGATGGCCGGAAGCAAGATCCATTTCTGGTTGTTACTAGACCTTACCAAGTGAAGCTTGTGTCTCTACAGTAATTTCTTTTCTTCTGTGTGGGTGGAATGTGTTCCTCTATACTTCAGACGTTTAACCTTTTTTCCCAAGGAAGCATGTACCATGAAATCCTGCTGAGTCCGTCTGCCCTGCTGCATGCTCTCCTCTCTCTGGTGCCTTTTGAGCTGTCTGGCAGATCTCAGCCACAAGGGTCAGAGGGTCAGCAGTCTGAAAGACAGGATGCTCCTGCAAGCGTTTTACAATATGCATAGCTGTCTGTAGGAGGGAGGCTTTATTCCAGAGTTCCAGCTGAGGGATGTGCTAATTAGCTCATCTTTCATTAGCTATCAGGAGACAGAAGCAAACAGGTTTCATCACTTCCAGGCTTATTTTTTCCTTTCCCCTTCCCTTGCCTATACTCTTCACCATTCACTTCCCCTCTCCAAACAATGCTGCTCTTGTGGGAGATCCTGTTATTTTGACCAATACTCTTGTCTTTGCTCCACAGCTGTTTGTCTTTTGAACTTTGCTTGCCTAAAAATTATTGGAGATGCTGCAGGGAAGCCAACTGGGAGTCAGAAAAACCATCAGAGCTGTGGGGTCTGTCAGGAAACCAGAGTTGTAGGAGGATGTGTTCTCTACTGCAAGGCCACAACTAATGGAATTCTAATCCTGCTCTCCTTTGCTCAAGTGACTATTTCTAGTCTGTGTGCTCAGGCTTTGGCAAGTCAGCAGAGGCTATGTGTGCGTGTAAAGCACTCAGGGACCGAGTCCTTATTTTGAAAGCCAACTGAATTGTTTCATGCCTTTGGAATTGATGCCAGCAGAAGCAGTCTGTGCTTGTTGAAGAAACAGTGTACTTCAGTGTGCTAATCACTTGAACGTTCAACAAATGGCGAAGTGGTAAATTTTGGGCAGATCATGTTTCGCTGAGTTGTTTTCCCTGTTTGTTTGGTTTGGGTTTTCTTTTCATGTCAGATATATCACAAGGTAATTTATGAAGACGTGCCTTTGAGTAGAACCACAAACACTTATAGAGACACTTGCTTCAGACAACATATGGCACGTCCTATGAATTATGCACAGCTGACATACGGAGAATGGAGAGAGCCTAAGGAAATGATCAGACCTGTTATGGTAGCAGTGACTGTACATTATTTTCACTTGACTGGAAAAAAATGTAATTTCCCTCTAGATTGGGACCAAGATTGTTGCTTTCAGCTTTGTTATATTAATATATAAAAAACATTTAATGATTGTTAGGGAGTGTGGTGGTTTAGTTTTGGCTACAACATTAGAGTCATAGAATTGTCAGCGCCGGAAGGGACCCTTAGGATCATCTAGCTCCAACCCCCATGCCATGGGACATCTCACACTAGATCAGGTTGCTCAGAGCCCCATGCAGCCTGACCTTAATAACTTGCAGAAATGGGGCTTCCGTGACCTCCCTGGGCAACCTGTTCCAGTGTCTCACCAGCCTTATGGTGAAGAACCTCTTAACATCCAGTCCAATCTGAATCTGTCTTCCTCTAGCTTGGATCCATTCCCCCTAGTCCTATCACTATTCAACACTCTAAAAAAGTCCCTCACCAGCTTTCTTGTAGACCCCCTTTAGGTACTGAAAGGCCACAATAAGGTCTCTTTAGAGCCTTCTATCCAGACTGAACAGCCCCAGCTCGCTCAGTCTGTCTGTGTTAGTTCACTGAGAAGTTATTTCTCTTCTGTGCTGATGCCTGTTTCTTGCATAGCTGTTACAGTCTCACTGCACAAGTAGTGACATAAAAATAGATCTCAGTTTTTGTAAGTGTATTACTGTTAGACATAAGTTGCACACCAGCAGCTATCACACTCCAGATGGGCATCTTTCAGCGAGTTTGTATTTACTGATAACTGCTTTTCTTGGTCTGAAAAGTAGATTTCATGTTTTTGCACCTGGGTTAATTGCATTGTTCCACCAACAGGGTTTACTAATCCTCTAGTCCAAATGCTGTTAGTAAAATGCTGATAATGCAGGGTCTGGACTCTCTGGAGTGAAAGGCCCAAAGGTTTTTAATTAAAATCCTGGCTCTTCTTCTGAGGGAAAAAGATGTAGAACTGACTTCTTCCACTGCAGCCTCGCCCACAGCACTTCCCTGCAACTGTACAAGTGCCTGTGGGTGACTGAGTGCCAAGGACATTTGAGTTGGATGCAGCACTTTTGGATGGCCTTGCTGCTCCCAGCATTTCTGCTACAGTTTAAAAAGAAATTCAGAGATGATGTTTTAAGTTCAGATGCTTCCAGTTTACCTTAGAGAAATGAAAAGCTTCTGGAAGCTGTTCTGCAAAGCCTAAGAAACAGAAGGCATAGAAAAGAATGAGCTGCCTTTTCACCTTCAGATTTCCAGACAGACCTGCTATGCACTGGGAACTTGGCAGAGCTTGACACCAAGCCATTGCTCTCAAGCATATCTGAAAAGCACTTGAACCATCCACTGTCTCCTCTCTTATGATAAGGTTAGCCATTTAATTCTTTCCAGCTGACAGATGGTTAAATAGGGGTTCTTCAGCTTTTTAATTAGCTGTTTCTCATCACACTTTCTCCTAGACAGCCTCCTAGGAACTGCAATGTGCTGATAATAAGGTAAATCAGAATATTTACTCCATGTTAACAGCCTTACTGCTGGCACTGTTGCTTTCAGCACTGTTTGTATTAGGTATGTCAAAGTATGCCGGCTGAGGATGTTAAGTATCTGGCTTGTGCACACTGTAAACTCCTCTGTTTCTGAACTATCGATAATGCTTTCTGGCTTTACCTTTCTTGAAAACATCTGTCATAACACTATATAATAGCTTTCATCATGGAGAACTCAGAAATACTTTGCAATGTTTATATGCATATATATACATTTAAAGGCTTTTGTCTTTTCTGTGAAGGCAAAAGAGGAATGTGCAGGAAGTGTCTCAGTCAAATGATTAATAACATTTTTTTTTAGTTTTGGAGGGGGACATGTATAGGTAGAACTTTGTCCTTCTGTCTGAGCTTATATAGTGAAAGATGTTTATCTGACTGATTCTGGAGATCCAGAGCACCTTTCTGTAAGAGAAGTTGCAGTAAGCAAGAATTCAAGCAGTGCTGCCAGTACAGATTAAAGCAAGTGTGCCCATAATCAGGTGCCAGGCTGATAGATTTAGATGTCTCATATGCAGCTGTAGATGATGCAACTCTTAAAAGATGTTGAATTTATTCATCTTGGTGCCTCTAAAATTGAGATCAGGGCTTGATCCTAGTTCTGTTACAAAGGATTGCAGGATCCTGGACATTGTTTCTTGTTTGTCACATCAGCATCTAGAAATAAATATCCACACTGCAGCATGGTCAAGCCATTATGCTTAGTGCTGTACTGAACGAGATCCTTGTACAGCTGCTCAAAATTCAGCATAAAATTTCTAAGACTCAGAACAGAAAATATTTGTAATGTCTTTTAGAAGAACATGTGCTGAATTGACCTTCTCCTGTGTTTAGTGAGGTCAGTATCTCTTAAAGCAAATGTCTTCGGCCACCTTGGGTTCTCTCTGTTGCTCTGACATTCCTGCTGAGCTTTGGCTAGTCTTAAGTTGTGTTTCTCTTGGAAAAAAAGTAAGAGCTTGTAAAGTGAGGTTGTGTTCATATGGTAATATCTCTTTTAGCCCCATCATTGAAAATAATATAGATGGCTTTTAGGATGTAAAGATGCAACGGACTTGGAAGTAAGTGAACAGGAAAATGATGTGCCCAGTGGCACCCTTATTAAGAGGCACAATGGCATAGGAGCTAAGCCTGCAGCTCTGCTGCCTGCTACAGCACAAGTCACCAGGCATGGTTGTAATCAGAAAAAATGTCCTTTTACTTTTCAGCAAACACTTCTTCCTTTTTGTGAGGCAATGAGAGTGTTTATCCTACGTTTTAGAAGCACTTTTTAATTGAGACTCACAGAAGGCTTGATTTCTTAGAGCCTGCTTGATTTCTTAGGGCTCTGCAGCGGGACCTTGACCGCCTGGACAGATGGGCAGAGTCCAATGGGATGGGGTTCAATAGCTCCAAGTGCAGGGTGCTGCACTTTGGCCACAACAACCCCATGCAGAGATACAGGCTGGGGTCAGAGTGGCTGGAGAGCAGCCAGACAGAGAGGGATTTGGGGGTGCTGATTGATACCTGCCTGAACATGAGCCAGCAGTGTGCCCAGGTGGCCAAGAGAGCCAGTGGCATCCTGGCCTGCATCAGGAATGGTGTGGTCAGCAGGAGCAGGGAGGTCATTCTGCCCCTGTACTCTGCACTGGTTAGACCACACCTTGAGTACTGTGTTCAGTTCTGGGCCCCCCAGTTTAGGAGGGACATTGAGATGCTTGAGTGTGTCCAGAGAAGGGCGACGAGGCTGGTGAGAGGCCTTGAGCACAGCCCTACGAGGAGAGGCTGAGGGAGCTGGGATTGTTTAGCCTGGAGAAGAGGAGGCTCAGGGGTGACCTTATTGCTGTCTACAACTACCTGAGGGTAGGTTGTAGCCAGGTGGGGATTGGCCTCTTCTCCCAGACAACCACCGATAGCACAAGAGGACACAGCCTCAGGCTGCGCCAGGGGAGATTTAGGCTTGAGGTGAGGAGAAAGTTCTTCACTGAGAGAGTCATTGGACACTGGAATGGGCTGCCCGGGGAGGTGGTGGAGTCGCCGTCCCTGGAGCTGTTCAAGGCAGGATTGGACATGGCACTTGGTGCCATGGTCTAGCCTTGAGCTCTGTGGTAAAGGGTTGGACTTGATGATCTGTGAGGTCTCTTCCAACCCTGATGATACTGTGATACTGTGTGTGTAATTTGAACTGGAACTTAGGGGGTTTCCACAATGCTTCCACTCTGTAAAATGCAGTCACTGGGATGTTTTTTTTCAAATGAGGTGAAAAGTTTCAGGAGGAGAGCTGAATATCAAAATGTTATTTGTAAACTAGAATTGGCTTTACCTGTTGTTTTTATCTTGCTGATGTATGGATCAACTGCTTTCCAGATCAGATGGCATTTTTCAGACAGGAAGCAGAAAATAATAAAGCAACTTCTTGCTATTCAAAAGCAACATTAAAATTGTAACTCTAGAAGTGTAAGACTTGTAGCCAAGATAACACAGAATAACTACAGCTTAAATTTGTAGCCCTCTAAGATGAGTAAAGATACAAAGTATGTGGAAATCGTAGTGTAAATGTAGATGGATTGAAATGTTGCCAGACAATTTACAGCAGCATTTCATACTTCAGATATTTTTATGTGACTGTGGTTGTGTTGGGTCATTCCTTTCTTCTTTTTTCTTTTTTTTTTTCCTCATTCTTGTTTTTAGGCACTTTGTCTTCTGTAATGGAACCTCTTGCACTCTTCTCAATGGTAGCATTTATTTCCTCTTGTAGCCACAGCTGTTGGAAGTAGATGTAGATAGCTGTAGGACCCTCCTGCTTTTGAACCTGCCCAACAGACTGCTGGTGACTACACAGATGTTTGCTTTGCAAACTAAAAGCAGTGTTGCATGCAATTTCCTCTCTTCAGCCCACAGACGTCTGTGTCTTTGGTAAAAACAGGCTTCTAGACACCTAGAACAAAATGTTTCCCTTAGTAAGCAGGAGGAAGTCGTTAGTATGCCAACCTGCAGCAGAGCTGTTTCACAAATGTAGGTGAATACATCTCAGATTCTCTCTATATCCAAATTGTTCACTTCTGGATTTCCTTTACCATCTGTGCCAGCTGTTGAGTATCAGTGTGATACTGGTTCAAGCTTGTAACCGGCAGGAGAAGTGTTTCTGAGGTCAGAAATCTGCTGTCACTCACAGCTACTTGTCCTGCCACTCACCCATTTCTTGTGTATTGTCTCCTTGATTACTCTGTTAAGTCCTACTGCACTTAGTTCCCAGGCACCGTACCAGCATACCAAGAGCTGCCTCACTTTACACAGCACTTTGATAAAGACAGTATAAGAGTTCTCTGCGGTGTTAGTTGTATGCTGTCTTTGTAAGATCTGCCACTGTGAGTCATGGCAAGTGAGCACCTATAACTTGGAGGCTTGTGCTAACCCCAGTAGACTATAACAGAGTTATGGAGGTGAGCAGCTGAAGGAGAACTGATTGCAAACTCTGACAATGAGATGCATGATCATCTTTGTAGCGCTTAAGTCCCCTGTGCCTGAATTCGTTAAGAGCAGGAGATGGAAAGAATATGCTCTGGTCGTCTCAACACCTTTCACCATCTACTGCAGTGTGCATGGAGTGGCAAAACCTCTCCTTCTTCCAGAGTGTGCAGTGGCAGCAAGAAGGGAGAGGCCCTATCATCTCCATTACTCTCTGGCATCAGACAAGCAGGAGGAGATGAGATGTATAAGCTTTCTCTCAAACACCATACCCATTAGCCCAAGAATCACAGAATGTTTGGGGTTGGAAGGGACCTTGAAAGCTCACCCAGTCAACCCCCCCCTGCCAGAGCAGTGTCACACAAGAACACATCCAGACAGGTCTTGAATATCTCCAGAGAGGCAGACTCCACACCTGCCCTGGGCAGCCTGTTCCAGTGTTCTGTCACCATCACAGTGAAACATTTTCCCTCATGTTTACATGGAAAAGCCAGGCAGGAAAAAAATGACAGGAAGGGAAGCATAGGAGACTGAAAATGAGCTTTCAAGAAAGACAGACAACTGTGCACAAGAAAGAGAGGATATGAGAGCTAGGAAGATAACAATGAGATGGAACCAGCAGTGTAACGCCCTCTGGCACTTATCTGTGTAAATAGGCTGCTTTGGTCCATCACACACTCTGCCTTGGCAACCAGCAGCTGGTGCAAGATCATGACAGACACCTGAAAACAGCAGCAGTGAATCCTTGAGAGAAACACAGTTCAAAAGGTTAGAGAGGGAAATGGTTTTTGTTCTCCTCAGTTTTGATCCCTGTGTGTTTCCCATCTAGGCAGTTTTTCTCTTCTTTCCTATTGCATTGCTTCCCCAGAGTTTTTTTCCATTTTTTGTTGGGGAGAAAGTTTTTAACATGCCGTTAAAAGAACACTGGAAACAAAAAGTTCAAGTCACAGATCCTAGCCTGGGTGACTCCTGATGGCATGGAGAACGGCTGAGCTGCAGTTGGTGGTATCCCTTCAAGACTGGAAACTGTAAAACAGGTCAGTTGAGCTCTCCAGAGAGGCAATAGAGTTCTCCTTCTGCCATAGTTATGGACTTCTCATTATTGTGGTTTTCTAGCTATCATCTTACACCTGGAAAGCATTAACAGAGGATTCAGTTCTTTGTAGAATTCATTCAGATGCATTTGCATTTGTTTGTTGAAGTAAGTTATCAGTTGCATTTGATGTAGGGCTTATGGTAATTATAGTTCCTTTCTCCTGAGACAAATCCATGTGGTTTTTTTCTTGTGATTTTTTTTTTTCTGCCATAGCATTTCCTTTCTGATATATTTACTTTGTAGTTTTAAGTCCTTTTGAGCAAAGAGATATTTGTTTTTGTTTCTTCTTGAATTGCCATAATTACACTCTTTCCTGACCAGTATGTTTGTAGGCATTCAGAACATTCCAACATTTGGACTTGGAGGTGCTTGCTAAGTGCATCATATTCATACTGTGTGCTGGATATCATCTTTGGTGAGCTCCTACTTAAACAGTTGCTTTGGGATATCAAATGTATTCCATCTTCTTCTCAACAGAGAGGAAAAAATGAGTTGGAAAGACCATCAGCAATAAGGAAGGTGTTGCTGTAGTTACAAAAGGCATCCCACTGGTGAAGGAGAGGTTGCCTCAAGTCAGTGCTGTGATGCACAGCAAGGAGGCATGTTTCTGCTCCTTCAGAAAAGAGCAGTATGTGTCCCTCACTAGTGTATATGTGTTAGTCAGCTGGTGACCTGGCTGAGCTCCTGCTTGGCAAATCTGTCTCTTTTATGCATTGATGTATGGGCTAATGTAGTATCCAGCCTTCACAAAATAATAACCAGACCTACAGGATAAGGAATTTTCTTTTTCTCACAAGTGAATAATATCCTTGATGCCTCCATGCCTTAGGCTTAATGCAAACATGAGGAAGCAATTATGAGAAAGACGGCTTCCTCCCCAGCTTCCTTCGTGATTCATTTGCCTCCCATGCCTGTGTGCACTGCTTGAGTTGTCTCCTGTTGCAGGTGTCCAGAACCTTCAGGAATTATCATAGAATCAGTTAGGTTGGAAGAGACCTCCAAGCACATTCAGTCCAACCTGTCACAGGCCTATCCAATCAACTAGACCATGGCACTAAGTGCCTCATCCAGGCTTTTCTTGAACACCTCCCTGGGCAGCCCATTCCAATTGCAAATCACTCTCTCTGTGAAGACCTTCCTCCTAACATCCAGCCTATACCTCCCCTAGCACAACTTGAGACTGTGTCCCCTTGTTCTGTTGCTGGTTGCCTGGGGGAAGAGACCAACCCCACCTGGCTACAACCTCCCTTCAGGTAGGTGTAGACAGCTGGACGAGGGGATTGAGTCCATAATCAGTAAGTTTGCAGATGACACCAAGCTAGGTGCATGTGTCAATCTATTGGAGGGTAGGAGAATCCTGCAGAGAGACCTTGACAGGGAATGGGTGGGCAGAGGCCAATGGGATGAGATTTAACAAGGCCAAGGGCAGGGTTCTACACTTTGGCCACAACAACCCCAAGCAGTGCTACAGGCTGGGGACAGAGTGGCTGGGAGAGCAGCCAGGCAGAAAGGGACCTGGGGACACGGATAGATAGTAGCTGAACGTGAGCCAGCAGTGTGCCCAGGTGGCCACGAGAGCCAGTGGCATCCTGGCCTGCATCAGGAACAGTGTGGCCAGTAGGTCAAGAGAGGTTATTCTTGCCCTGTACTCAGCACTGGTCAGGCCACACCTTGAGTGCTGTGTCCAGTTCTGGGCCCCTCAATTCAAGAGAGATGTTGAGATACTGGAATGTGTCCAGAGAAGGGCAACAAAGCTGGTGAGGGGCCTGGAACACAGGCCTGTGAGGAGAGGCTGAGGGAGTGTTTAGCCTGGAGAAGAGGAGGCTCAGGGGGGACCTCATTGCTGTCTACAGCTACCTGAAGGGAGGTTGTAGCCAGGTGGTGGTGGAGGAGGTATTCAGTCTGGGCATTGTACCTGCTGCAAACTCCCTGTGGGAGGAGTCCTTTCCTAGTTGACTAGATAAGGAATAACTATGTTCCTGAACACAAGTACCACTATGTCTGTCTTAGGCACCTAACACAAGTGGTTGCCTGTCTGAGGCACAGCATCCTGTGGATTGCTGCACTGCACCACTGCAAACTCAGTAGAGGGGTGTTGGGATGAAATGATCTTCTGATCCACAAAACCTAAAAGAAATTCTTTCACAGAATACAAGGCAAAATGTGTGGTTGTGTCTGCTGCAGGCTTTAGGCAAGAGAGTCATTTATCAGGGAGGAAGCTGTATCATCCTTCTTGTTAATGTGTTACACATGCATTTTTACTCAAGTGCCTGCCAATATCCATTGTACTTTATGGCTGACAGTAGTGGAAACTGCCCCCTGTGCTATTATTTTTGCCAAGGCTTAGGAGCATCGTTTTTAGGGAAATGTATCCTTGCAAGTACCTGACTGGGGTGTCCAATGCAGTGCTGACAGGTAAGACATCACCTGTGCCAGACACTGTGAGAAATGGTAGAGCACAGGATCAGGTGGCAGTGTATCACGTGGGGCAGAGAGGGCTCTTCTCAACCCATTTCTTTCTGACATCTGTGACTGCACATCTGAATAAGTGAGATTTTGTCCACGTGCCACTGCACCTGTGTGCAGTTGTTCTCTCTGCCCCTCCCTGACTTGCTGCCATGGGGGGCTGGCAAGTGCCGTCTCAGGTGCTACAAGTCTGTTTGCTGGTGCAAAAAATATCATACAGAGATCAGTGGTTTCTAAGACTCAAATCTGACTGGAAAGTGGCTGGTTTCTCTGAGCTCTCTCTAAAAGCAGTGGAGAGAGGAGCAGTTCTCCCAGAGAGCAGACAGCAACACATGGCACTTGGCTGCTGCTTTGAATTGGTTGCAGAAAGTGAAGCAGGGTGGAAAATAAGCTCTCCTAGGCCAAGGTGATAATGTAGTCCTATTAGAAGGGAGCTGGTATGGATCAAATCCAAGCCTTACCTTCAGTTGCCTCACCTCCCGTTTTTATTTAGGTTGGATTAAGGCCTTGGTGTGACAGAACATGCCACATACACCTTCTCTCTGGAGGAGCTAGAAAGAAAGAGTGGGGCTGAGCAACCAGGGAGAGGATGGGAAATGGGACCATATATTTCTTCATCAGCCCACAGCTAATCAGGTAACAGATCAGCTTGAAGCTTCAGTCCATCTGTGCCCTGAGTCCCATGACCAGTCACATTGGCAATTGCTTTCTTAGCCCCCACCACATCCTTGCCTTTTCTGTCCTTTCACGCTGGCAGCACTGTGGTTGCAGTGAGAGCTGATATTAAAGGATAATCTTTTTTACCTTATTAATTTTTAGTGAGATCAACACCCTGAGCAGGCATAACACATGTTAGTGCAGATGTGCTGCTCCAGATCCAGCTTAGGTCAGCTTAAGTTGCACCTCTACAGTATGCAGAGGGCAGAGTGAGATGGAACTTGTCATTTAACAGTGAGCACAGAGATGGGTAATAAGGTTCCCCACTCTCATAACACCAAATTTGCTATAATATTTCCACTAATTCTGCTTTTGATAGTACCTGCAGCAGAGAGGATGGCTGCTGTGCTTCTGTTCTGCTCGGTTTCCTTTTTCCTCAAGTAATTGCTTAGGTCTTGCTTTGCTTTCAGAACACAAAGGTGTACTCATCTTTCCCCTCCATTGCTTTGTCTGAATCTCAGCACTTGGCTTTGCCTTCCTGCTGTTGTCTGAGGTCAGCTGGATTTTAGACAGTGATAAGTGACCCACAGCAGAGAAAAGATGACTAAATGCAGTCCTGTTAAACTGAGGGAGTTTTGGTTTTATTCTCTCCTAGACAGCTTCATCTTGAGATAATACTCTTTCATTTTAAAGTGCTGACAAAAAAACCCCACAACCCAACAACAACCTCCCAAAAAAACCGAAACCCAAAGATTTTGCATTAAGGTAGGAAGTTTACAAGTTTTTTATAGCAGTCCAACTTCATACTGAAATGCCCTTCCCTCACTACAGAACACCAAGCAAACCACTTCTTTCTATTTAGTTTGTTTTGTTTTGGGGGGAATGTTGTTTTGTTGTTGTTGGAGTGTTGTTTGGTTTGAAATTTTTGTTGTTGTGGAGTTTGTTGCTGTTGTTGGTTATTTAAAAACCAAACCGAAAGCAAACATATGTGGAATACAGAGGGAGCATATGCCAGGTAAGGAAAACATCTTGCTAGAGAGGAGCGTTTTGTGAATCAGTGTGTTTTGCATGTCTGTGCAGTGCCTTTGTGAGAAGGCAATGGAAGGATTTCCTTTTGCCCCCAAGCACTCCAGCTTCTTGCTATCACTCCCTCCCTCCTTCCCTGCATTCGGAGAGTGTCAACAGAGGCTCTTGAATGACGACCAAAAAAGTGTCAGATGTCCATCTAGAGCAGGGGGAATACAAGGAAGGCATCAAACCCCTCATTTCCGAAAGGAGGCCTGAAACTGATACCAAGGTAGTTTTGGATTCATTTGCTTGGAAGCAGAGTCCTGAAGTCACACAGAGAGAAGTTCAGAGGAAGGGTATAAGTGATGGTGAATCTAGCCCACAGCACAGGCAAGATATTTTTGGCGTTGTACAAGCAGCAGCCGCCAGACAGTGTGTTCTCTTGCATAGCTAAGTTGTGAACGAGTGCAGGTTTCTAATAAGACTAAGTGTCTGAGGTGTGCCACAGCACTTGAGGTGATGTAGTACCTGCTGAGTGACAGCACAAGGAGCAAGGACAGCACCATTTCTTATTATATTTTGGTGAATAAATGCATTAAACTGGAGGTGCAAATTGGAAGAAGTCTGAGACTCGTGAGAATGCTGTCAAGTTTGTCAGGTATCCCCCTGACAGATGCAGCCTCTGCAAGGTTGCTGCTTCTCTTGGATCTGCTGTTGAAATGTCACTGAGTGAAAGCTTTTCTTTCTTCTCTTAATCTTTTTCTCATAAAGTTCTTTTTGCTTGCAGGTTAAAGTTACATTTCTGTTTAAATCATACCGACTAATAACTTAAAATAATAAAAGAAAAATTTCCCTCCTGCAGAAAATGGAAATGTTTTAGACTTTTGTTTACATTTTTATTATACTATTTTCAATAAATGAAAAGGCTGAAATTTTGCAGAGGATAGAAGCTTAAATTAAAATCATTGGGTGCTTTAGAAGTGGAATGTGTTTGTTCTCCTGTGTTGATCAGGAATGGTTAAAGGCTTTTCCTGATTTTTTGGGGATTTTTTCTATCTTTGTCTTTTTTAATTGCTGCTCTGCCTACACTCTCCATGCATTCTCATGGGTTGGGATATGCTTTGAAAGCATCTTTCCTTTTCTTCCACAAACCTGGTGGACGTGCAGCACTGGCAATGGTACTGTCAGGAGTGAGCCTCATGCAGGCATTGCTCATGAGGAAGCCAGCTGTTGAACTCAGCTCTCTCCAGGCATTCCCAAGCTGAGCTGAGTAGCACCCTTGATAGGTGGCAATGAGAAGGTTTTTTGGGAGGAAGGATTGTTTTTTCAGAATTTTAAGTATCCTACCCTGAAATTGGAATCTGGTACATTTCTGTCAAAATGCATTTTTACATCTAGCATTAATGATGATGCAAGAAGCAAATAAGTATTCAGAAGAGTTGAACTGTTGCAGATGTGCTTCTCATTCAAGGGCTGTGAGATAAATCTCCAGCCTTCATCTCCTCACACTGCTTTGCGTTGGAGACTACCCCAATTCAGGGTGGCTTTTCCACCCTCTGAGGAGCTCAAACAGCTTGTTTGGCTCAAATGTGAACTGTCTGTAGGTCTGCTGGAAAACTTTTTCCTAGCAAACTGGCTTACAACCAGGTTTTTCTGTTTGAGCTACTGGCTTTTCTGATCTGAATCTCCTGTGAGAGTGCTGTGTACCTGTCTGGTTCGAGGGCTCACCCTATGAAGAGTGGAAGAAGCTTGCGTAGCTTGGTGGGAGAAGGAAGCTGAGCACAGCAGCCTGACTGAATACCATGCACAGTGGTCTCCCAGACCAGGGAAGACTTTTGCCAGCACCTGTCTCTCATGCAGTTTTGTAAATATTCCTTTAGGGGGAAAAAATGTCTAGTTGGAACTTCTCAGTAGATGTTGGGTTTATTTGCAAGTAGTTTCAAGAATGGTTGACACAGTTTTGGGCAGGGTTGTTTTTTCCCCTAAGCAAATTTACTGTTTGGATGTAGGGAGAAGATGCTTCTGGTGAGGTTAGCTGGGCTCATCTGCAGCAGCATCTGGATATACAGTTTTGCTACATTTCCTGACCAGCCTTCCTTCATGCATGGAGGTCAATTGTCTTCTCATGAGTCAAAACGAGTGCTGATTTAGGATGAAACTGGATTTTACAGACAGGGAAAGAAGCATTACCTGAAGCAGCATGTCAGAAAGACTTGACTTGAAAGATGCTTAAATACTGAGCACACACTGTCTTGTTCTCTGTTCTAGATAAGAAGTTCTAGTTCATTGTTTTCCTCCTATCAGCAGTTTGTTCCTGCAATGTACATAAACCCAAATTATATCCAAAACCCTTCTCAGTATCTTCTGGATATCTTGCTCTTGTTCTTTATAACCTGAAAATCTGTATAAACAAGTGAAAATGTATCTCTACACTTTATGATAAGAAAACATGGTTTCGAACTTATAACTTGTGTTTGGATCTTGCTACTTGCAGTATGGTATTGTTGAGGAATACAGTGTGGAGTAGAAGCATCATACAGTTTCCAGCTTGGTGCAAAGGTGGAACAAAACATAGAGTAACAGCCTTGTACCTTTACAAACTGTATTTGTGCACATGCTTACAGACAGGTCATGCCACCTGCCTTCACCGTTAATGTTTGATGTATGTTATGCTGCTGCCTACAGTCATTGCTGGGCATGGTGCTTCATTCAGCACTCTCCAAACATGCAGTACACTGGAAGTAGAAGCTGAGTTACAATTGTCCCAAAGAGGGTGCAGCCAGTTGTAAAGTGCTGGTTGCTGGATAGAGAAACTGCCGAGGAAAGCTTTCAGGTAGTACATACTTTGTACGTGATGAGTTTCAGACTTGTCAGCTATCTGTAGTGCATATATGGAGTCAGCTAGGATAGCTTGAACTTCAGTCGAGTGTAGTCTTCATTTCTCTGTGTTTTTTTACATGTCTGGATTATAATAGATTACCACCAAAGTAGCAAAATAGTAGATTAACACTAAGGCAAAAATGTATATCCAGGTAGAGAGGACAGGGCTGATCATTCAGTAAGTACTCTTTTTGTGCTTTGACAGACTGGGTGCAGACAGCAAGCTGCAGCCAAAGTGCATTACAGAAACTAGAAAGATTAAATTCTTTTAAACCAGGTTATCTGTATTTTGTGCCCTTTAAGGTTTGTTGATAGATTCTAAATGGAAAGGGAATAGAATAATTGGAGGCTAAGGACTGCAGGTAACTTAAAGCTGAAGGTCAGCTGGGTTTCAGTTATCCATTATGTGTTGATAAGCTCAAGTAACTCTAATAGCTTTTGACTATACAGTTTTATTTTCCAGGAACCGCTCTGGTTTCTCCTTTTCTCTCTACCTACTGTTGTTTTGTAAGTACTTCTGACCAGAGCTTCAGTAACTTAATTGATGTGATTTGCTTGCCTAGAATATGCTGACATCTCTTGAACCTCTTGCTCCTTTCCTGGAGATGCTTTCTAGTCCATTGGTCACAGCAGCCACTTTCAGGGAGGGGCAAAACATTCTTGTCAGTGCCATGTCCACTGCACCCCTAGGTTCATCTAGGCTGAGTGTGCACCAACCTGCCTCATGACTTTTAGTCCATAGTTAATCCTTTTGTTTCAGCTTTGCCCACTTCTGATGACTGACTCTGGCTCATCTTCATTTAAGGAAAAAAAAAAAGGTCAACATATGGAACTGCAGCACCACTGTAAAACTAGAATCAGGAGCGTTTAGAGTATTCCTGGTGTTCTTTGCTGAGAACAATGCCTCCTTTGGCAAATGGACAGAAGCCTGTGAGATCAGTATCACTTGCTGGCATGTCTGGCTTGTCCTTCTGAGTACCCTTGCTTTTTTCCCCAGTCAGTATCCATGTTTGCTGCATCGACTTTTACCAAAAGACCCTCTAGATTTTTAGTCATGCCTGGAGGATAGCCTTCTGTCTCTGTTCTAATTGAAATTTCCAGAGACTCAAATAAATTTGATAGAACCAGTAAGAATTTTTATAGAGTGCCCTTCCCTCTCCCTCCTTCTTCCCCAAAAGAAAGGGATTAGATGTAGAGAGAGAAAAGGTCAGCACACCCAAATAAATGAACCTCGCTTGATTTGGAAGTTAAAAACAAAGAAAAGTTTAACAATAACTTTAAAAAAAAATCTGAGGTAGGGAAGTTACAAAGGGTATAGGGAAGGGAAAGCAAATACAATATGTGTAAATACAACCCGATTGTGATGGTGATGGTGATGGCTTTGTCTGCCTCGTGGGTGATGGCCATGTGGTGAAACAAAGCGAAACAGGAACAGGATGGTGATGGTGGTAAGCATGGCGGGGGGGGCAGGCAGCACAGGGGCATGGAGCACAGAGAGTGAGAAACAGGAAGCCCCCCTGCTTTTATGGATCTTTAGATAGGAAGGGGAAGTGGGCTAACCATCACCTGGTGGTGTTCAGACCCACCTCTGGGGAGGGGTCAAGACCACCCTGGGTCAGGTTCAAGGTTACTTACCCTGGAGGGTTAACCCTATACATCTTCTTACAGGACAGAGAGCTTTCCTATCACAGGTATCACATCTTTCATGCACACCTCTTTCAGTGAATTACCAAACCACTTTGCCATCCAGCTGTGACAGCTGTTGATGTGCTTCTCACAGCTGGCAGTTTATACACAGAAAAATTAAGTGGCTCGGGTTCAATTTCATTTTAGCCTCAGAAGTGGCATAGGAGCCACTGCTCCCCCTGCACATTGCAAACCTTCTCCTTTACTTACTCCAGCAGTGCTTTTCGTACCAGAGTGTCTACTTCCAGGTGGAGCTAGTCTAAAAACATAGGCAATAAATATGGGGCTTTATGGCTTCTTTGCTTTATTAAAAATAAAAAATCTTGAACTAAGTAATATGTCAAGGATTCCTCCCTTGGCCTTCCAGTGCTCTCAGTGCCACATCTGCTTCCTACAGCTGTTCTTGGTGTCTTTGCTTCCACAGGGCAGTCACAGGAGCCCTGCTAGATACCCTAACCACCCTAATGTCTCTGAGAGAGACGTTTGCAGAGTAGGCTAACCAGTGAACTAGTACAGGAAGATAATGCAGATAGTGGGTTCTGCAAATCACCATCTTTAAATGCTGCTACTTTTGATATTTCATCTCTAACAGATTGAAGATTATTTCCAGAGGAGCTGCAAATATGCAAATTATTTTAGCCCAAAGTTCACTTATCAGCAGATGCTATTCTTCATCTTACCCTTGAGTAATTTCCCTACAAACAATCTCAAAGTGGATACTTTTTTCCTATTCCCATTAGGGGGGCTTTTTTCTCCTCCTACTGTAGCAACTGAGGATACATTTAATTAAATATGGTCCAAGATCCAATTTATGCTTCCCCATAGCAGAAAGATGGAACAAAGAATTTGCTCTCTAACACTATAGTAGTTGTTTTTTCACAGCTGCTGTTGGTGGAATTTGTGGCTTTGAGTAATTGAGTTCAGACTTGTCAGAATTTTTTCCTTTGAGGTAGGCATTGTGTTTTCTCACTTAGAAATTACATCTCTTACCAGATCAGAGCAGTATACAGACATGTATATGAAGCTTGGCAGAATTTATATCCTCTCATTAATGCAGTGGCATTAAAGTACTTGCCTGTTACAGCTATTTCTGTGGTAGTTCTAATCAGCCAACATAACGATTAGAATCTTCCCCTTTTTTTGGATTCTCACAGACAGAATCACAGAAGCATTCAGATTGGAAAAGACCCTCAGATCACCAAATCTAGTTGATATCCCTATGCTACAAGGTTCACCCTAAACCATTCCCCTCAAATACCACATCCAAATGACTTCTAAACCTATCAGAAGGCAAATAGTCACGCACTGAGACTTTCCTCTCACACTCAGGCCATGTCTCTGCTAAAAAAATGATGCAGATCAAGATCTGTCTGGTCTGACAGAGACATTTACCAGCAAGACCTGCATTTGCACAGATAAACCTTGACAAGGACTACAAAGCATGGTGATACAATTCAAAGATTTATTGAATGGTAGGCAACCATCCCTCCCTCAGCACTGAAAGAACAGGCAAGGAAGAAGCTCCAGTCCTCCACTGCTGTGGAGGCACTTGACTGGTACAAGGCAGTGAGGACAGTTCTTGGTCCCTGCTACCCTCCCTGAGCCCAGCACATCTGGTGCCAGCAAGAAGGGTGCTTATGGGCAGAAGCTCATACTGTGCCCAGATGTTTGGCAGCAGCTAAGGCAGACAGGCTCATTGTCTTTACCACACTTTGGCTAGAGTAGGCGAGGCATTATGCAACTACAGGGATGTATTCAGGTGAGTAGTTAACATGGGATGTGAACATAACATTTTAAAACTGGTGTGGAAGATGTCCCAGTGACATAGCTTGTTTGTGTCAGCGATGAAAAGGAGCACCGTAGATCTGTAGAAAAATACAGAAGTGCTCAATGTATTAAGTTTACAGTTTTAGGAGTTTGCTGTGCCAAACTTAAATGAGAAGTAGGGAAAGTATTTTGTACCATGTTAGGTTGGGCTGAAGAGGAATGTGACTGAAATCCTGGCATACAGCACAAATTGTGATTTTGTCTTTAAGCAGTCTGTGACTTCACCTTGGGACTTAAAAAGCTGTGGCTGAAAATCATGGCTGGGTCAAATGTGTGCTCTTGTTTGTGGCATGCAGCAGGGTCTGTGTCATACTAAAAGTGTTTTACTGACCTCTTAAAGATGTGCCATGCCTGAAGAGTCATTTTCACAGGATGTAGGGAGGACATTTTCTCTACTTATTAATTCCTGAGTTTTATTGCAGTGATAGTCATCAACATACAGGAGAGGCCATATCTGATTGATGAGCAGTTTTTATGGCTTTCTCACTTGTCCTGCTGCTAAGGAGCTCCTGCCTTGAACTGCTACCAGCACAACTCTTGACTTAGCTGTGTCACCTACTCAGGGCTCAGAATATTTTTTTTGGCAAGGAAAGACACATCTCTCAACATTTCATTTCTAGAAAAAGCCTTCAGACGTTTTCACTTGTCAGTTGTCCACCTGAGATATTAAGGACGACAGATCTTTATTGTGGCAGAACAACAAAGCTGGTGAGGGGCCTGGAACACAAGCCCTATGAGGAGAGGCTGAGGGAGCTGGGGTTGTTTAGTCTGGAAAAGAGGAGGCTCAGGGGTGACCTCATTGCTGTCTACATCTACCTGAAGGGAGGTTGAAGCCAGGTGGGAGATTGGTCTTTTCTCTCAGGCAACCAGCAATAGAACAAGAGGATGCAGTCTCAAGTTGTGCTAGTGGAGGTCTAGGCTGGATGTTAGGAGGAAGTTTTTCCCAGAGAGAGTGATTGGCATTGGAATGGGCTGCCCAGGGAGGTGGTGAAGTCGCTGTCCCTGGAGGTGTTCAGTAAAAGCCTGGATGAGGCACTTAGTGCCATGGTTTAGCTGACTGGCTAGGGCTGGGTGCTAGGTTGGACCGGATGATCTTGGAGGTCTCTTCCAAGCTGGTTGATTCTATGGTTCTATGATTAAGAGAATGAAATAGTGCTCACATCCATGTGATAGGGAAGCTTGTGCTTCTCCAGAGGTAAAGGATTTGTGCTGGCTCTCCTGAGGTCATTTCATGGGAGCATGGGCACACAAGTAATGCAGGGTCTATCACAGAATGGGCACTGCTGCACTGCCCAGATTCAGTTCCATCGTGAGCGTTGTGCTAGCCATGACAAGAACTTAACCTGTCATCGCCCAGCTTACAAGGAAGGAAGCTGCTTACCATCATTCAGGTTTTCACAGTATCACAGTATCACAGTATCACCAAGGTTGGAAGAGACCTCACAGATCATCAAGTCCAACCCTTTACCACAGTGCCCAAAGCTAGACCATGGCACCAAGTGCCACATCCAACCTTGCCTTGAACTGCCCCAGGGACGACGACTCCACCACCTCCCCGGGCAGCCCATTCCAGTGTCCAATGACTCTCTCAGTGAAGAACTTTCTCCTCACCTCCAGCCGAAATTTCCCCTGGCGCAGCCTGAGGCTGTGTCCTCTCATTCTGGTGCTGGCCACCTGAGAGAAGAGAGCAACCTCCTCCTGGCCACAACCACCCCTCAGGTAGTTGTAGACAGCAATAAGGTCACCCCTGAGCCTCCTCTTCTCCAGGCTAAACAACCCCAGCTCCCTCAGCCTCTCCTGAACTGATATTTTTTTTCTCTGCTGTATACTTACCTTTATACTGTGTTCTGCACTCTGAAGACACTTTGGAAGAACCTTTTGAAAGCAGGTGCTGTAGCTAACAAGTATTTTGTGCTTAATGCACAGACTCCAAAGTGAGGACATGTACTTCTTAACCTCAGCTAGGGCAGAATGATGTGAAATGTTTGTTGACTATATTACATCTTTCAAGAAAATTCTTGGGGTTTGGGGAAATGAGAAGCAGAAAAAGCATCTAAAATTAGAGTTCTGAAGGAGCAAAGTATCTGGGAACTCGCTTTTACCACAGATCTTATTTTCTAACTGGCACTTGGATATTACTGTGATAATCATAGCACTTAGGGAAGTCTGAAATCTGGTTTAGATATTTTCTATCATCTAAATTTAATTAGAGGAGTCATGACTTAATAAAAATAGGAGTGAAAAAAGTGGACCTAAATCTGCCATGTTGAGATCGTTGAGCAGTGTGAGGCAGGACTCAGGATTCCCTAGTGCTTCTGCAGCTCTTACACGCTCAGAATGCTGTCTCCAATGAGCAAATTATGAAGGAAATACAGCATCTTCCATTTGCCTGAGAGTTTCCTCCTTTTTGCTGCTACTTACAAGGGAAATTGTGAAAATCAATGTAGCAGTGACCAAATAGTTGCATGTGAAAAACAAGGTTTTTGCATCTAGTTCTGGGCTCCCCAGTTCAAGAGGGACAGGGATCTGCTGGATAGAGTCCAGTGGAGGGCTACAAGGATGGTGAAGGGACTGGAGTACTGCTTTATGAGCAAAGGCAGAGAACCCTGGGGCTGTTTAGTCTGGAGAGGAGAAGGCTGAGAGGAGATCTAATAAATGTATATAAATAGATGGGGGCTGGGTGTCAGGAAGCAAGGGACAGGCTCTGCTAACTTGTGCCCTGTGATAGCACAAGGGGCAATGGATGTAAACTGCAGCACAGGAAGTTCCACTTCAACGTGCGGAAGAACTTCTTTACTACAAGGGTGACAGAGCACTGGCCCAGGCTCCCCAGAGAGGTTGTGGAGTCTCCTTCCCTGAAGACTTTCATGCCCTGTCTGGATGTGTTCCTGCATGAGCTGCACTAGATTCTGTGGTCCTGCTCTGCCACAGAGGTTGGACTAAAAGATCTGCAGAGGTCCCTTTCAGCCCCTAACATTCTGTGATCCTGTAAGAGAGAATTTCTATAAAAAGGAGGGTTTGGGGGCGGAAGTTCCAGGTGACCCGAAATAAAAGTACAACAGCTAAGTGTTATACATCTGGAAAGGTAAAACTCGACAGCAGTTTGTCCATGAAGAGAAATGGCTGCCACCCAAAACCAATACCTTGTAGGTTGGTTTAATTTGCAGAACAGATGCAGCATTTGGGGAGCAGTAAATCCACCTGACCTGTCCAGCAGTTGTGTGTTCACATCAGAAGGCTTTTCTGCTGATCCCCAAAGATCATCCCATTTGTATGTATCCTGTTGAATTTTTTCATACAGTCCTGATCTTGTGGTAGTTGCATGTGCCAAGTTCTGCTGCTCCCTTCCCCAGCCTGGCCACTTCCACCCTGTCCACCTGCATGCTGCCATCAGTGCACAGTGGGCAGCTCTCCAGAGTTCATGCATGCTTCTCTGCTGTGTAAACAGCTACTGGGAAGTTATTTTGATTATAGCTACTTACTTTTGGGAAGGTTTCTGAAGAGACTGAAGCTGATCTGTAATGACACTGATATGAGTGGTCTGAGCTACATCTGCCCTTTTTTTCCCTGCTCTGACAATATTCATGGAGTGTAATTGACAAGAAAGACTTTTTTTTCCTCTATGGGTTAGTCCTCTCTGTAGAAATTCTGGTAATGAGATGTGGTGACCTGGGAAAGTTCTGTATCCTGGATGTAAGAGGGTAGAAGATTGACTGCTTTGATAGCAGTATGTCTGTTGGATAAGCATAAGCTTCTTGTAAGTTTAAGGGAAGATACTAATCCCAGCATGAGTTAAGTTAATGACAGAGCTCAATTTCAGGGAGGCAAAAATTCAGCTTCCAAGCCTTGATCTTTTGCTAAAATGAATTTTCTGGGAGATGAGAGATTGATCATTGCTAAAACTGCTTTTATTACTGTAGAAATGAAGTGACATAGCTGAAATAACATTTTCTTAGGTACTAGTTAAAATGTAGAATTTACAGCTTAAACACAGAGGAGCAAGGGAGCAAGTGTAACAAGAATATAGCACAGAGCATGTACTGGGTGAATTCTGCTGAATGGCTAAAGGTAGGCTGTGTTCTGTAAAGAAAAAGGGTAATTTATGCAGGGAAAATAACCAGAAGGAAGGATACATTTAATCTACCAGTGAGAGCAATCACAGCAGTCTATAATAGCTAAGTTAAATAAGAGACTTATATAAATCTATGGCCATGAAGGGGTATGATTTGCTGAGGGTTTTTTCTCTTGTAGTGGTTGTATCAATCCAGCATTCCAGACGCTGTGCCAAAGAATTACTAAAAAAAATAGCCATGAGTCATTTTTCTGTTCTGGCAGATGCCTCATTGATGAGAAGAGAAGAAAGATTTGGACATACCAAGTTGCCTTTTAATTTTCTCATGTGCCCAAAATTTTAAGTCTGCAAGGAGAGACTCGTGGTATCTTTAACAAGCATAAAATCCCTATCATGGTCGAAGCCCTTCAGAATAAGTTGTCACATAGATCTTGACAGTTTGTGTGGCCTAAATGGGTTTTTAGCACCTGCTGCATGATCGCCTGTCTGCTTGGCAGACAAGGATGTGCAGACTCCTTGACACTCTCTCTCTTTCTCTATCTCTCTGTCTGTCTTTTTTCTTTCCTCTCTCAGGCTACAGGCCTTTGCCACAAACTCCACGGTTGGGTTACTTTCTGCTTTGTTTTGTGCTTCTTAAATGTGCTTTGAGGCTTATTCGATGTGGATTCTGTGTTGTTCTTTTTTTTTTGGTGTGTTCGTGGTTTGCAGAGCCTATTTGCTAGTCATGAGTTGGGGCAGTTGGGTTGCAGGGGAGCATCTGCTCCTGCAGCAGGAGGTGAGAGCTGGATCATACTGGCCAAAGACTTTGCATCAGAAGAGGCATCTTGTGCTTTGCACTCTCTTGTTCTCGAGATGAACTGCAATTTTACTGTTGAGCAAAACAAAGTTCCCTCTCTGAGGGATGGAAATTTTTGCACTCAGAGTCCCAGCTCCTGTGACCAGGACAAAGTATGCCATGCTCAAGATTTGGTACGGCGTAGTTGCCAGTGCTTAGTTATGTGTGCAAAGGGGCAGTCGCTGCACTCAAAATGTGGTGCAGACAGACTGCCTGTTTAAATCCACGGTCAGCTGGCAGGAGCTCTGTGGCAAGAAGTGTGCTGCCAAGTCGTGAGCTGGCACACTGCCTTCCATTCAGGTTTGGACTGTAGGCAGCCAAGTGACGAGCAGCTGTGGCTGTGAATAGCAGGAGGGCATTCGTCCAAGAACAACAAGAAGAAAAGCTTCTTCAGCTACGTATGGAGGTTTTCTTGGCTCCTAACAGACATGTCTTCCCATTTCAAGGGGAACTAGAAGGTGCCCTAATACAGCCACCCTTTTTGAATCCTGTCCACTGGGATCCCTCAGTTGTGCAGTTCTGGTTGGGAGCGTGTTGTTCCGCAGTCTGTGACTGCAATAGTCGGGAGTGTGTTTGCTCGGATGTGCAGAATGAAGTTTGCAGCTGCAAGGAGAGAATCTGTTCTTTCTCTCTTCTCTTTGTTTCAGCACAACTGAAGTGACCTGTAAACAATTGTCTTCATCCTTCAAACGCCTTCTGCATCAGCAAGAAAGCTAATGGCTGCACAAAGATGTTTTTTATCTTGAAGCATGCCAAAGTGCTTGAATGAATGAGTTTTATAGTTTTTAAAAGGGTTGACAGATGTCAACAAGGGCTTCAGATTCTTGACCCTTTATACAACTTAGCAGCTACCAGACTTGATTCTCACTCACCATCCATTTCAACAGGCCTAGAGACATGTTCTTTGGGAGGCAACTTCAACTACATCCCCAAAAAAATAAACCCAGAATCTCCAAAATGAATTCTCTGGGAAATGGCAAGAAGCCAAACAGTAAATTTAGAGGTGAGGTGTGCATTGCAGAGGTTTCACTTAAGCATAAATATGCATAAAGCCGTATGCTGAGTGTCCTGAGTGAAATCAGCAGGGGAAAAGAACGAAGTCTACACAAGTTCTGCCTTCCAAAGCTCAAGAACATGCAGCCATACTTCTTACTTGCCCATTGAACACAGGAAAGTGCTTTCCACTAGTCTGTCATAGAAAGTTAATGTTGTGGGACAGTCTCATGATCTATTTAAAAGCATTTCTGCAGCAGCCTGCAAGATCCTTCCCCCAGCATCTCTCATCAGCTCTCAGGCTGGTGGAATTTCCTGGCTTTTGAAGTGGAATTTCCTACTTGTGGTCCAGGAAAACGGCAGCAAGGACCTGGAAGAGAACATGAACCAGAGGCCCTGCTGACTGCAGAGCTTCCCTCACCGTTTGTCATAGAAACACAGAAATAGCTTTCTAGTCATGTCTCTGAGACACAAAAGCTTGTCCAGCACTAGTGCTTTTAGGCTGTGTATCTCAGAGAGGACTATAAGCAGCTCAGCCAAAGCACCCACCACAGGGCTGATACCTCTCTCATCGTTTTTAACATTTTGTCTGTTGAGAGTCAGGATAATGTCCCTGGGATGTGTGGAAGAACTGATCCTAGAGGTGGCACAGCATTGAGGGCTACTGACTGTGCCTCGGGGCACCTCCAGCCCCCTCTCAGCGATACCTGCAGCAGTTTCTCTGCTGGCAGCAGCCTTAGTGGGCTGGAGCTAAGCACTTTCCTGAAATAAAATCTGAGCTGCAGGTGCTGGCCAGCTGTGTTCAGCTGTACCATCTTGACAGAGGAGCCAAAAGCAAGCCCTTACAAAGGCAGAAGGCTGGGATAAACTCTGCAGCACCCAAGCTTCTAGCAGTAGGCTCAGATACCAGCCATTCTTATGCTAAATACTCAGGTAGACTTCAAGAAGGAACTGCAAAATGCTCCACTATCTGGTTAATTACAAGCACATTTCAGTCACCACATTATATTTAGGAAGAATTTAAGGTCTGAATCTTTTCCTCTGAAGTATGATCTGGGTATCATGAATGTGAGAATGAGGGACATGTGTGTCAATAGTTAACTGAGGGTGAAAAAAATGACCAAGCTGTAATAGTTTGGGAATACAAAGACTAAGACCCTATGTATTGTCCTTAGGGCACTTGATGAGATGTTTCTGAGTGTTTCAAAGCTAATGTAAAACGTTACATTTGTTGTGAAGGAGATAAAGGTGGGAGGTGATGCAGCTTTGTCCGAGGTTACCCAGTCAGATAAAACCTGCAGGTGCAGCTTCTGAGAGCCTGTTTGTACTCTCAGATGGTTTTGACAAGCAGCTTACTTTTGCAGTCATTCCCAGTATGGGACCCCGAGAGAGTTTGTATTCTCATCCAGTAACACTGCTGGACTCATGTGCCTGCACAGTCTGTGAACTGTAATCGTGGCTTCAACGTAGCTCCTTGCTGGAGCTGGTCTGAGGCTGAGGCGGGAGGCGGGAGGCTTGCAGTGCAGCAGAGGGTGACCAGGGAGAAGCGTCTGGCTCTGCAGCTCCTTCCAGAGCTTTCTGCCAACAGCAGACCTCATGCCAAGGCTGCTCTGCAAGCACACAAGTTAGTTCTGCTTAGATGGAGTTGAGGGTGGCAGACTCTGCTCTGGCGAGGCCACACCTCTGGTACTGCGCTCAGTTCTGGGCGCCTCAGTACAAGAGGGATGTGGAGGGGCTGGACTGAGTATGGAGGAGGGCAACGAAGGTGGGGAAGGGCCTGGAGAATAAATCTTACAAAGAGCAACTGAAGGAGCTGGGCCTGTTTAGTGTGAAAAAGTGGAGGCTGAGGGGAGACCTCCTCACTGTCCACAGCTGCCTGAGAGGACCTCGTGGAGAGGTTGGTGCTGGTCTCTTCTGACAGAACAGGAGGGAAGGCCTCGAGCTGCGGCTGGGTAGGCTTAGGCCGGACTTGGTGAGAAACGCTTTCAGGGAACGAACGCACAGGTTTGGAATGGGATGCCCAGGGAGGGGGTTGGATCACCAACCCTGGGTGTGTTTAGAGTTCATCTGGATGTGGTCCTTGGGGATATGGTTTAGTTGAACTTTGAAGAATAGGGTTATGAGTTGGACTTGGTGATCCTGAAGGTCTTCTCCGGCCTGAATGTTTCTGTGATCGTGTGGCTACAACAGCTCTTGGGTTGACTCGAGTGGGAAACAGCTCACAGCAGGCATCTAATGGTACCACAAAGCATTCATTAGAGTTGCCAGTGAAGGTTCATGGTGGTCCAGAAGGTGTCCAAGGGCTGACCAGACTAGGCACATCCTGGTGTGGCACAGCAGGAGCGCTGCAGCATCATGGAGCAGAGATGTGGGGGTTGTGGGGGAGTGCTGCAGCAGGGTGTCAGTCTGCATGCAAAGTGTGGGCCTGGTAGTGGATTAGTTAATACTGTGTTTTTATTGAATGTCCAGCTTCTGAGGTCAGGAGGGGGTCTCTCACAGCTTTCTGGGACATGGGATGGAACCTTGTGCTTTGGTGTATGTGGAAGTGAAGGTGACAAGTTTTGTTCTTTGCTGCTAAGTGGACAGAGTCACTGTTGTGTGTTATGTTGCAGTAGAGCTCACCATGGGTGCCTTCAGGTGGAGCACAAGTCTGTAACTGGCTACACATATGTCCTCCAGGGTAGTATGCTGCATTACTGCAGTGCTGTATAAGTCATTATTTAAATACTGTGCTGTGTGCAAAGAGGTAACTGTGACAAGTTATTTCTGCTTGTGATTTGGATTATGTCAGTACTTCAACTTCATCCACTCTCAGTTCTCAAAACGGCTGTAATCTTGACTACCTTTTTCTCATAGGGCACTAATATAGCTCCTGTCAGAAGAAAATAAAGATTTGTGAAAGTTTAGAGACACATCTTGAAGGCTGCTGCAAAAAAAAAACCCTGAATTTTATACTTGCTGCAGTAGTTCTAGAGGATGCTGTCAATGAGGGCACAGTTGAAATAGCTTTTAACATTAAAATCTTCAGAAAGAAAACTTCACCCAGGTTATTGATTTTAATTATAGTCAGATTTGCTGCTTCCTTAATTTGATTTTGTGTGCAAATATTGAAGAAAGGGTAGGGTTTTTTTCAGGCTGTTCAAACTGGATGGGAATCCTTTTGAGCCAGCCTTTGGCCAGTGAGTAGGACTCAAAGCTGCTCTCCAGAAAAGGATAAGGTGTTTGTCCAGAGTTTGTTCCTGGCACAAAATAGCCTGGCAATCATTTGGCATCTGCCACCTTGCAGAACAGAATAGGTCAATGTCATTGTCCATTACAGCTGATATCAGTTTGACATTGAATTTTAATATGCCAGCAAAATAAAGCAATGTCAGTTATCCTTCTGCTGCCTGCTGCACCTGCCTCCATATGTATGGAGTATGTGCTCTACTAGTTTTTAACTTGTCATATTGGTTATTTATTACTTTGGGTGCAGTGCAACAATTTTTGGTGCCCCTCTTTGCAGCCCTAGGGAAATCACATGTGTGGATTGGTTAAAGAGGATAGCGTTGCCCTGGTGCTTTTTTCCATAGCAGTAGGTAACATGTAGCCTACATTAGTTAATAATACTTGGATGCTTGTGGTTTTGTGATGCACAGTCACTTAGGCTGGCTGGGTATTATGTCAGGGTTAGTTGGGGGTTTGTTAATTTGTTGTGGATTTGCTTTTTTTTTAATCCACAGCTTTCTCGTATCAGAAAGGGAAAATCACATCTACTGATCTAATTTCTGTCTCCTCAGCCTGCTGGTATGGTGCTTAGGGGCATGGTTTAGTGTTGGTCTTTCAGTGCTGCACCAAGGGTTGGATTGGGTGATCTTGGAGGTCTCTTCCAACAGGCTGGATTCAGTGATTCTGTTACTCTGTGATTACATACTTCATTAGTAAAAGAATTAAAAAGTGCTGGAGCAGAAGCACATGAAGGACTGGAAGGAGAACTGCTTTGCTGAAGTCTCTTCTGGACAGACTGGTGAGCTGGCCCAGGTAGACTATACATCTCCCTTTTTTCATTTCCAGTAGGAGGCCAGAGGCTCAGCTCTTTGGAGCTGGCCTGTTCTTTCAAATAGCCAGAAATTGTGGAACTTCCTCCAGAAAGCCACAGTTCCTCCTGTATCCCTGACTTATCACCTGTCTCAGAGTTTGGGTATCTCCAGCTTTCAGAGGTTATGTTCCAAATTTGTTTTCTCAGATACAAGTTTGAAGGAAGCCGCTACTGTCCACTGGAATTTGGGACAGCATCACAAACCTCATGCAATCTCTCATGTTGTGTCTGTTGTCCCTTGGTCATTGTTTCTTGTTCTGTAACTGTTCCTTGTTGTTCATTAACTCACTTCTGATTCCTGTTTCTAAAATCTTTCTTTATACTGTTGCTATGGTAAAAGCCTGTCTAAAAAGAAGGAATTATAGCAGCAAGATCCACTGACCTACAAAATAATGAGAAGATAGTTGCTCTGTACAGAGCTTGTTGCAGTTTTTTTTTAACCTTGTGCATACAAAAATCATTTCCCTGCTATTAAGTGTGTTAAATCTAGACTGGTATGCACAGGAGGCATGATGGGAGTCCTGCCTTGGACTTTGTTCTGCAATTCTCTGCTTGAAGAGGGACTGGTAGCAAATTTGTAGTGGGAAAGGGAGATGGCCAAATTAAAAGGAACATGTACATTGCCGTAGATTTAGTTTAAACTCCACCTTACAGGCAAAATTGCTGCTTTTTATCAGTGACCCTTCAATGCAATTGGCTTCATGTACATAGGAATTATCTATGATTGCAGTGTTAAAAGTACTGGACACTAAAAATCCTGGATTTTTGTATCTGTTAGTAACCTTCCAGCTCCTGTGTACATGAATGTCATTGATAACAGTGTTGTATTGCAGTGGCTCATCCTTGCTGGAGGCATGGTCCTTTTCCAATGAACTGATTTGAAACAAAATGAAAACCAAACCGTGAATTTTTTGGTTCACCTCCCAGGCTGTAGAAATGGATGGTTTCATTAATGATTAACACAGCAGCTGGTAGCTCAAAGGAGATCTGGAAGAAAATACTGCAGTGTCTTCTTCCTCCAGTAAATATATTGGCTTAACAGTTTTCTGTGCTCCTGCTATTGTATTTCAATGTAGATGTTTTGAATTCCAGCAGAGTGGATCTCTGCCTTCATAACTTCTTTAAGATCACTAAGAATGCATCAGTTTTGTCAGACAATTTTTTTTTCCTTTGTTCTTACTACTTACTGGTTCGCAGATCCCCATGATGTTAGCAGTGGTTTTTAGACTACTTTTATATTTGATGACTAGAATAAGATCAGGGACAATGGATACAACTTGAACAAAGAAGGTTTCACCTCAGCATGAGGAGAAACTTCTTTACAGTGAGAGTGACGTAGTGCTGGAACAGGATGCCCAAAGAGGTTGTGGAGTCTTCTTCTCTGGAGCCTTTCAAAACCCACCTGGATGCATTCCTATGCATACCCTAAGGGATCCTGATCCTGCCTTGGTAGGGGCATTGGACAGGATGATCTCTGGAGGTCCCTTACAACAGTGACAAATCTGTGATTTCAAACAAGTGAGATGTCAAAGAATTCCAAAATCTTCTCATCCACGGGATGGTTACATCACAGAATCACAGAACTGTCAGGGTTGGAACATCTAGTTTCAACCCCCCTGCCATGGGCACAGACACCTCACACTAGATCAGATTACGCAGAGCCACATCCAGCCTGGCCTTAAAAACCTCCCGGGATGGGGCTTCTACCACCTCCCTGGGCAACCTGTCCCAGTGGTGAAGAACTTCATAATGCGTAATTTAAATCTCCCCTTCTCTAGCTTGGATCCATTCCCTCTAGCTTGGATCCACACCATAAAAAGTCCCTCACCAGCTTTCTTGTAGGCCCCCTTGAGATACTGGAAGGCCACAATAAGGTTCTGTTAGGAACTGAATGAAGCTTAGCAACAACTTCACATTTACATGGACGTGGCTCCTGGCACGTTGTTTTGCTATCACAAAGTTGTAAGACTTTGTTATAACATTAAACTGTTTTTAGATTATATACATATGTTGTGGTTACAAAATGTTTACTCCCGTGTTTACTTCACAGTGTTGGGTTACACTGTGCTTGAGCAGATGACAAAACTCCAATGAAGCCATCTCAAAAATAAAAGAAGAAAGAAAAAACATCATACATAGCAATTGTGCATATGTAAATAATGATAAGCAATGTAGAGGCTTTCCTCTTTTACTCTAGGTGATAACTGTGACAATAGAGTATCTTCTGAATTGGCGTATTTTGGTTTATGTTAATATACTGCATCACTGGATATATGATCTCTAAATACAGGCAAATCACATCCTGGCAAACAACATCCTAGGCTGCATTGAAAGATGTGTGGCCAGCAGACCCAGAGAGGTGATTCTCCCACTTTGCTCTGGTGAAACCTCACCTCCAGTACCACACCCAGCTCTGGAGCCCTCAATATAGGAAGGACATGGACCTGATGGAGCAGCTCTAGAGGAGGGCCACAAAAATGATCAGGGGGTTGAAGTACCTTTGCTACAAAGACAGGCTGAGGGAGCTGGGGTTGTTCAGCCTGGAGAAGAGGAGGCTCCTGGGACACCTAACCACAGCCTTCCAGTACCTGAAGGGGACTTACAAGAAGGGTGGAGAGAGACTGTTTCCAAAGGCCCATGGTGACAGGACAAGGGGCAGTGGCTTCAAACTAGAGCAGAGCAGATTTAGATTGGATGTTAGGAACAGGTTCTTTACTATGAGGGTGGTGGAACACTGGAAGCGGTTGTCTGGGGAGGTAGCTGGGGCCCCTTCCCTGGAAATATACAAGGTGAGGTTCAACAGGGCGCTGGACAGCCTGACCTGGTTGAGGATGTCCCTGCTGACTGTGTGTGGAGGTGTTGGACTAGATGACCTTTGGAGGTTCCTTTCAACCCAGACCATTCTAAGTGTGTCTGCTTAAAATACTGGTGAATTGCTGTGCAATGCATAGCTCCCTCCTCGGCAAAGGGGACAGAGAAACTTATCTGTGCACCATTATTTGGAGTTCATCACAAGGTTGTTTCCATGGTGTACATGGTGATGTACATGGTCCTCCTGGCAGTCAGCAGGCTGATTTGAGCCCAAAGGGTGTGTGTTTGTCCTGCGAGTTTAGGAGCTGCCGGTCAAACAGTTGCATGCCACCTCTTGCAAGGAGATCACTCCAAACCAGATCTTGTGGTAATGCCAGAAACCAGGAAGAGGATGGGAGGGCAAGGAGGAGGCAGGTCTTCTGCTCATGTGAGCCTGACAAAGTCCTGAACCCTTGCCATAGCCATTTGTGAGACAGAAAGTGGTGGGATTATGCTGGGGCATGAGCCTGTGGTGGCAGAAGTGAGATCCACCAGTGCTGCAGCCCACCACAGGCACTGAAATCCAGACGGGGCAGGTGTAGCCATGAGGCTGAAGTGCACTGGAGTGTTTGTAATTTTGGTTGGTAACATTTCATTCTCCTTGCTTCCACTGACCTGAGTGGGTGTGTCCTTCTTTCATTAGAGATCCGAGCTCAACTCATCGAGCAGCAGAAATGCCTGGAGCAGCAGACTGAAATGAGAGTGCAGCTTCTTCAGGATCTGCAGGATTTCTTCCGCAAGAAGTCAGAAATAGAGATGGAGTATTCCCGAAACCTGGAAAAATTGGCAGAGAGGTTCATGGCAAAAACAAGAAGTACAAAAGATCATCAGCAGTACAAGTAAGAGAGATTTCCTTTCCCCTGCCCCTGTTAACTGTTGCTGAAGTGTGATTCTCCAAGTTTTTGAGTACTGCTGGGTGGAACCCAGGTTCAAAGGCACAGTTAAAATTTTACCACCTCTCTTCCCTGGGTGAACCTTGTAGAGTAGGGTTATCAGTTGGACATGGTGATCCTCAGGGTCTTTTCCAATAGGAGTGTTTCTGTGATCTAAGAAAGCCCTTTTGAAAGCTGTCTGCTGATCTCTTGCCGTACAGTTGATAGGATTTGAAGGTGTCTTAAGTGAAGGTCACACACCATTACAAAAAACTCCAAACAAGAACACAAATTATTCCAAGAATTCTAAGAATTAAAAAAATGTTCAGAAGCAACCATTTTTACATCAGCTGTGTGTAAATGGCAGGAAGATGTTCAGGCTAATAACTAGGGTTAGTAATTAGTGTTAGTTAGCCTACAGGCTAGGGACAGAGTGGCTGGAGAGCAGCCAGGAAGAAAGGGACCTGGGGGTGCTGGTGGATAGTAGGCTGAAGATGAGCCAGCACTGTGCCCAGGTGGCCTGTATGAGGACCACTGTGGCCAGTAGGACAAGGGAGGTTATTCTTGCCCTGTACTCAACACTGTTGAGGCCACACCTTGAGTCCTGTGCCCAGTTCTGGACCCATCAATTCAAGAGAGATGTTGAGGTGCTGGAACATGTCCAGAGAAGGGTGACAAAGCTGGTGAGGGGCCTGGAACACAAACTCTATGAGGAGAGGCTGAGGGAGCTGGGGTTGTTTAACCTGGGGAGGAGGAGGCTCAGGGGAGACCTCATTGCTGTCTATGACTACCTGAAGGGAAGTTCTAGCCAGGTGGGGGTTGGTCTCTTCTCCCAGACAACCAGCAACAGAAAAAAGGGGACACAGTCTCAAGTTGTGCTGGGGGAAGTATAGGCTGGATGTTAGGAGGAAGTTGTTGCCAGAGAGAGTGATTTGGCATTGGAATGGGCTGCCCAGGGAGGTGGTGGAGTCACCATCCCTGGAGGTGTTCAAGAAGAGACTGGATGAGGCACTTAGTGCCATGGTCTAGTTGACTGGCTATGGCTGGGTGCTAGGTTGGAGTGGATGATCTTGGAGGTCTCTTCCAACCTGGTTGATTCTAAGATTCCCTTCCAATAGACAGTTTCAAGGCCCAGCTTGACAGTGTGCTGGCCCATCTCATTTAAACTGTGTTCTTACCCTGAAAGGTTGGATTAGATGATCCTTGAGGTACCTTCCAACCTGATATTCTGTGAATCTATGAATGTAACTTTTTTTGTTTCTATATGTAATACATGTATGCATCTCCTCCTTAGGAAGGACCAGAACCTCTTATCTCCTGTGAATTGCTGGTACTTACTCCTGAACCAAGTGAGGAGAGAAAGCAAAGACCATGCAACACTGAGTGACATCTACCTGAACAACGTCATCATGCGATTCATGCAGATAAGCGAAGACTCCACCAGAATGTTCAAGAAGGTAAGACAATCCTGCAGCAGTCCTGCAGCCAGGCATCTAAGATGCATGAAAGAGGCAAAAGTGTTTGGTAGGTAGCATTTGAGGAGAAGATTCAGCACTCATAGCACAAAATCTGTTTTAGCATGCCTATAAATTCTTCATGACTGTTCTCACAGAGCAAGTCCTTAGTGCTGAAATGCCTGGGAACCTGCTGTATGTGCTGGTGACCTTAAGAGTTGAATCACAAGTATCCAAAAGGCAGTGATAAAAGCCTGTTCTTCTCAAAAGCATGCTTGCCTACTCATGCTGAAAGGAAACAGTTTTCACTTAGGACTCCCAAAATAGTTGTGCTATATTAATGAATTATTTCTAAAACCAGTATTTCATTGTAACTCTGTCTATGAGAGAAACAAATTCAAGCCAAACTAAGGGTGTGCCTCATAGTGTCTTGGCAGAGAGTCAGTGATGTGTGCTGTGGTTCTCCTAGAAGTGTTGCTTTTCTCTTCCATTATTAAATGTGAACACAGACTTTAGATAACATAACTACTTCTGTTATGTTAGTTATGTTAGATTGTGTAAGCATTGTAATGCTCTGTACATGTTTGTCCATGTACACACCTGTTAACATGTTTTCATAGGAAATACAATGTGTAGATCCCTCTTGTGCTAAGCAAGCATTCTAGGCAGCATCGGTTTGACACCTACATAATGAGTTTGCACTCATCATTGTTAGAATGTTCTGGGGGGAAAAATAGATTATAAATGCATATCTGTCAGTCACAGTGGGATGCTGCTGGCAAGCAGGTGTCATACAAAAAAAAGAGTTCAAAAAGGAATAAAGGTTAAAAATGTGGAGTGTGTGCCTAAATGATGGCAAGGGGACCAGATTAATATCTTCATAGAACTGTCAGGGGCAGAAGGGACATCAAAGATTGTTCAATTCCAGCCCCTCCACCATGGGCTGGGACACCTCACGCTAGATTAGATTGCCCAGAGCCACATCCAGCCTGGTATTTAAAACCTCCAGGGATGGGACTTCTGCCACCTCCCTGGGCAACCTGTTCCAGTGTCTCACCACCCTCATGGTAAAAAATTTCTTAACATCTAATCTAAATCTCCCTTCTTTTAGCTTGGTCCCATTATTCCTAGTCCTATCACTACCCAACCAACACCCTAAAAAGTCCCTCACCAGGGACTTGTAGGCCTTCTTCAGATGTTGGAAGACCACAATAAGGTTTCTTCAGAGCCTTCTCTTCTCTGCAGTAAACAACCCCAACTCTCTCAGTCTGTCTCCTTAGGAGAGGTGCTTCAGCCCTCTGATCATCCTTGTGACTCTTCTCTGGATACACTTTACAAAACAGGAAACAGATTTCACATGTACCTGAGCAAGGTCCAGTGGGGTGGGAAGAAGAATCAATCAAGAAAAACATACAGGTTGTACTTGAAAGAGAAAAAATGAGAACATGAATCAAATTTATTTGTGTGCATTAAACTTTTAACAGTAATAGAGTTGCAACTTGTAGTTTCAATCAGTAATGGTGTGTTCATGTGTTATGTCTGGTGCATAAAACTGTAGCTCACAAACCACTGAAGTTGCTTATGTGGAAGGTTATTATGCAAGTTGAAAAGATAATGGGAAAATCAGTGGGATGTGCTGCAGTACTCCATGAGTGTGGAGGTACCTCAGACTTGCTTGGTCCAGCAGAAAATATTCAGTATTGAATCCAGAATAGTTTTTCACTTGTCTGTGTTGGATCTCATGAATCAGTTCTTCACTAGGTGTGTGTTACTTGCCTAGCCTAGTTTGCTTACAGTGTAGTTCAGTTCTTCAGCACTTGAAATCTTTTCCTTTCTTTCTCTCTAGATGGACTGTATGAAAATACATAGATGAAGTTTTCTGTGGAGAAGTGCGTGTTGTTCTTTGTTGACTCATAACTTATTGATGGTGATTGCTACAGCTTATCTCTCAGAAGGAGAAAAAGATTAGGACACTTTCAGTACATTAACAGAAGCCGTATTTTCCCATCTTCTTGACATTCTCTTTCCTCCATGCTGTGCCTAGGACATAGAATCATAGAATGATCTGGGTTGAAAGGGACCTCCAAAAATCACCTAATCCAGCACCCCCCTACACAGTCAGCAGGGGCATCCTCAATTAGATCAGGTTGCTCAGAGCCCTGTCCAGCCTCACCTTGACTGTCTCCAGGAATGGGGCACCAACCACCTTCCTGAGCAACCTTTCCAGTGTTCCTCCACCCTCATAGTAAAGAACCTGTTTCTAACATCCAATCTAAATCTACTCTTCTCTAGTTTGAAGCCATTGCCCCTTGTCCTATCACCACAGGCCTTTGTAAACAGTCTCTCTCCAGCCTTCATGTAGGCTCCCTTCAGGTACTGGAAGGCTGTAATTAGGTCTCCAGGCTGAACAATCCCAGCTCCCTCAGCCTGTCTTTGTGGTAGATCCCCTGACCATTTTTTGTGGCCCTCCTCTGGATCTGCTCTATCAGATCCATGCCCTTCCTATACTGAGGGCTCCAGAGCTGGATGCAATACTGCAGGTGAGGTATCACCAGAGCAAAATGGCAGAATCACCTCTCTGGATCTGCTGGCAAAGCATCTTTTGATGCAACATTTCAAATTGTCTCTTGCTAGTAGAGCTTCTTGAAGAAGAGAAAGCAGCTGCTTTTGCTTTTTCATTCCTAACTTTCACCTTCTGGAGGGGAAAGTAGAGAAAGGGAGTTGCAAGAATCCTGCTGTACATAAGCTGGAGCTCCCATTAGTGGAGCTCATATCCCCCACAGCCCTATCCTGCCTTTCAGCAGGGTTTATCAGGTTACACTCAGTGTGAGTGTGTATATCAGACAGCTGAGGTGGAGTGTGGGCAGAGTGAGCTCACCAAAGGCTGGGTGAAGGGATCTGAGCCAGGCTAGTAATGCAGAGAAAAAGGTGTCAGGAAGACACACAGCACCTCAGTATGGTCTTAAGTCAGCTTCACAGGCATGTGACATGAATGTGGCAGTAGCTGTTCACCAGTGTTGGTTCTGAGCATGCAGTTTTTAGAACAGCCTGTCAGGAGTCAGTACTTGGTTGGTATTATACTGAGTTCCAGTGTGCACAGTTCTTGCTGTGGTACTTGCTGCAGAGACCGGTGATTATTTGCTCTTAGTTCAGAACTGATTATACCTTGAATGATGATGGAGCTCTGGTTTCTCTTCTGTTAAAAGAGAGGAGGGTATAAAATGAGGTGAAAAACATTGGGTGGAGAGAAAACCAAGACCTGTGGGGGAGATGAAGCTGTCAGCAAATTGTCTTACTTTATTGATGAAGAGCATAAACTGCCTACATCTATGTTTAGTCCAAATGGGCAGCTTCAGCTGTACTGATCCTTAAAGGTCCTTTGTAACCCAAACTGTTCTGTGATTCTAAGATAACTTCTGTCAGATGTGAACGAGCAGTCTAACTTATGATAGATGATCTCAGTACTGCTTCGTGGATGTCCAACAGGTAACAGAAAGAAATTAGATGCAAGATGTTTGTGTCCTGTAGTACTGTCCCCCTTGCAGGAAAAAGGTCACAGGAGCAAAGGGCAGATGCACTTTGAATGAGAAAGGTGACATCCAACACTATCAAAATTATGTTCTCCTTAAAAAAAATCCATGGGATTTGTTGGAGATATTGGATAAATACCACATTTGATGTTTACATTTCTGACACTTTCTGTAGGGTGCTTTTTCAAAGGACTGGATTTGGAATAAAATTGTCAGGGAAAAGTACACTCAGTCTCACTGTACATTGTCCCTGTAGAAATGTCTGGGATTTGTTCGCTGTTTATTAACCAGTAGTGTTACACATGACTGTTAGCATCTTGTTTTAGTTCTCTCTTGGTCTTACAGCAATAGCTCCTGCATCTTTGGAGATGCTTTAGCTCCACTTTCAAGTCTGGAGAGTTACTACACCAGGTCCATTATCAGAGCAGATCTCTGTCATTCTGCTCTGGACTCAAACCTGCCTGTTGCAGAAAGGGAAAGAGTCTCAGAGTGGATGGTCCCCATTTCTCACAAACAAGATACAGGGAGACGACAACAAAGTCACTCTGAACTTCTTGACTCTTTGTGCTCCCTTCTTTCTTCTTCTTGAGAAGATGAGACTCTCCATTTAATTATCAATGGTAGCCCTTACTGGACTTCTTTCCACCTTGCTGATGGGTCTTGGATGAAACTTTTCCATGAAGTGGGCACAGCATTTTCTAGAGGTATGCGAGTACTGTTTGCTACCCTAAGATTCACACCAGCTTGAGTTGTAGTAATGTTAAAGATCTATCTATTCCATTTTCTGGCCATGCTTACCAGCAGAGTATTGTTTGGTTCCCTCTCCTGCTGTGATATCTCCTATGCAGGGAAACAGCTGCAAGTCAAGAGTCCTCTTTCTCTAGTCCTTCTGGAAAAAGTGTGTGCTGTACCTGGTAGAGGTCTGTATGAAATGTAGTGATGACTGTTGTCTGTGCCCCTTGATCTTGACTTTCTTCCTCCAGTTGTTTATTTTGTGTGCATCTCTGCATCTCTCTCAACATTTGCATTGCTGTGATGCAGTGATCCCTATTGTTTCTACCTTGTGTGACCTGATGGGCCAGGATATATTGTGTTCAGGTACCTGGCTGTACATGGCCTTTCTGTCTAGGCTGACCCACTTAATATGTAGATATTAGTTATTTTTGTTTTCCCAGGAGCAATTTCTCATCCTTATTTCCAGGGGTGAGCAACCAGCATCTGTTTAAATGTACTAAACACAGCACAAAAATAGGATCTAGTTCAGAGATTTTTGTGACATTTATCTGATGATATTATGTTAGTCCTCATACTTCCAGCCAGGCATTTTAGCTCTTTCATTTTACTTGCTGTTGTATAAAAGCACTACAGCTTTCTGTTCATGGCCTTCGTGCTGCACATAAAATTACAAACAGAAAGTAGCAGAGCTCAAACCTTGCATGCTTGTATGTTTCTTCAGGCAGATGGAGTAGATGGCCTCTTGGGACAATTAAAGAGTAAAGTAATAGGGAAAAAAGTCAAGCAGAAGGGAAAAGTATTATGCAGAACATTTCATGCAGTGATTCTGGTTACCCCAGCATTAATAATCAACGGTATAAACACAGACCCACAAAATCCTTAAGCAGATTTGTATATTTATAATTTATAAACACGTATTTTCTTTGGACAGAAACCATAATGAGCCAAGATGAACATATCTTCCAGTGTTTACAGTAAAAGATGCTGGAGAAACCAAGCACAATAAATATTTTAGTTCCATAATCTGGCTATTAACAAGGAATGTGACTACCTGCCAAATCTGTTTGACTTTATAAAGATTGTGGAACATATAGAGAATTTTTACATCATTTCCTTAAACATTTAAAGGTTTAAAAAGACAGAAGAGCTGTTTGTTGCTACAGACTGGCAAATCTGGGACAAAATTTTATTGTGAGTTGGTTATGTCAGTGTCACTGCAGCTCATGAAAGCTCCTTAAAAGAAGAGTTTGCACATCACTTCCCCCAGGGACCAGCAGCAGACTCATTTAAAAGTAATGGTCACAGAATATTTTCCCTAAATGATGTAACTGAGAACAGCATCCTGTGTTGTAAATACAGGCCCTGAAGAGTTCCAGGAAGAACTGAACTGACTTAAATTTCAGTTAAACCAAAAGAGTGAAGTTTGGTGTCTTGGGTTTAAATGCAGGTTCCCAGAGACTCTAATAAATTTAATAGACCCAATGACAATTTATAGAATTTATAGAGTGCCCTCCCCTCTTCCCCCTCCTTTTCCCAAAAGACACAGAGAGAGAGAGAGAAAGGTAGGGACACCCAAATAAATCAATCTCACTCGATTTGGAAGTTAAAAAGGAAAAGTTTAACAATAACTTAGAAAAGGTATTGGAGGTAGGGAAGTTTACAAAGGATAGGGAAGGGAAAACAGCAAAATACAAAAAGGGATGGATACAACCCGAGCAATGTGATGGTGTCTCTGCCTCGTGGCTGCCACGTGTTGTGCTGGTATGCAGTATGGGTGTGTGGTCAAGAGGTAGAGCAGGAAAAGAGGATGAGACAGGAAACTCCTCTGTCTTTTATACTACAGGAAGTGGGAGGAGTGGGCTAACCATCACCTGGAGTGTGGCCCACCCCTGGGGAGGGGCCAAGACCCCTAGGGTCAGGTTCAGGGTTACTCCCCCAGGAGTGTTAACCCTATACATTTGGGTGCCCAGTTATGCTCTGGATGGAAGCATTCTTACAGACCTTAATGAAAGTGCATTAATGTGGAATAAAATTATCACAGTATCACAAAATTGTAAGTTTCTCAGACATTAATCATGTATCAAGAGAAGTGTTGCCAGCAGGTTGAGGGAGGTGATTCTCCCTCTCTACACCACTTATTTTGAGACCCTACCTGGAGTGCTGTGTCCAGTTCTGGAGCCCCCCCTACAAGAAAGGTATGGACATGCTGGACCGTGTCCAGAGAAGGGCCATGAGGTTGATCAGGGGAGCTGGAGCTCCTCTCCTACAAGGACAGATTGAGAGAATTGGGGCTCTTCAGTTTGGAGAAAAGAAGGCTCCGAGGATGCCTTGTTATGGCCTTCCAGTTTGGAGAAAAGAAGGCTCCGAGGACGCTTTATTATGGCCTTCCAGTATCTGAAGGGGCCCTACAGGAAAGTGAGAGACTTTTTAGGATGTCAGGTAGTGATAGGACTAGGGGGAATAGATCCCAGCTAGAGGAGGAGAGATTTAGATTAGACATTAGGAAGAAGTTCTTCACTGTGAGGGTGGTGAGACACTGGAAAGGTTGCCCAGGGAGAAAGTGGAAGCCCCATCCCTGGATGTTTTTAAGACCAGGCTGGATGTGACTCTGGGCAACCTGCTTGCTCAGTTGCAACTAGATAATCCTTGAGGTCCCTTTCAACTCCGACAATTTGTGGTTCTGTGGTGAATCCATAAATAACAATCTCATTAACATCTGATGTGTTCAAAGTTCTGGACATACTGAAAGGGTGGTTTCAGTACATTTACTTGTCTGTTGCACAGGTGTGATCTGTCCTACTATGAGGTGAGGAAAATTCCTTTCTCTTTAATGCTTTGAGCCAGATTAATAATATATATATTTAGCAAGAGTTTGCATGATCTCTAACAGTTTTATTATGTTCTCCGGATTAATAGGTACTAATACATTTCTCTAAGACACAGTGGATAAAGGAGCACCTCAGTGATTGCCTGTCAGGTCTTAATGGCCTGATTGCAGCTATCAACATGGCTGCGGGAGAAAGTGTGCTGCATCTTTTGTTCTGTTGTTTGGCTACACTGAGAAGGGGCTTCTAGAAGACACCATTCAAACGTGCGAACTGCTGCAGGGACTGTGTAGCCTAGAAGAGAAATAGAAGAGCCATTAACCACTGAAAATAAATGCACTACTTATCTGGTGCTCTAATGCACTGTGTATTACACACTAAAAGTCATCTTGCTTGCCACTCGAGTCAGTATTTCTTGATCTTAAATACTTATGTAAAATGTGTTGCTTCTTGAAAAATCCCTTTTATACTGCTAAGGTTAACCAAATTTCTTCCTTGTTATTGGACAATTCCTACAAAATCTTTCATGAGAAGACTGACATTATCCATCATTACAGATACCCTCTATGGGCTGTAGTCTCCAGATGAAATAGTGGAAGGATGAGTCATGTGTGATCATGTGGCATTTCTAGGCTGTTTCTTCCTAATTTTCAGTCTTTTTGCTCATCATCTCTCTCCCTCTCTTTTTGCTTCCTTCTTTAAAGCCTATTGTCCTTGCTTAAAAATTCCTGTCCTCCACTGTGATCTCTTCCATTCACTTTCAAATGTACCATTGATCAATGTGTTACCTGGAAAAGATCGTGGTGGCTAGTAAATATTGAGGGCTGGACTGCTTGTGCTTCAGTCCTGGACAAAGCACTGACGCAAAAAGAAGTGGGTCTTAGTAAATAGGGATCATTTCCCAAATCCTCAACTCTATTTTGCATTAGGGTGTAACTGAAGAGCAATAGAGAGTGCCTTTTAATGCTGTGTGCTTTGCTTACAGCAAACTGCAAAGGGCAAAGAGAAACTTAGTTTGAGATTTTCTTTCTCAGCTTCTTAAGCAAACTTTTAAACATCCAGGTTAAAGCATTCTGCCTCAGAACAGGCATTGCTGTATTTAGGGCCTGAGTTGCCATTAGCTCTGAGATGGTGGTAACTAACAGCTGAAAGGATTAAACTACTTGAATCTGGAGTTCCATCTACAGCTTCTTCTCACGTACACATTCTTCCAACTTCCAGACCTAATGTCAACCATCTTACTTGTATGTTTGTCCTTCTTTCTGCTAATTTAAAAACCAAACTGCTAATATTGAGCACTGCAAGAGAAAGCAGGTGGCCTCCACTGCTTGGAGCTCCGAGGAGTTGTGTAAGCTCTGTCAGAGCTAGCTACACTGCTGACTTTTAAAGGCAGAGTACCAATGTAAAGCAAGAAGAAGCAGTTCAAAATTTTTGCTAAAGGTTTTACTGTGTTTCCCCACAGCAGCTTGCAAATCTGCAGTCCTCGTCCAGTTCTTTGCAAGCACTTTATGCACTGTTAAAGCATATGGATTTTTGTCCTTAATATTAACTGAATACAGTCTGGTACTTGAAAAGAAGTGGAGAGCTGGGTAAAGATGAAAGATTTAACAAGAATAAGCACAGTCTTGCACCAGTAGAGGTTGGGAGGTGATCTGCTAGAGAGCAGCCCTGTGGAGAAGGACCTAGGAGTGCTGGTGGACAAGATCTCTATGGGACAGTAATGTGCCCTTGTGGCCAAGGCGGCCAATGGGCACCCAGGGGTGCATTAGAAAGAGTGTGTGCAGCAGATCGAGGGAGGTTCTTCTCCTCCTCTACTCTGCCCTAGTGAGACCTCACCTAAAATATTGCATCCAGTTCTGGGCTCCCCAGTTTGAGAGGGACAGGAATCTACTGAAGAGAGTCCAATGGAGGGCTACAAGGATGGTGAAGGGACTGGAGCACTGCTTTATGAGCCAAGGGTGAGCCACTTGGGGCTGTTTAGTCTGGAGAGGAGACTGAGAGGGGATCTCATAAATGAATATAAATGAGGGCTGGGTATCAGGAAGGAAGGGACAGGCTCTGCTCACTTGTGCCCTGTGATAGGACAAGGGGCAATGGATGGAAACAAGAGTTCAACGTGAGGAAGACCTTCTTTACTGTAAGGGTGACAGAACTCTGGCACAGGCTCCCCAGAGAGGTTGTGGAGTCTCCTTCTCTGCAGACTTCCAAGCCCTGTCTGGATGCTTTCCTCTACAACCTGTGCTAGATTCTATGGTCCTGTTCTGGCAGGCAGTTTGACTCAATCTCCAGAGGTCACTTTGAACCCCTAATATCCTTTGGTCCTGTGGAAGTAGTGAGTCTTATGTTCTAGATACTTCAGCAGTAGAGCACACCTCATGAAAAATATCAGACTTTGAAAAGTATAAGCAATGAAGAAAGTTTCTGAGTTTTGTATAACTTGGCTTCAGAGCATTTGTTTCTCTGTGCTTTAGCTAGTCCAGCTAATGCCTTTGGGAATACAGGAGTTTCACTGAAGTGTTTTTTTAATAGAGTTTTCAGCTAAAACCTCATCTTGTATGGAAGGATTGGAATGTCTATCGATAAGCGATATGGCAGGTTCATAAAACACTACCCAGGTTTAGGAATATGGCAGTAGGAATAAGGGGGGGGGAAATCAACATTTTCTATTCCAGCTACTGGATGCATGTCTGTTTCATCCTGCAGGAAGACACAGTGGGTGGGATCTTGTGCGTGGCTCCTCTGTGTATGTGTGTGTTGCACTGGGAATTCTCATTCACAAACCATTATTCCTGCAGGTGTTTTAGTGATGGCCAAGTATGTGTTAGCAGCTTCAGAGATGAGTTGTCTCTGAGGACTTTCCTTTTGGCTTCTATACAGATACAAAGTACTTCTCATAGCTAAGGCCATTATCTGTCATAAAGTTGGAGTTTTATCAATTTGTTTACAGAAGAAAAAAAAAATCTGACATTTTCAGCACAGAAGTTAGGACGTTGAGCATCATAGAAGAAATGTAGCCAGGCTGTTTGCCAAGTCCTGTAGCTCTATTCTGTAGCTACTTTCCAAAGGCTATGGTACAAATTCCTTCAACTCTTGCACAGTTGCCACAATTTTCATCTCATTGAACTGGTGTGGGCAACTAACAAAGGAATATATTTGAATGAGAGTTCAATTAAATACTCTTTTCTTTTTTTACATACTTGCTTTTCTTAATAATTACAGCTAAGCATTTATTTTTCCTTTTTTTTTTCTGAGTCAGAACAAAAGTAAAGACCTAGTCTGGAAAATCTAAACAAAGCTGTTTCAGCAGCAGTTGTGTATCTGTTTCAAAGAGGAGCCATCATTATTTTTGCCTAAATATTTAGTTGTGTGTGCTGAGAAACAGACTATTCTAAATGTAAAATTGGGCAGGATGTGCCTGTAGAATATGACATTGCACATGGCTCAGTTCTTGTGTATATCATAGCCATTATACAACAATACACAATTTGCACCATTAAAAAAGCTTATAACATTAATCCCAGGCTTCACTCTTTCACTTGGCACCTAATTTCCTCATGCTTCGTGGGAAAAATTGCACAAAATTACTTCTGGATTTCCTTTTAGAAGTCATCTGTCCAGATGTTACCTGTCTACCTCTGCATCCTTATCTTTAGTGCACTGTAATTCTGTCAGACCACTGCCTTTGCAAGCAACATTGCACTATTTGTCTAGGATGAGCAATAAGCATCATAGAATGGTCAGGGCTGAATGGGACCCCAAGGATTACCTAGCTTCAACCCTCTGCCATGGTCAGGGACACCTCACACTAGATCAGGTTGCTCAGAGCCACATCCAGCCTGGCCTTAAAGACCTCCAGGAATGGAGCTTCCACCACCTCCCTGGGCAACCTGTTCCAGTGTCTAACCACCCTCATGGTGAAGAACTTCTTAGCATCCAATCTGAATCTACCCACTTCTAGTTTTGCTCCATTCCCTCTAGTCCTATCACTGCCCGACACCCTAAAAAGTCCCTCACCAGCTTCCTTGTAATATGAGCATCAAGAAACAAATGTATGTTGCAGATTTTTGCATGCCACTTTCTAATTATGTATTTTTAATTACAGAGCAAAGAGATTGCATTTCAACTACATGAAGACTTAATGAAAGTTCTTAACGAGCTTTACACAGTGAGTACAGTTATTTAGCTTATCTTGTACAAATTCCATATTGAGCTTCTTCTATAAGCACTAAATGTCCTTTTATCTAGGAAGTTACTCCCCAGTGGAGATGCTTATTTCTGTCTCTTTACACAAGTCTAAACTATCTCTTTTGGAAAGGCTACACATTTGTTTGCAGTGAATGTACTAATGCTTTTAGGATTACTCTTTATTTTTAACCCATTTTCCCCCAAAACTATGCCAAGCTACTTAATGATAAGTTTTGATTATTATTAATGAGGCACTTTTACTTAGAGCTTACCAGAGCAAAGCTTCTTCCTTCTCTGCTTTGTATTTGTGCATGCTGCCATCTGCTTGGTTTGATTTACAGACTAGACTTAGTAAAAATCAGTATGTGTTAATTATGTGCCCTCCCCTCTCCCTGTCTGAGATTAGTAAATTATGAAAAGGAGAAGAGAAAAATAGAGGGTTGTGTAGTCTCTCCATACGAATCAGAGGGGTTGAGGAAAAGAAGATCACAGAGCATTGGAGGTTGGAAAGAACCTCCAGAGACCATTGAGTCCAACCCCCCTGTCAAAAGCAGGATCACTTAGAGTAGTCCACACAGGAATGCATCCAGGTGGGTTTTGAAAGTCTTCAGAGAAGGAGATTCTACAATGGGCAGCCTGTTCCAGTGCTCTGTCACCCTCACTGTAAAGAAGTTTCTCCTCATGTTGAGGTGAGACTTTCCGTGTTCCATTGTTCTTTGTCTTATTACTGTGCACTACCGCAAAAGGATTGCCCCTCTCCACTTGACAGATATTTATACACATTGATCAAATAATCTCTTAGTCTTCTCCAGACTAAACAGCCCCAGGGATCTCAAGTCTCTCTCCATAGGGGAGATGCTCAAGTCCACTGATCATCCTTGTGGCTCTCCATTGGATTCTCTCCAGCAGGTCCCTTTCTCTCTTTAGAACAAAATATATTTAAACTCTCACTGTCCTGGGTTCCTTTGGATTGTAGTTCTTGATTTATATTCCTAAAATCCACCTAAACCTTTTCCTGGTTTTGCTTTTGAGGACTTTTCTTTTGGGCTCCCCCCCAACCCTGCTGCCTCAGAAATCACTGATTTTGTAGGATGTGACACTGCAAAACCTTGCTGATAGTCAGTGAAGCAGGTTGGGATCAGCTTCTGCAAAGCTGTGATCAGCAACTGTAGGAGCCATTCCACAAGTGACTTACAGTGGTACCTAAGCCCTGAAGATAGAGCCTTGTTTCCATTAAATATTTGTGCAACTCTAGTGTCTGACGAGGCACTGAATTAGTGCCTGTGCAGAAAAACAGTGAGGCAGGTGCTAAAATACTTTGCTAAACCACCAGGGAGAATCTGCAGGATTGGATTTTAGTATTTTCACTCCTTTGCTTCATGATGGTGCTGTGTCTTCCCACTGACAGCAACGTGTTTAATCAGATGTTAAGTTCCATGTTACAGCTTCTAGTGAATCCTACTTCCTTTCTCAGAATTCAAGATTTGTGTAAAATAGGAAGCCTTTTTTTTTTAAGTTAGTAGAATACAGAACACTGCACAATTGGAATTAGGTTACTGCTGTGGGATGGTTTATTGGGATGCAGTTTGCTTCATCTAATTTTCAGGCATATGCAGTGTAGATACCAATACCTTAACTTGGCACCTGAGTTTCAGTTATATTCACTAGAAATCTAACATCGTGGAATTGTCAGGGCTGGAGGAGACTTAAAGGACCATCTAGCTCCAACTCCCCTGTCATGGTCAGGGACACTTTCCATTAGATCAGGTTGCCCAGAGCCACATCCAGCCTGGCCTTAAAAACATCCAGGGATTGGGCTTCCATCACCTCCCTGGGCAACTTGTTCCAGTGTCCCACCACCCTCATGGTGAACAACTACTCCCTAACATCCAATTGGAATCTCCTCTCCTCTAGCTTTGGTCCATTCCCCCTAGTCCTGTCACTACCCAACACTCTAAAAAGTCCCTCACCAGCTTTCTTGTAGGCCCCCGTGAGGTATCAAAGGCCACAATAATGTCTCTTTGGAGCCTTCTCCTCTCCAGACTGAACAGCCCCAGCTCTCTCAGCCTGTCTCTGTTAGGAGAAGAGAGAACAGACCCTTTTGTAGGATCAGATGCAAGCATCTGCTTCAGATTAAATTACCTACTCCCTTAACTCCATTATCCATCTTGTCATTGATTGCAGAAGAATTGATCAGGTGTAGATGCAGTTATTTATTCAGATACAACCCATGCTCAGAAAAGTGACAATATGGTGCAGAGTAAGATTGGTTCCACTGATTGCGTCTTTGTAACCTATGTGCTTGTGTACATAAAGACAGGAAGATAACTAGGCACATGGAAACCTGTGTGTAAACACCACATGTGCAGTGTTTACAGAATAAGACCATAGTTCTTACCAAACCAAACATCTACAGTTAAAATCCAAGAGGTCTGTTTCTCGGAGAAAGGAGAAGTCATCTTCTTTTCCCTATCTTCTCCCAGGCAGCCAGTGATGGAACAAGAGGATGCAGCCTTAAGCTGCACCAAGGGAGGTTTAGGCTGGTTATTAGGAAGAAGCTCTTCACAGAAAGAGTGATTGCCCATTGGAATGGGCTGACCTGGAAGATGGCAGAGTCCACATCCCTGGAAGTGTTTAAAAAGAGACTGGATGTGGCACCTGGTGCCATGGTTTAGTTGGTTAGATGGTATCAGGTGATAGGTTGGACTTGATGATCTCAAAGATCTTTTCCAGTCTGGTTAATTCTGTGTGATTCTGTGATTTATGGAAGGAATTTAAAAAATACTAAAAATCAGTCTTGTTATTGTGAGTTCAATCTGTGTGTCCAAAAGAAAGCAAATTCATTTCAATTCAGTGAATAATATACTAATATTGAAGTCTCTCCCTACTATTCATCTCTGCTTGTTCTTAAAAAGAATGGTACATCCATGATGTATAACTGTTAAAATGTGAAACCTTACTGGAGTTTCAATACCCCTAAAGCCTTTGAGTGAGGGGGAAGCATTGAAGCTTTTAATGAACTGAGGGTGTATATGAGGAAAGGTCTAATAATCTGTTTGCTTCTCATATTCCTTATAATAAAGATTTGTAAATAAGATCACCTTCCAGAAATAAAAGACAAACAGTTGTGCTTAAAAAATAAGATGTGTTGAAGAGACTGAGAGAAAGGAATGAAAATCAATGAAAGCTGAAATAGTAAGAAGTGCTTGTGCTGAGGCACAGGTGTATAGTCATTGTAAAAGGATTGCATCTATTGTCTGTTGCCCTTTGGACTTCTCAGGTGCAGACTGAGTTCCTTAGGCAGATGTATTCTGGCACACACAGTTAGTTCTGCTAAGAATCATAGAATGGTCCGGGCTGGAAGGGACCCCCAAATGTCATCTAGTCCAACACCACCTGCAGTCAGCAGGGACATCATCAATTAGATCAGGCTGCCCAGAGCCCTGTGAAGCCCCACCTTGAGTATCTCCAGGGATGGGACCCCAACCACCTACCTGGGCAATATGTTCCAGTGTTCCACCACCCTCATAGAAAAGAACCTGTTCCTAATAACCAGTCCAAATCTGCTATTCTCTAGTTTGAAGCCATTGCCTCTCATCCTATCACTGCAAGCCTTTGTAAACAGTCTCCCTCCAGCCTTCTTGTAGGCCCCATTTAGGTACTGGAAGGCTGCTGTTATGTCTCCCTGGAGCCTCCTCTTCTTCAGGCTGAACAACCCCAGCTCCCTCAGCCTGTCCTCATAGCAGAGGTGCTCCCACCCCTGGTCATTTTTATGACCTTCCTTTCACTAAAAATTCTTTCACTAATAAGAAACTTTCTCCTTACACTTTATGCAACTAAATCCTTTTCCCATTTTTATTACTAGGAATTATCATGGAAATAATTGTACCACAGCTTTTCATATACCCCCTATCTTATCTTGTATTGACTTTGGCTTGTGCCATTAAAATTACACATGGTATACAGAATTGTTGTGAAAAGAACAAAAACAGATGACCTGAATCTTCAAAGGATAATCTAAGAACCTGTGACAAAGCAGGCTTATTTTGCTGGAATAATCAGAATTTTGTAAGGAAAACCTTTCCTTTTCCATTTCTTTTCCATAAAGAAGATTATCTTACACATACTATTATTTTTTTTATTACATACTACACATATGACCTCAGTGTTTTGTGCTAAAAACAGCTGAATAGCTGAGCTTCAGTCTGTATCTTTGCAAGTTCAGTAAATGATGAGTAGAGAATACTTTGAATTATGCATGGCTGAATACTGTAATACAACAGTAACATCTGAGTGATTGATAGTGGTAGGAAACAGGAGGTAGGCAGAGTCTTTCCTTGCAATGGAGGGAGATCTCCACTGGATATGTATCAGGCTAAAAGCACCCCTAAAGGAGTTGGAAGCAGGGAATAAATGAGCTGTTCTGGTAACTTATTAGCTGAGCATGAATGGTGAAGAAAAGTAATGCACATCACACAAATGCATCCTCATATGTTCCACTTGGCTTTCCAAATTACTTCTAATGGCATCACAGTTTTCATGTGCAATACAATAAGGCTTTCAGAAAAATGAAAAAGTAGGGACAGTCCAAAGCAAACAGTTTAATATTAAATAAGATAAGACTGTTGTGCTGCTTGCCTTTTCTGTTGCTTTATCTCACTCTTTTGAAATCTTGGCTATTTAACTTCTCAAGATAGTGTCTGACAGTTTTTCATCTTTCTTTGCTGAAATAACACAGAAATCTGGATTCTCTATGGAAGAGTTAAGTCAAATTTGCTGTAGCACACCAGAGATCTGAGAAGGCAAAATCAGTAATTCTCTATTGGTGGTAACACAGCAATGGCAATTCCTGGAACCACATGAGAGGCTGGTTCAGAGATAAACAGGATGTTCAAAACAGCCAATACTGAGCCTACTTTTAACTGCTAGAGGCCACCGATGTAGTGAAATTGGCATAAGATTTTCTTTCTTGGGGAACATGCTAGCTAACCTGATTAAACGAATCCCTTGCAACTGCACTTCTGATAAGAACTCACACCTTAGCTGGAACAGTTCAAACACAGTAACTGCAATAGGGATGAATTACTGTTCCATTAAATTCCCATTTCCTGGGAAACACTATGAAAAAGAAGAAACACTATGAAAAAGAAATAAGTGTATACTAAAGGAAAACCAATGTCTTGCTACAGAATCATTCCTGCCTTGTAGCCCCCAGAAGTACAGTACTAACTGCTGTCTTGTTGATGGACTGGCTTAAATAAAATAATTATCTGAGGATTTACTCTAATGTGCCCTTCCCTGTGATAAGTGTAATCATCTGCCCTAAGCTTGCTTGCTGAGCTCTTATGAATGATGACGAAAAATTTGGCAGACAAAATGAGATGTTTATATCACCAAGTGAACAGTCTGTCAGCTACAAGTGGGGGAGTATAGTCTGGGTAGCATAATCTTTTTCATCTGCTTGTAGTCTGTCTTGGTTATCTAACAGAACTCTATGTTTTACATTGCTGGATCTGCAGGGTAAATCTGCTAAATGAATAGAAAATAAACTCACCATTTAATTGTGGAAGAGGTTCAGTATGCATCCAGCAGTGCTTGTGTCCTACAGTGGGGAAGTGCAGCGTATGTCACGGTGACAGTTCAGCACCTGCAAAATTACAACCTTGCTCTCTCTTTTCACTGCACACTTGATGGTTTATCAGTAAGCACTTTGGAGACTAATTAAAATCAGTTCAGTGATGGATACTCTCACAGGATAGTCTATCGTTCAACAGTTTGGTGGACGTTTCTGAAGCGGTGTTGCTTATTTCATCAGAACATTTGTTGCTTAAATAGTAGCCCTGTCACACCTCACCTTGAGTATCTGCAGGGATGGGGCCACAATCACCTTCCTGAGAAACCTGTTCCAGTGTTCCACCACCCTTATAGTAAAGAACCTGTTCCTAACATCTAGTCTAAATCTTCTCTTCTCTAGTTTAAAGCTATTGCCCCATATCCTATCACTGCAAGCCCTTGTAAACAGCCTCTCTCGAGCATTCTTATAAGACCCCCTTTAGGTACTGGAATGTTGCTATTAGGTCTCCCTGGAGCCTCCTCTTCTTCAGGCTGAACAACCCCAGCTCCCTCAGACTGTCCTCATAGCAGAGGTGCTTCAACCCCTGATCATTTTCATAGTCCTCCTCTGGACCTGCTCCATCAGAGTTAGCATTAATGTGAGTTAGCATTGTCCCAGCAGCTGAAAAGCCTCTGTGTTGGCACAGAACAAAAGATAAAAAAGGAAAGCAAACACCTGTGGAATTCTATAAAGAAGCACTCACGAAATCAAATAAAAAGGTGAAAAGAGAAAGGCTCAACTTTGGTTTTAATTTCCTTTTCCCATCTTTTTTAATAGAGCCATATCACTTTCTGTGCTTCTCAAGTTTGTTTTGTAAGAAGTGCATTTCTTCCCTGCGGTAATTGTTTCCATGTGCTTGTAGGAGTTAGACTCCCCACCTACAGATTATTGACAACTTTAGGAACACCTTTGCTAACATTGCAGGATGTGGGGGGGTTTAATGCGCCATTTGGTCAGGCTGAGAGCCATGCAGATCTCTGCTCTGCAGCCGTGGCTTCTCCCAGCTTGGCTTGTTTTGTCTTTCAGTTTTTGCCTTAGCCACGTACACTGAAGCTGACAAGGCAGCGGCTGTTCCCTGCAGTGTATAAGCAGTGCTAGGGCGGGGAGCTCAGGCCTTGAAGTGCAACTGTGCTATAAAACAGTGACAGCAGCAAGAACAGCAAACCCTGCTCCAGGCAGTTTGGGTTTTATCACTAGAGAGCTGTAAACATATGTTTTTAAAAAGTGAAAACAAGGCCATTCTTTTTGATGTGTGTCTCCAACTGGCTTACCTTGCTAGAGGAAGTTAGTGAGGACCTGCCTGTTTCACTTTTTATATCAGGCCTGTTTCGCAGGCTCAGAGAATTGTCAGGGCTGTTCAGTGTGTTTATCGATTACGTGGATGGCAGCATTGAGTGTACCCTCAACAAGTTTGCTGATGATACAAAACTGGGGGGTGGCTGACAGCCTCTCAGGCTGTGCTGCCGTCTGATGAGATCTGGACAGGCTGGAAAGCTGGGCAAAGGCAAACCTCGTAAATTTCAATGAGGACAAGTCCTGCACCTGCAGAGGAATAACAACAGGCACTAGGACAGGTCGGGGGCTGCTCTTCTGGAAAGCAGCTCCATGGAGAAAGACCTTGGAGTCCTGGTGGGCAGCAAGTTCTGCATGAGACAGCAATGTGCCATTGTGGCCAAGAGAGCCAATGGCATCCTTGGGTGCATCAAGAAAAGTGTGTCCAGAAGGTCTAGGGAGGTTCTTCTCTCCTTCTACTAGAATATTGTATGAAATGTTGGGTTCCCCAGTTCAAGAAAGAGAGGGACCTGATAGAGAGACTCCAAAGGAGAGCCACAAGGATGATTAGAGGACTTAAGCATCTCCCCTGTGAAGAGAGGGATAGAGCCCTGGGACTGTTTAGTCTAGAGAAGAGAAGACTTAGAGGGGATCTGATCAATGTCTATAAATATCTGAAGGATGAATGTTATAGAATCAACCAGGTTGGAAGAGATCTCCAAGATTATCCAGTCCAACCTAGCACCCAGCCCTATCCAATCAACTAGACCATGGCACTAAGTGCCCCATCCAGTCTTCTCTTGAAGACCTCCAGGGACGGTGCCTCCACCACCTCCCTGGGCAGCCCATTCCAATGGGAAATCACTCTCTCTGTGAAGAACTTCCTCCTAATATCCAGCCTATACCTACCCTGTCAAGTCAAGGGGGCCAATTAGTGGTGCACAGTAATAAGACAAGGAGCAATCAATAAAAACTTGAATGTGGAAGGTTTCACCTCAACTTCAGGAGAAACTTCTTTACAGTGAGGGTGACAGAGCACTGGAACAGGCTGCCCACAAAGTTCTGGAGTCTTCTTCTCTGGAGACTTTCAAAACATACCTGGATACATTCCTGTTTGGACTATCCTAGGGGATACTGCTTTTGGCAGGGGGGTTGAACTGGGTGATCTCTGGAGGTCCCTTCTGACCTCTAATATTCTGTGATTCTGTGACCTCAAGAATCATCTAACTCCAACCTGCTGCCATGGAGGTGATTCAGTTGTACCAACAGCATGGCATCAGTATTAAATAGCGGCACTCACCATTTATGTATAACACACATGGTTATATAAAGTTGCAGCCCTCTAAAAGTTTCTTTTGCACAAGGCTTTAAATATGCATCAGTTCAGCCATCACCTGACATGGTGTGAGGTTGATTTGTGTTGATCTGTGCTAAGCCATGCTGCAGCAAATTTATGCTATCTAGCTTTCATGTCCCCAGTGTTGCTACTCTATGGATGCCCCTTAGACTGGCCAAACTACTTAGTTTCAGAAATACTCCTTTCCCTGGGCAGTATTTGAAGTCAGCTCCACAAGCTAGTCTGTCTCTTCCATGGATCATACAAAGTTCTGCTGAGGGAGGAACAGCCCATTTGATTCCCTCCCAGCAGTGTCCTTTGGAGGAGATGTGAATGGCCTGCATGGCCTCAGCCCAAAGATAACATCTGCTGAGAGCTTTGGCACCCCATGAAGAAGAGAGGAGGCTTCGGACCTCCTGAGAATGCCTTTCTGCTTTGTTCTTTCCTTGAAACTTAAGATAACACATACACACACAAGTAAAAAAATGAAGAGTGGGGAGGGAGAAGGTGGAAATGGGCTTCTTTCTTTGCTAAAAGTGAGCAGTGGCAGCCCTCTCCGACAGATGTGGGTGATTTGTCATTGCTTGCTGCCCACTGCACAACATTTCAGATGAGGCTTTTCTTGCCTCAGGAGGAAGGAGAGGACTGAAGCAAATCAGTCCTTCTCCCTCTTTGTAGTCTGTGCAAGCATGTATTTGCAGGCTGGCAGCCCAGGCTCTCTTGGCTGCAGAGCCAGTGTGTATGTAGAAGGAAGATAATGATATTAACTGGGAGTCTATGGGGAAGGTTTCTTCACAACTTATTTATCAGGTGACGTCTTGTACAGCTGTCATCTGGTTTTACATCATTCCCAATCTGTGCAATTGGGAGCCACTTCTTTACAGGCTGTGGACAGCCATCCAGCTGGCTGTGGATGTGCTCCCAGACCAAAAATTGCCCTTGCATCTGCTTCCTTAGTGCTGACAAGGTCCTTCTGATTTCAAACATTCAAAGTCCACAGCTGAGCTGTCAAGCTAACCCTGAAGATGTCAGATAGATAGGGCACTGTTATAGGTTTAATTTTCTTGCTCATTATTTCAGGTTTTCATTCAAATATAAATATCCCGAAGTTTACTAAAAAGAATTTTGCTCTTTCCTATCAAAGCAATGAGAGGGAGGGGGAAAATCCGTATTGAGATGCTGCTAAATAATTCAGAAAAGAAAAACCAGAAATCCTTAATCTCTGTTGGCAAGAAAACTTCTCCAAGGTCCATGTTTGTAAGTGAACATTTTGCTTCAAGACCCTGTGATTTCTCTGTAGGTACCTTCTTTATATTTTCATTTTTTCTTAACTCTTCTTTGATTCTTGTCTTTTGCAGGTCATGAAAACATACCATATGTATCATGCAGAGAGCATCAGTGCAGAAAGCAAACTGAAGGAGGCAGAGAAGCAAGAAGAAAAACAGATTGGGAGATCAGGAGACCCTGTGTTCCATATTCGACTAGAAGACAGGCACCAGAGACGGAGCTCTGTGAAAAAGATTGAGAAAATGAAGGAAAAAGTAAATACTCCCTTTTTTTAAAAGCTTCATTTGAAGTAAAATCGGTGCATTTCTGCATAATATTAGACAGAGAAGTCCAGTGGGGAAACAAAATTAAATAGTATACATAATAAACTAGCAGTGGATTATAGATGACTTAACTGGAGTTCAGAGAGGGGAATACTTTATTCCCAATGTAATTTTTACTATATGCTTTGTCCCGTTTGAAACAAAACACCAAGTTAGCACATTTGTTATACGTGTAACAGGCTGGCAACTTATATTCATTCTTGTTAACAGAAATGTGTGCTTGGATTTGTTACCATTTTTGATATATACCAAAAATGAAGCAATTCAAATACGCTAACGCAGAGTCGTTTTTTCCTAGCGTCAAGCGAAATATTCTGAGAACAAGCTGAAATCTATTAAGGCTCGTAATGAATACCTGCTCACCCTTGAAGCAACCAATGCTTCTGTTTTCAAGTATTACATTCATGACCTTTCGGATTTAATTGATGTAAGTATTGGCACATTTGAGTCGGTGTCTGTTCTGTTCAGGAAGAATCTTCTTGTTTTATTTTCAGAGGGAGTGTGCTTAGTCCTGTGGGTTGCCTACAATAAGCTTATCATTTATAATATTGTATGATTCTGTCAACTGATTTTTCTCTTTGACTTTCAGAAAATAAAATTCCAATAAAATCATAGAATCATGGAGGTGTCAGAGCTGGAAGGGACCCCAAGGATCATTTAGCTCTGACCCCCCTGTCACAGGCAGGGACACTTAACACTAGATCAGTGTGCTCAGAGCCACATCCAGCCTGGCCTTAAAAACATCAGTGATGAGGCTTCTACTATCTCTATGGGCAACCTGTTCCAGTGTCTCACCACCCTTGTGGTGAAGAACTTCCAAATATCCAGTCTGAATCTACCCACTTCTAGTTTTGCTGAGCCCATTCCTTTACAGTTAGAACATTGTTTTCTCTCGACGCGGCAAGAGAAGGTATGACAGGACTAACACAAAATAAGTAAACATTACCATTTTGTACTATAAAAGGATTGCTGAAGTGTGTTTTTTACACAGTAATCTTTTTAAATGGGCATTTTAACTCAAAATAAGACATTTCCTCTGTGTCTTCAAAATGATTGTTTCATTCATTTAGTATTAGATCAAACACACTGCTTTTTATTATTTCATGTAGTTCACTGTCGTGGTTTTTAAAGAGAGACAACAGAAATTAAACTCTCAAATCAAATTGGAGAGAAAATACAGAATTATATTTAGAGGGAGAAATACAGAGATAGATATTACAAAGCAATTTCCCCATCCATAGCAAACCCCACTGAATTTTTCCCCATCCCAAAAAACCTAAATCTACAATCCCCAGTGCTTCAATCCTCCCCCCGCCCCCAGTGCCTCCACCATCCAAAGAGGCCTACTGCTTACATGTTCTTCCCAATACATTGGCTCCCCACACACACAGGGCAGGAGAAGGAGGAAAGGAGAGTGAACTGACCTTGTTGTGAGTCTATAAAGAGATAGCAGAATTATGGGATTGAAAAACAATCTTCTAGTCCCCAGAAAAAAAAATTTTAACCCTATAGCCTCAACCTGGGACATTCACAAAACAGACTCAACCCATCTTGTACTCTATACTGTCAACAAGAGTTGTTACTGACTTTCATTAGATTACTTAAGTCATGTGACAAGCTCAGTGCCCAACCTCATTCTCCTAGGACTTTCACTCATACTAACATTTGGTCTCCAGAATTTGTGTTATTGACATTTTTGGATCATCCCACACTTGATTATGTCTAACTCTTTCCATAAGTTGACCACATATCTGATAGAGAAAGTTTGGAAGCAGCAAACATAAGCTCAAGAGTATTCATTCACTAGTAGTGTAATGTTGCATCTTCAAGTCAGTGGGTACACCTCTGTGGCCTGTATGAAATGGTAGATGATCAATTATGCTTTCTACTGCACCAATAGCATTTGTTATTTGCAACAAGAAGTACTGTTCACATGGAGTAATTTTTGATGGGATGGCCATCACAAAGATAAACCAGTTAAGCTCTGGTTTTTGTAATATAGTTTAAATTAGTACAACATTTGACAGGAGCATTCTAATTTCTGCTGTCTGGAGAAGCTAAGCTTGATAGAAAATGGGAAAAATGCTTTCTTCAGATGAATGGACTGAAATAGCTTCATATACTCTTTATTGTATGTGTTCTAAGCATTGAAAGCCACTTTTCTGTGACATTTCTTTTTTCCAGTAATTTATTTTGTGCAACTTCTTCATTTTCTCTTTCAACTTTTTTTATCTCCAAATAGTTCTGCTCCTTTTTTTCTTCTTCTTTATAATAAGAGATGGTAGGATTTTTTTATGTGCTTTCAGTACTTCTTGATGTCTGTTCTCAATGTCTCGTTTTCCTCTTTCCTACTCACTATTGCATGTCTTTTCTGATTTCTTCTGGTTTATTCTGCTGTATATTGCCCCTTTCTAATCTACACCCATGCACCTGCATATCCTACTCCACCCACCTGGCCTGCCCAGGTAATGAAAACCTTTACCAAGATCTCAACAGACAGATGATCAGGGCAGAAAACTAAGAACAAACAACACACCTCCTGGGGTACCACTGAAATGAGAAATTGTCCCTGTCTAATGAATGATTTTCCTGATACTGCATAAAGGATGATAGATTTTTAGTTATAGTTAGGGCTTGTCTGATAAATGTGAACTTCATAAGTTCTTCACTGCTGTAAAAAAGGAAGGGTATCTTTCCCTCTATTCCCAGCACCCTTGCCACTTCAGAAGCTGGAAGAGGCTCGTTTGCTCTTCTCTCCTGTCTTTCCTTGGAGATCACGCTTGCTTATTTGCTCTTCTCTCCTGCCTTTCCTTGGAGATCACACTTGCTTGTGTTTCCTGTGTCTGTTTCTACTTGGTCAGAAGTTTCTCAGGTTGGAAAATGCTCCTAATTCTTAACCATTTCATCAACATCCGCAAAGGCTGCCATAGCAGTGAAAGCTGAGGGGAGAAACCACAGGTCTAGAGCTTCACAAGGAACTGCAGGGGATGAAGTGTGAATTTCTGTGCATACAAACACCAAGACAACATTCTTTGAAGTTAGTGTATGTAAAGACATTTACCCCACTGTAAAGACGTTTACCCCACCACCAAGACTAGAGCTTTCTAACTGCAAGTTTTTAATATTCTGCAGCATTTAGTAGTGCAGAAAAACGATGCCTACTTTGAGTGGCTATTTCCAAGCCATGCACCAACCTAGACAGTAACATTCCTTTGGAACATGGCTGTAGCAATTACTCCTCCCTAAGGAATTTAATTGGAAAGTCTAGCTGCCCTTTGCATCGCTGCTTTGTAAGAGCAGGCTGTAAACATGTGCAACCACAGTTTGCTTCAGAGCCAATTTGATTCGATTGTGAGCCTGTTTCAATGAAGTGTCTTTCAGACATTTGCATTTCATCAGAATGTGCTGTGAAAGCATTGGTGTCTATCTAGACAGTGTTTACTACTTGACAAAGGAAACGATTTTTGTAAGTGCGAGAGCCTTGGCAAGATTGTGAGGTTGTATCATTGGAATGTGAGACATGCTTCCCACTGGCCAAATGTTGCAGCAGTTCAGACTATCTCATCCTGTAAATCTGTACATGTAATGGTACGAATCAGAGTTCTCAAAGCAGCGGTGGCAGTTTCATTCTTTGCTCTCTCTACTTTGTTCCCCTCTGCCTGCCTGCCTGGTTCCATGCTTGCCTAGCTCTCTGCCTGTACAAAAGGGGATTACTTCTCCTCCATGTGTGGAGTTGACATGGAAGGGATTTAGATCTCCCCAAGCTGTTGGTGTTGCCCATAACAAAATGTTTTTCTATATTACTAAAAAATATGTATGATAAAAATAGGACAAACATATGACTGTATGCGGTGATCAGCTCAATACACTTTATTTTAACAAGATTGGGAAGGTTTGTGGGCTTTAGGGTTTTTTTTGCTAAATAGTCATAGTTTTCTCATTTGGATTCCATTGCAACTTGATTTGTGAGGCTTACATGGAAAAATCCTAAATTGCAGTTCCTCAGCTGAACTCAGCCTGAACTGTTGAACTTCTTCAGTTCATTAACAAAGCTCAGAGCTTCTGACTTAAAAAGATGATGTGTTGTTCATCTTAAGCTCTTGTGATAAAAGCAAGATAAAAATATTGCTGGAGTCTGAGCTGGATGTTTTAATGCGTTTAGTGTGCTGGGGCTAGCATTTGCAAAGAAGTAGAGCGATAAACAGTATTTGATATGCACAGTGTATGTCTGTGCTCTGCATAATGTGCAAGAGGAATTTGGATTTTCTGTGCAGTGTTTCTTCTCTACTGCCTTGTATAGTGAAATCTAGTTCAAGTGAAGGTCATGAGTAGGTTTTTTCCTTTCCTCTGTAAAAAGTAGTGAAAATTACTTTTTATCTGAAGTAAATGTTTTATCTTAACTAGAAATTACTTTTTTAAAAGATTATAGTTTTCAAAGGAGCAACAGAGTATTCATCTCTGCTAATCTGACTTACTGCCCAGCATCTATGCTTATGTTACATACTTGTATTTGAAGATTTATTATATTTATTTGGGTATAAAAAGAAGGTAGGGACATTTAGAGACCAACCATGAACTCATGATCTTAAGGTAAATGCTAGGGAATGGTGATCAGAACAACCTGACTCTAGTTCTGCTGCTGGAATGAATAAAATATTCATGTGTTGATCTTTCTTAGAGTGGAGTTTCTGAATCTAATTGCAGTCTGTGTGCTTTGGATGGTTAAGAAGTTAGGGAACATTTAGCTATTATGAACTTCATTTATTCTGTAAAGGTTCTTAGTGAATCATTCATTGAACGGAGTTTAAAACTAGGCTAGAGTGTGCAGTCTTTTATTACGTAAGTTCTCCTCAATTTACTATGTGCAGCCAAACTCTTTTGATTTGAGTGTTGATGTCTGTGTAACAGGATTATCAGCAAGTGACATACTCAGAGGTTAAAGCATTTTTTAAATTAATTTCTCTGTCCACTTGCATTAGACTTTTAATATTACTTCTAAAATGAAACAAAGAGCAGCTCACTTGGTTGGTTGATGCTGTGTGCTAAGCACTGCAGTTTATTTTGTTCAAGCCTAAATATACTCCAGGGAGCAATAAAGATAGTAAATACCCTTGAGACTGCTACAGTTTTAATTCCGAATTAGAGTAAAATGCAAATTACAAAATTAATTTTTCACACACATGCCAGAAATGCAATAAAACTCATAGTCTATGACTTCATTCTCTCATTTCTCATCTTCATGTCTTACTGCACCGACATCGCATCTCTCTGGCCCATAGATTGATAGTAGATCTCATCAGCCATCCAAGATGTAACCTTGGTGTGCTGATTAATGAACCTCAAGAACTCATTTTTATTTTGGCTAGCAGTGTGATTGCTCCCTTGAACTTTCCAAAACTTTCTACATTTTGTTTTCCTGAGAATCATGTCTATGTGCATTTGTGTGGGGGGGTATCTGCATACTTAGGTGCTGCTGTCCAACACCAGAAAGAATGGGGACAGAGTGACTGGAGAGTGGTCAGATAGAAAGAGACCTGAGGATACTGGTTGACTGCTGAACATGAGCCAGCAGTGTGCCCACGTGGCCAAGAAGGCCAATGGCATCCTGGCCTGTATCAGGAATAGTGTGGCCAGCAGGACCAGGGAAGTCATTCTGTCCCTGTACTCAGCACTGGTTAGACCACACCTTGAGTCCTGTGTCCAGATATGGGCTCCTCAATTTAAGAAACATGCTGAGATGCTGGAATGTGTCCAGAGAATGGCACCACAACTGATGAGGGGGCTGGAGCACAGACCTGTGAGCAGTGGATGAGGGAGCTGGGGGTGTTTAGCCTGGAGAAGAGGAGGCTCAGGGGTGACCTTATTGCTCTCTACAACTACTTGAAAGGAGGTTGTAGCCTGGTAGCTACAACCTTGTCAACCTTCCCAAGCAACCAGTGATAGAACAAGAGAACACAGTCTCAAGCTGTGCCAGAGCAGGTTTAGGCTGGATTTTAGGAAGAAGTTCTCCACAGGAAGAGTGATTGACATTGGAAATGCTGCCTGTGGAGGTGGTGGAGTCTCTGTCCCTGGAAGTGTTTAAAAAGAGACTGGATGTGGCACTTGTTGCCATGGTTTAGTTGATTAAATGGTGTCAGGTGATAGATTGGACTTGATGATCTCAAAGGTCTTTTCCAACCTGATGATTTTTGTGATTCTGTGATTGGTAATTTTTTTTCCAAGCATGATCAGACAGGATGTGGTGAGGGCAGCAGTTTTGCCTTAGAATTTTAGTCTTATTAATGAACAAAGTGCCATCTCTGTTATCAGCAGTGCTTTCTAAACCATCAGTAGTACTAGCAGATTAAAAAGATACTCTTCTTTCTGAGTAGCCATGAGCTGATACTATGACAAAGCCATTCCTTGGTTGAAATTATTTTTGTCTCCAAATTTTGGAGAAAGTGAGTTGTAGTCTGGCAGAAGTAAGAGTTGTGATATCTAATGAGTGTTTATTTTTGCTTTTTGAAGTTAAATTTACTTACACAAATTCCATTTTTACATAAATCATTGTTGCAAAATTCCTAATTCATGCATTTAGAATTCCATTCAAGGAGCCACTTGTGCTTCAGGTACTGGATTTTAGTCCCTGTTTGCTCTGCAGAAATTTGCATTTCAAATAAGTCACAGAATCACAGAATGCTAGGGGATGAAAAGGACCTCCAAAGCTCATCCCATCCAACACTCCTACCAGAGCAGAATTACCTATACCAGATTACACAGGAACACATCCAGGTGGGTTTTGGTTATCTCCAGAGAGGGAGACTTCACAACCCCTGGGCAGCCTGTTCCAGTGTTCTGTCACCCTCATAGTGCAAACATTGTTCTTCATGTTTCCATGGAGCTTCCTGTGCCTCAGCTTTCACCTATTGCCCCTTGTCCTGTCATTATACCTTTGTCTAGCAGATTGTCCTACTGTGCTTGAAGAATCCCTCTGCTTGTCTGGAAGCTCTAGTTGTTACCCTGTTCAGCTGCCATCACCTGCAAAAGGTGGCCATGGTGATAGCTGTTGAGGAGGTTTAGGGTTAAACAGTGAAGTTCTTGGTACTATCACAGCATAAAGGCTGCAACCTTATATTCCAGCTAGCAGAAAAGCTTTATCAGAAACCTACACAGCTCTAACTGTAAATTGTAAGTTTTCTTTTAATACTCATGTTAATCTAGAGGCAAAACTCAGTCTCTAGATGCCTGTAGTTTTGTGACACGTGGATAGTTGGCCATGCTAAACCTGGTGTCACCCTCTATTTCTCATTTCCTCTCAATATAATCTTTCGTGAGGTCTCTCTGAAACTAGTGCACATGAAATAAACCAGCTGTCCAGATCCACTTTTTTATCAGCACTTTTAGTCTGTCTCTTTCATCTAAGATAGTGAATTAAATATGAGATTGGATTTGACACAGAACAAGAGAAAAACACCAAGAGACTCTTCCTTTTAGAAACAATATTTTTTGGGCTGGAGGTCTTTGAAATATGGATGTGATTTAGTATAAAAGTTGAGTGGCTCTTTTGGTAAGTGTAACATGAGTTTCCATTCTATAAGTGCAAAAGAGAGAGGTTAACCTATGTGTATTTGATTGAACATGACAACTTTTTTCCATTTTCTTTAAATAGTCCAGGAACTGGTTTTTGGGTTGTCATTGCCCCACTGCAGTAAGTACCTGCAGTATTCACTGAACTTGAAAGCTTAATCATTCTGGAAGCTTTGTTGTGGGTGAAACAGCCTTCTGTTGTCAGATTGCAGAGCAGTTTGGTCAGTGGTCACTAGTGCACCTGATGCAAAGTGTGAGGGGCTTCATTCTCTTCCTGCACACAGGTATGGAAAACAGGTTGAAAACTTTGTCTTTTCAAATAAAAGCAAAGGGAAGGGGACATGACCCTGTGAGTCCTCAGGCTTTGCAATAGCTGTGAGGGAGGTAGACATACAAATGTAGCCTACAATGGACTGAAATTCAAACTGCTTTTTTACTCAAGTGTATCACTTAACTTGCAAGTCACAGAATCACAGACTTGTCAGGGTTGGAAAGGACCTCAAGGATCATCTAGCTTCAACCCTCCTGTCATGATCAGGGACACCTCACACTACATCAGGTTGCTCAGAGCCACATCCAGCCTGGCTTTAAAAACATCCAGGGAGGGGGTTTCTACCACCTCCCTGAACAACCTCCTTCCAGTATCTCACCACCCTGATGGTGAAGAACTTCTCCCTGAAGTCTTATCTAAATCTCCACTCCTCTAGCTCAGATCCATTCCCCCCAGTCCTATCACTGTCTGACACCCTAAAAAGTCCCTCACTAGCTTTCTTGTAGTCCCCCTTCAGATATTGGAAGGTGACAATAAGATCTTCTTGGAGCCTTCTTTTCTTCAAACAGAACAGTCCCAACTCTCTTAGCCTGTCCTTGTAGGAGAGGTGCTTCAGCCCTCTGATCATCCTCGTGGCCCTTCTCTGGACACGTTCCAGCATCTCCATACCTTTCTTGTAGGAGAGGCTCCAGAACTGGACACAGTACTCCAGATGGAGTCTCACAATAGCAGTGTAGAGGGGGACAGTCACCTCCCTCGACCTGCTGGCCACACTTCTTTTGATGCAGCCCAGGATACAGTTGGCTTTCTGGGCTGCAAGTGAACGCTGGCAGCTCATATTGAGCTTCTTATCCACCAGCACCCCCAAGTCCTTTTCTTGAGGGCTGCTCTCAAGTCAGTCACTGCCCTGCCTGTATCAGTGCCTGAGATTGCCCCAACCCAAATGCAGGACCTTGCACTTGCTCTTGTTGAACCTCATGAGGTTGTCTTTCAGGAAGAAATGATTTTTAGCTGTAGATGGGCACCCAGGACAGGTGGGAGCTGAGGGATGCCCTTATGCAAAGTGCTCCCTGACTGCCCTAACCAGGCATTGGCCTCTGACTGTCTAAGTAAAGAACGTTGCTCTGTATGCAACTGTTAGTCCCACTACTGGCGTGGCAGACAGGTTTGCCATGTATCTACCATTACCTGGAAGCTCACTGAGCAGAAGCTGAGAATATGGGGAAAAAATTAAGGAAATAATTTGATACATTACTTCTGTGACATTTAAAAATACATTCAGCTGTTCCTCTAAAATATTAACCAGTCATGAATAATGCAAACTGAGAACATTTAAAATTCAAGAACAAACACAACTTTATGTTCTACCAATGAGGCTTCAGTTACATTAGAGTGTTACTCTCACTCCTGGCAGGGAGGGGGAAAGACATAAATTATGACCTTCTGTACTTAGCAGCACAATCTACATTTCTAGCACCATCTGAACATGGGAAATACAGTGTTTGTAAGTAAATAAATTGTCATTTTCAAGGGCAAGGCTGTTAAACCATACTTGTTACATTAAAAAACACGTTGGATGGGTCACTAATGCTAGACAGTCATGGGATTTTTTTAGGCACAGATGTAGTAAGCAGGAATTGCTTCGTTTTCAGTCTGGTATGGAATGTACATAGATGGTAGTTATGTCAGCGTGAGCTTAAGGAGATGATCCGAGGCTTACATACAACAATAATACTGAAAAGCCTGCCTGTGTATGGAGTTCCAGACCTTTGCTGTGGAAGTACAGCAACACTCCTCTGTATTTGATCAACAAGTGCAAATACGTTGCCATACACTCATATTTGATCTCTTTTCTACAACTGTCTTTCAGTCTTTCCAAGAGAATAAGGATACTAAATACTTACTGTCCTGACCCTAGTATTGTATTTTCATTTAGAATGTGTTTTGGAAATACTTAAAAACCAGAAGAATATCAAGACAGATTTTAGTGATCACTTGTGGATTGGGATACTGGAATGGTGTTCCTCCTTTTTAATTTGTTTTCTTTCCCATTTATTGTGTTTTCAGTGTTGTGATCTTGGATACCATGCTAGTCTGAACAGAGCCCTAAGAACTTACCTTTCTGCAGAGTATAACCTTGAAACTTCCAGGCATGAGGGCTTAGACATCATTGAAAATGCAGTTGACAGCTTGGAGCCACGAAGTGACAAGCAGAGGTTCATGGAAATGTATCCCACCGCTTTTTGCCCACCAATGAAATTTGAGTTCCAATCTCATATGGGTGATGAGGTCTGTATCCCCCTGGTGTCTTTTTCTAAGGCAGACAGATTATCCCTTTGTACAAAGTCTGGTAAAAGCTCTTATGGCAACCAGTGTGCAAGCCGATGAGCCATGATGCATTGCAAACTGGCAGCACTGTTCTGAGTTTCTTCAGACTTCTCAAGTAAAAACTGTTAAGTGTTACTGCATTATGTATTACTCAAAATGATATTGCTGTGAATTTGCTGGCCAACTTGCCCAGCACCAGTCCTAGTAGTGGCTTGATGTCTTCACTACCTGTCTCACCCGTAAAAGAGCTTGTGAGTGCTATTTGAGAGCAGCTGCAGTGCTTCTCCAAATTGTGCACACTCAAATGCAGCCTTTTCCCCTTCTTCCTTCCTCATGCTGTCATCTGGAGATTTCAGGCCTAGAAAGTATCCCAGATGGGCCTTGTCCTGCTACAGCAAAGGCCCCTAGCAAAGCAAAATGCAGAATCATCTGTCTTTTATCTGAAGGCAACTCCAGGGTTTGCATTTCTGTATCACACAATGTTAGGGGCTGGAAGTGACCTCCAAAGATAATCCAGTCCAACCCCCCTGCCGGCACAGGATCACCTATACCAGATCACACAGGGATGCATCCAGGCAGGTTTTTAGTATTTCCAAAGAGGGAGACTCCACAGCTCCCCTGGGCAGCCTGTTCCAGTATTTGCTCACCCTCAGAGTGAAAAAAATCTTTCTTGTGTTTCCATGGAGTTTCCTATGCCTCGATTCCGTATGATAGAGAAGCAACGCAAAGCAGCCATATAGCAAGGCTATGCTCTGTAGTCACAGAATGCAGTATGTAGTTCTATGTTTTGTGACACAAAAGTATTTTAGATTTAGATGGGCACATTCTGTTGTCTGCTTTAATAGGTTTTAATAGCTTTGGCAGGAATTCACCTGGTTTTAAGGAGAGCAACCAAAGACTATGAAGTCTTTGTGGGTTTTATTTCTTGCATGTCACAGCTCTTTTTGATTCTTTGTTAGGTTTGTCAGGTCACTGCCCAACAGCCTGTGCAAGCAGAGCTTATGCTTAGATATCAGCAGCTACAGTCACGACTGGCCACACTCAAAATTGAAAATGAGGAGGTAAGTTCTGTGCCTACAAGGGCAATGCAATGAACATTATTTTCAAGAAGGTGTAGTGTTTTCTATCTTGTCAGAATCCTGTAAGTGACCCTGAAATGGCTTCAATATATATGAATGGGTTTAATTTAAAAATCAAACACTGGGAAATATGCTATAAGGTAGGTCCTTGTCTGCTTTATAGAGGTTGGATGTTCCATTTTCTACTCATCCATACATTCACATTGCAAAGTTCTGAGCTTTTTCAAATACTTCAGTGAAAACTTGCTGAAGCACTTATTTTCAGAGTTCTGTGTCAGAAAGCCACTGAGCACAGTTACTGTTTTCTGTCACTACCCTCTGTCCAGTCCCCAGATTTCTACTTTTGAAGTACCAAGGAGTTTCTACTATCTTTTGTGGTAGTTAAGTCAAAATCTCTTGTCAGCTACAGCTATTTATGAGTACTGAATGCCTGTGATCAGAATGGGTCACCTAGTGAAATACAACAGCTTGTTTTCTTAAAATGCAGCAAAGCTATGCTGGTTCACCTTTTGTGGTGGTTTGGGTGTGTCCCCCCCCCCTCCCCCCCCACTTTTAAAATCACCCAGACTAGACTCAGCTGGCTCTGGGAATATAAATGAAGCTATTTTATTTACAGCTAGCACAATATACAAGCAGATGTTTACAGTACATACAGTTATAGACAGAAATATACAAGGTAAAAGGTAATACAGAAGCACAACTCCCCTCCCAGAAACCTGAGTCCCCAGGAGGGGCTCTCAACCACCCCTGCACCTTCCCCCTGCCCCTCTCAACCTTACCCCAGTCCTAAAGAAGAACAGAGGTTCAGCCAAGAGGTTAAGAAGCAAAGGTGAGTGGAAGGTGAGGTTAGGGAGCTGCAGCTCAGTCAGAAACCCAAGGCAGAGTGAGTGAAAATGGCGAGAGTGTTATCTAATGTTTTCATTTCTCCTTCCCAAACTCCTTTGCGAGACTCTGAGGGAAGTGGATATCACCATTGTTTTCCTTTCACAGCCTGTAATCTACTTTTTCTCACCAAAACATTCTAGCTTTCTTCAAACTAGCACACCTTTGCTTGCTCTGACAGCATAAAGAGGCCTCCCAGTGGGTATAAATTGCACCTTTATCCAATTTAAAGCAGTGCTGGAAGCCCCCAGTTTAAATGAGAATCTGTTGCTACATTAAAACATAGGGATCATTTCTTGTGTATTTTGGATAAGTTTTCAGGATTCCATTTCTTCTCATTCTGTGTTATGTGCTGAATGCTTAGGATGAGCTATTAGTATCCATTAGATGTGTACAGCAGTCTTGAAAAAAATCCCTTTTGACTTCAGAAAATATCTCAAGGTAACAAAGACAAAAAGAAAGGCAAAAGATTATTTCTTTCATAGAATCATATTGTAGTAGAATCAGCCAGGCTGGAAGAGACCTCCAAGATCAGCCAGTCCAACCTAGCACCCAGCCCTGACCATTCAACTAGACCATGGCACCAAGTGCCTCATCCAGGCTTTTCTTGAACACCTCCAGGGACGGTGACTCCACCACCTCCCTGAGCAGCCCATTCCAATGGGAAATCACTCTCTCTGGGAAGTTCAGTAAAGTGCAAGAGCATAGAAGAAAAAACTGTGTTAGCAGGCACAAAAGGGATGTTTGCCTACACTGGAGATATGTGTACAAGTGTGCATGATTCAGTTAAGACTATTTCAAAGCAATACTGGGAGGTAAATTACATTCTTGTGAATTCTGCCTGTTATGTTATTGCTTTGAAAAAACTCTGCATCCCCTTTCCCATGGCCTGGTTTCTGTTATGAGCAACTGAGCTCTTCATAGCTCATAGAGAGTGCTGTGAGACTGGTGTAAATTGTTCTTTCTTCAACCCCTTCCTCCAGCTGTGTATTCCACTTCTACAATCTAAACATCACTGTGCTCCACACCATAGTGCTCTGAAGAGCAGTGCCACGGATTTTTTTCTTGGAAGAACATGTTCTGTCAGCCAGGTCCTTGAATATACACGTTCCGCCTAACATGCTGACCACACATGGGAGAGCTGACCTTTCAGAGAAGATCATCTCTGTTGCCTGTTGTTCCAGATTTGGAACCATAATCAGAGAAAACATCCAGTTGGAAGAGACCTCAAAGATTATCCAGTCCAGCCTTTGACACAGTTTAGAGTCAATCTTAAACCATGTCCCTAAATGCCGGGTTTACACACTGCTTAAACACCTCCAAGGGATAGCAACTCCACCACCACCCTGGGCAGACCATTCCAGTGTTTGAGAACCCTCTCTGTGAAGATATATTTCCTAGCATCCATCCTGAACCTCCCCTGGTGCAGCTTGGAACCATTTCCTCAATCCTGTTGCTTGTCACCAAGGAGAAGAGATTACCTCATCGCTCCAACCTCCCTTCAGGGAATTGTAGAGGGCATTGAGGTCTCCCCTCAGCTGCTTCAGGTCTTCAGACCAAACACCTGCAGCTCCATCAGACACTCTTCACATGCCAGGTGCTTCAGGTCCTTCACCAGCCTCGTTGCCCTTCTCTGGAGATGCTCCAGCATCTCAATGTCCTAGTAGTGATAGGCTCAGAACAGAACATGGTACTTGAGGAGTGCCCTCCCTAGTGCAAGGAATCAAATCACATCCCATTTTTATGGTAATTTCAGGAAACAACTGCTTGCTGGCTGTCAACACGAGTGTACCTTTGTGTTTGTAGACTCTGCTGTGGTAAAACAGAGAAGTAGACAGGAAACCTAATCACCTTGTTTTTCCCTTACATTGGTATTTGTTACAATACATCTGATCTTTCATGTTCATTCACCAGTTTGTTCAGGGGAGTGTGCCAAAGCATTGTTTTGAGTAATCATCTTCCCTTCTTAAGCTGTTCTGGTAGGCATTTATCTTTCTGTTTGGTAAATCATGCTTTTTAACACCAGGTTAAGAAAACAACAGAGGCTACCCTGCAGACAATACAAGATATGGTCACTATTGAAGACTATGATGTGTCAGAGTGTTTCCAACACAGTCGTTCAACGGAGTCTGTGAAGTCAACAGTCTCTGAGACATACCTGAGTAAGCCCAGCATTGCAAAAAGAAGAGCTAACCAGCAGGAAACGGAGCAGTTCTATTTTATGGTATGTTGGCTGCTTGCTCATTCATGTGATACAGACCACACACCAGAAGTCAACACTATGCAGAAGTTCCTGGAATTTATGTCCTATTCATAGTTAATAGATGGATCTGTATCTCTACAGAAATTCAGAGAATACCTGGAAGGTAGTAATCTCATCACAAAACTTCAAGCAAAACATGACTTGCTGCAGAGGACACTGGGAGAAGGTAAATATCACACAATAAACTGAAAAGCAATTCCAGGCTGTGCAGTGAACCTGCAGAAATGCCAAAGATATGCAGGAAAAACAACTACAAAACTTAAGAGTTTAACTGTCCATGGATGTGATTTTTACCAGTTAACAGTTTTGGTGCAATGGTAAGAGACTGATTTTTATCTCTTTGACAAATATTTATTTGCACTGCACAGACATTCAGACAAGTGACTGCATTTTGGAAATGGAACTGGTGAATGAAAAATCTTGCATCTGAAAGGAGAGGTGACACAGTCAGTGCAGGGTGATTTAAGAGCTATGACACATTTATTGTTTCTACTTCCTAATTTCTGTTGATTCGAGATTTCATGATGAGTTGTGGGAAGGTGATGTTTTTTTTCAGCATACAAAATGACCCAGTGTGCATCTCTTACAATGGACTCACTGGCACAATATTTTTGACATATGGACATGAAGAGAAGGCTCTGAGGAGAACTTATTGCAGCCTTCCAACATGTGAAGGGAGGCCACAAGAAAGTCAGTGAGGGACTGTTTAGGATGTCAGTTAGTGATAGGACTAGGGGGAATGGATCCAAGCTAGAGGAGGGTGGATTCAGATTGGATGTTAGGAAGAAGCTCATCACCATGAGGATGGTGAGACACTGGAACAGTTGCCCAGGGAAGTGGTGGTACCTTCATCCCTGGAAGCTTTTAAAGCCAGGCTGGATGTGTCTCTGAGCAGCCTGATGTAGTGTGGGGTGTTGGAGCTAGATGATTCTTGAGATCCCTTCCAGCCCTGACAAATCTGTGATTCCGTGAATGTATTTCTTGCAACCTAACAACTCAGTGGAGCATTTAGGAAAGGTAAAAGGTGCAGTCCCCATCTCACTAATGCCAGTAGCTAGATTTACAGACTTAATTTATCACTGTGTTTCTACTAAGTATTTGCACATGGAATGAAAATTAATGAATAACTCTGTTTATGTTGATTATCATTTTTACATATAGAATCATTGCATTAGCAAACAAATATTATTGTACTACACATTATGGTAGCAGAGAATTGTCCTGAATACTCCTTCACAATTTTAAAAATACTTCTTAAAATATAAACCAAGTCAGCAGATGTCCATGATCAAAAGAAGGAAAGCAGAATTAAGGCTTAGAATCCTGGTCAAAAACTTTTCCATGGGACAGCAATGTGCCTGTGTGGCCAAGAAGGCTAAGGGTATGCTGAGGTGTATTAAGAGTCAAATCAAGGGACGTTCTCCTCCCTCTTTACTCTGCCCTAATGAGACCTCACCTAGAATATTGCATCCAGTTCTGGGACCCTGTCATGGTTTTTAAAGAGAGCCCACAGAAATTAAGCTCTTGTATTGGATTAAAAACCACAGTATTATATTTGGAGAGATACAGAAAAGAAATTACAGAAGCAGATACAACAGTCGTGGCGAAGCCCCTTGGATTTTCCCCCAGCCCAAAACTATAATCCCCAGTGCTCCAATTCCTCCCTCCCCCATGCCTCCACCATCCATAGGCCCAAACACAAGCCTCTGGAGGCCCCTACACGGTCCTGCTGCTTACATGTGTGTCAGGTAAAGTGCCTCCCGCTCGACACAGGGCAGGAGGGGGAGGAAAGGAGAACGAGCTGGCCTTGCCCTGAGTTTATAAAGAGATAGCACAATTATGGGGTTGAATAACAGTCTTCTAGTCCCCAGGAGATTTTTTTCCCTATAGTTCTCAACCTGGGACAGACCCAGTTCAAGAGGGACAGGGATCTACTTGAGAGAGTCCAGTGGAGGGTTACAAGGATGATGAAGGGACTGGAGCACTGCCTGATGAGGAGAGGCTGAGAGACCTGGGGCTATTTAGTCTGGAGAGGAGAAGACTGAGAGGAGAATCTCATAAATGGATATAAATAGATGGGGGCTGGGTGTCAGGAAGGAAGGGACAGCCTCTGCTCACTTGTGCCCTGTGACAGGACAAGGGGCAATGGATGTAAACTACAGCACAGGAAGTTCAGTCTGGAGAAGAGGAGGCTCTGAGGTGACCTTCTTGTGGCCTTTCAGTATCTCAAGGGGGTCTACAGAAAAGCTGGGGAGGGACTTTTTAGGCTATCAGAGAGTGACAGGAATAGGGGGAATGGAGCAAAGCTGGAGATGGGTAGGTTCAGAATGGATGTGAGGAGGAAGTTCTTCAGCATGAGAGTGGTGGGAGCCTGGACTGGGTTGCCCAGGGAGGTGGTTGAGGCCCCATCCCTGGAGGTGTTTAAGGCCAGACCGGATGAGGCTCTGGCCAGCCTGATCTAGGGTAGGGTGTCCCTGCCTATAGCAGGGGGGTTGGAACTGGCTGATCCTTGTGGTCCCTTCCAACCCTGACTGATTCTATGATTATAGAGGAAGAACTTCTTTACTGTAAGGGTGACAGACCACTGGCCCAGGTTCTCCATAGAGATTGTGGAGTCTACTTCTCTGGACACTTTCAAGCTCCATCCGGATGAATTTCTGTGCACTAGGTTCTATGGTCCTGTTCTGGCAAGGGGCTTGGACTCAGTGATCTATAGAGGTACCTTCTGCGCCCTAACATCCTGAAATCCTGTAAGGCATTAATGAATCAGGCACTATGCACAGTTCCAGCGCACCCCTTACCAGCCCTCCCAGCAGGCACTTCCTCATGGACCAAGGGGAAAAGGAGAATCATCACTCTGCAAGCCGTAAGGTGTAGTCACACAGAGTGTTACAGACTCAACAGGAAGTGAATAACACTGCAAAAAGTAAAAAATCCTCTCCTGAAGGTTAAACATAAATTGAAGTTCAAACTCAAGAAAAGAAACTTAGTCTCTAAAGAGTGTCTATAAGGGATGTGCCAAAAGTCTGTTGTTAATCAGATGTCTTCTTGTTTCTAATACAAAAGCCAGATCTCTAAATTCAGTTGTGGAGGTGCCTAAAGACCTATTAACATTTCAGTGGCTGTGACCCAAACAAAGCCCCTGTCTAGGGAGTGACTGAGGTTGGAGGTAGGAATTAAACAGGGGGGTTGTGAAAGACTGGACTGTAGTTGTTTGTTATCTGGTTTTAGACAGATTATCTTCTCTCTCATGGAAATTTTCATTTAACGTGGTGGGGCTTTTTTTGAACGTGTGCATTATTCATGCAAAGCAGCATGCAGCTGATGTTAGTCAGAAAAAGAGAAAAAATGTCCTTCAGAGGTTCACAGAAAATGCATTTGGAAAAATGAAATGAAAGTTTGTTATTTGGAAGCAAAATAAAATGCATGAGGAGCAAGATAAAAGGCAACAGAATCTGTTGCCTAATGCATGTTGAAAAGAAATAAGAAATGTATGAAAGGAAATCCATAGAAAAACTCCTCAGCAGGGTGACCTAAGTGATAAATTGCTGTCAGGCTCCAGGGCATTCTGCCATGCTTGGACGTGCTTGGACCTTTCTGTTCAAAGAGTTCCCTTTTCACCCATCAGCTGTAACCCTGAGCAGCTAATCTGTGTGACTCAAAGCATTTTTGCATCATCATAGCATAGTGTGTACAAACAGTACCCCAAATGTGCACACCCACATTCAAAGCTGATACTTGGAGAAAAGGTTCTTTATTACTGGTTAAAAAGCTCAGGTTACTCCACTTCTATTCAGTCATGTCCTACATTACAGTGCACAAGCCTTGCAAGGATGACCTGGATTCAGTTCATTTCTTGAATGGAGATGGTTGTAAGGGTAGAATTACTGTGGAATTAAAAACATTATTGCTGTAGCTAGTAGAGAAATGAGTTTGTAGAAAGTTAACTGCTCCCCTGCGTCACTCAAGCTGCCTTTCATGCTGGTTTTAATGTCACCAACACACCAGACAAATAATACAAGGTGCTATATTAAGTAATGCAGAGGAGAATGGGGGGAAAAGGAGAGGATTGTCTGAATTGAAGAAAGATGTTGAGATACTCAAACATGTCCAGAGAAGGTCAACAAAGCTGGTGAGGGGGCTGGAGCACAGCCCTGTGAGGAGCAGCTGAGGGAGCTGGCGTTGTTCAACCTGGAGAAAAGGAGGCTCAGGGGGAACTTTATTGCTCTCTACAACTACCCAAAAGGAAGTTGTGGCCAGATGGGGATTGATCTCTTTTCTCAGACAACCAGTGACAGAACAAGAGGACACAGCCTCAAGCTGTGCCAGGGCAGATTTAGGCTGGATGTTAGGAAAAAAATTCTTCATGGAAGGAGTGATTGGCCATTGGAATGGGCTGCCCAGGGAGGTGGTGGGGTCACCATCCCTGGAGGTGTTTAAAAGGAGACTGGATGAGGTACTTAGTGCAATGGTGTAGTTAATTAGATGAGGTTAGGTGATGATCTAGAAGGTCTTTTCCGACCTGATTGATTCTGTGAACTGCAAGTTTTCCTTTGGCATCCTCTTTCTTTTATTCAGACTTGTACAGTGTAAGGATTGAGGCTGAATAAATCCAGATTCTAGACTGCTGTCCACAGTTTTGACAGCATTTGGTTTCTATTCCAGTTCATCACTTGCTTGCTACAGTCTGTTGCTCTTTATGGACACAGCAGATATATATTCATGATTGGCACAAGGGAGATTGCTTCATCTAAATGCTCTGTGCTCAGCCTGTGTCTACAAATTTGGAAAAATGGATGAGAAATACTCAAGTGAAATTGGTACTAAACACAGGAAGCACGCTGATACACATTAATTTTGACCCAAGTCTTACCTATTGAATGAACAAAGCAAAGGGAAACGCAAGAAAGAGAATAAGCAGTTGTCAAAGAAATAGGTTTTGCCCTAATCCATTGAATGTCAGACAGATATGTGTTTAAAACCCCCTAGAGTCAGGATTTGTAACATCTTTTGTTTTACTAGTATTATTAGGATTCTTAGTCTCAATGAAATTTTACTCCTTACATGAGAAAGGAGAAGTCCCTGGCTTACCCTTCTTCCATCATAGGTTGTTTTGCATACTCTTTCATCCCTCTTTTTCACCTCTCTTCAATCAGCACAAACAATCTTTACATCTCTTATTAGTGATGGATGTTTTTCCCAGAGTTCATTCATTTTACCACCTTGTGCAGCTCCCCACTCTTTTGGTACTGCAAAATACATTTTCAGATGGAGGCTGTGGTAGTTTGAGGCTGGGTGCTTTTAAGAACCATGAAGTTGAAGACCTCCAGAGGTCCAGAGTGTTCAGGAGGTGGACGGGAGAGTGAATTACATTCCTGTAAGTGCTGCATCCCTATAAAACTGGCTGCAGAGTCACTTTCCTTGCCTTCTCCCTGCCTCTCTCCTCCTGGGAGGAGGCACAGGCTTTTATCTCATATGGGGGAAGCCTTGACAATGTTGCCACTTAGGCCTGGAGATGTCACATTGAATTTTAACTACGTGACAGTGTTGTGGTGTGGGGGAGAGAGGCAGTGGTGGTTGTGAGGTGCCAAGGGCTGCATTTGAAGGCCTGGTTTTGTTGGCCTAGGAAACAAGGATGTTTGTGAAAGCTTTGGCTTAATGGCTGCTGCGTTAAGCCCAGACTGTGGATGTTGTGTATTTTATCTGTTTCTGTACTGTGTATGTAGTTGTGAGTAGCATTTCACAGAATCACGGAAGGTTAGGGGCTGGAAGGGACCTCCAGAAGTCATCCAGTGCAACCCCCCTGCCGGAGCAGGGGAATGCATTCCTCGCACAGGAGTGCATCTAGGCAGGTTCTGAATATCTCCAGAGAAAGAGACTCCCCAATCCCCCTGGACAACCTGTTCCAGTGTTCTGTCACCCTTGCAGGGAAAAATCTTTCCTCATGTTTCCTGTGCCTCAACTTCCACCCGTTACCCCTTGTCCTGGCATTGGGCATCACCAAGCAGAGCCTGATTCTATCCTCTGGCCGCTCACCCTTTACATATTTGTAAGCATTCCTGAGGTCCCCCTCTCAGTCTCCTCCTCTCCAAGCTAAAGAGCCCCAGCTCCCTCAGTCTTTCCCCATCAGGAAGATGTTCCACTACATCATTTATGTGGCTCTCTGCACTGGACTCGTTCAAGCAGTTTCCTGAGGTCCTTAGAATCAACCAGGTTGGAAGAGATGTCCAAGGTCATCCAATCCAAGAAGCCCTTGAACTGAGTGACTCAGAATTGGACACAATCTTCCAAATGCAGCCATTCCATTTAAACTTTCCAATCCTATCCAATGCTTTGTGTGAGCATTTTCCTTTACCCTTTGTGGAAGAGGTAAAAGAGCATCTGTTTTGCTCTAAGACAAGAATTTCCTTACTGTGCAGCATTTCAGGTGCACCTGGCCGTTGCACATAATACCACGTTTTGCATGTCACTGTTTTTCATTCTCTCTGCAGTCTGACAAGCTTTTTTGATGCCACTTTTGAATGAGCAGTTCACTTAGACCTAGCCCAAGTGATACTCAGAGTGATTTTCACAGTCAGTACAATTACCTGTTGTTCTTTGAGGCCCATAGATATTTAATTCTGTCTTCCCTAATATCTTACTTGAACCTGTCAATACTGAATTATATTTGCTGTTGTCTGTCTTGTTCCTTAACACTGTTAATCCCCTCTGAAGGGTCTCACAGTTCCATCAGGACTTGTTACAAAAGCATTTCAGTCATCAGCAGGTTATTTTGCCTCTTTAGCTGCTGTAATCTCCCTGAGACATTGGTATGTGTATTATGTAGTACACAAATGATCCTAGTGGGAAGGCTTCAGTAAATAATGGTTACACTTCTGTCATGATGAGGGAAGATCATTTCATTCCACTCAGTTTTCCTTCTCTTCACTGGTTTCTGATCAACAAAAATATTTTGCCAGTCAATCCATGGCTGTTTAGTTGCTTTATTTGCCTCTTGTGGAGAAACTTACCCAGGAGCCTTTGAAAGTATAAGTAAATTAGTTCAACTGCTTCTCCTCTATCCACTATTTTAGTGACATGTTCAAAGAATTCTAATAAATTAATAGGGCACAGTCTCCATTTGGGAAAACTGGGCTGGTTGGAACTTATACCATGACCTTTATACAGGCTCATTATTTTGCTTTTAATTATTATGAGCTGATATGGTGCACATGCCTGATTTACTGGTCTGTTATTCTGCACAGGTTACCTAGGAACCTTTCTTGAATACAGTATTTGCGTCTTTACAGTTCCTGCAGTTTTCTGTGGCATTTCCCAATGGTAGTGTTGTAGGTTTTTTTCCCTGCAATACACAGCTGAAAGAGAGGAAGCAGACTTTCAATAACAAAACATTGGTGCCTAGAGCTCTGTATTTTCAGCACTGCACAGGTTTAGGCACAGTGAGAGATGTAATCTAATCTCAGTGCAGCTCTATTTCCATGCTGATACAGCCACTGAAACAGATGAGCGCAAGCAACAGATACTGTTTGGAGTTCTACTTCAATTTATTTACAGTATGAGGTGACTCTTTAATCTGTGGGCAGGCTTCTTAAAAGTTGTTTCATAACATGGGTTGATTTTAAGTTGTAACTGCGGAGATCCTAGGTAATTATACTTCACAGAGTCACAGACTATTAGAGGTTGGAAGGGACCTCCAGAGACCATTGAGCCCAACCCCCCTGCCAAAGCAGGATCACCTAGGGTAGTCATTGCCCTGTTTGTTACATAATTGTTTATCTTTTGCTGATAAAGGTAGGGTTTAAATTAATTTGTCAAGTGTAATTTAGATGCAGGAACAAAATCTTCATAAGCTCTAAAATGATTGCTTTCTATTTGTTCTACTCTTTTAGGTCACAGGGCTGAATACATGACAACAAGGTAAGATATTTTATTTACTTTGATTTCAATGTGCAAATGTAATAAAATATTAGAAGTTACAATTTCAGCAGAAGTTTGTATGGCTGTATAGCATTATTGTTGCCCTTGTCACATAAATTGTGTGATCTGACATCCAGCATTTCTGTTTCTGCATACTAATGGATAAATGACCAGACTCTCTTCATCTTCTTCGTTCTTCAGAGCTGCTTAGGCCACTGTCAAGGGTGGTACAAGCTGGGGACATCCTTACAAATACTTGTGAACTGCACATCAAATTTGAAAGTTGCAGGAGACTTTTTGATGCTAAAAAAGAAGTACTTTCCAGTTGCTAGAGATAATGTACCTCTCGGGGGTTTGTTTAATTTCAGTAGGATATATGATTCAGAATAACCCAATTCAGAGATGAATTTAGGGGATATTCTGCATCTTTAATAACCTACCTGAGGACAGGAATAACTGCCTCTCCCAGCATCCATATGTTTAATACTTAAATGGGTCTATCTGTTCACAAAGGAGGAAGGATACGGTGTTAGATTTCCCTGCTTTGTGCAGCAGGTACATTTTCAGCTGCGTAATACCACACCTGCGACACTGCCTCCAGACATGAACACAGATGAGTTCTGCAGCCTGCAGGGAGCAGTGGCAACTGTTCGAATTTCCAGCTGCCACTTTTGTGTATTGCTGTTGGGCACTCTCCCCATCCTGATGACAGCAAGAACATCCAGCCCAGCTTTCCTGCCTTCAAACTTCCCTTCCCTTTTCATGTCAACTCTCATCATTGAATGTTTTGGGGGTTTTTATTAAAATACAAAAAGAAAGGAGCCTTGACCTTCCAGCTAAGAAGTATGGTTCAGTTCTCTCTGCCCTTGCTGGACCAATTGGTTTTGTATATTTTCCCTACCTGCTTTTCATATTCCTGGGGACATCTCTACAGACTTCAGGTCACCTTTCTCCCACTACTCCATGGTCTACTTTAGCTCTTTAAAGTTGGGCTTGCTCTCTTATGCAACCCCAGATGAAAAGTGGTGGCAAATCAGAGCATTCTTCCAATTACTGGTGGTGATTCTGAGATCCATGCCTTTAACTGTGCCCCCAGATGCTACCAGGAATGCATGGAGGTCAGCAAGCTTATATCTAATGAGAAAAATGTTCTTTTTTGACTCCAAAGCAGGTGACTTATCAGGTTCACATCGTCCTAAGTTCCCTGCTGTGTAAGCAGCTGAAAGATGATGAATTTAGGCATTGATTGTGCCTTATGAAAGTTGGGGATCAACTGGAAGCCACCAAACCTGTCTTCTCACAGCTGGTCACTTAGAAACTCTGAAAGAATAAGGCCTGCCCATTCATTTCTCAGAGCCATTTCCACCTCCGGCTGGGACCTGTCTGGTGCCCTAAGGTTCAGTTAAGTTTCCAGGCTGTAAGACACACAGATGGAAATGTTCTTCAAGGTCAAGCTTAAACTGAAGAAAGGAAGCAGATAGTACCCAAACAGACCAAAGGCCCCATCACTTAATGTTCCACATGTTATTATTCCTCTCTGTTTCTGATAAAACATTTGGGTTTTTGCAAATTCCTGAGAAAAAAAGACAGCAACTTTGGAGTGCTGGTTCAGGGGAAGTAGGAAAGCTGTTGGCAGGTAGCGTGCCCTGACATTCACAAAATAGGCTGTGACATGGAGAACAATATTTATTTCCTGTGATGTCTTTCACTTGTAGTCATTGCATTTGCACACATTTTGCAGACCGAAGTTTTGTGTGTTCTTCCTTTTCTTTTTATTGTCTTATGCTAGTTTTGTTTGTTTCAAGATGATTTGACTTTAATTCCTTTAGCTAATTTACAAGATATTTCTCCTCTTCTGTGAAGACGTGCATGGTTTGATCTGGAAGTCTAAAGATGTGTAACTTTACTGTCTCTAGTTGAAAATGGTTTTGTATTATCTTAGGAGTGTGATGAGCAACTTTAGTTTGCATTTGAAGCTTCTTCAGCATGAAGCAACTTTGCCGCTTGGTAAGAGGTGCTTCCACCAGCTGGGCTTGTGCCACGGCTGGCAGGATGGATTCCAGTGGTTGCTGCACATTTCATGCATGACCATAGCAAAAAAGGCCATTCCAGTTGTGCAGAGTTTGAAATAAATGTATGTGGTAAAACTGCAAAGCAGGGTTTCACAAAGAATGTAAACATCTATTAATAATTAATGTGTTTTTAATGGGAGAGTTCTGCACTCTTTAAATCACTGTTAACACTTCAATTTGATGGAAAGTGTTTCTCTGACAAGTACTTTGTTTACTTCTCCCTTTACAGTGTTCTTTTGTTTTGCCATGAGTTTACAGACAATGTTATTGTGTAACTTAATTCTACCTTGCTCAGTAACCATATTCCCTTCCCTTAGGCCTCCAAATCTTCCCCCTAAGCCCCTGAAACACAGGAAGCCCAGACCCCGATCACAGTATAGTGCTAAGTTGTTTAATGGTGATTTGGAGTCATTCATCAAGGTACTGGCAGAAGCCATCCTCGAGGCTGATCTCAACGCTTCTTTCTATAATGGTCACCCCATCACATGTGGTGAGGCAGATCATTATGTTTAAGTCTGTCCTGAGGCTCTTTTCTTTCCCAGGTGATCAATATAATACTTCCTGAAGTCAGGGGCAAAGAGGGGGATTCATTTCTCACATTAACCTCCCTACAATTTTGTTAATCAAGCAAGGATAATTTTGGTAACCTGCTTTTATTAGGAAACTTCGCATCACGTAGGAGATAAGATGCAGTGGTACATCCCACAACTTACCACAATTTCCTGCTTGCCATTTTCATTACATTCAGTATTCAGAGCCTTTGGAGAAGCAGCGTTGCCCTGGGTCTGATATCTAGTTTTTTATTTCCTGTGACTTTAGGAATTCATTATATTGTGTGAAATTGTGATCACTGCTATTCTGGATCTCGTATCTTTGCTGTATTCACTATCTTCTTCTTCTCTTATACTTTTATTTCTAATAATGCTTCTAGCCGAGGCCGAAGGAACTCTCACACGAGACATCAGGTATAGTTCTGGTGACAAGAGAACCATCTTTGCCTCACTTTCGGGTTGCATTCATGCCTGGCTTAAAATTAGCTCTTTCAAGGACTTGGAGCAAGAAGTTTGCATTAAGAAATAAATGCACGAGGCCAGAATGCAAAACTGGCCCAGAACACAGCTCTGGAGTGATTGCAGTTTTGAATGATACTGAAATGGCTATTTCCTTATTCATTAACAAGCACCTGCCCAACACAGTAAATTAGCACCTCTGGGCACTAGCTGGCAGAGTTCAGGGGAAAAAAAATCTTCAAAAAACATGTAAGAATGCTTTGCTAAATGCAGTGAATGAAATTCCTGACTGTAAGCTCTGTGAACTGGGTTTGACTGTTACAGGGATTATTTTTTTTCCTTCCTGTGGAATTTAGCTATCAGCAAATACTTTGCAGAACAAATTCTGTATGCAGCGGCCCCACACCAGTTTAGCTGTCTTGAAATCAAGCTGTCAGCCACTCTCATTACAACTATAGGGAAAACTTATTATGCAGACAGTGCAGTGAGGTGCCAAGACTCTCGGGAAATCATCACATGATGCAAGAGATTGATATCATGAGCAGTTTCTCGCTCAAGGATGAAAATGAGCAAAGAAGCAAGCAGAAACTCCCACAACAAAAGCCCCTAGCTTAGAGAAGCAAGGAGAAATAGTGTCCTGTCACAGATTAGAGGGTTATACTACATGGCAATGTGGGTGACAGGGCTTACTTGCAAATAGAGAGTCCTACAAAACCTTTCAGAATGGAAGAGGAAAAGAAAGCTGGTAGTCTTGCGACAGTCTGTCAGTGGGGGAGCTAAGATAAGAAAAGATCTCTGCCCAAAGAGCATGTTATTGCTGATAGGGATGAGTCATTTTGACAGACACAAAAGGATTGCAGCTAGCAAGATGCTGTATTGCACCAAATGGCTTCTTGCTATGTTTCTGCATCATGAATGATTTCCTATGCCTCAACTTCCACCCTTTGCCCCTTGTCCTGTCATTGGGCAGCAGCAAGCAGAGCCTGATTCCATCCTCTTGGCACTTGCCCTTTACATATTTATAAACATCCATGAGGTCACCCCTCAGTCTCCTCCTCTCCAAGCTAAAGAGCCCCAGCTCCCTCAGTCTCTCCAAAACTAAGTATGACAGCAATTTTTTGGGTTGTTTTTTTTTGGTACTTTCTTACTGCAAACACTTTGTTCTCCAAGGCTTTACATTCTCTGCGTGGACCAGCGTACTAACAGGAGATACGGGTGCATGTTGTGCATGTTTTCTAATACTCTGCTGGTTTTGGAGAACCAGACTGTTCAGTGTTGGTGAAGATGACAGCATTCCTGGGTTTGGAACCTGACCTGTTCCACTGAGATGGTTGGGTTGTTTTTTTAATTCAGCTCTTACTGAATCGTGACATGAGTCAAACAGAAAATGCTCATCCAGACATTGCTGGTTCTTGGCTAGCCAGCGTTCGCTAGGTTTTAAATTAAAAGGCAATCAAGCCACAATTTACATAGCATAATTAGCACATTAAATGGCATAATACAGTCTTCTGTAACCCCACTAAACCAGCATGGAGTACACAGAAGATCAGGAGCTGGGCTGTCTCAGGAAGTGCCTTGTTTCATTGTTCCACTCTGTGTTATTTGTCAAACTGGTTTTAGTAGTTGGCTTTTCTCTTGTTTGGGCTTAATTCATAGACTTTCCATTAGTGTAATTTAGCATGAAAATGACAGACTAGTTCGTGAGAGAAAATGTGTATTCTGACTTAGGGGGTGCTTTTGAATTCGTGGGTTTGTACTACACATGGGTTTTATATTAAACTTTCAAACAAATTAATCAGTTCTCTGAGCACTTACATATTTGAGATACATTTGGGGGAAAAAAAATTATAGCTTCCCAGACAAGAGTTACAAAGGTACCTATTATTTATGAAACAGTGATTTTGTCAGCATTAGCACCAACTTTTCTGAGTAGTTTTTAATCATATGATTTGTGTCTTCAGGAGGCATCTGATGACTTGTAGTCATTAATATGCTTGCTGTAAACCATCCATTTTTTTAAAGTGCCAAAACACAGATGAAGATCTGTGACTGTTCTTTTGGAAAATCGCCAGTTTAAAAGAGAGAGACAAATAACTCACTGAAAATTAGTGTATTAGTGTAGTCTTCTTCTACTCCTCCCTTCACAGGCATTTCTCTCATTTATTGAAAACATCTCTACTTAAGTTGTGGCTACAGACCTGCTGCTGTGTCATTAATGATACCAGGAGCGTTGATACCTGAGCGTTGCCAATGGCAGGTGGGGAGGCATAGGCTGTCACTTCCTTTTCCAAATATCTTTGTGCCTACAGGAGAGGCAGCTGAACCACACACTCAGCTCAAAGTGTATTACCAGCTAGTTAGAGCAGCCTAAAGCAATGTGTCAGACCATCATCTGCCCCGTGTTAGGATGTGCAAATCAGCAGAGCCCATAGGAGTGCTCTCAGGTCAGGAGGGAGATTCACAGAAATACTCTGTTACGAAAGGACCCTTGAGAGCACTGAGTCCAACCAATATCCCAACTCTGTAAGGTTCACCCCTAAACCATATCGCCAAGCACCACATTCAAACAACTTCTAAATGCATCCAATGTTGGTGACTCAACCACCTCCCTGGGCAGCCCATTCCAATGCCAGTCTAAACCAGTCACAGCTTGAGGCCATTCTCACTTGTTCTATCACTAAATACCTGTTAGAAGAGACCAATCTGTGTGAGGTCCTTTCAGGTAGCTGTAGACAGCAGTGAGGTGTCCCTCAGCCTCCTCTTTTTCAAACTAAACAGCCTCAGCTCATTCAGTCAATCTTCATCAGATTTATTCTCCAGGCCCTTCCCCAGCTTCGTTGCCCTCCTCTGCACTCCCTCCAGCACCTCCACATCTCTTTAGTATTGAGGTGCCCAAAACTAAACATAGTTCTCAAGGTGTGGCCTCACCAGAGCAGAGTGCCCCATGCAATGTCACTTGGTGGCTGCTCTCCAAGAATATTTCTGACAGTCCAGTAGGTCCCAAAAGGACTTGGCAACTCTTTGTAATCAACATTTTTTACCAAAAAAAAATCCCCAAACCCTATAACCTCAAGCATTAGGCCCTGCCTTATTAGATCCATATAGGATTTTATCCACCAGGAAAAGAAAGGTAAGTTAAATGGATGCATAGGGATCATCTTAATGATGAATTACTACTCTTAATAGTAAACTTTTTGGAAGGCAAATTCATTGTTTTAACTCATTTTTGCTTCACAAATCTAAAACATATGCATGAGCTTAGATGTCACGTACAGTGTTAGCCAGATGCAGTGGCAGAGAGAGAACCAAGTATCTGAATTTCATAATTTAATTATTATAAAGGAGAATTGCAACCCTTTCCCTTCATCTGTTCCTCTTCCTTCTTCCCTAAATGGGAAGAGTACTGTGCTAGAAATTATATTGGGTTTTCCTATGTGTTTTTTTGCCAGCACTGTATGTCCATCTGGACTGATCAAGAAAATGCCTTTTCACATTCAATTCAGAGTAGGGAGATTTGCTCTCTCTGATCTTCAGCTCACTTTTTCTGCTCTTGTGTTTCCAGGATTCAGGACAAATCATTCCTCTCATCGTGGAAAGCTGTATCAGATTTATCAATTTATATGGTAAGTACTAGAACCTACTATGTCATTTCATTGTTGTCCTGACTTTTCTCTGTATCTTTTGCATATGGGCCCTGATGAGGTGCACACAAGGGTTCTGAGAGAACTGTCTGATGTTATTGCTCTGCTGCTCTCCATCATTTTTGCCAAATCATGCCAGACAGGAGAGGTGCCTGAGGACTGGAGAAGAGTCAGTGTCACTCCAGTCTTCAAAAAGGGCAAGAAAGAGGTTCCAGGGAACTATCAACCAGTCAGCCTCACCTCCATCCCTGGCTGGATGGCAGAGCCCAGAGAGTGGTGGTGAATGGTGCCACATCCAGTTGGCAGCTGTCACTAGTGGTGCTCCCCAAGCATCAGTGCTGGGCCCAGGCCTGTTCATTATCTTTATTGATGATCTGGACTAGGGGATTTGAGCCCAGCATGAGTAAGTTTGGAGATGACACCAAGCTAGGAGCAGGTTTGGATCTGTTGGAGTGTAGGAGAGCCCTGCAGCAGGACCATAACAGCCTGGATGGGTGGGCAGAGGCCGATGGGATGAGATTTAACAAGGCCAAGTGCAGGGTCCTACACTTTGGCCACAACAACACCAAGCAGCACTACAGGCTGGGGATAGAGTGGCTGGAGAGCAGCCAGGCAGAAAGGAACCTGGGGGTGCTGGTAGATAGCAGCTGAACGTGAGCCAGCAGTGTGCTCAGGTGGCCAAGAAGGCCAGTGGCATCCTGGCCTGGATCAGGAACAGTGTGGCCAGTAGGACAAGGGAGGTTATTCTTCCCCTGTACTCAGCACTGGTCAGGCCACACCTTGAGTACTGTGTCCAGTTCTGGGCCCCTCAATTCAAGAGAGATGTTGAGGTGCTGGAAGGTGTCCAGAGAAGGGCAACAAGGCTGGGGAAAGGCCTGGAACACAAATCCTATGAGGAGAGGCTGAGGGAGCTGGGGGTGTGCAGCCTGGAGAAGAGGAAGCTCAGGGGGGATCTCATTGCTGTCTACAACTACCTGAAGGGAGGCTGTAGCCAGGTGGGGTTTGGTCTCTTCTCCCAGGCAACCAGGAACAGAACGAGGGGACACAGTCTCAAGTTGTGCTGGAGGAAGTATAGGCTGGATGTTAGGAGGAAGTTGTTGCCAGAGAGCGTGATTGGCATTGGAATGGGCTGCCCAGGGAGGTGTTCCAGAAAAGCCTGGCTGAGGCACTTAGTGTCATGGTCTAGTTGATTGGACAAGGCTGGGTGCTAGGTTGGACTGGATGACCTTGGAGGTCTCTTCCAACCTGGTTGATTCTATGAAATATGATGGAGTGGCTCCTTCTGGAGGCTCTTCTCACTTGCTCTCTGTAGTAGTACAAGGAGCAGTGGATGTAAGTTGCAGCACAAGAGGTTCCAATTCAACACAAGAGGGAACTTCTTTACTGTAAGGGTCACAGAATGCTGGAACAGGCTCCCCAGAGAGGCTGTGGGGTCTCCTTCTCTGGAGACTTTCAAGGCCTGTCTGGATGTGTTCCTCTGTCTTGAGCTAGATTGTATGATCCTGCTCTGGCAGGGGGGTTGGACTCGATCTCTTTGGGTCCCTTCCAAACTCCTGACATCCTGCGAACACATTTAGCACCACAGGTTGTTTTGTTTGGTTTCTTTAATTAGAGAGAGTAGAAGTATTTTTAAAACTAGATCAGTTTTTTACTGCTGTCCCCCATCTTTCTGCAGGTCTTCAGCATCAGGGAATTTTTAGAGTGTCTGGTTCCCAGGTGGAAGTCAATGATATTAAAAATTCATTTGAGAGAGGTAATTGCATTTTCATTTATTCAAGACCTTTAATATCTGTCATCTTAAAAGATTTAAAATTCTGATTGCTTTTTTGGCTGTTTAAGCAGTTTGCATGCACTTTGTGTACTGCATCTGCAGCTCTGCACTGTCGTATGCTTAAAAGTGTAATCATGACATGCATGCTTTTCCCCTCCTACATCCCAGGAGCTTCAGGTTGTTGTTGATTTGTTCAGACGAGGCTATGACTCTTAAATCAGCTGTAAGCTTTAGTCTTTTGTTAGTGACAAGCTGCAAATAATGATTTGTCTACATTGTACTTTAAAGATCTTCAGAAGGGAAAGGTTATGGGGTTTAATTAGATTCAAGGACTACTTAATACAATTTGAGAACCCTGTTACTTAATCTTCTAGAACAGAAGTGCTCAACTTTCTGGTCCCTCTGACAAAGTGGCATCAGGACCAATGAAAGTACAGGCTGTGAAAGGGTTGTTACATTTTCAACCACTGTTTTCATTCCCAAAGGAAACTTCATCAGGAGGAATTATGGGAAAGATACCAAAAAGCAGAAGCAACTTTTTAAACACAAGTGGCTTCCAACACCCAACCTAGCATTGCTCTGCTAGGGGAGCCAGGATCTATCAGTCCCCTAACTGTGTAAAAACAATGTTAGTTACCATTTTAAGACAATCTTAACAGTCTATTTTCTTGAGTCTTAGAAGCTGGGTTTTTAATTTAGAGAAGGCCCTTTTGCAGGTCATTTGCTAGTAAGGAAACTCTTGGAGCAATAAGTTGCATGACCAGAAGCATGAAAAAATTGCACAACATTTTCCTGCCCAGGTTAAACCTGACAACCTAAAGCAACCTACCTAAAACAACCATTTTTACATGTTAAGTGAACCCACATCCTCCTATTCTCCAGCTTTTAAATCTGTGTTATTAACTGCTTCTCCTAGGTAGTGTTAATCTGAAAGATACATGCATTTTAAAGTGTTTCAGCATTAAAGTCTTCAAAATTCCATGTAGTTCCATCATGTCTGAAGTTTCACTTAGGGTTTCAGTTCCTGGGCAGTGTTTTCTGAATTTTAAATGAAGACAACTTTCCAGTTCAATGAGTTATTACTTGACTCAGAGTGCTCTATGTAAGCTCCCAAAGAATAGCCTGAGAAATGCTATTCAATTGAGAAAGTTTAGGGGATTTTCATTTTACTGGCAGTAAATTACAATATGTCCATAATTACCTAGTTGAAAGTCCAGGGCCTAAGAGATCACTAGCTTATGCAATTTAAAGGAAGCTTTATTTAGGCTGCCAGTTTGACTTTAGTCATAGCCTGGGATTTCTAAAGCTGTGTTTATTATCTTACTCGAATGCTTTCGTTGCCACCTCCCACACACTAAAAACAAGAAACCCCCAAAATGTCACTCACTTATGAAAGTGTTGCGTGCAAGAATGCTGCTGCATGGGTGTTTCATTCACTTTATTTACTTTTTAAGGTGAAAATCCTTTGGCAGATGACCAAAGTAACCACGACATTAACTCAGTTGCTGGAGTACTGAAGCTCTATTTCCGAGGGCTGGAAAATCCTGTCTTTCCTAAGGAAAGATTTAATGATCTTATTTCTTGTATCAGTAAGTAGAACTTTCTGTTTCTTTCTCAATAGAATTTTACTTTCATATATACAGTAGAGGCCTGAAAAAAAGAGCTAACTTCACAGATTTTTCTGAGACAATTTGTTTGCCATCTGTAGCTGTCTGGGTCAGTTATTAGTCATGCTCGCAGCTGTGGTTGTTCCTTTTTCCCGGTGGGATTAATGTACAGTGCAACTCTTTGTTTAATAGGGCAGGAAGAATATCCTTTGGTATACAAGAGATAGTTATATTTAAATGCATTATTATTTTCCTCTGTGTGCTGGGGCAGACAGAAGGGAATGAAGTCATGACCATGCAAACAGAATACATTGCTTTGTGGCAAGGTTTTCCTGCCCCACAGCTTGGGGTCAGCACTGGTGAATAAGTAACTAACTGCTCGATACTGTGTGGTTCTGGACCTTTACTGTGCTCGGCTTTAAACCCTTGATCCAACCAGCAGGAAAACCCTTCAGTGCAGGAATGGAGGGGAGCAGCTGAGTGTTTTCTGTGGAAGACCTCAGTCTGCCTTCCAACACACAAACTGTAATGGGATGCCTTGGAGGAGCCTTGCATGGGTCTGTATACTGCTGGTGTGTGTAGCCAGACACAGAAATAATTTAGGAAGTTCTCACTGAATGAATGAATTGCTCTGGCATGTACAAAACCTCTTCCAGTTCACAGGTCCCTGCAGATGTTGAGGAGGGTTAAGGCCAAGCCAGCTATCAGTAGGCTTACTGTTCCCTGTGAGTCCCTTAGAAGTGGTCAGAGGTGCTAGGTTTGTGGGAGACTTTCCTGCTTTCAACCTTTCCCTTGTAACTTGCCTTCTGCATTCAAATGGAGAAAGAGGCAGTTTCACAGGTATTGAGGACCAGTCCTTTGGGACTTAGCGCAGGCTCCCTCCAAACTTGCTTTGGCAAAGAGGTCTCAGCCTAGCAGACAGGACTGCAGATAGGTGTGTACACAGTGCCCGGGAGTGGCTATCAGATGAGCTTTTCTGCTTCTTGCTGGGGGAACCCAACATATGTGGGTTCCTTCCCACATAGGGAAGATTGCAGTAATTCAGCCTGGATATGTGGATGGCTGTGACCAAGTCTGCGTGCAATGTTTTGTTTTCATTTTGGGTGGTAGTTTTATACAGCTGTTGCTACTTACACACTTGATGGAATTGAGAAGTCCTGAGGAACCTCAACAATGCAGTTTAACAGTCTCATCTCTGATGCTGAATGGGGCACTCTCTCTTTAGAAAGCATAATCTTGGTTCAACTCCAGTTCAGCTGTAGCTAACTGTGCTGTCACAATCCAGAAAATGTCTGTAAGTCATTGCAAGTGAAAACTTAAACAGGATCCTTTTGACTGAGTGACTTTATGCATGTCAGGGATGATGGAACTTTAATAATCCTGCTCTGTTTTTCATTTCTGTGTGAAATAAAGTGTATCTGCTGGAAAAATGTATTGCTTTAATGGCTTCAGCTGACAGGAAATCTACCACATTCTTGGATAAGATGTTCAAATTATTAATCACTTTCACCACTAAACATTGGTACCAAATTTCTGCTGTCACATTCTGCCCATTGGATCTCTTTTTTGACTTTATTATTTTGTCCAACCAGTAAGAAAAATACAAATGATAGTTCTTATATGTGGAGATGGTATTTCACTGTGGTGAAGAGCTTTAAATTGAATTGTAAAATACCAAGAATGAGTATTCAACTTAGAGATATTGGACAAGAGAGTGCTTAGGAATGGAAAAAAACTCACTTGCCCAAAGCAACCTTCTAAAATGTGCCAAGAAGAAGAACCTGCATTGTTTCAAAGAGTTTCTGTTCACCTTAGAAGCTTCTGAAGATGGGGTGGGGTAGATGGAGAGGTAGAACTTCAGTGAACTGAGGATGTGTACGAGTCACCTGTGCAGATGGGAGATTCACCAGCCTCTCACAGCATCACTGTCTGAAAGAAATCCAGTCCACTTATCCCCAAGTGGTCTTCCATTATTGAGAACAGCAATAAAAATGGCAATGAATACTAGATCTCTTCTGTGAGGCCTTGGTTTCCGTAGAGGTTGTCTATCGCGTGTTAAAGAGCAGTATAATCCAGTAGAGCTGAAATCGATGACAACCAATGCCCTGAAACAAGGTCACTGCTTTTTGCCAACACATTTTACAGTGGAAGGGTTATTGGGAAGGAGGCGCTGCCCTCTGCTCCTGATTTGGATGGGCTGTTCTCTGAGCCTGCCATAAGTCTGGATTGGAAAGCATGACCTATGAGGAGTGTCTGAGGGAGCTGAGAGTGTTCAGGCTGGAGGAGGCAATCTCTTCTCCTTGGTGTTAAGTGACAGGACTAGAAGAAATATTTTCAAGCTGCACCAGGGGAGGTTCAGCTGGATGCTAGGAAATATTTTTTCACAGAAAGGGTTCTCAAACACTGGAATGGTCTAACCAGGGCAGTGGTGGAGTCTTCATCCCTGGACGTGTTTAGACAGTCTGTGGACCTGGCATCTGAGGATACAGATTAGTGTTGGCCCTTTAGTGCTGGGTTGAGGGCTGGACTGGATGGTCTTTGAGGTCTCTTCCAAGCAGATGCATTCTGTGATGCTGTGGCAGCTTGTGAAAATGAGATGTAATGACTGACTAGTTCTTCTAGATTTTACTTCTGCTATTGCTGTTACAGAAAAAAGCAAAGGATTTTCCTGCTGATAATGTGTTGTAAGACTACCAGATCTGTTTCTGTCAGGTTTTAGAGGAAACCAGGGAAGGGTGATTTTTGTTATCTTTAGAGAAACTCTGAAATGGCATGGCAGAAGGAGGAGAGCTAAGTTGGAAGCACAGCAGGAGAAAAGGAGTTTTCTCTTTGAGCACATTGGGGTGAGTTTGCTTTGTGCTGTCACAGCAAAGGGTTTGAATGTGGTTCGAGGAGAGAAAGAAAGAGCTCTTGTGCACCCAGAGACAGCCCCACCACTGCACGCTGGGAACAGTGGGCTGTGTGTCTGTACCTTTTGACTCTCTGAGAAGCCTGAGGCAGAGTGTTTTTACAGCTGGGTACCTAGACTGTGTGCTTTAAGTGGCCCACCACTCCCAAGGAATAAGATGGGGTGTTTTTGTTGTTTGAAAAAACAACCATCTCACCTGTCACTGGTTAGTTTAACTAGCACCTATGTGGCATGTGCCATCAAAACCTTGATCTCAAACACTCTTCCCATCACTGTCTTTTAACCTTAACACTTTGTAGATCTTGCAAGACAGTCAAGGCAAGATTTTTCTCCCACCTCAGACTTTGAACTATCATAGTTGCATTTGTTTCTTCTGTGCTCTTTGTGACCTCCCATGTTAATTATGTTAATCTTTGTGTTACTGGGAGCAGGGCCAGACACCCTTTCCTCTCTAAGCAGCACATTACTGTAAACTCTTTAGCTCACAACTGATATGTGGAGTCCAGAAAGCTTTCACATTTTCAGTTAAGATGGTTTAATTGTTCTTAATTTGCCTTCACTGTCTGATGAGCAATGAAGAAAAGAATAAGCACTAATTTGCTTTCAAATAGTTTTTCAAGATAAATGTCAGTGTGGGTTTTTGGTGTTGTTGGGGTTTTTTAAATTGTTGACAGAAATTGTTGGAAAGGGGGGAGGAAGAAAGCAAATTTATGAAGTTAATGTTCACATAAAACTGTAAAAGGGCAGTGTGTCACGCATTTTATATGGAAATGTGATGTTGCCAGTGAAAAACCCCTTGAAGCTGAAGTACTTAGTTATGGATGTCAAGCATAATTGAGGCTACAGCTGCAAAGTGAACCTTTCCTCAGTACAGCCACTGAGGAATTCCTTTGCATTTATGCATATATTTCCGAATGAAATAGACCATTGTGTTTTAAAGCTTTCCCTTTTGCAGATACAGTGAAAACAGTGCTAAATGAATGTGACTTTTAGGGCAATTTGTATCAATTAAACTCATGAGAACAGTCTTATTCTATTTGGCCTTATAAACTGGTTTAGATAAAAATTCAAGCCAAATTGTAAGTTCTCCAGAACAAGCATGAAAGGTAGGACAGAATGTAAAGAATCCATCTGATTATAGGCCCTAATTCTGCGTTCTCAGCAAAAGGAGTCGCTACTGTTGCTCCCAGCAGCACTTAGCCATCCAGAGGGTAAAATAAGGTGGGGGGAAAGGAGGAGAATTGCACTGCACTTTTCCTGCCCCTTTGCAGAAATATGTTGGGCCAAACACAAGCATATTATTTGTAACATGAGCTACATGGAGGCAGAGGGTACTGAAGCTGTGCTTAGGGCTGGCTGTAATTCACCTTCACTGCTGGGGCAATGCAGTTCCTCTCCAGGTGTGATTTACATGAATTACAGCTGTGCAGTGTGGCAGCAGATACCTGTCAGCTACCCAGGCTGCTTAGTTTCTGCTCAGGTCATTATAGCTCTTCTTGGTTTCATCTCCCTTGCCTTAAATTTGATATACTAAGATGCCAGGATGGATGAAAACTTTCATCTTTTTTCCTTCTGATTTCCATCATTTCAGTGCCTTGCTGCCAACAGTGCCCATTTACAACATAACAGCATAATGTTATGAAAGGAAATCTTATTGCTCTTCCAGGCTATTGCCAATTAATTAAAACAAAAAAAAACTATATTCTGAATTGTCAACATTTCCTGAAAAAGTTTCAACTAAATGGCAACTGTTTCCTTCCCTAAATGTCAGTAGGGGCCATTGTGTTCATCCTCCTCTAATACCTTCTTAAATAGATCTGAAAGAGCTCTAAGTGGCATCGCTGGCTTAATATACCAGTCTTTGAGCTGGATCATACTCACCTACCAGAGTGGAAAGAGACACAAATTGTTAACTTTAGCACTGATACATATTCATGTAGATTACTTGTCAGGTGCAAATTGACCATAAAAATTACATCTGCAACTGTAACTCAGTCCCATTTGACGTGCAGCGAGTGTGTAAAATATGCATTAGGCATTCACTCTTACTATTAGGCATCACAGCAAGTGGAGGTAGCAACTGACACACACACACCCCTCCAGAGATAGCACATTGGATTTTCTCTTTGAAAACAGAGGTCCTAAAGGGGAGAGGAATCTCTTACATTACCATTGTTTACTTTCTTATTCCTGCTTTGCGTAGCTCTTGACTGTCAGATCCGCGTAGCTTGCTCAGCACTGGCTGTTAGTGTATTACCATTCATTCACCACTGGCACCAGCTTGCTTATTCCACACGTCCTGACTGCTAGTATCTTTCCTTTGCCAAATGTTTGCAGCTCTTTTACTACTGCTACTGAGACTGGCCCATGGTGACAGCAGAGGATGGTAGAAGGTAAACTATCCAGAACTCGAGTGTCTGGGCTCTGACTGCTCTCAGGCGTAGTCTTCTACTTGAGTAACAATGTCTTAGCTCCAGTGCAAGAAGACAACGTGTAGAAGACCAAGAGGAGTGCTGTGCTTTTGTAGAACTGTAAAGCAGAGTGATAAAGACATGCAGGCCTCCAGTTGGCCCAAAATATTTAAGAGCTATCAGCAGTTACTCTCTTGCAGAATTCTTTTATTCTCTATCACCAAAGCACTGCATTTATATATTTGAACGCTTGTTGGCTTCTGTCATGCTCCACTACTTAACAATTACTGCTTAATTAAACTTCAATTTACATTCTCTTAATGTTATTTAGCATGGATATATAATTTTCTTCATTGATCATTTGTTTTTATTTGCTGTATTTGTGTTTGGGGGCTTGCATCAGTTACTGTGTTTTCTCCCCTCTCAGGTTTCCTTTACTGTTCTGAGGCAGATTGGTCACTTTTGATCCAGTTCACTTTAGTGTCTGCCCTTGCAGAACCCCCATCATGAGTTAAAATGTGGTGGTTAAAATGTGTTACTTTTCATGGAAAAATGGGCATTAATTGATTCTGTGTCTCTGCAGTAAGCAAAGGTGACACCACCTCTCCAGAACAGATTCCAGTGTTCTGGGAGGCCAAAGGTCACACTTCTAAACATTGAGGATTTATGCCTATCTCATGCTATTGGTCCTTAGCCCGTGGCTGACAGAGGCAGCTAGTTGATGAGTGGTTCTTTCATTTATGCAATGACATTAGCCTCGTCCAAATTCATTCATCCAGTTCAAGGACAAAGAGTGTTTGCAGGGGAAGTTCATGGGATATCAATAAATAAATCTTTTCCAAGAGCAGTGCAAGACTGCATCTCAACAGATTTTCTTGTGACAGTTGTGATCTGCCTCTTCGGAGGATTTTATCAACAGGTTGGACAACCATCTCTCAGAGGTGATTAAACTGAAGTAAAAAAATGAGACCTTAGAGAAGTCCTCTGAGCTCTTTGGTTTCATTTTTTTGTAGTCACTGATCAAGGCTTCTTAGACACCAAACACTTCTGATGGATAAATTTATGAATACACAGAAAACCAAGGTCCTTATATTACTATGATGCTTTCCTCCATTATTTTCTGATAAAAATACATTAATAGTTCTGAGCAGAGGTGCTCAGCTCTTCCACAGAGTGCTGTAGTCATGAAGCCCCTCTGAATGCTTCTCTTGTTTCATCCCACAAATGCCTCCTTTGCTCTGGGATGCACTGTAGCTCCACTCTGACAGGAGCACAGTGTTCCCATGCCAAAAACCTTTTTCTCTGCCCGTCAGGAAATTCACCTGCTTGTAGGTTTGGCTGTGATGGGTCTGGATGGAAGTCATTTCAGATTAGAGTTGCAGAAGTTTTGCTCTGCTCTAAGAACTAGGAAGTAGAAAATAACCATTACTATTTGTGATGTTTAGCTGGTGGTAGTCTTGATTTGTGATTGATATTGATGTGTCCTCCACACAGATCTCCCTTCCCTCACTCCGCAGTCAGTAAAAAGACATTAGTTCTCAGTGTGCTTGGCCTTGCCATAGGCTTGTCCTGTTACTTGTCTTTGGGAATGTGAACCTCATCATTAATGAACCACTTCTCAAATCTTCTGATTTCTATTTCTGCTTGGCAGCTAATTGCATTATTAGGACAAGTCATGTAATATCACCACTTCAGTTTTCTTAGCTGGGAAATGGGTAACACTTCACCAGGTGCTGAGGTAGGGCTAATCACAGTTCTTGAAAATCAAGAGGGTCTCCATCAGAAGTGCTGTGAGAAAGGAGACACATTCAACTATCTGCAGTGCTGTGATTTCCAGCGGTTCCACACAGCAACTAGCTTGTAGCTTGGCTGGCCTTTCTACCCCCAGGCTTTCTTCAGTGGAGCTAGTGGAGGCAAAGCAATGCTTTCTCATCTCTATGTATGAGAAGCAGCAGGTCTGCAAATTAATTCTGCCTGGATGCGGAAAGATTGGTCTGCATCCGTTCCTTCTTTCCTACAACCCACTCATACATTCCATGCATGCAAGCAATGTGTGCAGCTTGTGCATTTTGTGGGTCTCTTTCGAGTTCAGCCATGACTTTGTTCAAGGCCAGTCTCCAGAACTGTCTGGAAATGGCAGGTCTGCATCACAATGCATTTGTCAGGCAAGGCTGGAATGCAGGAGACAAGTCTTAGTGCTGTGTCACAGCTTCCCTCCAGCTTCCCACAGTCAGCACATGGGGCAGCAGAAAGGCTGGAGAAGAGCTGCATCGCAGCACCACGCAGCAGTGCTATGGCAGGAGTGTTGAAAGACATAACCAAAGAGACTTTGGACCTTCCTTCCTCAGCCTACTCCATAGAAAATCAATCTGCACACATGCACACGGGTTCAAATTCACCCAGATCTGTGACTCCGCACACAGAGACTCACAAACAGGCTTGTCAGGGGGCAGGTTGGCTGGGCTGGATCCTCACAAGGTGCCCTAGCTGTAGTAGCGGCTGCTTTTATTGGAAGAACTGGCAGGCTCCTTCCACTGGGAGTGGCTTAGTTTAGGCAGGTGGCAAAAGCCCTAGTGTCTGTGAGCTGTGCAGAACAGCAGTGTGGCACTACAGTGCAGAAGTGAGGTTACATAGCATCATCATCTCCAAGATGTGATATGCACTGAAAAGGGAGAGGAGAATTGGGGTTGCTCTGCAGATCTTTGCAGTGCAAGGAGATCCTAAGCTTAGCACATCCCTGTCGTGGATTCATAACCAGTAGCCAAATTCATGCAGTCCGTGTTTAACAGGAAGATTAAAATGAATTTTAAGTCCCATACTCCACTGGAGAAGGTGTAATGGCTTGAATTGATTTTCAGCTAGAGTTTGAGTTCAGTGTGACTCACAACTTCTCATAATTTTTTTTCCCCACCAGGTCGGCAGGGACACCATTCCAACCTTCAGCTGCTCTGCTAAGGAATAGTTTTCTTTACCTCCTACAAGAGTTTTGCTTTGCTACTCTTATATTAGATACCAAAGACCAAAAAGACATCCTTTTTCCAAGCAGTGGCAGACTGTTCTTCTGCAGAAATTCTCCAAGAACAGTGTTTCACCCATCCCAGAATCTTATGTTCTCCAGGACACTAATGGAATCTCCTGTAAATGCAGATATGGGAACTGATTAATCCTCCCAGTTTACCACACTGGCATTTCTTAATGAACTAGAGCACTTTCGTGTGGTAGACAGAAATCTCACTGCCATTACTCTCTGCTTATGCTTAGTTCTTGATACTAAAAGACTAAGAGTAGTAAGTCAATGCAAATTTTGCATCTGCAAATAAATGTCATAGCAAAGAGCACAACACCAGGAACTCTGTTTACATTTAGCACTTTTTGGATGTGAGCAATTATTTTAGATGTGTACTCTTAAATACCACAATTTGATGTAGAAATGGTTTTTCAGCTATTGGAATCAGTTTCTTATTTTCAAATCATTGAGTATCCACTTCAGTGCCACTGGACTTTCCCTTAGATGTTGTTAATTGCAGTGTTTTCTCTTGGCTGATGCAAAAAGTATTACTGAAATGTTGAGATTGTTTCTAGCAGTGTCATTTACACAGAAAACACTGAGTCAAAAATGGAGGCTGGATGTTAGGAGGAAGTTCTTCACAGAGAGAGTGATTTGCTACTGGAATGGGCTGCCCAGGGAGGTGGTGGAGTCACCGTCCCTGGAGGTGTTCAAGCAAAGCCTGGCTGAGGCACTTAGTGCCATGGTCTAGATGACTGGATAGGGCTGAGTGATAGGTTGGACTGGATGATCTTGGAGGTCTCTTCCAACCTGGTTGATTGTCTGATTCTATGGAGCTCTTACTTCTTTGGAAAAAAAAAGTTGCTTTTATCCCATGACTGCACCACTTGCAGCCACATCGTCTTTCTGACCAGCATAGAAGATAATGCAACCTGGTTATAAGACATTAGAAACTGGTGCTACCTTCTTTTGCCCACTTCAGAGGAATTTTAATGGACTGCTGTAAAGTATCTTGGGAAAATAACTGTGATCTTTGTGTTTGTTGCTTACACACCCTAAAACAGAAGACCATTCTCGTATTTGTCAGTTATAGCTGGACATTTCAGCAAACTCATTAGAGAAGTTCCATGATTGGAATATCATATCTGATACTCACATAAAATGAATCTGTAATTGAAACATCTTTCCTTGATCCCCTCAAGTTATTTATGTACTGGTGTTGTGGCTCTGTGAGTTGTCTAGCTCAGCAAATGGCCAGAGTTTGACAAAGGCAGATTTGTGACTTCTTTATATTTAGAGATGTTACTTTTAAACTCTCTGGTTTTAATGAGAACGACTTCTGGAACTTACTTTTCTAATAGGCCAAAATGAGAAGGCAGTGAGCTAGAGACATGTTATGGTAATGACTCGAGGTAATGGAGTAAACAGAGTAAACTGACTGAATGCTATTTTAGACCATCCTATGAGAGGGAACTTAAAATACCTTCTTCTGTTTGCAGGAATAGACAATCTCTATGAGAGGGCTCTTCACATCCGCAAACTCCTCCTCACTTTGCCCAGGTCGGTCCTTATAGTGATGAGATACCTATTCGCCTTCCTCAACCAGTAAGTGCTTTATAGATCCCCAAGGTACTGTATCTTCAGCTGCCTTCATCTGCTGGTACTGATGTTCTTTGGGTTTAGCTCATACTCTATGCAGAATTTACATTTAAGCTCCGTTCAACACAAAACGCAATGAAAAGAGAAGGAAAAGAGCAGATATCATTCAAATTAAAATGGTGTTGGAACACAACTGAGAAAGCTTGTAATAAGGTAGATGAAAGCCTTTTCTGAATTGAGGAATGCAGGCTACAACATTAAATCTGATAATAAAATAAGCTGATAAGAAAAGTAACAAATAAAAACTACATTAAAATTAGTTTGCATAATTTAAAAGCAGAATATTTTTTCCTTCATCCCAGACTGATTTTAATCTCCTAACAGGAAATATAAACAGTATATTGAAGAAGCACAGGTACTGCAAGCTACTTATTTGATGCTAGGCACTGCCAGGGAGAGAATTCAGGTTGCTGCTTTGATTTCGTGGTAATAGGGCTACCAATATAGAGAACGTACATCCCCTGTGTATGCTTCAGTGCTAAGCAGCTTGGTTCTCACGTGGCAAAACACAGGCAGCTGCTAGAAATGCTGTTTGAGAAAGGGAAATTGCCATTTGTATCTTCATCATCTCAGACATCCTCAAAGAGAAAAGACAGGTTGGGCAATTGTGCTGTGTTTCTCTCTTCAGTCCTTCACAGCCCTCTCTGGTTTTGCTGACCCCACTATTTTCACTCATGTTTTTCTCTCTTTGTGCACTTGATCCTGATTCTGGCTTTTCTTTCCACGTCCACATTGTCTGTTTCATGTCATGTCTGTTTACACATTGCTTTTTTGATTTTTTTTCCCCTAAATTTGCCCTCTGATGATTCATTTTGTCTTTGTGACCTTCCTCATTTCATCTATCCTGTTCCTATAGAAACAGGTTACACATGCATGCCTATTTTGATAGCAGTTCCCATTTCATTTCTTCTAGTAATTTCTGAACCACTTTCAATAAATATTTAAAAAAGGGTTAGAGATCTAAAGTTTTATAAAAACAACAATTTGTTTGAGACATTAATTCATCTCCCAGAAAGTGACATTGTGTAAATGTCTCAAAGGCTTATATCACAGCTTCCTCTCTACTTAGACATACAGATTGACCAGAGCTATGTGAGGTTGTACTCATACATGGTCACATTACCTACATCTGTTCTCACCACAGGAATACAATTCAAAAGCAGGCTAAATCCCTTGCTGCCTCCAAATTGCTCCTGATGCATCCACAGGAAAAACATTCCCATAGTTTGACTCTCTGCAAATCCAGTTCTGCTTTTTGCATATGCAGTTATGCCTGCTTGGCTACATGTAGTCATCAAACCTCATGGCAGACTTCATCTGGTCTGGCCTTCTGCTCAAAGCTTCTAAAGTTAGATCAAGCTGCTCAAGACTTTGTCCCATCAACAACCAAAAAGGGCAGAGAGTATACAGCCCCTCTGGGCATTCAGCCCAAGTGCTTGGTCACCCTCAAGTAATGAATTTCTTTTCCTGCTTCTAGCTGGGCTATCCTTGCTGTGACTTGTGTCTGCTGCCTCTCTGTCTTGTTTATCGTTTTGATAGTAAAAGATTGCAGCTAGATTGTCCAGTAGAAAAAAAAAACAGCCCTAACAAAGCACTCATTAAATGGTTTAGTTTGGAAGGGACCTCAAAAATCATCTAATTCCAACCCTTGCCATAGGCAAGGACACCTCCCACTAGAACAGGTTGTTCAAGGCCTCATCCAACCTAGTCTTGAACACCTTCAGGGAGGGACATCAATCAGTTGTCTCCAGTTTATAACTCTTATGGTCTATATCCCCAGCCATCTCAGTAGTCCTTTTCTGGACTAAGACAAATTTGTCAGTCTCCCACAGCTAGACATAGTGAGTTTGTGGACAGAAGGTGCTCAGGAATTTTAGGCTGTATGGTAAATATGGAAACCAGAAGTCACAAGAGCCTTTGCAAGATCCAGGAACTTAGTTGCATCCAGAAGACAATTCAGTGTAAGTTATGTAGGCACTTGATGGGAAAGATGCATCAAGGTCTGATGAGAAATGATATGCATGTGTGCTCACTTTGGATCCAGTCCTCTTGGGCCTCAAAGAATAAGCACTGATGAGATAGAAGCAGCAGCAGTTGATGCATTTTACATTAGCCCATTAGGTCACCATACGCTAAACAGAATAGTGCAGGAGCACACATATATATTCCTTATATAGATGTGCTGTAAATCACAGAATCACAGAATGTTAGGGATTGGAAAGGACCTTGAAAGATCATAGAATTCAATTGGCCTGCCAGAGCAGGATCACTCAGAGTAGGTCACACAGAAGCACGTCCAGGCAAGTTTTTAATGTCTTCAGAGAAGGAGACTGCACAATCTCTCTGGGCAGCCTGTTTAGTGCTGTTGCTCACACAGTGAAAATTTTTCCTTATGTTTACATGGAACCTCCTATACTCCAGTCTGCACCTTTTCATCCTTGTCTTATTATTGGACATCACTGAGAAGTGCCTGGCTCTGTCCTTCTGACATTCACTCTTCACATATTAATAAACACTCATAAGGTCACCCCTCAGTCTTCTCCAAGCTAGAGAATCCCAGCTCCCTCAGCTTTTCCTCATAAGGAAGATGTTCCACTTTCTTAATCATCTTTGTGGCTCTGCTCTGGACCCTTTCAAGCAGTCTCCTGAGGTCCTTCTTGAACTGAGGGGTCCAGAACTGGACAAAGTATTCCAGATGTGGCCTCACCGGGGCAGAGTAGAGAGCAAGTAGAACCTCTCAGCCTACTAACCACAGCCCTTCTAATACACTGCAGAAGGCCATTGGCCTTCTTGGCCACAAGAGCACATTGCTGGCTCATGGTCATCCTTCTATCCACCAGGACGCCCAGGGCCCTTTCACCTATGCTTTTCTCCAACCTGTCCTGGTCCATGGGGTTGTTCTTTCCCAGATGCAAGACTCTACATTTGCCATTGTTGTCTTTCATTTAATTTCTCCCTGACCAACTCTCCAGCCTGTCCAGGTCTCACTGAATGGCAGCACAACCTTCAGGTGCATCAGCCACTCCTCTCAGTTTCATGTCGTCAGCAAACTTGCTGGCAGTGCACTCTGTTCCCTCTTCCAGGTCCATTGTAAACTCACCTTACAATGTATATAGCCTATTGACGAAATCCCCTGTTGTGTTTTGTTAGTTTATGTGGCACTGTGTGAAGGAGAACAGAGGAACTCTCTAAGCTGTGATGGAAAATAGAGTTTTTCTAGTTTTGAGAAGGAGGTTAGTTGCAGTGGGAAAGCCAATTTGTCTTGCTTTTTCTGTTATAACAGCCTTTCACAGTACAGCGATGAGAACATGATGGATCCCTACAACCTGGCCATTTGTTTTGGGCCAACCCTGATGCCTGTTCCAGACATACAAGACCAGGTGTCTTGTCAGGCACACGTGAATGAGATAATCAAAACTATCATCATCCATCATGAGGCCATTTTCCCAGACGTTAAAGAACTTGATGGCCCAGTGTACGAAAAATGCATGGCTGGGGATGACTACTGGTAAGTCAGAACTTTACCCTTCTGCCTTCCTCAACAAAATCATTAGGGTGGTTGTCTGGGTAACTCTGTGATACAGATTTCTGTTTGCACACAATGGAAGAATGAAGATATATAAGAGCATTTAGGTTCTCATAGTACAGTGTTAGCTATAAAAAAAAAAGTGAAGCAAAGAAAGGTATGATGAGGTTCCCTACAACATCCCTGGGACATGCCTTCTGTTCAGCAAGATGCCTTCAGAATTCCAAGTGTACTGTGCAGAGTATACAGCCAGGCAGGAAACTCTCTCTGGCTGTGAGCCACCCTAACAAATTTCAGCTTATGATGTCCTGCTCCTGCTCCTTCCCTCTCTTAGCAGCACATTCACACACTTTTTATAAATGAAAGGGTTCAAAGGTTCTGGGAGCTTCTTACTAACTGAAATTGTTGTTTGAGAGAGAGGTGTGTAGTCCTCTTCAGTAGCTGTGTGTCGTGAGAATTCCATCGCATGTAGCTTCATAACATTTTAAGAATAAATAATTTCACTGGGATGGCATATTTTAGTATGACATTTCCCTCACTGCTTGACTTCTTGTTTCCCTTCAGTGACAGCCCATACAGTGAACATGGTACATTAGAGGAAGTGGACCAGGATGCCAGTACAGAGCCCCACACCAGTGAAGATGGTATGTCTGCTGCGTTGCTGGGCCTTTGATGAAGCAAGGTTTGCAGGCATTTTGAGCAGGAGGCCTCCTTCCTTTTCCTAATCGTATTTAATTTGAAAGAAGGGGATTTCAGTCCTGGTGTTCTGCAGCAAAGCCAGCATCTTTCATCTCTGTTTATGTGCCTTTTCACTCTTATTCATCTGTGCTTGACCAGCTGTTTCCTTCTCCCCTGATTTGCTCAGTCACAGGAAGGGCAAGAAAGAAACTATTTCAGTCAGCACATATTATTTTCTGATAGAATGTCACATTTTTAGTGACTCTCTATCCTTTGTCTGCAAAAACTAAACCTACCAAAAGTGTGTCTTTAAATGTTTCGGCTAAGGGATATTTGCCATTCAGTGGGGCCTGTTTTGAAATGAATGTAAAAGCTATGCCATCTAAAGGATTTCTAACTACTGGGAAAAAATTGTGTGTGTCCCCCCCACAGTGAAGCTTCTGAACAACAGTAATTCTCCATAAATATTTATCACATATTCTGACAGATCTGGGTATGATAGATGTCCATGAAAAGTGATGCATCTCAATGAGGAATTACTGTAGGAACAGGTTCTTTACTATCAGGGTAGTGGAAGAGGTTGCCCAGGGAGGTGGTTGGGGCCTCTTCCCTGGAAATACTCAAAAGTAAGGCTCGACAGGGCTCTGGGCAACCTGATCTAGTTGCGGATGCCCCTGCTGACTGCAGAGAGGTTTGGACTAGATGACCTCTGGAGGTCACTTCCAACCCAGACCATTCTATGACTGATTATATTGATTCTTTTAGTCAGGTGTCCTAATAGTGTATTTGACTGTAACATGTTTCAGTTGGACCATCCTTCAAATGTCTCTCCCAAGAACTGCAGCACAGTTTGAAGGAAATGTAACAGATGGAAAGAGATGTCAAAATTGTTAAATAACTGCTGTTTTCCTAACAGTTAATAGTGAGTTAGGTGAGGGATTCAGAGTAACGTTCCCTCTTGAGAAGAGCTACAGCTTGAGTCCACTGCATATCTGGCCAGCAAGCAACCCAGAGAGAGCAAGCAGCACACATTCACTGAGCACCAGCAGAAACAAAAGCTGTTCCTTATCCATCTGAGAGGATGTGTGAAATGAAGAGGGAAAGGGGAGGAGAAGAGCTACTACAGAGAAGGATTTCTTTTTTTCCAGAAGAGGTGCTGGTTATGAGCTGGGATGATTGCCATATGGAAAGGGAACAGGAAGCTGTATCTATAGGAAACCTGACTGCGACAGTCCCATTGCACACAGAGCAATGTAAACAATAGTTCCACTCTAGCCATACCCTTCTGCTTTGTCACGTAGGCAAGCTGTCAGTGACAGATTGCTTGTCTCTTCCCCTTTGCTGCCATGAGGAGTTGCAAGCACAGTCTATCAGTGCAGCTGTTTGGAGAGGAGGGATAGTTGGGTGGGCAGGCATCACAGTGAGGGGAAAAACTGAGGACAGGAGAGAAGTCAGTGTTAATCTTCTGCCTAGGGAGTGTTCCCATGCCTGCACTCACACTAGGGAATACTGACAGTTTCACAAGACAGCCTGTATGTGGGTTTGTCTTGACCAGCAATCTAGAGCTAAACCTGTTGTCTTTCTACAACACAGCTCTGCCAAAAATGGTGTGAACAAATTAATCATTGCACTTTATTTCTTAAAGATAGCATAGCCATACTTTATAAGAACTCCTTCTCCCACTGGAGGCATGAAGCAGAGTAGAAACTGTCTCTCATTTCGGGTACAAGCAAAGCAGTGAAATGAAGGCCACACAGCAGTTCAGTATATATAGGCCAACGTTGGGTGTCAATGACCAAATGGAGAGATAAAGGCCCAAGTGGGCATGGAAAAGAAGCTCAGCTTTTCAGGAGCAGTCAGAAGCAATTACTTCAAAACCATGCCAAGGAAAGATGAAAGCATCAGCAGGATGCACGGGAGCATGACTTTAGCATTGCCTAGTGCATCACCTGTGCCTCTATAATCGTGGGCTCTGCCCTATCACCATGTTGCTTTAAAAACAGTTTTACATTCCTCTTGTCATACTGCTTGTGTTATAGCAGTGTCACTGGTGAAGATAAACCCTGGACAGAACAGCTGTCAACAGGACAAAGTTCTGTTTTTTGTTCACCAGACTGGCCAGCAATTTAATCCTGGTTGCCTCATTGCACTTTTTTAATTGATTCAGTGCCAAAAGGAAGCAGACATCTATGTTTACAACAAAATAATTGTTAGCACAAAAAATACTTGTCATCTAGGGAAAAGCTGCTGCAAAGATAAGACTTATCAAGTCTGGACTGCACATAAACCAGTTTGGTCTTCAGTCGCCAGGCTGCAAGCTCTACCATTTTTTGTCCCATGGATTTGGCTTTCTGTTGTAATAGCACATTTTTCTGATGTAATTTACAGCATTTCAGTTAAACATGTTCATCTCCTTGCACACACAGTCATATGTTTGTCCTCAGGACAGCTTCTTTGAAAACATGTTCATGGCACCAAATATGAGAATAGCTGAGGGGGTTTTAGTTTGCTGGACCAAAAGAACCCAACTTATACCAAATGGAATATTTTGGGGGCGTAATGGGATTGATTCGTTGACTGCAAGCTGAATGCATCGCTGCCAGCTGTATGTGGAGAGAAGGAAAGGCACAGTATTGCTGCTGTATTGATCAGACATGGAACTTTTTATTTCCCTCTGTTAGGTGATGGAAGAAGCAGATTCCCTAAGTAGGGGGGTGGGTTGTGCTGAAAATCTCATTAGTTTTATGCTAAAATGTATGCATATACAGGACCATAGGAATTGCAGGGTAATTGAAACAACCCAGAGAAAAAAGTGAAAGGATTTACCCTTCTACTTTACACCTCCCTGGGCAACCTGTTCCAGTGTCTCACCACCCTCATGGTAAAGAACTTCTTAACATCTAATCCACATCTCCCCTCCTCTAGCTTGAATCCATTTCCCCTAGTCCTATCACTACCCAACACCCTAAAAAGTCCCTCACCAGCTTTCTTGTAGTCCCCTTTCAGATACTGGAAGGCCACAATAAGGTCTCCTCAGAACCTTCTCTTGTCCAGATTGAACAACCCCAACTCTCTCAGTCTGTCCTTGCAGGAGAGGAGCTCCAGTCCTCTTATCATCCTAGTGGTCCTTCTCTGGTCATGTCCCAGCACGTCCATATCTTTCTTGTAATAGGGGCTCCAGAACTGGCTGCAGTACAAAACTATCTATGTGTAATTTTGCTGCAGAAGAACCTTTACCTGAAAGTGGTTCTGCAGTAAAGATTCAAGGGATAGTGTTCATGTTTACTGAAGCAGCCTTTAGCATATTTCCTTTACCTTCAGTTTGCTGGTGATGTTTTTATTCTTGTTGGATGCATATGGCAAAAGGTGACTAGGTCTGTTTTCAAAGGAAATAAGAGAGAATTTCCTGAGGAAGTTAAACAGATGGGCTTCTCCTGGGAAAACATACATACAATTAATATCATACTATTAATAGGTATCTGACACACACACAATGGAAATTGAGATGGTAGCTGTGCTGGAAGCAAACAGCAGAGGAAAGACTCCAAGTTATCGTTGTTTCCCAACACGTAGTAATTCTCCTGCCTTTCAGCAGTGCATGTTGTGATCAATGTCTTGCCAGATTCTGTTTTATCAATACCTTGCAACATTGCTCTGCTTTTGCTGTTTCCCAGAGGACTGCCATCCTAAGGGCAGAACTTTGAAACTGCAGAGCCACTGTGCTCTGATGAGGTGCAGAAGGGGATAAAGACACTGGGACATTATCATCCTGGCCTGTATCAGGAACAGTGTGGCCAGTAGGATGAGGGAGGTTATTCTTCCCCTGTACTCAGCACTGGTCAGGCCACACCTTGAGTGCTGTGCCCAGTTCTGGGCTCCTCAATTGAAGAGAGATGTTGAGGTGCTGGAATGTGTCCAGAGAAGGGCAACAAAGCTGGTGAGGGGCCTGGAACACAAACCCTATGAGGAGAGGCTGAGGGAGCTGGGGTTGTTTAGCCTGGAGAAGAGGAGGCTCAGGGGTGACCTCATTGCTGTCTACAACTACCTGAAGGGAGGTTGTAGCCAGGTGGGGGTTTGGTCTCTTCTCCCAGGCAACCAGCAAGAGAGCAAGGGGACACAGTCTCAAGTTGTGCTGGGGGAAGTATAGGCTGGGTGTTGGAAGGAAGTTCTTGCCAGAGAGAGTGATTGGCATTGGAATGGGCTGCCCAGGGAGGTGGTGGAGTCACCGTCCCTGGAGGTGTTCAAGAAGAGACTGGATGAGGCACTTGGTGCCATGGTCTGGGTGACTGGCTAGGGCTGGGTGATAGGTTGGACTGGATGATCTTGGAGGTCTCTTCTAACCTGGCTGATTCTATGATTATGTCTTCCCAGGGCATACTGTATTCTTCAACAGCCAGGGTGCATCTGGCAGAACTGAGAAAGAGCAAAGCAGGGCAAGAGCAAACTCCCCATGAAACTGCAGGGGGTGGTCTCCCCTCTTTTCTGTAGTTCCTCATGCCCTGAGGCGCAGAGGGCAGCACAGTGCCACTTCAGTGCCATCACCTGTGTAGGGAGGCTGGTACTACATCTGACACTCCCATCTCAAAACTGGAATTAGTATTTGTGTTTCCTTTGCCCTTTCTGCTCTTCCAAGCAGTGGAAGCTTCTCCCACACTGCTTCAGTTTGTCCCAGTTTTTCACTTCCACAGCATTACCTGAGGCACTAGAGCAGTGCAATTATGTTTCCCTCCAAGCTGTCAATTTTACTGTTAGAATTTCGGTACCACACAGAATGTGAGTTATAGATCTCAAATTTGGCTTTTATCACCTTTGGTTTTTTTTGCAAATGCTTCTGAGTCATTCAGTGACCTTGATATTAAATGGCTTAACTTCTGAAAGTGTTTTATTTCTAGAAGTAACTCTCATGGTACTTTTCTTTTGAATATTAAGGCTTGACCTCTAACAAGGTGAATTACTATTTAAGTGCAGTCTCAGTACTGTTTGCTATGGGACAGATGTCTCCACGTAAAAGCAGCACTCAGGCAAAGAAAATGTGCCTTTCAAAACAGTAAAACCTGTCTGAACCTCATTTTGGTTCTATTAGGAAAAACTCTGTGAGATCTGCTTGGCACTCCTCCCTGAGGAGTGGGATTTGTTAGCCAGGCAATCTAACAAACGCCTCCCAGAAGTCACATCCATTATGGACACATTACCAATTTGTGCAGCTGCTTCCAGTGGAGCAACTTCCTTCAGACCTCTGAGAAAATATTTGGGTCTTGCAGGCGCTGGAAGGATACAAAAATCAGGTTCCCATCATGCACCACTATTAGATTAGTGTAATTCTACCGAGGGAGACAGAACTATTTCTGGTTTAGTCCATTAATTTGTCAATAGGAAGAGCTGTGTGCTCAGCTGTGGGGTACTGCATGGTCTATCAGCAGAGAAAGGGGAAATCCCATAGCTAATCAGTGTAAGCGTTTATCAATCAATCCAGGACCCATGGCAGGTAGCAGTTAACTTCAGAGGATGTCAAAGGAAAATACTTGCAGAAGTTTGGTATTTTTTTCACTTGTACAGGCATTTTGTTTGGTTGAGGATTCTGCTATTTGGAATTATAGCAGTGAGTGACTGGCTCTCTGAAACCCGGAAGCTTTCGCTTCTAAATTCCTGACCTGCTCTTCCCTAGCCCAGTAACATACCTGCAGTCTGAAAACAGTGTGTGCATACAAACATCTGCTCCTTTTGGATCCCACCTGATCACAGTAATGCCTTTATTTGCTCTTCTTTTTTTTTCACTAAAAATGTTAATAAAAAACAGTGGTGTTACTCAGGGATCAGTACTGGGCCCAGTTTTGTTCAGTGTCTTTATCAGTGACCTGGATGAGGGCACTGCGTGTACCCTCAGCAAGTTCGCTGATGATACAAAACTGGGGGGGTGGCTGACAGCCTGTCAGGCTGTGCTGCCATCCAACAAGATCTGGACAGGCTGAAGAGCTGGGTGAAGGCAAGCCTCATGAGGTTCAGTAAGGACAAGTGCAGGGTCCAGCACCTGAGGAGGAATAACAGCAGGCACCAGTACAGTTTAGGAGTTGCTCCACAGAAAAAGACCTTGGAGTCCTGGTGGACAGCAAGTTCTGCATGGGGTAGTGGCCAAGAGAGCCAATGGCATCCTGGGGAGCAGCAAGAAGTGTCCAGTAGTTCTAGGGAGGTTCTTCTCCCCCTCTACTCTGCCCTGGTGAGACCACACCTGGAATATTGTGTCCAACTTTGGGCTCCCCAATTTAAGAGAGTCAGGGACCTGCTGCAGAGAGTCCAGGGAAGAGCCGCAAGGCTGACTGGGGAACTTGAGCATCTGCCCTGTGAAGAGAGACTGAGAGAACTAGGGCTGTTTAGCCTGGAGAAGAGAAGACTGAGAAGAGATCTGATCAGTGTCTATAAACATCTGAGGAGTGGGTGTCAAGTGGAGAGGACCAATCTCTTTTTGGTGATGCACAGTAGTAAGACAAGAAATAATTTATACAAAATTGAACATAGAAGGTTTTACCTCAGCATGAGGAGGAACTTCTTTACAGTGAGGGTGACAGAGCACTGGCACAGGCTGCCCAGGGAGGATTGTAGAATCTCCTCTGGAGACGTTCAAAACTCACCCAGATGCATTCCTGTGCATATCCTGGGGGATTGTGCTTTGGCAGGGGGTTGGACTGGATGATCTCTGGAGATCCCTTCCAACCTCTCACATTCTGTGATTCTTTTAACCAATTCTACAGTCAACATGAATGATATGTGTGAGAACAGCATTCTTTTCCCCATGTTACATTATTGCTATTCAGTTTAATATTGCCCTCTTACCACGCAGGGTAAACTGGCATGTTTAGCGTTATTTCATTTGGCAATAGTGGCTTTGTATGCTACAATCTCTTTGTCACAGCTGTACTTTCTGTTACAGGTAGACTGTAGACAGAAGACCTAAAAATTAGAACAAGATAGCATATGAGAATGCACACCCCAGCATTAAGGGTTTCTTGTCATCTTTACATTTTCTAGGCTTAAAAACATAAACCTAAGAAACTGGTCACCCCTCACCTACCCTCCAAGGAATTCCTGCCACTGAGCCATCCAGAGATGCATTTTCAGGAATTAATAGTGTAGATGTTGAGATGCTGGAGCATGTCCAGAGAAGGGCGACAAAGCTGGTGAAAGGCCTGGAACACAAACCCTATGAGGAGAGGCTGAGGGAGCTGGGGGTGTTTAGCCTGGAGAAGAGGAGGCTCAGGGGTGACCTCATTGCTGTCTACAACTACCTGAAGGGACATTGTAGCCAGGTTGGGGGTGGCCTCTTCTCCCAGGCAACCAGCAACAGAACAAGGGGACACAGTCTCAAGTTGTGCTGGGGGAAGTATAGGCTGGATGTTAGGAGGAAGTTCTTGCCAGAGAGAGTGATTGGCATTGGAATGGGCTGCCCAGGGAGGTGGTGGAGGCACCGTCCCTGGAGGTCTTCAAGAAAAGCCTGGCTGAGGCACTTAGTGCCATGGTCTAGTTGGCTGGCTAGGGCTGGGTGCTAGGTTGGACTGGCTGATCTTGGAGGTCTCTTCCAACCTGGTTGAATCTATGATTCTGTCACTGCATTCTTAGTTGCTTTTATATAATTGAACTAATTGCCACCAGTGGATGCTACTTCTGCACTTTTCACAATGAACTCCCCAGCTGTATCTGTGAAAGGTTTCCAAGTTTGTAATTCCTCACTGACAGGAGTGCTTAGCACAACAGAAGCAACACACCACAAGACAGCCATCTGCTGGCTGGGCAATCACAGAATCACAGAATCATTCGGGTTGGAAAAGACCCTCAGGATGACCAAGTCCAACCCAGAACTGTATTCTACAAGGTGCACCCCTAAACCATATCCCCAAGCACCAAACAACCTTTAAACACATCCAGGGTTGGTGACTCCACCACCTCCCTGGGCAGCCCATTCCAATGTCTGACCACTCTTTCCATGAAAAAAAATCCTTGTGTCCAGTATAAACCTGCCCTGTTACAGCTTGAGGCCATTCCCTCTTGTTACATAAAAGAAACCAGCACAAACCTCTCCACAGTGTCCTTTCAGGTAGTTGTAGACAGCAATGAGATCTCCCCTCAGCCTCCTCTTTCTCAAACTAAACAGCCCCAGCTCCTTCAGTTGCTCCTCATAAGAGTTATTCCCCAAATAAATATTACTTATTTATCTCCAAATAAGTATTATTTATTTTAGTTATTAAAAACAAAAGAGCTGCAAACTACAACCTCAATAATGGTGCTATCATTATATTTTCTTGCTGCAGAGTGAAGTTAATTTTGAGAAAGAGATTTTTATGCAAAACATTGTCATAAGGGGACAGTGGCTTTCATTACCAGCCTGATTCTTTGGGGAATTCCAACCTCAGCAATTTTAATTTACACCAGACAGAAAGTTGCTATGCTAGTCTCTAGCCCAGATGCTAATTTCCATCTAAACATTGTTCTAATTATGTAAAGAAAATTGTCCTTTCAGGACCATTCTGAGTTACTGGAATCAACAAAGCATGTGATTTTTTAAAACATGTATTTCTCAGTTTTTTCTGTTATGTTTTGAGACTGTGATGGAAAATGTTAATGTGTTTGAGCTCAGATGCTTTTGGGTTTGTGCATAAGAAACTGGAAGCTGTTAAAATCTCACCTGTTTCAACTGATGTCTGGCCACAGCTCTGAAGATACCTGCTGGCAGACATTCAGCAAGGGCCCTGACATCAGTATAGGTTTCCAATCCAAGCATAAATTATGGGATGGAGTTCATTACCAGTGAGGGACTGAGAGCCCTGGGGTTGTTTAGTCTTGAGATGGGAAGACTGACAGGGGATCTGATGTGCTGCCCAGGGAGGTGGTTGAGTCACCAACCTTGTATGTGTTTAAAAGTTGTTTGGGTGTGGTGCTTTGGGGATATGTTTTAGGGTGAACCTTGTAGAGTAAGGTTATCAGTTGACTTGGTGATCCTGAGAGTCTTTTCCAGCCTGAATGTTTATATGATTCTGTGATCAAGGTATATAAATATCTGAGGGGTGGGTGTCAAGTGGAGGGGGCCAATCTCTTTGCAGTGGTGCACAGTAATAAGACAAGGAGCAATGAGTACAGACTTAGACACAGAAGGTTTCACCTCACCATGAGAAGAAACTTTACAGTGAGGGTGACAGAGCACTGGCACAGGCTGCTGAGAGGGGTTGTGGAGTCTCCTTCTCTGGAGACTTTCAAAACCTGCCTGGATGCATTCCTGTGTGGACTACCCTAGGGGATCCTGCTTCAGCAGGGGAGTTGGACTGGATGATCTCTGGAGGTTCCTTCCAAACTCTAATGTTCTGTGATTCTGTGAAAGCTGAATTTACTAGCACACTGACAGAAGATCAGCCAGGACTGCTGCAACCAGTGTTTGACTTTAGAAGATACTAACCTGCCAACTTGGGATGTTGTGAGCAAGCAGAGCTGCATTAGGCAATCTCAGGCCACATGGACTGCCCCTGTGGAGGAGTCATTGTTAGGTGGTCTAGAGCTGCCTGCCTCATTGAGAAAGGATTAAGGAAGCAGATGAGAGCAGTAGGCCTCACTGTGGTGTAAAATGTGATGTTTTCACTGGCTCATCATGTGAAAGTCAGAAGTCTTGGAGCCCAGGTGGCAGTGTCCCTCCTCAGACCTCTGATTATTCATCTGAGCGTGTTCATCTTATTTTCAGAGGTATTACTTGCCTGGCCTCCATCCCACTCCCCAGCCACAAAGGAGCCCTTGCAGCAGGAGGCAGAGGCCTCTTTCCCAGCAGCAGTTATTGTAACATGTATGCTTTCTGCAGCTTGCAAAGCAACGCAGATGTTTCACACTTGGGGCACAGATTGATTATGTTTCTTTGTAAGAGGCATATAACTACTGCCTGCAGTCTGCCCTAGCTCAGCTGGTCTCCATCAGCTCTGCTCAGTAAGAATAAGCACTAAGAAAATGCAGTAAATGGGGTTTAGGAAATCAAAATGCACAGACAAGCCAGGGTGGAATCTGATATCTGTTCTTGTCTCCCTCCCCAGAGTGTGAGCCCATAGAAGCTATAGCCAAGTTTGACTATGTCGGAAGATCTGCCCGAGAGCTGTCTTTCAAGAAAGGAGCTTCTCTTCTCCTCTACCACCGAGCATCTGAAGATTGGTGGGAAGGAAGGCACAATGGAATTGATGGCCTTGTCCCTCACCAGTACATAGTGGTGCAGGATATGTAAGCAGTGTCTGGTGTCACTAGAGATTCTTGGTGGGGTATCAGAACATGCTAAAGCAATTAGCAAAGTGATTTCCAAATGGGACAGTGGTTTGAAGTCTCAGGTGACACATTTGTCTTCTGTGCAGGATGCCTTTGTCTTCACTGGCCTGAATTGACAGCTCTTAATCAAAAGTTACTACTGGGCTAAGCTACTTTTTTCATTGATATGTTCCCAGTACATTCAGAGACAGATGCTGCTGCACCTATCTTAATTTGACTGTCTCTTAGTAGTAATTGCTGGCATTCAGAATAGTGAGGGCTGGAGAAGTGCAGCCCTGAGCTCTTGCTTTATGGTATTAAGCTTGTGCTTTGCCAAGGATAATAAAGTCCTTCCTTATAGAAAGGTTACACATGAAATGGAAATTGCTCAGTAAACAGAAGGATTATAGCAGGTTTTGGAGACATGGAGAGTAGTTCTTTCTGTAGGCCTGCTTTTCTTAAGAGGATTAAAATCTGTGAGTGCCAAGGTGTTTTCTGTCACAACTCACTGACTTGTCATCTCACCGTATGTGTTCTGTTCAGGGATGATACTTTCTCAGATACCCTGAGCCAGAAAGCAGACAGTGAGGCCAGCAGTGGACCCATAACTGAGGACAAGTCATCATCAAAGGACATGAACTCTCCCACTGACCGTCACTCTGACGTTTATTCAGGAAGGTAAGCTTGAGCTTCAAACGTTTTCAGTAGTACTGCTCACAACTCAAGTAACACAGCAGTTACTTCTCCACGTGCTTATGCCAGCTCACTGGGATTTGACCTGTAACCACTTCTTTGGTGCAGGCAAAGAAAGAGATCAGAACCTCCACCTCCTCTAAGACGCCCTGGCAGAAGCAGTGATGGTCACTGCCCAGTACACCCACCTCACCCTCTCTCCAACTCGACCATGGAGCTAGGTTCTCCCACCCTGGCAACTCACTGCAGTCCTAGAGCCCTCCTTCATAACCGCAACCTCAATGCCGACAGCCCTGAAAGGCGTCGGAGACCTGGACACGGCAGTCTCACTAACATCAGCAGGCACGACTCGCTGAAGAAGATCGACAGCCCGCCAATTAGAAGGTCTACATCATCTGGCCAGTACACAGGTTTCAATGACCATAAACCACTGGACCCAGAGTCAATAGCTCAGGTTTGTGCCTTTTTTTATTTGCTGTGACTGATTTGCTGAGGAGCAAGACTCAGTGAAAAGCACAGAACAGAGCATGTGCGCTGCTAGGAACGTGTCTAGAGGAGAATATCCTGCTTAGCTTTCAAAGCAGCGTGTGTGCAAAAGCAGATGCATGAAGGGATCCTGGAGAGAAGCAGCACAAGGGGGAATAGACATTGCAGGAGCAATGAAAGGAATCAATTCCCGTTATGCTGGAATGAAATTGCCTCTGCCACACAGAGCACTAGGACCATGTGATTACAACAGCTAGGTAAATCACTGGGCTCTGATGAAAGCTGGCCTGTTCTAACTTGCATGTAATTATTGTTCAATTATTTCTCAGTGTTATGGTATGCAGGAAAGTGCTCTAACTGGCTAGTAGCAACTACTGTCATTCCAAGCACAGATTTCTCATAGAATGGTAGAATTGTCAGGGCTGGAAGGGACCTCAAGAATCATCTAGCTCCAACTCCTTTAAGGGACACCTCACACTAGATCAGGCTGCTCAGAGCTCCATCCAGCCTGGCCTTAAAAACCTCCAGGGATGAGGCTTCCACCACCTCCCTAGGCAACCTGTTCCAGTGTCTCACCACCCTCATGGTGAAGAACTGCTTCCTAACATCCAATCTGATTTTTTTGCTCCATTCCCCCTTATCCTGTCACTACCTGACACTCTAAAAAGTTGGGTCATATTTCAGGATCTTGTGGATTTTATGTAGTTTTCATACAGTTCATACCCAGTGTTGATTTGCTGCTTGTAGTTGTGCAGGATGCTGCAGCTGCATAAATCATGGGCCAACCTGTCCCTGCCTGCACACTCACCTAACTCACTGCTGGCCCTGAAGAGGTGAGGGTGGAATAGGGAGCACAACGATCACCAGATTAGTCTGTGTACAGAGAAAATAGACACCACTGTCTTCAGAATTCACATTTTGTCTAGGTAGGATAAAGTGATGACTAGAGGCACCTTGAGGGTACATTATGGTTGCACAAGTACTTTACAGCAATGCTGGCACTTTATAATCATAGAATCAACCAGGTTGGAAGAGATCTCCAAGATCATCCAGTCCAACCTAGTACCCAGCCCTGTCCAGTCAAATAGACCATGGCACTAAGTGCCTCATCCAGTCTTTTCTTGAACACCTTCAGGGACTCCACCACCTCCCTGGGCAGCCCATTCCAATGCCAATCACTCTCTCTGCCAACAACTTCCTCCTAACATCCAGCCTATAGCTCCCCTGGCAGAACTTGAGACTGTGTCCCCTTGTTCTGTTGCTGGTTGCCTGGCAGAAGAGACCAACCCCTACCTGGGTACAGCCTCCCTTCAGGTAGTTGTAGACAGCAATGAGGTCACCCCTGAGCCTCCTCTTCTCCAGGCTAAACACTCCCAGCTCCCTCATCCTCTTGTCATAGGGCTGTGTTCCAGGCCTCTCACCAGCTTCATGCCCTTCTCTGGACACATTCCAATATCTCAACATCTCTCTTGAATTGAGTAGCTCAGAACTGGACACAGGACTCAAGGTGTGGCAAATTTAAAAACTGAAAGCATTGGTAATACATGTTTTCAGACTGTTTCCAGCAAAGGACAGAAGGGAGACTGTCATGCTTGGATCAGAAACCTGAACCACGTATTAGACTTAGAAAGTGTAAACATTGTCACTGTTTTATTTTACTCTTACTTATTTACTTTCCTGCAACCTCTTTGGCTTAAGCTATTTTTTTTTAATGAATAGACTACTGGTTATTCAGAGGTGAGGCAACCCAAACTTTGATTAAACTACATGAAATTCACTGTGAGCAAGCAGGGAGCAACAAATCCTATAATCTTATTTGTACTTCAGTACTCCTGAAAAGAAACTGAGGTCCTGATGCATTCTTTAAGCACCTGTGCTAGAAACTGTGATGAAAAAAAATAATTTCTTAGATAAGCTCACTGAAAAATGTCTTGCAGATTTTTCTATTGAAGATTTAACTCAGAGAAACATGAGGAGAGGTGAGCTGATAGGCACATAAGCTTTATTTCCTTACAAAACCAGATTTTGTAATCCACGTGAGGGAGTATAGATCCCAGACAACCCGAGGCAGTAGATGAGGGGAGAAGTTAGCCAAGTAAGCAGATGGACTAAAGTCTTTCCAGCTGTCAGTACCCAAGAGGTGGCAGAAATCTCCACAGATAAAAACACTGCTAAGCAAATTTCCATTGTCTCAAGAGTCACTTTGCAGGTTTTGGTTGAACTGGTTCTTTTCAGTCTCTAATGTAAACAGGCTAAATATTTGTAACATCCAGCCAAAGCTGCCATCTTGTCAGTCATAGAATCATAGGATTGTTTGGGTTGGAAGGGACCTCCAAAGGTCACCTAGTCCAACCTCCTCTGCAGTCAGCAGGGACATCCTCAACTAGACCAAGTTGCCCAGAGCCTTGTCAAGCCTCACCTTGAGTATTTCCAGGGATGTGACCTCAACAATCTCCCTGGGCAACCTGTTTCATCACACTCATAATAAAGAACCTGTTCCTAACATCCAATCTAAATGTGCTCTGCTCTGGTTGGAAGCCATTGCCCCACATCCTGTCACTGCAGGCCTTTATAAACAGTCTCTCTGCATCCTTCTTGTAAGGCCCCCTTCAGGTACTGGAGTTGTAGTGTCTTTCAATAAATACGGAGGCAATTGATTTTAGCAGAGAGAAGCTGGTTGGCAAGTTAACGTATGCATGTTTTGCTGCCTGCCCTTGCTCCTCTGGTGTTTTCTGTTTGGTAGCAATTCAGTAATGTGCTGCTCTCTCTGTGCTCTGACCCAGGACATCGAGGAGACGATGAACACGGCACTGAATGAGCTCCGTGAGCTGGAGCGGCAGAGCTCGGCCAAGCATGCCCCTGATGTTGTGCTGGACACCTTGGAACAGATGAAAAACACTCCCACTCCTGCCACCTCCACAGAGTCACTCAGCCCTCTCCACAGCGTTGTCCTACGGAGCTCTGAGCCTCAGATCCGCCGCAGCACTAGTTCTTCCAGTGACACCATGAGTACTTTCAAGCCCATGGTGGCCCCTAGAATGGGAGTGCAGCTGAAACCTCCTGCTCTTAGGCCAAAACCTATTGTTCTTCCAAAAACAAATCCTAGCATAGGGCCTTCCCCTCCTTCCCAGGGTCCAGCTGACAAATCCTGCACAATGTAGACAACTCAGCCACCCACAGTGCCCGGCTGGGGTATGCTAGGGAGAGGGATGGATTAATGGTAGAAGCCAGGGCTCATAACATCATTTGGTCACGTTCGTAACTGGAGAGGCTTTGGTTTTTCAGTGTTTTTGAATGTATTGTCTGAAACTAGCTACATCAACATGGGCATTTGTATTTTGTATGGTTTCAATTACAAGAAGAACTGGACAACTGTGCATCATTTTAAAACAACAAGCAACCACGGACTTACTTGAAAACTTGATGCTGCACCGTTTGTAATAAACCCAAGACGGTTCACAAACAGCTTGCCACGTCGTACCGTACTTCACAATCTTACTGTAGCTATGTAATAGCAGATCCTGCACAGAAGTAAGGGGGGAGGGGGGGAAGCAGAGACGTTGGGATCTCTCATTTCTCGGTCACTAAACCAAATCTCAAGCAGGTCAGTAAAAGCTAAAATTTAGCATGTGAGGATTAAGTGTCTGTGTGGAAAGTTTAAGTCATCTCAGGCCACGTTTCTTATTTAAGACACATCAAAAAACACCCCAGAAAACCACCAGACCCTCACAGTTCTTATAATTGGCACCAGATTTTAACTTTCTTGTTGGCAGTCTCACTATAGGCAAACTTTGGATGGATGTGGAGATCACATTGCTCTCACCAACAAAAAGCAGCATTCTAGGTCACAGCTAAAGCACAACTCCAGGATAGTATCTAGAAGCAACTTTTGCTGTACTTTTCCCCATGAAGCTAGGCCTCCATTCCCTGATGCCACATTTTTCACAAGAGCTAAATTCATTTCAGTTCCTAGTTGAGCAAGTCAGGCTCTAGGAAGTACTTGAACCTGTTGGTCCTTTAGGCAGGCTGATAGGAGATTAAGGGATCAACTACACAGTAACTCAGCAAAGCGTCCCATTGACTATTGCTCAGTTTCCAATTAAAGACATGATTTGAGCTTTAACAGTCAGAGGTTTAGGCTGCCCTCGTTCTGCAAGCAGCCTTGCACAGCGCCAACACTGCACATGTCCTCGGTTATGCTGATGGCAGCAAGGTGGGGAGTCTCTCAATGGGACTCCCTCCAGCCAGCAGCACATAGGACAGGCAGCTGAGTTTCTACAGCCTAGATTCAAGCTGACTGAAGTTTTCTATAACTACTTTCCCCCTCTTCTCCTTTTTTTTTAAATGGCAGAAATCAGTCCCTTCCTTATGTCTGTTAACTTTGCTTAGTGCTCTGTCGTTGAACTTTGTTAGGTGTGAACTAAATGTACAGCTGGTTTACACATTGCAACAGTAAGCCATAATATTGTTTCTGTGAATATATTTTCCTGACTTCCAATCCATAAAATAAGTTTCAGCTAAGAAGATGGGAAAGAAATCCATTGTGGTCCACCTCCAGGAGTACCACTGGCTTTAGGATCTGTCTTTCCACATATTTCTTAAGATCTTGCTGTTGGAAAGCTTGATGTTATACCACTCCCTGTACCTAAACAATTGAGTTTGGGAGGAGAAGAGCAGTGACAAAATTTGATAGGTGTAGCTACTGAGGTGACAGAAGCAATTTCCTGTTATCTAGGAGCTACTTGTTCCTGCCCTGTAGATAGGTAAGGCAAAGCCCCAGGTGTGAAGTACCCCATGAGCTGCCTCCGAGAGCCAAACTGCTCCTGGTATTTGCAAACCCATCTCAATCCAGCGGCAGACTTCATGCACCTCTAGGTTAGAGGCAAAGTCTTAATCCACCACAACAAAACCGTGCAGCATCTGTCAGTGAACCTCCTCCACTCAGCTCTATGACCTTAACCCTAACCAGGGCAAGAGCCTGTGCCAGGCTGGCCCCAGCTGCAGCCCAGTGCTGGTCTATAGGGTCTGTTCGCTCGGTCAGGACCAAAAGATATTTTTCAAGTAGTTCCCCAATTTGCTGGGATCAGTGGAACAAACTGGAATTTCAGCTTTCATTTCCATGCAGTTTTAGTCTAGCGTTTTTAAATTAACCCACCTGGCATAATTGAGATGGATACCTGTATCTTTAAATTGCATAGGGAATTTTGTATGTTTAAATAACTGTACTGGACTCCATAATGCTTATATTAGAAATTGTTTAGCAAAAGAAAATATTAGAAACAGTGCATTTAGTGAATGCATCCACTTAAAGTGCATTCACACAGTTAAATGTGTAGTTTGATGGTTATTATAGATACTTAAAAGTATAGTAAGTGGATATGTAACAGGAAAGACTACTACAACTACAGACGTACTAAAAGGGTAACTCCTGCACACCTAATCCAATCAGTATTGTCCTTTTCTGTCAAGTTTGATAAATTGCAGTACTGGTAGCTTCCTGCTTGTTGACTGTTACCTGATTGTGTCAATGTACATCTGTAGTATGTACATGTGAAAGTGCCTTTAAATTTTAGAGGAGCTTTAGCCTTGCTCTTGTACTGTTGCATTTCCATTGCATCCTTCCCTGTTTGTGTATGGCTGCATTCCCATTGCATTCCCTTCCACTCTCAAAGAACAAGTTAAAATGTGGAAATCTCACGGTTCTGGAAGAGAAATGTACTGTTAATCTGTTGTGACAATGCACTTTTATGTATAGTACTGTACATTTTTTGGCATGTACCATTACAAGCTTCAGTATACATTCAGGTTTGTTCCTCATAGTGTATCTTTATAATAAAGAAGATAGTTCTGTCTGTGTGTGTAGTTTTCCTGGGTAAACCACCTGGGTTATCTTCTAAAGTGGAATGCCAACCTACCTTTACCTTCCATGTAAAGGGAAAACAATCAGTAGCCCCCAGCCACCCTCACCTCACTCTGCATCACTGTCCCATCACAAGATGCTTTGCCAGCAGATCCAGAGAGGTGATTCTGTCACTTTGCTCTGGAGAGACCTCACCTGCAGTACTGCATCCAGCTCTGGAGCCCTCTATATATAGGAAGGACATGGACCTGATAGAGCAGGTCCAGAGGAGGGCCACAAAAACGATCAGGGGGTTGGAGCACCTCTGCTACCAAGACAGGCTGAGGGAGCTGAGATTGTTCAGCCTGCAGATGAGGAGGCTCCAGGGAGACCTAAGAGCAGCCTTCCAGTACCTGAAGGGGACCTACAAGAAGGATGCAAAGAGACTGTTTACAAAGGCCTGCAGTGATAGGATGAGGGGCAATGGCTTCAAATTAGAGCAGAGCAGATTTAGATTGGATGTTAGAAACAGGTTCTTTACTAAAAGAGTGGTGCAACAGGTTGCCTGGGGGGGTGGTTGGGGCTCCTTCCCTGGAGATAATATAAGGTGAGGTTCAACAGGGCTCTGGGCAACCTGATCTAGTTGAGGATGTGCCTGCTGACTACAGAGCAGTTTGACTATAGGTGACCTTCAGAAGGCCCATCCAACTCAGACCATTCTATGATTTTATGATCACCCTCACCACTATCCTCCTGCTCCCCACAGAAAAAAACTGTGTGTCATAGGCACTGCAGCTTCCAGATTTTAAAATCAGTCCCAGAGAGAAAAGAATAAAAGAGTTTGCCTGGGGCATTTCTTACAGTAGAAGGGATGCTGTCATACTGAAAGTGGGGAGCAGGGGACACCGTGCCACAGGAAATCTGAGATGTTCAGATCCCGTCAAAGGTGATTTCCTGAGTTTGGCCAGCATTGTCCAAACAGGGCCACCATAAGCGCAGTTAGGAGGAGAACTGCCACTTGGAAATGCATTTCAAATCATTGCATTTGAAAAAAGATACATTAGAAGCAGGGGCCACATCTGAAGGGTTGGTTTTAAAGCACTCTGTGGTTGAGGACCACCATCTGTCCTAAGAGGAAAAAGGACAGATGTCAGGAGGTGCAACTATTCATTAGCAAGCTCATTGGTCAGCCTGTGGTGGCAGCCTTTGTATCACAGTGTCCAGTGACCTACTTCAGGTCTTTTCTTCTCATCCCCTGCTACACAAAACCCTACTAAGAAATACAGGAGGGAACAGCCAGCACTTAGTCCTCCTCACTGCACGGCCCAGACAGATCATTCCAGTGTTTGATAACCCTCTCTGTGAAGAATTATTTCCAGCATCCAGCCTGAACCTCCCCTGGTGCAGCTTGGAACCATTTCCTCTAGTCCTTTTGCTTGCCACCAAGCAAAAGAGGCTGCCACCTCCTCACTCCAACCTCCCTTCAGGGAGTTGTGGAGGTCCAGGAGCTGGAAGGTGATATGCAGAATTTGTTGCTGAGGGATTAAGTAACACTAAATAACACAGATGTGGTGCAGCTGAATTGGACAAGGCACAGGTGTTCTACTACCTTTCTCAGTACATACCTGCAAATCAAACCCAGCAGAAAGACAATTGCCCAAGCAAAACTCTGAAGTCAGCTGAACTGTGGCCCACGGCAGCTGAAGGGCCATGCATCCTCAGCTGTGCCACTGACATCTCCCCGCAGGGTCACTGCAGACATTAAAGAGAAACTTTTTGGTCCAGGTTGGAGGTTTTCCTTTTTTTTTAAATTAAAAACTGCACTGAGATGCTTTTTGTTGTTGTTGTTGTTGTGGGTTTGTTTGTTTGTTTGTTCGTTTTTTTTTCCCCCAAGTAGCAGAGTAATGGAGTAAGAATGTGAAGCAGGAGGTAAAACAAATTCATCTGTGAAATATGAAGACAGACAAGTTGTGCTGTGCAAAGGAGGTCAGACACTTGCGGGATTGAAATCAATAGCAGCTGCACTCAGTACAGCAGCACGGATAAACCAAACTCAAACCCTGCCTGCTCTTATTTCCATGGAGAGCATTGATTCCTCCCTTACTACCTGCCACATGCATTTTCAGTAGCATGCACTGACACCTATGAACACTGACCAAACCACATAAAGCAGTGCTTTACATTTGTTTGAATGAATTACCATCCAAGAGGAATGAATCACTGAGCTGAGCGCTGCTGTGGGAGTGAATAACACTGTCAGTGAAAGGGTTGTTTTGCTGGCAGTGACCTCTTGAAGGGGATGAATCACAGAAACACAGAATTGTCAGGGTTGGAAGGGACCTCAAGGGTCATCTAGTTCCAACCCCGCTGCCACAGGCAAGGACACTTCATGCTAGATCAGGTTGCCCAGGAGCCACGTCCAGCCTGGCTTTAAAAAACTTCCAGGGATTGGGGCTTCCATCAGGGGCTTTCCACTTTCCCTGGGCAACCTGTTCCAGTGTCTCACCGCCCTTATGCTGAAGAAGTTCTTCCTAACATCCAATCTGAATCTACTCACTTCTAGCTTGGATCCATGCCCCCTAGTCCTATCACTACCTGACACCCTAAGAAGTCCCTCACCAGCTCTTTTGTAGCCCACTCCAGATAATGGAAGGCTACAGTAAGGTCTCCTCACAACGTTCCCTTCTCCAGACTGAACAGCCCCTATTATCTCAACTTGTCCTCGCAGGAGGGGAGCTCTCAGCCCTCTGATCATCCTTGTGGCCCTGCTCTGGACACGTTCCAGCACGCACATAGCTTTCCTGTAGTACTTCTTGTCCGTATTGTTCTTGAACAGTGAATTTAAGCGTGCTAAAGGTGGACAACACCTAAACTCGTTCACAACTTTGACTAGTAACTGCTGAGCACTGTGCAAGCACTCAGTGCCCACAGAGCGTCGTTACCGGCTCGCAGCAGGATGCCCTGCGATGTGCGCGGTCTCGGCACGGGGCCACGCCGGGGGCTGCGCAAGGCAACCGCGGGCGGCCACTCGGAGCCTGCTCCGGGTCAGCTCTGCGGGCAAACTCGGGGTGCAAAACGAGGCGGCAGCGACCTCCTGCTGCCTGCTCCGCCCTTTTAGCAGTATCCAGGTCGCGACCGGCGGGGCACTGGGCATGGATTAGCCAACGGGAACGGCACTTCGGCAGGCCCCACCGCACCAGGTAAAAGCAGGGCTCCCGCCCCCCCCCCCCCAGGCCTGCTCCCTCAGCGCAGGAGCAGGGCGGCAGAGGCAGCTGGGGACGCGGGGCTGAGACGCACTTCGCTTCTGCCACGCGGTGCTGCCCCCAGCCGAGGCTGTAGTGTCAGCAGCTTTCTGCTGCTTAAAGTTCGCGGCTTTCCCCCGGGATTTCGCTTTTGGATTGCATCGCGATTTTTGCCTGCCCGTAGCTGGCGTTCGAGGCACGGTGGAAGCTCGGTCGCCGGACGAAGTCACGGCGTGGCTGTCCCGAAGTCTCCGGCGTGCAGGCGGCTGGACTCCTGCGCTGAACCGCGGTGAGGCTTTTCGCGCGTTGTGCCTTCGCGGCTGTGCTTCGCCAGCTCGCTCATTTCCCGCGCTTCGGCGGGCGGGCTGGCGTCGGTGCACCGGTGCCGGCGATGGCATTGCGCAGGCGAAGGCTGGCAGTGCGAGTGCCGCTGGGCTTCGGGGAGCCGCAGCCTTTTCTCTCCGCGCCGCTTTTGACTTGGTGGCTTAGCTTTTAAAACGCGTAGCTGGGAGGAGGCAGTGTCGCTGGCGGCAGCGCTGAGTAGGCCGCTAACAGCTTTTCCCCTGAGGGCGTAGCAACCTTTGTACTTGGCAGTGTGCCAGCAAATACCTCCAGATACAACCGAGGTTGCTTCCCCAGCACAGAAGGAGGGGCAGGGGACCGTGTCTGGCGTGGATCAGCCCCTGTTTGCCCCATCAAGCCTACCACCACAGCCCGTAGCGGTACTGGGGGTTGTCGTGGCCCAGGTGCAGGACCTGGCATTTGGCCTTGTTGAAGCTCAGTCAGCGTTGGCCTTCCTGCCCTCATGGTGATCAGCGCTGCCGCCTGACTTGGTGTCAGTTGCAGACTCACGCCTCAGCCCTTGGAATGCTCCCTGTACTAGCAGTGAGCTGACTCTGTCAGACGCTGTGCGTTCAGGAATGTCAGAATTGATGTGTACGTCCATGAGGTGTTGGTTTGAGCTGGACCAGCTCTGGACTGAGAATTAGTTTACCTCAAAGTGGTAAATAAAAACACAGAGAATTGGAGGTTAAACAGAAATACTGCTTACAAAAGCAAACCAAATACCAAAGGTGCCAAGGTCGGAGCATACATGTTAGGAACTGGCTGGAGGGCCGGACCCAGAGAGTGGTGGTGAATGGTGCCACATCCAGCTGGCGGCTGTCACTAGTGGTGTCCCTCAGGGATCAGTGCTGGGCCCCATCCTCTTTAACATCTTCATAGATGATCTGGATGAGGGCATGGAGTCAGTCATCAGCAAGTTTGCAGATGACACCAAGCTGGGGGCAGATGTGGCTGGGTTGGAGGGCAGAAGGGCTCTGCAGTGGGACCTTGACTGCCTGGACAGATGGGCAGAGTCCAATGGGATGGGGTTCAATAGCTCCAAGTGCAGGGTGCTGCACTTTGGCTACAACAACCCCATGGAGAGATACAGGCTGGGGTGGGAGTGGCTGGAGAGCAGCCAGACAGAGAGGGATCTAGGGATGCTGATTGATACCCACCTGAACATGAGCCAGCAGTGTGCCCAGGTGGCCAAGAGAGCCAGTGGCATCCTGGCCTGCATCAGCAATGGTGTGGTCAGCAGGAGCAGGGAGGTCATTCTGCCCCTGTACTCTGCACTGGTTAGACCACACCTTGAGTGCTGTGTTCAGTTCTGGGCGCCCCAGTTTAGGAGGGACATTGAGATGCTTGAGCGTGTCCAGAGAAGGGCGACGAGGCTGGTGAGAGGCCTTGAGCACAGCCCTACGAGGAGAGGCTGAGGGAGCTGGGATTGTTTAGCCTGGAGAAGAGGAGGCTCAGGGGTGACCTTATTGCTGTCTACAACTACCTGAAGGGTGGTTGTGGCCAGGGGGAGGTTGCTCTCTTCTCTCAGGTGGCCAGCACCAGAACGAGAGGACACAGCCTCAAGCTATGCCAGGGGAGATTTAGGCTGGAGGTGAGGAGAAAGTTCTTCACTGAGAGAGTCATTGGACACTAGAATGGGCTGCCTGGGGAGGTGGTGGAATCGCCGTCCCTGGGGCTGTTCAAGGCAAGGTTGGACGTGGCACTTGGTGCCATGGTCTAGACTTGAGCTCTGTGGTAAAGGGTTGGACTTGATGATCTGTGAGGTCTCTTCCAACCCTGATGATACTGTGAACTGTGATACTGTGATACTATGATACTATGTACGTCAGAATCAACCCTGGCCTACCCCTTGCCCCGGCTGAGCCACACTAGGCCCCTGGCAGGCCTCAGTTAACAGTGATATTCCAGGTGATGCTCGGCAGGACCCTGGGCAGCCTGGTCTAGTTGAGGATGTAGAATCACAGAATCAGTCAGGGTTGGAAGGGACCACAAGGATCATCTAGTTCCAAACCCCTGCCATGGGCAGGGACACCCTACCCTAGAGCAGGCTGTACACAGCCTCATCCAGCCTGGCCTTAAACACCTCCAGCCATGGGGCCTCAACCACCTCCCTGGGCAACCCATTCCAGGCTCTCACCACTCTCATGCTGAACTACTTCCTCCTCACATCCAGCCTGAACCTACCCATCTCCAGCTTTGCTCCATTCCCCCTAGTCCTGTCACTACCTGATAGCCTAAAAAATCCCTCCCCAGCTTTTTTGTAGGCCCCCTTCAGATCCTGCAAGGCCACAGTAAGGTCACCTCAGAGCCTCCTCTTCTCCAGACTGAACAGCCCAAACTCTTTCAATCTGTCCTCACAGCACAGCTGATCCAGCCCTCAGATCATCCTCATAGCCCTTCTCTGGACATGCTCCAGCATCTCCACATCCCTCTTGTAATGGGGGCTCCAGATCTGGATGCAGTACTCCAGGTGGGGTCTCACCAGAATGGAGTAGAGGAGGAGGATCCCCTCCCTGGCCCTGCTGGCCACACTTCTCCTGATGCAGCCCAGGCTCTGGTTGGCTTTCTGGGCTGCAAGTGCACACTGCTGGCCCATGTTGAGCTTCTCATCCACCAGCACCCCCAGTTTTCTTTCCTCAGGGCTGCTCTCCAGCCACTCACTGCGCAGCCTGGATTTGTGCTTGGGATTGCCTCAACTCAGATGCAGGACCTTGCCCTTGGTCTTGTTGAACCTCATGAGGTTGGCTTGTGCCCACCTCTCCCAGCCTGTCCAGGTCCCTCTGGATGGATCCCTACTCTCCAGCCTGTCTGCTGCGCCACACAGTTTGGTGTCATCAGCAGACTTGCTGAGGCTGCACTCAGTGCCTCTGTTCATGGCACCCACAAAGATGTTGATCAAGTCTGGTCCCAGGACTGATCCCCGAGGGACTCCACTTGTCACTGACCTCCACTTGGACATGGAACCATTGACAGCCACTATCTGGGTGCAGCCATCAAGCCAGTTCTTTATCCATCTCATGGTCCACACATCAAACCCATGTGTCACCAGCTTGGAGACCAGGATGTAGTGTGGAACAGTGTCAAAGGCCTTGTTCAGGTCCAGGTAAATGACATCAGTTGCTTGCCCCTCATCTATGAATGTTGTGACCTGTTCATAGAAAGCCACCAGGTTTGTCAGGCAGGATTTGCCCTTGGTGAAGCCATGCTGATTGTACCCAGTCACCTCTTCACTATTCTCCTGTCTCAGTAGTGCCTCCAGGAGAATCTGCTTCATGTCCCTGCTGGCTGCAGGAGGAGGGTTGGTTGAACTAGATGACCTTTGGAGGACCCTTCCAGCCCAGCCCATTCTATAGTTCTATGCATGAGAGGAATCAAATCCTTTCAACTCCTCTCAGATAGTTTGAATCCCATCTGTTGTGGTCCACACAGTCAGATGCTGTAGGAGTTAACACACACTTTGCTCTCTGGGAGGAAGACTGGAGGACTGGTACAACCTCTGCCATCTCTACAAAGCTACTGAGTGTCAGACACCAGCTCTGAGGCTTTTTGCCCCCTGTGGTGGTTTAGGTCTCCTCCTTGCATCCAGGGCACCCACTTGGGGAGGAATAGTGATGTCTCAGCTGCTTAAAGATCCCAGTATCAAATAAACCCACACAAGGCAGGAAAAACACATCTGCCTGTGGCAGAAATCTTCCCAGGAAAAGGTGCTGCAGTTCCGCCAGAGGAAATACGAATCGCTTCGCTGTTCTGCTTGGGTGTAGGAATATTTTTCAGTGCTGGTTGCAGCACCCTGAGCAAGAGGCAGGGACAATCTGTTTTGTTCACAACTAAGACAGCACTGAAGTGAGACATGCTCTTCTCTCCTGCACCATTTGTAATTTGGCCCTGATCTCTTTGAAATCTTACTCATTGCATCTGCCAGCTGTGCGGCCACAAGCCCCAGTGGGGACCATGCTGACCAGTCCCTTCCAAGCCACCACATTCACAAGGACAGGAGTTCCACTCTGCTGGAGGCAGAATTTAGCTGAGAGAAGGACCCAAATATGGGCTGCTCTTAGACTGATCAGAATTCTGCATTAGAGTGGCAAAAACATGGGACAGTCAAGAAAAGAAGCTGACATGTTATCCATTAGCCAGCCAGGATTTTGTCCTCCATGCTACTCCTGCAGCATTCAATAAAACAGGTACCTGTCTGCAGTGCCTGCCCTACTATTATTTTTAGCAGCTCTGATTCTCCCCAGACAGAATGTTAGAGAGAGACAGAGAGATATCAATATAAGCTGTACCTCCCAGAGTACATCTACTTATCTGCACAAACAAAATTACAGTACTGATATCAGTCCAAACCAAACAAAATTACATCTCCACACAAGGTGCACTGAAACCTAGACACATTCCTTTCAGCTGGTAAAGCCAAAGACTATGAAAATCATCCTTTGTATAGATGGATTTACTCCACTGAGATTGAAGATGTTTACCTCTTTAAACTCTACACCTCTTCTCAGGGGCTGGGGAAGGATGGGTTAGAAGCTGCTTTCCAACCTGGTAGCCCAATACAGTAACCTTGCAGCCAAAGTAATTAATTTTCCATGAAACACAGGCATTTGGGACAGCAACATGGGAAAGCTACTGTTTGTTGAACAGTGCCTGGGTCAGGTTCCAGATGGATGCCCATCCCAGTCCTCCCTCCTATTTACACTCACCCTCACTCTTCTCCATGTCCCACACTGCCCACCACGGGGGGAGATAAAATGAGAGGCAAAACACTCAAGACACTGCAACACTGGGAAATGCCCCATTTAGCTTTCTGTGGCAGCACAAGCTTCCACCAGGCAGTTTTTGCATGAGCTGAAGGCTTTTATCTGCAATATAAAACCTGGCAACAAAAACAAGTTTGCTGACCACATTTCTGGTTTCCTACTGATCTCACAGCATTTCCTTCCAAGGAAATTATTGCAGTTTCTGCAAAACCAAATCTTTGATGAAAGACATTGGGTTTGTCTGTGGCAATGCTGTTGGTTAGAGCTTTCCAATTATCTTTTAGGAGAAGATTCTACCAAAGAGGTGATGAACCAGGTCCAGTTTCACTCTTGTGTAACCAGTGTGCCAGGAGGTATTTTGCAGCATTGTCTCCTCTTGGTGGAATGGGAGGAAGGAAACAGTACAGGCTGAGGTAAGTTGCAGGGTACTTCAATCCCTGTATTCTACTACATTTCAGCACTTTAAAGATCAGGAAGGAAAAAACAACAACAAAAAAAATCTCATTATAACTTGGGTGAAAAGTGATGCTGTAATTCCTGTCAAGCTTCCTATCCACAACAAGTTGTTTTTGTGTATGTTACCTTGTTGCTGAAAGCAGTAGTGGCAGCTCATGCTACAGTAGACCACCAAGGCAATACAAGAAGTTGTAATAAAGCAGAAGGTGAGACACCAGACAGGCAATGAATCAGAGAACATTAGAGGTTAGAAGACTCTTCCAGAGATCATTGAGTCCAACCTCCCTTGCATAGCAGCATCACTTAGGGTAGTCTGCACAGGAATGCATCCAGGTGGGTTTTGAAAAGCTCCAGAGAAGGAGACTCCACAACACCTCTGGGCAGCCTGTTCCAGTGCTCTGTCACATTCACTGTAAAGAAATTTCTCCTCATTGTGAGAGGAGAAACCTTCTATGCTCTAGTTTGTACCTGTTGCTCCTTGTCTTATTACTGTCACCAAAAAGAGATTGGGCCCCTCCACTTGACACCCACCACTCAGATATTTATACACGTTGATGAGATCTCCTCTCAGTCTTCTCAAGACTAAATACCTAATGAAAGGCATCACCAGATTATTTCCCAGTGGACAGATCTGGTCCAAACCTGTCTCTGAGATTATTATTTCTAAAATCATCCTGTTAACCCAAAGCATAGAGTCCTCTGGAAACTTCAGATCCCTTCATGTGCTACTCGGAGTATGAAATACAAAGCAACTTATTTTAAGCTCTAGCTTGTACCTCAGGGTATCCAAATATTAAAATTTCATGGTTCAATTCCTAACAGTTGCTCACAGTTTGTGTGTGGGTTCTGTAAGGTTAACCTTTTAAAGACAGCAAGTGCACATTTCATAGCAGAAGTATGGGCATGCAGACCACGGCACCTTGTGTGTCCTTGAGCAAGAGCCCAGCCACCAGCAAGTTAACCTATACAGAATCACAGAATTGTCAGGGTTGAAAGGGACCTTAAGGATCACCCAGTTCCAAACCCTCTACCATGGGGAAGGACACCTCACACTAGATCAGGTTGGCCAGAGCCACATCCAGCCTGGCCTTAAAAACCTCCAGGGATGGGACTTCCACCATCTCCCTGGGCAACCTGTTCCAGTGTCTCACCACCTTCATGGTGAAGAACTTCTTCCTAAAATCCTAAATCTCCCTTCCTCTATCTTGGATCCACTCTCCCTAGTCCTATCACTACCTGACACCCTAAGAAGTCCCTCACCAGCTCTCTTGTGGAGCCCCTTCAGATGCTGGAAGGCCACAATAAGGTCTTCTCGGAGCCTTCTCTTCTCCAGATGGGACAGCCCCAAATCTCTCAGTCTATCTCCATCATCCTCATGGCCCTTCTCTGGACACACTCCAGCACATCCATGACTTTCTTGTAATAGGGGCTCCAGAACTGGATGCAGGACTTACTCCACTGGTTTATGCTTCAGATTGCACCATTTTGATTTTCATAAAGGAAAAAAGCCTTCAAAAGGCCTGAAGTAAACTGCTCAACAGCCCCTTCTTAGCTTCTGTTTGAATTTGACTCATTATTTCACAAGCAACACCCTCTCTTCTGGACTGAAATATTAAGCCAGTGAGTCTCACAGTTCTTTAAGAGACTCAAGAATTAGAGCAAACATAAGGTCCCATCCGGTACATTATATATTGACTCTGCATTACGTCTTTATGAAGTATTTATTGTGTACCTAAGTTACACATCAGAGAAGATTGGGCTATAAAGACCTCATACAGTAAATTAGATCAAGTAACCAAAAGGTCAGTCACAAACTGAGGAAACATTATTTCTTGCAGAGCAGAACACCTCCTTACTACAAGATGTACTTACTACAAAGCATGAAGCAGCTCAGAGGAAGAAAACAAAGCTGGCTTGTTAACAGGATTTTCCCTTTCACAACAAACTCTACAAGCTTAAATACATTTTGCATAATGAAAATGGACAAAAGCATCACTGCAAGTTGTTCCTAAATGAAATTATAGAAGTTTTGGGTTTGTTCTGCTTTTTTTACTGAAGCGTTACTAAGTTACTAAAACATTACTGAAATGTTTTGCTGTAGATTTTCAGCTTTATGGTATAAATGCATTTCATTGGAACATCTTATACAGAGCAACTACACTTTAACTTCTAAGAATAAAATAGTGCTAAGGAGTATATCTTCACAGTATCACAGTATCACCAAGGTTGGAAGAGACCTCATAGATCATCAAGTCCAACTCTTTACCACAGAGCTCAAGGCTATACCATGGCACCAAGTGCCACGTCCAATCCTGCCTTGAACAGCTCCAGGGACGGCGACTCCACCACCTCCCCGGGCAGCCCATTCCAGTGTCCAATGACTCTCTCAGTGAAGAACTTTCTCCTCACCTCGAGCCTAAATTTCCCCTGGTGCAGCCTGAGGCTGTGTCCTCTTGTTCTGGTGCTGGCCACCTGAGAGAAGAGAGCAACCTCCTCCTGGCTACAACCTCCCCTCAGGTAGTTGTAGACAGCAATAAGATCACCCCTGAGCCTCCTCTTCTCCAGGCTAAACAATCGCAGCTCCCTCAGCCTCTCCTCATAGGCCTTGTGCTCAAGGCCTCTCACCAGCCTTGTTGCCCTTCTCTGGACACGTTCAAGCATCTCAATGTCCTTCTTAAATTGAGGAGCCCAGAGCTGGACACAGTACTCAAGGTGTGGTCTAACCAGTGCAGAGTACAGGGGCAGAATGACCTCCCTGCTCCTGCTGACCACACCATTCCTGATGCAGGCCAGGATGCCACTGGCTCTCTTGGCCACCTGGGCACACTGCTGGCTCATGTTCAGGCGGGTATCAATCAGCACCTCCAGATCCCTCTCTGTCTGGCTGCTCTCCAGCCACTCTGACCCCAGCCTGTATCTCTGCATGGGGTTGTTGTGGCCAAAGTGCAGCACCCTGCACTTGGAGCTATTGAATGCCATCCCATTGGACTCTGCCCATCTGTCCAGGCGATCAAGGTCCTGCTGCAGAGCCCTTCTGCCCTCCAACCCAGCCACATCTGCCCCCATCTTGGTGTCATCTGCAAACTTGCTGATCTTCAGGAAATACCTTGGGTTTCACAAAGCAGTGTTTCCTAGTGGGATAAAGACTTGCAGAAAAACCACGGGTCAGTTCTGGCAAACAGCTTTGGAATATCTAGACCCCCTCAAGAAGAGAAAGGCCCAGGGGCATGCAGAGGAACCTCAGGCTCTGAGTCAGCATGCCAGTGGGCAAATACTGTTGTTAAAATAGTAGTATTTAAGAATGCAAAGGAAGAGCCAGCAGTTTAAGAACTTCTATTTGAGAGAGGCAGATGAAAAATTTAGTAGCCACGTGTTTTATTTAGAGAGTTCAGCTCAGCAACGTGAGGACACAGAAGCGTGACTCTTTCCCTTCCTCTGGCAGTGCACGCCACCCTCTGTGCAGCAGGACCCCAAGGAGAAGTTCACCCAGTGAAGTGTGAGTCATGTAAACTGAGGTTTTCATAACACACTCAGTAACAGTAAGCCTTACCCCAAACAAATGAGCCTCATTTTTGCCTGTCTAAAGCTCCTTCCTACCCATTTCCTTTGGGTCACGAACACCATAAGGAAGCAATGGAAATTGTTGGTCTTTTACATATCTGCTGTTAATCATTCATAAAGTCATTAAAGTTGGAAAAGATCTCCAAGATCAAGTCCAGCCTTTAACCCAGCACTGTCAGGTCACCATTAAACTACAAAATCATAGAATCATTAAGGTTGGAAAAGACCTCTAAGATCATCAATCCAAAACACCACCATGCCCACTGGACCATGTCCTGAAGTGCCACTTCCTGAACATTTCCAGGGATGATGACTCTACACCTGCCTGGACAACCTGTTCCAATGGCTCACCACCATTTCAGTAAAGAATTTTTTCCTAATATCCAATCTAAACCTCCCCTGGCACAACTTGAGCCCATTTCCACTTATTCTGTCACTTGTTATTTGGGGAAATAGACCAATATTCACTTACTTCCACCCGATTTGCTACAGTCTCCTTTCATCTGGTTGTAGGAAGCATTAAGTTCTTCTTCAGCTTTCCCTTCTCCAGATTAAACAACTTCAGTTCCCTCAGCCCCTCCTCATAAGACTTGTTCTTTAGCACCTTTGCTAGCTTCATTGCCCTTCTACGGACATACTCTAGCACCTCAATGTCCTTCTTGTAGTCAGGGCACCAAAACTGAACACAGTATTCAAGGTGTGGCCTAACCAGTGCCAAGTACAGGAGCATGTCCACATCCCTGTTCCTGCTGGCCACATTATTCCTGATACAGGCCAGGGTGCTGTTGGCCTTGGCCACCTGAGCACACTGCTGGCTTGTGTTCAGCCAGCTGCCAACCAGTGCCTCCAGATCTTTTTCCACTGGGCAGCTTTCCAACCGTTCTTCCCCAAGCCTGTGGCATTGCCTGGGGTTGTTGTGGCTTAAGCGCAGGACCTGACCCTTAGCCTTGTGAAACCTCATACAACTGACCTCAGCCTATCTATCCAACCTGCCCAGGTCCTTCTGCAGAGTCTTCCTACTTTCAAGCAAACCAACACTTCCACCCAATTTAGTGTCATCTGCAAGCTTAATGAGGGTGCACTCAATCCCCTCATCCAGGGCATTGATAAAGACATTAAAGAGAACTGGCTCCAAAACCGGGAAACACCACTTGTGACCGGTCTCCAGCCGGCTCTGTCTCCATTCACCACCACTCTCTGGACATGGCCATCCATCTAGTCTTTCACCCATCAAGGAGTACACCTGTCCAAGCCATGAGCAGACAGCTTCTCTAGGAGAGTGCTGTGGGAGGTAGTGTTAAAGGCTTTACTAATGTCAAGCAGACAATACCCACAGCGTTCCTTTCATCCGTTAGATTGGTCACCCGGCCGCAGAAGGAGACTGCTCCAGAACTTCAGATCAGCTTAAAATTGTTTGTGGTTTTGTTTTTTTGTTTGGGTTTGGGTTTTTTTTGGTGGGCCTGTGGGGTTTTTGGTGGGGTTGTGTGGTCTAGCAACTCATGGCTTACCAGAGCTGTTCTTGAGTTTCTAAATGCAAAAGAACAATTTAGCACTGGGTCAGAGAAACCAGGTGATGGTAGTGGAAGGGCAGCTACATTCACTGACTGCAACAGGTGCAAGTGTTTCTACCAAAGAAAAAGGTAACCACAGTTGCACAGAGAAAGACCTTGGAGTCCTAGTGGGCAGCAAATTTTCCATGGGACAGAAATGGACCCTTGCGGCCAAGAGGGCCTTTAGTATCCTGGAGTGCCTCAAGTGTGTCTAGCAGGTCTAGGGATCTGCTCTCTCCCTCTGTCCTGGTAAGACCACATCTGGAATACTGTGTTCAATTTTGGGGTCCCCAATTCATGAGAAACAGGGATCTACTGGAGAGAGTCCAACAAACAGCTACAAGGATGATTAGGGGACTTGAGCATCTCCCCTATGGAGAGGGACTGAGAGACCTGGGACTGGTTAGGCTTGAGAAGAGTGAGAGGGGATCTGATCAATATCTATAAATATCTAAGGTGTGGGTATCAAGTGAAGGGGGCCAATCTCTTTGCAGTGGTGCACAGTAATAAGGCAAGGAGCAATGGATACAAACTGGAACACAGAAGGTTTCGTCTCAGCATGAGAAGAAAATTCTTTACAGTGAGGGCGACAGAGCACTGGCACAGGCTGCCCAGAAGGGCTGTGGAGTCTCCTTCTCGGAGACTTTAAAACCCCATCTGGATGCATTCCTGTGTGGGCTACCCTAGGTGATACTGCTTTGGCAGGGATGTTGGATTCAGTGATCTCTGGAGGTCCCTTCAAACCTCTAACATTCTGTGATGCCCTTAAAGGTCAAGTTCAGAGCCACCCAAAACAGTATCCCTCACTCTACAGTAGGAACGTGATGAAAAATTCTGCTCCATCACCATGACAACTCATGCTAGATCATTGCCATGGTAACAGGATGAACATAGTTTTAGCCACACACACAATGGCCAACCTGCCAACCAAAAGAAACCACCACCTCGGTTGTGTGCTTGGTTCTGCCCTGCAGCCAATCCCACTGCAATCCTTGTTAGTCGTTTAATCCAACCTCCTCTGTCTCCCAGCCCCACCCTGCTGACCAAGCTCCCCACCATTGCTAGGCCACCAAAGCTAAGTCCGCCCCATCACAGGAGCACTAAGTTTGTGCACTTTACTTTTGGTCCCCTGCCCCCACACCCAAGTGATTTATTAAGCTGAGATTAAATGCAAGTAGAAAATACTCATCTTCTCAGTGAGTCATTGAAAATCTACTCCATTAAGCCAGCACACCACAGGGGGGCTTTACATGCTGCATCTGCATCCCACGCACAGATCAGTCGCAACAGCAGTTCAAAGGCACCGTCCTGTCCCCTGAAGAGTCCCAATGTCAACACAGTCATGGTGAAAGAATGTGTTTACTGTGCACCACCGAAACCCTTGTGATCATTATTTCAATACACCAGCTCAGGCCGGGCTGCTGCCCCCTGGCAGAGCTGTCATTGTGTGTGGTGACGTAAAACAGCAGCAGGGGAAGCACACACTAACACTTTTCAGATCACATCAAAGCCCAAATGTTCATGATAATGTCTTTCATAGAGCTGTCTTCAGCTCAGAAGAAAGAAAAATAAATACAATTGGCTTGAGATTTTGACCTGGCCTGGGGGCAGCGGGTAAGGCATGGGTGATGCACAGGTTTGCCCACCAGCACTCAAAGACGTAGCAGCTTTGGAGCAGTTTGTGGCAGGGGTACAGGGGCACCACTCCCAACCTGGCTCCTGGGCACAGAAAGCCTGCATCCCTGTCAATATCTGCAGGTCCACCTTGTATGCATCAGTGATGCTAAAAAGTGCCACAAGATCAATTTGTCCTCCTCTTGGAAGACAGGTGGGAGATGGTGAGATCCTTTCTGTTGCTTTGCCCTTCATGTCCCCTCCACTTTCCCTGCATTTCTCAACCCTCTCCAACACCTCCTGCAGCTTCTCCTTGAGGCTGAGGCAGGCTGCAGCACTGGCAAAACTCCCCCACCCTAACACTGAAGGGCAGTAGTGGGCTAGCATGGGCACCTGCTCACAGCCATTGCACCAGAGCACACTCAGCAGCATCCCATAGGGCTTGCAACGGCCCAAAGCAGCACTGCCCTTGGAACCTTAACCACCCAACCCAGGACCAGCCACTCAGACACTGCACTGACCCATCCCTGCACCTTGGCCTCCACAGCTCAGGGTTGGTACAGTACAACCATATTACATAAGGTTATGTCGTACAGATAGATAGATAGGCAGGCAGATAGATAGACAGAGAGACAGATAGACAGATGTCATTGTACCATATATATGTAGTTATATATCCAGTAGCTCTGCCCATAACAGACTATCAAAACCCTCCTACTTTGCACTAGGCTTAAACCCCAGCTTGATGCTGTCTAAATGAACATTAACAGTCATCAAATCATACTTCACTGCCTTGGTTAAAAAAACAGAAAGGAAGGGGGGAAAAAAAGGAAGGAGAGAAAAACCCTGCACTCCACCTTTTGTAAAATGGAATGGAATTTTAAGCAAATAGGAAGCTTTCAACAGACAAATACAAGTTGGGTTTTTTTTTTTACAGGGTTTTTTTTTCTTTTTACAATTCAACACAAAGTCCCTTGCAAAGATGGAACAACATCATTTTAGTATTCATATATGCATTAAAGTATCAAACTAGATACCTGCTATTGCTGTTCACAGCTGAAACAGAACTACATAAATCACCCGATGAGAGAGGGGAAGAAAAGCAAAAAAAGCCGACAGGAGTCAAACAAATGTGACTAAGCAGTAAAAGCTATCCCATGTCTATAAACGTTTAGGAAAGCATACATTATCTTCTGCGAAGAGCCCAATTCCAAGAGGATTTCTCTCTTTCTGTATCACCGCCGCCCCCTAGTGGCAGTTTCTCTGCTTTACCGCAGGAGAAGGACAGAAGTAACCAGGTTGGAAAGGACCTTCGATATCATCGAGTCCAGCCTATCACCTAACAGCTTCTAATTAACTCAACCATGGCACCGAGTGCCGCATCCAGTCTCCTTTTAAATACCTCCATGGACAGCCACTCCATCAGCTCTGCAGGCAGATGTAGTGTTAGATCTCGATGGTACCAAAATTGCAAACAGCAATTTGCTGACCTGTGTTGAATTTAACACCCACTCTGCAGTCTACAGTCTTTTACTTGGAAGAAACAAAATCTAACTGGTTTCAAGTGCAACCTGTAAAAATAAGCACCTATGGAAATGCTACCATGAAAAAGCACAAAATAATATGGTCTCTACAATGCACAGCTGCAGAGTAACCTTCCAGGTGGACAAGTTCCTCAGTGATTGGTGAGCAAATTCTGTTCTGGAGCATAATATATGAGAAGCTTTGTGCTTTTCGTGTATGATTATCTTTGCAGCCCTCTGAAGACCTTTTGTTTACAGCTTTAAAGACAGATACAGTAAGAATCATAGAATCATAGAATCAACCAGGTTGGAAGAGATCTCCAAGATTATCCAGTCCAACCTAGCACCCAGCCCTAGCCAGTCAACTAGACCATGGCACTAAGTGCCTCATCCAGGCTTTTCTTAAACACCTCCAGGGATGGTGACTCCACCACCTCCCTGGGCAGCCCATTCCAATGCCAATCACTCTCTCTGTGAAGAACTTCCTCCTAACATCCAGCCTAGACTTCCCCCTGCACAACTTGAGACTGTGTCCCCTTGTTCTGTTGCTGGTTGCCTGGGAGAAGAGGCCACCCCCCACCTGGCTACAATGTCCCTTCAGGCAGTTGTAGACAGCAATGTTGGCAGTCCAGTTTCTGGGCTTGAACCTACTTCTTGGCCGCCAAGATGATCAGATTGCTGTAGCAGTTTTCCAGTACCTGGAGTGGGCCTACAAGAAAGCCAGAAGAGAGTTTTTACAGTGGCTTGTAGTTGTAGGAAGAAAGGGAATGGACTGAAGCTTGAAGAGGGCAGATTTAGACTGGATATCAGAAATTCTTTACAAGTAAGATTGGTGAGACATTGGAACAAGTTGCCCAGGGAAGTCACAGGTGTTCCCTCCCTGGAGGAGTTCACAGCCAGGCTGGATAAGGCCTTGAGCAACCTGGGCTAGTGTGATGGTTTGGGTGTTCCCTGCCCCCCCACACTTTAGAAATCACCCAGACTAGACTCAGCCAGCTCTGGAAATATGAATGAAGCTTATACTTACAGCTAGCACAATATACAAGCAGATATTTACAGTATATACAGTGTTATACAGAAATATACAAGGTAAAAGGTAATACAGAAACACAACTCCCCTCCCAGAAACTGAGTCCCCAGGAGGGGCTCTCAACCACCCCTGCACCTTCCCCCTGCCCCTCTCAACCTTACCCCAGTCCCAAGGAAGAATGGAGGTTCGGCCAGGGGGGTTAGAAAGCAAAGTGGCTTAGTGCAAAATGGAGGGTGAGGTTAGAGAGTAAGATGCAGCTCAGCCAGCAGCCCAAGTGAGAGTGGTTATCTATGGTTTTATTTCTTGCTCCTATACATCTCAGCAAGCCTATGAGTGAAGTAGACATCACCCTTGTTTTCCTTTCACAGCCTGTAATCTAGTTCTTCTCACCAAAACATTCTTCTCACCAAACCCATGGCAGGGTGGTTGGAATTAGATGATCTTTCAGGTCCCTTCCAACTATTCCATGAATCTATTCTATGAATGCTAAAAAAATCAGCAAGACTGTGGAGGTTTGGGTTTTTTTACTATTCTCTTGCAGTTTCAGACAGAAACATCTAGAATGAGCCACTCCTAATCTAACAACTATGATTGTAACAAATCACTCCTAACTGGAGATTAGCCTGAAGCACTGAAAGCTTATTTAGGCGCTGAAAACCTTATGCATTCAGAGATTAGAGGTTCTGGGTTATCATTTCAGTCTGCAAGGATAGAAAGAAAAATTAGATAGCGCCACAAATCTCACTAGGCTATCCAAGATTTAGGGCCATCTATTTTTACACCTAATAAGAGTGTGAGTAATGCATCATCTCAGGAGTTTGCCTCTTACTACAAGGCAGCCAGCAGGTCAGATGGCCTGAGGCAACCCCTGGGTTGGGAAAATTACTTCTCCAAGGAAAGCCAGCCTCTGTGTAACTTCAGTATGGAAATGGATGACTGACATCCAAGCATACTGAACTTGCAGGCAAAACACAGTAGACAAATTGCTTAGGAGGTTGGGGTGATGACTTGATTCACCTCACCAATTCCCCATTTATATAACCATAAATGAGGAACAGGCTTTCTTCCAAAAACATATTACCCAATGACAGCTAGAAGTAATTTGTTCTTGCTCTTTCTCGACAGGGATGCATGAAGAGTAGCATTCAGTTTTGTGCCCCCCGGTTCAGGAGGGACAGGGATTTACTGGAGAGGGTCCAACAGAGGGCTACAAAGATGATTGAGGGGCTGGAGCACTGCCCTGTTAGGAGAAATCGAGGCACCTGGGGCCTTTTGGTCTGGTGAAGAGAAGACTGAGAGGGGATCTAATCAGTGTTTATAAATATATGGGGGGCTGGGTGTCAAGGAGGGGACAGGCTCTTCTCAGCTGTACCCTGTGATAGGACATGGGGCAATGGATGTAAACGACAACACAGGAAGTTCCACCTCAACATGAGGAAGAACTTACTGTAAAGGTAATGGAGTACTGGAACAGGGTCCCCAGAGAGGGTGTGGAGTCTCCTCCTCTGGAGACTTTCAAGCCCTGTCTGAATGCACTCCTGTGTGACCTGCACTAGATTCTATGACCCTACTCTGGCAAGACGGTTGAATTCAACCTCCAGAGGTCCCTTCCAACCCCTAACACTCTTAACTTTCTCTTGAAGAGGGAGATAACTTTTACTCTGTTTATACACCTTGCCTTCAGCAGAGCTCCAGGCACTTTACCCAGAAGTGAGCTCCACAAAAAAGCTTCCACACCTAGAACAGGACTTAACCAGCCAACTTTAAAAATATTTCTGAGAAATCTGCAGCATCAGATCACAAGTAGAAGGCTAAACCTGTTAGTGTTTTCAACCTCTCACCCCACCCCTCTGACAAGTGCTGGCACCTCTCAGGGTGGGAGCATGGGCCAGTTGTAACAATGAGGACAGAAGCAGCCTCAGATCTCCCAGAAGTCTAATGTAGAGCTCTCAGATGAAAAGCTCTCATTAACCAAGTTTTCCACTCTAAGTCATGTTCATGGAGTTTTATATTCAGGTGATTAGTGGCTTCAGCCAGTCCCAGGCAGTCTTTGGAGAAGCACCTGTTACGAAGGGGAAATTAATTAATGTGAGATTTAATTCTTCCCAGTCTTCTGGGGAAAGGAGGCAGACAGTCTCTGACCTTGTCTCCTGGCTCCCCTGGATAATATGTGTATCTCCAGGACTTCTTGGCTCAGCAGGAGACTTTCGGGTGCAGGCAGGATGTCTCGCAGTGTGCAGTCTCAGCGTGATGTCACACTGGCTATGCAGGCTGGTGGCATGGAGGCATTTAGAGTCTGTGCCTGGCAAACTCCTGACTGGAGTTTCCAGGCAAACAATGAGGCAGTAAGCAATAGCAACAGGCAACAGCAGGCAGGAATAGAGCAGCAGAGCATAGCAGAGCACGGCACAGCACGGCAGAGCACATCGTTTACCTGCGTTTCGCTTTTATCAGTGTGGGCCGAGATCAATTGCCCTTTGGACACAGAAGAGCCAATCAGAATGGCAGTCAGCCAAACCTGACCATGTAAGGTGAAGCCATAGGCTTGCTTTACCCAAATTTGGGAACAGCACAGGCCTTGCACAAGCTAAGTGCGTGTACCTTGTTTACCGCAGGACTCTGGCTTAGTGGCTCCAGGTTCTTTTGTCTTCTTTCCCACACTTGCTTCTCTCCTGGAGCAGGAAAACATGCCTAGGCAAGCCAGGACATGGATTAAGCCTATTTTGGGCCATCAGGCCAACCACGACAGCACTGACCTGTGAAATGAACCCCAAAACTCATGTGGAGTTATGAAGTAGGTGTATTTTATTACAGCGCTGGGTGCAGGCAGGAGCGCTCCATCGATCCTGCACACCCCATGCTGGCACAAGCCACAGTTTATGTTACAAGAGCATGCATATTCATAGTAAGAGGTAGGGTTATTACAATTATTTCTTGGAGTTCATTAACATAGGTATTTTTCCATTATCTGCCCCAGTTCCAACCCACCCTGGTGGTCTTGGAATGGTTATCTGTGATTAACACTCCACACAGTCTTCCTTACAGGGTCTTTTTAATCTTTGATCAGCAGATCCTTCTTTATTGCTGATGTCAGGATATCTCTGCTTCTCCTTTATCTCCTTCCTGCTTTCCTTAGTCACTGCAGGCCTGGGCCTTTACAAGATTACATATCACAGATCTCCAACAAGTCACTGCAGACACTTCTACAGTAGCCATTGTTAAGGTTTGCAGATTATCAACTGACTACTGTAAACAAACATTTCTACAGAGTTTGGTGGTTTATGGTTTGCCACAGACACCCTTAAAACGTGCATCTGGTCTGTAAAGCCCTTTTACCAGCATTCCTTGATTTTTAGTATGTCAGCATCATGCCCAGTTCCGAAAGATGCAGATCCAGCAAGTGCACTAGGGGGATAAGTAACCCCAGGCTGCAGTAGACACCACTCATCCTGCTGAAAGCAGTTCTTTTACTGTCCATGGTCCACACAGTAGCCCAGCGATGACTGCACTCACCAAAAAAATCAGTGAGTTTCAATTCAGGCAGTTCACAATCTCTCATCCCCAATTTGCCAAGAGAATGTTCCAGGGTCAGGGAAGGGAAACCTTCTCCTCTCCTGAAGGAGCAGGGAAATACATGGAGGTTCTGCTGAACATCTGTATAAACATGCATAGCAGGCAGGTGCTGACTTGGGTCAAAGATGTTGAACCTGAGTCTGACATTTTACTAAGTAAATGCTTGAGTGAGCATCAGACTCTTCTAGGTTGTTGGTACCTAAGGACTGAGCACAGCCATTCTGGAAAACTAGCAGCTGCAACCACAGGAAGTCTTGCACAGCTTTTGCAGGATGTAACATTTATATAGATTCCTGTCAAATTAGGGCAGCAATGCAGAGGGGCCAACAAAAACCTTCTCCTCATAGTCTGTCTGCATTGCAGTTGTTCTCTGCCAAATTCACCTCTGCTTGTCTTTCCCAGAGCTGTCATCTGCCCCAGTTCATCTTGTAGTGACTTGCCTTTCCTCCTGCACTTTGCTGTTCTTACCACTGACATGTACAGGTAGGGCATGGTCAGGTCCCAGCTGCAAGGCAGAGAGCTCTGCTATTCTACCACAACCCCAGCTGCTGCAATGCCAGGTTGAAAGTTAGGAGAGATCTGAACTCCAGCAGGTAAACTCTCCCAGAGAACTTCCATAGCAATTACCGAAGTAAGCCAGGCTATGTGTGGAAAACATGCACACAGGGGGAAAGAAGCAGTTAGTGGAGCAAAATGGTCAAGTACTTAATTTCATGGCAAAAGAATCCATTACAAACAAAGGAGGCTTTATCTTTAAATCAGTTCTTCACTAACAAGAAAAGGAAATCAAAGTCCAATTTGGTCTTGCATTTGACTTATTTTTTGTGCCTGCTCTGTGAAGCATTAAGCTATTGCTGTTCTTTGTCAGCATTCTCATTTCTTGTAACAGCTCCTGCCTTTGCACAATCATAGCCCAAAAGCCATCCCTGCTGAGCAGCACAGCACTTGTCCCCAGTCGACCAGACACCCTCATCACTCTTGAGGCTCAGGCAGACCCTGAACAAGCAAGCACCAGTTGGCTTTTGCTGTAACCACCCATGCAGGGCTGGCTTATATCTCTGGGAGTCTGAAAAGGAGACTCCTGGAGAAAATCCAAAATTACAACCAAGCTACTTAGCTTAGTGCCAGCATTTCTGGAAGCAATCAGAGCTAACTGCAAACCCAGGACCAGCTACAGCGTGCAACACTCTTCTTACTGCAAGATGAAGAGTTGTAGACATTAGGATAAGATACATGAATTGAGGAATGAAGCACAAACACACTGCCAATTTTCTTAAGCAAAGCTTGGTTATGAGAACATTGAGACCCAGTGCAGTAAGAGGCAACAGGCTTCATAGAGGCATATGCAAATAAGCCTCAGTTAACTGATAGCAAACAAAGAATAACCACAAGTGTCTCAAAAGGCTTGTATACGAGTAAGAGTGGACCAGAGCAATAATCAGCTGGGGAGTGCCATAACATTATTTCTGCCTAAAGCTCAGATCTCTTTTTTAAGTAAACCAGATAAACACTGTTAGTATTTATACTAGGAATTTATGTTCCTTTTAGATTAAACCCAGAATATCACGTACATTATGCATGTATTGCAGTCCTTTGCAGCACAACACAAAATACACTGTTTCCATTCCCTTCACTGTCTTCATGCAAAGGGAGGAGGAAAAGGGAAGATATTTTATTCAAGGAAAAAAAAACCCACAACAACATGAACATTGCATGTAAAAGAAAACAGCTTACAAGACATAAATATAAAATATGTAAGAGATCTGAGAATACATCTGCTGTCAAGCTCACATTTCAGGCAGAGGATACTAAATTAAATGTTCTGCCAAAACCCTCATGGACTCAAGCAGGTGATGAGGTATATGAAATGTGCCACAAGATAAGCTTCCACGCTGCTATTCTCAGCAATCTGAGTGGCACCAAGAATATTAAGTCTCAGAAACTGTTTTAAAACACTTTAAAATATGTCTGGAAGTGCTGCTTTCATTATGTTATCATAAATATCTTTACATCTTGCATTTAAAGCAGTCAGTTTACACGAGTCTAGTTCTAAAGTACCTTGCTTAGCTAAATTGGTGGAGAGGAAAAAGTGGCAGACAGGATACCATCCACCTCGGCAAAACCACATTTGTTCACCAGTTCTTATAGTAAAGAGCCCAAACAGTACTTCCAGTACTCAAGTTAGTAATGAGTATCCAGTTACTGAGTTTCTGGTCACCTTTACCTGCTGCACAGATACTGCCCTCCTTTATTACGCAAGTTTTAATTACCGATGCAGCCAATTTTACACCACAGATAACTCAGTCTTCCCCATTACCTCATCTGTCATTTAAAACAAACTCCTCAAAGAATCAAGTAAGTAAGCATGCCTTAAGTCTGCATGGGGCTAACATATCCATAAATATTCATTCATATACTCACACCCCATATACTCAGTGAAGTTTTGGTCAGTTTCCATCCAAGCTACTTCCTATGGCCCAGATTTTCTGCTCCCCACTTTAAGGCCAAGATCTTACAAGGAGAGCCTCAGGGACAGGACTCTCAAACCCAGAGACAGATTCACAAGATTCTTCATCCAGCAATCAGTTCTCTCCCACTCTTCTCACACTCCAAAAGTGATGATTACATCTCTCTTTGGTTCTTCATCAACCTAAATATTCAGGAATTCTTACAAAAGTTGGATGGCTCCTCTGGCCACTTGGTCCAAGATCTGAAGAAAACTGCAGTGAAACACCCCAGCACTGATAAGTGAACCATCAGGTCTGCTCCTTTCCCTCTCCCCACAAAAAACACTGAACAGCCTCCAGACATTTCTGCAACTGGCAATAGCTGCTGGTCTGCTTTAAAGCACAGCAGATTTTTTTCACCTCTCCCAACACACCCCCTGCAACTTGCAAACGAGGACGTCTGTACCACAGGTGGTTTCTTCCCAGAGCCTTCTCTTCCCTTTCCCACAGATAGCTAGTATGGGAGGGAAATACTGCAGAGGCAGACACAATTCATGCAACACTTTATTATGCTGCTGAAGACGACTGAAATCTGTTCTGGTAACAGGCTGTTTTCTGTTACTCTGGCTGGGGAAGTGAAGAGTACAATTATTATAAGGTCACTGTTTCACAGAAGGAAGCACACAAACTTGCTCAATAATATCCTTCACAACTTAGACCTGTTAGAAGGGCGATCCAAGCACAAAGTGCCACACTGTTACCAGGTGCCAATAGTGCCTCTATGCTTGCAAATCCTATTCTTTTCCAATGATAAATTGCAGTCTAAAATGGTGAGTGATAGACTAAGAATTTAGGTAAAAGGCAGTAGCACAGCTATTCACAGCAGACTAACACACAGAGCAAGGCATAGAAGACTCTATTTGGCTCCAAGTGGAAAGTCAGCACTCACATTTTGAGAACAGATCATGCTTATGTGATTATAAATAAATCGGTACTTGCAGCAAGAGGAAAGGCAAGAGAGGAAGGAAATCAGTAAAAGCTATGTCTGCAGTGGCACCTTTTGTATTTCAGACCTAACAGAAACCAACATTTTAACTCCCTTAAAAAACAATTGCTGATGCTATACATGACAGAGTGTCAGCTAAAGATCTAACTTTACTACACTTACATCATACAGCAGAGCCTTTTCAGTCCTCCTGGATTCCCATGAAAGTGCTTGCACAAAAGTATAGGTAACAGTCTGAAGAATCATTCAATGTAAGGCTACAGGTACAGCCAAATTGATTCTTATTGTATTTGGAAAAACTGATTTCCAAAATAAAACTCTTTCAGAATCATTAGAAAACACTATTTTCCAAACCTGCAGCCTAGAGCTAAACAGTGAAAGAGACATTTTAGAATGAGGTAAATGTACTGCATAGGTTATATATATTTAAATCCAAATTTCAAGTGTTTTGGCTCAGTTGTGAAATTATTTAAAACTGAAAAGAGAAAGATGCTTACAAGTATCTAAAGACAAATTCAAATTGACAACAAATCAGAAAATAACTCATTTGCAAAGAGCATTTGGTTTGGTCGGTTGGTTTGTTTTTTGAAGTTAGCCAAAAGCACAACATGGAAAGAACTTTACTGGTTTTTTTTTCCCCTGGAAGTGTTCCTTTTAGAATACCTGATCTACCACAGCTTATCTCCTTCAATTAATCTGAGCCAAGACTGTTACTGGGCACACAATGTCACAATGCTCCAGTGAATGCTGACTGGCCTTCCAGCTTCTCTTGCCCAGCCTACGCTCTGGACCAACGACAAAGATTTCTGACACTGAATGTTCAGAATAGATTGGTGCTTAACAGAGTGTTGGAGACCTAAATCAGCACTTCAGATAATTTGAAAACTAAGTTGCCATCAACAACAGTGCCTTCTGTGATTCTCGCCTTTTCATTTAAAATGTGTCCCTGTAGGCTCACTTTTTTTTTTTTTAATATTCCCTTTTATCAGTGTTTAGTTCCCAGAAAATCATTCCTGTCAGACAACACAGTTTTCTGAAAAGATAGCATCTTCCATCCTCACCACATTTTCAATAAACTCATAGAAGACAGTGCACAATCAGATAAAGTGCTCATAATTCCTTTCTGATACAGGCAATAAAGTTGTGGACTTTGGAAAAAAAAATCATAATGAAAATAGAAAACCACACCAAAAATCCTACTATGGCCATTAATACCCCATAATTTGGTTACCTCAGTAAGTATTGCCCCAAAATGCTTTCCTTCAAGTGTGTGATTTTTAAAAAAGAGGGAATTTAGTACATTAAAAATAATGGTTCCTTTTTATTTAGACTCTGAGAACCATGAATTTATCATTATGTAATCCTTGAAAGCTATAGATCCCCCAAGGTTGTCGTACTGCCTTGACAACCAGTAGTTTGTGTTTTACCCTTTGGATCCAGGCTTCAAGCTTGCAAAAGCTTTGGAGTTCTTAAGGGAATGTGAAATTTCATTGAGAAAAGAAATAAAATGATAGTCCCTTTCTGACTTCTTGGACTCAAAAATAACTACAATGGTAAAGTGAGGTTCAGGGCGAGTCAGAAAGTATGTGCTTTGGACTTTGTCATCATAGAAGTGAACAACCTTCTCCAAACTGTTGAGGTCAGAGGTTCTATCAGTCATAATCATAATTACATTGGGCCAGTGCATAACAGGCCTGTCACTAGGCAGAGACACCACAGCAGGGTACTGATCCACTCCTTTGGGGGCTTCCCTATAAGAATGGGGATGATGATAACCATGTCCCTGAAAACTCTCTGAGCCACGATTGTCAAAAATTAAGGAAACATTGACGGCATCATACTTCCGGATGAAGCTGGAAATTTTCCCAAAGTAATCAGGATTGGTTTTAGCAGTCAAAGCTTTCATTTCAGATGCTGTTGTCTGTCGACTCAGGGCCTCGTGAAAGTAAAAGCTAAACTTGGCAAGGAGAATGTTTTTGAGTTTCATCAGCCAGAGGAAGAGATGTGGAGGCTGCACAGCTTTCTGAGACTGCCCTCCAAACAGATGTTTCTTGGTTTCTCGCTGTTTCTCAAAAATCTGGCCCCAAGTCTGTAGTTTTGTGTGAGCACTGTGCAGGTTGACCAGGGATGGAAGGAACTTCCACTCTGAGATCTGAGCCTGAGCCTTTAAGAGATGTGCAAGCACATCTACTTCCAGCTGGAAACTGCTTTCAAGAGGACTGAGGATTGGATGATGAAATCTAGAAAACAGAATATTAGTTCAGACATGAGAAGTGCTACACACCACAGTGAAATAAGCAGGTAGCATTTGTCAGTTCATGGACAGAAGATCAAACATGGAAACAGAGTAAAGGGTAAACAACAAAAAAATCTTGTTAATAAAAAAAAAACAGTTAACATAATTAGGAAAAATATTTCAATGAACACATAGCACTTTGCATTTGATAAACCTGCCTGTCAGACATTTCTCTGTCAAAGCAAGGGAATTGTATTTGGTCAGTTCAAGATGAATCACTGTTTTATCTTGATCCACAAAGGAACGTAAGACCATTTCTCTTTAAATTCATTTAGTTTTGTTGCATTTTAAAATCTCTTTTGGTAGTAAAATATGTCTTGATAGCTAGGTTACAAATTTGCTGCTTGTCTAAAGAAGCTATAAGGAAGACAAGCCAATCTTTCTTGCCTTCCCCCCCCCCCAAATTCACAATAAAATAGTGATGGAAGTTGGTAAATACAGTTAATCATGGTTCTATTGACTAATGAGCCATGTCTCAGACTTCAAACCTTGGTGTACTAAAAGCAGTGAAGGGGAAAAACACTTGGTAGTATTTGATCCACAAAGACAAATTCACAACACGTCATCTACCAAGTGTTAAGTGCTCATCTTACAAGGAGTCTACTATTAGGACAAATCTCAATTAAATGGAGTTGTGTAGATCCCTTCTTCAGCTTTCTTTCCTTACTTTATTTCTAAACATCAGGAATAAAAGACAGATCCAGACTATCTCCCTTTCCCTAATACTCACTCTCTGTAAATCTGTAACATCACTCATAAATAATACTGAACTTCATAAAGAATTATTATTTGGCAAAAACAGAAGTGGCCTTTTCTAGTAAATGTGTTCCCCAGTCAACACTGAGGCCTTTCTAAGAAGCCTCCAACAAGGAATAACCAATAGTTCAAAGACCAGACTTGATGAGGTTTCCACTGAAGACAGATTTATCCCATCACTTCAGAAAAACATCCTGGGTCTTGTTACTGCTTTACACAAAAGAGTTTACTGTATTCTTCCATTTTTTAACAGTTCATCTTCAAAGTGAAAGCAACTCCATTATTCCCTCTCAGCTTTCAGGACACAAAATCCATTTTGGAAGTACTTGGTTCAGAATCAAACACTTTTGTTGTGGACCAGAAGACAGTATGAGAATTTTAGGATTTTCATCCCCTCTCTCTTCACTACTTTTTCTTTGATTTGTCATCAAGCTCTTGACAAAACATCAATTCTTAGGCTTGCAAAAACTGACAATTTTATTACCATTTTTAAGCATTTCTTTTTCTGACAGGCACAGAACAGATTGTGAAGGGATTTGCTATTAAGGTCCAAATCCAAATTTATTTGAAGAAAATGAGCTCATGACTATCATGAAACAGCTGATGTACCATGTTCTGCAAATGGGCTAGGCTGGGTGACCAGCCACTTTCTGCACACAGTACGTATCAGCAGTCAACCTGCTACAGCAGAGATACAGCAGTTACTGACTGCTTTGGTGGGCTGAGAAATCCAGAGCATATTTACATTTCTTTGAACAAACAAGAATCAATTAAAAATAATATTCTGCTAATGGTCAGCAATATATTTTTCCAGTGGTTTTGGTATTCAGAAAAAGAAAAAAGTTCTGTTGCCATGTATTAGAATGGAGGGGAAAGCATTATAGAACATCATCTGTTCCAGACAGTTCCAGCGACTGTACACTTAGCACAGTGGTTTCAACACACTTGTGGTCAGACTAAGAAGGTTATTCTTCAGTCTTTAAAGCAATTAAAATATTGACACTAATGCAGTACTACCAAGTCTCTTAGATCAACAATACAGCTTCCCAGTTCTACTCTGCTTCATTGCTCACAGCCACTTTCATGTTTCACTGCACAGCAGGATCTGCTAAACTTTTAATCCAAGAAATACACACCTCGGTCACAGCTGAGAAAGTTGATATGACTGCAGAATGAACTAACAGGATATGTGTTCACTACATCTGCTGCAATTAAGTTTTATAACAGAAAAGCATCTGACTGAGCTCACTAGCATGTAAGACAGTGCAATAAGCCAGTGTTAAGAACTTAAAAACACACTGGAAAATTGATGTTCTTTCCTGAATCACTCTCCAAAGCAGAGAGATGCTAAAACTTTGTTTTGCAGACTGAAGAAGCCTCATTTTCCTAAAACTTTTCATTTCCTTTCATGGATCACACATGTGTGCAGATATTTACAAAATGCTGACTACATAAAAAACATTTTGCGCTCAAAAATAATTACATCACAATGGGTTTGCAAGTTACTGACTCGTTTTATACTCAGCTTTTAAAAGATCCTGCTTCCATTGATGTTTTAATTATGTTAGTAAAGATCCCACACAAACCAACAGTTTAAAAAATTCAGGAAAAATTACTTCTCCATCAGTGTCCTTACGAAAACAGCAAGCAAAAAATGTCTACTATTGGCTGTGTAAAAGACAGCAAAAATAGCTTTAAACTGCCCATGAGTTAATGATCTTTCAGATGCAGACAATATGACCTGATTGTTGACAGACAATTCATTTTGACATTCCTTTACCCTCAAGCAACTACTTGCTCTACATTATCAGTGAGGGTGACAGAGCACTGGAACAGGCTGTCCAGAGGGACTGTGGAGTCTCCTTCTCTGCAGACTTTCAAAACCTGCCTGGGTGTGTTCCTGTGTGGACTTTCCTAGGTGATCCTGTTTTTAGCAGAGAGGTTGGATTCTATGACCTCTAGAGGTCCCTTCCAACCACTAACACTCTGCGATTGTGTGACCTGAACAGCTGCATTTAGAAGTAAAGGGAAGAAACCAAAGCCAGAACCTACTTACAGAATAGATGCCCTGTCTGTCCCACACTCTTGACTGCAAGTGAGGAATACATTGACAGAGGGAAGAGACTTGGTAAAGTTTATTTGACCTTTCACCTGAGAGGATCAGACTGTAAAACAGAAATACCTTCCAGCCACCACACATCTATCTAAAAACTCCCAGAAACTGATCTGAGATAGGAAGAAACTAAAGGAAGATACCATCCTTGGCTGGTTTTTTTTTTTCAGAAATATTCTGTACATGATTGAGGACCTCCACACAGCAGCTGTTCAATTAATTTTAACAGCATCATGAAATGCCTTCATCTTAGAGATTGCTCATTAACTCAAGGCAAGATTATCAGTACTTTTCCCTTGGAGACACTTCTTATTTTTTAAAATGGGTTACTACAGTGTCCTAGAGGTACAGATGTGTTACTGAAATTTAAACGGTGTAGTAAAACATTTCTTGCATTAACAGTGCCCAGCCACTTTGTGTCAAAGTATTAGTTTTGTATTTTTGATTTTTAACAGTGCTGTTGACTCAGCACATGCTCAGAACAGATGGTGCTGGCAAGTGTACCACAGCAATCAACTTCAACCCCAACAAACAAAACCCAATTACCTCCCTTTACTTTTTAATGTTCATCATACCAAGCATAAAACATGCAAGTTCCATTTTTCATTGTACTAACAGCCCTGATACTGAAAAGGTTCACAAGGCAAAAACTACCAAATTATCACCAGTAGTCTGGTCCTGATTTTCAAACAGCAAAATCAGGCAATGACCTGCCTATGTTATGCCTGAAAAACCCAATAAACAGGGAGTCAGTTCCAGTGCTTAGATTTGGAACATCAAAAAGCAGCATTGAATTATTCTCCTTTTTCCTAGGTGTACACTTTAAAAACTGTAACTTCAAAAAAGTGTGACCTCAAAATACTCCCCCCAAATGTCATCTCAGACACTATTTTTCTAATGATTTTTTTTTTAATCAACTTCACTGGAAAGTTACCTTCATACAATAGCTACCTTGTTTTGGTTTAAAATAGTTATTAGTTGAGTCTATTGACAGGCATTCAAAAATCCTTTTTTAAACTGCCGCCATTGTCAAGGCTCACGTATGTTAGACATGAAATATTCACCCTAGAGTACTTTAGAAACAAGAAGATTATTGTAACAGGAACTAGTAACCTTAAGGAACCATAAAGGAAGAGACCAAGACTCACAAAGTGGTCCTTCTACTGGCTGCAGTATCTCCCAAGAGACTGACAACAGAGCACCATAAAACTCTACTAGGCAGCCCAAACAGTGACAGTGTAGCTTTTAGAATTAAGCAGACATATATTCTAGTCTAAATGTAAAACTGTCACAAAAATGTGTTTTATTTACATGCCAATTTTGCTGAAGTCCATGCTGAATTAAGTCTTATTTCCCCTCCACTCCTTATGAAACACTGTAACATCTTTCATAAAGAAAACAACTCTCTGCTAAATACGCACATGCTCAGTAATAATTAAAGACTAGAAAATATGTCTCCTAGAACATCAGTAGCAACATCCTCCCTTTTTACTTTTCTTTTTCAGGAGTCATATTTTGAGACTTTACTCATCTGATGCTGCTATTCAACATTCACTTTGTGTGTGAATTCATGGAAAGGACTGTGCTGCCGTCAAAAGACAGCAAATCAGGCTTGCTCTGAACCTCAACATCATTTATTACAGATAAAGTAAGTACCTACTATCTAAGTACCTACTGCCAGCAAATAACCACTGACCTTGAGCTGTATTTCTTTAAGATGGTTTCCAAAATGTTTACCAGTTCCTCAGAGTTAATGAACTTTTGGGTGCTGAGCGTGTACATTTTTTCATAGAAGTCAGCAATTTCCATCCGAGCCTGAACAAAAAAACAGAGCTGTTCAGACAGGTGAGAAAGCAGCTCTTCCAAGTGAGGAGCTGTTCCTCCTAGTGCATTGCGACCCGTCGCCACCACCTTCTTCAACTCATTATGCAGAGATGTGTAGATGGTTCGGATGGAGTCCTTTCGGCTGAAGAATGACTGACCACCTGTTCAGATAAATATGGAGGTATTACCAAAATCCAGGGACAGCAAAGACAGACAGCAATACTGGGAAAAAAAGCATATAACCATGCTAGTTTCCCCCTAGGTGCTCCTAAGTGTTGTTTGATCACAGTGGGCTGTGTTTTTCTTTAAATAAACAAGTTTCAGTGCATTATTTTGCAAGAAACTGGCACATAGTGCATACTCAGAAGCACTTTATGTAATATTGTGCAAATTACACCTCTCCCAGTTCATAGGTCAGCAGCCAAAACCTCAGCTCCCTCACATCTGCCTCTATTGTGGTGTGACTTTCCCGAAAGCAAGGGTTCAGTTAAATTTGCTACTATGATACATGACCTGGAAATACTGTTAACTGTGGAAGTCAGAAAATCAAGTCGTCATGACATTTTAACAGCCTCCACTCCTAACTCTAGATCTTTTCAAGACAATTTTCTTAACAATACCTCTTCAATTACAAAGCACTCAAATTTGCAAAGCAACCTATAAATGGGAACCATGTAATAATCGTGTGTGCAGACGGAATGCTTTCAGTCTCTACACACTATAAACCAGGATTCAAAGGAGAGACAACCACAGTTTCTCTCTGTGAGACCACAGTGTAGGTTAATTCATAACTAAAACAGAGGAGAAAAAAATGTCTGTGTTTCCCTCTGCCTGCTTAACACTATGAGGAATTTAGAAAAAAAAAAGGAGGTCAAAGAAAGAGATAGTTAACTCTGACACTACCAGAAGACTATGCAGAGGCACTAATCTCACTTCATAATTTCTATATACACACAGCCTTATGTGCCATTGTGGCTTTCAACGGCTGCAGCACAGCAAGGATCACAGGCACTGAATCTGCAGAACTTTTGAAGAGATTCTAAATGTAGGTTTCACTTTGAAACTGCTTATGTGTTTCATAATAGTGGATAGTCCTTTTCTCATTCATTTTACACATACAATGTTCAAGTGACCTCAGCAATTTGAAGTAGCAAGGCAGAGAACTGTTTATTACAGTAGAACTGCTACCTTCCTAAGCCAAGAGTTGCCCTCAGGTCGTGGGCAGGATGAATCATCTGTTGGTGTTGATCATGAAGTTAAAAAAGAAAATTTGTCAGTTCTGTTGTCAATTTTATCCTTTCAGCAAGGACCAAATTTATTTTTTGAAGTCAGTCTTATAGATGTAAAAATATTATAAAATAGTTCCAAGTCGTCAGTTCAACACCAAAGCAGAATTTTCTCGATGCTTTACAACATTACACCTCAGACACGTATCCCTTGATCTATTTCCCATGCCAGTCTGTAGTACAAAGAGAAAGCAGCTTTGCCCAGAGGACAATAGGATGACACCTTGCCCAGTGCCAGCTTGGGATTTTTCTATTCACATGTTGAGAGAGCAAGAAGCTGCCAAGATTGTGGCCAAAGCTTCCTGATATCCTGCAGCCTACATAACGATTTTTAGGAGGCACGTGTATTTCTGCTTATCTGGCTCTAATACTGGGCCCCGGAACTGAGAGGTGAAAAACCATTAACCCTTTGGTCACTCCGCTGTGTACAGAAATACCTCTGGCTAAATCTTGGGAACGGCTAATAGCTGGCCCGCCAGCGAATGGAAACATACTGATTTGCACAGCCTTGGGCCACCAGCACGGCGCCCGCACTCTCATTTATTCTTCAGGGGCTGCCCACACGGCATAGCCGATTTCTCATTGGGCAGAGCTAGCACTAGTGCTTCAGAGGCACGGACACGCACCTCGCCGAGATCAGGGTCGTCCGGCTCTATGGAACTACCGGTTGACGGATTACTGCATAGGGCTGCAGCAGCCGCACGTTGCCACCCGCGTTGCTAAATCCGGGACAGGCACTTGAGCGCGACACCCCCCAGAAGCTACCTCAGCCATAAGCGAGGTGCGGCCTAGAGGAGTAAGGGACAGGGGGGCCGAAGGACGCGGGGAACGGAGCAGGATCCCTCCCCCAGGGCGCGAAACGAGGTGGCCGGGCGGCCCGGCGATACCTAGCTTCTGGCCCAGGAAGGTCATGCTGTGGTAGGCCTTCTCGGCAGCGGCCAGGTGCGCCAGCCCGGCCAGCAGGGCCAGCCAGCTGGCCCCAGCGCTCTTATTGGCCTCTCGCTCCTTCTCCACATTGTCCTTTGCCTTGTCGTAGGAGAAGATGCCCAGGTGGGAGAAGAAGGTCTCCAGTACAGCCTGCTCCACCGGCACCGGCGCGCCCAGCGGGATGGCTTCCCCCATCCCACCCGGCGGTGCCGCCGCCGCCGCCGCCCCCTCCACGGCGGCCGCGACTTCCGGGTGCGGCGCCAAGGCCGCGAGAGAGCGGTCTCGCGCTGCGCCGCTCCGCGCGCCTATCCGCATCACGTGACTAGCGCACACCCCCACCGCCCACGTGGCTATCGCGTCACGTGACGGCAGCGCGCTCGCCCTGCTGGGCAGCTGCGGCGCCAGTGCGCCTCGGCAGGGAGCGTGTGTGGAGCAGAGCCGTAAGCTGTGAGGTCTTCCAGTGCCACTTTCGCCCGGAGAGTCCGGAAACCCGGGCCCTAGGCCCTCCAATGCCGAGGGTGAGTACGAGGAACCAGAACTGCTTTGGGCTACCTGCTCATGGGCCAGGCAGCTCCCTAGTGCACTCTGGTTTTCAGGTTGGCCATGCTGGCACTGGTTCCTGCAACGAGCTCGCCTCGACTCTGCCACAGTGCTTTTTAATAATCTTAAGATGACTTTCACGCTGAACTGTTCTTTCAATTAAAAGGCTCCTAAGTAACATATCTTGCAATTTAATCCTATAGAGGATAGCTTCTCCAGGCTGAATTCTAGCTCTCCCACTCCAGAACTAAAAAATTCCTGGTTTCCCCTCTAGACAGTATTTACCTGCTCTCTCTTTGCCCCTGCGTTTGTTTTTAAGCTGACATCAACACAAAACTCAGCATCAGTTCTAACTCTGGGCAAGACCTATATACTAGTTACACTGGTTGCCTGTCTCTTCTAGGAAACACTCAAGACTGCAGTTTAAAATAACCACATGCAAAAGACAGTTTTAACTGAAGCCTTTTCAACTTACCTTCACTATACAGTGTGTGTGACAGTTTCTTGCAGTAGCATCGTACTGGAAAACAGCGTAGTCTAAGAATTAGTTTTGGTTATAAAAACTGGTATCAGAGACAATGCCCAGCCCTTCATTACTTTTCATTTCTGGGTGCTGGCATCTCTGTATGCATGCAAGAGTTAATTCAGAATCGCATGCAACATAGTTGAAAGGTTCAGAACAAACGTCTTGACTTTAAATGCTTAAAACTTCCAAGTGGCTTAACTGAAGTGACAAAACTTTTACAGCTGACAAGTTTGAGTTGCGCATACAGAGAAAGGCACCTTCTTCCTGAATTCAACTATTTATTTAGCATGCTTAAGGGACAAAGCAAAAAAATAAAGACTTTATAGATACTTGATAAAAGACTTATCCTGATCTGGTAAAACTTTTATTGATGGAATGTTTTGGTAACATAAGCTAGCAGCTGAAACATTCATCTGCTTCAATGCACCCATACTTGTAAGTTGTAGGCTGCCTATAGTTTAGAGAAAATAAGAGTAGAAAAGGGCACTCCTAGGCATTCAGGATGCTGTTTCCAAAAGACAACCCCGAGTCAAAGGTTCAAATAAGACCTTTATTACAACACAGAGTTGACAGCACGTTTTTGTATTTAAAAGAAAGTATTTGGTCTCTTGGTGGTGAAACGTGGTTTGTGCTGGCGACGCAGAACTCTGTGTGGCAGAGGGAACTTGATTTTAGAATCCTGCAAAAAAAAGTTTCAATGTTTATTATATGAACAACAGAAAATATTTTTATATAAACAGCCAAGCTATATTCAAGCATGAACTAGAGAATTAATGCATCCACAGATCAGACATCACAGTATCACAGTATCATCAGGGTTGGAAGAGACCTCACAGATCATCAAGTCCAACCCTTTACCACAGAGCTCAAGGCTAGACCATGGCACCAAGTGCCATGTCCAATCTTGCCTTGAACAGCCCCAGGGATGGCGACTCCACCACCTCCCCGGGCAGCCCATTCCAGTGTCCAATGACTCTCTCAGTGAAGAACTTTCTCCTCACCTCCAGCCTAAATCTCCCCTGGCGCAGCCTGAGGCTGTGTCTTCTCGTTCTGGTGCTGGCCACCTGAGAGAAGAGAGCAACCTCTTCCCGGCCACAACCACCCCTCAGGTAGTTGTAGACAGCAATAAGGTCACCCCTGAGCCTCCTCTTCACAGAAGCCAAGAGATACCTTAGTTCTGCAATACTTTAACTAGTTAAAGGCAAATTTTCTGCAATGTAACACGTTTGTACTGATTTGACTTTTAGTTCCCAGCATTAAAAGCCTTGAACATAATGTAACTTAATTGTACGCCCGTACAATTTGGTTCCCTATTTTTGCCTGCAAACCAAACCTGTACCAGACAGGACAGCTCCCCACTTCCAGTCCAGTATCAGACTGACATCCAGCAGCCACTGCAATTCACTTACATGAAACTGCTTAACCGCTGGTCTACGGCACTTGCTTGCAGCTATTTGCTCCACTTTCATGATCTGAATGGAGTGAGCACGGGCACGATGACGAGCTCCCATATCACGGTCTGTAACAAGAGAATACAGTAAAAATGAAACTTAAAAGCTGATTAAAAAAAAATCTTACTACTATCTTTTCAGGCAATGTTTTAGTACTATCTACAATTTAAAATTTCTGAGCAACTCTAAAGCGATGGCAGAAGTATCACGTAACCAACATGCAACAGCAAACTCCTCCTGTGGCTCATCATCAAATTCTTCCAAAGTGCCACCTTATTCTTCTTGCTCAGTTTCAAGATACAAACATACACAAGTAATTTATGTAGGACTATGTAGGTTTTTTTCCCAATAAAAGTGTGATTCAGAATAAACACTGAAACTTCAAAAAAATTTCAAAGGGAAGATCCAAGTAAAGGTCAGATCTGAAGTCAGCTTTACTTCTCTTAAAATTGACAGATATGTGAATTGATATTCATCTCACATAATTAAGCCATCTGTAAATAAGCTACCTGAAAAGTCCTCCCTGCAGCTGTGAAAATCATTGCATTCAAATCACGATGTTCAGTTTCAGAAGAGATGTCTGTTGAAATACTATTGTGCATGAAATGTTTCCTACGAAGATGTAACATACCTATCAAAAACTTACCTTTCAGAAGTATTCTTGAAAATAGTTGTCAAAGTCATTGTATCACAACAAATTAAGTTTTGGTTGTCTCTTAAGTTAGCCCTTCAGTAAGTATGTTAATTACTGGGAATTACAGAAATTCATGTAGAACCTTAAATTTCACTTTCAACAGCACTTCAGCTTTTGAAAGGCGACAAGATACATTTAATATTTGCACACATGACAAGAATATTGTTATTGAGAACAGTATTCTTTGGGTTTTTATGTGCATTCTGTAATGTCTGTAACACTTTGGGATTCAAGTACCAACATCATCAGCTGTACAAATGGTGTACCCTCAAGTACTTCATGAGTAGACTGAAATCAAGACAAACTTTAATTCTCCCTGAACTGTGATATTGAGACTTGGAGCAAGATTCTTAGGTTTTTCTTTTAATTAATTTTCCAAAGGACAGATGCTAGTACTTTCCACATAATACCTGAAATATTCTTCCCATTATTCTAAAACAATATAGTGCAAGATATGTATACAGCACCTAAAACGTCATGAAACTGTCTGTATAACAAAGTCCTTATGAGAATTGCAGAAAGTCATGCCAAAATGAAGTGGGAATATTTTCAGACAGATAAGGTGTTTAGAGAATGGTAATGAATAAGATACCACATACATCATCCATAAGCAGTGAGGTGAGTATTGGTTTCTTCCCTCAAGTAATGAGCAATAGGACAAGAGGAAACTGCCTCAATTTGAAGCAGTGGAGGTTTAGTTCAGAAGTTGTCAGGCACTGAAACAAGCTGCCCTTGGAGATGGCTGAGTCACTGTTCCCGGAGATGTTAAAAAAAACGTGTAGATATGGCACTTTGGCACTTGGTTTAGTGGTCATGGTAGTGTCGGGTCATTGGTTTGACTTCTTAAGAGGTCTATTCCAACCTTTATGATTTTGTGGACTTCTCTGGTTAAGTCTCCCTATTTCCAGTGTTTCAGTTATTTTATCATTGATCATGTCAGCATGCTTCAAGCACAGTTTAAGACTTAATCTTGGGTTTACATACTGGTTCTATGACTTTATACCTCTTACAGTTGCATGTACTTACAGCACTGAGTGACAGCACCAGCCGTAGTCAAATCCCTGTACTCCCTGTACATGTTGTGAGTTCCACTACGAGAATCATAGCGCAACCAAATACCAAAATTTTTTACCCGCAGAGGGGACTTCTCATACACCTGGGAATTACACAAGAGCACAAAGGCAGTCAGAGATAGTACATCAGCATTGGTTTAAAGCTATAATGAAAACATGGTACATTTTGTAGTATAAACCAACTATTTTCTCTCTTTTGCCACACCAATATCACTACTTTCAATTCCTGGTAATTCAGAGTGAGACGTTTTAGTAATTCAACACAAAAATAAAAATATACATAGGATTTCAGTTCTAAAGAATATCCTTCAAGCACCAATGAAGACAGTAAGCACACAAGTATCTACCTTCCAAGGATTACAAACGTCCATATGACTTTTAAGAGGTATTTTCCCCAACATAACAAGCAGAGAGCAGCACTAATTAGTGGCATAGTTCGTATCTTGAAGTGCTGAGAAATAAGATTATTTTTGTTTACTGGACATGTATTGCCACTTTGAAAAACCCGCATTTGTCACACTGGTTCACAGCAACAGAAGGATAACTGTCTTTCAAACTTATCCTCAATGACAGCACTTCACATTAATTCCTCCCACAGATAGGAATTGGAATCCTCTACGGATCTCCCCCTTTCTTAGATTTTTAAGCCCGCACCTGGCCACAGTACACAATCTCTCCCGAAGATTTCTTCATCTTCTTAAGCTGAGAAACGAAGTACCAGAACCGGGACTTGGCAACAACATGGTTCGGCGCGAAGATCCGCATGCGGTAGAGAGGTGGGGTCCTGCATTTCGGCGTGGGCAGGCACCGCCCGACCACTTTATATTCCCGCAGCTGGAGAGAAACGAGAGACAAGCCGCCGGCAGCGTGAGACCCTCCGCGGACCCATCTCAACCACAGACTGACACATCCCCGCCACGGGCCGACTCCGCGGAAGGCACTACTGCTCCGCGTGTGAACACTGCAGCAGGAACAGGCCAACCCAAGGGAAAGGGAACAGACACCGGCCCAGGCGGACCGCCTCGCAAGTGCAGCTGTGCCGGACTCCAGTCACGGCGCCCTGCACCGAGCGGCGCGGCCTCCTCAGGCGTATCTGCAGGAACGGCGCCGCCGCCATATTGGGCACTCGCGCCCCTCAGGGCCGGGCAGGGCCGAGCAGGGCCGCTTGGGCGCGCAGGGATCATCCCCAGGCATCACAAACCCGCACTGACACCCTCCTAACGCCTTCTTTAGGCTCGATCTTAGTCCTGGTCTCGGCTGTGCCCCCGAGCGCCGGCCTTTACTCACGGTGCCTGATGCCTTCATGGCGCTGCCTTCTCTCCGGCCCGGAAGAAAGGAAAGGCCACGTGCAGCGCCGCCTCCCGTCGGCCGCCCGCCGGAAGGCGCCCCCGCCCCGCGGTGCTCTCCGCCCTTCGGCTGGGAGACGAGCGCGATTGGAGGCAGCAGCCAGCAACCTCCCTGCGCCACCGGCGGCGTCGGGGGCTGGGCTGGCTGGGCTGGCCGGGGTGGCGTGGCGGGGTCCGCGCCCGGCCTGTGGGAGTAGCAGCGCGGGGGTCGTGCTGCGGGATTTTCTTCTCATCGTCGCAGCCGCGGATCCGTGTGGTCCCAATAGCGGTACAAAGAGGCTTGGCTGTGCGTGACTTCGCATCCCACCGGCACTCCTAGCGTTGCCGCGGAGAACATGGCAGGGATGTCCCAGGTGGAGGCAGCTAGCACCACATTCCCTCTTGGGACGGTAGCTGGGCGCCAGGGGACCTTCTGTCACCCGCAGTGTCATGTGAGATCGGGATTATTTGCTACCGCGAGGTTGCCCCAGTGGATCCCACACTCAGTTGGATGGGACACTCTTATTTACGGCTGGCCCGGGTGCTTGCACTCCCGTGAGCAGAGCAGCTGCCATCGTCCCAAGGTGTAAAGGGTTTCGCCTTGAAAGATACTACGTGGCTGACGCCACTGTTACGATTTTGTAAATCGCTGCGTCTTATTGCTACAGTAATTTGCATTCAGCCTTAGGGCTTTTCTGGGGGTTAGGTTTGAGTGATAGGGTTTTTTTTCTGTAAGCGTGGTTGTGCCGACACGCATGCGTTTCGACACGCAATCCCCCGTACACATTGCTTCATTGCCGAGCAGCTTGTGAAAGAGACCGATGTCACGTTTGCAAACGTCAGACACGTTACTCATCTCAGACAAGCCTCTCTCGATGCTCTTGCAGCATGTGAGCTTGGATCTCTCCTTGTGCAAGTCATTCCCGTCGTGACTGAGGAGCTCTCGCCGTCAGTACGGCCAGGCTTCTCCCCCCCCCCCCCCCCCCCCCCCCCCCCCCCCCACACACACACACCGCCCTACTGCTGGTGATTATAAAGCATCACGGGTTGGGTTTGGGGGGCGAGCTAGTCCCAGTTTATTAAATCGATGCAACTGATGCAGTGTCGCGGAGTGTTGATAGCACCGATGAACCGCACGGGCAGGGAAGCTGTACGCCGCGCAAAGGCGCTGGAGCACGGCTCCTGGGATGCGGTGGGACCGGGAAAGGGCTACCTCCCGGCGTCCTCCCCGGCTGGCCGCCTCGGCAGAAAGGGATGGTGAGCGCGGCCGGGCGGCACGGCGGCAGGGCAGCGTGGGGCACACTGGGAGCTGTAGTCCCGCTGGGGGGCGTGGGCAGCTCTCCTTCCCGAGGCGCGGGGGCCGCTCCGCACGCGCGAGAGCCGTGGCGCCTCCCTTGGGCGTCTTCCTCCTCACGCCGCCTGCCGAGGCGGCGCGGCCTGCCCTGGCCAGCTCGCTGCGCTCGTGGCGGCACTGAAGCTTTGATGGAGTGACTGGGAAGGTAACGGGGGGGACGGGGACGCGACGCGCCGCGCAGCGCGGGGTGTCAGCTCAGCTGTGGTGGAGCGGGGGCTGGGCATCCTCGGCCGTTGGTGGGGGCCGTGGCGTCTGAGCGGTGGGGATGGGGTGCTGTGGGTCCCCGCGGGCATCGCCGCTGAGTTGGCGGCGGCGATCTCTCTCGAGTCACCCGGCCGGTTTTAGTCAGTTCGGCGCCGCCTCCGCCGCAGTTGTGAGGCTCTGGGGAAGCCAGAGAGACGCCGCAGCCTCGGCCGCCGACTCCTCCGCTAGGAAAGCGGGGAGGTGCCGCAGTCAGACGGTTCTCCGTGACCCGGTGGGGGTGCGTGCGTGTGGCCGCTCCATATATATTGGGATTTTTCTCTTCTAATACACGTTGTAGCTTGTGGTGCGGTTATATTCGCGTGCTGCGGGACCTGCCTCGATAGCCATCCTCCGTTATGGCTCCAGTGGGGGAAGGAAGTAACCGTGAGCCCTGAGGCAGCAACGTGAGGGGAGTGGCCTCTCCCGCACCTCCATATTTCACTGCGCTCGGCGTGCTTCATTACGGCGCTTTCCCCTCTGTCCCGTCGCGGGACAGCCGCCGCTGGGCCCCGCAGCGGCCGCACGCCGCAGGGTGAATGCTTTGTCACTCCGCAGCGGCCACGGCAAGGGGCTAAGCTGCAGCCCCGGTGTCTTCGCCGCAGATCTGGACGCGGTGGGGTGTGAATGCCTGATCTCCGTCCGCGACTGAGCCACGCAGTAGTGGTGTTGGCTCTCGATGAGAGGAGGCTGGCCTCTTTGACCAAGTTTGGGAGGGAGCAAGGAGGCTTTGCTCTTCACAGGGAATTCCTGGCCGGTAAGAACGTTCCTGAATGAAGACCTAGTAGGTCATGTTCAGGAAAAAAACCCTTTCTACTTCATTTGAAAAGTTCTTGAAGTAACTATAATTACACAGCTGTTTAACCACATGTTATGTCAGTGTAAAGACTCTAGAGTCTCGGAGTCTGTAAATAGGCTCAGGGTTTGCAGCATGCAAAACAGACATCAAAACAGAATGTCAATGACGACCTTTTACTCTCTTTGTTCTATTAGAGAGAAAACTCGAGGGAATTAAAATGAAGCATGTCACAGATTCTCCGTGCCCGAACACAGTCTTGTAAATACCTAAGATGAGAGCTGTAAATGAAGTATTCTTTAATTGCTAATTGTTTCCGTGATTGGCACGCAGTTAAGATGCTCTGAATGCTTTTATTATTAGGGTATAACCAGACCAACGTTAGTTTCACAGTGTTAGAATTGTTAAACTGGGCAATATTCTTCATTTGAAGTGTGACTGCGTGGTTTTTTCTGCTTTCCAGTGTGAAAATGGTCTCTACTATCAAATGCATTTATTTATCAGTATGTAATACGTGAAATAAACTATTCTGGTGAGAGATATGTATACTTGTATGACTTTATTGATAAGAGACTTTAGTCCTAACTACAGTGAGATCAGACTGCCTTTCACCATAGTGTACTGCTTAACAAAAGAAAGCATCTTTACTTGAATCAGACAGTACTTTCTACACAGTTGCATGTTAATAATGTTACTTTTTTTTTAAATAAATCTTGGTTTAATGACATAATGTTATAGCTGAATATATCTTGCCATGGATTTGTATACTGCAAGTACTATTAAAATTGCAGCTCAGTTTTTGCTTTTGAAGTGTAGCTAGTTGGTAAAATAGATTTGTGGTGGAAAAGCTACCTGCTTAAACCGTGTAGCATGAGAAGCTATTTTTTTTTAGCTTTCTCAAAAGGCTTGGTCTGTATCTCATTAATTGTCTTACAGCTTTGGCTAATCAAGCTGAAAGCCTTAGGAAAGGATTTATAGTAGAAGGTGAAATTTTATGTGTCACACACAAAATTAGCAGAACTGGTTGATACGCTGTTAGATAAGTGAAGAGAATACATGTTTGAGGCAGGTTGTTTTTAACAATAAAACTTGTCACCCAGATGTAGAAGGTTACTACCATTTGGGCAGACAGTGTAGTGATAGCAGTAGGAAAATATGGCAAAATATGCCTCTGTATATTAAGCAGTTCCACTTGTAGAACTCTGCACCAGACTCTAAGTCAAAGATGGTGTAAGGAAAAAAAAGGGAATGATTTTCTTCACTACATTTCACTTTTCTTTTAATCTGGCTAGTTTGGATGTAGGTTATGGGGAAAACAAGCTGGGGACACAGAGAGAGAGAAGACTCAGCAAAGCAACTTTAATCCCTAAAGGTTTTGACCCTGAACAGGGTTGCTGTGTGTCATAAGGCAGTGAGCGAAGCTTGTTTTGCCACAAGACCTCGCTTTGTTCCAGAGTTTCTGGTTTCTGTACTGCCACAACTTGCCTTTTTTTTTTTTTTTTTGGTATGAACTAAATTTTACTTACTAAAGTGCTTGTCACAATGCATTTTCAAATAGCATACTCTGTTGTGAGTGTTGCAGAAATGCCTATTACCGTGTTAAATTCTGGGCTCTTCGGGCATCTTCATGTCAGTTGTCACTGTGCCACCTTTCTCTTATTTCTTCCAATGGGTGAGGGTAAGCAGTAGAACACACACAAGACATAATACTGGCAGGTCTGCCTCTACCTATAGGTATGTAAGCAGAGTCAAACTACTGCTCCTTTCATCTCTTCAGTCTTGCCTATCTTCCTTCCTCTGCGTCCCACATACTTGCACAACAAGGCCTTATTTCAGGCCTAATTAACTATATTACCATGCACTGGCTGAGACTTTGAAGGACAGGTGGATTTTTGTCACCTCTTGCTGTTTAACATCATTCTAGTATTGGACAAAGAGTTTTAAAAAAAAAAATTGTGTTTTACTGGAGCATTGTGGAACATTTTTCTGTCATGCTTCTTAATTTTGCACTGAATCTTCTGAATAAAAAATCATTGCTAGTAAATCAGCACCCATTAGTAAGAACAGAAAACTGTTAACAACTCAGTATGATGTGTTTTGTGGTTAATTTCTAAGACACTTCTGTGCTTGCTTTAGAAGAAAGACCTCCTAATGGCTTTGTCCTCCCTCGGGGGAAATGCTTTGTAAATGGGTTGAGAAGCATCTTAAGGATGTTAGAGAGGAGTACAAAATTTATTTTCAGTTGTGAAGTTTGTGGTTGAAAAAAATATACAGCGGTCTATCACTCGTGTAGCAGATTTATGCCTATGTCATATCTTGCTGAAATCTCTGCGTGCTCGAAATTTGAGTTCAGGCCACTCAGTTGAACAGCACACATCATGCCATTTCTTTGTTAATGGGATGATACTAGCTCTTTTCAAGAGAATTGCAATTGGGAGACACTTCAAATTTCCTTTACTAGGAAGTTGAGTACTACTAAAAGTCGATAAGAAGACAGTGTACTGCTGTCTGTGTCAGTGTGCACATTCATGTTCTGGTAGAGTACTTACTGTGTGTTCAAGATTTCTGGGCAAATTTCTGTGGTTATTGCTGTCCTGCTTTTAATTTTTGTTGTTCTGCTGAGCAAATAAAGTTTTTCTGTTTGCAGATGATCATAGTTTCCCTTCTAGAAGAAGTGGGCAAGCCAGTTAGGAGTAGGAAACAAAGAATATAGCGATAGAGATGGACGAACAAGCCCTTTTAGGGCTAAACCCAAATGCTGATGCGGACTTCAGACAAAGAGTATGTAATTAACTTGATTTTTTTTCTCTAATAATGGGAATGTGCTGTTTCAGTATTAAAGTCTTAGAGTTTCTTGGGGATTTAGAGTTTTGGGGGTTTGTTTTTGGAACTGATACTTTAGAGTTTGTAGTGGAAAACATAATCATATTGCAGTCACGTAAGCTGAATGTCATCTGTTACCAACTCTGTTAAATTACTCTTAAGTTGCATAGAACTTATTTTTCTGGGGTCTGACTTTGTCAATCCTTTCAGTTCCTTGTGCTTGTTGCTCAGCTCCTTACCTAGATTCTCATAGAATAAAAAACCAGCCACTGAATAACGAATTAATTGGTTGCAATTGCCTTTTTCATTCTTAGATGAGGCGAGTTTGTTTGAATGGATTACCTACCTTTAGTATCTTGTAATGAAATGTGTGGGGTTTTTAATTCTAGTGAAGCTTATATTGGCATAAAGTAGGTTAAAGTAATTGTGATACCTCACAGTTACCTACTCTGTAAAAGAGAGATGCTCATGATTCAGATAAGAATCTACAAGATAACCTCCAGTAAAATCTTTCAGAAATTAAGATCTTAGTACCTTGATTTTGTGTTCGTATCACAAATCCTACAATGTTTAAGAAAGTTAAAAATGTAGTTTGTAACTTGTTAAACCTGTTGGTTCTGAGGATTTGTTGTGTTTGGTTTTTTTTAAACAATGGATATAGCTGATCTACAGTGTTCTGTTAATAGAATATCCATGTACAATTTGAAATTTGTAGATATATTGACCTTTTAACTATGCAGCTTGCCTAATTTAGAAATAGCTTGTAGTACTAGCTGGCTTTCCTTTTCAGTAATCATGTAAGATGTAACATATAAAGGACACCAAATCAGTTTTGTAGTAAAAATGTTAAGTATAAGAAGACTACCACTGTGTACAGTGAGTGAACCCTTGTTTTAAGAACTTACTTCAATTCACTGTATAATTACTTTGGGAAATTACTTTGAATGGAAACGTTTATGTACTAATACAAAAACACAAAGCTAAAAAACACCCTTGAAATACATGTTGGAATTGGATTGAAATAATGTAGCTTATCTAATCTCTCTGTCAGATTGCTTTACTTTATATAACAGGCCACAGTAAATCTTAAAGCAATTAGATGAAGTTAACTGTTTCCTAAACAGTGTTTGACATTCTGATAACTTCAGCCAAATTTTAGATAATTGAGTTACTTTTTTCCAGTCTCTGTAATAGATTGATAAACTGACAGTTGTCAGGTGATCCATGTTTGAATGTTTCTTGAGCATGAGTTGTTGAATACAGCCAAAGTGGTTCAGCAAAATGAGTTCCTTTCAATGAAAAATCTGGATCACTTTCTCTGTAGAAGTTGTGGAATGATTTTAACTTGGATATGAACTTCCATCTAAATGCAAACAAGTTCTAGTTGCCCATGGCTCCAGAGGCCTCTTCTAAGTTCAACATTTTTATGAATTCTTTATGTAAGTAACAAAAGTCTTCATATTGAGTGTGAAGTGGAAATGAGTATCTATGATATTAGCATTTAAAGGAATGCTCTTGCCGCAGTTAAAGAGCCATATAAATACTTGGGTGCCTCCAAATACTGTTTGTTTTCTGAAGGAGAGTTGTTTAAATGGGCATCTATGAACAAGATGTCTTGCTGAGTGATTTGTTTGGGGGTTTTTAGGTGAAACATACTTGTATGTTTGCAGGCATTAGCCTACTTTGAGCAGCTGAAGATATCTCAGGATGCTTGGCAAGTCTGCGCAGAGGCATTAGCTCAGAGTATGTACAGGTAATGTACATAAGAATCATTGCTTGTTAACATTAGGGATGTGTTTGGGTCTGGTTTTAACTCTACAGCTTAATAAGCAACAGTAAATTTCTGGAAGTTAATATGATCTTCATAATACTATTAGTATCATAGTCAATCTGCGGCTTCTGTATAATGCCTTTCTAGAAAGAACAATGTAAATTAGTATCCTAAAGACCATTGCTTTATGAAATCCAGGGAGAAATAGAGTTCTAGTGCTGTATTTTGGGAAGGAGAGGATTGCTGAAAATTTCCTGTAGAGTAACTATAGACTTTATACACAGTGATCTCAGAAGTAGTTCTTTGCCCCTACTCTATGCAGTAGGCTATCCCATTTTTCAAGATGCAAGATGTGTTTATTCGCTACTATTTTTACACAGTTGTGTATTTGGATCTCAGATAATAGATCTTGTTGTATCAGAGTAATTTGGGTTAGAAGGAAACTGAGGGATGATGAAAAACAACAATGATGTATAATGCTTTTTTTGTAGTTAACTTATCAATGCTTTGACAGAGTAATTAACAAAACCATATGAAATTTGAAGTGTTTTCTAATCTTTGTCAAATTACGGTTGCTACAATTTGTAGATAAGGTAGAGAAATTGCATAGATTATATACCATGTGGAATGTCCCTTCCTAATCTATACATCTGTCTTTAGTTTTGCTCTTCAAGGCACAATGTACAGCTTGCACTTAGTATGCTAATGGAAGTATTGTTGAGGCTTGACAGATTTTACTAAAGGCAGGATACAATAGGTATTGTAGTTTTGTGTGTTTGGTACTTAAAGCTTAACAAGTTGTTTACTGTCGGAAAAATACTATAATAATAGTATGAAACATAAATATTAGTTTAGCAGTTGCAAATTTTTACCAAAAGAGCTGCTCAGGTATTTGTCATTCTCACTCTAAAGTAGTGGCGTGAGTCCTTTTTTCCCAGGTTCACAGTATTTCTTGATTTGATTGTAATGTTTGATGAATTCTTTTTGTTCCCAGACAAGTGTACCATATTGCTACCAGTAACAGAAATTTTCTTTTCTAGTGATGATCACATCAAATTCTTTTGCTTTCAAGTTCTGGAACATCAAATTAAGTTCAAGTGAGTAATATTTCTTGCTGCCATCCATATACAGACTTTTTTTTTTCCCCTTTTTGTTCTGTTTGCAAGGAAACTCAAAAATGGTATCTGTGAACTCAGGGTGGTTGATGAGTTAAAGTTCTCTGGAGTGGATTAAACTCTCTTGTATTTCTTTGCTTCTTTTCTGGGAAAGGACTAGTTGGGTTTTAAGCAGAATGCTTTATTTAGCTCGTTTAACACCTATGTGTGGCCCAACACAGACCTGGTTATCAAGGATTGCTTGAAATGTAGCCATTCTATTTTGGAGATTGATGCCTCACACTGTACTCACTCATTTTTGCAGAAAAGAGTGTTGCAAGCAGCAGTCGTGTTCAGTACAGAGTCTTGGACTTCAAACAAAGCCCTATTCATTCAGTAACCGTGGCGGAGATGTTAGGAGAAAGTAGTCTTTTCACTGAGTGGTATTTTCACAGAACCATAATCTTAGGAAAAAAATACTGTGAAATAATACATAGTTCTAAACAATTCTACTCATTTTTTTTCGACACCTTGGACTCCTTCGATCCGTTCAAGTAAACATCATGGCAGAGGTTTCTACTGGTTGCAATGCACTGAGCATGTGGGTCAGGCCTAAGATGTATTTTGCATCTAATTTTCACAGTTACATATCAGAGCAAATAAAGACTTGACTTTCTGTGAGTTTACTTACCTGATTTTTACCTCATTATCTATCTTCCTCTGCTTGTTCCACTTCTGTCATCTACTTCCTGCAGGTGATATTTTCTCTTGTTTTGATGCTGCCTTTTTTTCGAGTGTTTTTAGTAGAGTTGCCGTTTTTCTGCTCCTTAACGAAGTCACCTTCAGCAATCATTCCTGTTAAGGACTGTTCCAAAGCATTAGCCAGCTCTATTGCAAGGAGAGTCTTCTCAGCTTACCTAGTCCTGGGAAGGGGCATATGTGGGTAGCACTTGAGGTGAACTGGGCATAATGTCAAATTTTGCCAAGACTGTATGTGTGATGTAAAGCCAGAACTACTTGTTTGCATTTGTGTTTTGACTTATGTCTGATAGTAAATATGTTGTAGGTCAGATGAGTGAAGGCCTTCCTTGTGCTCGCTGCTTACAGTCTTTACCATGTAGTAAACAAGTTTGAGCTTATACAGATGTCTCATCCTTCTTACCATGGCTAACGGTCACTTGTGTATTTTTATCAGGGTCATAAGTCCTGTCCCTGATAGTGCAGCCTTCCTGTTAAAAATTCAAGGTCCTACTCAAATACAGGATGCAGTTGTGCTTCAAAATGTAATCCATTATTATGAGCAAAGTGTGTTTTCTTATTTTTGTCTTTGAATCAAGTTTTAATGTGCAAATGGCTGTGTAAATTCCTATTCTCGGAACCTTTCATTTGCATTATGTGCAGTGCTAAGAGGTTTTGCCTTACTGAGTGTTGCATTTGTCATGAAGCAGTTGTCTTTTGATCATGTTTTGTTTTAGATACTCTGAACTTACTGAAGTCCAGCAGCAGCTTATTAGGGAAACACTCATAACATGGCTGCAAGCACAGGTGAGTATGTCCCTCCACAGCAGTCTTACATAGCAGGTCATAAGTAGGCTAACATAAGGCATTGGGTGTGGGCTAAATGATTCATCTGTCATCCAGTTTAAAGATGGCTTCCTAAAGATAGACAGTATCTGATGGTGGAAAGGTTTTAATTTGCTAATCTTTCTTAGATATTCTTTAAATCACCTGTTGTAAGGAGGTCTCTGCTTGTGAACTTACTACTAAATATGAAACTCTTATGTTGGAGAGCAATTGTGGCACAATCAGTTGTGTGAAATAAAGATGATTAAAAAATTCCCCTTAGAAAGATATGATACAGATTCCTGATGTTCCTGAATGTCTGGAGAAGGAGCAGCACTTCTGTTTTTAACATCCTTCTAGCCTAACTCCTGTCTGCTTATGATATTAGCAGGTGTTTACAAATGAACAGCATCACTCCTCTGTTAATATTGAGTGGTAAAGTACAGGCTACTCCCTGGTGGAATTAGTTACTGTAGCTGAGCGTGTGGGTCAGATCGAGAGTGCACAGTCAGCATAACCATCAAGCATGCTGATACGAGTCTGTGCCTATACTTGCGGTTACCTTGTTGCCATTCCACTTCTGCACTGGAAACTAAAACAGTTGCTTTGTTTGCAGAAAACATTAGGCAATGAATTATAGTACAGCTTGAAAAAGAACAGATAATTGTGAAGTGGATTAAAATGCTTTCAATTTCTCTTGGCAGCAAGCTTTTCCATTTAGCAGGATTTTATAGAGAAGGGGAAGGAAAGGGAGATTGATAGCAACAGCTTTGTATTCTTTTTTTTTTTTCAATTCCCAGTTATGATCTTAGGGTTAGAAACTTTCTGTACTGTTCTTAAAGCTAACATCTAATGCAAACAGAAGCTAGCTGCAAGAGGAATGTAATTTGTTTTCTAGAAGTTCTTGTTTATTACTTTGACCAACTTGACAAATCAGGTTTTAGATTTTGAATAGTGCATTTGGTGTCTTAGCACTGAGAGAAAGGCTTAGGACTATGTCACCCAGAGAGGATGTTTTCTCTGTTTTATTACAATGTAGCCAAATTTCCTTTGAAATCCTTGTAAAGATAAGGCTTTCTATTGATCTCTGCCAGGAAGAGAGGTAGTACATTAATTTCTGTGTGGAAATAACAAGCATATATGATTTTTCTCTGAGAATATACAAATAAAATGTCTTCTTTCTACCAGATGCTGAATCCCCAGCCTGAGAAGACTTTTATTCGCAACAAAGCTGCACAAGTCTTTGCATTGCTTTTTGTTACCGAGTATCTCACAAAATGGCCCAAGTTCTTTTTTGATATTTTGTCAGTGGTTGACCTTAATCCACGAGGTGTGGATATGTACCTCAGAATCCTGATGGCTGTTGATGCTGAGCTGGTAGACCGGGATGTTGTTCATACATCAGAGGCAAGTTATTACTTTTCATTAACATTTTATTTCACTTTTTGGAAAGTTCTCTTTAATTAGAGCAGAAGACTTGCAGAGATCTTGTTTTTTTCCTATGGCATCTCTCCTCTTGAGAAATCAGGCAGTTTAGATCCAAAAGCCATATGTTGTTTAATGCTTTTCATGATTTCATGCTTTTTAGTTATTCTATTTCTTGCTTGAAGAGCTAGCAAATAAAAACTAGTTAAGCCAATTTAATGTTTGACTGACACATTTTAAAATGTTAATTTCTTCTAGTTCATGTTTTAAGGAGTCCTAACATCAAAAATCCATTTAATGATCTAGAAGACTTTTCCCTTGTCTGCCTTTCTTTAACTGATGTTAAAAACGAGTTAAAACTGGAGTATTTTTGGTTTATTCCTTGCAAGAACAAATTGTGCTCACTTGGGTTTCTGTTTCTGAGTTACCTTACTAGGACAAAAATGCTGCTGATGTGACAAGATGCTAATCTGTGACAAGATTGAGTTATTTTTTCTGTGTGGATAGGAGGCTCGTAGGAACACCTTATTAAAAGATACTATGAGGGAACAGTGCATTCCAAGTTTGGTGGAATCATGGTACCAAATCTTACAAAACTACCAATATAATAACTCAGAGCTGACGTGCCAGTGCCTTGAAGTAGTCGGAGCTTACGTATCCTGGATAGATTTGAGCCTGATCGCCAATGAAAGGTAAAGGATTTTTGTTGGAATATGTTTGCAGAAATAACTGCTGACTGTATTTTTGTGGGAAAAGGGTTTTAATTATATATCAGTGCTTGCAGTTTGGGGGTTTTTAATACAGTGATTGACTTGGCAAAACAAAAACAAGCTTATGTAATGGCCAAAATAGACTCTACAGAGTTTGCTGGATTCTCCTTAAAATCTGTGAAATGCTGGTTTTAGTCAGTGCAATAGACTTGAACACTGTCTTATACACCATTGTAAATGGACACAGAAATTATATAAAGCTTCTTTATAATGCTGCTCGGTGCACATAAAAATAATCTCTTGGTTTGGTTTGTTTTTTTTTCTGAAGGTTTATAAATATGCTGCTAGGTCACATGTCTGTGGAAGTTCTCCGGGAAGAAGCCTGTGATTGTTTGTTTGAAATTGTAAATAAGGGAATGGACCCAAATGATAAAACGAAATTGGTTGAATCTTTATGTCAAGTGTTGCAATCTGCTGGCCTTTTCAGTATTGATCAGGTTTGTGTATTGATTTTTACTGTAGAAATGTGTTAGAGATTTCCAACAGTTCTTAAATAAGGAAATTAGCAGAAAATGATGAAACTAAGCACACGGATTAGGGAGAATTAGTTGTAGTTTTGCATCAAAACTAAACACTTCTGTATTTTTTTAAACTTAAATTAATAGGTTGCTGTTAATATTTCATATTCTTTTAAAGTACACTTCATTTTGTTTCTTCTTTGCATGAGTTTTGTGTTTTAGAAGCATGGTAATATTGTGTAACTCCTGTTGCTCTCCTAAAGCACGTTGTGCTTACTGCTAATGCTTCTGCATTTTTTGACTCTTCTGACAGTTCAGTAACAGGTATTGTAGCAAAGGTAGAGATTTTAGGGTGAGATATTCGATCAGCTGTGAACAATTGGTAGGAAAAAGAGCTTTCTTAAAGGCATGTGTGCTGTTCTGCATGTCTGTGCCGTCAGATCTGAGGCTTGATACTCTTATCTACAAGCTGGAAAAATACACTTACTAACCAAACACACATTCCCTGGCAGTTGCAGTATTTAAGGAACAGCTGTTTGCTACCTATCATTTAGAAAGGAGAACCAGCTCTTATGAAGCTGCAGCCCTTAGATTGCAAGGCAGTTGTCTCTTCATTCTGAGACCTTGGTCAAATTCATATTCATACTAAAATGCAAAAATGGTTTGCAGTCATCAATCCAGAAGGTGTTCCTCTAAAAATCTTACCTTAGTCTTTCTGAGGAAGACTTATTACTCTTCTGTTTTTCTACAGCATCTGTATTCTGATCAATGTGTTTCTGCAAAAGCAAGCCATAAATATTTAATGTTAACTCACTGATACAGGCAGTACTGAAAGTTACTCGTTACCAGTATTTGTGAAGTGAACTACAGCTGTCAATTCTTAGATGTTATCTCATAAAAAGATTTTTCTGTAATACAGCCTAAAATTTATGGTAGGTATGTGCTGCAGCTGCTTTTGTTTTGAACCTGTTTCTTGGAATAAAAGAGAAACATCTGAAGAGATGAAGCAAGCTACTGCTGTGTAATGGAGGACAGCCAAATCTGGCATTGTTCTTATTTTTCTCTCTCCATTTCTCAGGGAAAATGAACCAGGCAATTATACTTCCCACCTAGGAGACAAATGTTTGTTTTATTTCTGCAGAGTAGACACAGATAGTACAATCTGTAAGATCATGCCATCTAAACATGAGTTCTGCTAGTGCTCGGGTTTTTCTAACCAAGTGTCTTTTCTTGCAGGAAGAGGATGTGGATTTTCTGGCCAGATTTTCTAAACTGGTCAATGGGATGGGGCAAGCATTAATAGCTAGTTGGACTAAACTGATAAAAAGTGGTGATATGAAGAGTGCTCAAGATACTCTGCAAGCTATCGAAGCGAAAGTGGCCCTAATGTTACAGCTGCTAATCCACGAAGACGACGACATCTCATCTAATATCATTGGGTTTTGTTACGACTACCTTCACATCTTGAAACAAGTAAATATGTCTGGCTTCAGTTTGACATCACTTTTTGACATATGATTTAGTTTGATTTTTATGGGAATACATGAGTCTCACACTATATACAATCCGATTTGCAAAGTAGATGCTTTGATTAATTGGCATTCAGCATCTTCATTGGCTGTGGGTATGCAGTTTCTGTGGTGGTGTTTAGAAGTCCAAAGGAGCTGGGTTCAATATTGTGTTAAGTGGAAAGAGGGCTTGCAGATTGTGTGACTTCTAACAAAGCAGACCTCCTATCAGTAATAAGAGTTACTACTCAAAAAATAACATTTGCAATTTATTTTACAGCTTTCTGCCCTTTCAGACCAACAAAAAGCTAATGTAGAAGTAAGTATTTTCTTTTTACTAGAGTGTTGTTTTGGTTTTTTTCTGTGAATACATTTGATCAGAATCTTTCATTTTGAAGAAACAAATCATGTGTTATTTACAGGCCTTAAAATGTGCATGTGAAAATAATTAAAAGGGAAGACTTAAAAGTAAGGACAGTATGTTCTATCTTCTAACTACAACTGTTTCTTTAATAAACCTGTATTAAATTGTATATAAAGATGAAAGCTGTTTCAGAGCTAGTCTTTCCAAGCAATCCTTAAATGTATGTTGCTAAGCTCCTGTACAGTCTGTTCTGTTGATGGAATGATCCATAAGGGTGAAGTTCTTCACTGTAAAGGTGGTGAGACTCTGGAACAGGTTGCCCAGGGAGGTGGTGGAAGCCTGTGATGGTTTGGGTGTTCCCTGCCCCCCCACACTTTAGAAATCACCCAGACTAGTCTCAGCTGGCTCTGGGAATATAAATGAAGCTATTTATTTACAGCTAGCACAATATACAAGCAGATATTTACAGTATATACAGTTATAGACAGAAATATACAAGGTAAAAGGTAATACAGAAGCACAACTCCCCTCCCAGAAACCTGAGTCCCCAGGAGGGGCTCTCAACCACCCCTGCACCTTCCCCCTGCCCCTCTCAACCTTACCCCAGTCCTAAAGAAGAACAGAGGTTCAGCCAAGAGGTTAAGAAGCAAAAGTGAGTGGAAGGTGAGGTTAGGGAGATGCAGCTCAGTCAGTGCCCAGCCAGAGAGTGAGACAAAATGGCGAGAGTGTCATCTAATGTTTTCCTTTCTTCTTCAGCAAGACTCTGAGGGGAGTAGACATCACCATTGTTTTCCTTTCACAGCCTACGATCTAGTTCTTCTCACCAAAACATTCTACCCTGCTTCAAACTAGCACAAAGCCCCATCCCTGGATGTTTTTAGGCCAGGCTGGATGTGGCTCTGGGTGACTTGATCTACTGGAAGGTGTCCCTGCCCATGGCAGGGGGGCTAGAAATAGATGTGAGGTCCCTTCTAAGCCTGGCAATTCTGTGATTCTGTGACTTTTTTTTTTCCTGAAGTTTTGGTGGTTTTTTTTATCACAGTATCATCATCAGGGTTGGAAGAGACCTCACAGATCATCAAGTCCAACCCTTTACCACAGAGCTTAAGGCTAGACCATGGCACCAAGTGCCACGTCCAATCTTGCCTTGAACAGCTCCTACATAATAAACCTACCCTACTTCTAAAGGCTTGGGAGAAGTATGGGAAGGGTTTTCATAAAAGTCAACCTTTGATAGTATCACAAGTTAAACTTACAAAAGAAGCTGCAGTTCACAGAACTGTTGTATTTACAGTGAGCAGTTATATGTTATGTTAAACTGTACATTAAGTTTATATACCTGAGTTTATACATAAGCTTGCATTTATCTGTAGTGAGTTTAATAAGATCAATTTTATGTCCGGTTTTGGAAGTAGGAAACTCTACCTGTGTTTTTTAGTGCAGTCCTCTTTGAATTTCTTTTTTCCTTCTTCATGAATATAGATATATTAATTTAGATATTAAACTGGTTAGATTGGTGTGGGCATTTTGTAAGTTTGTACAGCTGACAACTGTGCTTCCTTTACAGAGAAATTCTGTGTCTGTTCTAACATGACAAATTGAATTTGAAAAACTGGTCTAGGTTATCTTGATCTAATTTTGTCTGGAAATTAGATGAGGTTACACAAGAGAATTTTTATAACATCACTGAATTTTTTTATTTTGTTACTTTGTCTCTCTTGTTCTTATAACTGTATCAAACCAAATTATTACTGCAGTGCACCAGACACTTAAAATATGACTGTTAACTGTCCCAGCATCTGTTGGTTTGTTAAACTTACTGTTTCACTGAAAAACTCTGTTAGATTATTTCTTAATTTTACTGAGCACTTGTTGAGGATTTGCATTAAACTGTGAAGTGATCATCCCGATCTTCTTTCATCCAACTCATAATTGGAAAGTGTTTGGACACAGAAAATAGACTGTCTTAAACTTTCAATTGTGTGTTTAGCAGCATTCCTTTAAAGTTTTGTACCTAGGAAGTCCTTACAACCATATCATGCTAATGTTTTGCAATTGTTTGAATTCCTTGATGATGCTTCTTACAGAGAAGCTGAGACTTCTTCACAGGTAATTCTGACACTTGGTGTCTATCAAAAGCCTGAACACAAGGCTCCAGGGAGACCTAACTGCCAATTTTCACATACCTGAAAGAGGCCTGCAGGAAAGCTGGAGAAGGAATGTTTATGAAGGCCTGCAGCAATAGGACAATGAGCAATGGTTTGAAATTGGAGAAGAATAGATTTAGATTGCAAAGAACTTTTCCCAAAGATTCAATGAGTGTAATTGAGCGCTGGAACAGGTTGCTCAGAGAGGTGTTTGAGGCCTCATCCCTGGAGATATTCAAGGTTAGGCCCCACATGGACTAGATGACCTTTGGAGGTCCCTTCCAACCTAAACCATTCTATAGTTACTGTTTGACCACATTCTTCCTCAAAGTATTACAAGTGCCTGTTTCTGTAGGATCAAGAACTTCACCTTAGTTTGATTTGTTGATCCATTTTGGCATTAAAGAACTTAGGTTTTGCACTCAAAATGAAAACATGTAATCATGATTCATTTGGCAAATGTGCTGCTGACTGCTGTTATTTACATTTTCTTTATTTCTTGGTTTTACTTGTCTGAATTTTATTACTGTCCACCATCAGAACCTCCAGTACTGGAGGAGAGCCACAAACTGTTAATCCACTTCTTGCTGATACAGTCAGCTTTTTAATTTGCTATAGTTGTAATAAAAGCAACTGGCTACTGAATTTAATCATGGAAAAAAAAAGGCACAAGCTTGGTTTTTCTCTTGGCAGTAGGTAATAGGGATGAGGTGCTCTGATCAAACATCTGTTGTAATTCTGATGGAATTGAGTACTCCATGTATTTTAGACACTGAGTCAGAATTCAAGTAACCTAAATTAGCAAATGCTTAGTAGGACTGAAGTGATGAAAGCTTTTAGAGTGTGAGACTTCAGTAGGCCTTCCTGACAGTCCCTGCTAAGATCTAACAATCTGCTGCTGCTGAAAAGGGAGGGTTTCGTTTTTCTTGTTTGCTGCTCCTGGCTCTTTACTCTTGGATTCTTTGCTGAACCAGTTCAGCTTGTTAACCTGTCCCAAAAAATCCCAGACTTTCAAGGGTGTTGAGCCATTAGAGAAGATAATGTTAGGGCTAAGTTGACCTGCCTCTTAAAATACTTTCTTGGATAACTTGCTAAGCTTTATCTGCCTAGTTCAGTCACCTTTATTGTTTAATGTGAACCTAACAGCACAGAATAAAAGCAGGAAACAAAGCCAGATAATACTGTCAGAGACTGCGAGCTCCAAATCATCTGTGCTGTGTATCTGGAATGGCATCTGTATATTCTTTGGATATAATCTATTTGTTTTAATTTGGACTGTTACTTCTGCTAAACCTCTGAAAAGAATTCAAATCCGATTTAAAATATTTGTAAGTGCTTGCTTTAACATTTCTTTTCCTGTAGGATTTTAACTGTTGCATCTTACCACTTGTCTGTTTCTACACTTACAGTTGGGTTTGTTTTTGTCTTAGGCAATCATGTTGGCTGTCATGAAGAAGTTGACATATGATGAAGAATACAATTTTGAAAATGAGGTATTGTGTTACACGAATAAGCAGACAAATGCAACTTAAATTACATGTAGTAAAATCTGCTTACTTTTAAAATCCTGACTTATTTGAGGGTAAGAAGCAAGGGTTTTGTAGGCTGAGGTATACCTACAGATTAAAAGAGTTTTCTTACGTGGAAAGCTATCAGTGTAGGAGAAAGCAACATAGTGAAGGGATAGCCAAGCCAGTTCAGTTAGGAGAATATTTCTGGCTTCATTTGTGCAGAGCTAAGCAAACACAAGTATGCTGTTAGCTGTCTTTTCAGTGTGAATTTGTGTGTTTCTGCACTTCACTTCTGCCTTACAAAAAAGTGCGAAAAACGTTGTACAAGGAAACTATTTAAGCTGAAGCTATTTCCAAAGATAAGCTAAAAGAGATGCAAGCTTTGATTTCACTTTCCTCTCATCCTTACATATGTCAGCCAGCAAAACGATTCAGTATGTTAGATTTACTTTTACTCTAGGCTGTTAGGAGAGCTATGTTGTTTAAAATGTTAACATAAACTGCAGTCTATCATATATGTTTTGTTAGTTTAATTTTAAAAGTAAGCTAGATGCTGAGAAGGAACATGTCTGAGGAGTGAGTCAGCTTTTAAGAATTGGGTCAATAAGGCTTTGCCAAGGGCATTTTCTCTCTGGTACTTTGGCTAGTTTTCAGTTTGGAAAGCCTTTTTAATATATGTCTGGACTGAACGCAGTGAATCTCAATATATTACAACCAGCCAAGGAAGGAACCTGCTGTTATGTTGCAAGACCATAGGGTGAGCTTTATTGAGTTCTCTGAGCGTGATGTACTTTTTCTGTATGTGCATGTTTTGGGTTTGGGTATAATTGCCTAAAATGAATTTGAACATGAGAAAATGAGCTTTGCTGACCTGAGTGTTTTATAGGGTGAAGATGAAGCCATGTTTGTGGAGTATAGGAAACAGTTGAAACTGTTGCTGGACAGACTTGCTCAGGTCTCACCAGAGTTGCTCCTGGCATCTGTTCGCAGAGTTTTTAACACTACACTTCAGTAAGCTGAGTTTAACTTGTTTACATCATGCCTCTATCTTATTTGCCTTTTGTAACTGTCACAAGTGTGTAATGACTATAAATGTTATGTAGCAAGGCAAAACCTAGTGATAGAATGATCTTGTTACAACTTCACTGTAGGTATGACTGTTACCATCTTTTATGCAGCTGCTTAGAAAGAAGAAAGTTTTCTTTTTGTAACCTTAAATGGCAACTTTTGTGGGGGTGGGGTCGTTTTTGGGGTTTGTTTGCTTACTTACACAGCACCAGCTGTTTGGGCAGGTGTTAACTTCACATCTCAATTAAGAGCTTATAAGATGTGACAATTTTATGTATTACTGCTATCAGAGTGACCACGGTTGGATAGGGAAGAGAAACAAAGGGAAAGTACTTTTTACAGAAAGAGCAGAACCAATCCTGGAAACTATGCACATAAATGAATAAACATTATTACTAGTTGCCTGACTAGGATAACAATTGAATGAATACAAATGGGAATGAGTACTGTTGGTGGATTCCTTGTACCTTGCTCTTCAGTGAGCCCCCTTTTCAAGCAAAGCTGAATGACCTGTCTGTCACGTGGTTTTGTACCAAAATAAGCATTTAAGGAAATCTATAGCTTTCAAGTTTAAACTGGTAGAAGAAAATCAATAGCACCCTGATGGAGAGGTGCTGCATTTGTGGATAAAGACTTCCAGAAACACCCTGAAATACTGTGTAGATCTTAACATTGACCTTTTTTTTTTTTTAATTTAAATCTAGTCTTTTATTCTGTGCATCTGAAGAAGACTAAGAAGAAAATACTGAGATGATAGAACTGTGATTATTTCACAAGCTGCTGCACACTAACATGATGTCTGTATTCTTTCTCTAGGAATTGGCAGACTACACGATTTATGGAAGTAGAAGTAGCAATAAGGCTGCTGTATATGCTGGCTGAGGCTCTCCCTGTATCTCATGGTGCTCATTTCTCTGGTGATGTTACAAAAGCTACAGCTTTACAAGACATGATGAGAACGGTGAGCATGGGTGTTGTGGGCACTACTTAAAAATGCTCAGACTAGAGCATTCCAGTTCAAATGGCTCATCTTAATTACCAGCTCATCACTTTACATAGTAGTTTAGTGTTCAGAAATGGCTAAAGAACTAACTTGTTAATGCTTTTACTTGCAGCTGGTGACTTCTGGTGTTAGTGCCTATCAACATACATCAGTGACCCTGGAATTCTTTGAAACAGTGGTTAGATATGAAAAATTTTTTGCTGTTGAACCTCAGCACATTCCAAGTGTTTTAGTAAGTTCATCTCATTTACATTTTTTACTAGAAAAGATTAAGTTCTTTAGGCTTAGGAAATGTTCTTATTTTCTGCATGTCACAAAAGAGGTTTAGTTTCTTGAATCATCTTGAATTAAGGATGATTAGCTTTCCCCTTTTATGTTCAGAGGTTCTAAGGCTAAGGTACTTTCTTGATTGCAGATGGCGTTTTTAGATCACCGTGGTCTTCGCCATACAAGTCCCAAAGTACGAAGTCGAACAGCTTACCTCTTTTCCAGATTTGTCAAGTCTCTTAAGTGAGTAAAGCTGTTTAATGTATCCAAAAGGCACTGAATTTATCACAGTACTTCTGTGCATCACAGTTGTCATTGAAACTGGGTTTCAAGGGGACTGCAATGAAGTAACGAGCACTCTAGAGCGGGATTTCCCTGTTGTGCAATGCTAAGCTATCCATGGAAGAATAATCACAGTAAAATGAACTGGAATATATATGCCTAGCTTATTTTGTTTAGATGTTAAGACTGCTCAACAATTCAAACGTCTGCCCTGCTTTTCTTCAGTGAGCAGAGTTGAGTGAATGGATCTGGAGACTACCAAGTGTAACTCTTCTCTGTCCCTGACCAAATTCTGAATGTTTACAGCAGTTTCCTCAGTACATTAGAGCCCAATCCTCTTGGACTTATTTGGCAGTCATGTCTTCAATGTAGCGGTGGGAGAAGTTCCAAGATAGTTCAAATTTCAGAAGGACTCTGTTTTCAACTGTTAGTGAAAATATTTCACTCAGATAGGTAAGGCTATTTATGCATATTTTAAAATATAAGAGAAGGAAAGTATTATTTCCCACTCTACTATGTCTATCTGGCCTACCACAAGGACCATAAGCCAGATTTTTCTACAGCAGTGCTTTGTTATTTAAAGGGGACTTCTTTATTGAGAAGGTAGTTTGCTGTCTAGCTTTACAGCTTAAATAAAACACTAGGAAACCTGTAAAAGTGCACATGCTTCTAAATGATGTTATGTACTTGTGTTTTACTTCAGTAAGCAAATGAATCCCTTTATTGAAGATGTTCTGAATAGAATACAAGACCTGTTAGAACTTTCTCCTCCTGTGAGTATTTACAGCAGGTTTTCATTTGTGCTTACTCATCAGCATGACTGAATATTTATTGTAAGCTTAGTATGCAAACGTTTAAACTCAAATAATTGTCCTGCTGGTTTTGGTGTGAGATCATCTGCATGCTTACACTTCTATCTCAATAATCTTGCTTATGTGGTTTCTGAGGGTACAAGTAGGAGATGGGTGTGTGTATAGAAGGTTATCTGAGATTTGTAAGAATAGTTGTTCCTTCAACACTGCTTTTACCTGTACTTAACCATTTTACTTAAATACAAAGAGAATAAAATTGTTCTAAAGGTACTGTAGAGATTACTTAGATGTCATTAAACAAAGAGTAGTATCTATAAGCATTGAGAAGACAGCTTTGATAAAGGACATTTGTTGAATTATTTCTGTTATCTTCCATTATAGGAAAATGGTTACCAGGCTCTGTTAAGCAGTGATGATCAACTTTTCATTTATGAAACAGCTGGAGTATTAATAGTTAACAGTGAATACTCTGCAGAAAGAAAACAGGTTCTGATGAGGAATTTGTTGACTCCACTGATGGAGAAGTTCAAAATATTGTTAGAAAAACTGATGATGGCACAAGATGAGGACAGACAGATGGCACTGGCTGACTGCCTCAATCATGCCGTTGGGTTTGCTAGGTAGGTACAGCACAATGATTCTGTTTCTGGTTTGAGTAAAAGGGAAACATGAAGAATTTATTGGGAGGAGGGACTGAGTTTCTACCTATTGACCTAGAAAATAGTTAATGGTGGTGGAATTTCTTGTGGTAGTCCAGAAAATTAGTTCAGTTCCCTTAGAAAAGGCTGCTGTAGGTGTAGATAGAGAGACTATGGAGCAAGTTTATAAGAAACCAGCATCTGTTCTCTTCCTCAAGTAATTATATGTAGCTATTCTAATCATATGTTGTTTGTGAATTGTTAGAATTCAATTCTAAAATAACCTGCCCAAGTATAGCCACTTTCTATCAAATAATCCTGTGTATTGTTTGAAGTGCTTGGCTTCCATTTCATTAAATGTGGTGTTCTGGGTTACTGTGTGGGCTTTAAAGTGTGCATTGTTCTCAGGGTTATTGCCCTTTTCAGTGGTGCCCAGCAACAGAACAAGAGGCAGTGGGTGCAGGCTGGAACCCAGGAGGTTCCATCTGAACGTGAGGAAAAGCTGCTTTCCTGTGAGGGTGTAGCAGAGGCTGTCCAGAGAGGTTGTGGATTCTCCTCCTTCAGAGAGATTCCAAACTTCCCTGGACATGATCCTGGGCAACCTGCAGTAGGTGGTGACTCTTTTTTAGCAGGGAGATGGGACTATATGATCCTCAGAGGTCCCTTCCAACACCTACCAATCTGTGATTCTGGGATTGCTGCTTCACAGTATTGAACAAGAACTTATAAAGCTTGGTGTATTGTCTTTACAGCCGAACCAGCAAGGCTTTCAGCAATAAGCAAACTGTAAAACAATGTGGTTGCTCAGAGGTTTATCTGGACTGCTTACAAACGTTTTTGCCAGCTCTCAGTTGTCCATTACAAAAGGAAGTTCTGAGAAGTGGTGTCCGCACTTTCCTTCACCGCATGATTATTTGCCTGGAGGAGGAAGTTCTTCCGTTCATTCCTTCTGCCTCTGAACACATGCTTAAAGATTGTGAAGCAAAAGATCTTCAAGAATTCATTCCTCTCATAAACCAAATAACAGCAAAGTTTAAGGTATGATATTGCACAAGCTTTTCAGGGTTGAACTGTTGCTGATATCTCCTAATTTCTGGTTCCAGAAAAATATCTGTGTGTTAGAAACTTATCTGGAGCTCCTATTACAAGAAAGATATGGACGTGCTGGAATGTGTGCAGAGAAGGGCCACAAGGATAATCAGAGGGCTGGAGCACCTCTCCTATAAGGACAGGCTGAGAGAATTGGCGTTATTCAGTCTGGAGAAGAGAAGGCTCCCAGAAGACCTTATTGTGGTCTTCCAGTATCTGAAGGGGGCCTACAGAAAAGCTGGAGAGGAACTTTCTAGGGTGTTGGGTAGTGATAGGACTAGGGGAAATGGATCCAAGCTAAAGGAGGGGAGATTTTGGTTAGATATTAGTTAGAACTTCAGTATGAGGGTGGTGAGACACTGAAACGGGTTGCCTTAGGAGACAGTAGAAACTCCATCTCTGGAAGTTTTCAAGGCTAAATCAGATGTGGCTCTGCCAACCTGATCTAATGCGAGGTGTCCCTGCCCATGGCAGGGGAGTTGGAGCTAGATGATGCTTAAGGGCCCTTCCAACCCTGGCAGTTCTGTGATTCCATGATCAGTAAGTGTATTTCTAAGGCTGCTACTCAAATCATAGTCTTCAAATGCAGTTGTATGTTGCTGGACATAAAATGATGAAATGAATATGTGATTTGTCTCAGAATTTTATGCTGTTTCTAAATTTGTGGGTTTAGTGTTTTAAAATAAAGTACTACTTGCAGCAGGAAGTTATTTTTGTATGTGATTAATTCCCCTCCCCAAAGTGTTATGCTAGTATTATGAACTGTGGAAGCTCTGAAGTGAATTTTGTCATTTCTTGTAAGGAGAATTCCAAGATACGCAGATATGGAAATACCAGATAGGTGGGGATAGGGAAGAATATCAGCTTACAACATCTTGATGCAGAGGTTTGATGCATTACTATTCAAAGTAGGCTGAAAAATGCAATTTTTGAAATAGAGGTATAGATCTCTGTAAAGGAGTAGGGCTGTCAACGGATTATCTAGCAATCTAGTAGGTTGAAGATGAGCTTAGTAGGCTGAAGATGTGCCCAGGTGGCCAAGAGAGCCAATGGCATCCTGGCCTGCATCAGGAACAGTGTGGCCAGTAGGGCAAGGGAGGTTATTCTTCCCCTGTACTCAGCACTGGTCAGGCCACACCTTGAGTGCTGTGTCCAGTTCTGGGCTCCTCAATTCAAGAGAGATGTTGAGGTGCTGGAAGATGTCCAGAGAAGGGCGACAAAGCTGATGAGGGGCCTGGAACACAAACCCTATGAGGAGAGGCTGAGGGAGCTGGGGGTGTTTAGCCTGCAGAAGAGGAGGCTCAGGGGTGATCTTATTACTGTCTACAACTACCTGAAGGGAGGTTGAAACCAGGTGGGAGTTGGTCTCTTCTCCCAGGCAGCCAGCAACAGAACAAGGGGACACAGTCTCAAGTTGTGCTGAGGGAAGTATAGGCTGGATGTTAGGAGGCAGTTCTTCACAGAGAGAGTGATTGGCATTGGAATGGGCTGCCCAGGAGGTGATGGAGTCACCGTCCCTGGAGGTGTTCAAGAAAAGCCTGGCTGAGGCACTTAGTGCCATGGTCTGGTTGACTGGATAGGGCTGGGTGATAGGTTGTACTGGATGATCTTGGAGGTCTCTTCCAACCTGGTTGATTCTATGATTCTATGAAATGTTCTTGAAATGTAGCCTTGCATTATTTTTCTGGTTTCAAACAGTTGAAATGCATGAATAGATGAAGCCACTAACCTGTTAATTGTGGTTCATTCCGTGGAGGCAATACAAGAATATGAGGATGAGATATTCATGCTGTATGAGAAAGTTAAGAAATGCTTTAAACAGTGTCAAAAAAGTCTTTCAGCAAAATGCAAAATTTGAAAATGCTGTAAGTGAGTGAAGTGCATTTTGAGAGCAGTAGAACAGAGACATATACCTGTGTGAATCTAGGATGTGGACCTCTGGAGTATGCTACCTGCAGAGCAGGGAAAATGAATTTTGAAAGAAAGAGCTACTTCAGAGATTAGGATGTTAAATTCATTCCTTTAGTCCTTTTCACAAGTTATGCTGAAAGCTATTTAAGATAACAGGAGGTAATTTTAAATAGTCTGCATAGGGTGGGGAAGGTCCCAGAAGTCACAGTAGCAAGACTGGACACATTGGACACATACCATGTTCAAGTGTAATGTTTCACTCTGTATGACACTGTATCATTCTTGTTACAATAAAGATCGTAGCTTCCCTAGTCTCAATACTTTTGAGGGAAGGTTAAACGCTAAAACTCTTAAAGCAGTCTTTAGAGACAACTGCTATAGTAGGTGGCCTGCTGCCACTTTTAGAATCTTGGGGATGCATTTGCTATAAGTACAATGGCTTTACAACAGCCCCTCTTGATATTTCAGGGAATTTGAAATAACATCTGTCTGAATTAAAGGATAATAAATCATGAAAAAGCTTCTGTTCCTACTCAAAATGACACTGGATCAGACTGGACTGTGAAATGGTTGAAATGGGTAGCATGCAAGTCAAGATGCACTGCTGTTCATGGTGACTCTGATGCTTTGTTCTAAGTAGTTGGTAAATGAAGTTGCTAACTTGAAAGGTGAACCAAAGCTGAGAATTGTAACAAGCCCCTAGGTTTTTGTATTTGAAATGTTCAGTTTTTCTAAGTGTTTGATGTCCTTTTCTGATCTCCACAGACACAGGTTTCACCTTTTCTGCAACAGATGTTTATGCCACTACTTCATGCAATCTTTGAGGTGTTGCTCCTGCCAGCAGAAGAAAACGACCAGTCTGCTGCTTTAGAAAAACAAATGTTACGGAGGAGTTACTTTGCTTTCCTGCAGACAGTAACTGGCAGTGGAATGAGTGAAGTCATAGCTAATCAAGGTAAGCAGTTCATTTTCCCAAAGGATGGTGCTATGGTTATTCTCATCTAGTTTTGTCTACAAAAATCACAAGCCTACTTCCTGTCAAGTACTATTAACTATGCTAAGGTAGAATGGACTGATGTAAATACAGTATTCAGCTTCCCTGTTGCACGAGAATATGGATTTGTGAAATCCAGCTGTGGCAGGCATATTTTTCCTATTGATCTTTTCAGCTTCTCTGTGCTTGCTCTGTCTATAGGGACAAGAATGGTGTCTAATACATCCTTGTGCATCATTGTGCTTTAGTGAACGACAGTGTATGACAATGTATAGCAGTGCTCAAACTGTTGAGCAAGACCACTCACAGCTACTAGTATTTATTGTGGTGTTCATTTTCTGAAAGACACATCAAGGACTACTTGTTATTTTTTTTTAATTATCTGATCTTGTTGTCACATCATTGTGTGACTTGCTATATATGTAGTTACAAATCACTTTTAATAGCCAAATGCAATTTAGTGCCTTTCACAGCAGGAATGACCAGTTGTATAGGGTTACTCCCCCAGGAGTGTTAACCCTATACACCAGTTGCTTGATTCTTTAAGTAATTATCTCCATTTGTATTTCATCAAAATGACTAGGGACTTGAGGGGCTTTAAAGTGATTCATCTGGTAGGTGGAGCTCAGAATTCTTTCTCCCTTCCTAAATTTGATGGCAATACATTTGGGTAAAGAAAGGGATAGCCTTAAGAGGTAGTGAGGGCTTTCATGAAAGAGGCACTTGGTGGTTGTGAAGGGCCAATAGGTTTTTAATGGAATCAAACAGAGGTAAACGCAGAAATTTTAAGAGCAATAATAACTTTCTGTATAGTGGAAGATAAGTGAATAACTTCTGTGCCAGCAGATTTTAATTACCTACCAAGTTTGGGCAGAGAGAAGTTGCATTTATAAGCACATCAAGGTACCCCCTCACCTTTTTGTGTGTGTTAAAATCACAAGAACAATTAAAATCTCCAAACTTTAACAGAACAACCAACCAACCAAAAAAAAACCAACAACAAAGTCACACACAGAAAAAAAACCAGAACCACATCAATTATAATCTAAACAAGAGTTGTCTTGCATCGTAGGGGAAACTTCCCAAAAATATTTGAGATTTGTGCAAAAAAGAGCATTTTTGAAGTTGCAGCATGTCTTCCAGGTCAGTATTTATATAAAATACTGTAAGAATACAGAAACATTTTAGGCTGCAAGTTGAAATGACAAGCTCGTTTTAATGTGTTTAAGGTGCAGAGAATGTGGAGCGTATATTGTTCACTGTCATTCAAGGAGCAGTGGATTACCCAGATCCTATTGCACAGAAGACTTGTTTTATTATTCTTTCCAAGCTGGTGGAGCTTTGGGGTAAGGCAGTCTTTCCATAATTCTTCTGCAGCAGCTTCTAACAGTGAAGTAATAATTGGACATGAAATGTTGTTTTTCTTCACAGGAGGTAAAGACGGACCAGTAGGTTTTGCAGACTTTGTCTACAAACACATTGTTCCTGCATGTTTCTTAGCACCTTTGAAGCAAACATTTGACTTAGCAGATGCCCAGACAGTACTGGTGTGTATTATGGACATTTTTCTATTCTTTTTTGTTTTCATTCTTTTGGGGTAGATTCAAGACCAAAACCTGCAGTGGTCATGCAGTATTAAAGGTCATCATCTCAAAAATGAAATCCCTGATGTTTTATATTGAGGTAGTAGGTTTTTATATTGAGGTGGTAGGTTTTTTTGGTTAAGAGCATGACAGACTGAGATTATTTCAGTTTACTCTTCAAGGAAAGAGGGAGGGCAGTAAAATAATAATGTTCTTGCTGAATTGGAGAGGAATACAGAAAAGTTGTATTTAAAGATGCGCAGGAAAAGATACAATATTCATGAATCCTTAACACCTAATACAGATGCAGGATACATGAGAGCTCCCCCAAAACCTTCCCTCCAGCCTAACCAAAACCCCAGTGCTCATTTACACCCCTGCCGCCACTGTCTCCCACTTAGGCCTAAAGGAGGCCTGGATACCACAGCTAGAAATTCACTGCAGTGGCAGCCTTGAAGGCTGGGGGCCAAAAGGTACTCTTGACATAGTTACCTAGATAAGGATCCTTCTGGAGAGCTGAAAAGGAATGGAGAAAAGAGAATTAATTGACTCTGCTGCTCTCTTAAAAGGTTGTCAGCAGGATTATGGGATTGTATAACACAATTACTATATCCAGGGGTGACCAGTCCGTCCCCTAGGACAGGTCTTGGTCTCTGTAGTCCAAAAGGGGCTCCCTGAGAACCCCTCAAACCACAACAGATACCTGGATGATTAATTACTGATTAGTGTGGTACTGTTTTATGTGGCTCACGTGTTCAAAAGCTAGAGAATTGAAGATCTCAGTATTTTAACATTGACCTCTGTTACTTATTAAGTACTCTTGAGTAAAAGTGGAGAGACACAGGTGAATGTTCTCAAGCTCATTTTGGGTTCAGCTGTGACAATTTTTCTGGTTAGAGTGGAACAAAAACTGGCAAGTTGAGACTTGGTTACCATTACCATTGTGCAAGGGGAAAATGAGGGAATAATGGTGTGTACTAGCCCCTGGTTTGGGCCTCATTGGGTTACCTGTCTTTAAATTCTTAACCAATAGCCCAATCAAACAGTAATATTATGTATTACCTTGCAGGCATTATCAGAATGTGCAGTGACGTTAAAAACAATTCATCTCAAAAGGGTAAGTTTCATTATACTTTGCACAGAATGACTCTTGAAGGTTTTTTTTTTCTTCCTAATGTTTTTTATCAGTTTCTAAAAGTTACATGATTAGTAAGGTGAATTACTACTCTACCTTTATACAAAAATTAGAGATTGAATATAATGCTGTGCAGGGATACAGGAGTGTCTTGGGTTCAAATGCAAGTTCCCAGAGACTCTTATAAATTTGGTAGACCCAATGACAATTTATAGAGTTTATAGAGTGCCCTCCCCTCCTCCCCCTCCTTTCCCCAAAAGACAGGGAGAGAGATAAAAGGTAGGGACACCCCAATAAATCAATCTCACTCGATTTGGAAGTTAAAAAGGAAAAGTTTAACAATAACTTAGAAAAAGGGATTGGAGGTAGGGGAGTTTACAAAGGATAAGGAAGGGAAAACAGCAAAATACAAAACAGGGATGGATACAACCCGAGTAGTGTGATGGTGTCTCTGCCTCGTGGCTGGTATGCAGTATCAGTGTGTGTGTGCGGTCATGAACGCAGGTACGGAGAAAGAGGGCGAAAAGAGACAAGAGAAAAAGAGAGCGAGGAGCAGGAAGTGCTCCTCTTTTATACCGCAGGAAGTGGGGGGAGTGGGCTAACCATCACCTGGAGTGTGGCCCACCCCTGAGGAGGGGCCAAGACCCCTAGGGTCAGGTTCAGGGTCACTCCCCCAGGAGTGTTAACCCTATACATTGAGCTAGTAGTTCCACAGATTACTGCCAACCGTTGAGCCTTCATCAAGATGAAAAATCCGCTCACTTGATTGTTGCTGTGCTTAAATCATTGATTAGCATGCTTTCATTTTTCAGTGGAGTATACTCTAGAGTAGGTCTGTGAAAGCTAAAGGTATCTTTTGTTGTGCCAGAGATGAAGTAGAGAAGCACTTACAGAACAAATGAATTTTGCATTGTCTAGTGAATAGAACACTATAGCATCGATGTTTTCCATTTTTAATGGGACATGAAACTGTTTGCATTACTGTTTCCTGTGACACCATTTAACTTCTACTTGTGTAAGAAAAACTACACAAAAATTACAAGCGGTTATAAACTAGAGGAGGTTGTATTTTAATTGATGAGAGCTTCTGAGTATGTTCTTTTTCCACAAACGTAATGAAGAGAAAAAATCAAGCTTTGGTAAATGAAATAACTTTGTATTACAAATACTTTTTAACACCATTAATACATCTGGAATCTTTATCTCTTCATGTGAACTGTATATACCATGTTCTACTTCTATATGAAGTTGATTTACTTTCCTCTGGTAGATCACAGAATCACAGAAACATTCAGGTTGGAAAAGACCATCAGGATCACCAGTAACCCTACACTACAAGGTTCACCCTAAACCATCTCCCCAAGCACCACATCCAAATGACCTTTAAACACATCCAGGGTTGGTGACTCCCCCACCTTCCTGGGCAGCCCATTCCAATGCCTGACCACCCTTGCTGTGAAAAAAATTTTCCTAATACCTAGTGTAAACCTACCCAGTTGCAGCTTGAGGCCATTTCCTCTTGTATCACTTGTGAGAAGAGACCAACGCCAACCTCTCCACAGTGTCCTTTCAGCTAGCCATAGACAGCAATGAGGTCTCCCCTCAGCCTCCTCTTTCTCAAACCAAACAGGCCCACCTCCTTCAGTCACTCCTCATAAGAGTTATTCTCCAGGCCCTTCCCCAGCTTTGTTGCCCTCTCCTGCATTTGCTCCAGCACCTCCACATCTGTCTTGTATTGATGTGCCCGAAACTGAACACTCATCAGGGCTGAGTATAAGGCGACAGTCACCTTACTCCTGCTGGACACAGCATCTCTAATCCCAGACAGGATGCCATTGGGTTTCTTTGCCACATGGGCACACTGCTTGCTTGTATCGAGTTGCTTGTCGTTAACAACCCCCAGGTCCCAGATATATTGGGTGGTGTTTGTATGCTGCCAGTGTACAGTAATCCTTCTTGTGATGAGAGGCATCTGATAAAAGCAGATAAAGAAAATAAAAACTCTGTTAGCTAAAACAGACCCCTTTATCTGCTTCTCTCAGAAGACTAACACAATGTTTGAGGTACTTGGCTCTGAATTCCACAGTGGGGTTAGTATGGTAAAGCAGTTGACAGATACTGCCAAATTTTTATTCACTTATTTTCTTTCATATCTAAGGTAGTGAAATTAGGACTACTTTCTTCTTTGACTGATTTTTACAGCTGACACATCACAAACAGACCATACTGTAATCCTTCAGTGCAGCTTTTAATGCATTCTTTTGCTGTGCTACAAAAGATACCAAATTATAGTAGCACTCTTTAATGCCACGATAGAGAAATCTCCTATTTATTGATAGCTGAGAATAACATGAGCATTTAGCACTGTATATGCATAGCATCTGTGTAATGTAATTGTAAACCTGTTTTCAGACTCTTCTGTGCTATATAATGTAAGGCTATGACTTAGCATTGGTACAAAAATATGCTTGATCAAGTTGTGTACTACTTTTCTTTAGGGTCCTGAGTGCATTCAGTATCTTCAGCAAGAGTATTTGCCTTCTTTGCAAGTAGCTCCTGAGATAATTCAGGTAGGAATTCCTAGAAGAATATTTGGAAAACTCTTATTAATCATAAATGCTAAAGGAAAGTAAACAAATACTGACAAATGTAACCTCCTACCATCCCTCAATAAAACTTATACTGCATATCGGAATGGCATTAATTTAGCATCAAGAGTAGAATTGCTGCAAAGAGTACCTTGGGAGGAGGAAAGGGGAAAGAAAAAGGCGAGTGCATATGACTAAGTCACCTTCCTACTTTAACTCAAAGTTAACTTGAGGAAGAGGCATCAGAAAACTTGGAATAGTAACTTAAAAGTAAAATGAAGAATGCTGAATGTGTAGGAAGTGTTATGATAAAGGCTGTATTCAACACTGTAGAAATTGAAGCCGTGTTACTGGTTCTACTGTCAAAAATCATGTCCAGTGTTGTGGGGGGGGGGTTGTTCTTATTTTGGAGTAATGAAAGAGTTCTTAGAAGTGAAACTTTACACCTCACCATTATCTCAGCATTAAGCATCACCAGCCATGTGGTAAGGAAATTCAAATGGAAGGTGACAATTTTGGTTGCAGCTAGTTTGAATACTACAGTAATCAGGTTTGCTCCATTAGTAAACCATTGTACTCATAGTAAGACTTAAACTGTAGAGCTTTTAAGTGGCATTAAATATATGTAATAATCAGGCATTATCTGTTGCTCTTGTCCCAATGTTTTCTGATCTATAATCATAACTTTTTCAAGTGCAGACATATTTGGCTGTAGTCTACAGTCAATTGTTTGTCTCAAGTATTCATTTCAAAGCCATCAAGTTACTGCAAAAGTTGAAGGTTTATAATCTCCTTGATTGTAGTCCTTATAGATAGTCTTGTTTCCTTCTACTCAGCTAAAAATTAATGTAATATCCTGTATTTGAAAATAAAATTCTCCTCACTATAGAATGCACTTGGCCTGTCACAACCTATTACAGTCTTCTATCTAGTACATGCTTTTCTTTGGTTGTACATTAGGGAAAATACAAACTAATATCAATGGCTTTACATACAAGGGATTCTGTATGTTCCCACCATATCTCAGCTTGTCTTGTTGCTTCATTTAATTATTTAGCATGTCTTTATTCTCTCTTACAGGAGTTCTGTCAAGCACTTCAGCAGCCTGATGCTAAAGTCTTCAAAAATTACTTAAAGGTAAAGATTTTACTTCAAGGAGCTTTTAATTCTATTTGAATTTTGTCATACAATTCAGTGTTGGTAGTGGATTGAAGTAAAACTGAAATACTGAATTACTGAATAGTTCTTAGCTATAGAGGATTAAGCAGTTACTTGGAAAGAGGAAGCAAACACCAAATGTAAATCCGCAGAGTTTCTGCTTTTACTAAGCACCTTGCAATCTGTGATGTTCTTGTGGCTTATGTTTAATAATTGAAACGGCAAAAAAATGAGGCTGTAATTGTAGAGAACATGTAAAAAAAATCATTTTTGATAGCATGAGTGTAGTTGAATGCACGAGCATGTGCATGAACCTGTGGTGCTGGAACGTGTCCAGAGAAGGGCGACAAAGCTGGTGAGGGGCCTGGAACACAAACCCTATGAGGAGAGGCTGAGGGAGTTGGGGTTGTTTAGCCTGGACAAGAGGAGACTCAGGGGGGACCTCATTGCTGTCTACAACTACCTGAAGGGAGGTTGCAGCCAGGTGGGGTTGGTCTGTTCTCCCAGGCAACCAGCAACAGAACAAGGGGGGACAGTCTCAAATTGTGCTGGGGGAAGTATAGGCTGGATGCTAGGAGGAAGTTCTTCACAGAGAGAGTGATTGGCATTGGAATGGGCTGTCCAGGGAGGTGGTGGAGTCACTGTCCCTGGAGGTGTTCAAGAAAAGCCTGGCTGAGGCACTTAGTGCCATGGTCTGGTTGACTGGCTAGGGCTGGGTGCTAGGTTGTACTGGATGATCTTGGAGGTCTCTTCCAACCTGGTTGATTCTATGATTCTAGTGTGTTAATAACCAATATGTTAAATGACTCAATGAGTTCTATCAAACTAGCACCTCAGCCATTCCATCTCTTCTATTTCCTTTCTCTTAAAATGTGGGTTTCTAATATTTATTTTTAACAGGTATTCTTCCAGAGAGCAAAGCCCTGAGGAAAGTACTGGAATTTCACGTACCTGTTTCTGTAATCCAGAGCTCTGGTTATTAATTTATAAAACTGCTAACTCTTGTGCCATTCAAACTGGTTTTGTTCTTAAGAAATGTTGCTTTGTGCTCACATCAGTACATATTTTAGCCTTTTTCAAAAAAAAAAAAAAAAAAAAAAGGAGAAATGCAAATCCCTCACCTTTTGTCTCCAACATGAAGGTATGTGACAACATGAAAAATGACCTGTATACCTGCATAGTACTTTTATGTATAGGATGATTTAAGCATATGCTGTAACAAGTATGGCAATGAAATGACACTTATTTTTGAAATTAAATGTAAAAACCCCTTCAGACCACAGCAATGGCTATTAAAATGTGTACATTTTTGATACCAAGTCAAATGTTTTCATAAGACATAAAATTCATTTGTTCATGTATGGTGACATGAAAATAAAACAATCAAAGTCATTCTTGTAGATAATAATTTCATTGAAGTTGTCTTAATGATAAAATATATATATATATACCTCCTATAAAACAGATTGGTTTAATAAATGATTTCATTTAAAAGTAGCATCTGGTTCTACCTTTTTTAGTAAAGAATAACAAATAAATTTTTATGCAGTGAAATTTTAAGTGTCTTCAAATCATTTTGGTTGAATCTTTAGAAGCTACAGCATTCTTTTAACCTTCTGGCTGTTACATTTGAGTCGACTACACCAATTTTTCTGATGCTTGGATAATAAATTGTATTGCAGTCTTATGTGTGGAATATGCTGGCAGAAAGAATTGCATTCACTGCAGTATTTCTAGTAGGTTCAATGGTCTGTACAGATACTTCAGTGGAGTGTTGCTGTCTCTGTCCCAAAATGTATCAGTTGTTGGTTAGTTTGTTGCTCTGCCCATTCTTTTAATTTTATGCCATAAAAAGTTCAATGGCTGTTTCATGGGGGAAGTTTTCCCATGCATGGGACTTAATTCTTTCCTCAAGGAGCGATGCCCGTGGTAAAAAGTTGACTTGCCTCTAGCATAGATAGATGAGCATTATTTGAGACTGTGGTGCTAGATTTTTTAATCTAATTTAAATGGAAAATAAAGTAAATCAGGAGCAAAGGGCTCCTACCTTTAGTCTTCAACAAGACCGTATCACTCCTACAAAATGTGTTTATTCCTGATTTTTTTGGTGTGTTTAATCAAAAGAGGATTGTTAACTCTGTTTTAGCACAGATGAAGTGCTTCTGGTGCTTGGATTTTTTTCTTAATCTTCAGTGGATCTTCCTGTTCACCAGTGGCTCTCTAAATTTCTTGTGACAAAGGCATAGGTGGCTGTATTTGTCCACAGTTTGTATTGGGTTGTTGAATTTGGTGTTTCCAGTTTGCTGTGAGGTGTGTACTTACCTGCAGGTTATGTGAATGCCCTGGTGATTCTGAAGACTGGCAGGTTGGTTTTGCATTTTTGGCTCCAGCACAAAGTATTTTCCTTCTCACATGCTGTTTCTGTGTTTTTCTTTACATGTTAGTTGTTTACTATGTATATACTTCAGGCATTTCAGAAAAGTGAGAGACATCAAGCTCCAGAATAGTATTTTTTTTAATCTGATAGTGTGACTTTACTATCAACATCAGCCAAAACTCTACTGAACTCTTCCAAATGGCTTTGTAACTATAGGACAAGAGGAAGAGTATGTGTGGACTGCTTTGAGACTAAAGTCTGCTTCTAAGCATTTATCTGTACTTTTTGTAAAAAGCTTTGAAATGAATTCTCTAGTGGCAAGCTGGAAACAAGATCAAGCTAGTAAGAACCATACTACATCTCAGAATTGCTTCCCTTCTCTCTCTGCAGAACTACAGAAAACAAAATGGCTTAGATAACACAGAACTATGAAAGGCAGCTCCAGCTGAAGCTGGCTGCTGAATAGGCTGGCTTATTTTGGTTCAGCTGTGATGCCTCCTACATATTTAAAGCAAATACAGAAAGCAATTTGACTGTAGAAGTAAATGCTGTAAAATCTTTAGTTTTCTTTAGAAAATGTGTTAATGATAGGAAAAGCAATGCTTAACTTTCTTAGGAGTTTCTACAGTTACTGTTCTCACCTGACTTACTAGTAGAGTTAGCAGTTGTCTTTTTAGTTAAGTTTGATAAGATGTAATTTTTCACTCTGTGTTAAAAAAAATTAAATAATTCTATTGGATTTTTTTTTCTCAGCGAATTATCTACTGTGTTTGTTTGCCACTCTCCTCTGTTCTTATGTCACTGGTGCTAGGTTGCTCAGGGGCTCTCAAGAAAAAGATTAGAACAAGATACTGTATTTTGCTTGTTTTAATCCTCTCAGTTCTGACTATGCTCAGTTTGCCTTGTTTTTTCCAAGTATCTTTTCTGAGTTCTGGCATTAACAGCTACACATGAGAAGACTGTATAGAACATGCTAGCTTTGCCTTCAATTCCTACAGCTGTATGGTTAGGACAAAGAGGTTTAGTATTTTAGAGCTATAGGCTGCTGAATTGATGAACAAGAATCCAAATTCAAGAGAGGTGAGCAATACCCAAACTATTACTAATGCATTGAAAGGAACTGGACAGAAGCATAGGAGAATTTTCCAGAGTGAAACTGTAATGACACTTTCCATTTTGGTGCCTGTTTTTCTTATTCTTACTCTAAATATTTTTCCCTGTGATTCATCCTGTGAAACATTTAGAATAGATCCTTCTTTCACAAAGATCAGTGAATATGTTACAAATATACCCTAAAAAAAAAGGACAGGTTGAATAATGTGACCCGTATGAATCATCATCACTGATTTGAGAGCCGGGGAAAGCGCATGGACTGGCAACTGCTGTGACTGAGGTCAGTGGCCAGACCCAAATGCACGGTGACCTTGGAGCTGAGGTAGTCCAGGTCCTAGGGGAATAAAGTCCTGAGGAACCTGATCTGATGTCAGCACTGGCCCTGCTTTAAGGTTGGACCAGAGACCATTTGGCCTGAATGAGACTGTGATTTAAAACAGCTGCTACCAAAAAAGTATCAACCCAGGGAGCTTGACAACTTGGATTTACTCAGAAGTGGAAGCAAGTACACATTCTTCAGTACACAAGTGGTGAGACTTTGGAATAGATTGCCCAGAGAGGCTGTGGATATCTCCTTCCTGGGGGTGGTCAAGGCCAGGTTTGATGAAGCCTTGAGCAACTGAGTGTGGTGGAGAAGCATCTCTGCCCATGCTGGGGCGGTTGGAGTAGATGCTTTCTAAGATCGTTTCCAACGTAAGCCATTCTATGTTTTTATGATTCCAGATACAGACAGAAGTTCACTGGCGTCCTGATTGTGCCAAATGATTTGATGACTCATGTGTGTCATCCATGTGATTGGAAAAAAGTTTTGTGAAGCTAGATACAGAGGAGAGGGTGGCAGAAATAAACGACTTTTGAGCAGCACTGCAGCATTTTTTAAGTTATAAGGGCAGAATGTGACTATGGCAGAGAACTACTCCCTCTGTAATGCAGACGTACTACAAAATAAAGTTCAGATGCTAGCAAATCTTAAGCTTTTATAAACAGCATAAAATGTATAAAGCAGAATTTTGGAAGAAGCTTGGTATCCTTTTGTGCTGGTTTGAAGCTAGCTAGAATATTTTGGTGAGAAGAATTAGATTATGGGCTGTGAAAAGGAAAGTGGTGATGTCTACTTAACTCAGAGGCTTGCCGAGATGTATAAAAACAAGAACACAAACTTAGGTAACACAGTTGCTGTGTTCCTCTGGCTGCCTGCACTTTTCTCCCTAAGCTGCTGTCTGTGTAACTAAGCCTTCTGCTTTCCCACCCTCCCTGGTCAATCCTCCAAATTCACCTTGAATGTAAGGCAAAGTCTGGGATAAGGTAGAGGGGTGGAAAGAAGATGGAAGGGTGGTTGGGAGCCCCTCCTGGGGACTCTGGTTTCTGGGAGGGCTGTTGTCTTTCTGTATTAATTTATTTAACTTGTATATTTCTGCATATGCGGTAAATATCTGCTTGTATATTGTGCTAAGCTGTAACTATAAAGCTTCGTTCTTCATTTTCAGCTCAGCTGAGTCTAGTCTGGGTGATTTCACAAGAAGGGGCAGGGGTAACTCCCAAACCATCACATCTTTATTTTGGCCCCAAAGGAGAAAAAAACCACAATGTGGACTTCTGCTCAAGACAGGTAACATAACAATAAACAAAACCTGTAAGGTTTTATGCATCAACTCCTTAAGATCAGAGAAGCAGGGACTGCAGAGGAGCAGGAAAAAAAAAAAAGTGCTGGGGAAGGAGAAGGAAAAAAACAACCAAACATTTGTTTTTATTATTTCGTCCCAATACTTAACAGTTATATGCATAATGTAACTTAGTTACCGATATTATTCCCTGTGTAAGCTATACAGACCAGTTCTTGGAACTGCACCGCTCCCGGACAGACATAAAGAAAGACCAGCACGGAAGTTTCTTCTTCACTTTCGTCTGTTAGAGTAAGGGGGAGAGCACAAGGTATGAACATTACCACTCCTTCGTCAGCTTTTAAAAGGGTTAAACGGAGCGCGATAGCAGGGAGTGGAGACACAGCCTGGCTCTTGGAAAAGGAATTGAGGCGAGGGTCACGGAGGAGGGGAGTGTGGAACGGACTGAGGGCTGAGGCGGTTACGCAGCAAAAAAGCCACCCCAGCCATCCTCGCCGGAAGCGGAGGGAGCTCGCTCGCTGTGGACCTCTTCCCAGCTGAAAGAGCCAGCGCGACCCTTTTTTTGGGCACTTACTGGTTCTACTTTTCGCCGTATCCCAGCTCTTTTCGTGTTTAATGCCTCACTCGCCGCAGGGGCAGCTGCCGCTCCTCCCCCCGCTCACAGAGCGGACGGCGATGACGCCCGCTCCGCTCAGCCAGCCCCCGCCAGCCTGCCCTGCCACCGCGCCGGCCAGCTCTGGGTGGAGTGCGGCTGGAACCGCCCGGGCGGCCCCGGCGCCGAGGCGGTGCTTCTGCCGCTCCGCCTCTCCAGCGCCGCGGCAGGAAGCCGGAAGCGACCGTGGCGCTGGGCCGGCAGGGCGTGAGGCGGCTCGGTGCGTGGGGCTGGGGCCGGTGGGCAGGGTAGGGCGGGGGGAGGCCGCGGCGAGCGGAGGCGAGCGGCAGCGTATAGGAAGCCGCTGTCCGCCTGCCGCGGCGAGGGTAGCGGCTCCCTGCGCACCGCCGGGGAGGGTTTCCCGGAGCGGAGAAAGGGCCTTTCCGGCAGCTACAGACTCCTGAGGAGGGTCGCCGCCGGCGGAGTGCCCCTGAGGCAGCAGCGGGCCCGGCTGCGCAGGCCGCCCGGCGGGGCCGCCCCTGGCCTGGAAGGGCTAGGCGGTGGCAGACCTGCGGCCTCGGCGACATGACTGGCCGGGGCTCGTCCCTTGCCTCGCTGTCTGTGACTGCTGTGCCCCTGAATGTCGGCAGGTCGCAGTTGATGCAGCCAGTCAAAATTACTTACGTGACTGGAAAGGAAAAAAAAAGCCGAGCGAAGTCTGTGTTTGCCAGGGGTTCGTATAAGGCTTCCCTCAGGTAGGGCCATCGCATTCGCGGTTGCAGAAGTTACTAAACTTGCTTCTCAGGAAGGATGTCCTGTTGTGGAGATGAGCTCCAGTACTGTGCCCTCGGTGCCCCATGTTCCTGAATGTAGGGTGTCTGGGTCGCTGAGGTGAGCCTGGGACCCTCCATAGCTTTCCAGGAGCTGCCGTCCCTGCCCGAGGCCGAGTCCTTTCCCTCATTACGGACGGGAAACGCTGAGCAGCGCTGGAACCAGGCTTTGCGTTTGTTTTGCGGGTCTTTGAGAGCCTGTGCTGCTTCTTACAGATTGCGGCAGCACCTTGTGGCCTCTCTGAGAGAGGGTGTTTCACTAATTCAGACAGCCGTTGGACTGGAAAGTCCCAGAAAGAGGTTAGGTGAAGAAACCAGGGGTAAGAAGCAGGAGCTTCAGGGGGAGAAATTTGTTTTCTAGGCAGGAAACTAGAAATCTTTCTGATTCAACAAACTGTGTGGTGCTAACATAACGTTTATCCAGAACCTCAGCGCCTTGTCTGTGGGCTTCGGTGGACTATAGGATCTTGTCTGTAGACAGAGCATTCACGTTTTCACTGTCTGTCCCTGCTTGCCTGATGAACTTTCCGTTTGCAGCTGCTAGCGGGGGAAGTACCTACTTGGCGTGCTTAGTCAAGTGCCAAAGGTAACAGCGGACTTCTTCCTATGAATTGGCAGCAGCCAGTGCTCCTGCTGCAAAGCACTGGGAGTTTAAAAAAAGCAAAAACCACATCAACAGCGCAGTCTTTTTCTGTTGCAGTGCTCCGTGCTGATGAAGAAAGGAGCAGAAGTACCCCAGAAGCAGGAAAATACTTTTAAAATGCAAATAACCAAACCAAAAGCGTCCCACCAAACCCTTGAAGTACTGTTAAGTCACAGGGGACAATAAGTCAGACTGCTGGTAGGAGGGCCAGCCTTACATATGTATGAGGAACTTAGGAGTCCTCTACTATCAGACTTCATGGCTGTAAGTGAGATGAAGAAATAGAAAGTTCATCATTAAGTCTTGTGACAGGACACGTTGTGCAGTTAGGGATACATTTCGTTTTGTTTTTTTAATGTTAAATATTTAATTGATTTAGGAAGATAATGGAAAAGATGAGGAGAACACTTAATGTGCTGAGTGTTTAGCAAAGATTAGTTCTGAGTCAGTCTAAGGAAAGGTAATAACAGGAGGTCTGACACAGCATTTAAGTTGTTGGATTGTTATAATTGAAGATTAAAATTAAAGCTGGATGAGACTTTACCCCTTAAAAGTGAAGACTCTGAAAAAGTGTAGACTTCGTTATTGCAGAATTCATGTTTTGACAAAAAAGGTACAATATTGCAACATTGACTGGTTTGGCACTGGATATATACCCTGGGATTAATGCTGGCATAATGGTATTTATACTTTAAGTGAAAAAAACCTAAACCTTAAGAACACATTAGTGACTTGCTGGGAATTTTTTTAATCCATTGAATATTATTTAAGCTGATCTATGGCAGACTTTTCCTTTCATTTTGTTTTTACCTAGTGACCTTCATGCAAATTTAATTAGGAAGTAATAAGGTAAAAGAAGAGAGCTGATCTCATACATAATCTACCTCATCTTTATCACTTTGGGAAATGTAATTCAGCCTGTAATAGGCTGCTGAATTTTTAAATATTTGAATAGACATCAGTGAAGAATTTATGAGGAATTCTTTAACTTGGAGATTTTACAAATGGTCTGCAGAATGGGCTACACATTATAGCAGGCTGCCAGAGAGGTTGTGGAGTCTCCTTCTCTGGAGCCTTTCAAAACCCACCTGGATGCATTCCTGTGCGAACTACCCTAGGTGATCCTGCCTTGGCAGGGAGGTTGGACTTGATCTCTGGAGGTCCTTTCCAACCTCTAGGTTCTGTGACTGTATTCCTTTGCATGCCTCTTCCTCACCTTCTGTGACTGTGTAGCTCTTTGGCATTTGTCATAATTGCCAACTGGGAGAAGTTCTCTACTACTGCAAGTTGTCATCGGAGTTAACTGAAAATTATAATGGTTTGGGGTATGGTACTAAAGGGTTTGGTTCATATTTGAGATAAAACCTTCCATTCCTTCCCTATGCATTAAGAAATTTATCTAGATTTTTTAAATGGTCTTGTTGCATGACTATGAATTAGTTTAATGTCAGGTCTTTCTGTATGCTACATGTCATTGCCTGGGTGTTTTGGGCCAGCTTTGCAAGAAACTCCGCATCTTGCATGAGTGAAGAGCTAAATTCAGTTGCTATGCATAGAGAAGTGTGTTCAAAGACAAGAGGAAGTTTCTATCTTTTGGCAGTGTGGTGTGAGTAGAGTCATAGGTGCAAAAATCAAGCGGTTCAGCTGACTGCTGGAGTGGGACAGGAGAGTAGTGCTGCAGTGGCTGGCGTGCAGCTCTCCTAGAGTGCACAGCGTGAGGCTTCTGGTGGTCATCTTGTGCACCAGGGAGTCCTCAAAAAGTGCCAGCCACCTTTTTATAATAAGCATGCACAGGAAATTCTAGCAGTTACAGGAAAATCATGTTTTGATTCTTTTCAGTATCAGTGAGCTTCCTGTAAATTAACAGAGGCAGATGCAGGGTCTCCTGCCAGGCTGTGAGGAAAAGGCTACTGCTGCACTAGCGACCATTTTTCTCTTAAGGATCTCTAGATCCAGGAAGATCTTTGATCTTGGACTTTTTTGCTAGGTTTAATGGCAAAATCAGTGCTTTAACTAAAGGAAAAATGTCAAGTTACTCATCTACAGTTCCTGTTATTTGGGCAAGGGGGAAAATCTGGCAGTTCTAATGTGGTTTTGGGTTTTTTTTAATGCTTTAAATTACTTTAAAAAAAATCCTCCTTCTTTGGAATCTGTGAATACTGCAGTATCTGATGGTTTGCACTTCAGGAAGCCAGGCTGTCTCAAAATGATGTGATGTACCAGATGTGAAATTTTAGAAATATAAGAAACATACCTTAATTTCTTCCAGTAGTACTTGGTGGTTCTAGCAAGTAAATACTTGTGTTAATTGTGACTTTTATCTAGCTCATGTAAAAATAGCTTTTTTTTTATGCAGAGAAATGTGGCTATAGTATTAGATGGTTGAGCTTATTTTTGTTTCTTTGTTTCATTTCTTACTCCTCCAGTTTATTTCTATATGTGTTTGAAGTTGTGGGGGTTTTTTACATTCTAATAACAGTAATTGTGTATTTTGCTAAACTAAACACATTTAACCTTTTGTTTTTAAGGTGAAAAAGAAAACTGTCTAATCAAAGAGCAAAGATGCAGAGCACTTCAAATTACCTCTGGCTATTGTCAGACATCCTAGGACAGGGAGCTACTGCAAATGTTTTTCGAGGACGACATAAGGTTTGTGAGGAATTACCAATCTGAGTAACATGTAAAACTGAAATTTTTAATATTCATCCATTGAATTGGAGTTCTATACAGTTATTTCTGATTTTTTTTTTAAATACTGTGTTATTTGTCCTTACAAAATGTTAGCTTATTAATTATTCCTCCATTTTTCAGTTTTGTGGGAAAAATACTCTCTGCTTAAGAATTTAAATAGCAAAAAAAGTCTTACCAGGTTTTATTACATGCTATGTTATTTTTTTCTTTGCTAAATTATCTTTTCATAGTGTTCCCTGTTCTTTTAAAACTTCTTTTTTTGGATGATTTTTATGATTTTGTACCATAAATGAACTGTTCTTAACATATTATTGTATTGGATGGAAGGGATGTTTGTCCATAAGTCAATGCTTCATGCACGTCTGTGACACCATCATCTTCGTGCCATGCCTTGAGTAATCAGTACGAAAGAATCCATCTTCGAGTCATTTTGCCATGTAAATGATACACTGATGTGTATGTTACAACCTGAGTGAGGGGGCTAAAATGGCCTTAACTTGGGTAGGTCATTCCCTTCTATGAATTTCACATTATGTCTCACAAAATCAAATAAATAGCCTGGATATGAAAGTAATGTTCCTTTGTAATGTAACGACAGTCTGTGTGAAATCAGTATGAAGTTACATACAAGCTACAGTATTTTCTACATTCCACATTTAACCATGAAACAACCCTAAGCAATAATTTAGTAGTTGATATGCTTTCCTGGCTAAGTGAATTTTAACATAGAGTGATTCCCTCCTAAAGCTTATGGTTTTGTGGTAGCACCTCTCATTATCCACACTAGTCAGAGCTCATGACCTGACAACTTTTACCTGGGCACCAGTAATATGTGTACAACAAGCGCTGTTCAACACACCTAGTCTAAGCACAGAAAGGCTCTGTCCTTAGAAAGAGTTTGTTTCACACAAGACTGCTAATCTAAGCTTATTCTTAGAGAGGGCACAGGGAGGTACTTCACCCTAAAAGGGACAGGAGTTGCACTTTCAATTGTCGCTGTGTACGCCTGAGTGTGCTGGGTCTTAGTTCCACTTGGAGAACTTAACTCTCCAGTTAAGCCCGTGATTGTGCTACTGTTGCTTTCTATGTGGGTTTGAACTGCTTCAGGAATTTGCACAAGTGGTATACAGTGCTCAACTTTGCCTTCCTTGAAAAAGAACAAAATACTCCTTTATTAGTATAACAGAAGAATAAAGGAAAAGCAACATTCACTTCCTACAAATTGTCTCTTAACTGGCTTAACTCAAGATACTCAACTGGAGTTTTTGCATGTCTTGTACTGATTTGTGCAAATGGCTTACCTCTTGCTGAAAATTCACTTTTCAGATAAGCTTTTGGGTCTTTCTTAAATGTGCAGCCTTTCTTACACTATTCTTTTTTTTAAGTACTTAGATTTTGTGGGCTAATGTTGAGTTTCCATTCTGCTAGTTTAGTTGCTTCTAGTCTATATTAAACTAAACCTATATATATATAAGTAGCATCTTAATTTCCACCTTCACACAAAATACTGTTTTGAACTATTCCTAATCTGGATATGCTTGTATCCACAACAGAAGGTCTCAGAATGTTTGGATAATAGGTGTGTGTACATTTGCAGTCTTATGCTTCTGTTTTATTCATTGTTTTTTAATTTTTGAGCAGAAAACTGGGGATTTATATGCTGTCAAAGTATTCAACAGTATAAGTTTCCTTCGTCCTGTGGATGTCCAGATGCGAGAGTTTGAAGTACTGAAGAAACTAAATCATAAGAACATTGTCAAATTGTTTGCCATTGAAGAAGAGGTAATGAAATGGATGGTAGTAACCACACACTCTCTTTTTTTGCTTTATCCTCATCTATTTTTTTAACTAGAGTTTAAAAAATGACAACTATATAATGATATAAATACTCTGACCAAACCACCACCATTTTTTTCCTTTCCTTTCATTATTATTAAAAGAATATGCTTGCTTTTCAGTGTTTTGGCACAGCTTATGATTCTTCAGTCCTAAGCTTTGTCTTGATTTATGATTTTTATGATACCTAAATGTATGAGTGTTTAACACATATTGCTAGTTGGAGGGGTTTCAATAATCCTGACAATTTTATCCTTTTGCACCACCACCAATTGAAATAATGACATACAGACAATATGACATATAGATAATAGAACATATAAACTTTATGTTAGTATGAATTGCAGTAGTTATGCTGAGACTGATCAGTTGGAATGACACAGAGGCTGAGGTCAGTAAAGAAAACAGAGGGACAGCTGTTGTTCTCTGCTCTTCTGTGCTGTAGTTTGTCATTGGTCTGCCTATCAATACTGCTGTCAGTAACCTAAGTACCTAAAGCTTGAGACTTTCTTAATTTTCCCCACTGTTTTCCAAGTCAAGAGTACATAAAGCAATGTAAAATTTCACCTGTGCTTCTTCTGAAGATGCCCAGAATGGGTTTTATGATCTAGCTACAGGTTACAGGCTCCCACCTTAAAACAAAGGAGAAACTCAGTTACAGACAATATCTGGCATTGTTTTCACCATAGTCAAGACTTAACCTTTTTCATTTTCTTTCCAGACAACAACTAGACACAAAGTATTAGTTATGGAATTTTGTCCATGTGGAAGTTTATACACTGTTCTGGAGGAGCCATCTAATGCCTTTGGTTTGCCAGAGTCTGAGTTCCTAATTGTGTTGAGAGATGTGGGTATGTAGACTTTGTTCTGTGGTCTTGTTTGTCAGACTGAAACAAACCTTTGTTTTGTTTACCTTGAAACAGCAAGAGATGAGGACTTTGAATGATTATCAGCTAACTGAAAAAATAATATGGTCATGTGGAGTCCCATCTTTTATTTATGCCTATATTGGTCTAGATAGCTGCATTAGGATGCCATTTCTGTCTAGGTCATTGCTGTAATCCTTGGTTTGTTTAAGGATTATTTGTCACATGTTGAACTGATTCCTAGTGATAATTAATTTCAGAAAAGTCAATAAGAGAAATAATGACATATATCTGATTCTGCTTATTATAGTATGTTCCTCCATTATTTTAGGGGAAAGATGTTGCTGAGAGCAAGGAATACTGTAATTAAACTGGGTGAAAGGAAAAGAAAAAGGCAAAAATGCTTATAATACTCTTTAATTCTGATCTTTTTACTAATTGAGTATTCCTACTCATCTCCATTTCCCAATAAGAAAGTAAACACTTATATCTTCTTAGCCTCAGTTATAATTCAGTGATTTTACAGTCTTTGTCAAGATGAATACATAAATTCTGTATTTTATTTTCAAGATGTATATATAAATTCTGCATTTTCTCATTGAAGTGGCTGGGATGAATCACCTCCGGGAGAATGGCATAGTGCACCGTGACATCAAACCAGGCAACATAATGCGTGTTATCGGTGAAGATGGGCAGTCAGTTTACAAACTTACAGACTTTGGTGCTGCAAGAGAGCTTGAAGATGATGAGCAATTTGTTTCTCTCTATGGCACAGAAGAGTATTTAGTAAGCCTATATGATTTCACTTTCTGTTGAAGACCTGTTTGCAGCCCAGGGTCCTTTGTGATGAGAGCTGAATAGGTGAAGATCGGACTGTTGGGAATTAGTAGTTAAACCTTTGTATTATAACTGATTTTATAAGTTTACACCTATTTCACCTTGAGTCATGCCAGTTCTGTTGATTTGAGCACAGTAGCCTTGATATAATTTCCAGGTCTAACTTCCACTCTTGCCTTTTGTGAAAGGAAGAACAACAGTATTTTAGTTAGGAATGTCATTGTCTTTCTATCTCTAGGTATTTTTTGTTTTGTATTTTAGCTATTGTATGTTGTTGGGTGTACTTAAGATTCTCATGACATCTTAGTTAATCAGAGGGAGGCAGGCCAGTGGGTTGGATGTGATGATCTCTGGAGCTCCCTTCCAACCCTGAACATTCTGTGACTCTGTGATCAGTACACAAGCATCTTAGGCATAATTTCTTCCTGCCCTGTTTTCCTGCATGCGGTATAATAACTGATACTCTCCTCTGCTGTGAGTCTCTTTCCAGTTTGGTTTCTGTTGCTCCAAAATCATCCAGAGGAATACTGACTTTCTAGTGATGTTTTATTTTTGTAGTCAATCTTTTAAACACTTTTTGCACACCAGTAACAAAAATGACTCTCCTACCTAGGAATGCCTTTGGATACCCTGTCAGAATAACTGAAGCAAATTTTGTGGTACAAGCTGACTTTACTTTTGGAGTAAAGAGCTGAAAAGCTTTGAATTACAAGTTGTCTTCCTGTGAAACAATAGTTTGTAGTTTTGTTCTTTATAGTGTTCATAAAGTGATCTAGCTTTTTTTTTTTTCCTGTTTGCTTCTCTTTAGCATCCTGATATGTATGAACGAGCAGTTTTGAGGAAAGAACATCAGAAAAAGTATGGAGCAACAGTTGATCTGTGGAGCATAGGAGTGACCTTTTACCATGCTGCAACAGGGAGTTTGCCTTTTCGACCTTTTGAAGGACCTCGTAGAAACAAGGAAGTGATGTAGGTAATTTTGAAGGGGAATTTTATCCGTTTGTAAATTAAGTCAGTCCTTTAAATGCATTTTATCCTATACACAGAGCAAACATTATAATACTGGAAATATTTAGTTTTATTTAATTTCGTTGTGATTTAACCTCATTAGGCAGCTGAGCACTGCACAGCTGCTCACACACTCACCAGCAGTGGTGAGAACTGGACAGGTAAAAGTGCAAAAACTTTAGGGTTGAGATCGAGGCAGTTTAATACATTTTTAAAAACAAACAAACGAAGCAAAGACAAAACCGGCAAAAAACCCCACCCAGTGAGTTCTTGGCCAGCTGCCACCCTGGGAAATTCCCTAACCCGTGCAGCTTTTGTTCCTGAGCATGCTGTCATATGGTATGGAATATCCCTTGGGGTCAGCTGTCCTGGCTGTTTCCCTTTCCATCTGCTTGCCTGCCCCCACCTTACTCACTGTCAGGGCAGTGTCAGAAACAGAAAAAGGCCTTGGTATTGTATAAACACAGTGTGAACAATGGCTGAAACAATCCCTGTTATCAACATTCTTCTGGTCACAAAAACAAAACACAGCACCATATGAGCTAGTGTGGATAAAATTAATTCTATCCCAGCCAAAACCATTACAAGCTTTCTGCTTTGGCAAGGATCTTAGTGTATGGCACCTAAAGACCTGAATTAAACATCAGAGCTCCCCCAATATACCGGTATTTCTTCATACGTCTTTTCTTCCCCTTGACACTGGGCTGGTCTGTTGCAACGTGGCAAATACAGCTTTGGTATTGAAGCAAAACTATGGTGTTCCAAAATGTTTTCTCTTTTTTTTTGTCCTTTCCAGCCAGTCTTGAAATGCATGCATTACCCATGAGTGCAGCAGTAGCACAGCATTTTTTGAGTAGTACAGTTGTGGACTGTGACAGAATATAACAGGGGTAGCTCCTGAATGGGAAACAGAAGTTGTGTCTGTGAGGTGCTGGTTGGAAATTACTCCAGTTTCATTTTAGCCTAATTCCATCCTTTTTTTTTCGTATGTATTGCATTTAAAACAAAGCAGAGTGGTACTTGGAAACTCTAGTAGTCCAAAAACTTCTGTTCTGCTACTCCTTACAAAGCCAACTCCCATTTTCTTATTTTAAGGAAATGCTGTGGGGGCAGTTGTCTTTGCTTGAGAAATAAACAAGGAACATATGCTTTCTGTGTGCCTCATCCTCCAGAAAAGGAAAGCAAAACTGAAATTTTCTGTTGCAAAAAGCCTATTGATCATGATTCATTTCATGAGAAACTTGAAAAGTATTAGCACTTCAGTGCAAAGTTAGACAGTGCCAGATTACATCCCAATTGCTGGATGTTTCCAAGTCAAAGTGATTTCTCATAGCTCACCTCCTGTTCCTTCCTTATCCCCAGATGACTTTTTGGCAGCTGTATGCCATCTCTTGCTAAAAGTTAATCATGTAAATAACTGAATTAGTCTGCTCGGATTAATTAACACTTGTGAGAAAATTTCTACTTCCTTCAGTGACACCTGAAATACCTCCTGTTTTTTAATCCCAGGCATGAGGTAGATGAAGTTGCTTCTCCAGCTAAGCCTAACACGTTTCCTTTTCATTGCTTACTATTTCAGCCACCATCAGCTTCTAAGTGACGCTTCCTAACTATTACAAATAATTAGGCTGACAACTTTAGCATAGTTTGTTGTTTAGATTTATATTATTGATGCTCATTTGAAGGTGGATTATTAGACCTGTGCATGCAAAATAGTTGAAGTCTCAGATTTCTATTTTTATAATGTATCACAGGTATAAAATAATCACTGGAAAGCCTTCTGGTGCTATTTCTGGAATACAGAAAGCAGAAAATGGACCAATTGAATGGAGCTGGGAGATGCCTGTTTCTTGCAGTCTTTCCAAGTAAGTCTGAACTTCTCCCAGAATGTTTTGATGCTATTTTATTTGGCTTTTTCACTTACTCTTTCAGGATTGGGTCTTTGGAAGAGGGAACTGACTGTTGCAGTTGTTTTCTTTCAACTCTCCAGCAGATTGGTACAGTCTGCTATTAGTTTATTTTGTGCTTTTAATTACCATCTGTTCAAATAGTTTTGTGACTGCTAATTTACAAATAAGCATCTGAGAATGTGAAATGATATGAACAGAAGGAAGATTGTTACTTTATTTTCTCCATCCTCAGGAAAGAGTAGGAAGAATTAATAAACTTTGAATTGATGGCCCCCCTTTCTTGCAAGACTGATTTCAGACACTACAAAGATTAGGCAGTGAGAAGAAAATGGTAAGAAAAGGTAGTTCAGAGATTTGTATTCAGGGGAAAAAAATCATATTAGCATATTTTAACATATTCTCATAGTATCTTTTACCTTTTTTAATGATAATACTTTTGCTTTGTGTATTCAGTAGGAAGAGCTATGGAAGACCTAATCTCCTGTATCTTAAAAATAGCTCCCACAACCCATTTAGCTGTTCCTGATATTTCTTGAGCACTTTAAAGTTACTACACTTTCAGGTAAAGGGAGAAAGAAATTGTTCTGTGAAGAAACAAACTTTTCTGAAAGCCAGATAAATAGATCCATAAGAGGTGTAAAGTGAAAATCTCATTTATATGAGACTCATTAGCTTATGGTATGCAGAAATCACAATATTTATATTTTTCTCAATTGTTTCCCCTGCTTATTCCATATAGTTTAAGTGCCTGAAATAATGAAGCAGATTTTTTTCATTTAACACCTGTTTACAGTGATATCTTCAAGTAGGATTTAAACAACATTTACTCTTACAAATTTAGTACTAAAGTGAGTTTGAGCACAGAATGCACTGAGCTCTAACAGGGCCGCTGGTGTGCTTGTAAGCCACTGGAGCTTGCTTCAGAATGTCACCAGTTTTACTGCTGGATCCAGGTTTTGAAGTGTACATAACATTAGAACTTTGAAGAAACTGTTCATGGTAACACAGGAGTAGCATCCATGAAGTCCTCTGCAATTCAGATTCTCAAAGTAGCAACACAAGAAATTTAAGCTGGCCTTTCCCCTAGAGTAGTTATGATTGCAAATCAATAGTTGCACAGATTTTGTTGCAGCAGTTGAGCTGCATGCCTGGAGCACTTAGCCTCATCTCAGTCTGGATGAATTCTGTTAGTGTCAGCAATTTAAATAGTGAGTCTCTGCTAACCCAGCTGATTTTGATTGAAAGCAACATAGTGTGCTCACACAAGCAGCTCAGCCAGCAAACCATACATGGGAGTAGCTTCCTTCAAAGTGATAAACTGTGGCGAGTGTGCGGGGTGAGCTGGGTAAAAGTAGCTAAGGTGACCTTAGCTCTACAATGTAAACTGTTCAAATTGCATGCCCATGAAATTTGTCAGGTACAACAGGAAAAAAATATTTGCTAGCTGAGCCTAAAAAGGAAGGGGGTAGAACTATGTATATTGATAAAAAACAATGGACATTACATATTTTGTTCTTCTACAAAAGGCACTGGAGTATTCTTCAAGGGATAATAGATTTGCATTCATGAGACAAGTCAAATGAAGTATTGCAATTGGTTACAAGGGTGAAAATATCCAAGTAGATCCAGGTTGTCTTGTCTTTTCCTACCGTCTTCTAGGGGTCTGCAAGTACTGCTCACACCTGTCCTTGCAAATATTCTTGAAGCAGATCAGGAAAAATGCTGGGGGTTTGACCAGTTCTTTGCAGAGACAAGTGACGTACTGCACCGAATAATAGTCCACATCTTTTCACTGCAGCAGATGACCTTGCACAAAGTTTATATTCACAGCTATAACACGTAAGTCTTCTCTCTGTTTTCATGCTCTCATTTAGCCAGACTACTGTGACCTCATAATCCTACATTTACAGATTCAGTAACCTTTCCTTGACACTTTGTCTGAGGAAGTGAAAGCTTGTAATTCTCTGTGTAGTAATAGTCATAGAAGCACACTGACAAAAAATAAAAGAATTGAAAGTCAAATCAACTGATCTTAAATTTGGTCTTAATCTCCAGAACAGACTTCATCCTTGATGGGTTACAATGTATCTGTGTTCTTCACGAATAACAACTCGTTCCCATTGGTATATGTTATTTGCAAAGTAGTTTTCCAGAGACTGTTCAGCTCTCACTTATCTTGCCCTCAAGAATACAAACTGCACACATCATCTGTGTCTTGTATAAAACTCTCACAGTGGTTCTGAAGTTGGAATTGGTATAATGTAGGATCTTGAGTTACGTGGAATTCCCTTAATGGTCATTAAGTGCTGATGTTAAAAGTTGTGAAGTTTGGTTTACAGTTTGATACAAAAGTAAGTGCTCAACAGGGCTCTGGGCAACCTGTTCTAAGTGGGGGACACCTCTGCTTACTGCAGAGAGTGTTGGGCTAGATGACCTTCGGAGGTCCTTTCCTACCCAGACCATTCTCTGCTGTATTACAGAAAATACAGAGCATGTGTTGTTCTCTAATAGGCCACCAGATAGAATTATTTTGTCCAACATTTAAATACAGTTTTGTCTTTTCCCAGTTTTTTTCCTGTCACTTTTGTTTTGTGAGAGTCCAAATCATAGAATCAACCAGATTGGAAGAGACCTCCAGGATCATCCAGTCCAACCTATCCCCCAGCCCTATCCAGTCAACTAGACTATGGCACTAAGTGCCCCATCGAGTCTTTTCTTGAAGACCCCCAAATACTATTTTGCAGAAAAGCCTCAAGAGGCTCAAACTGCTATATACATACTAGAGTTTAAAATTTATTTTATTATTATTTATCTTTATGATCACTTATACCAAATGCTGTGTTGGCAGTGTACTAATGCTTTGCAGGAGACAAATTGATTCTTCTCAGCGTGCTTAAGATTTTTCTTCTTTGTGGGAGATACTGTTGAGTGGTTGTTTTTTGTGGGGAGGAGATTTGTTACAAATTCATACCCATCGATCACTGGAAATAAAATACCAAAGTGTCTTTGGTCTTCCTTAGTACTGCTGGTTTAGGAGGTAATCTGCCTGTCTCTTTACAGGCTGAATGTAAAGTGTATTTTTTGACAAGTAAACTAGCATTTTTTTCTCTTGGAGCAATCATCCATCTCCTTTGAAGAAAGGAGCATGCCTGAGAAAATGAAAGAAAGCATGCTTCCTTCCTCTCATCTGGTGCTGCCTGGTTTTACTGACCTTCCAACTTCAGGCCAAAGCAGATTTGCTTACACAGACGTTGCTTTGGTGGAAGATCATAGATAGAAAGGGAAGTTTGATATTTTTCAGGAAATAGTTTGTAACAGAGCAACCTGGAGCCTTAGGCAGCATGCTGTTTTTTGTTCCATTTATAAGTCAGATGCTTTATGTGTAAAACCCTTTCTTAATTAGTCAGAAGTAATGCAAAATCTGAATTGTTGAACTGTTGTAACGAGTCTAATGAATGTATTGCTTGTCTTCTAGAGCTGCTATATTTCATGAGTTGGTCTACAAACAGACAAAAATACCATCTCAGAATCAAGAACTCTTATATGAAGGTCGTCGCTTGATACTAGAGCCTGGCAGATTGGCACAGCACTTCCCCAGGACAACTGAGGAGAATCCTATCTTTGTAGTGAGCAGGGAGCCTGTGAACATCGTTAGATTAATCTATGAAGAAGGTATATGAAATTCATTTTCCCTTTCCTGTGGCTATCTTTTGTAAGGAGTTTAGGTTATTTAGTTACCACTTTATGTCTTAGAAATAGCATTTGAAAAATTTTGCTGCTGATAGCTGGAGTTCTGAGTATGCAGTTCAAAAATGCTAAGCATCGAGCTGCTTTTGATGTTCCTTATGCTGTGAACCTGAGTGTTTGTGTGTTGAGACGTTGTGGTGCACATGGAACTGTGAAACAAACCTTTTGAATCATGGCACTTTTAACAAATAGAAAGGAACGTCACAGAATTTAAGTCATAGCTGACTCTTGTTTCATTATTAAGTGGAAATTGAAGGTTTACCTTTTTTGTCTAGCCTCTCGGTTAACAAAGGAGGTCTTAACAACTTACCTTTGCTTAGAAGTTAAGGTAATGTCATAAGAGGGAAAGAAAAGTAATTAAGTTTTTGAAATTCCATTTATCATTGAGAGACTTTTAGAGGCTGCTGTGCCAGAGCCCTGCTTGTAAGAGAGGAGCTGGAGGACATGCCTTCAGCTGAGACATCGGTGTTGCTTTTGTTGCTGTGTTCCACACAGCAATTGCTCAGGCCAGCTGGCAGTCACACAGAGGTGCTAAAGAGTGTGGGAAGGTAAGCTACTTGTAAAAGATCGACAGAGCCTTTCTGTCGTGTCAGAGCTTCCTGAAGGAGTCCATGAGCATGAGAACAAAGGAGATTTAACTGATGGAAGCTATACTCTAGGTTTTTAAAAGCTGCTTGGTGAAGTCCCGCCCTTAAGAACCTCGGTGAAACTAAGCAGCCAGAAAATAGAAGAGAATGATCTCCCGGACAAAGGGCTGAAGAAGAGCAGTAAATGGTTGGTTTCTCAACAGAGAGAGATTGCTAGTGGAGGCGTGCATGAAAGCTGCACTCTACAGCATGTTCAGAAGTGAGTCTGGAAAAGGAACTGAAGGGCAGATTGCTGAAGATATCACATTATTTAGAGCACAAAAGCTGCTTTTGAAGGTGTGCAAGTGAACCAGACGATATTAAAAGGCTTGGCAGATTAGATGAAAATCCAAGTAAATACACATTGAAACTGTAGAGGGTGGAGAGGGGAAACAGACTGAACTTCAAAGTCTTTTATGGAGAACAAAGAAATAGAGATTATTCTTTTTTTTACATTTCAGTTTTGCTTCCTAAAGTACATCAACGTTACGATTTGGATGGCGATGCCAGTATGGCTAAAGTGAGTAATTATGATTTAAATGTATATACCTGTCTCAGATAATGACACTGAAATGGAATTTCAGATTGATAATGTTAGTGACACTATTTTTAATTGCTGGTGAGGATTCTGATTGACAGAACTGTATTTATTGACAAGAACTCCAAAAATATGTTAAAGCCATACTTCGTATACAAAATATGTCTGGATCTATATTATTTTTAAAAGAACAAAAGCCCAGAACAGCCTTCTAAAGTCCAGGTGTTTTTTACCACATAATTCAGTGAGGGAAGAAAAGAAGCTTGTCACTTTGGAGTCCTTAAGTTAGCTAGAGGACTCGTCATGATGGGAGAAAAGAAGCCTGCCACTTTGGAGCCCTGAAGTTAGTTAGAAGTTTCATCACATTCCCTCTGATGGTGCAAACCTCAACATAAGAAAAATAACTTTTATCTTTCTCTTGAGAGGAGTCTGTAGGATTCTGCAGGAGAGTGGAATTTACTACCTTGCAAATTTCAGAATCTGTAGGAGACAAGTAGATATTTCATTCTTTTGTGTTTTTTTTCTCTAAAACTACTGAACATATGCATTGCCCTGCAATATGAACCCCAAAACTCATGCAGATTTATGAAGTAGGTATGTTTTATTACAGTGATGGGTGCAGGCAGGATTGCTCCATTAATCCTGCACACCCCATGCTGGCACAAGCCACAGTTTATGTCACGAGAGCATGTATATTCATATTAGGAGGTAGGGTTATTACAACTATTTCTTGGAGTTCATTAACATGAGTATTTTCCCATTCTCTGCCCCAATTCCAACAATTCCAACCCTGGTGGTCTGGAATGGTTATCTGTGATGAACATCTTACACAGTCTTCCTTCCAGGGTCTTTCTCATCTCTGGTTAAGCAGACCCTTCTTTGTTGCTAATGTCAGGATATCCTTGCTTCTCCTTTACCTCCTTCCTGCTTTCCTTAGTCACTGCAGGCCTGGGTCTTTACAAGATTACTTATCACAGTTCTCCAATGAGTAGCTGCAGGCACTTCTACAGTAGCCCTTGTTCAGGTTTGCAGATTATCCACTGATTACTATAAACAAACATCTCTATATCTGGTATTTTACAGTTTGTCACAGACACCCTCAAAATGAGCATCTGGGCTATGAGACCTTTTTACCAGCATTCCTTGATTTTTCTTATATCAGCCCTGCTTTGCCTGTGTGGCCACCCCTTACATTGTGCCTTTCAAATACTGGCTGGAAGAGCCTTGTATTCAGGCATGGTAGTCGAGAAAGCACATGTCTCTTTGAATTACCAGAGTGTTAAGGAGGGGTTTTGAATCTGGGTTAGAAATGAACAGTAACGAGGCTGACACATAAAGTATTAAATCGTATATTAAATATATAAAAGAAAAAATCCCCAAACTTATTTACAATTAACACACACAGATGCTGTAATGTGCTTGGTAAAACTATTCTTGTGGAATGTATATATACAGTCAGATTAAATTTAAATGACTTTGGAAGATGATAGAAAATGTTTGCAACTGGAGAGTCTTGCAGCACAAACTGCTGCTTAAAGCTTAAACATAAACTTTCACAAACTTCAGAAAAGAGAGTTAGTTTACTTGCTGGTCAGAGTCTCAATACTTGTAATCTAAAAGTATAGGTAGAAGCGTAAAGGAGGAAAGATACAGTCCCAGCCACGTGGTGGCCTTCCACGTGGGGATGATGCAGCGGGGCAGATGGAGTTCATTGTCTGAGAAGGTCCACGGACACGAGGGAAATCCTCCGTGGCTCTCCCGAGGTCATCGGGGTGGTCGAAGTAGGAAGTCGAAGTGGTCCTGGGTGAAGCAGGATCCAGGTTTAGGGGCTGGAGCAGTCCGAACGGGTGCTGTGTATAGCAAAGGAGTTGTCCCTCGGGCGGGAGCGGCGGACCGACAGATCCCGGTGTTGCTAGGTCGTCACCTAGGCTCGGTACGAGTCAAACAGACTCGAGTTCGGCTGAGCTCAAGTGGGCAGCTGCATGCCAGCAACGTTTCAGTCCGTTGGCTCAGTGCAAAGACAGGCAGGGTCAGGTCTGCCGTTCCCGGGGGAGGCAAGTCTCCAGCTACGTGGTGCAAGGCACACAAGGCAAACGGCTGGCGGACAAAACAAAGGCGGCAGCAGCAGCATCAAACAAACGAGTTTGCTAGGTTTTTAAGCAAAGTGTCTTTGACCAACAGCAACAGTTAAAAATACCCCTAGAACCAATCTTATTTCACCGAAAAAGGAAATGCACATGCCTAGCATCCCTGACCTGTGTTTACCAAGGCTACAAAATAAGGCCAAATATGGTGTCTTAGTGATAGACTGAGAGGCACCAAATCTTTTGTCTGCTTTCCCGAGCTTCTTCCACTCAGGAAGAAGGAGGGGAGGGGTGCCAGGGCGGGTGTTCAGCTAGGTGTTTAGGACATGTCTTGGATAGGTATTCTAGGTGTAATTTGGACCTTCCACCACACACAGTCTTTAAAAATTAATAAGCAGAAAGCCATCAGTTTATATGAATTATGTCAAATATTGTGAATTAGAATTTTGAACAGTTTCAGAAATTATAGGGAATGCAGCAAACTTTTTAATGCAGTTAGGTGAATGAGGAGAGCCTTAGAACATAAAAAAGTGTGTAATTTTTAATATGCTTCTTTTAATGTTATGTGGTTAATGCCTAAACTTCTAAAGAAATGTACTTGTGACTTTCCAGAACTGTAAAATACATTCTGAGAGTAAATGGTGTAATGTTTGTTTATAAGAGACTTGTGTTCATGCTTGACAGGTATTTCAGCATCACTGGAAAAAAAACTCAATACCACATTTACTTCTCCCTCCTTTAGGAGCCTTTGGTTATCTCCTGACTGGAGTTTGGGCAAATTTAATCACTTTAAACTGCCATTCTTCATCTTGCTCGCTCTTCTTTTAATCTGTGTTGCTTTGTTGTGATTAATTGACTTGAAACAATCGTTAAGAGAAGGGCTGATCAGCACTAATGGTGTTTGCTTTTCCCACTAGGCAGTAACAGGTATCGTATGCTATGCCTGTAGAGTTGCCAGTTTGCTGCTACTTTACCAGGAGCTGATGCGAAAAGGAATTCGATGGCTCATGTAAGCATCTGGTTGGATTTCATTGTGCCTTTTTTAATTCTGTATAGAATCACAGAATCATAGAATTGTCCGGGCTGGAAGGATCATCCAGCTCCAACCCCCCTGCCATGGACAGTGACACCTCACACTACATCAGATTGTTCAGAGCCACATCCAGCATGACCTGAAAAACTTCAGGGATGGGGCTTCCCTGCACAACCTGTTCCAGTGTCTCACCACCCTCATGGGGAAGAATTTCTTCCTAACATCCAATCTGAATGTACCCACTTCTAGTTTTGCTTCATTTCCCCTAGTCCTGTCACTACCTGACACCCTAAAAAGTCCCTCACGAGCTCTCATGTAGGCCCCTTTCAGATACTGAAAGGTCACAACAAGGTCTTCTGGGAGCCTTCTCCTCTTCAGACTGAACAACCCCAGCTCTCTGTCTGTCTTCATAGGAGAGGTGCTCCAGCCCTGTGATCATCTGTTTGGCCCTTCTCTGGACACGTTCCAGTACATCCACATATTTTTTGTAATTGGGGCTCAAGATGGGGTCTCACCAGCATGGAGTAGTTGAGATATAATGTGATTATTGATACATAATGCTGTGATCTCCAGAGAAGGGCGACGAGGCTGGTGAGAGGCCTTGAGCACAAGCCCTATGAGGAGAGGCTGAGGGAGCTGGGATTGTTTAGCCTGGAGAAAAGGAGGCTCAGGGGGGACCTTATTGTTGTCTACAACTACCTGAGGGGTGGTTGTGGCCAGGAGGAGGTTGCTCTCTTCTCTCAGGTGGCCAGCGCCAGAACAAGAGGACACAGCCTTAGGCTGCGCCAGGGGAGATTTAGGCTTGAAGTGAGGAGAAAGTTCTTCACTGAGAGAGTCATTGGACACTGGAATGGGCTGCCCGGGGAGGTGGTGGAGTTGCCGTCCCTGGGGCTGTTCAAGGCAGGATTGGATGTGGCACTTGGTGCCATGGTCTAGCCTTGAGCTCTGTGGTAAAGGGTTGGACTTGATGATCTGTGAGGTCTCTTCCAACCCTGATGATACTATGATACTATGATACTACTATCTTAGGAGGTTTTCATTACTTCCTTGAATACGAATAGGCTTTCTGATTTTTTTCTTTCTTTCTGTTTTTAAGGACAATAAGGTCTTGGTTTTTGCAATTTCACTTTCTTCTGTGTATAATTTAAGTCTGTCCTCTGCTATTAATATGCAGGTACAATCGAGCAGCTTGGATAAGATAGTTTTAAATGAGGATTGTACTAATGGATCTCTAACTTAAAGCAATTCTTACTAGCAGTTATTGCTGTAGATATATTACTCTATTTCTGATTGCTGATAGGATAGCAATTGAATACTTTTGTTATAGACTAATGCTTTGCTTTTTTAGTGAAATAATCAAGGATGATTATAATGAACTGGTTCATAAAAAGACAGAGGTTGTCATCAGGCTGGATTTCTGCAGCAGAAACATTGAGAAAGCTGAGAAAATGTGAGTAAAAGTACTATACTGAACACATTGATTTTTTTTATTACCATCTTTAATGATAGTGGTATTTTAAGTTATGTTTATTTACAAGATTCTTGCATATTAAAAATCAAATATCAACCAGCATGAATTTGCTGATGGCAGTGACTTAAGCAGATTTAGTAATATGCTTTACTCACAGTGCTAATTTTGCTGTTTGACCTAGTGGGAACAAGTAATTACTATTAAGTAGTGATTGTATTGGTCTTTTGTATTACGTTGCTCTTTTTCTCTTTCCTTCTCTGCCTCAGCTTGTCGGCTGTTGACTTTAGAACTGTAACAAAGCTTGAACAAAGAATGAAGTAGCTTTCCTTTCATTAGTGCTTCAATGCTTTTGTCACCGAGTTTGCTTTTGTATGTTTATTAAGGATGCCTCTAAATACTGCCCCATTCACAGCTTTAAGACCATAACATTTTCTGCATGGAAGGAATTTCAATGTTGAACTATAAAGTAGAGCAGCTGCAAAAAACCACTACCAAAAAACAAAGCTGCATTAGGCTATCACTAGATCACAGTGCAAGTACATAAGGATGCCAAAAGTAAAGTGCCCAGGAAGTTCTACTTCTGTAATTTTTTTAAATGCCTAGATATTATGTTATTTTTGTCTGTTTTGGTTAAGTCAAGTGGCAGAGGTCTGGAGCACAGTCTCACTGTTGCCAGTGCAGATCTCCTATATAGTAGCAAGGGTTTTCTTGAGTACTTTGTTTAAAACTGACGAAATGTACAAGGAGCAATTACAGAATTGGGTTCTTTCAACACATGAGACTTACTTCTCTTGGCTTCCACTCCAAGAAAAGCAAATGTTCTGTAGTGGACAGACTCGTCTGCCCTACCTCTTTTAGTCAAGTGTCTGCAGGAGATGGGATTGCACCATTGAATTCTCCCTCCAGGTTTCATTCTTTCTCTCTCCTGACCTTTGTTTCATCTTTGAGTTTTACTCAATGTTCAGTTCTCAGTCACGTCTTACAGTGTTTTGTTCAATCTTCCCACAAACTAGCACTGGCTTAGTTTCTAAAACATGCAATTGTTAGGAGATCTGATACAAACTTTAAACCTCAGCTCTTCAGAGGATTCTTCTATAGGTAGTTGTTCTCTTTTTCAGCCTACTGCTCCTTTCCTCCAAATGGCATCTTGGTTATAGGATTCTCTAAACTTGCTTCCAGGCTGCTGTGAAAATGCAGGTACCCACAAAGTGGCTACATGTGGAGCCACTGAGTTTGCAGAGTAGACTTAAGCTTTATCGGAGCTGTTACACACATGCAAATTGCACTGGTTGTATGTAGCCATTATGGATTTGTTGGATCTGCAGTGTGCATGCCAAATGGGTACAGACTGATACACCTGGGCTTTAAGGTACTTGATTTCAAAAACAACCCCAACACCCAACTACCTACTGTGAAGCTGGCAAAGTTGGTAACTAGCAACCTGTGTAGCCTAGATAGAAATCATCAGAGCTATAATTCAACCTCTTCTTCAAGCCGTGTTACACTAGTTGACAGGACTGGTTCTTGTTCACTCAGTTTGATTCAGATAGCTTCTTCCTGTAGTCTGCCAGGTCTCCACAGAAGAAAGCCAAGTAGAGCTCCAAAGAAACCACTGCAGGTTCTGCTTTGTGACATACTGCACTCAGCAGTATGTCAGAGAAGCAGTGTAAAAGAATTACATTCACCTGCAAACTGGAGTGGTTGACACAAGAACAGAAATTTGCAATGTGTTTGCACATGATCTTTTAGCCTCTTACACAGGGGCAGGATTTTCAGTTTAACTGACTTCTGAAGACTGTTAACAGAGTTAGCAAAGGACACATCCTCTCCTCTTGTTTATCCTCCCTTTTCAAGGCTGTACTTCAAAATATGACAGTGCACAGGTTTTATTTGAAAAGGTAAGGTACTGAGTTTGAGCAAAGCATGTGGCTTTTTGAAAGCAGCTGAGCTGGTTTTGATGGTAGTTTAAAAAAAGAAAATGAGACTCACCAGGCAAAAAATGTCATGATTTATATGGCACATGAGCTGTGGTCATGTAGAAAGTATCAGTAGGAACAATAGGAAATGGTTCTTCAGATTTTGGTAACTCCATCTTTCCAGTAAGTTTCCCTAGGTGCACTCTGATGCACTGGAGTATTGATTTGTTTAGTCTGTGTCACTGACTGCTTTAAGTAACTGGTTTGTTACCCCTTCAAAAATTATTTTATGAGAGGAAATAGTTTTCCACTGCCTGTTGAGTACAAGTAGTGACAATAGAATTAAGTCAGAAATGGAAGCTCTGAATTTCTTGTGCTAGTTTGAAGCTAGCTAGAATGCTTTGGTGAGAAGAACTAGATTACAGGCTGTGAAAGGAAAACAATGGTGATGTCTACTGCACTCATAGGCTTGCTGAGATGCATAGGAACAAGAAATAAAAAACCATAGATAACCACTCTCACTTGGGCTGCTGGCTGAGCTGCATCTTACTCTCTAACCTCACTCTCCATTTTGGACTAATCCACTTTGCTTCCTAACCCCCCTGGCCGAACCTCTATTCTTCCTTAGGACTGGGGTAAGGTTGATAGGGGTAGGGGGAAGGTGAAGGGGCAGTTGAGAGCCCCTCCTGGGGACTCAGGTTTCTGGGAGGGGAGTTGTGTTTCTGTATTACTTTTTTACCTCGTATATTTCTGTCTATAACTGTATATACTGTAAATATCTGCTTGTATATTGTGCTAGCTGTAAATATAAGCTTCATTCATATTTCCAGAGCCAGCTGAGTCTAGTCTGGGTGATTGCTAAAGTGTGGGGGGGCAGGGAACACCCAAACCATCACATTTAACAGTTGAAATGTAGAGGAAAAATACTTCTTTCTGTAACCAAGATGTTTGCAGTATTATTTGCCACTAGAGGTTGTCAGCATTTTGTAGTTGCTGCTTGACAGCTACTGTGTTTCATATACCTGAGATTCAAGGAAAATGTTGAATGTATTCACTGCTTTTTTAACTGTGCTTTTTTTTGTGGTCAGATATGAGAATTTGATGCAGGTCAACTTGGAAGCATCAGAAGTGGATGAAATTTCAGAGATACACACAAAACTCTTGCGTGTAAGTATCTTACAAAGTCTCTATCATTCTCAAAATGGTGTTGCTAAAAAAAACACATATATAAAATAAAAGAGTGGGGTTTAGTGAAGCACAGGATGTGTTATGGTTTAGAAGGGACCTCCAGAGATCTTCGAGTCCAACTCCCCTGCCAGAGCAGGACCATAGAATCTAGCACAGGTTGCACAGAACACATCCAGACAGGGCATGAAAGTCTCCAGACAAGGAGGCTCCATAACCTCCCTGGGGAGCCTGTTCTAGGGCTCTGTCACCCTTACAGTAAAGAAGTTCTTCATGTTGAGGTGGAGCTTCCTGTGCTGTAGTTTACATCCATTGCCCCTTGTCCTGTCACAAGGCACAAGTGAGCAGAGGCTGTCCCTTCCTTCATGACACCCAGCCCTCATCTGTTTATATTAATTTAATAGATGCTCTTTCAGCCTTCTCCTCTCCAGACTAAACAGCCCCAGATCTCTCAGCCTTTCCTTGTAAGGCAGTGCTCCAGTCCCTTAATCATCCCTGTAGCCCTCCAGTAGATCCCTGTGCCTCCTGAACTGGGGAGCCCAGAAGTGGATGCAGTATTCTAGGTGGGGCCTCACTAGGGCAGAGTAGAGGGGGAGGAGAACAGAATAACAAGTCTGAATTTTCACATTCATAGGCTTCCAAACTTTGTTAAAATGCCCAGACTGAGATGTGGATATCTTTCTGAAAACAGGGTAAATCCTTTTTATTAGCATGGTGTAGGGAAAATGTAAGTTCCTGAAAATACATTCTTGTTTTCTAAAATGCTTAAGTAAAAAATTGCCACCATTAAATGTATTTTGTTTCCTAGTCTTTCTTTCCATTTCCTTGAAGTATTCTTAGCTGCTTCATTGGCTTTCTAAAATGTTATATACACAAGCACTTTTCAGAATGACCTGCTTTGAAATGTGCATTATGACAAAGTAAGGAAGAATTGAAAATAACTTCACACACTGAATATCCTGGATCAGTGTACAAAAAGCAAAAGGGGATTAGTGTGGTTTTATTTTGAAAGGCAGGGTAAGAAAAGTGTCTATTATGTCAATAGTCATACAAATTCTTAACAAACCAAATGAGCAAGTGTAGGAGAAAATAGTGACTATATTATAAAGTGTAGGAGAAAATAGTGACTATATTATAAAGATAGAAACTTATTGTTGAAATAAAAACATTAATTAACAGAAATATCATCAAAGGTGATTCATTCTTTAACAATATCATGCCTTACCCTGTGTTTAGTAAAGCTTAGGCAGATAGTTCTTTGGCATATTCTTTAAGGAAGGGTCAGCAAAACAAATGGGTCTATAGTATCAGTGTGTTCAGTCTGTTTTCAGCCTCAAGTGATTTTTCACTTTATGCAGTGGTAAAATGGAACTTTCTTGCTCTTAAATAGCTCTCCAGCTCTCAGGGCACGATAGAAACTAGTCTTCAAGATATCAAATCCAAACTGTCTCCTGGTGGCTTACTGGCTGACACCTGGGCAAATCAGGAAGGCATGCATCCAAAGGACAGAAAGTGAGTAACTGTGTTAGTTATTTTAATAAGTATTTAATTCTATATCGAGTCATAAGTGATAAAATTCATTAACAGGACTTAAATTTCTATATAAAATATCTAATTTTCTTCCTTTTGTCACTCCAGTCCAGAAAGGCTGCAAGCGCTGCTAAGATTCATCACAGATATTTATTATCAGTTCAAAAAAGACAAAGCAGAACGGAGTAAGTAACTTATTCAACTAACTTTCAGCATGAACTACAATGCAAAGACAGATCAGTCTTTGTTCTACTAGGATATTTGTGATAGGAATGGAGAGTTAGTCAGGAACTGGTCTTTCTAAGCAAGATACTGTCTTAAAGCCTCTGTGAATCAAACACCACCACTCATCTCCTAAGTTCGAATTGCAGGACTGGAAAGGAGGAAAAAAAAGTAAATCAGCACTTTTACCTATCAGGATAGGAGACATAAACCATATAGGAAATGGGTAAACTTACTGGAGCTTTACATAAATACAACTAACAGAATGAAAGTGGTAATGTCTGTCATCTGCTCTGATCCTAGGACTTCCTTACAATGAAGAACAAATCCACAAGTTTGACAAGTAAGTTTTGAAGTTACCTGTGGAAAATACCATGGCTCCTTTCACATGTTCCTGCCAATAACCTCTTCTATTGGTTTTTATTGTAAATTATAACCTCTTTAGGATTGCTTTGTGGAAAAAAAAAACCGATTTCTTTAAATATCTTAAAATACATAGTAGTGCCAGCATATGATAATGCACCTCCTTTAAAGCACTGCTTTAAAGCACCTGCTTTCTGGCTCTGGAGTATCTTCATGGGTACTTCTGAATGTGGGCTTGAAATACTGTTCATTATCTGGGGACAACTGTCATACAGAAAGGTTATTTCCCTGACTTTTTTTTTTGAGGGGGGAAATGACAAAAAAGCCTTCAGTAAGAATAAAGTGACTTTAAGATGGAGATAGTTCCTGCAGATGAATAAAATATGGACTATCTGATCTACCAGGAAACAAAGCATACAAAATAAGTTTTACTGCAGTTCTCCATACCTGTTTAAAACTGTCAGTTATGAGGTGTCCACATTGAGCATCTGTATGTCACCTGGGTGTCTGGACCCCCACTAGGCTCCACTGACTCTGCAGTTGAGTATTTGTAAACAGCTGCTTTGCTCATACTGCTGTCCTTATCTCAGTGTGGATTCAGTTCCCCATATGCAGATGCCTTATATTGTGTAAGTTACTCTTAGGCACCTGAGGCGATGCTCTGTGACTGGGAGGTATCTTTCTGGATAGACTGTCCAGAGCAGGGCAGGGTATTCTGGTTCATCTCAAATGATACCAGGTGTTTATGTGTAAGTAATTAAGTTACTATCCTGGTAGCTGATCAGTTGAGTGGTTCCCTGGACTTTGCTGAGTGCTGTCTTAATTTAGATGCTGCTCCTGTAATTCTTGCTGTTGCTACCACTGGTGAGGCTTAACAGTAACAGGTAGAAAGGTAACATGCAGAAGGCACTGATGTACTCATAGCCATGACACTTGGGTTTTCCCACAGTGAAAGCTAAATGGGGTAACTATGAAGTGGAAGGGAGCTTGCCTTAAGATAAAGGACAGTAGGGGCAGGAAATCTCTTAAGATAAGCTGACAGAGACTTGGACACATCGTTGCCCCTCAACAGCGAGGGCCTGAACCTCATGTGAGAGGTAATGTGAGCAGTAATTTTGTCATACAGACTTAAGGATATCATTGGAATATAACCAAACACTGGGACACAATCTGTAGCTCATTTTAAAACTCCCTTGGGCAGGTTAAAGAAGTTGTAGAGCTTTTCCTACTACTCGGAATGTGTCCTTGCATTAATAGGTGAGTAAATAGGCTGGTAAGGTTTGGAAGGGACCTCTAGGGATCATCTAGTCCAACCTCCCTGTTAAAGCAGGTTTACCTAGAGCAGGCTGCACAGGATGGCATCCAGGTGGGTTCTCAATGTCTCCAGGGAAGGAATCTTCACAGTATTTACCATTAGATAGACAAGGATGCAGCAGTTGGTTAGGATTTTGTTTTGGTTGAATGATAAGCATGCATGTCAGAGGACAATCTAGCTACACTCCAGCCAGAATTTGGATTAACCAACAGCTATCATGCAAGACTTAATGACTAACACCAGAAGCAGGCACTAGGCTGTAATGTCCCAGCATCCTTTAATTTCATTACTGGTGCAGTGGATAGCGTAGTAAGGCAGTTGCACTGGGATTGCTGTCTGCAGCACTAAGCAGAATTCAGTTTGGTTTTGCTTTCCTATCCTTATCTCCTTCCTTTTTTAATCTTCTTATAAATTTACAGACACAAAAATCCTGCTTTTTTTGTTGCATGCCTATTACTCAGCATAATGCATTATTCATACCTGCTGGAATAAGGGTTTCTGCCCTTGCCACTCAGAACCACTTTCCCTTAAATATACCTGCTCAGATAAATGCTGTCTCGGAGAAGGCTTTTGACCATTTGTTTCTATAGACATAATTGCAACTAAATGCTTCAAATATTTTTTTCTCCCTGATAGAGAATATTTTTGAAACATAAACTGTCAAAATTGATGCAGTGTGTTGAATCCATACACATTACAACAGCATGAATAAAGGTGGATGAAGTAAGTCCACATACCTCTTCTCCAGGTTTTGGACAGTAAGTTAAGGGTAACAGGGTTTTGAAAGCAGTCTAACACTGTTCTGGCTGTTTCTCTGTTGCAGGCAGAAGCTGTATTTGCATGCTACAAAAGCCATAGCTCTATTCAAAGATGAATGTGTCAGCAAGTATGATGCATTTTTGGACAAGGCTGAGGACTGGTCAAGGCAAGCTGTTGAGTTCTTTAATATTTGGTAATATTCATTGCACTACTTTCATAAAAGAAACACTTCAAGAATAACTTTATTTTTCTTCCATTTTAGGAAAATGCTTCACACAAGGAAGCAGTTACTGGCTCTTACCAACCAGTGTTTTGATATTGAAGAAGAGGTATCCAAATACCAGGACTATATAAATGAGGTAGAATACTTCAAAATTATGTACAGATAAGACCACTCCACAGTGTTTAATGTCAGTAGTGTTGTTTATAGGGAGTCTAACATGAATGCACTCTTGCTAAAACAGAGGTCTGCATGAGTGTAGGATTTGGTCTATGGTGGCTTCATTGCTGATGTCAGAGCGGCGTAGAGAGTAGTGTCATTTTTTGGATCCTGACTTGATTTTGCAGTTTGGCTTTTTTAATTTTTTTAAAAATTTCTTCTTTTTTTTAATGGAATTGGTTTTGAGGTTTGCTTTTGGTTGTTTGCAGTTTGGTTTTGTGTTTGTTTTTCTTATAGTGTTAGCATTTTCCTCCCAGAATCTGTGCAAATGGATCTGGGTTCATTAAGAAGTGTTCTTTGTAACTGTTAGCATAATAATATCTAAGCATTCAGAAGATTATCTTAATAATAGAACTACTGCTTCCATAGTCAAGGTTGGGAGATGCCTCCTTAAGGATATGTGCTAAACTAATGCTGCTGGTGACGTGAAGGAAAATGTGTTAAAATTGGGGCTGTGACTTTGCAGGATGCAAGCTTGACAGATTACCTTAAAATTGAAAGAATAACCCCCATTTTCATACACTGTAATCATTATTTAAAGAGGAAATAGAAGTGAAACACCTGGTAGGTGTAAAAGCTATGAAGGAAAGGTAGATTAGCATTTTACTTACTTGTTTGTATTTTAGGAGCACTACAAGTGTCAGGTTTTTATTAGGATTCTGTTGCCTTAGGATATCTCCAAACAGGCAGATAATTCCTCCTTTTGGCATTTATTATTAAAGTATAAGACAGTTATTAAGATGGAACAAATCAGGGAACTATAGGTTCTGACAGTACAGAACATCTTCTGATGATGTCAACTTGGGGAATAGCAGCTGCTTTACTACTGTAATGATTTTATGAGGCATCAGAACAATGGAGAATTTAAAAGAAGATTTTAAGGTGGATATCAAGCTACATAAAACAACTTAGACTATAACTTAGATTTCTTTTTATCTACTCCAGGTACAAGATTCTCTGCCTCAAAAAATGTTTGCAGCTTCCACTGGGATGAAACATACAATGAATACAGTCTACCCAAGCTCAAACACCTTGGTGGAAATGACTCTTGGGTGAGAATTTCTTATTCAGATTGATTGGTGTAATGTTCTATATCACTTATACAGATGAATTAATTACATGAATAGTGATTGCTATTTCAAGAGCAACAATATCATATTGCAAAAAAGCTTTTATTTTGCTAAAGTGGTGCAGATTTCTAAGTAGTAGGGGACAAGGGACAACACTAATGTTTCTTCCATCATTTTTAGGAAATAACTAACCTGTTTCCTATCCCTTATTTTCTATGTATTGGCATGCTGCAAGAAGGCTGTCTGGTGGTGAGTGATCAAAGGAGATACCTGTCCCTGTACAATCTTGTAACTTTTCTTTCACATCTTATTACTACAGTATGAAGAAACTAAAGGAGGAAATGGAAGGGGTTGTTAAAGAGCTGGCTGAGAACAATCACATTTTGGAAAGGCAAGCAATTGTTTTCCCTTTTTGGGCTGATACTAGGAAGGCACTTAATTTGATACATTTTGTAGATCCAGAACTTAAACTAAGGGATGATTCCATAATCTCTTTAACTGTAAATACACTGTTGAAGTGTTGAAATGAAGTGTAACCAAAAAACTTAGGCAAAACCCTGAAGCATTACTGTAAAATCATTCTAACACAGCAAACGTAGCATTTTTGTTTCATGCCACTTACGTTTAGCTAACAAAAGTATCTGTTGCACAGATTAATTCTGTACTTACACACAATACTGTGGTGCAGAAAGCCAGTGGTGTCTTTTAGCTCCTCTCATGTTTAGACATCATACTTAACAGCTGTGGAATGATACCAGTCTGAATGAAAAGACTTTGCAGGTTTCATACTGGTTAAATAAAGTGACGAGAAAGAAGCCAATGTATTTCTTAAAATCCTGAGAAGGTATTGTCACTATCTCATACAGACTGACTTTGCTTTATTTCCTGTGAAGATGAACTCTGTAAAGAGAGTCATCTCCTGAAAGCTTATGGGGAAATTGTTGGTAGAGCTCAAATTTGTCTTCAAGCTGAATGGGTTATGTGGGTTTTTTTTTTCTCCACCCCTAGTCTTGGAGCATAGTATTCATCTTTCTTCTATTTTCACATACAAAAGTTAGATCCAAATGCATGTGCTGACAGTTGGCAGGGGAAAGTAAAAACCCTTTTAAAAATTAAAATGAATTGAGGATTGATTCTGTAATGTAGTCAATCACCTAAGAAATGCTTTTTTTGCCTTTTAGATTTGGTGCTTTGACTACTATGGATGGTGGTCGTCGGAACGTGGACTGTATGTAGCTTTCAAAGGACCTGAAAAGGACTTGTAATTGTTTTTTGTCAAAGGGGAAGTACTGTTGGGACACTGAAAGGCAGATAATACATCTGTATCCAGTTGGGGTTTTCCCCTCTACAACTGTAGTATTAAAAAATGTAAATATGTATAATATGTAAATATAAGAGAAATCTCTATCTTTTTTTTTGGGGGGTGTGGGGGGGTCAGTGTTAGGATAGAATTACTCCTGGCAGGGAATTTAACTCCTTGGAGGTTTTTTGATAAAGTTCTAAAGGGAAAAAAAAAAAGTGTTGCTGATGCAAATGACATTTGTTGGATTTGAAGAGTGCCCTTTTTTTTTCTAGAATGCAGTCTAGTATTTATTGCAAGAGGACTTGCAGAGCTCAACATTAGGAATAGTCTTTAAAGTGTGCTTTGGATTTCCTTTAATGACTGATACTATGTGGGAGTCTAGCTGAAGGAGTGATCATCACAGAGCAGGATGATTTTTTAAGTCAAGTCTTTTAAAATCAATGTGAACAGGGACAAAGAGCGCAGATAGGACAGAGTAGGAATGCATTTTGCTTTCCTTTTGCATCCAAACTGTTTGCTTTTACTTGAGAAAACACATCCACATTAACTTTTTAAGTTCCTCTCCATATTTGGTGCCATTTCTGTAATCACTTGACTTCTCTGCACATGGAGGTTTTGCACTCCAGGTTGTCAGACTGCATGTAAAAAACTGCTCTTTGAGAGTACAGCATTTTCAGGATTCCCCTGAAATCCTGTTGCTCACCACAAGAGAACTGCGTTCTTAAAACAAGATAGCTTTTTCAGAGTCCTGCTGGAGGGCATAACTTCTAGAAGAGATTAAAAGTCAGCATGGGGAGAATCTGTGGGCAGTCAGTAGACCAGACAGCAGCATGCCTGAGTGGTAACTGAATAGTGGAAAAGTAAGTGACAGATCTAGATCTTGGAAAAGGTACCACCCTCACTGCTGACTTACTAGCAAGATACCAAATAGAGGTGGAAAATTTACTAAGACCTACATACTTGTTTTCCAGTATCACTAATTACTGCTTTCAGCACTATATGATCAGGTTGCAGAGATGCAGAATGAAGGAGTCTGCTTCAAAGTATGTAGAAGAGGAGAAAGAAAAGAGGAAAACAAAGGAAAAACTCAGAAAACATCTGTCACTTTGGATACTACAGATCTACCGATGTGTTTCATATGAAAAGTGTCCAAATATGACTGGACTCTTTTCTTTCCCTGTGGAAACCAGGCCATTGACGTTCAGTGACGTCCACTGCCACTTCTAATTGCTATGTTTGTCTGTTAGAAGAGCTGGTCTGACTTAGGACTTTCCATGATTAACAGTCAAACATTTAGGTACAAACAGAACAGCAGGAACATTTTATAGTTTTGTGATGCTTATTCCCTGCTTATCTCTCCAGGTCAGAGGATTTTTATTGCATTAAAAAAAACCAACAACATGATTCTTTCATTGTTAAAAGGAAATTCACTACTTTGATGTCTGAGAGCCACTTTCTGCTATTCTTGGTGAGATTCCAATATTAAAAGGCAATTCAGATATTTTTACACTTCCATACTCACGTGAGCAGCTTCTTTTTTTTTGCAGGCTTTTTTCCCCAGAAAAATCCAGCTATGCAAATGGAGTGCAAGTTTGTTATGTGTCTTTCCTTGGCAAGCTGTGGCATTCTTAACGTTTTGGTTTAAAACACCAGAATCATGTCCAACTGGAATGTTTTTAGGCCTGCTGGTACACTGGTTCATTCACATCCACGCTGTCATTAGAACACCTGCATAAGTGTTAAACAAAAAAACTGAATTGGTGTCTCAAACTGTGCCTAAATTGTTATTTTTTACTGTTTTATGCCTGTAACTTCAAAGATTCTTAATTCTGAAAGAAATGAAGTGTTAGCTGGAATGTATATTTTTCAACTTCTTTGTATGGAAGCTGTCTGAAAAACAAAGTTAGTGCAGTACCTGACTTTTGTTTATTCTTAGTATAGTCTCTATGTGTAGGTGCCACATTCTTTTACATGGCTGAAAATGTTTTCTTATGTTTGCTTTAAACATTGCTACGTTTAGTGTTGCTAAATACATCAGCAATCTTAATCTCCTTAACATTTCTTTTGCTAAAGCAGTTTTAACTAAGCAGCAGCTAAGGAACTTGAAGTTATCAGCTGATAATCTACTGGTTCCATTCTTATGAAGGAAGTGTCTTTTCAAAGTCATAGTGTAGCATACAGTACCATCAATTTTTGGCTCAATCTAAGCATCCTGATACTATCAGTCATGCAACTGATTTGCCAATAGAAATAACAGAAAGTGATAGATGGTTCTTCCTCCTGAAGCTGCCTTACTGTTTTGGAGGGGTCAGCCTACTATATTACTGGTCTGTTATTTGAATAAGCCTGTCTTCATATGAACTGCAAAAATGCATGAGTGAATGACTTAAAGACATAAATACATCATCAACCACTTCTTGTACGGTGTGTGCTTGCTTCTGTGTCTTCCCATGATTCCGCTTTCTTTCAGTGTTACCTTTATAGGTCTTATTTAAATACAATACAAAGCCTGAAATCTGAAGGTGCAAACTCCAGCTTAGCCAGTTGTCCAGAAAGCTCATCCTGGACAACAGAATCGCCAGCACAGGCTCTGTGGTAGAGCCACTAAGCCTTGGCTTTTTTTAATTTAACCACTCTGCTGCCAATCAGCGCCAGTTTAGAAGTGTAACGTGAATCATTTGGGCTGAATGGAAAAGATTATCTCTGGGGGGTTTAAAGCTTGAAGCTTAGAGGAGAGGAGATGTGGAATAAAACTGCACTTGTATGAACTTTTTTGAGTAAAATTAAACACATGAAGTAGTTGCATAGCCAGGAATCCCTGCCAAGGGAGGCACAGCAGTTGGTTTGGCAAGCCACATTTAGTTAGCTAAACCAGTGATGGCTTCTAGCTAAGGACCTGCAAATCACTGGGGTGGACACCTACACCTTAGTCTGTGCAGAGGAAAACTGGCCTTACCAGCCTGTCTGTCTTAGTTTAAAGTGAGACAGATGCTCTTTTACAAAAAGGGGTAAAAGATAAATGTTTCACACACAGGATTGGAAAGTTTAAAGTCATACAACAGTAGAAAAGCATATAAGATACCCAAAAATCCACAGTACATCTCTGCCATGCTTCATATACACCTCTCTCTAACTGAGGACAACACACTCAGGCCTTCAAATGCTGCCACTCTCCCCCCCACCCCTCAATGCCTCTCTAAGTCCATACCAAAACAATTAAAATTCAGCTTGGCAGCTCCAGGCCCCTATTAGGCCACTCCAGGCCTAACTGGGAGCTTTTCCAAGTCTGACCTAGCCTCACTCCTTCACAGGAGATAAGCATGTCCTCCAAGGAGGAGAGAAGAAAACTGTGGTCAGTTTTATAGGGATGCAGGACTTATGGCTATGAAATACGCTTCCCAGTTCACCTCCTGGACACACTGGCCCTCTTGCAGGCCTGTACCTTTGTGAGTTTTTTGTGATGGCTTGGGAATTACCTGACCTCCACTGTTAGGGAATTACCCAGAATAGACTCAGTTGGCAGGAATGAAGCTTTATATTCACAGCTCAGCACAGTATACAAGCAGATATTTACAACATATCACAAATCCATACAGCTATATATAAGTTAAAGGCAATACAGAAACACAACAGCCCTCCCAGAAATCAGCGTCCCCAGGAGGGGCTCCCAACCACCCTTCCACCCCTCTACCTTAGATAGAGATTAATACCATTGTCAGTATCTAGTTAAACCCGAGAGCTTTTTCTCTGTTGTAACCCCTTGCACTAATACTCAGAGTTTAATTTTTTTTTAACCCCCCCCCCCCCAAGAATGTTCAGGGTTTCAACCATTCAGGGCTGCAAGCACTGGTTTTAGGAGGCTGTCCCCATCTCACTCACCTGCGCCTTTGCAGCTTCACTACTCTCCTGCCACGTGCAAGACTGTTTTCTGTGTCTCGGCAGACATGATGCCCAGTTCCCTTCACACTTCCCACAGATGCAATCTACAAAGTCAACACAGAGACATTTTAGAATACAGTAGCTGGAAGATGCAACACAAACCATCCAGTATGTCTTTCTCTACATTAACTAGCACCAACTTTTCAGGAATACTTAAGATACTTACAGAAGCTGTTCTAAAACATGTCTTGGATCAGGCTCATCGGAGGAATTGATTTGCTGACTCCTTGTGTGAGAAAGAGACTGAACCTTTCCCGGGAAACATGAGTGGTTTTGCTTCCCCCAAGAGGGGATGGCACCCAGGGCTGCTCAGAAGCCTGCCAGATGCTGCGTCTCAGGCTCTCCAGGCCACAGCTTCCTGCAGCAACAACAGATTGCTTTAACCACAATGAAATTCAGTTACCTGTCCTTAAAGAGTGTCCTGCAAATGAGAAGTACCAGCTCTCCAGTTGGAAAGTAGGAAGGAACAGATGTTAAATGCATCCCAGAAATAAAACATAAAGTCACAAACCCACACACACAAAAGCCTTTTACAGGAAACACAGGCTCCACCTTTAACCCAGCACAGGCTAAAACGCCCTTGCACTGCAATTTTTCTCCCTTCATTTTGACCATTTAATAAACAAGAATTAAAGGCTTGACTCCACAAATAAAAACTACCTCTGTGACAGTCTGCTGAGATGATCAGTTATCTTCAAAATGACAACCCTGACCAGAAGGCAGCATGCTCAGCTGATATCTGAACTGGTTTGTCCACCACATTTGTGAGATCCAGTCAGCTTTTATTTCTTGCTACCCACTCAATGAAAAGTGCTACGATAAAGGCAAACACTCCATGCCGGAGCTCTTCAGTAAACCAACACTGCTGATCAGTCTTAGCGGGGCAGAGGCTACTCCCTGGAGCTGAAAATTCCCTTGAATTGTAATTACCTCACATCCTGATCTTTTTATCCTTTACAAGCATCAGGATTTGTAAAGAGCTTTAAAAAAGCTCTGTGTTACTCTCCTTGGCAGATACACACAGGTGAGCCACAGGTGCCTGAGTGTTTGAAAACAAAACCAAATATTAAAAACCTACTGCACCTTCTGTGGCCAAATTCTTCACCCTGAATATGCAAAATGTTTTGGTGATGAAGCTGCCCCTTCAGAACACAGAGCAGTACATTCTGCATCAGGTAGTAAGCTTAACAGCTAGCCCAAGCTAAAGCTATCTAGTCACAGGATGGGAGAACAACAGGGGCTAGTGGAGCCATAACAAGCCTATGGAGAAGTTAATTTCCTCCACGCAAGCTCTGAGTGAGAAGTTACAGGTGGTTAGAGGTTGGTCCCCAATACTGGCACTTCACAGCAATGTACCACACAGATATTTTTGCCTCTATTTTCCAAAGGAAATCCATTTCTGAGCCACTTGCAACGAGAAATTGGGTTTCCAACATTTCCACATTTTAGTATCAAACCATCCCTACTGTCAGGGTTTGTGACTGAGGCCAGATACAAATCTGCAACTTGGTTTCAGGCAAAACAATTAAGCTCCCTTAAACAGACAACCAAAACCAACCAAACTCAAACTAAACTTAAAAAAAAAAAAAAGAGAGGAAAAAAAAAAAAAGAAGCAATCTTAGAAACAGAAACCAAACAAAAATCCCACGGCATTTTACAAGAGCCTTACCCTTTAATTTCTCACACGTTCTAATTCCCTTCCCTGTGGGTCCTGGTTAGCCAAGAGCCATGGCACCAGCCTGTGGCTACCTGCTGCCCTGGAGTCCCCCAAACCAGAGCAGTTTCCCGCCATGTCCACACGGCGGCAGCAGCGAGCACGACAGCGTGCAGCACACGCCCATAGCAACGGCGGCGCCACCGCCATAGCAACGGGCTCAGTTCTGGGATACTGGGAGGACACTGGAGTCACACTGGGAGCCCTGAGAAGGGGTTGTGGGTTACTGGGTGCACGAGGAGAAGAGGGAGGGTACTAGGAGCACTAGGAATTTGGGGATAGTGGAGCACTAGGAAGAAGAACAAGGGGACACAGTCTCAAGGTGTGCTGGGGGAGGTCTAGGCTGGATGTTAGGAAGAAGTTCTTGCCAGAGAGAGTGATTGGCATTGGAATGGGCTGCCCAGGGAGGTGGTGGAGGCACTGTCCCGGAGGTGTTCAAGCAAAGCCTGGCTGAGGCACTTAGTGCCATGGTCTAGTTGACTGGCCAGGGCTGGGTGCTAGGTTGGACTGGATGAGCTTGGAGGTCTCTTCCAACCTGGTTGATTCTATGATTCTATGATAGCACACTGGGACCATCCTGGGAGCACTGGGTGGGCCTGGGGGTCTTTGGGTATTTACTGCAAGCACTGAAATCCATTTTGGGGTAGCGAGAGGGACTTGTGAAGACACTGGGGCCACACTGGGCTGGACTGGGACAATTCTGAGGCCACACTGGGAGCACCAGGAGGGCACATAGTGTTACTGGGAGCACTGGGATGAGATTTCAACAGTTACTGAGAGCACTGGTGGGGCTGGGAAAGTACTGGGAAGTCGGGGAGCACTGGAAGGCACTAAGGGGCATTGGGTGCTGCTGGGAGCACTGGTGGAGATTAAGCAGTACTGGAAGAGAGTTTGGGCTATCGGGAGGACATGAGGGGCCACACTAGGAGCACTGGGAAGGAGGTTTGAGGGTTACTGGAAGACCTGGGAGGGCACTGAGAACACTAAGAAGGGAATTTGGAGTTACTGGGAGCACTGGCAGGATCTGGAAGAACACTGGGGCCATACTGGGAGGGCACTTACAGTATCACAGTATCACCAAGGTTGGAAAATACCTCATAGATCATCAAGTCCAACCTGTTACCATGGAGCTCAAGGTTAGACCATGCCACCAAGTGGCATGTCCAATCCTGCCTTGAACAGCTCCAGGTATGGCACTGGAAGCACTTGAATGGGATTTTGCAGTTACTGGGAGCAATGGGGTTTGGGGAGGGCACTGGGAGCACCAGGAAGGAAATTTGGAGTTACTGGGAGGAACTCAGAGCAATAGGAGAGACTTGGAGGGCACTGGATGTTTCTGGGAGCACTGGGAAGGGAATTTGAGTTTTACTAGGAAGGACTGGGGAGCACTGGATATTACTGGGAGCAGTGGGAGAGACTGGGCAGCATGTGGTGTTAACGCTAGCACTGGGAAGAGATTACAGGATACTGGGAGGTACTGTGAGGACAGTGGGGCCACAGTTGGAGCACTGTAAAAGAAATTTGGGGGTTACTGGAAGCACTAGAAGTGAGGCCCCAAATCAGGAGGGGAAAAGAGGAAGAAGCAGGGGCTTTTGAAAGGGTTTCTCCATTTGAGATAGAGACTTAGAGGGGAGGATCAAGGTTCTAAATGCTTGCTGTTAATAGCATTTATGGGCAGTTTAGAAACCTTACAACTAGATACCATGCTACTCCTGCTTAGTCTTCTAGTTACACTTCTGGAGTCTCTAGGCTGCAAAGAGTATCTGCTCACACAGACTATGTAACAGAAAGTGCAGACTGCTCTCTTCTGATTTTAATTCTCTCCTAACTAAAAGGAAGCTACACCCAAAGCAACTTCAAAGTCCATTACTTACGTAAGCTGTTCTAAAATGTGTCTCAGATCCATCACATCGGATCAACTGATTTGTTGAATCCTCGTGTAAGAGAGAACAGTCTCTCAGTGAATGCCAGAGGTCTTCCCTCCCCTCTGAAAGGACAGTGGCTCCATCCCACTTGGCTCAGCTCTATCTGTGTCCCCGTGGATCCATCCAGCTCACCTGAGTTCAGCTCGGCTCTGTCTGTCTCCCCTTGGCATTTGAGCTGGGTGTTCTGAGCATCTGAGAAGCCCTCTGTAATATGTCCATGAGAGATGTTCCTTCTCCAATTGGGTAGCTCTGGCTTTGGAAAGAAAGCATTATTTTAGCTCAGCATTACAGAATGGTCTGGGCTGGAAGGCACCTCCAAAGGTCTTCTAGACCAACCCCCACTACAGTCAGCAGGGACAGCCTCAACTACATCAGGTTGTCCAGAGCCCCTGTTGAGCCTCACTTTGGGTACCTCCAGGGATGAGGCTCCAACCACCTCCCTGGGCAACCTGTTAAGAGTGTTCCACCACCCTCATAGTAAAGAGCCTGTTCCTAACATCCAATCTAAATCTGCTCTTCTCTGGTTTGAAGCCTGTGCTAGTTTGAAGCAAGCTTGAATGTTTTGGTAAAAGAACTAGACAACAGGCAGTGAAATGAAAACAATTGATGTCAACTTCTCTCACAGTCTCGCTGAGAGCTCTGGGAAGAAGAAGTAAACTTTCTCCATATTGGTTCTTCACTCTTGCTTTTGCCTTAGACCGAGACACATCTTTCTAACATCACTGCTTTCTAACCCTGCTCCCTAACCTCTTGTCTGCACCTCTCTTCTTCCTGAGAACTGGGGTAAGGTTGAGAGGGCCGGGGGAGGTGTTGAGGTGGTTTGAGAGCCCCTCCTGGGGACTCAGGTTTCTGGGAGGGGAGTTGTGCTTTTGTATTGTTTATCCTTTGTATATTTCTGTATATAATTGTATATAACTGTATATATTGTAAATAGCTGCTTGTAAATTCTGCTAGCTGTAAATAAATTGCTTCATCTATATTCCCAGGGTCCGTCTGAGTTAGCTGGGGCAAATTCAAGAGTGTGGGGGGGCGGGTAAGAGCCCAAACCATCACAAAGCCACTGCCCCTCGTCCTATCACCACATTTTGTAAACAGTCTCTCTCCAGCCTTCTTGTATACTCCCTTCAGGTACTGGAAGGCTGCAATTAGGTCTCCAGGCTGAACAATCCCAGCTCCGTCAGCCTGTCTTTGTGGTAGATCCTCTGACCATTTTTGTGGCCCTCCTCTGGACCTGCTCTATCAGATCCATGTCCTTCCTATATTGAGGGCTCCAGAGCTGGATGCCATACTGCAGGTGAGGTCTCACCCGAGCAAAATGGCAGAATCACCTCTCTGGATCTGCTGGCACTGCATCTTTTGATGAAAAGAATTTTCATGGTCTTCCTCTGGACCTACTCTGTCACATCCACATCCTTCCTGTATTGAGGGCTCCAAACCTGAACACGGTACTCCAGCTGAGGTCTCACCAGAGCAAAGTGGCAGAATCACCTCTCCATCTCTGGCCACTGCTGCTTTTGATGCAGCCCAGGATGTCACTGGTCTTCTGGGCTGCAATCACACACTCATGTCCAGCTTCTCATCTATCAGCATCCCCAAGTCTTTTTCTACAGGGCTGCTTCCTGTCACCTCTTCTCCCAGTCTGTATTGATAGTGAGGACTGTTCTGGCCCACGTACAGAACCCTGCACTTGGTCTTGCTGAACCTCATCAGTATTACCAAACCACAGAGAAATGGTCTGTACCTTTGTCCTGTTTGAAATGGAGAGAGAACTGCGAGGAATATGACTTCTCTAATCCAGCTGTGCCACTCCAAGGTGCTGAGCAGAGCCTCACCACCTGCCTGTGCAAAAGGAATGTAGCACCTGTCAGAATCTCCCCCAGAACACCTCTAGATGCCCAGCGACCTATACATGCACCCAGACCCTGTTGCTTTCAGAGCTTTAGGTGCCTCCAGACTCCCTTCACATGCTGGAGGGCACACGGCCGGGGGTCCCAGGCCTATAAGGACACCAAAAACCAGAGTGAGACCTCCCCAGGTACTGTGGGCCCCCAAAACCTGAAAGCCTCTAGAGACCCCCTAAACCTCACTGAACCCCCTCCTCCCACTGCCTTCGGGACCGTCCAGAGGGAGCCTCTAGAGGCTAGTGGGTCTGAGGCGATCCACTTTAGACGCCCCCAAACCCGTTTAGAAGCCACTCAGGCCCTTTCGCAGCAGGTGGCAGCAAGCAGCAGCTCATCGTGCCCAAACGGGGGCAGCGGTGACCGCGAGAGTCCGTGGCGCTAGGCCGCCGAGGCCCGAACAACGCCACGGAACAGCCCGGACACTGTGGGGACCCGACAAGAGACCCTAAAACCACACTGAGACCCTCCCCCCACACCGAGCTCCTTCGGGGCCCTGCAGAAACGCCCCGGGAGCTCCCAGGGGATCCTCCGAAGGCGCCCGGACGCCTCTATAAGCCATCAGAGCATTTCAGGTGATCCAAAAAGGCCGTCCGAGATCCCCAGGCCTATTTTAGAGGATCCCAGACTCTGTATGTCTCCAGACCTCCTGTATCACACCCAACACCCGTCCAGAGGCCTTCAGACCACCTGTAGCTGCCGAAGGAGACATGGCTGGAGGTCCCGAGCCTGCAGCGACCCCAAAAACCAGAGCGAGGCCTGCCGAAACCCTGCGCGAACCCCCTCCGCTAGAGAGGGCGGCGGCGCGCAGGCTCCCGGGGCCGCTCCGACGCCGCGATCGGACTCTCCGGGACCCCTCTGCTCCCAGGGCAGCGCCATCGCGCCGGCGGCACCCGGGAGCGCGACCCGGCCCGGCCCCATCGGGCTCAGCTACCTACTCGGTTCGGTTCTGCTCGACTCGGCTCCGACCGCCCCGGATCCCCTCCGACCGCCGCCGCGGGGCCCGGCTCAAGCTGCAGAGCACATGCGCGACACCGCCCTGCGCCTCACGGCGCTTGCGCTCCTGCAAGGCCGAGCCCCCGGCATGCGCCGCTTCCACGGCAACGCGCAGCTGCACACCGCATGCGCGGAGCCCGCAGCCAGCTGGGCTTCGTAGCAACGCGCAGCTGCACACCGCATGCGCGGAGCCCGCAGCCAGCTGGGCTTCGTAGCAACGCGCAGCTGCACAGCGCATGCGCGGAGCCCGCAGCCAGCTGGGCTTCGTAGCAACGCGCAGCTGCACAGCGCATGCGCGGAGCCCGCAGCCAGCTGGGCTTCGTAGCAACGCGCAGCTGCACACCGCATGAGCGGAGCCCGCAGCCAGCTGGGCTTCGTAGCAACGCGCAGCTGCACACCGCATGCGCGGAGCCCGCCGCCAGCTGGGCTTCGTAGCAACGCGCAGCTGCACACCGCATGAGCGGAGCCCGCAGCCAGCTGGGCTTCGTAGCAACGCGCAGCTGCACACCGCATGCGCGGAGCCCGCAGCCAGCTGGGCTTCATAGCAACGCGCAGCTGCACAGCGCATGCGCGGAGCCCGCAGCCAGCGCGGCTATACGAGAACATGGACTTCATAGCAACGCGTCGCTGTGCGGCGCATGCGCGGAGTCCGTAGCAACGCGCAGCTCCGGTGCCGCCGCAGTCAGAGGTCCTGTGGCACATGCGCCAACTCGCTTAGAACGCGCTCCCACCGCTGCAGCACAGGGTTGGATATTCTTAAGTCGTCTTTATAACACAGTGGGTGCTGCGTTCTTAACTGTAAGCGCTACAGGCTGAGGACAGAGCAGCCAGGAAGAAAGAGACCTGGGGGTGCTGGTAGATAGTAGCTGAACGTGAGCCAGCAGTGTGCCCAGGTGGCCAAGAGAGCCAATGGCATCCTGGCCTGCATCAGGAACAGTGTGGCCAGCAGGACAAGGGAGGTTATTCTGCCCTGTACTCAACACTGGTCAGGCCACACCTTGAGTACTGTGTCCAGTTCTGGGCCCCTCAATTCAAGAGAGATGTTGAGGTGCTGGAACATGTCCAGAGAAGGGCAACAAGGCTGGTGAGGGGCCTGGAACACAGCCCTGTGAGGAGAGGCTGAGGGAGATGGGGGTGTTTAGCTTGGAGGAGGCTCAGGGGTGACCTCATTGCTGTCTACAACTACCTGAAGGGAGGTTGTAGCCAGGTGGGGTTGGTCTCTTCTCCCAGGCAACCACCAATAGAACAAGGGGACACAGTCTCAAGTTGTGCCAGGGGAGGTCTAGGCTGGATGTTAGGAGGAAGTTGTTGGCAGAGAGAGTGATTGACATTGGAATGGGCTGCCCAGGGAGGTGGTGGAGTCACCATCCCTGGAGGTGTTCAAGAAAAGCCTGGATGAGGCACTTAGTGCCATGGTCTAGTTGACTGGCTAGGGCTGGGTGCTAGGTTGGACTGGATGATCTTGGAGGTCTCTTCCAACCTGGCTGATTCTATGAAATTAATTGTTTTAAAATATCTATGAAAAAAACCCCGAGATTTCTGTCTTTTTAACTCTTCACAGTAATACCTACAAGCTTAAATAATTCTTAATCTTCCCCTTCCTCTCTCTCCCCTAAGAATTTTCAGGCTTTTCGAGCATTCGGGACATTTAGAAGCGAGGCAGCAGCACCGAAGACAGAGCGGCACACGCCGTTGCACGACTTCAACACCAACAGCGATAAAAAACGAAGAGGCAGCACTGAGCGCTGACCTGGCGACACACGCAGCTGCAGACCTGCAGTACCGACAACACATCACACGGTGGCAGCAGCGAGCACTAACGGGGCGGCACAGGCGGCTGCAGACCTGCAGTGCGCACAGTGAAACACAGGGTGGCAGCACTGACAACTCCCCCGTGCGTGCTGAGCGGCGCAGCTCGGCTTTTTCCTATGTAAGCTATAAAAACCCAAACCCCAAACAACGCACACGAAAGAAAATGCACTATTTTAAATTTACATATACACAGTCGATATTTATGTTTCAAAACTCTATGTGGCTCTATTCACGATTTTAAAAAACATTTTGAAAGCTTTTATATAGTAGAGGAGATACAGAGGGCAGGGCATTTCAAAATCTTTTTTACATATAAATTAATACAATTCTTTAATATCTAGATAAAAAGGAGAGGTTTTCCTCTACTGGAGTACCTCACATTTATACTTACAGCTTTAAATGTTTTTTAATCCTCTCCAAGTATTTTCAGCATTGAAGGCTGCAAGCACCCTTGTGCAGGGGACTGCTCCTATCTCTCTCTCACTTGCTCTTTTGCAGCCCATGGGGCTTACCCATACCCCCAGTCCTTTTTATTCACCCCAAAAAAGGCATTTGGTTCCCACCAGCCCACAGCTCACAGTTCCCCCTTCAAGCCTGCAGGGCGGAGGTGGGGGGGAGAAGAAAGGAATTTGGAATGTTCCAGAACACTGTTGAGCACCCTCTGCAAATCTCTCTGCCTACCCTGCTCAGGGAAAACTGAGGGTGGGTTTTGTTGAGTGGTGGTTTTAAATGCTACCTTTTTTTCCCCCCGCTAAAGGTTTGATAGAAGAGACCTCTGAAGACTGCGACATTCTTTTTATCTGCAGACACTCTGATAGAATACCTGAACCCAGACCTTGAGATAGTGCCTTTGCTTTAGGCAGCTGAAGATTCATTGACTATTAAAGTTCCCAGCTGTGAAGATTTTATTTCAACAAGATGGATGTTGGTTATTTGCTGGGGGAGTTTTAATTGCCCCACCCCCACCCCCCCAAACTGGGGAAAGGTTAAGAACTGCTCTATTTATAAAGCAAACAACTTCCTAGTTAGTTCTGGTATTTATGAAGGGAACTTCATTATCTTACTGTGCCAATGCTTCCAAACGGCCTTGGAGACATCATCTGAGGTACAGCGAAGTATTTGTCATAGTCAGAATGTTCTTGGCAATGCTGAGAACTGCTAGATGAAAGCTTTAGCCAACAGCCTGGAGCATTATTGTCTTGGAAACACATTTAAACCATGATTACTTCCCACCCACGCGCACCGATGCGAAACCGTCCTTAAACTGGTCCTGCTGTATGGCAGGGTCTTGAAATACAACCATGCCATAGAATCATATAATCAACCAGGTTGGAAGAGACCTCCAAGATCATCCAGGCCAACCTAGCACCCAGCCCTATCCAGTCAACTAGACCATGGCACTAAGTGCCTCAGCCACTCTTTTCTTGAAGACCTCCAGGGACAGTGACTCCACCACCTCCCTGGGCAGCCCATTCCAGTGGCAAATCACTCTCTCTGCCAACAACTTCCTCCTAACATCCAGCCATAGTTCTATGGACTCTTAAAGCCCTTCACAAAAAGCATTGTGATGTTAACACCAAGTGTAAATTAGAATCTTTACCTTGTAAAAATAAGAACTGGGGGGTAATAGTCTCAGCTTGTTGAGAAAGTCGATTGGGCTATTACCAACTTACTCTTGATGTAGAACTGTCACTATCACTTTCTGGAGGATGCTCATCAGAGCTAGACCTTTCCAGGCCGTACGTACCTGGGTCTGGGTCTCACATTCACTTTCAAAACTTGGCGATTTTCCTTCCTTGCTTTCCTCCTCCTTGCCTGTGCAAAAGGTCTTTGTGCTGGCAGCTGCCAATAGGTGGGGCTGCCACTCCACGCATGCCGGGATGGTGGCAGCTGTGGTGCAGATGCAGCAACCCTGCAGCAACCTAAGCGACGCAAAGTGATCATAGTTTTAAAATATTTTGGTTTATTAAATGTTTAAAATAACATAAACATCATATTAACAATCTTATGGCTGAGGTTCTCATAATTTATGACTTCACCGGTTTATCTGATTTGAGAGCTCAAAAGATTACACTTTAACATTAGAAATTTTGTCATTAAGATTTATAACAGTAAGTTGTCTCCTAGCTAACAAGAGAATAGAAATAGAAGATAGAACTGTATAAACTTTGGACAGTGGGAGAGTACCTACTTTGCTATAAACGGGTCTTCCAAGATGATGTAAGGACAAGAAACCTTTTAGAAGCTTTTCCATGTTAATCTGAACCAACCAACTCATATCATAGCTGACTTTTAAGCAATAGAGAAAAGTGGGATAGTACATCTTTATTTATTCCCCAAATACATATATGTGTGTGTGTATATATATATATATATATATAAATTCTCTTCAGTAAGTCTGTACCACCTTCATACCGACATTTAGCACCATGTAATGGGATATTCACCATTTAGCTTCTGGGGAATGTACAGTATGTTATTTACTCTGCACTAGAATAAAGGATCCAATTGTAATTAAAGTTTATCCTTGCTTTCTGCAGCTGAACGTCGATGCTGGAAAAGCAACAGCATGCTTCTGACCATGAAGCTGTAGCTTATTTACAAACAAAAGAATGCCCCCCTCCCTCTTTTCCCAGTTGCTTATTCATGATGATGGTTTGGTTAATAGTACTACAGGTTAGGTTTCTTTTACACTGGAAAGGTAAGAGTCAGGGGATAGGTTTTAAACACTTCATCTGAAACTGAATTGGAACAGTGCATACCACGCAAGCAAAGCCCGGCCTTTCAGCAGGAGCGCCACTAACCTTTCTCCATCTCTGTATGTTGTGTGACAAGACTGGTGCTGAAGGATGTAACTATATACACAGGCATACATAATCATGCTTTGAATGTAAAGTAACAGATTTCTTGAGGAGGTGGTAACAGGCAAGCAACCTGTAATATACCATTATGTCTATTACCCCCATCTCTGCCAAGAAAGAATTGTCTTGACAAAGTGATTGGAATAGAAGGTGGAGGGGGTGAGAAGTTTTGTTGTGTGGGTAAAACATGCTGGAGATCAACACCTTTGGCTGTCAGTCAACAGGCTGTTTAAATTTGGATTCATTTTAGGGACGTGGGTTTGTTACTGCAATTCAATTAAAAAAAAAAAAGATACTTCTTAACTACAAGGTTATGCCCAACTTTGACAGTTGCTTTCCCACAGCAGTTCATTGCTACAGCCAGGTGTGCATGGAGAACATTAACAATGCCTCGGTGCATGGGGTTCAGCAGTGGTACATGTTGTTTCTGCAGGAGCACTCCAGGCTTCTGCCATCGTGAGGGGATAAGCACACTGCAAGTTCGTAGGGTACAAACAAATAACCCCATTACACTGTCTTGTTGCAGATATTTTCTGTTGTGGCTGTGTGGAATGACTGCTAAGTGCTGTCCTCTCTGCTGCCTGCTGGTATCTGGGGGAAGAACTTAGGAGCCTTTTAGTTGAAATGTGTTATTACAAGAACCCAAGCTGATAACAAAATGCTGATCCAGCTCTCCCCCCACTCCTTGGTAGGCAGAGTCCTGAGTTTGGCACTCATACTTCTCTGATTCCTTGAGTTTCCCTTTGCTAGTTGAGCTGGATGCTCCATGCCTAGCAATGCTTCTGCTGACCAGCAAAGGCTGCAGAAGGGCTCCTATTCCTCTCTCCTCCCCATAGCACTGACCATGCTACCTTCACAGGAAAAAAAAAATGAGTCTTGTTTCAATCTTACAGGTAATAAAAGGTCTTAGCCTTCAGCCATGAGCAATATCCAAATATCAGCTTCTGAGCTGTTTGTCTTAACTGGTACATGGTCACCACAGGACTTCTGATTTAACAACTACATTTGGCTTTTGTCAAAAGCTGGTGAGTGTACATGAAAGAGCAAGAGAGAGAATACAGAAGGAAAGGAGAGGCTGTCACTGATTGTTTTGTTTCAGATACTTTCCTCAAGGCTTGTGTTTCTTCAGAGCACATACAAATACACTGAGAAGCACAGACTAAAACATCAAAGCTAAGTCAATGCTTAAGGTGAGAACAAGTTCCTACACCAGGTCCAGCTCTCCATGATGATGCCAGTCATGATTGCCACCCAAAGGCCATTACCAGGCACCAGTGAGGTTTCTCTGAAATATTTTGTGGTTCAGCCAACCACATGAAAACATCTCAAGCCACAAGAAAATGGATAAAAGAATTAAGCTTCACTGCATGCTATGTCTGTGTTGAGAAAAGCTAACAGCTTGATTTCCCCTCAGGCAAGGCCAGAGCTCTGGAGCCAGCTGCTGTCAGTGCTGTGTGGGCTATGAAAGGTCTCCAGAAGAGTACATAGCATCTGCAGCAGCGTTTCTGCAACATCCCAAGCAGTTCCTGATGGGTCTTTTCAGGGCTGAGTGGTAGCTTTGCTGTGGCTGTTACCTTCAGCAAAACGCTGAAGAGTTTCAAAACATAATACCACCATTGCTCTGAGTGAAACCTGAAGCATCTTTTTGTATGTGCAGGAAACAGGTCTGGATATGCTCAGGTGAGAAGTGGTACCTCTCTTACTTGCTGGGACACTAGAGCCTGTCAAAGAACTGTGAATGCCTACAGGGACATGTGAGGAATGCATGGCATGACTAGCACTTCGGAAGACAGGACACTTTTCTCCTAGGAGAGCTGAATGATATAGACCAGACATAGTAGGTGCAGCAGGTCTGCAGTTTTGGACTTTTTCATGAGACCTAAGTTTTTGTCTGTCATGTGCACAGCGTTAAGACTTAAGAGCCCTTTAGCTGTTGCTTCTCTTTGTATGTAAGGCAGGCACTTAAAAGGACTTTTAGGATGTGAGTTAGAATTGTTTACTGATTTTAATAGATGTTTGTTTCAAAATAGTCTGTTTTGGTTTTTTTCACCTTTCACAGGAGAAAAGCAGAAGCTGGCTGATGACCTGATCATGTACTTGAAAGAATGCAGTCTGTTCTAGAGGAACTTGCCTCACCTTGCCAGGTCACAAAGTATAATGCAGCTAACTTTTACCATATACACTGCTACAGAAACACTGTACGTGAATTCCTGGTCCCTGGCACCTGAACCCGCAGCTCCTAGTTTCCCAGGCAGTGACACTTTGCCAGTGTTGAATGCAAAGCACGCACTGCCAGCTCTCTGAAGCTGGAAAACAGCTCTTCTAATGACCAGAAAAGTTTCATTTTAGAAATATGTTTTCAAGGGAAGAGCTTAAAAAAATCTCCATCTTTATAAATTTGGTGCCTGACCTAATTAAGCACAGATCAGAAGGAATAGATGACAAACACTGGGGCCTTTCCTAGGGAAAGCCAGAGTGCTGCCATTGTGGACACCATGTTTTTGGACAGGTTCTGCTGCAGACATCCTTTGGTAATTGCTTGAAAATAGATTTCTGGAGCATATGGAGGAAGATTAATTCCTTGCACCTTTTAGAAAGACTTTTGTACTAGCCTGGAGGCCTAAGACAGAAATATACTGTCACCAAAACTTGCTCTCGTCTTCACTGCCAAAAACAAATACATTTTTTTGAGGAATGCCAGCTTTGTAAATACTCTGCTATTCTCAGCTCCCAAAAGAGCAACTGTCATTCTTTTGTAGATGTAACATTACTTTTCCAGACAGCTGTATGACAAAAGACTAGAGAAGCTGGATACTGCATTACTTCAAAACCCAGCTGCTTTAAAGTCTGGTAATCTTAAAAGTACTTATTTGGTGCCGTCTGCATAAAGAATATTCCAGTATTAGATCTGCCTTTGACAGTCTGATAGCATGACACATTTGTTGCTGTTGGGCTAAGGCCCTTGTTGCACCAGCTACTTTGCAGAAAGCTCTCTCTCTTTCTCTCTCCTCCTGCAAGAATTCATACTTTGGTGGAACAAGTATCTCAAATAGCTATGAGCATCAGGAAGATCCTTGGGTTCCATTCTAAACTGCATCATAGGACAAAATGCTTTGCTTTCACAGTGCATGATGATTTTAACACAGAAGTCAACAAAAACCTTTACTGTTCTCATCAAAAAACAAGTTTCTGACTTTTAAATTCCTACTGACAGGAGTACCAGCAGAATTAGCCCAATGAGATTTCCTCCATATGTGTCTACACTTTCTTTGCCAGCGGAAGTGATCAACTGCAAAGTGATTTAGCTGTGATGAAAGTGCAAAGAACAGTGTTAGGCTGTTTTCGTTCAACAGGGAGAAATGCTTTCTGCAGACAAAATGAAGGAGGGGGAAAGACCTATTCCTCAAAAATGATAGAGTTTCTTAATTTTTTTTCCAGTCTTTTAAGAAGTCTTCTCTTCATTCTCAGAATAAATACAGCATTTTTCAAGCAAAAAGAAAAAATCCAGGCAAAAGTGACAAATAAAAGAACAGAGGGGTTTAACAGACTGCAACCTCAACCACAGAGACAAAAAATACCTCTCCATGAGAAAGTAGCCTGTGAGTGAGTAGAGTTAACACAGATATATGAATTCTATACTTGTCTTCAGTTATGGCTTGAAAGTATCAGTCCTCAGGAGCAATATGAGACAAGATCTGAAAACTGTTCAGAGTGTTCACTGGCCTACAGTAATTGCCTTTTCCCCCCTCCTCTTCTGATAAACTGAAAATGTGAAATGATGTTGTTCAATAACATACCATTTCGTTGCATGAGAATGAAGGAATAGCCTCTTAGGAAGACCTCTTGCAGGTTAATTTCCTTGGATAGGTCTTCTCTGATCTGATGGCATTCTTTTCTCCCAAGGCTTTAAATTTGCCTCTTTTGAGGAAGAAGATGGGATTAAGATAGCCTAGGTAGTACATGGGAAGACAATGACTTTGGTTAATCCTTACTCTTGTACATCAGACTCTAGATGAACGGTTCCAGCTTGACCTGTTCCTAAAGCTTCAGTTATGGCTTTAAAAATTGGCATCGTCCTATGGAAGAAAGACCACCATGTATTAAAGCATTAGTTTAAGGTGAACAAATAACAGTGCATGATAAATGCAGGCTGCTGTTGGAGGGAGTGGATTTTTCTGCTACTTTCAGACCCTGATGCCCATAGTTGCTGATTAGAGGAGATGGAGGTCCTTCTGGAAGAGGCTGGTTGCTGACGGACAGCTTCAGTGCCTGAGGGTGCTGGACGCCCTGAAGTAGGAAAGGAACTTGTAGCAGAGGCTCACCACAAAGTACCAGATGTTTCGAGCCATCTGTGACCTTGCAATGAAAATGCGCCAGATGATCACAAGAAGGGTGGTGTTGAATGCGTATCGGATGTTCCTCAGCCTGAGGAAGAGAAAGAGGCATCTCACAGAGGAGGAAAACAACAACAAAAGCTTGCTTCGGTTGCCACAGGTAACCCTGTACAAAATCCCCTTAACAAGTGGCCCTTGGGCACTTTGCTGTTCCTGCTGGAGTGAAGACGCTGCGCCTCATATGTCCCTACTCTCTTGCCAAGGATTTTGTTGAAGTTGGGGTGTAGCTAAAGGAAAAGGTGGAATACCTGCATTGCAAGTCTCTCATGTTCTGTGTACTCTCATTCCAAACTAGAAAAGAAGTCATACTGAGAGGGATCTTTTCTTTGTGACAGCCTAGGTCCAAAACTTTCTTGCTTTGATTTGGTATATTGGCTATTTTTATTCTGCAGGATTGGTGCTAGGCTAGAGGACCTTTGCAGGAGCTGACGAATAAGGGTGAATCCTTGCCTTTCGTGTTGTGAAATTACTCAATAATCATAAAGGGTCTTCCCCTCTGCAGTACTGCAGCACTGAAGTTTTGGGCAGGGGGTGTGTGTATGCCTTACACCATCTATTTAAATGGTATTATTGAGTCCTGAAGATGCTAATCATCTTGCCATCCTCCTATCAAGGGGGAATTTTCTGCAGCTCTCTATTTCTTGCATTCCCAGTGCCTGACCAAGGGAAGGAAGCTTTGTACCTTAACGTCCACAGTTTGATTTTTGTAAGAGCGCTTTATTTTGGTGAGCTGTTATCCCTGCACTATACTAGACTGCTAGTTTGGGCTACGAGGGAGTAACTGGCTTGATACAGAGGTTCTTGTAAATCTTTTAAAGGTGACCCATGAACAAAAGGATTCCTTGCTTTGGCAACAGCCTCATTTATGCTTCTAGCATTTACAGTGCACAAGAATGGTTTTCTTGATAGGCAGTAACCAGGTGCTTACTCTGACGGAGCTCCTCCTTCTCATTTTGCCTGCACATCTCAGTGAAACGTCTGGAGAAGACAGGAGGAGCACAGTCTTTACCTGAATAGAAGGACAGCCTCAAACTGCTCATTCAGACACTCACTTGGTGCCATGGTCTAGTTGACTGGATAGGGCTGGGTGCTAGGTTGGACTGGATGATCTTGGAGGTCTCTTCCAACCTGGTTGATTCTATGATTCTATGATTCCCTGTCACCAAGGACTGAATGCACAAGCTCTCTACTGATTTGGAAGAATTTTTACCCATTCCCCCCTCCCCAAGCAATTTAGACACTTGAACATTAAAATGAAATTTAAAATCATAAAAATCCTGAACTTTTTATGCATTGCCTTTGAATTGCTAAAAAACTTCTAAGAGCTTCACAAAATCTACATCAGGCCCTTTCCTATCGTAATTCTGAATGACAAAGGTCTTCTGTGTTCATTTTTCCCTCTGATGCACTGCAGCTCCATTGTTGGGAAGGAACAATATCTACAACTATGCTATGTTTATCTCCACATCATTCAACGAGAATCAGTTTAATGCAGGTAGAATAATTTTCTTTCAAAGTCATTCAAGGTAGCCAAGAACTCTTGCCCTTATCACTGGGTATGACTTACTTTCTTAAGTGCTGTTTTGCTGCTGGAATGCCAGCCATGTCCTCATTCAGCAAGTACTTCTTAGCACCTAGGCAGTAGCTTTCAATGTATTCTGACCAGTGCAGCTGACGAACATCAAAGTTGTATAACTAGGATTTAAAGACAAAAACCAATAGTTACATACCCACATTCAAAACAAGCTCAATTTAAGCAAAAATGCTTCACTGGCCTCCATTCTTGACAAGGCTCCCCTCTCTGAAGTTAAAGCCACTGAGTTTCCAAGAACTAACAGAGCTGTCAATTAACATCTTACCAGCTGGGGATTAGGGCAAGACACGCAGAAATTTATTGCTAGCTGGCAGAGAAAAAAGATGAGTTTGTCTTTCAGGTGGCATTTTTTGCATAAATACAGTTATATATTTTTATATGCACACACAAAATTGTGGAAGAAAAATGGCATTCCACCCAGGTCAGCGGATTCATATGAAAACCTCCATGCAGTTTTTTAATGTGTCACTAGAATGATGTGTAAATAAACAAATGGGACATTGTGTCAATGCCTCTGCACGAGCGTTACTCTCTGCTGTACTACACTCTCCCTCAGCAGTTAGGTTGATAGAAGCCCAAGGAATAGGTTACTCTGGTGTTTGGCATTAGCTCTGCAATGAGATTTTTCTTTTTTTAAAGTTACTCCAGTTAAATTCAGATGCTTATACTGGGAAAAAAAGCTAGTAAGCTCTCGGGCAGTTGTTCTGTCTATGAGAGCAAGGAAAAGACTTGCAAAGAGGGAGAAGTTTTGTTGTCAAGAAGGATGATTATTATTTAAATGAATGAGAGAAGTGAATGGCATTTCCTACTTACAGAGTCTTCAAATGGAAGACACTCAGAACAAGACTCTACTCTCACCCCCAAGCCAATCCATGTGTGAAGGAGGAGGTGGTGGAGGCACCGTCCCTGGGGGTCTTCAAGAAAAGACTGGATGAGGCACTTAGTGCCATGGTCTAGTTGATTGGATAGGGCTGGGTGATAGGTTGGACTGGATGATCTTGGAGGTCTCTTCCAACCTGGTTGATTCTATGATTCTATGAATAGCAGACAGCTCATGTCCTTGGTTCTCACAAGCAGCTGGGTAACTTATCTCAGAAGGGATAGATAACGTTAATGATGAATTCAAGGCGTGGTTTGTGCTGATGGAGTGGGTTCTCCTTGACTAATTATGCTAGTGTGTAGGCATGTGCCTTGTGGCCCTGAGGGTATATATAGAGAGTCGAAATGATCAATAAAGGTCTCTGGCATATTTCACATTGAATCGTCTGGAGTCCATGTGCATCACCTTGATCCATTGGTCTGTGGGGCCTCGACCACGTTTCCTGTGGCAAGCTAAACAGATTTCTGCAACAAATCCAAGCCAAGCCATTTGCTTTGGTGCAAGAGCTTTGGTATCAGTCCAGCAATAACTTGAGTGGAGAGGGGTTAGCTACTGTACGGATCCTGCTGTGTCTGTCAGATTTGTAGAGAAACCTGTGCTGCCCACAAACTATCAAGCCTGAATACTGCTTACAGTACACATGCATTTCACAAAGTTATCATAAGCAGCTTGGCAAGACTGGAACAGTTTCTAGCTCTCTGAAGTCCTCGATGCTCATTTTTTACTTTAATCTTTCTCTTAATTAGCTCCTATGCACAGGGTTAAGCCTCCAGGGGGAGTGACCTTGAACCTGACCCCAGGTGGTCTTGACCCCTCCCACCAGGGGTGGGTCTGAACACCAGCAGGTGATTCATGGTTAGTCCACTCCTCCTTCCTGTCTAAAGGTCTACCAAAGGCTGGGGGATTTGCTGTTCTTGCTCCCTGCCTCCCTGCTTACCAGCATCACCACTCTCTTCCCGGTTCTCTTTGTTTTACCACGTGGCCATCACCAATGAGGCAGACAAACCCATAACCATCAAAAAATCTGGTGGTATTTGTTTTCTCTTCCCTATACCTTTGTAACCTTCCCACCTCAGATACCTTTTTTTAAATTTATTGTTAAATTTTCCTTTTAACTTCCAAATCAGAGTGAGATTATTTATTTGGGTGTGCTCACCTTTTTCCTCTCTCCACGTCTAATCGTCTAATTCCTTTCTCTTGGGAAAGAAGGGGAAAGAGGGAAGGGCACTCTAAAAAATTGTTAATGGTTCTATTAAATATATTTGAGTCTCTGGAAATTTAAATTAGAACTGATACACTCCTATCATGCCATTTAGGTTCCCTTTACATCTGCTGTACTCACATCAGTGCCAGTGCCCTTAGAATTTGCTGCATGTACTCTCTCTGCAGGTTAGAAAAGGAAACTCTTGATTCTACTCCTAGGCATCTGCAAAAATCTCACAATGTTTGCATCAGTCTGATGTGAATGCCCAAGTACCTTTTTGCAAGCAGATACTGACCAAAGTTGCATTCGAGCTTATCACAAATCCCCTCTTCATACTCCTTCAGTCTTTCAGTTACAATCCCATTCTTGAGGAATAGTATTTGAAACCTATAAAGACTAAAACAGAGCTTGGCATCCTGCAAATTAATTGCTATTTGGGGACTTAAAACAGGATTATTTTTTTTCTTAGTGTTCAGGGTTAGAGTCTGTGTGTTAATGCAGTTAATGCAGTTTCCCTGATCAGTGCCCATTAAAACCTTTCAGGCATTTTCCATCCCAGCTCATCCACCACAACTACTATGTTCACCACAACTACTATGTTAACTGGCAAGACTTCAGTGACTGAGCTATCTCAGAAGAATGAACAATACACCTCAGGAGAAAATATTCTACTGTAATAGATAGAAGGCTCCTGGTAAGTTATTTAATAAAAAAGGGAGAAATAAATTATTTCACATTAAAGGCAATTCCACTAATGTGAATGTCATTTAAAAGCTCAACAAAACACCAAAAATAACTGCTGCAGATGAACAGAACTGGAGATCAGCAATCCATATTCCAGGTATACTTTACCTTTTTGTCCTCTGTGTTAAGGTGACTCATTAACATATTCATATTATCTGAAGACCAATCCCAGGACTGGGTGGAGAAATACTGCAGGAGCATCATAGACTTGTGCAGTCGATTGATAATCTTCATCATTCTGAAACAGAGCAGGACATCAGAGCTGGATATGCAATGTGACCTTATGCAAAAGCTGTCGGTTTGCTCTGTATGTGTTTTCACCACTCCAGAATAGAAACTGCAGTTCCTGATGAGCACTGCATTGGTGCTTACCAGGCTGAGAAGTTGCTGAGCAAACCTAACTGCTCCAGGAAGAATTTCTTCCTAATATCTAGTCTAAAGCTACTCTCTTTCAGTTTAAGACCATTACTGCTCCTCTGATCACTATACTCCCTCATAAAAAGTCCTTATCGATCACAGAATCACAACATTAATCAGGTTGGAAAAGACCTTCCAGATCATGGAGTCAAACCTTTATCACCTAACACCTTCTCATCAACTAAACAATGGTACTAAGTGCCTCATCCAGCCTCCTTTTAAACACCTCCAGGGACGGTGACTCCACCACCTCCCTGGGCAGTCCATTCCAATGCTAATCACTCTTTCTATGAAGAACTTCATCCTAACATCCAGCCTAAACATGCCCAGGTTCAGCTTGAGGCTGTGTCCCCTTCTTCTGTCCCTGGTTGCCTGGGAGAAGAGACCAGCTGTGCTGGTTTGAGGCTAATTTGAACATTGTAATGAGAGAAATTAGATCGTTGGCTATAAAAAGAAAATAATAGTGATGTCTGTATCACCCATTATTTTTGCTTAGATATATAAGAAACAAGAAATAGTAATAAAGTCAGTCAGTCTCTGGCTGCTGTCTGTCATATTAACTGTCCTGCCTGAGTCCGTGTAGCCTGATCTCATCATTCTCCTTTATGTTGGCTTTACTTTTTGCAGCTTGCCCCTGCATGTAAGCCTTCTGAGATAAGGGAGGGAGTGGGAAGAAGGAAGGGAGTTAGTTTGGAGCCCTCCTGGGCAGTCTGGCTGTTCAGGAGGGATTTTGAATTTCTGAATTACTTCTAACTTGTATATAGTTGAAAATACCTGTATATATTGTGCATATGTGCTTGTAAATTGGTCTGTGCACTGGAAAATGTAGCTTCATCCTGAACGTCCAGCCAGATGAGTTAGTCTGGTGAACTGTGTCTGCAGGAGGGGAACTCTCAAACCACCACACCAACCACCACCTGGCTACAACCTCCTTTCAGATAGTTGTAGAGGGCAATATTATCTACCCTAAGCGTCCTTCTCCAGACTCAATGACACCAGCTCACTCAGACACTCCTTGTAGGGCTCCTCATATCCTTCCTGTAGGCCCACTTTAAGTACTAGAAGGTCACTGTAAGGTCTCTCTGGAGGCTTCCCCAGGATAAACAACTCCAAATCTCTCAGCCTGCCCTCACTGGAGGGGTACCACAGCCCCTAATCATCTTTGTGGTCCTCCTCTGGATCTGCTTGAGCAGGTCCATGTCTTTTTTTGGACTCCACAGAGTTGGACACAGTTCTCCAGGCAGGGTCTCACAAAAGCAGAGTAGAGGGACAGAATGACCTCCCTTGATCTGCTGGTCGCACTTCTTTTGATTCAGCCCAGGATGTGGTTGGCTTTCTGGGCTGAGTGTACCTTGCCAGCTCATACTCATTTGTTTTAGACACTGATGCCCCCAAATCTTTCTCTGCAGGTGTGTTCTCAATCCACTCGTCAGCTGATCTGTAACTGTGCTTGGGACTCCCCTGACTCAGGTGTAGGACCTTACAGGTTGCCTTATTGAACCTGCTGAGGCTCACATGGGCCCAGCTCTCTAGCCTGTCAAGGTCTCTGCCTTTGGACTACACCCACACCACTCAGCTTTGTGGCATGGTTTTCATGTCTTTGGGTTTCTTTGATCTCTTACAAAGAATATATCTTAGTTTTAGAGGCTGTTCCTCTGCCTGTATAAGATAGTGTCAGTCTGCAGTGTCCATCTTTATACATAAAGGGGCTGACAGTATGTGCTCCTAGTGTATGACCTTGAAAATCCAAGTCCAAGGCATTTATTTTGGGAGGTATGAGGAACTCTTTGAATTTCTTTCTGTCCTGGTAGAGATGAAAGCTGCTTCAGGGGTATGTCTGCTTAACAGGGACTTAGGAAATTAAGTTCAGGTCTCTCAGATGTCTTGGGCCATTTTGTGTATGAGAGGGGATGGCAGTAATGCCCTTCTGCCTTGCAGCATTGTTTTCCAGTTCTCCCAATGGGCAGAGTACAAAATGGCTCTGGGAGGCAGCTGCTTTGAAGCGTGACGTACAGCACTTGGTCGGTTTTGAGAGAACACCATGTTCTCTCAGACTGGGTACGGGCAAGAGAGAGCATCAAAAGGCTGATTTCTTTAGAAAAACAGAGCTATTTTGATGAGAAATGTTGAGCTGCCCAGAGGGTTGCACAGTTGCTGTGACAAATAAAAGGCGGCAGTCTGGGGAAGAATGGTGCCAGGCTGGCCTCTCCGGGTGCAGATGTGACTGCCACGACGATCAGCACTAAGCACAGCAGAAAAGACACAATGAGTACATCAAAAGAGAACTGCACAGCTTACCCAAAACAAACTCTAAGAGCATCAAAACCTTACACAGGCACTGCTACTCAGAATTAAATCACAGAATTGCAGAATGTCAGGGGCTGGAAGGGACCTCCAAAGATCATCTACTCCAACCCCGCTGCCAGAGCAGCATCACCTATACCAGATCATACAAGAACACATCCAAGTGGATCTTGAATATCTCTGGAGAGGGAGACTCCACAAGCCCCCTGGGCAGCCTGTTCCAGTGTTCTGTCACCCTCACAGAGGAAAAAATTCCTCCTCATGTTTCCATGGAAATTCCTATGCCTCAACTTCTACCCTTGTCCTGTCATTGGGTATCAGTGAGCAGAGCCCGGCTCCAGTCTCTTGGCACTCACCATTTACATATGTATAAACATTGATGAGTGTTGGAGAAATTCTTGCTAGCAGAGGACACAGAAAGGATAAACATGAGCAACCCATGCTGGGAAGACCTTGAATCCATCCTGGGAGTTAGATACCAGGCACAGGGTGGCTCCCCCTGCCATGCAGCTGCAGGGGGTGGAGTGTAGCTGCAGGTGGGCAGAGTTTAGCCAGCCCCAGAGGCTGACCCTCAGATTGTTATGGTATACTGACCTATCCATGCCTTACAAGTAACCCTGTACCCTCTGATTGTAACCAATCTTGGTGGAGCACGCCTCGTGCTAGAATGCATACAAGTCTCTGTATCACGGAAATAAAGTGGACTATGACCATCTAACCATATTGGTGAACAAAGAGTCATTGTACCCAGGTGCTCCACCGGATTATATGCCAATAGATGAGGTCACCCCTCAGTCTCCTCCTCTCCAAGCTAAAGAGCCTCAGCTTCCGCAGTCTCTCCTCATAAGGATGATGTTCCATTCCCTTAGTCATCTTTGTGGCTCTGTGCTGGACTTTCTCAAGCAGCTCTACGCCCTTCTTGAATTAAGGTGGCTTTCATTTGAGAAGCAAAGCACTCCAGGAGATTAAGAGAACCCAGACTCTGCACAGTTATGTGCACACTGGTTGAATGTATTTAACCTAAACTAGTTCAAAATTACTCCATATTAATGTCCCCAGTTTTGCCTGTGCAGGCAAGTAGGATGGGGCAAAGCTTTGTGAGTATTTTTAGTGTCTTTTAGGAACTTGGAAAACAAAGCATATGGCTAGTTTGCAAAGATCTGAAGTTGCCCCTCAAACCAGATCCCCAAAACTATCAGTTTTTGAAGTGCTTAGAGCTAATGGAATCAGTCAGAAAAAAAAAAATCAGGATTCAACTGTGCATCTCTACTTCTGTTTTTAAACAGACTATCCCCACAGCCTCCTACCAGTGTGGGCAGAATAGCTCCGACTGAAGATCTACCCAAAAGACCATATCTGAGTGACTAAGAGTCAAAAAGAGAAATGAAGCATCCAAAAAGGCACTCAGGAAAACTGTTTCATGATAACTGAGCTCAAACATGACTACTTTCAAAACACTGACTGATTTGGCTGAAGGAATGGTCTACTGAAAAATACCAACTGAGTATGGAAAATCTCATTCTCCACTGTGAAGGAATTGAGAGGAATAAAGCAAGTCTTAGCTGATAGCCTTATGAGTTAGACTTCAGAAATGAATTTTGTATTCCAGAAAACTGTTTACAGCAATGATTTGTTTGCTCCCATACTGTGTCTTGCATGAGCTGATTCTCAGGTGCAACGGATTGCCCTAGGAGACTACTAATGACATAAAGCACATTATTTCCCAAGTCATGGATGGATGTGCAGTAAACCATTTAGGGCAGCTTTGCTAGACAGCTGGCAATTTATGTGGAATGTGCCAGCACTTAAAGTAAGCTTCTCAGGAAAGGCAATATATAAAAGGCTGGAACTGAAAGACGAGTCCTGTACCTACCCTTTGGTAGATGGGGTACTGCATGTGATAACTAGACAAAGAACTACGACCCAGTTCCCCCCAAACAACTCTGCTATTCAAATCACTGAAGGTCATGGGCTGGCCTTTAATAAGCATTAGACTTGCAAAACCACGACCAGCTCTCAGATAAACTACTCCATATGGCAGCCCATCACTTCACAGTAAGGTGAACATGGATACAGCAGAGGATTGAAACAGCCCAAGTCTTGGTCCAGGTAAAGAACTTTGTCCTTTCTGCTTGCAAATCTGACCTAGGGTCATGGTGAGATTCAAGTAACTGCCATGAAGATGGCTTTGTACTTTGACAGATGGGCATGACAAAAAGACAGTTAAGCCTAGGTGCTCTGTTTGAAGCAAAGGGATGAAGGGAAATATTAAAGCAGGTTCAGTGACACATTCAGCCTTTTTTGTTTGTTTGTTTGTTTGTTTTTATGTGGTTAACTGCCCTTACACCATAAGGTGTAACATTTACACCATAAGGTCTTACATTTACATTGCTGTCTACAACTACCTGAAGGGAGGTTGTAGCAGGTGGGGGTTGGTCTCTTCTCCCAGACAACCAGCAACAGAACAAGGGGACACAGTCTCAAGTTGTGCTGGGGGAGGTCTCGGCTGGATGTTAGGAGGAAGTTGTTGCCAGAGAGAGTGATTGGCATTGGAATGGGCTGCCCAGGGAGGTGGTGGAGTCACCGTCCCCGGAGGTGTTGAAGAAAAGCCTGGATGAGGCACTTAGTGCCATGGTCTGGTTGACTGGATAAGGCTGGGTGCTAGGTTGGAGTGGATGATCTTGGAGGTCTCTTCCAACCTGGGTGATTCAATGATTTAGGTGGCCATGATGAAAGAAAGAATGAGTGACACTGTGACACTGCAGTCATACCTGGATGAGCTTATGTAGTGTGTAAAAAGAAAATGGGAAATTATACTTACAACACAAACAAAATACTCAAAACCCCCAAACCAAATCAACCAACCAAAAACATCAAGGATTTTTTTTAAAAGGAAAAATAAAGACTCTGTTAACTGAAGTTTATTGCTGAGCCATGTTTGCTCAAGTTGCAAATCAGAAGATACCTTTCTCAGCATGAGTTCATGTTGAGCTCTATTTGAAATTTAAGTACAGTATCACAGGCAATACCCATTGGCTGCTTAGGCCAATCAGCTTTATGAAAAGAAACATCAATTGCAATGGCAGCACCAAGATCTTACTGCAGCCTGTTTTAAAAGAGTTTGGAGATGCCAGCTGTGCTAGTTTGAGCCTAGCTGGGATAATTTAGTGAGAGGAATTAGATTATAGGCTGTGGAAAGGAAACAATGGCATGTCTACTTCACTCATAGGATGTATAAAAACAAGAACATATAGATAACACAGTTGCTCTCTGGCTCTGGCTGCATGCAGTTCTCTAACTTGCTGCCTATCTAATGTGCCTGCTTCCTAATGCCCCTGGCCGATCCTCCAAACTCATCTTGAATGTAAGGCTAAGTCTGGGGTAAGGCAGAGGGGTGGGAAAAAGGTGGAAAGGTGGTTGAGAGCCCCTCCTGGGAACTCTGGTTTCTGGGAGGGGTGTTGTGTTTCTGTCTTACTTTTTAACTTGTATATTTCTGTAAATAGCTGCATATATATTGTAAATATCTGCCTGAATATTGTGCTAAGCTGTAAATACAGCTTAATTCTTCAGTTTCCAGATTGGCTAAGTCTAGTCTGGCTGATTTTCACAAGCGTGGGGAGGCAGGTAACACCCAAACCACCACACCAGCCTATTGCTGCTCATCTCCAGTTTACCTCTATCTCTGGACTAATTCTTGCCTCCTTCATAACCATAAGTCTTTTCATGGACTAATTTCCCTCTGCAGCAGAATGCAGTAGAGAAAGCAGAGCAATACATCATCCATGGATTTCCCTGCAGACAGCTGAAGCCAGCTTTCTAAACAGCAGAGGAACATATAGCAGCTGACATCAACACAGTGCTGCCATACTGTTCTTGTGCTGCACAACAAATCCTCCCCTGTGGTTACAGGGAGTAAAGGAGGATGTTGGCTGAGTTCTGTTACTTATACCAGGATTTCTTCCACATGGGACATGCATGTCCCATGTTCTTCCTTGTTGGCTGGATGTTAGGAGGAAGTTATTCACAGAGAGAGTGATTTCCCATTGGAATGGGCTGCCCAGGGAGGTGGTGGAGGCACCGTCCCTTGAGGTCTTCAAGGAAAGACTGGATGAGGCACTCGGTGCCATGGTCTAGTTGACTGGCTCGGGCTGGGTGATAGGTTGGACTGGATGACCTTCGAGGTCTCTTCCAACTTGGTTGATTCTATGATTCTGTTGAGGCTTAAATAATGGTCATGTAATGGTAAACTGTCCTCATAAATACAACTCAATTTATTCACACTCAGAAACAACTAATGACATACCTGATTTACAGGAAAAGAAGCATCAGCTGGAATGTTCTGCATCTTGCCAGTCTCAAGTCCTTAATGCATGAAATTTACAAAGGTGGCAGCCTTGCTATGGAGAGGGCAGTATAACTACCAGACCTCCTCTTCTGTCTAAGTAACCTCTGTTGTGGAGGGCCTGTAGGCCTGAAAATAGGCTTATTTATGCCTTGCCCTGCCTGGACATGTATTTCTGCCCAAACCAGAGGTAAACACGTCGAATGGATAAAAGGGGCACAACAGACTTGGTGCCATGAAGTCTGGCCTGCCAGGACCCCTGTTTGTAAACATGTTGTGTAAGCCCCCACACGCCTAGCTCATGCCTGCCTAGTGCTAGACCCATGTGTTTACCATATTTGGAGAAAGTCCAGGCCTGTGGCTTTTACCTATTACGGTAAGGTTTGGCTGACTGCCAACCTGATGGGTGATTCTAGTGGCCAAGGAGCCATTAATCTCGGCCCACATTCAATAAATAGGGGTACACAGGTAAAGAACGTGCTCGGGCTCTCCCGATGGCTGGGACTCCCTCCATCGCTTGCCTGCCTGCGTACTCACTTGCAGAGCTCATTTAAGCTTGCCTGTATATATGTGGAGCCCATAGTCTCCCAGCCAGCTGTGCACACTTGCACGCCACTGTGGTGAGTTATCAGGACCAGATCCTGTATTGCCTGCCTTTACCTACGGAGCTCAGACTCCTGAGCAGCCGTGCACCCTATTATATGTCTGCTGCCTTATCATTGCCTGGTAGGTGCCACTGCCGCTGAGTTACCAGGAAGCAGACTCTGAATCATCTGCACGCCATCGGCCTACGTAGCCAGCGTTACATCATGCTGAGACATCCTGCCCCCTGCACCTGAGGTCCTGCCAACAGTCCTGGACAGAGCATCTAGAAGAAGCCAGGAGACAAAGGCAGAGATTGCATCCTTTGCCTGGAGACCAAGGTCAGAGACAGTCATTTTCCCCAGAAGCCGGGAAGATTCTCCTTTCCCCTGAAGTCAGGAGGATTCCAGCCTCAAAGTCCACGGGCAAAAACTCCCCTGAAGATTGGACACTAGTAATAGGCCATGACGTAGCCCTGGAGGGTGACTGATAATTAATAAGAATTGTAAGTGAATGCTTTAATGCCTCTGTAATATCTATTGCCTCCTGCCATAGAGCAGAAAAGAGTTTTCAGCCCACTCTGCTGGGCGAACAGTATATAGACCCCAAGCAGCATTAAGCCGTGGGGAAAAATCCTCTCTCTGTTTATAGTTTGAATTGTTTGCTGGTTATTAATAAGTTACTGTAGATATTAATCCTAGAATGTTTTCATAACCATGTAGAATCCTTTTAATATTAATATACAGTGGTTGGGGGTAGCGAGAGTCCAGAATATTGAGTTTAATAAATACATGTTTTTATAGAATGTTATCTCACACCAATTAATTTCTCCCTTCTGCCACAATTGGTGTAGGCGGCAAAATACCCCTCCGTGACAACCTCTGAAGTGTGTGAAGCTGAGTTTAAAGAAGCCTCATCCCTGGAAGTTTTAAAGGCCAGGCTGGATGGAACTCTAAGCAACTTGATCTAGTGTGAGGGGTCCCTGCCCATAGCAGGGGGGTTGGAGCTAGATGGTGCTTGAGGTCTCTTCCAGCCCTGATCATTCTATGATTCTATGATTTGCTGTCCCTCAGGTACTGCAAAGTGTGGGAACCCCAGGCTGCAGTGTGCTCAAAAAGAAAAGGAGCCATGTAAGTATCTTCTCAAGACAAGGACACGGGAAGAAGACTCCCACCTGAGGCAGCCATTTCTCAGAACTTGTTAGAGACCTGCTCTCCAGAGCAGTGGCAGGTGTGCAGTAAGCTGCAGGCATATGACATCTTACCTGGGCTTTCTCCCCGTGAGCCTCATGTACAGGTCGTAGAGTATGGCAGGTGCCTTGTGACTGACAGTTACCCAGTACTGGTTTATCAGGTAGTTGGATGTCAAGTGCGTATTGGGTGTTCGGAAGGCCTGCTCCAGCGGGTTCCTCTTGAACGTGGACATGACATACCGCTCTGCAAGGGAACAGGCACTCAGCTTAATGCCTGCCACTGAGTGTCAGCTCAGCTGGCACAGCCATACTGACACCATGCAGTAATGCCCAAGTTACAGTGCTTAACATGCTCGGTCTAGAGTTCTGTGACCTATGTAACAGGGGTTGGACAAGATCATCTTCTGGCATTGAAATTGGTGACTCCATCCATTGCCTATTTGAAACAGAATCTGACTCTAGGCTTAACAGAGGCAGACAAAAACCTTGTTAGAAAAAGCAAGCAGTTGTAGCTCAAAATGCTTCAAACAGAAACTGCAATTCTGCTTTCACCTGCAGTAGATGCAAAAGAAACTGGTGTTACCATGCATTCAGATCACTGAAAGCAGAGTTTGATCTGCTAGCATAAAGTACAAATGACATTTTTAACTTCTACTCAAGTTTTCAAAAGGGCTGATGTCAGTATTAGTCTGAGTCAGGGACAGGCTGCTTATACACATAGGGTGCTGCTTCTAGAAGGATTCATTACATCCTTTCCAACTCTATCTGACACAAGAGAGCCAGTGACATACAGGAATGGCGTGGGCAGCAGGAGCAGGGAGGTCATTCTGCCCCTGAACTCTGCACTGGTGAACTCTGCACTGGTTAGACCACACCTTGAGTCCTGTGTTCAGTTCTGGGCCCCCCAGTTTAGGAGGGACATTGAGATGCTTGAGCGTGTCCAGAGAAGGGCGATGAGGCTGGTGAGAGGCCTCGAGCACAAGCCCTACGAGGAGAGGCTGAGGGAGCTGGGATTGTTTAGCCTGGAGAAGAGGAGGCTCAGGGGTGACCTTATTGCTGTCTACAACTACCTGAGGGGTGGTTGTGGCCAGGAGGAGGTTGCTCTCTTCTCTCAGGTGGCCAGCACCAGAACAAGAGGACACAGCCTCAGGCTGCACCAGGGGAAATTTAGGCTCGAGGTGAGGAGAAAGTTCTTCACTGAGAGAGTCATTGGACACTGGAATGGGCTGCCCGGGGAGGTGGTGGAGTCTCCGTCCCTGGAGCTGTTCAAGGCAGGATTGGATGTGGCACTTGGTGCCATGGTCTAGCCTTGAGCTCTGTGGACTTGATGATCTATGAGGTCTCTTCCAACCTTGGTGATACTGTAACACCAAATACCTCAGACCGCGTTCGGATGAGCACTTAAAGCAACAACTTGTCTTGCATTCTTAAGTTGAAAACTAGTGCTAGGGTAGTGATTTTCCACTCCCTTTGCATATTAAGGCACAGTATATGCTGGGTCTGATTTTGAGCTCTTGCAATGGCAGAATGCTGCAGAAGTGGCATCTACATGTGCATTTCTGGGGCATTTGCATATTGCAGAGGCTTAACAGAGCTGCAGCATAAGACCGACTATATGACTATCATCCTAGGGACTGGTAAACAGATGGTGCTCCTATTCCTGAGCACCAGTGAGCTCAACAAAGAATATGGAGGCTTTTATACTTCTTTAAAAAATAATTTGAGAGTTATGACATCAATCTGTGCTCATATTATAGTTTACCCTCTAAGCTTACGTTACAAATAGAAAATCAGATGAGAATCTGCAAGTCACAAGAAACATCCAGCTCATCCTCAGATAAGCAGATAACCATAATACACAGTCAGGACTCTCATGTATCTGTGTGTGGTCTGCTCATTACTGCACTTTGAGTAGTGACTATTGCTGTAGCAGTTCCAAGTACCAGCAACTAGAGGAGACTGGCTAGGCACTCAGCTGCTGAGTTTAGACAAAGACTTTCCAAGCAATGCAGTTCAGTTTTAGTGCAAGTTCATGGTTAATTTTTTGGACCCTTATGGTGTGAGTTTAATGGCTGAAGATCAGTTCTCCTGAAACTCATCTTGAACTGCCTGTTATCCCTTCTCCACCACAGAGCTACACTGCAATGATATGGTTATCCTGTGTTTACCCTGAGGGCTGCAGTATGGAAACCTTACCCTTTGCAGCATGTTCTCTTTAAAATGGCATGGATTAGCAGTCTCCTTTTTAAACTCTCCTATATAGCTGTACCTGTCAGGGAGGGATTGCTGGAGTGGCTTTACTGCAGAAAGGTGTTAATTTATTCCTGGCAGAGGAGAGACAATAAGCAATTTGGGATGGGCTCTTGGGAAGGAAGCTGCTGTCCTGGCCTATCCCTTGGCAGTTTGTGTCCATGCAAGCAGCGTGTGAGGAGTTTCTTTCCTCTGTTAGCAGCATGGACATTTACTACAATTGCACTTTGACAAAATAATAGTTGGCAAAGAGCTCTTCTCCCAGTTTGGAGAGGGTTGTACATCTATGCTCATTCATGTAGCTCATGGATCAGAAAAGCAACCACTCCACTGCTTGTCTCCTTATAAGGAGGCTCCTCCAAGAGGCACTTTCAATCCAGTTTACTCACAAAGTCTGATCTGCTTATCAATATTTAAGTTCATTTAGTTTTATTTGGTCATTTCATTTCCTAATGGAGATCTAACAGTTTAACTGGGAAGCACTGATATTTTGGAGTTGCAATAGTTTTGATACTATTTGCACCATGTATTTACAGCTCTGTTCAGTCAAAGCCTGATGTTAGTATAGTACTGATCTGGTACTCTAATCTGGTTGAGAAGATCTTCCTTTGGAAAAAAAATTGAAGGCATTACTGCCCGTCTTTCCTCTTTGCACAGCAAGAAAGGACTAATCAGTAAGTGGAAAACGCAGCCCATGTCATTTCAGATCATTGGTCATTTCAGATCATTGGCCATTTCAGATCATTGGCCATACATCAAATTCACAGAAAACAGCAACACCCTTATCATCTTGGTTACTTAAGGTGTGGAGCAGGAAACCCAGCTGTCGTAAAGGAGCTGCACCATGATGCTGTGACATTACTCAGTGCAAGAAGCACATATGTCAAGAGGAGATCAGATATATGCTGAAAACTCAAGAAAAATTCTGAAAGGCAGGGATAAAAGTGGTGGTGTTCTAAAATGCACGTAAGGTGGCAGTGAGACCAGCTCAATAACACATACGACAAGGGAGTCAGGAAAACACCAGTTGCTTAACTCGGTACAGTTCATGCTGTGGATGTTTCCTTCACAAGCCTCCCTTACCCTGGCTTCACTGACTCAACACAATTGTTCTGTCTCCTAGTCCATGGAAAGCATTCAACTTCACCACCATGCCAAGCCTGTTATGCTCCAACAGTTGGTTTTGGAGACAAAGGATCAGACAGAAAGGGCAGGCAGGCATAAAACCCTGAAGCAGAAACGTATCACCTCTAGGAGCTACTGAAATGATGCAGCAGCTAGTTGGTCTTTCCCCTCCAACAAAATGCAGCAGTTGATTCTACAACTCAAAGGCTGATTTAGTGAAGGGAAAATCAGACACCAGTTTCACCTAGGTAGACTGTCAGGCATAAATATGATCCCATGCTGAACACCATTTTTAAGCCTGTTTCAAGGTTTAGTTTTGAGCATTAACACAAAATGTACTTCACAGTAAGACCAGCAAGAATGTATATTGCAGCAAAGTAGAATACACTCCTGCAGATTAATATTCAGTTGTCTGACCAGATTTTTGTAATAGCAAGGAAAATAACATGAAAATAAGAGAAAATTCCAAAGCATAAGCATTGCTTGGAAAAGAAGACAGTTGAAGTCTATTTTAACAGCAGAGGTCTACCTATATCTGGAGACTTGTGTAACAAACTGGTGTGCAATGGATGTTTAAGCATAATTTCCTAAGTGGAGAAATATTTTTCAACAAATCTCTTCCAGATCCCATTCTCCTGCCTCCCTCCAAGCTCATCATCTTTGTACTCAAAATGTTCCCATCTCAGACACTTCTGTTCCCTACCCAGTCACAGTTCTGTTCCTTTCCTTTCCCCTTTCCTTTCTTCTTTTTCCCTTTCCCCTTTCCTTTCCTCTCCTTTCCTCTTTCCCCTTTCCCCTTTCCCCTTTCCCCTTTCCCCTTTCCCCTTTCCCCTTTCCCCTTTCCCCTTTCCTTTCCTTTCCTTTCCTTTCCTTTCCTTTCCTTTCCTTTCCTTTCCTTTCCTTTCCTTTCCTTTCCTTTCCTTTCCTTTCCTTTCCTTTCCTTTCCTTTCCTTTCCTTTCCTTTCCTTTCCTTTCCTTTCCTTTCCTTTCCTTTCCTTTCCTTTCCTTTCCTTTCCTTTCCTTTCCTTTCCTTTCCTTTCCTTTCCTTTCCTTTCCTTTCCTTTCCTCCCCTTTCCTCCCCTTTCCTCCCCTTTCCTCCCCTTTCCCCTTTCCCCTTTCCCCTCCTTTCCTTCCATTTCCCCTTTCCCCTTTCCCCTTTCTCTTTCTCCTCTCTCTCCTCTCCTTTTCTTTTTCCTTTTCTCTTTTCCTTTCCTTCTCTTCTGCCAAAAAATCTCTATTCTGTTGCGTTCAGGTCTCCTACAGCTTGCCCTTGTGCAAGTCTCCCTAACCAGGTAGCCCAGGTCCTCCCCTCTGCATACACCACGCTTGATTTGCACTAAAATTTTCAGTTTCATACCAGATGACTCCCACTCCCCACCCTTGATTCTCAACAGCTTCCTCTCTCACACAACCCTTCACCTCAATGACCAGTTACAGACCCTGTGCCAGTTCAGCTTCCCAAGTCTCCTTGAACAGGCTCTCCTTCCATCTGCTGATTCTATGTCTCCTGTATGTTACCATCAAACAGCTTATTTCATGAATAAGAAAATGAAAAACTCTGGAAAAGCTGAGAAAACACTGGAGCTAGAGACCCAGCCTCAACTACTTCACCCTGAAAAAATAGCAGAGCTAACACACAGATGGAAACCAGCTTTTAAAAAGAGAAGGTGACACAATGCTAGGAGCAAATGCTGCTCCACTGTACTCAGCACTGGTCAGGCCACACCTTGAGTACTGTGTCCAGTTCTGGGCTCCTTAATTCAAGAGAGATGTTGAGGTGCTGGAAAGTGTCCAGAGAAGGGCAACAAAGCTGGTGAAGGGCCTGGAACACAAACCCTATGAAGAGAGGCTGAGGGAGCTGGGGTTGTTTAGCCTGGAGAAGAGGAGGCTCAGGGGTGACCTCATTGCTGTCTACAACTACCTGAAGGGAGGCTGTAGCCAGGTGGGGGGTGGCCTCTTCTCCCAGGCAACCAGCAATAGAACAAGGGGACACAGTCTCAAGTTGTGCCAGGGTAGGTATAGGCTGGATGTTAGGAGGAAGTTATTCATAGAGAGAGTGATTTCCCATTGGAATGGGCTGCCCAGGGAGGTGGTGGAGTCACCGTCCCCAGAGGTGTTCAAGCAAAGACTGGGTGAGGCACTTAGTGCCATGGTCTGGTTTACTGGTTAGGACTGGGTGCTAGGTTGGACTGGATGATTTTGGAGGTCTCTTCCAACCTGGTTGATTCTATGATTCTAAGAAGGGAAATGGTGAGTTGAGTTTGGTCATTCTGTGCAGGGGGTGGACCACTCTGTGGTAACTCTCAGTTAAAACAGATCACAGCTCTGAAAGGCCTGGTGGAAGCACATGCCATGACACTAGCTGCCAAAGAAAGAGTTAAGAAATTCTATCACAAATAGAAAGACTTCTGAATTGTGTGTATTTACCAAAAAGAAATCGGTAGGAGGCTCAATTGAAAATTCAGAGTGGGTAGCCACAGTCATTACATCCTAATGCAAGAAATCTTTCCCAAACTCATTTCCTAAACCATACATTTTACTCTTCACCCTAATTCCTATTCATGAACTTACATCTAGTATCCCTCTGCAGCCAGCTGATCTCTGCAAAATTGTGGATACACCGTGTGGTAGAAAAAGCTCCCACAGTGTCACCCAGAGAGAAAACTTGGTGTGCTAGTTTGAAGCAGGGTAGAATGCTTTGGTGAGAAAAAAACTAGATCATAGGCTGTGAAAGGAAAACAATGGTGATGTCCACTTCCCTCAGAGTCTTGCTGAAGAAGAAATGTAAATATTAGATAACACTCTTGCCATTTTGTCTCACTCTCTGGCTGGGCTTTGACTGAGCTGCATCTCCCTAACCTCACCTTCCACTCACTTTTGCTTCTTAACCTCTTGGCCAAACCTCTATTCTTCCTTAGGACTGGGTTAAGGTTGAGAGGGGCAGGGGGAAGGTGCAGGGGTGGTTGAGAGCCCCTCCTGGGGACTCAGGTTTCTGGGAGGGGAGTTGTGTTTCTGTATTACCTTTTACCTTGCATATTTCTGTCTATAACTGTATATACTGTAAATATCTGCTTGTATATTGTGCTAGCTGTAAATAAATAGCTTCATTTATATTCCCAGAGACGGCTGAGACTAGTTGGGTATTTCTAAAGTGTGTGTGGGGGGCAGGGAACACCCAAACCACCACGTATTTTTTATTTGGCACCTCATCATCTTTCCCAAACTCATTTCCTAAACCATACATTTTACTCTTCACCCTATTTCCTATTCATGAACTTACATTTAGTATCCCTCTGCAGCCAGCTGATCTCTGGAAAATTGTGGATACACCGTGTGGTAGAGAAAGCTCCCACAGTGTCACCCAGAGAGAAAACTTTGCCTTCAGCCTCATCACGCAGCTGAACAGCTTATGCAAACTTCTTCTGCACTGGGATGGTTTCATTAGAAAACCCACAGCGATGAGCCAAGTATCACGGTAAGGTCAGTTACAATGCATTAATACATTATTCTTTCTTCAGTGAAAGTGCACCCAAAATGGTTTAAGAAAGGTTAACCTCAGGTAGTAGTGCTAAGGTGGCTGTTGCCTGAAGAGCTTTGCATTTAGTCCCGGGCAAAAGCCACAGAAGATCTGAAGCTTCACATTCTGAAGGCTGGCTGCATCTTCCAAGTGTCAGCCGCGAAGCCTCCTCCCTCCCCAGGGCTGTGGCAAAACACAATGTGCTCAGTGTGCCCTTGAGGCAGCCTTCTCGAGTCTACATCAATTGCTTCTCCCCAGAATTTTCTTCAGAGAAAGGGGAAGAAAGGCTATTCTACTTCCTTCATACGTCAGTTTTCAGTCACTATCAAAGCTGCCCAAACTCAGAAAAGGTTCTCAGTCAGACGTTCGGTTACAGCTATGCAGAGCATCTTCCCACAGAATTAAGGGGCTGGTTTTCTATTCCTTTTCTCACCACTTTAACACCTCAGTGCAGCAAAGTACACACTTTGCTGGGTCGTTACGTGATTACACTCACAATGAAAACTGAATAGGTGCTTTTCCGAGCTCAAAGCCCAGCAGCAGTAGCTTTTTCTCACAGGACTCTCAGTGGGGCCTCCCGGGCAGAGTTTTAATGGCAGATGCTGAATGCCACTTAAACATAGGAAATCACCTTTTCAAAGCCTGCCCAAGCCTTGCTATTGATGTTAGACACCTTTTAGCTTTAAATTAGACCTTACCCATTTCTCCCCAGAAGAAAGGGTTGATTCCACCCGTTGTGCAGTTGAACACCAACGTGTTTTTCGGTCTGGAAAAGAGAAGGAAGCATTACTTTTAAGGTGTGAAGGAAAGCACCCAAAGCTTTCTTACTGGAGCACAACAGTTAGCAGCCCAAGAAGTTGTAACATCAGCTCATAAAAAAATGCAGAAGAAAAAAAATGCCTTTTTCATAAATATAAACCACGAAGCTTTGGTAAGGTTCAGCCAGACTCCGGGAAGCATATGAAGTTAAACCAAGACAGATGGGGCTAAAGAAGAGTCATCCTTATATCTCCTTTCAAAAACTGTAAAAGCAGTAAGCAAAGCACACTGATGACCTTCTGATTTATTCTTTTTATAGCTTCTCTTCATATACTGCAAATAATTGGCCCAAATCAGCCTCAGGGACACACTGTGTATTTCACAATCATTTTGTGGTATGGTTTGTGCTACTTGGAAATTCCCTTTGTTAGGGTGGTGATTATAAATCTATCCATTTCAACAGAATTCTTACTTTAATACCAACTAAAGTTTGGCTGTTATTTGGGTGTGAAAATAAATACAGTTCATAGTGGGTTGGTTTCTTCCTTTGCTGTAAGGCAGGAAATAGACTGCTTTTTTGTTCTAAGCCTGCCTTGCCAAGGGTGCAAGAGGTGTCATCAATACAGCATTTTTCTTATTCCAGATTGGCAGCTGGAGCTATCTGCCAAAATGCTAAAAGAAGTAAGATCTGGCCTTGAACAGCTCGGTTTAAGGATATAGCACTATGTTTCTAGTGGTGCTAGAGCCTTTCTCCACTAGAAGAAGCTGCCTGTGAGGAACCTCTCTTCTAAAAACTCCTGTGACTGAAGCAACCAGGTGACGGGACCCTTAAGCTGGAGGTACTGGGATAGGAAATTTCTCACAGTAGTGCCTGAAAGCTGCAGATGAATAATGTAGAGTTTACATGGTGCTTTTTCAAAGAATGCTGTCTGTGAAATAATGGCATTTGACTGTCTACTGTAATCATTATTAATCCCTAGGAGTCTCAAAGGGATGGTTAGGTCTAATAGATGTGCCAAGCAGTGAATCCACGACCTGCTGTGACTTTGAATCACTGAGTAGAAGTCTTGCAGAGCATTAAACATAAGTGTGCAGCACCAGTGCTTAATGTGAGGAACTCAGTATGGCAACTCACTAAGGACTAATCCCATATGTGTCCATGCAGAAAACTCCCCTAATGTAGAGCTTCTGTACTACACAGCAAAGACTGCAATTCCTTGTAAAGTTCTAGAACCTAATTTCCCTGGGTAATGGCACCTGCCCTGAAGGACACTGACTTTCTAATTAGATGATTTGAAAAAGAAGAAATTAAGCCATACATGCCACACTTGATGGCAGCACCTAAACCTGAAACTCTCTTAGAGAAATTAAATTTACAGAAGGCTCAGTTCTCAACTCTTGTGTACAGATTGTTCACCTCAGGGTTGTGCCTGACTAGACAAAAGCTTTAAATCAAGTCGTGCAATTAACAAGTATCTGTGCAGGAACCAGATTAAAAGCATGTATCTTCTGTCAGTGAAAAGCTAACAAAACGGCAGTTCTCTTACCATGGCCAGAGCCAGGGAGCGTACAGGTGTGCTGACACACCACTCGTCAGCACATGTTCTGCTCCATGGACAAGCTGCAGCCCTTTTCATCTGGAGGCTCTCACAAGCGTGTGTGAGGTGTGGCTGTGTGTAAAGAGAAGCTGTATCTATTTTTCCCAGGTCATGTGGTTTGCCTGTCACTGATGGATAGGGATGAAACTCTGAGGAAAATAAATCTGAAAGCTGGTGAGCTGACCTCTATGATCTGAACATGAGCCAGCAGTGTGCCCAGGTGGCCAAGAGAGCCAGTGGCATCCTGGCCTGCATCAGGAATGGTGTGGTCAGCAGGAGCAGGGAGGTCATTCTGCCCCTGTACTCTGCACTGGTTAGACCACACCTCGAGTACTGTGTTCAGTTCTGGGCTCCCCAGTTTAGGAGGGACATTGAGATGCTTGAGCGTGTCCAGAGAAGGGCGACGAGGCTGGTGAGAGGCCTTGAGCACAGCCCTACGAGGAGAGGCTGAGGGAGCTGGGATTGTTTAGCCTGGAGAAGAGGAGGCTCAGGGGTGACCTTATTGCTGTCTACAACTACCTGAGGGGAGGTTGTAGCTGGGAGGAGGTTGCTCTCTTCTCTCAGGTGGCCAGCACCAGAACGAGAGGACACAGCCTCAGGCTGTGCCAGGGGAAATTTAGGCTTGAGGTGAGGACAAAGTTCTTCACTGAGAGTCATTGGACACTGGAATGGGCTGCCCGGGGAGGTGGTGGAGTCGCCGTCCCTGGAGCTGTTCAAGGCAGGATTGGATGTGGCACTTGATGCCATGGTCTAGCCTTGAGCTCTGTGGTAAAGGGTTGGACTTGATGATCTGTGAGGTCTCTTCCAACCTTGGTGATACTGTGATACTGTGATCTTTTAAGGCTCTTTATATTTAGGTTACTGTATGCAGCCCTTCCTCTACTCATCTCAGAGGGCTTACTCTGTCTTTCAAAATCAAATATTTCTGCTTTTTATTTGCCAGGTATTGACTTCTCAGAGTTGCATAAACCTCCAGAATAATTCATGTGGCTTACTCTGTAACACTTCCTACTGAATGACTAAAGGTCAAAGTCAGAGGTTCACAGGAAAAGCTCTTAAATCGTTAATGTCACTTATGCACACCCTTCTTAACAACACAAAGAATGTTGTGGGTGTTTTTAAAATCACAGCCCCTATCATATAAGCCATAATGCAGTGTGCAGTGTTTTCCAAGGAAAACATGCAGAGCATTTGCACCAAGAAAATTCTAGAAGCCACTCGAACAGCGACTTAATGCTTAATCCTCAGAAAGGATGCCCAAAAATGGCTGCTGTGAAGCTGCAGTAAAGCTCTTGTCCTTAAGAAATGTGACTTCTGAGAGACACAGCTGAGCTTACACTGTTAGGAGAAACAGGTCTCACCTGTAACTTTAGAGAGCTCCTAACTCTAAAGCCTGACTTCATTGTTTCTCTGTACTCTTAGTCCTTGCCAATCCAGGAGAAAAAAAATGAAACCCAAACAAAACATCAGCCAACAAAATCAGTCAAGAAGGACTCTTGCACAGGTTTTCAATTAATTTCAATTAATTAATTAATTCCATTAAGGTTCCCTTTACAGTCCTGGTGCAGGTAGCAAATGCCAGCATCTGGCAAGACAGGAGTGCCTTCCCACCTGTGCACTGCGATGTACCATCCAGCTGCAAGGGTGAGGTTGATGGCGACGTCCACTGGGATCATATCTGCCACCGCTTCGTTGTTGGCGATCACGGTCCGCAGAATCCCTTTGCCCGCCTGCAGGACAGAGCAAGATGGTCACTGACACAATGCCACAGTTAAGATTTCATCAGCTTGGGCTGAAGACAAAGCGTCATGTCAGCACTTCTCAAGCCTGGCACCTGCTGCAGAAGGTGGTTTGGTTTCCGTGAAAAAAGACATGGAACTCACGTGGGTCCCACCATTCTGCGTGTTCAGAGGAGGCCCAAAACACAGTGGTGTCTGTGCCACGTATAACAAGAAAAGCTGTGACTCTTGGCTAACTCAAGATGGAAGAAATGCACCTAGGAAAGAAATACTTTTCAAATAAAATTCCTGCCGATACCTTAAGTTATGCTTTCTGAAGTGACACAGGCAGAGGTCTGCGTGTTCCTCAAAGACAGCAGTCACTTTGAAAATGACACAAATAAGCTTTCTGAAAAGTTTACTCCCTTGCCTTTGGATGTATTCATGCCTGCCTCTTTCCTAAAGCTGTGTCTGTCACACACAAAATGAAGTCAAGCTATGACCCCTGCCTTGTTGAGCTCACTGCCCAATGAAACTCAGCAAAGGAGAGAAAATACAAAGTACTGACAACCAAAGAGATGTGGTAGGCAAGCACAGAAGAGTTGAATTCTGCTTTGGTTAGAAGTGCAGTTGTCAGGGGATAAGGCTTCCCAGGACATATATATTTAACCTGAATGCTTACCAAGGGGTTTCCCTGATGACCATTTAGTCTTTGGAGAGGTTCCAGAAGAGAAGAGACGTGGCAATGGATAGTAACAACACGGTAGGCTGAACCACAGAGGACACCATCATATTCAGCAACATAGAAACATGGAGGTGAAATGGGGTGAAGGAACTCTACTTAGTGTGTCAGGTATGAAAGCTGAACATAGCAAAGGAAAAAGAACCCCCAGTGGCAGACTCAAGGTAGAAATCAAGTTACCCAGCAAAGAAGTTGAGTTTGATGTGGAAGCTGAGAGCTCAGTGAAAAAGATAGGAGGATAGAAGTGCTAGTGAAATGAGGGCAAAAAGAACTCTTATAATGTAGATCTGTGCAAAACCATAAAAAAGGACTGTGTGCTGGAGCAAAGAAATATGCTCTACAGATCCATGGATATTTAAAAGTTATGGCAATGGAAACGTTGCAGCTTTTTTGATTATTATTTTCCTCCAACTGAGACTGACATTTCATGATGCAATAGCTCTCCAGCTGTCAAACTATTACAACAACTAGTTGTGAAAAAGCCACTGCCTGAAGCCTAGGGAAAAGGAAGGTGTGATGAAAAAAAGCATTTATGCTTTGATACTGACTTGAAAAACACAGGCCACTGTTTACTGGTCACTTGGGGATTTTAAGGGACACTGCGTTGCCTGTCTTGGAGGGGTTTTTTTTTTGTTCTCTCTCCCCCTCCTTTCCCCTTCTGCAATTAGACAGTTTAGTTACATTTTAAAGCTTGCAAGTAAAGACCACTTATGACTGGTTTAATTTTCATGAGCTAAGGCACATTTTATCCTTGGTGCAGCTGTCAGAGGGATCACAGACCAACATTCAGACACAGGCAACCCTGGAAGCTTCCCCACATGACTGCATCCTCTTCAAACTCGTATCATGCAGTTAACTTCTGCCGCCCTAAGCTGAACTGCAGTTATGCTTAGTCATTAAAACCTTTCCTTGCAACACCACTAAGATTGTTTTGTTGCTGCTACTACTGATTTTTTAATTGGGGGAAATAAAAAAAGGGGGGGGAGGGGAGGCAAAAAAGAACCAAAGGAGCAAACCAAGCTCAGCTATGAATTTTCCACTGCAGTGAACTCATGCCCACTGCAGACCACTGTGTGATCAGCTACCACATTTTCACAGGTACACTGAAGACCTTTTTGACGCCTTTGAAACTAGGAAGTTTCACTTCACACACTAGGATGTGCTGCAAATGTGCCTGCATTCAGAGTAGTGTGTGATGGTCGTACACATATGGATGACTTCAACACTTACTACTCTGCATTTAGTAAAGATGATAGGTTTAATTTCTTAAGATACGTTTTACACTGGAAATAATTATGTGTTTCTTTTTCAGGTATGGCTTTATTTCTATTTACAGTTGCTGACTTGTTTCTGTTTGGTGAAATAGAAGCTACTGTAACTGAAGCCTCCAAAATAATTTGCAGGTCTGAGTCTGATGTTTCTGGACAGCCTTCCAGCTGAAGAGCTTTGGGGCCAGCCACTGTCCAAAACATGAATTACTCCGGGTTTCTGCCCTCCAGCTTTACTGCCTTGCAAGCAAAGAGGTCTTTTCACATGTCACACAGAACAGCAAGACAAAACACCTCAATTACAGTCCAGTGGAAATGTAATTAATTTAATTATGGTTTCAATCAACAACGCTTCTTCTGCACAGCACCTGGTGCAATTGCAGGCAAAAGAAACATAATTAGACTATAAAGAACAACTCCAAGTCTCACATTTCATGAATATTTAAAAGAAATCTTTGTGGAGTTAAATTATCAGATTCAAATATTGTAGTGGTGACTGAGGAATGAAAAACCAAAACAGCCTGGCAAGGTCTGGAGTTTAGATTCTGCCCAGATGATCCCACATTTGCACCAAATCTCAGCCTGGTGGTTGCACCCCTGCTTGAGTTAGGTAAATCAGCATTTTAGTATGAAAGGGACTTGAACACACAAATGCCCATTCTTCATGAAGGCTAATAAAGGCACATGACTAATAAATACACACAGTTGACTGAGCCAGCTGGTTGTAGTCACTCAAATTTATGTGTGACTTACACGCTCAGGGTTTAATGTTCAAATTACCAAGCAGGATTTATCAATTCACCATATCCTGGCATATTCATTCCAATCATGTATTTAGTTTTTCCCTCCTCAGAAGACCAAAAGCCTCTTGGCCTCCCTAATAATGAATACCTTTCACTTCCAGAAAACTAGAACCGGTTGGCTAAGTTCACTAGCAGTTGGTGATGGTATAAGAGATATACTGTCCATCAGCACTGGTTTCTCCACCTCAAGGAGTCTCTGCTCCTGACTGTTGCCAGCCAGAACCACTGCCCCCCACAGGACAAAAAAGCCATTGGATATGGAAAACAGCCTGGTCTCTACACCCTGTCCCTACTGTCATTGTTCTTTGTCTTTTTACTTGGTTAAGTCTCAATATAGTTACATATCAAATCACCATATTTCATCACTGAAGAGCTCACTGCAGATGAGACCAATTTGTCTTTTTATTTCCTATACTGAAGAACCTCAGAGCTGCAATCCTGAACTAAATATACCATCTCTATTTCAAAAGTCTTTTAGTACAAGTCAAAGCTCTTTATACAAAAAGGAAAGGATGATGTTGTTTACTAGAGTGACCCAAGAATCTCAACATTTCCATAGAATTAATTTGGAGGTAAATATCCAGGCTGGCATGTGCATGTGAACCCTGGCCCCAGTAAAACCTTTATGCTCAAATGTAATCAGAAAAAAACATAACAACTCACATTTGTTCCACAAGTTAGAATCTGTCACATGAAAATGGGCTGCCCAGGGAGGTGGTGGAGGCACTGTCCCTGGAGGTCTCCAAGAAAAGCCTGGCTGAGGCACTTAGTGCCATGGTCTAGTTGACTGGCTAGGGCTGGGTGCTAGGTTGGACTGGATGATCTTGGAGGTCTCTTCCAACCTGGTTGATTCTATGATTCTATGAATTAAGGAACTACAAAACTTTTATTATGATGACAAGATGCCATGAAAGAAAACAGCACAAGATGCTGGGAGTAGAGCAGAGAGGCTGTGTAAGCTTTCTGGGCAGCCAGCAATGAGTAAAAGGTCGAGAGAGAATTATTTTAAAGGAAACTGACATGAACTGAAGCTAACAACACTTTGTGAACACAGAGGATACACTGGGCAGTTTTTGACTGTTTATCTGAAATGGGGGTTAATTAATTTCATTTTGGTTTCAATCAACAAAGCTTCTCCCTACAGCACCTGGAGCAATTGCAGGCAAAAGAAACATAATTAGACTATAAAGAACAACTTCAACTTCCATATTTTATGAATATGTAAAATAAATCTGTTTGTAGAATTAAATTATCAGACTCCAATATTTTATCTGAACCTGGGGTTTTAATAAAAGCAGTGGCTAGGACACATCCACTAATTTCACTTGTCCTGTGGATTGCAGAAGCAACTGAAATAGTTTCTAATTATGCTCAACTTCAGTTAGAAATCAGCTTTTTAATAAGATGATATTTGGATTTTATTCTGCTCTCCTATGATTGTACACTACTCATCCTTTCATACACAGCATCAGGCTGATTACAATATAGTTCTTCCGAGGTAATCAAGTTGGACAAATCATGCATGAACAAAAATATCTGCCTGTAGCTAAACAGCATTATGCATAGACAAATAGTTCATGGGGGTGGGGAGGAGGACATCAGGCTTGACAGGGCTCTGAGCAACCTGATCTAGTTGGGGATGTCCCCATTTACTGCAAGGGAGTATGGACTAGATGATTTTTAAAGGCTCCTTCCAACCCAACGCGTTCTATGATATGTTAAATTGTAATAATTGTTTCTGTATTACAAAGAAGTTTTTGTCAAGTCATTCATTATTTATCTCATGGACTTGCTCCTTGTTGTTTCACACAGTCGGTATTGACAGCAATGTTAAGCAAGACTGCAGTGAAATTCTCCACGTTCTTGGCAGAGCCTGAGTTGATAGTGAGGAGCATTATTTCAGTGCACACTGCACATGGAGAAATCCTGTATGAAGCAGTGACAAGTGAGTTACTGTGGAGTGGTCACAAACTATAGCATCAGGCTTAGCAACAATACCTATGAAGACAAAAGAAATGAAAACAGTGCTGCCTTGTACAGATAGTATGGTAATCGGACCTGGAAAGTTAACTTCTGTTAAAAGACTCAGGCTTTGACATCTGTGAATTACCTTGGTTTTGAGGATGCATCTTTTGCCCTTTCTTTGAAAATTGGACCAAATTTGTCCTAAACTTTTTTTTTTTTCCCCAAAAAGCTTTTAGAAACTGCAATTCACATGTAGTGAACCAGCAACATGAATGGTCTTTCAATCTCCTCTTTTTTTGAGCACAGCACAAATCGTCTTCTGGGTCGTACAGGCATACAGATGTATGGCAGGTGTGTGACATCTTTCTACAAGACTCAGAAAATTGCTCTGATTCTCTGTTTTTTCTACACAATTTCTCAGTGGGGCTGCAGAGTAACTTTAGAGTTGCTCTTAGTTACTCAAACTCCATTTTAAGGGCATCTTAAGGAGAAACTAGACATACCGCAACAAATATTCCGCTTGTCCCATTGAAGCTGTCAATCCAACCCTGCAAAAAACAGAAGAATGATTACTAATGTTTTTTAATGCCATGTTGCTTGCAGCCTTTGAAACAGTGGAAGGGCTACAGTGCTGTGGTGTAGACAAAGAAGCAACAAGACACCAGTTAAGATGGATGCCAGCCTATCTGGGACAGCTGCCAGGGAGATAACCAGTACCCAAATACCAGGGAGATAACAAAGTACTCAATGGATTTCCAATAGGAGATGCAATGTATTATAGCTCATTCTGCCTGCACTTCACCCACCACCAGCAGAATCTGATTTTGCTTTCACAAACTACTTCTTTCCCATAATAACCTGCCTACAGGAATCAAATCTAGCTTTAAACACTACAGTGTCTTGGTGCTGTCGCACTTACTGAAAACAGCCAGCATGTTGTGCATCCTCTGGCATACAACACACAGATGTCACTAAGACTGTTTTGATCATTACAGCTAATTTCTAAGGTGAGGAAGAACAAAAATTCCAAACCACTCCACTTCTGTATCCCATCCTACTTTAAGTCAAGCAAACTGCTGCCAGTAGGAGCTGGGGTTAAAAGCAGTGATAGGCTGTTTGATCTGAAACAAGTTATGACACCCAACAGTTTGGTCTCTCTTTCCAGGATGCGGAGCTTGGGCTAGAGCCTTGGCTGTATCTCAGCCACCACTGGCATTCTTCAAGTAGCATGAAAGCCAAAGGTGACTTTATGTTGCCTTTCCAATCTGGCTGCAACATTGGGATATATTATTCCTACTGCTATATTTAACCTAGCAAATTGTTCCAGTCCAAAAGTACAGATGCATTTAATAACTGTGATTGACACTTGCATCTGCAACAGGCCCATATGAGTTTGAAACCAGACATTTCAGTGTTTACCAACATAAGACAGAGATACCTGACATGACTGAACACTTGCAAGGACCATGTGAGGTGTAGGGTGCTCATCAGGACTTCATTAATAGCTTGACTAGTACATAGGAAGCATCAAAACACAATGCATCAATGCATGATTGCAACCCTCAGATCTCATATTTCTCCATTTAGTACTCAAACTGCTCTGTGTATAAGACTGCCAGCTGAAAGCCCAGCATTTTGCACCATTACTATCCCAGCTCTTGCTATTATTCCCTAAGTGAGTTCTTTTCACTTGGGATGTGACTCTTTCCTAACGATGCTGAAAAAGACCAGCACAGGTCCTCCACCTCTTCCATGTGCTTCCCTGTGAACTGCAGTGCCTGTTTTTCGTGTGGATACTACTACAAGTATCAGGAGGGACAGCTTCCTGACAGTACTCCATCTGTATCAAAGGGCTCTTGGTAAGGAACTGCTATGTGTTCATGCTTACAGGGAAAGGCTCATGCCAGCTTGCTCCCACGATGGATGGCCTGATGATAGCAATGTTCAAGTTCCCTCTCTCTTGCTGAATCAGGTATTCTGACAAGGCTTTGGTGTAGGTGTAAGTGTTGGGCCAGGCCCCGAGTAGCTTGGGTGTGATGTCTTGAATGATAGATTCATCCAACCACCTACAGGAAACAAGGAGAATATCATTAGCCTTTAAAACCATGCAATAGGAAACTAGTTTGGATTTAGAACAGCTCTATGGGTGAAAGGGCACTTTTTCCTTTGAGGTGCAGAATAACCCTGGTGAGCTTCATGATATGATGTCCAGCTCAATTTCAGGTATGTAGACGACGTCATTTTAGAGCAGTTTTGTGTGCTTTATGATTTACTGAAATCTGCAATAAAAATATAGCCACAGCCCACAGATTGATGGAGCTTTCCAACTTAGCACTTTCACCAGGCAGTGCTCACTTGTAGACAACACAGTCCCTATGTACTTCAGGAGACTTTTGGTAACCTTGAGCTATTGAGTGGAGTAGCGTCACAAAGGTCTCGAAAGCTAGAACAAGGTACTACAGGGATATTGTTCCAGCAGCACTACTAGCAGTGTTAGACACTCCTTCTTACTTGTTTCACATGGGCTTCTTCATATAAGAAACTAGGAAACTATCAGTGCTAGCTGCTTAAAAAACCGACACACCAACCAAAAAACATCCAACAAGTTTGGTGTTTTGTTTGTTTGCTGTTCTTTAAAGGTATTCAGGTAGCTAATACATCCAGAAGTAGGTGTGCATGTACCTTCTACAAAGTAGTCCTCACCACTGTGGTTTTGCAGCAAAGGATTAAAGTTCAAAGACTCTTCCCTGGCAGTCCATCAAGACTTCACTGGTTCTGCCAGCATTTGGGTCTAAAGGACAGGAACTGGCTGTACTTCCAGAGCCCTTGCACACTGCTGCCAATCCCCAACAGGCTTTCAGCAGTCTGGTGGCACACCACGGAATCAAAGATTAACTCACATAATCCAATTTGCAATTAAGTCTTCTAGTTCAGACTGAATGGGTGTGCTCTTCCAGGGGCACAGCATCTTCACCTACCTTCACCCCTCTTTATCTTGAACTTCAGAAACAGGTGGAGGTCAAGGGGAGAGGTGGAGGCTGTCACACCTGGAAAATGGCTTGATCATATCAGCTTACACATGCAAACATCTGATGGCTCAGGTGGCACACCGCTCTCATTAGACACAGATGGAAATATAACACAAAACTCTTGCATGAGAAAACACTGATTCAATGAAACTGTCAAAGAGTCTGCAGGGGATGGATGAATCTAGTGAATTTTTCAGTTTTGGAACATGCTAAAAAGAATCTGACAGGTTTTAAGCAACGAGTTAACTCATCAGTTTCCCCCAACACAGATACGAGGGAAAAGCAACACACAAAACGACCTCTGGGTTGAGAGTGAGGTTAAGAGTTTACTATAAATGAGCACAACTACTTTAGTTTAGCTTACCTACAGAAAAAGTGCAGCAGAATGCAGAAAAAAAACCCAGCATAAAAGAACATCAGCAGCTACCCCACTCCCACTCCTCTCACTGCTATCCCTGTGGAAAATCGCCAGCACAGAAAACTCGGAACCCAAACGCTGCAGCCAGGCCAGGAAGCCTCTCCCACATTACAAGCTGAAAGTCAGGCCCCATAACACTTCACTGCATTCACTTTCATTTTGAAGCTGGCATGAGGCAGGATGCTTAGGAATAGCAGCAGCAAAGATTCAACTTAACCCAGGACAAGTATATAGAAATTATTTCTTTCCACACAAAACCCTCTATAGAAGCGCAAATAGTTCCATCTGCAAACCCAGTTCCATGCTTCATAAACAAGGCAGGAAAACTGTTTACACATAAGATATGAAGCTGAGCTATGCAGTGGCTCTAAGTAGTGCACAATATTGACTTAATTTACAAAGCTTTTTTAGGCAGTGACTGAACCCAAACACCTCAGAGCCTCAGCTAAACTGCCACTGTTTGCATCTGTCGAGAACTCATCGCCAGCCTACTAGAAGAGATGTCTACTTCTGCGGAGCCTGGAGGCAGACCAGGGTCATTCGGGCACTCAGGTTAAGCTGCATACAAGGGTTGCTTTCCCTTCTTCTTTTTCTTTTTAGATAAGGACTTTACAATTTAGCATTCTCATGAAGCAAAGACAGGTGCAGAAATACAAAGTGAAGAAATTTCCTTTTGTTGCCATCTTTCCAGACAGGCTCCTGCATCACTTTTAAGTGGTCACCTAGAGGACTGTCTCTAGGATATCATCCTACCGGGTCATCTGCTCTACCAGCATTACCATCAGAGGAGCACTGAGCTGGCATTCAGTAAACTGAAGTGTTCTTACTCTTCTGTGACCTACTTTGAAGATTTTGAAATGCTAAATCACAAAGCTTCTGCTTTCTCTCAGTGCTGTGATTGCCTCAGATGAAACAATTAAGTAACCTCTCACCACACAGATGCAGCAAATTACCCTGCCACAGCAAAACAGAGCTGTCTGCATTAGGCACTTTGCAGTAATAAGAAACTCTTCCTTGAGAGTGGTGACGGACCCACATTTTCTGCAAGCACAGAAACTGCTCTCCTTCAGCCCACCACTTCATTGTGCACTGCGTTCCTTACCTCAGCATACCCTTCAAAGCTGATTTCCCTCAGCTTCAGATTAAAGCAAACCTTGCTTGATGTGGCAGATTACATGTTTCCTTTATTGGCCTGGCAGCACTTACAAGTGTGACTTTTGGTTGACACAGATTAAGCTTAAGGCTTTACTTGCAGGTTAAATATCAAAACACTGGAAAGCAGGGATGTAACAGGAGGATAAGGACTGAAAAAAGGAAACAGCTGGGAGTCCTAATTGGGATTTCAGCTAAATAAAGAATCGTAAGCATATATCAAGTGTGTGGCCAAAAGCATCATTAAATGGATTTGATTTTGTTCCCAGTTGTGTGATCATGCTTCTTAGTGCACTTCAGAAAAGCATTTTAAGACAAGGACTGCTTGTGAAGGGAAGCTCTCACACCTGGCTGAACCAAAACATGACCTGTATTTCCTTCCCATTTTTTGAAGGGACTTTATATCTCCTTGTCTGCTCCCCACAAACCTTTTTGAAAGTAACATTCTGTATCTGTTAATCTCCCTTCTCTGAAACCTTTTGTACCCAGATAGCCATATATTATGTCTTTTACTTAGATGATATATAATAAAAGGTGCATTGCTCTCATCTTCCAATCATGCTTTGTCTTCTCTCTCTTCCTCCAAGTAACTATCCTTGACAACCTCAGAGTTTTCTTTATTCTATTTTGCCACCTCATGCCATCCTAGGGACTTTCTCCATCCCACTCCTTCACATACTCTGCAGCTCCATGCGTCTCTTTCATATACTGCCTTTGATTTGCACAACACCTTCCAAAACAGTGACCCTGGAGTCTCACTTCCAACAAGACTCACCTGATTTCAATGCCTTTGAAGGCAACAGCTGTCTTTGCTGTGAGCAGTTATAGTGCTATCTGAAACACTATAAAGAAACAGATGCCATCCTAGCTGAGGGCATGCTCTGTTTTCTGTCTCACTAAAAGTACTGAAAGAGGGTAGATTTCTGGAGTATGAGACATAGGAAAAGCAGTAAAACAAAATGAAAAATCTAGTAAAAACCAAGAAACTCCATCTTGGTCAAGAAATCTATCACATGGTCAATGAGGAGCAGCAGCAGCAGCAGCAGGCAAAGAAGTCAGTGAAATGTTAGACATCATCAGGTACTGAGAACAAGATCAGTGGTGTCATTTTGAAGCTATTTAAAATTAAAAAAAAAAATGGAGTGACCACATTTTGAGTGCTGCATGCAGCTCTGTTTGGCTCCTGAACCTCAGGGAGGCAATGGAGTTAAAAAAGACAGAGAGGAAAGGTGAAGAAATTATCAAGGAGACAGATCAGTTAACGTATGAGGAACCAGTAAAAGCACTGGAACTCTAGGGCTACGGCCAAGAAGGTGCAGAATGAATGCAGTACAGACTTACAGAACTGCAGAGGTAGTGAATAGGGTCAATACTGCAGGGCAATGCTGCAGCTACTGGAGAGGAAATGAACTATGAGCGTGAACAAAACCATTAGAGCAGCAGAAAATTCAAAAAGACATTAAACAAATTACTGCATTCAAAACTGAGTCAAAAATAATAGAATCTCTCATGCTACAGCTCTGGTTTCTGGGAGGCTGCAAGTGGAACGGACTACAGAATTACCCAGGCTTGTTTAGGTAACCCTCAGCAGCATCTCCCTGTGCCACTGTTGAGGGAACACTATCAGGTCAGGCAGCCCACTCCTCTAGAGAACAAAGGCATTTCTCATGTTTGTATGAAGCTCCACTTGCTGAATACATCATAACTGATAGGTGGCTTCTAACTGGAAGTAAACATGTCCAAGGATATGGGCCAAAGGAGAAATTACAAAAAGAAAACACTGATCTGTAATGAATTTTCTAGAATACTGCTTCAGGAAATTATCAGGGGGGTTGCACATATGTTTTTTTATATAAGATCTCAGTGCTTCTCCTGCTGGACATGAATTCATCCCATCCCTTATTACCCTCAATCACAGAAAGAAATATTTCATTCTGATTATCCAAGTTATTAGTTCACAGATTATTTACTTGTATTACACAAGTGTAATGCCACCAGAAAAGAAATTAGAGCAAAGTTACAGCTGTGAGAGGATTCTTCTAAGAGGAAGTTGTCATAGAATTGTTTAGTTTGGAAAAAAAAGGTAATATCATTGAGTCCCACTATCAACATAAGACCATCATGGCTATGAAACCATGTCCCAAATACAGATTACAGGTCTGATTTTAATAACTTGCACCTAGTACTGCAGCTTAGAAGCATCCAGTTCTGTAAGCAAAAGAAATCCTGCATGTTTGTTAAATCTTAACAAATAACAGCAAAACAAGTTCCCTTAATACAAGTGTCAGTGCTGGAGTGGTCCTAGCTCTTTAGGCTTCCAGTATCTGAAGACTGGAGAGGGACTGTTTACAAGGTCTTGCAATAATAGAACGAGGTTTAAACTGGCAAAGGGGAGATTTAAACTAGATGTTAGGAAGAAGTTCTTTACAGTGAGGTGGTGAGACACTGAAACAGGATGCCCAGGGAGGTTGTGAATGCTCCCTCCCTGCAGGTGTTCAAAGTCAGGTTGGATGGGGCCTTGGATGACAAATTCTAGTGGGAGGTGTCCCTGCCTATGGCAGGGGATTGGAACTAGATCATCTTTGATGTCCCTTCCAACCTAAACCATTCTGTGATTCCACCATCAGCAGATTTTGTTATTCTCTCTCTAGCTATTCTTCCTTTCAGTAAATTTAGTTAAACTTCCTTGGTTTTCTCTTCAAAGTCCTGGATGCATCACACTGAAGTCTTTCTAAAAGCCTGTTTCAGACTCACCCCCATACAATTCCACTTCAACACCACAGGATTGTTGAAATAAGTGGAAGCAATGATGGGAAGCTGAAGAGATAAAGAAATTAATATGAGGTGTATGAAAAACTTCATTTCTTACTAAGGTAGCAAAAGAGCTTACAGGAATAGTCATCATGGCCCTGTTCCTGAGAGCAAATGCACTTGTACAGAATTTGTTCAGTGCTGGGCTCTCAGGAAATCACAGCCTTTTCTAAAACCCTGTGTGGAAAAACACAGAGGTAGCTGAAATCACAGGGTTATTAAGTATCACTTATGCTGTTTTCTAACACTGCTGCATTTAGAAAAGTATTGTTAAGCTCCACCAAATGACTACAAAGCATGACTTCAGTAGCTCTGCAGATAAAAAGCCTCCAAAACAGAGTCTCTATTTCTACTGCTTTCAAAAGACCTCAGTAAAGCCAGTTTCAAGAGAAAAACCAGTAAAGATGAGTCACTGGGTGGCACTCTGTGGAAATTGCCCCTCAAAACAACCCTGAAAGAAAGCTCTCTCTTCCCTTGTCTCACTTTTACTACAGCAAGCACTTCCTGCTGGCATGGGCATACAGAAAAGGCCACACAATAATCACAGCAACTGCAAGCAGAAATCCCACAGGCCAGGCTGTGTGAGTGCTCAGAGGTCTTCTGCAGAGCAGAGTGAAACAGATGCCAGGAGAGGCGCTGCGGCTCCTACTCACTCTACTAAATCGAAGAGCTTCTTGGGCTCGGCTGGGGGTGGGTAGATGACTTCGTCTATGCACTTCCGGACGCAGTTTGCATAGGCAGTGGAGATGTGGATGAAGGCCTCGAGGTTCTGCATCTGCCGCGCCAGCTCCAGGAGCCGCTGCGTGCCCATCGCGTTCAGCTGCAGGGCATGTCTGAGGAGGACAGGGCAAAGAAACAAAGCGCATGTCACTGGGAAGAATGCACTGGGGCTGGGCACTATCCAAACCCCAATTCGTGAAAAGGCAAGTGAGGGAAGAAGAGGGGGTCACAGCAGAGCAGGAAGCTTCGCTGGAATGCAAGGGCTAAGGCAGCTGTCAGAGCAATGCTGTTGCATTCCCTGTTCCGGGCACAGCATGCCTCCCAGATACTTTTAATCAGAGGTAACACTGCACTGATGTCTCTACATTGCATGTACTTTCCACCTTAGCCTGGAACAAACATTTCCAGTGCACTGAGACATTATGGTTCCTACAGTACCCATTCAGCTTTCTCCTCAAGGGGCCCCTGCTAAACCAGCTAAACACACTTCCAGTAAACTGCAAAGGGTCCTTGGGCCCAGAGAAGCAGATTTATACTGAAAAAAGACACAATTAGAGGTAACAGCTTGAATTCCTAAGGAGTGAAAAAGAGTCCTGGTTGCCAAGGTTGATCTTGAAGCATCTAGCACAGCTAGAAGTTGCCCAAGGGACTACTTGCAATGGACCTCAGCGAACCAACATTCAACTTCATTGCATGCACTGAATTGGATGAAAGACACTTTCTTGCCCACAATGGAAAAGGCTAAGGAACAGGTAATCTGTTCATCCCAGAAGCAGAAGCTTCAACAACCCATACAAGATTATGAAAATGCTACAAAATGCAATGTATGCTAAAGAAATCAATTACACTAACATCAAAGAGAAGTTGTTAAGTCAGATGAATGAAAAAACAGAAGCTGAGAAAGTTTGGATCACAGTGTCTAAAGCCAGAAAGAGTTCTTTCAGCATGCTACTTTCAAAGAACAGCATTTTCTAGGTATTTCCTTCCTAGCAGGATTCATGCTTATGCTTATGCTACCCTTCATATGAAAGTTACTCCTCTGTCCACATTTCTATTTGATTGTAACCTTTCAGAGAGGGGATGAACAGAACTGTGCTCAGAGTAGGACTCAGCATGGATTTCTGTTGAGACATTCAGAGCTCCTTGTGCTTTCTAGGGGAATATCATCTAAATTTGGTGATTTGTCTCATTCTGCTTTTTTCCTGTTTATATTAAAACTGCATCTACTAATATTTAAGTATAACACAATTTCTCAGATTTCTGCCCTCAAGAGTTCTGCCTAGAGAATTCCCTGAACGATTTGCATGTTGATGCCAGTAATTAATTCAATGTCTCTGCTGCTGCTTTACTAGCATCTCAAAAACTGCATCTCCCTTACCTATCAACTCCACATATTCTGTTGCACTCTTTGTAATTCTGCTGGGTTTAAATAATTTTTTTAACTGCATCATTATCAAGTTGCTGCTCAAAATTCATAATTCTCATCACATTTAACTGAAGGTTTATCATCACATTAAACTAAAAGGTTTGCCCATATGATATGTGGCCAGTAGGACAAGGGAGGTTATTCTTCCCCTGTACTCAGCACTGGTCAGGCCACACCTTGAGTACTGTGTTCAGTTCTGGGCCCCTCAATTCAAGAGAGATGTTGAGGTGCTGGAGCATGCCCAGAGAAGGGCAACAAAGCTGGTGAAGGGTCTGGAACACAAATCCTATGAGGAGAGGCTGAGGGAGCTGGGGTTGTTTAGCCTGGAGAAGAGGAGGCTCAGGGGTGACCTCATTGCTGTCTACAACTACCTGAAGGGAGGCTGTAGCCAGGTGGGGGGTGGCCTCTTCTCCCAGGCAACCAGCAATAGAACAAGGGGACACAGTCTCAAGTTGTGCCAGGGCAGGTATAGGCTGGATGTTAGGAGGAAGTTCTTGCCAAAGAGAGTGATTGGCATTGGAATGGGCTGCCCAGGGAGGTGGTGGAGGCACCGTCCCTGGAGGTGTTCAAGCAAAGACTGGATGAGGCACTTAGTGCCATGGTCTGGTTGACTGGCTAGGGCTGGGTGCTAGGTTGGACTGGATGATCTTGGAGGTCTCTTCCAGCCTGGTGGATTCTATGATTCTATGAATATATATTTTTATTATTAATATTTTCATTTTAACAACTCCTTGTACTTTTGTTATTTAATCACACTGGATCTCCACTATTCTGTTAGGGGTATTTTTGACAGATCACATGCAATCACTCTTTGAATAGCTTCTGCACTGCCTGCAAGCAGGTGACCATTTAAACTTTTTCTTCTCACTTCTCTCTAGCTCTCCTCCTTATTAAAATCTTCCATTTCCCTTTGATGTTACATGCCATTGGGAGCTGTTTTTTTTATGGCACATTCATTCATGTATTGATTTTAAAGCAACTATGGCTATTAATTCAGTGCAGTGCCTTACTACTTGAATCTTGAGCAAGGTTCATACACATGCTTTAAGTTTAAATCAAGAGCTCCTTCCTTTCTTGTGGGTTCTTTAATTAGTTGTTGCAACCTCCAATTATTTATGGTGAGTGGTTGTCTCGTTAGCCTATGGATAGGCAAATGAAGACTGGTGTTAATAATTATGTTGGCTACTCTGAGAGTTTTAGTGCTTTTCAAAACACTTTGAAGATCTGGTAATCCAGACTATCCATCTGGGCTTGTTGATGTTACAGTTTGCATAGAAGCATTTACACATATCATCTTATTCCTGCTCTTCTTTCTTAATGGAAAGCCTGCCTGGACAGGCACTCCCAAGGGAGCTCCCTGAGAAACCAAGCACTTATCAACAGTTACTCACAACAAGTGGTGGGTATTTTAAAGCTTGTGATAGAATATTTTCTTAAACAACATCTAATTTCTCTTTTCAGTTACCCAGTGACAAAGAAAGGCCATTAACACTAGCTTGGGAGACAGGCACAACATGGTTTCACTCCAAGCCGTCTCCAGCTAATTCTGCCAAAACATCTCCCTCTTGACCTAAACTGTGTTTTTCCCTTCCCCAATTTTAGGTCACACTTAACTACTATTTTACAACCAAAGCTTGTAGTAGTTCCTTCTGTTCCTATGGACATCCTCCAAGATGCTTCACTTCTGATGTGCATACATGCACATGACGTTTTCAGAGCATTTACACTGCACATCCCGCATGGAACTGCGTGTAGCATGAAAACGTTAAGTGGAGCACTATTACCACAGCCAGACAAGAGGTGCACTGAGTGGAGTGTTACGGGCTGCTGTGCACTCTGAATCATGCTTGGGCACACACAGAAAGCAGAAAGCAGGACATACTTCAGGGGTTCATCAAAGCGAACTGTTGCTGCACAGTGGAAGACAATATTGACCCGGGTCAGAAGCTCCTCCTCATCTTCAGCACTGATGGCCAGCTTGGGCTGAGTGAGTTCAGCATTAATAGGCTTAATCTTCTCATGGAAATTAGGGCAGTCTTCTCGGACCCTGTCAAAGACCTTGAAGCACAAAGAGAGAGAGATCAGATACAGAATTAGGCTACAGAGATTGCTTTGAATAGAAGCCAGTCTGATTGCATCTGTGAATGAAAGCGGCACGAAAGAGCATGCCTGGTTCCTTCGGAGGCAGAACATGGGTGAGATGATGAAACAGCTCATTCACTTGTTTTGTCCCTTAGGAAGATTTCACAGGAGAAACAGAAAACTATAGGAGTTAATGCATTGTCCTGAAGAGATAAATGAATCTTCTATGCACCTTATTTCACGGGACAGCCACTGAAATTCCTTTATCTTCATATCTCTTGCAATCACTTGTTATTTGACCTCAAAGGCTGCCTGTAAGGAACTAACAAGGGAGATGGCTGAGCAGAGATTGGGAAAGCCTGGGAAGCGTTAGACCTAGCAATTTTCTTGATGGTTCTACCAAGGACTTGAGAAGAGGAGGGGAACTAGGCACATTCTGGTTCCTCCTCTTCATTTGCTGCTCCTTGCCCACTGTCACTTTGTTCATGTTAGATGAGTTCTGCGAGGAACTGCCTCAGAGGTGGAAAGGTGAGGAATCTCAGTAACCCATACAGCTTAAGCTGTTGACTGCCAACAGCAATTCTGCCTGACAAGTGTGCAGCTAGCTGGCCTCTCCAGATGTCTTCCAGCCCTTGCTTTTTATTGGTATGATCTATAGCTCTTTCCAACACGTGGTTTCTCCCTAGCCTTCTGCAGAATGACAAGACTGTGCATCTGTCCTCTAAGAAGGTACCTACATTTTCATATATTGTTCTGTCTGAGGACTTGTCCAAAGTCAGCACCTGTTACCCTGCTTTCCCTGCGATTGCAGGTACCCTCTCCACAGCATGACAGTTGTGCACAAACCACCTGAAAAGTGCCTACATGAAAACAGCAGTTCCCTCAGTTCCCATTTTTGACCAACAACTAGCTCCATGTCACTGGTCACAGCACAGGAGGTGTGGGTGCAGTTCTGCTTGTGCCCTGAAAGCGGACAGCTGCTGTGGGTTCTGCTTGCAGAGCTTTCATTTGGTACATGTCACAGACAAAGAATACGAAGCCTGGATTTCAAAACACTGTGTGAGGTTGCTGGAGGGTTGAAAAACATCGTCTTAAGTTTCAGAAGCATCTGTTCCAAAGGCTTGGTTTTGCTGGCCACCACTTCAGTATTTGAGCAACTTCACCCATAATAGTAGTAACAGTTGAATTCAAAAAGGTTCCCCTCATTTTGGGGCAGAGAGACCACAAGAAGGGTAGAAAGTACAAATCTAAGTGAGAGGCTGGGATCTGCAGAGGTATAATCTCAAAGGATAACAACACCTCAACGGTAACCAGATTACCAGCGGGAACAACTAAGGACCAGGAAAGACTGCTGAGGGTTGCTGGGGGCCACTGTCTTTGGAAACATTTAAGAACTGTCTAGATAAGCACTATCAGGCAAGACAGGGAGTAGCTGAGCTTGCCCTGGAGCTGGAGGACGGCCCAGCTAGTTTCTCAGTAGCAATATTTTTCTTGGGTGTTTCCTCTACGCTGTAGCTTACTCACCAGCAACACCAAGTTTGCAAATCTCTTTACCATCATGGCCTCTTGTTTTCCTAGAGATTGTTCTGTCTTTGATTTGCCCAACGTTGATGTAAGAGCGGAAATCGTGTGACATACATTAAACAGACTAAAAGAAGGTTAAATCAATGCTAACAGCATTTTATTGTTTAACTAAGGGATCACCATCCTTCTGCTTATCTGACGGCCAAAGCTAGATAAACCTCAATGTTCTTGGGCATGAAATGGTAAGGAAATCCTTAGCCCTCCCCACTCTGTCACCACTGTACCTGACTTCCTGTGTTTTCCTTTGACACACAGTTGCACATCCTTGTGGTGGTTTGGGTGTTCCCATCCCCCCCACACTTTAGAAATCACTCAGACTAGACTCAGCTGGCTCTGGAAATATGAATGAAGCTTATATTTACAGCTAGCACAATATACAAGCAGATATTTACAGTATATACAGTGTTATGCAGAAATATACAAGGTAAAAGGTAATACAGAAACACAACTCCCCTCCCAGAAACTGAGTCCCCAGGAGGGGCTCCCAACCACCCCTTCACCTTCCCCCTACCCCTCTCAACCTTACCCCAGTCCCAAGGAAGAATAGAGGTTCGGGCAGAGGTTTAGGAAGCAAAGTGGGTTAGCCCAAAATGGAGGGTGAGGTTAGAGAGATGCAGCTCAGCCAGCAGCCCCAGAAAGAGCAATGGCAAGAGTGTTATCTAATGTTTTTATTTCTTGTTCCTATACTTCTCAGCAAGGCTGTGAGCAAAGTAGACATCACCACTGTTTTCTTTTTATAGCCTGTAATCTAGTTCTTCTCACCAAAACATTCTAGCCTGCTTCAAACTAGCACAATCCTTCATGAACCTTAAAGGTGAGCAAGTTAACAGAAATGAGGGTATGATAATGTCAATTTCTCTCAGTTGCACCTCACTACAGAAGTAGTCAGCAATGTTCTCTAGATGAGAGCATAGATTTCTAGACAGAGTTTCTAGACAGAGAAAGCTAATTGTGGACAACGATGTTTGTGAGAAATGGGTGGACTCAATTCCTAATGACTGATCATTGGAAGCAGGTCCTAGGAGCACTGTAAAACTGGTCTCCTAATAAGAGGATGGTAGATTGGCTGTCCAAATAAACATCATTTCATGAGAGACTGTACCCAAGCAAACTCTGGTCAGACACAGGACGGAAAATTTTCTCAGAGAACCCATGTAAGAATTCTAGGAACAATTCTGCATTTATTTGTTCTATTGCAAAGAGAGTGTAAAGCTCTACCCAACGAGAGCTCCTTTGTATTTGCTTTACTTCAGCATAAACGATGCAGAGAAAGAATGAATCAGCCCTTTCTCCATTTCAGTCAGGGCATATAAAAAGAAGAGTAGTATTTCTGCAGTGCCCACCTTGGTCTAACTTGGAAAGTTATATTTTGCCAACACACTTTCTCCTTCTGACACTCCTACTGCAGACAATACCCCCTTTAGTTTCCCTGCCTACTGCTAGGTATTGCCTACCACCACATGCCACTCAACAGCTTTAGTTTTTCACTCACCCCAATGATTCACTGCATTTCTCTGAAGGGTAAAGGCAATTTATAAATGCAAGCTCACAAATCAGCATACTGCTTTGGAAAGCTCCTGGAGCACAAGAACATTCAGTTCATTGTCACCACGAAATCAGATAACAGGACCAGCTGCTTAATCAAAGTCTGCTGTCTTCTGGGGAACCTGAAGATTCCAGACTTGTCAGTGTTTCACAGGAAAGTGGAAGATGTAGACAGAAGAGATACAGCTTACTCTATACAGCTTCCTATAGTTCAAGGAATGCTTAACGTAGAGATGATGCTTAGTCTGCAGGTAAACAGTAACTGCATCTCTAAGTTCTGACTAACCCACCCAGAGCATATACAAAAAAAACCCAACAACTGCCTGAGGGCTGAGGATTGTTCTCTCTTTTAATTTTAGAGGCCATCTGCCAGTACAGAATATACTGGATGGACAAAAGTGGGCTGATGTGCTGTGCTGCATGAAAACACTGTCCAGAAGTAAAAGTGAATTGTCACAAAATTAGAGTGAAGAAAAGATACTTGATTTCAAGCTAGCTAATACTAAACAGAAGCAAACCAGTAATAAAGTATCCTGATATCTTTTTGAGCAATGCATCCCAGGGGCAACAGTGTTGCCTTGACCAAAAGAGAGGAAGTGAACCAAATTGCTGCTGCTCTCATTTTGAACCTCAAAGAGCCTGTGGTTTCTGTACAGCTTGTGCTGCCCCTCGACAGAGGTGAGAAATTTGCTGAATTGTTCTCACTTTATGATCAGACACTTCCCATTTACAGCAATAATACTCTGCTCTCGGTGATTTAAATTGTCAAGCACTTTGAAACAGAACACCAAGCTGGGGGCAGAAGTGGCTGGGTTGGAGGGCAGAACGGCTCTGCAGCAGGACCTTGATCGCCTGGACAGATGGGCAGAGTCCAATGGGATGGGGTTCAATAGCTCCAAGTGCAGGGTGCTGCACTTTGGCTACAACAACCCCATGCAGAGATACAGGCTGGGGTCGGAGTGGCTGGAGAGCAGCCAGACAGAGAGGGATCTGGGGGTGCTGATTGATACCTGCCTCAACATGAGCCAGCAGTGTGCCCAGGTGGCCAAGAGAGCCACTGGCATCCTGGCCTGCATCAGGAATGGTGTGGTCAGCAGGAGCAGGGAGGTCATTCTGCCCCTGCACTCTGCACTGGTTAGACTACACCTTGAGTACTGCGTTCAGTTCTGGGCCCCCCAGTTTAGGAAGGACATTGAGATGCTTGAGTGTGTCCACAGAAGGGCGACGAGGCTGGTGAGAGGCCTTGAGCACAGCCCTACGAGGAGAGGCTGAGGGAGCTGGGATTGTTTAGCCTGGAGAAGAGGAGGCTCAGGGGTGACCTTATTGCTGTCTACAACTACTTGAGGGGTGGTTGTAGCTGGAAGGAGGTTGCTCTCTTCTCTCAGGTGGCCAGCACCAGAACAAGAGGACACAGCCTCAAGCTACACCAGGGGAAATTTAGGCTTGAGGTGAGGAGAAAGTTCTTCCCTGAGAGAGTCATTGGACACTGGAATGGGCTGCCCGGGGAGGTGGTGGAGTCGCTGTCCCTGGAGATGTTCAAGGCAAGATTGGACGTGGCACTTGGTGCCATGGTCTAGCCTTGAGCTCTGTGGTAAAGGGTTTGACCTGATGATCTGTGAGGTCTCTTCCAACTTTGGTGATACTGTGATACTGTGATCTAGAATTTCTCCCAGCAGTATTTTTGAGTGTATATGACAGGCATCTCTTTCCCTATTCCTATGTACTTAAAGCTTTGACCTCACATCCCAAAGGACATGTGTAACTTCCTGTGTTCTCTGCTCTTGCCTTAAAACATGTCACAGTTCAGAAAGAGTTCTGCCCATCAATCTTTAACTAGTCATTTTCCCCCATACCACAAAGATACACAAAAACTCAAAGAAAGGGTAAATTGCACATTTATGGAACTCCAAGGCTGAAAAATAAAGAAGCCATTGAACAATGTAAAATGTCAAAGGCTTTGCTTCTTCCTCAGGACACATTTTCAGTGAACCAAATGGAAACTACTGAAAAGTAGAGTGCCTAAGCTGTGGGCTACACAAGGAGGAGAGAAAGCAGGAGTCCTATTTGCTTGGCAAGTTAACCTAACACTATTTCCTGTGCTCCTCCCTGGTGTGGAGGGTTCATCTTCCAGAGCGTTGAATAAACACATCCCAGCAATGCATGCTGTGGGGAAGGCAAACTGCTGCTCTTGATCACATTAACAGCAGTCTGTAACCCACTGTAACTCCTTTGGTGATAGCACTCACAGCCCTCCCTCCACCAGATCAAGACCAAATGCCTTCTGATCGACCCAGTGTTTAAGCATAGCCTAAAGAGGTAACCTTTTTTCCTCTTGTGATACAAACCCAACAGCCAATTCAGGCATCCAAGTTACACTATTTTCACCAGATGTTGCCAGCTGTTTGCTTTTTTTGGAAGACCAGTAAAAAATTGTCTTCCCTGGTGCACAGTGGGGCCAAGCATATTTATTAGGCACTGGGAGTTAAGGCTTCTTCTCTGGAAGGATTAACCAAAGATGGCAACTTAGATTATAGCATGCACATTTCAAGACACTGCCATATGAGATCACTTAAAATGGAGAAAAAACAGAGAATTGCCACAAAATGTATCTCGTGTATGAGAAACTACTGAGAAGATCAAAGCTGAGAGAGTTCAACTGAGAAAAGAGAAACAGAACTAAAGCAAAAAGCTTCCATGCTTTCAGGTGAAGAAATGGAAGGAATTGCTTAGCATAATTCAGGAGAATATAAGCATGAACTGCCTCTGTAAAGGAAATACAATTTCTTCTAAGTAGGACATAGGCCAAGGGTGGCAACAATTCCTTGAAAGAAGGTGGTTTTCACTGGGTGCACAGCATCATTTCTAAAATGAGGTGTTTGAAATCCCTCTTATGGACAGAGCATTTGTGAATAAATGCTAGGGAACAGACTGTATCAAGATAAACAACTGAACGCCCTGGAGCACATCTCCATCCCTCTGTGATTTCAATGGCAGCATTACAAATGACTACCAGCAGCCACTCAAAAATTGAAACGACTGAAGGTACCAAACTCATGAAAGTAGCTCTTTAAAAAAGCACCTGGTCTCTGCAGTTCTATTCAGAGGAAAGAACTTGTCCTACTTGAGCTCTCCACAACACAGTTTCGAAGGAAGGAAGGTACAGAGCTACTTTTAGAATCGCCATTGCAGCGAACTGGAGAAGCAACTGGGCAGCTTCTTGAGGTGAAGCACTGAGCCTGCAATGAGTGCTGAGCCCAGCGCATTTCCAGCAGTACACAACAGCACTGCTCAGCCAAGAAATGCAAGAGAATGCAGCTCAGGCAACACTAATGGGGATAGACCCTTCTCTTTTCATAGATTCATAGAATGGTTTGGGTTGGAAGGGACCTTAAAGATCATCTAGGTCCAACCACCATGTCATGGGCAGGGACACCCTCCACTAGACCAGCTTTCTCAAGGCCCCATCCAAATTGGCCTTGAGGAGGGGTCATTCACCACCTCCCTCTTTTGTGCACAGTCTGCCTCGTTTCCTCTTCCAAAGAAAGCTGCTTTGGAGTATGGCTCTTCTCAAGGCCAATAATACATAATTCAGCTAATCAGAAAGCAGGAGGCAGAGTGCTCCCCATTAAAGGGAAACAAATGGCTCATGCTTCAACTTAGAGCTATTGCTTTCCCCTGAGTAGAACTAACATAGTAGGAATACAGTGCCCATGCCCAACTTCTAGCAAACAAAACAGCTGATTATTTAAAGACTACAGAAACAAAGGGATGGCAGGCAGTAAATTTCAATATAGGTCAGCTAAGGCTAATATGTACAACCAGCTACTTAGCATGTGGTTTTAAATGGCCAATTTCCTTGAAAACTGGCTGCTGACAAAGCCTCCTGTTTTCTAACAAGAATACTTGGGTGACATGTAAGTCAATCTGCAGTGGTAAAAGGAACTCCTTCAGAGCCAGACATTGTAGGCAGGAGCACTAAGGACTTGACAGACATGGAAAAGCTTTCTGTGGTCCCCAGTACCATCCTCTGAGTGGGTGGACAAGCCACAGACAGAATATGGAGCTCTTTTACATTCATTACAGACATTTCCTCTGCCCCTGTGTGGTACTCACATATCACTATCAGCATTTGATGGTATGCTTGGCATTTAAAACAGAGGGAGAACACAGGGAAAGAGGATGGTGACACTTGGAGCCCATCCAGGCAGGTTTTGAATGACTCCAGAGATGGAGTCTCCACCATCTCCCTGAGTAGCCTGTTCCAGTGCTCTAAAGTAAAGAAATTCTTCCTCATGTTTAGATGGAACTTCCTGTGTTCAAGTCTGCTCCTGTCACTCAGCGCCACTGAATTAAGACCAGACCCAGCCTTCTGACTCTTATTTATAAGCACTGATATATAACCCCCTGCAGTCTTTTCTAGACTAAAAAGCACCAAGTGCCTCAGCTTTTCTTTGTAAGAGAGATGCTCCTAGTCACCTAGTCATTTTCAAAGCCCTTTGCTGTAACCTCTCAAGCAGTTTCCTGTGCTTTTTGAACTGGGGAGTCCAGGAATGGACACAGATGAGGCCTCAACAGGGCAGAGCAGAACAGAAGAGAGCCTCATTCAACCTGCTTGCCACACTCTTCTTTTTGTCTGCAACTTCCCCAGAGCCTGCTCACAGAATGAGTGGTGACAGTGATGTCATTGCCATCAGGGAGGAAGGAGTTCTGATACTGGATTTGTATATATTTGCATATATTTAATTTTATTACTATTTTCATTAAAGCTGCTTTAGTCTTCTTTTCCAGCTCTTAAATCTGTTCTGCTTTTTCTCCCCCTTCTGGAAGTATCTGTCCCTCACTTAGTGGCTGGCTCACCCCTAACCCTTGACACCATTATAAACTCATTTTCTATAGTGTCACTATTCCAAGCAAGCAACAAAGTAGAGAGTTACAAGTAATCCTTGATTTCCATCCAAGGAGCTTATGAATTTAAAACTTCTTTAAGAAGATAGAACCATCTGTCCAAACAGTGTCCAGCTACTTACAGTGCAGTGTGGCTCTGCAAAGACTGCTCTTACCAGAGACCAGCTGTAATTAATATCTGTTTAGAACAGTCAGTTCTCAGAAGAATCCATGGAAACCCTTCAGAAACAGTTGCAGACGCCCATATGCAAGCCTGACAGCTGCATTCAAGGCTCTCACCTTCCCTCCAAATCCAGCTTCTTTGCATGTTCTACAACACGTGAACCTCGTCCTGAATCTGAAACCGCTTTTGACACTGCTTGGACCAACTGGTTCTGCCCGTAATAAACATTCTTAAAATGCACTTTCTGGCACGGGTAAGAAAAAACTCAAACCCAACACAATACAAGCAACGCCACTGAACTGTATCAAATTATTGTGATAGAAGGAAATGGCACATTTGGCCCCTGAAGTCCATAGCAGCCTCTGGCACGTGTACTGCCTTTTCGACTAGCTTGGGCCTCATCAAGCAGGAGGCATGGTCTTGTTTCAAAATAAAGATACCTGTTGTTCAGAGGGCCACACCACATCAGATTGTGATAGTAACACTTCTCCCAGGAGCAGATGTCGTTTAGTTCCTGGTGCAAAGATCAGAGAGTTGCTGTAGATGGCTCAGTCACACCACGCCACACCACAATTTTCTGCCTACCCTTCCGTCGTAGTTGTACCTGACTAGAATGCTCTGACAGGGCTGATGGTAAGTAAGAGTCAAACCAGATGATGTTTCATGCATCCTGTAAGACTCTCCCTTTTTCAGGCAGTAAAAGAATGCGTCTTTGTAGTCAGACAGTAGTTTATCTTGCTGCTTCTTTTCCTTCTTTTCATAGAATGGTTTAGGTTGGAAGGAGCCTCAAAGGTCATCCAGTTCCAACCCCCTGCCATAGGCAAGGACACCTCCTACTAGAATAGGTCGCTCAAAGCCTCATCCAACCTGGCCCTAAACACCTCTAGGGAGGGAGCATCCACAACCTCCCTGAGCAACCTGTTCCAGTGTCTCAACACCCTCACTGGAAAGAACCCTTTTCTATCATCTAGTTTGAATCTCCCCTCTGCCAGTTTAAACCCATTTTCCTTCCCCCCCCCCCCCCCCGCCAACAGTAGAGAAATTCAGATATTTTAGTATGGAAGGAAACACACATGCATTTTAAAGAGGATCAGGAAAGCCACATTAAGTGTCCCTAAGCCAAGCTCAAGTTTTAGCTCACTCTGGCATCTGACAGAGACTGTTGAAGGGAATCAACCATTGTAAACCCAATTTATCATCTCTGACACAGCTACTAACTGCTTCGGCCAAAGGCCTAATGTTCAAACTTTCTTATCAGAGGATCAGTGACTTTCACACCAACATGCAGCCTTCATCTCACTCACAAAATACCCCAAATACTGTACAACTACTAATATAAAAGTCACTTTTCCCTGCAAGTATATTTTTAGCTCATGCTACTTCCAATGGAGACCAATAGGACAATTCATCTAAACTGAAATGGAATTGGTGCCTTCTGCATGCTCTGTCCTTGGCTTGTAGATCTAGATTGCACCTATTAATTTTATGCTACCCAGTAGATAAAAGGCAGAAAGGTGATAACTTGGGCTAATTATGGTTGAGTGTAACAAATCACTTGCTCATTTATCACCAGAATAAGCAATGTTTCCAGCTAGGTCAAACAACAAAAAGTTGTTTGCACACAAAAGTCTCCCCATCTGTCTGAGCAGGGATTACCATTAATGAGCCTGTGTCCTTGGCCCTAGTCCTGTGAGGTTATAAATTACTTTAATGCTTTAATCTACTGGTGGAAAACCCTGGCTGAAGGAGCAAGCGAAACGCACCACAACTGACTACTAAATGCACCTCTCACCCCACACAGTGCTTTCAGAAAGAAGAAATACACAGTGCTCTGCAAATTCCACCTGCGTGAGGAGACACATCTTAACTGTACATTTAACTGAGGGAAGTACAACTCACCACTACATTATGTATCCACCTGTTCTGCCACATTGGGTAGAAGCAGCCCATCAGTTCTCAGATTTGTCTGTATATGGCACACAGTCTGATTTCAGGTAGGGGAGTTTTGGGGTGCAAAGTCTTCCAAAGTCCCCTGCATCACATAAGTAATACCATGCAAAGTCAATATTGCTTAGGATTGCACTGAAGAAAACACCACACTTGGGTATGGATGCAGCAGAAATTGGACCAACTAGAGAAAAAGGGACTGGGGACAGACTCTTTATTTGAGAAGAGTTTGGATGGAGAAAGAGGTGCAAAGGTGGTGAAAAGACACATCCACAAATATAAAACTGGGAGATGTAAAATCTGGTACAGAATAAAGGAGAACATGATATTTTTGTCAGTAGGAGTGTGGACACCTACACATGGTGATGAAGCTGACCTTTGAATTCAAGTCCATAGCAATGCTGGAGGGACTCTTGTTGATAAACCTGCACCATGTCTCTCTCTCAATGAATTGTGGGTGCAAGAATGGAAAAAGTAGGGACAGAATTACAGTGGTAAGGGAGATTGAACTGCAATTCCATAGCAACTGAGTGTGATTCATATGAATTAAGAATAATAATTAGTAGCTTTATATTTGTGTGTACTTCCAGATTAATTATCATCTAATTGCTTTATTAGTCTCTTAGCACTCTATTGCTTAATTTAAAAACCTCAGTCTCTTAATTCAGTTATGCCTCAAGCCTACAGCCTGAAGGGGAGAGTCAGACTCATGGAACAGCACATGAGTATAGCCTTTGACTCAGCAGCCTTAAAGCCCAGCTCTATCCATTAATCAACTGGGACAGCACTATCCCACTCGACCAGTCTCTGTTGCCCATCTTCCCACTAAATGACACCTGTAATTCACAGCCTCCAAAGCACTTAGAAAGAGAAAACATTGATCTTCGTGCTCTTTGACTTTCTGTGCTCAGCTCACAACACTCCTGCTTCTGATAAATGTATGGGAAAATGCAAAGCTCACTCCTGTATTATCATCATAAAGAGTTTCTGCAACTGCTTCACAAGGTCATCCCTGTCAACCTGATGGAATCACAACAGCACAAACTGATCTTCCCCACTGAACTCATAACTGTGATGAAGGGACTTTCACACTCTCTAGGTCCTCTGCTTTCTCCTGTGCTTTGCTTTCACAGTACCTTTTTCTGATCCTGCAATATCACTTACTTTTCACCTGCCCAGGATTCCAAGAATCCTGAGCAGCTATATGGAGTACCTGAGCTGTGGAAGAGTCTCTGAGGTGACACATGCCCTAACGGTGAACTTGTGTCTTTTTTGTCTTGGATTGTCCAGTAGTATGTGGGCTAATGGGGAAGCATCTCACGTATGGATTCCTCTAACTTCAGAGGTATGCTGTTTTCAGACCCATTTTTACAGCAATAGTGTCTTTAACTCACTATATTACTGGAGCTCTAAGCACAAAACACAGAAAACTCCAGTCTGTGGAATTTTCCTTACATTGAACGTTTTATGGCAATTCATCCCTTCCAAATGAAAAGCAGTTTTGGCATCTTCTCTCCAGGGATAATAGCATAGTTATTATCTCCCCATCATTCGCTCAATCACTAAGAACATTGCAATTTTATCTACTGCAGGGAGAGTAAAAATGTACCAAACCAAGAATATATCTTCTTCCCTTTTACACTGGAAGAGGTGACTGTTCAAAACACTGTGTTTCCTTCCCTCCCACACGCCTAAAAGCATCTTCTGAAAAGGCTCACATTATATAATAATATCTGATCATCACTGTCTGAACCAAGAGAAAAACAACTGAAGAATAATGACACCGACAATGCTGGAACCACCTATGTCCTATAGAGATCAGCAATGTGCCACTGTAGAAAATGATGCTCAGGAGATCATCTCCAAGATTACAGCCCACTTCTGAAGGGATGCTAATCAACGTTTGAGGTTGCAGCCATGGAAACGGGTTCATAAATATGTAAAGAGTGAGTGCCAAGAGCACGGAGCCAGGCTCTACTCAGCGATGCCCAGTGACAAAGTGATGGCCAGGACAAAGGGGCAATGGGAGGAAGTTGAGGCATAGGAAGTTTTATGTAAACATGAGGAGGAATTTTTTCACTGTGAGGGTGACAGAAGACTGGAACAGGTTGCCCAGGGGAGTTGTGGAGTCTCCATCTCTGGAGATATTCAAGACCCATCTGGATGCATTCCTGTGTGATCTGCTCTAGGTGACTGCTCTGGCAGGGGGTTGGACTGGATGACCTTTAGAGGTCCCTTCCAGCCCCTGACATTCTGTGATTCTGTGATTTCTATGCATGCTGCTCGAAAGATCTTGGCAATTTAGATATGATTGTACAAGGATAGATGCCAAAAATGAAACATTAACTGTAGGATGCTTTGTGTGGGTAGCCTCTTGCTCTGTAGTTTTATCTACTGGACATTTATTTTAAAAGTGGATATTTTTACTGTGATGACAAAGGGAAGTAGAATTAAGTTTCAGACTGCTTAGTGCAGTCCCTCTTAAACCCAAGTCATTCTCTTAAACTGTGTTTTGTCTGCTTCAGTAGACAGAGTACATTGGACAGCTGAGTGAGATTTCCCCACTAATTGTAGCCCACTCCATACTAAAAAGCTCCCTCTAGAGAAGGACTTCAAAATTTTCTTCCCTGAGCTGCTGTCTGCAGGCCTATAGACATCACACTGCATTTCAGTCAAAATAGTCATCAACTAAGTCCTGAAAAATTACTGCCAGTTAAGAAGGTGCCACTTATTGAACCACCTTTGGTTCTTGCACTGGTAAAACTGAGATGCTGCTTATCTAGTTCCTAGCTGGTGGAACGATGAAACATGCTGAAAATGAAACATCAACACACCAAATGGCTGGCAAGGAGCTCTTAAGAGACTAATTATGACTGAGCAAACAGCCCACAGTACTGGGTACTTCTTTTGTAGGAGAATTTCTGTTTCATGGGGAGAGACTTTAACCCACTTGCTCAGCAATCTAGTGTCAGAAATTGTCCTGCACTGGTCATGACAATTGTTATCAACACTGATAAGTAAGCCATGACCTTTAAGAATACACATGCTTTTATCAAAAACTTGTGGACTGAAATAAGCTTAACTGAAAAATGTCTCTATTTCAACTGTACATCTTGGTGGGTGGAGAGGATGATGTTTTCTGACATCCTTCTTTATCTAAACTGCCATCTCCTTGGGTAGCTGCAGAGAGGCACTCCCAGCCTCGCACCTTTGCAGTTTCCACCACTCTGCAGCAGGACACATCTCAGATGGACATGCAGCACAGTCTCCTGCTGCCTCAACTCCTCTCACATTTGAGGATACACTTAACAGGGTAGCTGTCTAGTGAACAGACCTGTGTTACTGCTTGTGGAAGGCAGCCTAGGCAAGGCAAACATCTGAATTTCTACCAGTGGCTCAAAGGTACCTATCAGTCATCCCAAGCATGGTTTACCACTCTGCTTTTTCTCTCAAGACCTCTGAAGATACCATGTATGACAGACACACTTGACCCCTAGCTGCGCATTGGTCCAGACTCACTAAGAAGCAACGGGACCTATGCCCTGTGGTGAACCTGCAAGCTGGAGAGCTCCTGGTTCACTTAAGGGAGTGAAGGTTCTCATGCCCTAGAATGAACCTGTGAGCTGGAAAGCTTCTGACTCGCATAGAAGGAAGTGAAGGTGCCTTGGGAAGAAAAAAAAAAGTGGGTTTGAAGCCCAAAAATGCAAGCTAACCAAAGAACAAGAGAGCACAGCTAAAATGAAGACATCTGTCTCTGTCTATTGTACAGACTAGCAGCCAGCCAGTAAATGTTAACATCAAAACGAAGCCAGTCTGAACTCTTTCTGAATTGCAGCTGGACTGCACGACAGGTGACTCTCCCCTTCAGCAGGGACACCTTGCAAGGTTTGAGATTCTTTACCTTACTCCAAAGGTCCTTCTTTGATCAAGGCAGAGATATCCCTTACCTGCGATGGATACCCAGTGGCTGGCAGTGTGCTGCATAAATACTAATGCCACACTGCTAATCCACTCAATAGTATTCTAAACATTGTAGAGAAACTGTCTGATCCTAAAACTAAGACAGGACACTAACTGCACCTCAGCTCTATAAGGAGCATGGAAAAGGGGGTCCACTCACGGAGCGATAGGACAAGGGGCAACGGCTTTAAAATGGAGCTGGGCAGGTTTAGGTTAGACACACAGAGAATGTCCTTCAAAACGAGAGTAGTGAAATACTGGAACAGGTTGCCCAGGGATATGGTGGAGGCTCCATCACCGGAAGCATTCAAGGACAAACTTGATGGGGCCCCAAGCAACCTGCTCTAGTTAAAGACTTCCCTGCTCATTGCAGGGGTTTGGACAAGATGACCTTCAGGGTCCCTTCTGACTTGATGCATTCTGTGATTCTGCGGTTCTCACTCTGAACGTCCAGACTCCGTCGGAGCATCTTCCTCACCCTTTGCAGCTCCAGATTCTGTGTGAATCATTCTAACTTGGTTCTAACTCTGTTTTCCTTTGTATCTCTCTTCCACGTAGTAATTCATAAGGTGAATCTTTCCATCAAACTTACTGAACCTTGGTAAACTACTGCTAAACTTTCTTAAATCCCATCAAAACTATTGGACTCTGTCCAATTGTTACTTTACCTCTACAAAATATGTTGCTGCTTCTCTCTCTTGAGCAAGGTACACTCCAATCACTAGTGACACCATGTGAAAGCTACCCTTAGCTTGACCTTCATCAGAAATCCTCAATGGTTTCCTACACCGCCTTCAAGTAGAAAGATATGAATCTCTAGAGACAAAATTTCTGCTAGGGCACAATTCTTCCTTTTCTTTACCAGTTTCATCTGCCTGGTTTTCTGCCCTCCTCTGCTCCGTGACAAACACATCAGCATTTTAAAAAGAAACAGCTTAAAGGATCCTTTCCATAAGCCATGAAAGAGCTATTTCATTATCAGGGAGAAATACCAGTGTCAGTTATACAAGAGGCAGCCTTGCTTTGTAGTTCACTTTTGTGTTTACATTATGGTTATCTTTCATATTCCTATTCTTCAGCAAATCAGCTGATTAGATTCATTCTTTTTTGAGAGTTGGGTCTTAGTCACTAGAGTCTGCTCACCAAGAACCATCTGTTCCCCATGAGTCCCCTCCCACACACCATGGCAGAATTACGCCTACCATGAGTTTCTCCTATTAGGAAAGGAACGGCTATAGGAACATAGGTGAAATGAGTCCTCAGGGAGACAACACAAGTACTCATGGCTTTGTTCATTATCATCATTATCACTGTTCATTAGCACAGAGAGAGTGATTGCCATTGGAATGGGCTGCCCAGGGAGGTGGTGGAGTCACCGTCCCTGGAGGTGTTGAAGAAAAGCCTGGATAAGGCACTTAGTGCCATGGTCTAGTTGACTGGCTAGGGCTGGGGGATGGGTTGGACTGGATGATCTTGGAGGTCTCTTCCAACATGGTTGATTCTATGATCATTGAAGCATTCATGTGCCATTTCCACTGCTCAAGGACTGACTCTGTAGAGGAAGTGAACCTGTCTACTCTGCCAGAGTCAGAATTTAATCCTAAAGGTTATGCTCTAAGACGTAGTGGTATCATCACAAGCAACAAATGAGATCTGTCTGGCTTCTTTTTGTCAGTCGAGAAACATCTGGGTGAGGAAATGGCTGCATTTTGTCCTCTCCTTCATGCCTAATGGAGGCAGTTTGATCACTCAGTGGGTACCAGTGTTTGCTCGGTGCAAATGGGAGTAACTCCACTGACATCACCTACTTTAGCTAATGACAAAGTTCTTTTTTTTCCTGTGTGAAGACTCATACTGAGGGTTTTCCTGCAATGACATATCCACACTTAGGGAGGGCAGCTGGCCAAGAGGCTAACATGCTGACCTGAGATGTAGATGCAGATTTACCAGCTTCAGCTCACTGCTCTGCAGTGACTGCTGACGCTCACTCTCTTGCTACAGTACCAATAGCTCAAGACCTGGGAAGATGTGGGGATAAGGAAGGGAGAGAAAAATATTGTGCCATCTTTCTTCCTCCTTCCACAGGCTGAGCCCTGATTCTACTGAGGGTGTTTATGTGTGAGTTAGGGATGATGTTCTCCAAATTCCTTCCTCTGCCTCTGACCTTTTTGTGATCATGTAAGAGTCACCTAATCAGTCTGACTCAGACTCATCCCAGCTACCTTAACTAAGTGTTTGCCTGGGAGAGTTTAATTAGATTAAACGGAAAGCTATTAGATCTGTTATGAAAGTATCACCTTGCATTAAACCCATTACGTCTGCCAAATAACAACAACAAAGCATGAGCCTTATCTTAGGGGCTTCATCCAACATGTAGGATGCAGACAACACACAAGAAGATGGGCTGTAGCCTGCACTATGTGTTCATGCTTCACCAAATACCAGGATCAAGTGCACCCTGGGTAGCTGTCACCTTCACTTGTATCACTCAAGCAAGAAGGCAAATTGCAGTGGAGAAGTGAGTGAGTAAATACAGGCCATGCCTTCAACAGAAAACTCAGGAGGAGTGAAAAAATCAAGCTCTGTTTTCAGATCACAGGAGATCCACTAAAGAAAGAATTTCTCTTGCACTTTACCTACATAGTATTTCACAGTATCACAGTATCATTAGGGTTGGAAGAGACCTCACAGATCATCAAGTCCAACCCTTTACCACAGAGCTCAAGGCTAGACCATGGCACCAAGTGCCACATCCAACCTTGCCTTAAAGTGCCCCAGAGACGGTGACTCCACCACCTCCCCAGGCAGCCCATTCCAGTGTCCAATGACTCTCTCAGTGAAGAACTTTCTCCTCACCTCAAGCCTAAATCTCCCCTGGCGCAGCCTGAGGCTGTGTCCTCTTGTTCTGGTGCTGGCCACCTGAGAGAAGAGAGCAACCTCCTCCTGGCCACAACCACCCCTCAGGTAGTTGTAGACAGCAATAAGATCACCCCTGAGCCTCCTCTTCTCCAGGCTAAACAATCCCAGCTCCCTCAGCCTCTCCTCGTAGGGCTGTGCTCAAGGCCTCTCACCAGCCTCGTCGCCCTTTTCTGGACATGCTCAAGCATCTCAGCGTCCCTTTTAAACTGGGGGGCCCAGAACTGAACACAGTACTCAAGGTATGGTCTAACCAGTGCAGAGTACAGGGGCAGAATGACCTCCCTGCTCCTGCTGACCACACCATTCCTGATGCAGGCCAGGATGCCACTGGCTCTCTTGGCCACCTGGGCACACTGCTGGCTCATGTTGAGGCGGGTATCAATCAGCACCCCCAGATCCCTCTCTGTTTGGCTGCTCTCCAGCCACTCCAACCCCAGCCTGTATCTCTCCATGGGGTTGTTGTGGCCAAAGTGCAGCACCCTGCACTTGGAGCTATTGAACCCCATCCCATTGGACTCTGCCCATCTGTCCAGGCGGTCAAGGTCCCACTGCAGAGCCCTTCTGCCCTCCAACTCAGTCACATCTGCCCCCAGCTTGGCGTCATCTGCAAACTTGCTGATGTCTGACTCGATGCCCTCATCCAGATCATCTATGAAGATGTTAAAGAGGATGGGGCCCAGCACAGATCCCTGAGGGACACCACTAGTGACAGCCGCCAGCTGGATGTGGCACCATTCACCACCACTCTCTGGGTCCGGCCCTCCAGCCAGTTCCTAACCCAGCACAGAGTGTTGCCATCCAAGCCATGGACTGACAGCTTAGCCAGCAGTTTGCTGTGGGGGACAGTGTCAAAGGCCTTGCTGAAGTCCAGATAGAGCACATCCACAGGCCTCCCCACATCCACCAAGCGGGTCACCTGATCATAGAAGGAGATCAGGTTAGAAAGGCAGGATCTGCCCTTCCTAAACCCATGCTGGCTGGTTCCCAGTATGACCTGCTGATCTAACTCCCTGGAGGCATGCTTCTGGCCTCAGAGGAAAATCTAACCTCTTTTAACAGAATGTTCAAGTTTTCAGAACAGGAATAGCATTCCTTGGCACTTCCTCATTCCAGCATCATGCCTCAGGAGCCCTGGCACCTTAGCAGTGCAGGGACCTGCCTTTGGAGCCGAAATCCAGCCACCCTTGCTGTTGGAAGGAAAGTTAATGGGGGAAGGGACAAGGAGTACTGAGCACATTAAAGGCAGTGTGCGTTAGAGAACAGGAGCACAAAGTGAGGTGTTGGCAGAGAAATTATCCAGCAGCACAGGAGCTACTGTGTGGAAGCAAACCTAAGGTGCATTTGTTCTCAGCCCCTGTCTGACAACAACCGTAAGGGATGTTTCAATCAAACCTGTAAGCAATCTGAACAGGCTGCTGGGAAATCTTCCCAGTTAGGTCTCATTGCAGTTTACAACAGGAGGAAGGGCTTGATTTAGGTGTTTAACTTACAACACTGTCTTTATATCTATATGCCTATATATCTTTTACTTCTAATAGCTTTTTTTTCCATGCCAAATGTTCAGTACAGCCTGAAGCCTCCTTCTGCTGCCTCAACAAGAACATACACAATTAATTTCAAAATCTAGTTATTCTTTAGTTACACAGTCTTTCTTTCTTTAGCACTAAACCTGCTGTTGTACTCACTGAATGTCTCCTTTCCTGGATGCTCTGTTTATCTTATTTTGATTTATTTTTAGCATATATGTCTTTGGCCATGCTGGTTTCACCTTCTGCTGATTCTCCTGATGCCAGGGGTTTGAACATCTATTAGTAAATCAGAGACCCGTAGTTAAACACACAAAGCTGACTGCTTTCCTAGAGAGCACCTGCATTCCAAGGAACTCACTGCTCCCACAGACACATGGCACACAGAAAACAAATTTAAGAGAGGGCAATCTCAAAGTTGTGTAAGTGGCCAGGGAATGGCACCAGTTAGACATCCCTGAATCTTCCAGATTAGATTAGAGGCAGGAGGGACAGAAGGATAACTACAGGTCTCCAGACCTATCTTTTGAATTGCCAATAGTTTGGGGTTTGGAGCTTTTTAATTAAATAGTCCATTAATACCTAAGTATTACACAGACTTTTCTTTAGTGAGTTCTTTACAAAGACGCACCAGATATTTTTTCAGGGGAAGAAACAGGCACATAGATGTGAAGTGGCCTACCCAAGGTCACACAACTAAGCAGTGGAAGAAGTGGGAGGAGAGCACAGCTATCTTAAAGCTCTTTAAGAGGCCATACTATTTCCTTAACTAAGTGTCTCTTTCCTGAGAGCTGCCACTTGAGTGCCAAATTAACATTAAAATTATGGCACTGATTCAAATTTAGGCTTAAAAAAACCCCAACAATTAATAAATTAACAACAATAACAAAACTCAGCACACATTTTAGGATTTGCAGTATTCAGTCCTTGTAATAGAATCAAACAGGTTGGAAGAGATCTCCAAGATCATCTAGTCCAACCTAGCATCCAGTCAACTAGACCATATAAGAATTTGTGTTTAATAGAGGCAGGATGCATTGGGGTGAATACTAACAAACTTGGGTGACAGGCCTATGAAAAAAATCTCTTCTGTGCCATGTGCTGTCACTGTTCATTGTTTTTCTCTCTGAGTGTAGGTAGACCATAGGCCCCAAGGAGGAGGAAAGCACAGGGGTGAGGCAGAGTAATCACAGAATCACAGAATGTCAGGGGCTGGAAGGGACCTCCAAAGATCATCTACTCCAACCCCGCTGCCAGAGCAGCATCACCTATACCAGATCATACAAGAACACATCCAGGTGGATCTTGAATATCTCCGGAGAGGGAGACTCCACAACGCCCCTGGGCAACCTGTTCCAGTCTTCTGTCACCCTCACAGAGAAACAATTCCTCCTCATGTTTCCATGGAAATTCCTATGCCTCAACTTCTACCCATTGCCCCTTGTCCTGGCATTGGGCATCAGTGAGCAGAGCCTGGCTCCAGCCTCCTGGCACTCACCATTTACATATGTATAAATATTGATGAGCATCACCTATACCAGATCATACAAGAACACAGCCAGGTGGATCTTGAATATCTCCAGAGAGGGAGATTCCACAACCCCCCTGGGCAGCCTGTTCCAGTGTTCTGTCACCCTCACAGGGAAAAAACTTTCTCATATTTCCATGGAACTTCCTATGCCTCAACTTCCACCCACTGCCCCTTGTCTTGTTGTTGGGCATTACCAAGCAGAGCCTGACTCCATGCTCTTGGCACTCACCTTTTACATATTGATAAACTTTCATGAGGTCACCCTTCAGTCTCCTCCAAGCCAAAGAGCCCCAACTCCCTCAGTCTCTCCTCTTGGGAGAGATGTTCCACTCCTTCAATCATTTTTGTGGCTTTAACACCACCCTCAGAGAGTACCAGCCCTTGGGGGAAAAAGTAAAGGCGCTGTTAAGTAGAGAATGCCTCTGCTTCCCTCCTGGCATGCTGGCAAGATCACTCTTCACAGCACCAAGCTTACAAACAGTGAGGGTACCTAACTGCTTTGCTCACAGTGCCTTTTCTCTACACCCCCATCCCCCACAATAAACTGGTTCTGACACATTCTAATCAGGGCCTAACATTTATCTGGACCAAAGACTGCTTAGGGGTGGCAATTCTAACTGCTCTGCACAGTTAAAAAGTCACAAAGTGTGGAAATTGCTACTCAGAGATCCAGGGGTTTCATCTAAACAAAGAAAGTGGTGAAAACTGGTCCCAAGGGACACATCTAAGGTTTACCAGGGAGCGACTGCTGTGTGACTGAAGCAAATGCTGGCCAATTAAAATAAATATATAGCATCCAGCATGGAAATGAAAAAGAGTCTTCTCTGCAACTCACAAATCAACACAGAGGCAGCTGCGTCACTCTCACTGCTGCAGTACACATCCTGAATCAGTGCTGATGTAGGAGTGTAGTGGTACATGAAAAACACTTACAGGAACGATCTCAGATCTCAAAAGCACCCTTCTAGAGCTTTTCACGTTGCCCATTCTGTGAAAAAGGATGGATAATTGTAGTGGTTTAAGGCTTAAATTAGATCATTGGGTGTAAAAGAATAGCAATAACAAAGTCTGTATCATTCATTGGTTTGCTAAGAGATACAAAAAGCTGAAGTGTAATCAATTCCTTCTTCTTTACTTTTGGGCACTGGCTCTTTGCTCTAAACCTCTTCCACTAACCTCGACTGACCAGACAGAAAACAACCAGCAAAGCTCACACGTGCTATCTGGGAAAGAGAGAGGGTGGCATTGGTCCCTTCTGGGCTTTTCTTTGTCTGGGGTGGGGGAGATTGGATTTTTTTCTAAATGGTACATGATTTTAAACGTATGTAAGTATATTGTGTATATATGCTTGTAAATTTAGCTTTCCCACAAAATACAGCTTCATCTTACTTCCAAGCTGTCTGAGCTGGTCTGGCAAATTTTAACTGGGGAGGGAAGTTCCCAACCCACCATAATAAGACTCAGTTTGGTTAGGCTCAATGTATGTCACTGCTATAAACAGCAGCAGGCAACCAATGCCTCAGCATTGCTAGAGCTCATCTCCTCATGCTCCCTTCAGCAGGAGGTTCATCCTTGCACTTTAATACAGACCTAAGCAAGGCTTCAGTTTAGCCACACCTCTGGGCCTCTAGCATCACAAACATTTGCTCCCTCCCAGTTACCCTGCCCCTTCAAGTCTCATGCTAGATAATGAATCAAGCACATTTGCTGTTACATCCTTTCTGAACCTCCCAAGGAAAACACCCATGTCTTTGAACACCTGGAACACAAACCCTATGAGGAGAGGCTGAGGGAGCTGGGGTTGTTTAGCTTGGAGAAGAGGAAGCTCAGGGGTGACCTCACTGCTGTCTACAACTACCTGAAGTGAGGCTGTAGCCAGGTGGGGTTGGTCTCTTCTCCCAGGCAACCAGCAATAGAACAAGGGAACACAGTCTCAAGTTGTGCCGGGGGAAGTACAGGCTGGATGTTAGGAGGAAGTTCTTGCCAGAGAGAGTGATTGGCATTGGAATGGGCTGCCCAGGGAGGTGGTGGAGGCACCGTCCCTGGAGGTGTTCAAGAAAAGACTGGGTGAGGCACTTAGTGCCATGGTCTAGTTGACTGGATAGGGCTGGGTGCTAGGTTGGGCTGGATGATCTTGGAGGTCTCTTCCAACCTGGCTGATTCTATGATTCTGTGATTCTATGATTTTGACAAATAACACACAAATGCCTTTTTTTCCTGCAGCTGATTCAGTCCAGCACAAAGGGTGATTTAGCAACACCTATTTCTGTGTGAAAGTTGTGACTTTTACTTATTTGCTTTCTCCATTTGTCACTAGGAAAATGGTCACCTTTGAACCAAAGGCAAATTACAACTTCACGGATAGGTGGCCCCATTTATTTATGTGTACCTACTGCAGGTTATTCACCCCTATTTGAAATACAAAATGGCACACACAGAGAGTTAATATTACATACAATTGGCCTTTCAGTTAAATTGAAAATTTAGTGGGAGAGAATTGAGTTTGCAGCCTGGTTTCCAAGGAAACATTTACAGCTACTATTGGTGAAGGCTGACTGCCAAGCCTACAACTTCCTTTGTTCCTGGTCCATCAGTTTGATTTCTTTTATCATCTGATCTTTCCTACTGACATATATCCTAACACAGGGGGAAGGATTTCTTAATACATGCAAAATAATCACTATTTCCCAAACAGCTCCCCCCCCACACACACACAAAGAGAGACTCAAAAAGCCGTAGCAGTGACTAAAAAAGAATAAATTAAGCAAGTGTATTTGAAGAAATGTTAAATGTGATATCCAGATTTGTATAAACAGGAGCCTAGGAAATGCTGATAAATATCTACTAGAGATAAAAATACAATTTGACTGTTTATCCCTAACAAGCAGATGGGATCCCACACTGCCGTTTGCAGGAGTACAAACATGTTCTGAAAAGGAAATGTCTTGAAGGAGTTTAAGAATCTATGTGCAGGTTTTTAACCAAATGTGCTGCTAGGGAGGTGAGATCCTGTAACTCTTTAGGACACCTGCGTTTGCCACAGCTACAGCATAAGCAGATGATGAGGAGGACTGCAGAAATAAAAATCGATTGCCAACATCACTGCTTTTTGAAGACATGGGGCATTACGCACTGGAGTGCATCTACAGAACAGAAAACAGGCCCCAGCCCCAGAGGCAGGCAAAGACCCAGGATGGAGGCATGGCATGCAGCCTTGGTCTGGTCCCTTCTTGGCTGTACACAGGAAGAGAGGGCAGCTGGATATTTTCACACAAGCAGAAATGAAGCATTGCTCGTGATGCTTAATGAAAGATACACACAAAGATGTATCACCGCTGCTCTTCCTACTTTCTCTTTACTTGAGTTTCTGCTTGCTCTTTCCTTGTGCCTCAGCAATAAAAAACATGGGGAATTAGGGTAGTTTTCTTCCCAGAAAGAAGGGGGTTGGACCCCCTCTCTTCTTCCTAGGCCATTCATGTGAGCCTAAAGTGCACTAATTTTGCTCCAAGAGTGCAGAAGGTTGGTATGGCTCTTTTTAAGGACACTACTAACAACATCTTCTGGACACCAGAGAAGATTTCTAGGACCTAGTGCCTCTCTGCCCAACTAACACCCAGTGTCCCTCCTGAGACATGTCAGTCATATAATATGGACACCCAGGAGAGTGTTCTTTGAGTTTTTTGGACTACTGTAAGTAATTTTTCTCTGGACTGCAATGTGTTCTTTTCCAGAAGTGCCTTGTACTACAACTGCCTCTGCTCATGCTTTATCTACCCCTCTCCTACCCTTTCCTCCCATTTAAATTGGATACTAGTAAACGCTTTCCTCTGCTTTCTGTAATACATTTCCACCTCCATTTGATTAAAAAGCTCAAAACTTCTCTTTCTAGTCATGCACAATGTCTCCAGTGTCCTTCCACCCTATTTTCCAGGACACTTTCAGCTCACAATCATGGCAATCAGTAGCAGAGATAAAAGGCTGCGTTTTGTATCGACAACTTGATGATGAATTGGGCTTAATAGCCTCAGAATTGGAGCACGACATGCCCTGCTTGTGTAAAAGCACAAACACCAAGGCTGCTCTGAGCTGGACCTGACCTTGTGAAATGGCCACCTTGATTGCTACAGAGCAGCACAAACTGTCTGCATTGTCCCTTTTCTTTATTAAATTATGAATATCCAAAGGGGGAAAAAAATAAAGAAAGGCTGCTATGAAAATGTCCCTCAGACTTGTGATCTCATTTTCCATCCCTTCCATCCTATCATATATATCTGGAGACTGAATTCCTTCCTCTGTGGTCTACATAGGAAAATTAGGAAATTAATTAATTAGGAAAAGAATGGGAGAAAGGGTAACTTTTTTTTCCATTTCTGCCAAAAGCTCATGCAGAAGTTTTCCTCTCAAGACATGGTGCTAGACAATGAAGGAAGCAGGAACAGAAATGATGGGTGCTTTGGGGAAGATGGCTGAGGAGGAGTGCAGGCTGGAGGTGTCAACCAGGTACCTGATGTCAGCCCTTTGTTTCACAGGGTGCTGACAGAATCAGCACATCACTGTAACTCAGCAGAGAGCCTGCATCCAGAGGTGGTGATGAAGAAAAGCTATTTGCAACCTGGATAGGGACCACTTCATGGTACCACTGCTCCCACCTTTTACCCTCCTGACCTGCATGGGCCCAGGACACTGGGAGTTGACCAGTCCTGCCCCTGGCACTTCCCTAGAGCCATCCAGCCAGGTGCCATGCAGCCCCGTGTGCTGAGAGGCTCCAAGCATCCTGCCATGTGGGCTTTTATTGCTCTTTTTGTTGCCTTTTTAGGGTACTACTCCCTCACTGCCCTTTGTTACACCTGTGTTTCATGGTAATAAACATTATTTTATTACCCATTTACTTGGTAGCAGGTGTGTGAGGGTGCTGGGAAGGCACAGCAGGCACACAAGCAGGAGGGCTGGGCTGCAGCAATCCTGTGTGGTTAAATATTGCTCCCAAGGCTCAAAGGCACATGGGCTTGAGGCAGAAAGAGCAAGGGAAAATGTCCTATAGATAGGATCCCCTGTGGTTCACTGAGATATTGCTTAGAAACCTTTTCTCCTTTAACTGGCATCCTAACATTACCACTGGCAGCTCTTAAAGCTTGACTTAACCCCAGTTCAGACAAGGATTTTTATCTCCATGGGCTTGTGGGCTGGCCTATCAAATTTTGACACAATGTCATGGCAGAATAATTAAAAAGAGAGGTCCTGACAAATTCCAACATTGCTCTAATTTTATTCTAGTGTGAACCCACTTAGATTGACTGGGATAAAGGTGAAGCTTTCCCAGTCGTGTAATCTGACCAGGAATGGCAGAACATCACAAGGGCTGACCTTCCTGTCCTGAACTAAACTAAGTGGATATCACCTTAGAAACTGTGGATAGAATAAAAACAGTGTAGTCACTTGATACTAACCAACACTGAAACTGGTAGAGAAATGAAAGCTGTCATTTTGCTTAAAGCCTGCAGCAAAATCTGCATCACACAGAGTCTTTATTTTATGCACTTCAGCTCTCAGTGTGATGCGCTTTCTGTCTAGAGATGTGAGTATATTTACAGTCTACCTCAGGAGATGGGAACAAGTCTGTCAATAACTTCTACTTTAGTTTATTTATGGTTAATATTTCACAGAAAATTAAGATTAAATACACACCTCATCAGTAAAACAACAATCTGAGGGCAACACCTTCTCTTTCAAGGCTCCAAGTAGAACGATAACCTTTGAAACAAGAAGCTGCCTGATGTAAAAACTGAGAACTGTCTCCATCAGGATGTTTAACAACTGATCTATATCTTTACAACTACACCTTATTATAGACATCTATGTGCTGCCTAAATCACTCCCAGAAAGACACAAGAGAAAGCAAAAAAGTCCTTAGAGGTACTCAGGTGGGATTAGCTCAGAATATCAAGACACTGATGTAGTTCTGTGGATAATTCTTCTTGATAGGACAAAAGGTGAAACACAGGCATTACTCTGGTGAGTGTCCATGGGGTAAATGGTTACTATACCTATAGTGCACTTCAGATATGCATTTGACTTGGTGTTTCGTTGGTTTCCTTTCTGTAAGGCAATAGATTTTTACACATTCTAGTTCTCTCTCCGCCCCTAGAACCACCACGGATCTCAGCCTTAATATTATGGCATTCTAACCTTGCATGGTTAGATTGCAGTCTCACTGTGCTTGTGTTCCAACAAAACAAATAGCATTGTTTAACACAGGCATAAATGAAGAAAAACCTGGTTTGGAATGGACCTCCTAAGATCATCCTCTGTTCTAGTGAGATACCAAACTGACACTCCTGAAGATGGGGTTCACTTTGCTGGTGCAGTTGAACAATACAAATGTACTTAAACTGGTTCATTTGTGGAGATTACAATGCTAGCTGAAATCTTACTCGGAAACTTCAGTGTGGATGGTTGTACTCTGTACTGAAACACAGAAACACAGGAGGCAACAAGATGCATAGACTGCACTGGGTTGAAAAGCATCCTCACAGGTCATCTTGCTAAACCTCTGTGTAGATGAGGCTGCCCAGGGCCACATTAAGTCTGATCCTGAATGTCTCCAGGGACGAGGCCTCAACCACATCTCTGGGCAGCCTGTTCCAGTATTTTACTACTCTCACAGTGAAGAACTTCCTCCTGATGACCAGCCTAAATCTACCCTGCTCCAGTTCCAAACCATTGCTTCTTGTCCCATCACTTCAAGTCGTTCCCCAGCTTTCCTGTAGGTCCCCTTCAGACAGTGAAATACAGCTCTAAAGGTCTCCCCAAAGACTTTTCTCCTCCAGGCTGAACAACCCCAACTCTTTTATAACAGTTCATATGGGTTAGGCAAATCAAAACCATCTCAATTAAAATAGAAGCTATAAAGAAGGCAAGAAGCAATTTTCTAGCATGCTTGCCCATGTACTAGAAAGAGGCATACAAAACCCCCTTTATCTCAGAGAGGAAGAAAAGGAGAGCAAAAGGTGAATCCCATCTGGGGAAAGGGACAAGCATTTAGGATCAAGGGATGTGTACTGTGCTGAGAGGGAAAAAAGACACACAAAGAGCTATGGAATAAAGGACTTCACTTCCCAGAGGTTTTTACGGTCAGCAGGTCTGGTTGCCCTACACATGTTCTTATTGGGTACTCTTTAATCAGCATCCACAAGACTAAGCCTGAGATGAGTTAGCATTGTCTTACAGAAGATGTCTGATGCAGCTGTAAAATCACTATTACAAGGCTTTGTTTTTGACAAGGAGCTGCTGTTGAACACTTGAGGTAATTCTCCTCTGCTTTACTCAACCCTCCAAAGATATCAATAGATCTACTGGCTGCCCCTTGCTTCGCAAACAGGGATATCAAAACCACGATTTGACCCTTGCCAGGGCACGGGTTTGTAGCCAAAGAAAAGAGGGCAGCAGCGTCTCAGCAAGGTGGATGGTGCCACGTGTACAGGTCAGGGTACAGCCCTTCAGTGCCATTGCTCAGTTGTCTTGTTTCAAGTGTGACATACCTTTGGCCACACGCGCATTGTGCTCCAGCTGAGACAACTGCCAAGCTAAGGCATAACCAAACATTCTTCTTCTGAACATCCCTGGCCAGCAGCTCTTCCAGTATATCAAAAAGTCAGGAAGGCTCTTCAGGGAACTCTCAGAGGCAGACACATTCAGACTGAGCAGCCCCAAACTAATCAGCAGTGGCAAAGGAAGCTGTCTAGCTGTCAGCTCCTCTGGTAAGCAACTTTGTTTCCATTCTGCAGACTCTGCAATGTCATCAACCGGTTAGGTGCAAACTTTCACCTGTGTATGATGAACTGCACTCTCCAGTTTAGATCCAAGATACTGATGTACACTGACCTCTTCCAACACCCACAAAGACCACACTTAAATCTCCAGGCTGCTGATAAGGAAGAGTGCAGCTCTACCATCCTGTTTAAAGGGTGGCCTCTGAGAGGGGGAATAGTGAGCTGTGGAAATACAGATTGGTGAGGAAAGGTAACTAGGAAACACTGCTGGCCATGACCCAGATATGCTGATGGCTCACTCTCAATAGGAACACACAGCTGGCAGGCACTGAATCTCAGCAAACTTGTGTCTTGTTTTCCCTCTTTCTGCATCTGCAATGATGCAAAAAGAAGGAAAAAGGCAAAGAATTTACTTACTGCTGACTACAGCTGCTGAGGTACATGGGAGGGACAAGTGATCTGACAAAGGCAGGAGCTGAAGGAGGTATGTGAAGAAGGAACTGAGCAGATGATGGCTGTAATGCTCTGCAGATGATTAAACACAAATGAGACATGGGGCTGGACACAGGATTTGTGTTACAGTTGTCTTGGAAATGTAATGATGCAGCTGGAACTGCACACATCAGAGTGATCAAAACCTGCCCTGGAGATTGCTGGGGCTGGTGGGCAGTGGGGAAAGGGCTTGCTAGGCCCTGAAGCAGTAAAGCCTGCCTGTCAGAAAGAAAGGGAATTAGTAATGGGGGAAAGGTAGAAAGAAGAATTATCCTCCAAGCTTCAAAAAGAAGGGTTGAAAGGATGAATTTTGGAAGGATGATAAAATGACTTGCTGCTTCCACGCCTCGTTGAAGCTCAAGGTCTCTGTGCTGCCAAGAATGGTTACTGTCCTCTCAACTCAATATACTCTGCACACAGAAAAGTCTGACAGGAAAGAATCTAATTAGCATTCCCTGAAGGCTCAGAGACTCTCCATCAATAAAACTCCATCAAAATCATGGAGGCACTACATTAACCATTCTGAATTGCTGTAAACTTGATTTATTCTTTGTTTCTTCAATATTCAGGCTACAGTGTAGAGTCCTGATGTCCTTTGGACATGGCTACCAAAACTAATACACTGAGTTTGATCACAGCTTGTGTTTCTGCTCAGGCTGAAACAGAGACTTACAAAACCAGCATTCAGGATTTGCAGCAGATATCAGGCTTTTAATGGAGCAGATATACTGGGTTAAAGATATCAGCACGAGAGTAATACCTCCAGAGAACATGCCACAATGCAGTTTTAGCACATATAAGTCTTTATATACAAGATCTTTTTTTCTGCCTCTCCAAACTTCCATGCCTTGACCTCCTGTGCATCCTTTTTGTGCCAGGGGAGGTATAGGTTGGATGTTAGGAGGAAGTTCTTCACAGAGAGAGGGATTGGAATTGGAATGGGCTGCCCAGGGAGGTGGTGGAGTCACAGCCTCTGGAGGTGTTCAAGACAATACTGGATGGGGCACCTAGTGTCATGGCCTAGCTGATTGGATAGGGCTGGGTGCTAGGTTGGACTGGGTGATCTTGGAGGTCTCTTCCAACCTGGTTGATTTTACAATTTTATGATTCTTTCCTGGTATAAATTCTTCAAATGGATTATGTTTCACAAACTACTTACAAAGATGCTCACAGATTTTGGTAATTGACATAAAAGGGACTAGTACTTAAAAATCATTGGAAAGATGGGAATCAAGACCTGATGGACCTCTCTTTAATTAACATAGCAGGAGCTGTATGCAGAGAAAATCCCTTCCTTGAAGAACTTCTGTGATGATAATGTGGAACAGATGGATGAAAGAAAATGGATGGAGATGAAGAGGGCAGTCTGGTCTCTCAGTCCCTTGAGCATATCTTTTCAGCTATGCCTAGCTATGTTACACATTCCTCTCAATATTCTTATCTACAATATGGACTCTGCAGTCTACTTCTATACTTCCCCACACTCTTCATGACAAGAATCATGTGCATGTATTTATAATTCTCTGTTCTTTTTTTGGGGGGGAGGGAGAAAAATCCCCATAAATTCACCCTAGCTTTTCTATTGTGAAAATAAGAAAATAGCAAGCCCTGTTTTCACAGAAGAATCATTTTGTATCTCAGAGAAGACACGTGGTTAGTTTAGGACTCTCAAAAAGATCCCATTCTCCTAGCACAAGAGTGTGACATGATGCCAAGTGAAGACAACGGTCATAGGCTACAAGAAGTTGCTAGGTCCACCTCTATGCTCTTAGAAACATAGGTAACTTGAATACTGCCCTTATACTTCTGAGCTGCATCTTGGCCATGAATTTTGGTAGTGAAATGAGCTGGCAAGAGCACATTTGAATAAGCAGCCACATGAATGGGCTTTAAACCACATTCTGGTTAAGTTTTGACTGCGCAGTGCGGAATTCTGTGGTTGGACAGCAGCTTCTACCTACACACTGCACAGGCAAAAGCATTCCAGCTTAGCATCCTCTCACTGGCTTATTTGCTTTCATGTCTCACGTACTTGTCTTTTCTAGCTTTAGGCATCCAAAAGCTAGGCCTTCAGTCTAAAATGCTACCTCTTGAAATGGCATGAGATTAAATGCATGTGTACTTAAGATACCTTTATTCCTTATGAGACTCTAAGTCCTAACACGTTTCCACTAGAGTCCAGGCCTCCCCCGTGCCTTCCTGCCTGCTGCTACCAATGACGGCAACATCAGAGGCTGAACTGACACAAGCAGGAGCTGCACTTTCAGGCAAAGGCTGGGCTTTTTTTCACTAGGTGCCAGGTTTGAGGGATGGTTTCTGTGCAGCGCATGAAGAAGGCTGCCGGTGGATTTTCAGTCAGACAGTTCCATACCTGGGTTGTTATAGCTGTGTTACAAGGGCTAGCAACAACACAGGATGAGGAGCCAGATCATGTGGCACTTTTCAGTGGAGTTTGCAGGGACTTGACTGGTTCAGGTCGATCATGAAACTACATCCTTTAAGTAAATGTCTCCTCTAGAAGCTAAACCTGAGCAAGATTAACTCTGGTCTTAAAGGTCTTTGGGTTGAAGCCACAAGTCAGAAGTCCTGAGTCAGAAGCTCCCTTGCTTTCTGCTGATAGAGTGGAGTTTGGTACAAATCAGTCATGCTTTCCCTCAGGAAAATGCCCAGGTAGTGATTTTATTTAAATCCTGTTTTTTTTTAATGGGAAATCACTGCAAGTTTTTTAAATGGGAAATCACTGCAAGTTTCACATTTGCTCAGCTTCTGACACACTGGACCTGTAAGCCCTACATCTGTTTTCACAGACCCAGAGAATCACCCAGGCTGGAAAAGACCTCTTAGATCATCGAGTCAAACCTATCACCCAACATCTTCTAATTAACTAAACCGTGGCACTAAGTGCCTCATCAAGTCTCCTAAACACCTCTAAGGATGGTGAATGCACCACCTCCCCAGGCAGTCCATTCCAATGGCCAATCACTCTTTCTGGTAAGAACTTCTTTCTAACACCCAGCCCAAACCTCCCATGTCACAGCTTGTGACTGTCATGTTCTGTCACTGGTTGCCTGGGTTTTGTCCCTCTTTAAAACAGGGAAGGGTCATATACCTTGACTTGACAGAAGGGGTAAACTGAAAATACAATTCATCTAGATAGCTGTCTGGAGAAGGAATACACAGTTGCAATACATATGTTTCACATGGCTAAATCAAAGCTGGTGCATACCTCCATCACTGAATCAGACCTCTAACCACAGCAGGCCTCCAGTGTGTCACCAACACTTTTGTTTGGAGGCTGCATATTAACACTGTTAGCAACACTGCAGCCCCTCTATCCCTTTGCTGCCAGCTGTGTAACTGCTTCACCATCACCAATGACAGTACTTCTGTGAACTAAAGAACTCCACCAGGATGTACCTGGCGCACGCAGAAGCAGCTGCCTGACCAAGGCTTGTTTAATGAGTGACCTCTGCACACAGAAACTTCATTGTATTGAACACTGCTGAGCACCAGCAGGAGGCGTACAAAAACACCAGGGAATGCTACCAGCCCTCAGAAGAGATGTAGACTACGGTCATCCCTGTTTCCTCTCCCCTGCTTATTAAACAAGATCTGCCTTCTGAAAGCACAGCCAGATATCAGTAGCCTGGCAGCAAGAAGGCAATACAGCCAGGAAATATATTTTCTTAAGGTCAGCCAGAGGAGGCTGCATGAGGCACCCAGTGCCAGGGTTTAGTTAATTACAAGGATTAGGTGATAGGTTGGACTCGATGATCTTAGAGGTCTTTTCCAATCTGGTTAATTCTGTGATTCTGCATTAAAGATAAACCTCTGAGGAATTAGACTTAAAACTGGCCTCCAGGCAGGGCCTGAGAAATTAAATCTTTGCAGTGTGACTGTCCAGCCAGGTTTCTTTCCCTATCTTGACTGTAACATTCCAGTCCAGATGTTGGCACACTGTTGGAGACTATACTGCAAGCTTTGCTAACATTAAGGTAAATGTTAACTATGACTTCAAGAGCTGCTTCATCACAGCAGTTCTTTCTTTCAGGAAGCAAAAACTGATTTGCAGCAGGCTAACACATTATAATAATAGCCTCACTCACAGGTTCCTTAGAAGAAAACAAAATGCTTAGTGCAAGCCCTCAGAAAATCACTATAACCCCATTTTCACACCTGGGTTCCTTAGCACAATTCAGACATTTTGATTTGTGTGTGGTTGATGTGATTCAGGACTTGGTATTTTTTGAAAGCCCTCTTTCCCTAATACACTTGGCAGTCCTCATGGGTTTTGTAAATGACATAAAAACAATAGGCTGGATTTGCTGCAGTCACAGGTGACCTTCAGCCAATTTTTAAGCTGTCTGGTTAATGGAGGATCAATTGTAAGGTTAGTTGTTTGGTAGAGAGTGCAGCAACCAGTACCTGTACGAAGAGCCTTTTGAGTGCCTTCTAACAATCAATGGCAGTCTGCTGTACAGGGATACCTTGTCTCCATTCTGCCAGCCAGAGCTCAGTGCCAGGGGCTGAGAGGAGGATGATGCCCAAGCTAAAGGTCTTTGCAGGTAGGACACCTAGATCATCAAGTGCTTTGGACTCCATATCCAGATGCACCACTGTGCCATAAGTCCTTTGAAGCCCTAAGGCTCCCAGCATTCTGCCCCTTAGCCTGGAGAAGAGGAGGCTCAGGGGTGACCTTATTGCTGTCTACAACTGCCTGAGGGGTGGTTGTGGCCAGGGGGAGGTTGCTCTCTTCTCTCAGGTGGCCAGCACCAGAACGAGAGGACACAGCCTCAGGCTGCGCCAGGGGAGATTTAGGCTTGAGGTGAGGAGAAAGTTCTTCACTGAGAGAGTCATTGGACACTGGAATGGGCTGCCCGGGGAGGTGGTGGAGTCGCCGTCCCTGGAGCTGTTCAAGGCAGGATTGGACGTGGCTCTTGGTGCCATGGTCTAGCCTTGAGCTCTGTGGTAAAGGGTTGGACTTGATGATCTGTGAGGTCTCTTCCAACCTTGGTGATACTGTGATCTCCTCAGCGTTTTAACTTTCTTTGTAAAAAGTATTGCCTAGTCTGAGGCTCCTGATGGGGAAGCCAAAGCAGAAGATTAAAGCCCCTGCCCCACTATATCCAGGATTTCTTCTTAAAATGCAATGCTTTGTTCACAACAAGCGTTACTTCTTTGCAAGCTCTTCTGCCGTGAATTTGGTCATACTCAGCTGACAGCTGTGTCAGTTGACACAGCTAAGGAAAGTCTGGGTTAAATTTGGGAAAACAGAACAGAGTTTTAAAAAATGGAAGAAGCAGTAGGAATAGAATATCATAAAATCAGAGATCAAGGATGAAACGTGGGTTAACTTTATGGTTTTTTTTTTCAATGACCAAATAGGCAATTCTGCTTCTTGGCTGCTGACTGATAGCTCCATTAACAACCCATTTCAGAAAATGGTAAGCCTCCATTCTTACCTATGATTCACAGAGTGGCTGGAGAGCAGCCAGGAAGAAAGGGACCTGGGGATACTGGTAAAGGGACCTGGGGGTACTGGTAGAGAGTAGGCTGAAGATGAGCCAGCAGTGTGCCCAGGTAGCCAAGAGAGCCAATGGCATCCTGACCTGGATCAGGAACAGTGTGGTCAGTAAGCGGAGGGAGGTTATTCTTGCCCTGTACTCAACACTGGTCAGGCCACACCTTGAGTGCTGTGTCCAGTTCTGGGCCCCTCAATTCAAGAGAGATGTTGAGGTGCTGGAACGCGTCCAGAGAAGCTGGTGAGGGGCCTGGAACACAAACCCTATGAGGAGAGGCTGACATAGCTGGGGTCATCTAGCCTGGAAAAGAGGAGGCTCGAGGGGACCTCATTGCTGTCTACAACTACCTGAAGGGAGGCTGTAGCCAGGTGGGGGTTGGTCTCTTCTGCCAGGCAACCAGCAACAGAACAAAGGGACACAGTCTCAAGTTGTGCTGGGGGAAGTATAGGCTGGATGTTAGGAGGAAGTTCTTGCCAGAGAGAGTGATTGGCATTGGAATGGGCTGCCCAGGGAGGTGGTGGAGGCACCATCCCTGGAGGTGTTCAAGAAAAGCCTGGCTGAGGCACTTAGTGCCATGGTCTAGTTGACTGGCTAGGGCTGGGTGCTAGGTTGGACTGGATGATTTTGGAGGTCTCTTCCAACCTGGTTGATGCTATGATTCTATGCTCCCAGCTGAGCTTGCCTGACGCTGAGTGTCCTTATTCAGCCCCATTCAAAGAAAAGAATCCAAGCTTTGGTACATGAGGAAGTCCATTGGTGTCCGAGTGGTTCTGAAGTGCAACAGCACAGGATACTCTGAAACTCCTGATGAGAGTCTTTCTCCTGTATCCATTACTACTGTTAAATGGATCTATAGAGTGCTCTGGAAGTCAGATTTCATGGATGGAGTTCTCCTCAGAAGGAGGCACTTTAGAAGTGATTAGCCCAACACTTATCTGCCAGCTGCAGCACCCAAATGATTAACCTTCCCTGCTGATTAGCACTGTTGAGGACACATCTGGAGAGCAGTGCACAGCTGTGAGATCCCTAGGATATGAGAGACATGGGCATACTGATGCAAGTCTAGTGAGGTAATAACGGAACTGAAGCACTTCTTCCATGAGGAAAGGCTGGGACTGTTCAGCCTGCAGAAGAAAAAGTTCAGGGGAGTCCAATCCATGTTTATAAATCCCCAATAGAAGGGGATAAATCACAGAATCACAGAGGTCTTTTCCAACCAAAATGACTTTGAGATCATTGATCATTTTAAATAATGTTTTTCTCAGGGGTATAACAGTGCCAGGAGAAGAGACAATGGTCAAAGAATTGGAACACATGGAATTCTGCCTGAAATAAAACAGTTTTGTACTGTGAGAGTGATGGAGTACTGGCACAGCTGTCCAGATACATTGTGAAGTCTCTCTCCTTGAAGATTCCAAAACCCAGGTGGACATGGTCCTGGGCAGTTAGCTATAGCTAACCTTCTCTGAGCAGGAGAGGAGATTGGACTGAACATTCTCCAGTGATCTCTGTCAAGTATGGGAATTCTGAGACTCTTTGAAAAGTTGCAGAGAGAGTAGTGTGAAAAACAAAGCAGAAAAGGAGGTTTGCTTACAAAAAACTAGCTGAAACCAGAGTGAATAGAATTATTAGCTCTTATGTACATAATAAAGAGCATTACAGAAGCTTTATCATATATTCCCTACTGATTAAAATAGGAGGTGAAATTTCCTGGGAATAGCTGCTGTACTTCGACATTATCAAAGACCAATCTTAATTGGAAGACAAGGAGGAGACTTTATTTTGCCCTGAAACTGGAAAACAGTACCTCTTTCAGATACCTCATATTAGCGGCTGGGAGGGATAGAGAATTACTCAGCCACAAGGATCAGCTAGAGAGAACAAGAAGGAAAATGGACAACTTAACTAGCTGAAGGAAGAAGAAAGAGTTTAGAGCTTGTTCTGCAAAATAAAATATTAGTTCTGCTAACTTCCAGGAACTGCACAAAAGAAAGAACAGGATGGGAAGTTCTCATATTTAACCTCTTCTGTTCTGAAACACAGTCTAGACTGAGGGGTAGAGAATAACATCTGTGTAGTTCAACAGACACTCATCAACAAAATTACTTTGCTGTTTAAATAAGTAGCTGAAAAAGTAACATCTAAGTAAAAGGCAAAGGACTTCTTTTACAGACTGTCTTAAATGAGGCCTAAAAACTCCTTTCATGTGCTCCTAAGTGCTCAATGAAGGTTAAGATATTCAGCAAAATTTGGAATAATCAGGAAAATATCAGCACAGCAGGGAATGATGAACTCAACAGGGCTGCATAACAGGCACAAGGGCTTGGCTTTAAATCAGGCATAATCCTTTTCATCACTCAAAAGTCACAGCGTTGGTTCGCTACCATAGGCTCTCCTTTCTGCTCATGACCTAACCAGGATTTCCATTTGGACTGAAAGACATTTTGCTGTGCTGGCATAGCTGTGGCTCCTGAATGCCAACACAAGGCAAACAAATGTCATCAAATAGCAATACCAGGAAAAAAAGGGTTCCCTCTTCTTCCTCCTGCCTACCAACATCCTTTTCTAGTTCTCCATTGCTTTTTCCCCTCCATCTACCTCCTAAACCCCAGCCTCTCCCAGGTCCTTGCCCTTTCACCACCAATAATGCTCCACTCTATTATGATGCTTTTTTACAAAGTTTTTTCCTTACCAAATGTTCTGTCTGGCAGCCTCTGCAGACCTGCTGTCTTCTCTTTTTTCCTCTGATTGTTTCTTCAGGATCCTTTCCTAAATTGTCTTATTACTGCAGCCTTCTGTTAGTCATTTTATCTTCTGCATCTGCACTGGTTTCCCTCCATTACTAAGCTTTCCACTGGTATCAGCATTATGGCACAAATGTCTCCCTTTACTCTGCTGTTCCTGATCTGCTTCTTTCTCTCTCTGCAATCTCTGAAATTAGCTGACATCTCTCCTTGATGTTGATTCTAACTTCTCAGAACTAAAAAGAAGTCCTTTCTTCAGCAGTAGCACCAACTTATGGCTGCTTCCTCTCCCTGTCCTTGGATACCTAATCTGCATCACAACCCTGTCACCACATTTTCTCTCCAGCTTCATTGAAAAAAAAATGAGGGCTGATCCTTTTGAGAGCAGTGGATAGATACTTCCCCAAAGTTTGTACATACACAGAATCCTACAGAACAAGTTTGTGTTTCTGAGGAAAGGAGTATGGACACAGCAACACATCTTCAAACATGCAAGTGTTTTCAAGCTGACCCCTGGCCTGAGGTGCCCCATTTTTAAGATTTCTAAACTGAAGTGTCTCGAAGGGAATCTGTTTGTGAAAGGCCACCAAGATGAATCAGGCTCACCAGGCACAATGGCATTTTTCAGCAAATAAATACACTGCTTACAGAAAAGCACAGTTATTGTTCTTTCTAATGCTACCATCAGTCACATATAAGCATAACAAACCACACACAACAAATAAGACTTAGGATTTTTCTAGATCCATAACTCTGAGTGCACACTGGAATTACTTAATGCAGCCTGTGGAGAAACTCCAGGTGAACGTGCAGCACCCAGGTGTACTACAGTGACAGAAAGCACTGTGGCTGTGACACTTCCCAGAGAAAATCAGCCCATCACAAAGTGTCTCCCTCACACAAAGACATTTTTCCTCCTTAGCAGACCTGTGGCCTAAGTTTATCTGAATGACAGCAGAGGACACAATTTCAATCGCCACCTTTCTTTCCCCCTTCCTCTTAACATGGTTTCTCCTCTGACATCTGAGAATGCATTAAAACATTTCCACCTAGTTGCAATCACAGCACTTCTGCAGCAGCCTGTGCTGACAGCTGTGCAAGTGCCAAGGAGAAGGGAGGTGCAGGACACCAACTTCTGCCAATGTTTATTGATAATTAAGATAGGCCTTTATGCTGCTCAGCTTCTCCACTAGCCTCCTGGTAGCCATGACTCTGCATGCAGAACAGGTGAAAGAATAGATGTGGCTGACAGATCTCCCAACTTAGTTTATGGGTAAGATTCTACACCCTGAATCTAGCCATGGGTTGGATGTCCACCAAATGAAGAGGAGCTGTCATGATACAAGTCTGCAGCTTTGGTGCAGCACCCAGAAAAGGCAATGCCTTGCACTTTGCCTACGTTCCAGTGGAGCCTGGAGCCAAGCAGCAGCAGCAACAGAATGACTGCAAACACCCAACAGCAGAAAATGACACCTAGGACATACAAGTGAGTCTGAAGCTCAGGGCTAACAGTGGCTTCCATTTTGTCCAGTGTGAAAGGTTATCTTGCTGGAAGCACCAGCTGTCATGTTGGCCCCTCCTTGTACTGTAAAAAGTAGGCCATTAACTCCTGGCATATAAATCAGAACTTTATATGAGTCTTCTTCAAACAGACACCAATTGGAGAAGAGAAGCGAGTTAGATGGAACAGGGCAACAGATGGTATTAGCTTAGGAGAGAGGGAAAGAATGGTTTGATACCCTGGCCTGCTTTCATGACAGTTATGTTACCAACCTCAAGATGTGGTTTACAGATCATGGGGTCAAGGAAGAAGGAGTTTTTTTGCTAAAATGACAGATTTGTTTCTTTGGTACACAAATACCAGACTGGCTTCTGATAATCTACTGACAAAAGTGAGGCTAAAAAATAATAGAACAGAAAACACCTTCAGCTCAGTTTCACTGCAGTTGGCAGTTTCTGGATCTCTTGCTGAGCAATAGGATCTTGTTCCATCAACTGAAAACCCTCATCAGTCTGATTCAGGTACTGATCCATGTAGCACTGCAGTAGTCACAACCGATTTAGGAGATGCTATTCCATAGGGGGTGGTGCTGTACTGGTATGGTGTGGAGAACCTTTACTGTTTATGGTGATGAGCAAGATGCGCCAGTGAGGAGTGGAGAAAGGGACAGTCAAGGCAGGTGGAAAAAAACAATCTGGCATGAATTGATGAAACTGATACAGCTAACAGAGGGTCTTGCTGTATGTCTTGATAAGCATAGCACATTTGACAAGGAAATACTGAAGAGCCAAAGGGGTCTGGTAACATTGGATTTCAGCTATTTCCAGGGGCCAGCCCCACCATTATGTGTGGTTTCAAGAGAGCTTGAAAGGGAAGAGAAGCTCTGCTGTACCACCCACTGTAACTGTAAGAGTTAAATGGCAGGGTTAACTGTGGCTGGATGAGATGTAAAACTTATTTAAATTATTTCTGGTCACACCCAGCAGTATCTGTTCCCCATTTTCCTTAGCCTCACAGCCTCCCCATTTTCTCTCTGAATGACCAGAAACATTAACAGAAGTTCTTTCTACTCTCCACTTTGACTGATCTTTCTAGTTAGGAGCACTGTGAAACAGCCTGGAAGCAGCAAGCAGCCTTGGTTTGCTGCACGCAGGGCACAGAAAAAGCTCTGCTCTCCCGGGGCAATGTAAAAGCTACTACCAGTGACTCAGCCTGAGCCCAGGAATTGCCCTCCAGGGAATCTGAGGCAAGCTCCCCAAGCATTCCTGCCTATTTCTGCAACAGAGGAACCAGACAAGAGAAAACTACTTCTTGAAACCATTCTGATAAATACACACCTCCCATCAACTCACGTGCAAACAGCACTATCACTTGTGATGCATGAACACATCCAGAGTGAACCAAACACATTTCTGTGCGTAACAGCTGCGCTCCATGTCACGCAGACGTGGCATTTCATCAAGCGCAGGGCAATCGCTTGATTCCCTTTGAGACTCACTGCTGGAAAATAGAAGATCTCCTGGCATAAATAGGCAAGGTCACCACATGCCACACACTTCTCAATGCATACATTCATCCTGGAGCTGATGCTGAAGCTAATTGAGTATCTGTTCATTACACACTTCATGCTAACGCAATAACGCACCCTCATGTACAACTAATTGTACAAGATCTGAAGAAAACCAGCACTATATTACATTTCAATGCCATCTGTTCAGCCACTCCAGAACACAGTGGAAGAACTGCAATTCAACAGCCATGAAAAACCAAATTTTTTGGGTGTGTTTTAATCTTTATGTTGGGTTCAGAATTTGAAAATTTCCAGATAGGAAATATTTCAAAAGCACAAACCAAAGTATTTTGTCCTTTTGCATCTCATCATCCTTTTGTGGCTTGCAACTGCTTTTTTATTTAGCAGGGGTCATCTTCCAGCATATTTGCATGCACACACTGTGAACAATATAGTTCAAAGATTAATAGAATGGTTTGGGTTGGAAGGGACCTTAAAGATCATTCATCTCCAAACCTCTGCCATGGACAGGAACACCTCCCACTTGAACAGGTTGCTCAAGGCCTCATCCAGTCTAGCCTCGATCCCCACCAAGGAGGAAGTATCCACAACCTCCCTGGGCAGCCTATTCCAGAGTTTCACCACCCTCACAGTAAAGAATTTCTTCCTCATCTCCAGTCTCAATATATGAAGAGAGACCAGAAATGATAAGCAACTTGTACTACCAAGACTCAGGAGACCCTGGAGGACCTTACCTGGAGAATCTAAGCATTATGCAATACAACCAACTCCTGCCAGTTTTCTTCTCTGCTTTCATTTGATTTCATCCCAAATACTATTTTTACCAGTTTGTTTAGAATACTTAAAAGCTAGAAACCTGTTTTGATCTATTCCTCTGGTCCCTGGGATACTTCCCTTCTGGATGTGAAACTAACAATTTCCAGAAGATAATACTCAGTCAAAGCACAATGTAAAAGAGGAAAATGTTACTTTCAAAGTCAATGTGTGATTGATCAGTAAATAAGATTAAATAAGGTAGAAATAAATAACTCCCTCCTAAAACAAGATACAAATACTGCATTGCATCATGTCCAACAGTTTGGGGGTGGGGAGGGAAGAATTCCTATGCAATAGAGGTTCTAAACTATGTATGTTCAGATAAGGAAGAGAAGGGATTTCATCCTGAGTTTTCTGAGCTTACTAAATATATGCATTGCTCATCAGAGATCACGATCAGGAACATCAAATGTGAACATTGCCTGAAGACTTCAAATAAGATTTTGTTGCATTTTCATTTGTCACATAGCTCAGGGACTTCCCAAACTGGAGAAGGAAAACCACAACTGTAAATGAAAGTGTAGCTCCTGGATGGTGACCAATTAAAGAGGCTCGGGGCAAACTTAACAGGAAAGAACCTGCAGAAAACGTTAACAATGATGTTTCTTGCCCTCACCATCTGCCACCACATTCAGTGACTGGAATTAACAGTTTCACTTCTAGAAGAAAAAGAACCTGCAAAAAACATGAACAATGATGTTTCTTGCCCTCTTCATCTGCCATCACAGTGACTGTAATCAACAGTTTCACTTCTAGAAGAAAGAAAGACCCTGCAAAACATGAACAATGATGTTTCTTGCCCTCACCATCTGCCACCACATTCAGTGATTGTAATCAACAGTTTCACTTCTAGAAGAAAAAAGACCCTGCAAAACATGAACAATGATGTTTCTTGCCCTCACCATCTGCCACCACATTCAGTGACTGTAATCAACAGTTTCACTTCTAGAAGAAAGAAAGACCCTGCAAAAAAACATGAACAATGATGTTTCTTGCCCTCACCATCTGCCACCACATTCAGTGACTGTAATCAACAGTTTCACTTGTAGAAAGAAAAAAAAAAAAAAAAAGAGGCTGTCACCATTTTGACTTCACCTTTGCTGAGCTCATACCTTAGGAAATGATTTTTTGTTTTATTTAAAAAGAACAGCCTGCAAAAGGCCTTTTCTTCCTAAGAAGGCTCTGATGAGTTCTGAGCATGCCCCTAGAGTTTTTAGTCTTCTCAAGGCTGCAGCAACATAATTTAGAGACCTGCCTCCTCCTTGTGTTCATCTGAAACACCTTCAAGCAGTCTGTCAAAGGTTCAAGGGGAGGCTATCAAGTCCTATTTGCTGTTGGCACGTCTGAAACTGCTGACACAGACTAGGGAAGGAAAGGGTACATCTTGATCAGCTGCAACATTGTGACAGCAAGCAGGGAACCCAGCCGGTGCTAACAGCACCTGGAAGCTGTGCTGGAGAGGTGAAGAGATAAACCATTAAATGCAAACAGAGCTTAAAGAGATCCTGAAAAATAGCAAGGGTTGTAATTTTCTTTGTAGTTAATTTTTTTGTAGTTAAAAAAAGAGGTGTGGGGGCAAAACCCCATGCAAATACACCATGTTGTTTGATCATGAAAACCATTACCCATGGTCTTCACCGATGAAAGCTGTAGAAACAAGTGAGAAACAATGAAAAGTGGTGCACTTGACAGACCTGCAAAAAGCAATGTGATGGCAGCCTTTTAATATCACTCATACATTTTCCTGAATATGCAAACAGCTCACTCTCTGCTGAAAACACACCAAAAAATAAAAATCAAACTCTCTTGTTGGACTTCATTAAGACTTTTCTAGCTTGATGCCTCAGAACATTAGGAGGAAAAATCCATGTCTTCTCCCAGACCTACTTGGCTCTGAGTCAGTTATCTCTAGACCTTTTTAACCTCTAACTTCAGTTGAAAGAGTAGTACTTTTTCAGTCAAGTCTTGTTGAAAGATTTAGATCAATAGTCTAAAGATATGCTGACATTTTTCATATTAATTCCAAGTAATTCCTTGCCTACTAGGGACAGATCTGTCCCTTCCCCTCACTTCCCATCAGCTGTGTATAAATTCACAACAGCAGTAAGCATTAGCTTGAACTCTGGCATTTGTCATAGCTGGAGGAGGCTGCACAAGTTCATGACCTTGAGGCCCTCAGGACAAGTCAACTCCAGAAAATGGTTTAGTAGTCTCTCCTTACAAATCTTTACATAAAATGCAGCAAAGGGCTTTGAGATTATAGATCTGGACCTCCTCATCAGAGCGGCAAGCTAAAAGCTCAGAAACAGCCACAAGCCTTCCACAAGAGTGGAAGCCGTGCGGGTCTGCTCTTCAACTCACAGGTCTGTCTTAGCTTTCATGTTGCGCTGCAAGCAGCTTTGGAAACACCCTCTGCAAATGCAGCAGTATTTTACCACTTCATAAATGAGGTTACAGGGGAGCTGGAAAGATGGCAGGTGCCCTACTGACTGCAGCAATGCACAGCCCACTACACACTCTGACCAGGCTTTCTCTTAGGAAATTAATGCCTCAAACCAGGGCAAGAAGCAGGGGGTGATTCACGCTGCTTCGGCTTTGAATGCTACTGTTCAAACACCCAGTTTTGAAAGCAAGAGAGGGAAAAGAGTTCATGGAATCACAGAATGGAAGCAGATACTGCTCTTCATGCAAAAAGAGATGAGGCAGCTACAGGCTCACTCTTCTACAATCTGTTTAATTTAGGCACAGCAAAACTACGCAATGGTTACAGCAAAAGATGGCAGCTTGTCCTTAATGAACTCAGCATAAGAGAGGTTCTTTGCTTCACTCAGCTAAATGGATTTCAAATTAGACTCTAGAATAAAATACAGAAAACTTACCTTGCATTTCAACATGTTGGCCACTCTTTCTTGCATTGATTGTCCAGCTTTTGGCCTGACAAGTATATAAACTGCTTTCACTTCAGGGCTGGAGCGCAAGAGCTTTTCCACCAGCACTTTGCCCATGAACCCTGTAGCTCCTGTGATAAGCACAGTCTTCCCATTGTAATAAGCTGAGACTGAAGACATGTTCTATCCTTTCTTTAACTTCCTATGGCAGGTACCTGGGAAGATGCAGAAAAAAAAGCTTTAAGGCCTTTTGAATGAAGACACAGAACAGTTATTTGGGAACTACAGTCTGAGATAAGCTTTCCTAGTTAGCTATGGCAGCTCACATTAGCTTAGTCAATAGTGATTTTAAAAATGCCTTTTTGCTTTTTTAAATAAAGCCTTTAGTATGAAAATGCACCACAACAATTAAAAAGGTTCATCTGAGAATGAGGAAATTAAGATCAGTTTTATCCTCCATGTTGTACCACAGCTAGACCAAGGTGTCACATCTCAGAACATAACTGGTGCTGGCCAAGACTCCTGACAGCAGATGCTGACTGCAGTGCTGAACAGGATTTACCTCCCACACTGTAGAGAGGCCACCATGCAGATATGCATTTATCCTTACAAGACAAAGCAGCAACGGATCTCCTTCACAGGCACTGCAGGTACAAATGCTGTTGCTTTTCTATTTTAATTCCACTGTGTTGAGCTGCTGTGTTTCTTGCCAAACATTGATCAGCAATGTACTCAGTCTTTTCCTCTGTCTTGTCTTGAAGTAAAACCATGAAGAAAGCTGTTTTTCGTCTAAGACACAGTGCAATGACACTGTTCTGCAAGACAGCAATACCACGCTCCTGTGTGTAAATAACCATCCACTGTAATGCCAAAATTCATCCAGTTTAAGAAGCACAGAAGTCATATGCTTTCTCTGGAGGGATTAAATTGTTTGAACTTCCCTTTGGAGATCATTGACTGTATAAGGGGACTGACATGCCTAGGTTCCCACATGAAGTGGCCCAGTTAAGTATTTTAATTAGATACAACAGTTTCAGGTCTATATGGTCTCAGCCATTCCAATTCAAACTCTAAATTGACTGAATAAGCAAGGCTTGACTGACTCCACTTAGAATTGCCTCTCTCTCTCTCTCTGACCAACAGATGAATACAAAATTCCTGTCTTTGAAGTGCTACTGATCACAGCACGCACAAACCACTGGCATTGCAAGGAAAACGCTCATGACAAATGTAAAGAAATGTTTGGGGTAAAGCCTAATAAATCTGAAACAAAAAGAGACTGAACAGTTGAACACTGTCAGTCAAGTACTCCAAATGCAAGACAATGATCTTCAGGCACCCAAGAAAAACTTCTTTTCCTCTTGCAGAAGCTTCAAAAACATTGTTGACTATTTCAGGTTTCTCTACATGACACAAGCCAACTGCAGACTAATACAATGCAAATGCTTCAAGACAGAAATACAGCATTGCACCATTTTTGCAGTGTTTCAAGGCTCCAGGTTCTCACCAACTCTTTCGCATTTCTGAAACTTAGTAAACCATTCAGGGACAGTGAAGCAGCCTAACTTACAGCAAACCCTGCAAGCCTTGGCTTGGACCAACACAAATGAACGATGGCAAAGAGGGTGAAGTACTGGGAGAACCCTGGCTCTACGCAACAGCAGGTAGAATTCCCTTCACCACACGGGACCATGAGAGAAATAAAGCTTGTCCTACAGCCTACGCCTTCCTCAAGATGTAGTGAGGCGTCTTATACCAGCAAGCTGGCCATCAGCTATGTGGTCAAGAGAGAACAACCCTTACAAAGTGTACAACAGTCATCGCAATGCTCAGCAATGTGCTTAGCTGTGATGCCCAAGGTCTTACCACTCACAGCAGTGAAAAGTGATCCATAGTCTGTGTTGATATGCTGTCACTATCTGGATCCATTGCTGATGAAGCTACCCAGACCTGCCTTTGCTCCTAACTGTCTGCCCATTTTCACAACCACTGTAGTGCTACATTGAAGCACTGAATCATACAAACACAGAACTGCTTAGATATGAAGGGACTCTGGAGCTCATCTGCTCCAACCTTGCCGCCATGGGCAGGGACACCTCTCAAATAGACTCAGCTGCTCAAGGCCTTACCCCACTCAGCTCTCAACACCTTCAAGCAGAAGCCATCTACGACTTCCTTGGGCTGCCTACGCCAGAGGCACGATGCATGTTTCTAACAGGCTATACAGCACAGACACATAAATGAGACTCAAGCCCAAGAAAACATTGTTCTTCTTTCCCAGCGCTGCCTGGAACTACAGCACCTTCATCAAACAAATGAAGCCCCCCAAACTCCTTTATCTGAAACAAATCATTTGGTGTGCCAAATGGCACCATTTCTAAAGTGGGTCAAGCACATAACTTCTGAAGGACATTATTTTACAAATTAATAGCTGTGGGTATTCTGGCTCAGTGAATTCGGGTATTAGCCTACTTTTAGCTATGGCCTAGATCACTATTTAAATGACCCTAACAAGCTCATCTAGGCCTATTAAAAACACATTCTTTTCAAGGAGCTGGCCACTTGGGAAGTTAGCCAAACAGGTTAAACTGCTAGATAATTATTTATTATAAAATGTCACATCTCCTTCAGGTTTGGAAAAGCTGAGTGATAATTGGAAAGCAGGGACTTGTAGAACCTAAAAGTGTGTGAAAGCAGATGGGAATTCAAAAGCAGATATTAGTTTAGTCTGGTGAAGATGGAGATGACAAAAAAAAATCAATTTGGTACAACATATGTCCTGAAAAGTAGGAAAAATGATAGAAGTTCTTTGCCCCCAGAGGCTATACAAATGATACTGAACACAAGGAAACAAAATATGAAGTATAAGACCACTATCAGCCACTGGATACCTGCTTTGAACTTGTATTCAGAAGATCCTCTCTACCTAACCTCACTTAAGATTCCACATCTATAAAGTACTTGTGCCACAGACTCAGATGTTAGCAGTTAGGATCACTACTTCTGTGGTAGTGATAGAGCAAGAGGGAATGGTTTCAAGCTGTGACTAGGTAGGTTTAGACTAGATATTAGGAAAAAATAATTCAGGGCAAGAGTGGTCAGGCATTAGAATGGGCTGCCCAGGGAGGTGGTGGAGTCACCAACCCTGGATGCATTTAAAAGTCGTTTGGATGCGGTGCTTGGGGATATGGTTCAGGGTGAATCTCGTAGAGTAGGAATATCGGTTGGACTTGGTGATCCTGAGGGTCTTTTCCAACCCAAATGTTTCCACAATTCTCCAACAGTCAGAGAATAGACCCAACCTGCATCACTGAACATTACTGCTCTGCGTTACAGCTGCAGACTATTGCAAAAACAATTGCTAAGACTTCTGAATGCTAACATCGAATTATTAAGTTGCTTCGGCTGGGTTCTGTGTTTGAGTTATCCAAACAGGGCTTCATTTGTTTTGGCCAGACATTGGATGCCTACTAGAACAGGGGGGAGGAGGGAGAGAAATCAGGGTAGTCTAAAATGTCCCTAAAATTAGCAGTGCAGATGGGTTTCATTATTCCTGCTGAGAGCTGCAGGCATAAGTGACAGTTCTTCCCTATGCGGTTTGGAGACCATTGTGGATGTCAGACTCCAAAAAGTCAGGAAAACAACTGCATCTTTCAAACCACGCTGGTATGAGAACTACTGAAACACAAGAGACAGCCACAGAAAACTGAATTTCTGAGCAATCACAGAATCATAGAAACAACCAGGTTGGAAGAGACCTCCAAGATCATCCAGTCCAACCTAGCACCCTGCCCTATCCAATCAACCAGACCATGGCACTAAGTGCCTCATCCAGGCTTTTCTTGAAGACCCCCAGGGACGGTGCCTCCACCACCTCCCTGGGCAGCCCATTCCAATGGGAAATCACTCTCTCTGTGAAGAACTTCTTCCTAACATCCAGCCTATACCTACCCTGGCACAACTTGAGACTGTGTCCCCTTGTTCTATTGCTGGTTGCCTGGGAGAAGAGGCCACCCCCCACCTGGCTACAATGCCCCTTCAGGTAGTTGTAGACAGTAATAAGATCACCCCTGAGCCTCCTCTTCTCCAGGCTAAACAGGCCCAGATCCCTTAACCTCTCCTCATAGGATTTGTGCTCCAGGCCCCTCACCAGCTGTTCCTCTTAGTTACTGACCTCCCCTTGTAAGTGCTAAAAGGCATGAAAACCACATTCTTTCCATTTTCTACACTGAATCAGCCCACCTCAGGCAGCGTACAGCTCGCAGGGCCAGTTTCAAAGTTGGATCAGGTTGCTCAGGGCCTCATCCACGAAAAAGAGCCACGAGGAATGAGGGTTGTTTCGGTTTGCTTATTATGGTTTGCTTACTATGGGATCAAATTTGCATTGCCTTGCAGCACTTATTTTTTAGTCCTTTGCTAAGTTAGCATTATAAGAAAAGACCTTGCATCCACCTCATGCCATGTTAATTTGTCAGCAAAGAATATCTCTGCACCTGTTGAATGTGCATAAACAAATGGATGCTTTGGAATTGTGATACAAAAGCCACAGTGCTGCAACCTACTGCATTCAGATACCTGGGTCCTCACCGCCCAGGCAAATTTAAAGAGGTTTTTACCAGGTTCCTAATTCAAAAGTGGATTCCAGTTTCTATTCAGGGTGGCAAATATCTTTTCCTTTTAATTCAGGGAATATTGCCTGCTTTTTTTTTTTTCCCCAAAACTGTCTTTGGGTTTTATATTTTTAAGAGTCTGATTTCATAACAACATTTATTCTTCTCTGTTTTAATTGATTTTGCTTGGCATTCATAAAGAAAGTAGTGCAGAACTTATGAAGGTTTTAAGGAACAAGAGGATTTCTAAGGTCAAAGGTTGTGATCCAAGTAAAACCTGCTGACCTGACCATTGGGATGTCTGCTTCAAAATACAAGGAACTATATTCATTTCTGCACTTAGTCAAATGAAGGGGAAAAAAGTTTCCTCCAGAATCTTTTACTTTGCTTTTCATTTTAAGGAATGAACAGGCAATAATGAGCATTAAACTATTTCCCAGTCAATTAAGCTGCAAGAGATTAAGTGACTGGTAAAAGAAAACTATTCGAAGTCTGAACCATGGCCAGCAGTGGAAGTGAGCTGACCCTTTATTAAGGTGAAGGCTAAAGACTGTTTCGGAGCCTGAGGTTCCTGTCTCTTCCAGAACTGACTGGAGATGAGAAAGTCACTGAATGGTGGAGAAGAACCCACATAAGGGCTTCCTGAACCCCAATTCAAGTGAGTAATTACAGGCTACACTGATGGTTTAGGCACTAATTGGAGCAGGAAAGCAATCACTGGTGCCATCTGAATTACTGAACACAGAATCTTTGCAGCAGTATGCATCTCACTTATGGTGACTCATCGCCAACTGTAGTGTGAAAATAACACCTTTTGGACAGTCAGCCAGGAATCACACTGAGCATCTCTGCAGACACAAGTACCCAAGCTGCTTTAAGGGTAAATCTCTTACTGATGCCTGTAACAGTCTCCTCTGGATCAGACATAAAGGACAAACTACACTCCTGCATTACAAATGAAGCCACAATCTTGTGCCAGGGGCATATGCCAAAGGACAACCAAAGTGAAAGGTGGGAATCCTACCAGCCCACGAGTTTCTTCCTGCAAAACAAAGCCCACATATTGCAAACAGAAAAGTAAAGGTGATAGGTTAGACTTGATTATCTCAAAGGTCTTTTCCAACCTGGCTAATTCCGTGAAAGGAGACCTTTCCTCCAGCAAGAGCAGATACAACTGAGCTGACATTTAACAGAACCTCCCTAGTACATCATCCTCATCTTTACATATTTCGATGATGCCAAGGGGGCACTCAGATTACAACACCATAACGCTGAGAGCTAGAGACCTACCAAAGCCAGAGCAATGGGAAGGGAAATGCCTATCAGAAACTAAATAGATGTCTCTATCTAAATGAGTACCTGCTGCCCAAAGAGCATTTGTGGCTGTGGGGCGTTCATGTCAGATGGCAAAACTGAGCCCTGGCAATAAAGGACATGTAGATTGGAACATGCTCACTATCGTTTGGTCCAGTGCTAAGATTTCCATGCCCTCCTCAACTCACTTAGTGGACATTTCAGAAGCTTGTCTGTTGAGGCATTTACCTTTCCAAATCCATAGCACACACACAAAACCCCCAAACAACAAACCAAAACCAAAAATTAGTTTTGTGCATGAGAAAAGGATGCTCCTAAATATACATCTGGATTCACAACTCTTCTTTCTGGCATCTCCTTCTCCTCAGCCCAAGTTTCACGTGTTTTCTCCTGTCTAGTGCATTCTCACAACTTTACACAGGGGTGTAACTTCCAAAAATAGCAAGGGCTGGATTGTTCAAATGAGTCTTTTAGACATCATATTAATGTGATGAACCAGCTTCAGCTAATGTCACAACTAATGACAAAGAACGTTGTTTTGAAACAAAGCTACAGGCAGCAAGAGTCCTGTAAGACCACTGAATACAAGGTTTTAATCCTGGGTAGAAACATCCAATCATATATAAGATTCTTCTCTTTAATTGGGATTCTGGGGGAGCCACAATTAACTTTAGACATGCTAAGAAAAAAACTCCTCTGTCACTTCAGAGAACTTGCATGGCTGATGGCAGAAGCAGCAATACAAAGTGGTAACAGACTATTTCAATGTCATTAGTTTGCTTCCTCAGTCTATTAATTATTTTTTGAGTTCAAAATGGAGTGAACACTGTGGATGTTTGAACAATTTATCTTCATACAATTATTTTCTTTTGGTTTTTTGGTTTTTTTTTTTTTTTGCTCCAGGATACATAACAGAGACTTCATGAGCTATGCAATTACCGTACACAGAAGCGATTCTTTCTAACCTCTGCTTTCTGCTCCAAAGCATTTTGTGTGCAAGTTCTTGTTAGTTAATCACAAGCAAGATAATCATCCCACAACAACTGTAGCAGGAACAACCTGATCCTTTCACTTTGACAGAATCACAGAATTTCAGAGGTTGGAAGGGATCTCCAGAGATCATCGAATCCAACCCCTCTGCTAAGGCAGGATCCCCTAGGGTAGTCCACACAGGAAAGCATCCAGGCAGGTTCTGAAAGTCTCCAGAGAAGGAGACTCCACAACCTCTCTGGGCAGCCTGTTCCAGTGCTCTGTCACCCTCACTGTAAAGAAGTTTCTCCTCATGTTGAGCTGAAACCTTTTATGTTCCAGTTTGTAGCTACTGCTCCTTGTCTTATTGCTATGGACCACTGAAAAGAGATTGGCCCCCTCCACTTGACACCTACTCCTCAGACGTTTGTATCTCCTCTCAGCCTTCTTTTCTTCAAACTAAACAGCCTCAGGGCTTTCAGTCTCTCCCTATAGAGGAGATGCTCAAGTCCTCTAATCATCTTCATGGGTCTTCATTGGACTCTCTCCAGCAGGTCCCTGTCTCTCTTGGACTGAGGAGCCCAAAACTGGACACTGGACGTCCAGGTGTGGACGTCCTGGACACTTTTCTTGCTGCACCCCAGGATGTCATTTGCCCTCTTGGTCACAAAGGCACACTGCTGTCCCACCCACTGGTGAATACTTGAACACCAAGCAGTTCTTCTCCACTGCTAATGCACCTACAACAACTGCACGTTTTGAAGCAAATCCAAGGACAGCGCAGACATGGATGAAGAGGCAGGAATACTGCTACAACTTCCACATCTGCAGACCACCTCCTGTGGACCAAAGTCCAACATCCCAGCAATTTTCTAATCTTCTGATTCTTGGAGTAACAGAACACTCCATTCCATGCTTAAAGAACAAAAAAGGCACAGAAAACTGCAAAAAGAGATTTCACTGATGGCAGCAAATGAAACAAAAAGGATGTTAAAATGGCTGGCCAAGGGACAAGTTAAAAGACTGTGATGGTCTGCTAAACATCTATAGTTATTTAATAGCCCCCACCTAACCTAACAACAACCACAACCTGGTGAAACTTCTCTCATTTAGCTACAGAATGCCTCATACAGGCACCATAGATGCTAATGCAGCTCAAAGAAATAAAATTCTGTGAGTCAAAGATGAGCAAATTCACAGCCAAACTAACTCCTGAAGATAATCCTCTTCACAAAAGTGACTATGCTCCAAACAACTTACAACAAATATATATGTTGTTGCTAGCAGCCCAAAGGTTAAAACACTTTTCTGCAACTAGTAGACTTAAAGTAAATTTGTTTGCCAATAGTACCAGCCCCATGCCTTTAACAGCACACTCAAGTAGCAACAAGCAAGGAGAAACTCTCATTGCTCCCAGAAACCCTTCATGACTTGAAAAGTTACACTAGCTTTGCAATCCATTTCAATTTATGACACTTAAATCTAAAGAGACAGTGCAGTGTGACAGCATAATTAAAGAGCTAATGAGCACAGTGCCCAGCCAGATCCCACAAGCTGCTGAATGTTACATGACGTGTGGACAGAGGCTCTCAATCCTAGAGAAACCACTGAGAGCTGTGGCTTCTAGGCTAGAGATTTGCCTGCAGAACAAAACCCAAGGGAAAATCTTGAATTTCAAGGTTTGGTCATTGCTTAAGCATGATCTCAACAGCTTCACAGATTGGTTGACTCTCCTAACTAGCCTGAATTGTTTGACTGCCATTAAGAATGAAGAGAATGAATGAAGCAGAAGGGCCCCAAGTGAAATGAAATCCAAGAGCAGACTCTTCACTTTTCAGTGAAGCCTTCTAGTTTCTCTCAAGTCTCACTGTGCTCCTCCTAAAAGTGATGAAAAACAAGCTGCTAAGTGTTTTAGAGCTCAGACAGGGCAGTTCTGTTAAGAACATGGCTACATATAAGTGACATGGGATTTTACACCTCAGGTGTTTTAGCAGCTCAAACAGAGATGTAGTCTGCCTCACCTCCACTTAGTTAACCCACTGGTGAGAACAGCAGCTCTCAGAGACAGCAAAGGAGCAGCTTCTGCAGGCTCCCTACTGTATGATACGGAGCAGTGACAGTGCCCTCTGTCCCCATATGCTTTTACCTTAGAGCTAGATCTTGCAAGGCCATCGACAGGCTGCAGGATCAACGCTTAGGTGCTGTGCAGAGGTGAGGACTAGAAGAGGGATTTTCCTCTGCCTCAGAATAATTAAATGCAGACATCCTATGTCAGCATTTCTAAAGGCCATCCTTCCCCTTCTCTTTCCACTAGATGCTCTTCACAGCCACTATGACCTTGCTCTTCTTTAGCTCCAACTGGGATTTCTACAACTAGCAGTCCCCTCTCAGACACTTGAATCAGAAATAGAGTGGCCAGCAAGACTAGAGCAGTGACTGTCCTCCTGTACTGCTCACTGTCGAGGCTGCACCAGTTTTCGGTGCCTCACTGTAAGAATGACATTGAGGTGTTGGAAGTATGTCCAAAGGAGGACAATGAAGCTGGTAAAGAGAGTTTAGACTGAGGATAGGTCACTGTGAAAGAAGGCTGCAGACAGGTGGGTGTTGGGTTCTTCTCCCAAGCAACAAGTGATAGGACAAGAAGAAACAGCCTCAAGTTGCACCAGGGGAGATTGAGTTTAGATTTTAGGAAAAAATTCTTCATCACAAGAGTTGGCAGGTTGCCCAGGGAAGTTGAGTCATCATTCCTGGATATATTTAAAAGACACATTGACATGGTGCTTAAGGACATGATTTAGTGATGGACTTGGCAGTGCTGTATTAACACATGGACTCATCTATCTTAGAGGTCTTTTTCAGACTAAATGACACTGTAATTCCATGACTGATGCAGTTTAAGAACACCAGCATACACTCTGAAAGTAACAGCAGGCCGAAGTGTTTTGGTGTTCTTTTCAAGACCCACTTTTGGAACAGTCCAACCAGCACAGCTGCTGTGAAGGACAATAGCAGGACTTCCACCTCCTCCTAGTTTTCACATTCCAGTGCTCCAACGAAAACCATGCCATAGTGACCTCAAAACAGACTAACTACAACCAAAAGGATCTAAAAGCTGACTATTTCTGTAACAAATGAAAAGAAGCAGAGCTTGGTGGGAGTGATGCAAACATTCATGTGGTTGCAGCAACCACATTCTCTGCACAAAGGCACTGTCCCGACATGAAGAAGAATGGACTTCAGACAAGATTTTGAGTCAGCAGTGATACGAGACAATGCTCTGCTTGGATCAATAAGTAAATCTTTGTCATGCAAAGGTGGAGAGATTGCCTTCCTAAGGGATTCCTCCTTTAGTCTTAACTCTCCCTCCTCTGTCGTGATGCTTAAAAAGTCTTAACGAAATCAAGCAGAAGAGCATTGGCCTCCCAGTACCTAAAGGGGGCCTACAGGAAGGCTGGGGAGGGACTATTTACAAGGTCTTGTAATGACAGGAGGAGAGGTAATGGGTTTAAACTGGAAGAGGGGAGATATAAACTAGATGTTAGGAAAAAGTTCTTTACAGTGAGGGTGCTGAGACACTGGCACAGGTTGCCCACGGAGGTTGTGGATGCTCCCTCTCTGGAGGTGTTCAAGGCCAAGTTGGATGAGGCTTTGAGCGACCTGTTCTAGTGAGAGGTGTCCCTGCCTATGGTGGGGGCTTGGAACTAGATGATCTTTGAGGTCCCTTCCAACCTAAACCATTCCATGATTCCATGCATTTACGTTTGCATGGCAAAACCTACAAAATGCACAACACAAGAAGCAGAGCAGCACCAAGGGTGCGGTCACAGTAATGCTTTCTTAACAGTCATCAGTGGGCACTTGGCCATGCTGCCTTTCTGCTCTTACATTTTCTACAGCTACATGCAACAGATATAGCTGTAAATCCACTGGAAGCTGCATATAGCAAAGACTCACTGCTTTGTACTCCTGTGCAGATTCAACAACAGGCATGTCTTTGTTCAAAGCAAATGCAAATGCAGCCTGTAACCATTTCCGCTGGTCCTGTCGCTTGCCATAGAGAAGAGGCTGCCCTCTCCTTGCTCCAGTATCACATAGTAGCATGGTGTATGTTGCTTGAGAGAAAACTGTGGTGACCATACTGAGAAGCCTAGAAGTCCTGTGACAGCAAGCTCAAATGGAATTTCACACATTAGCTATCAGAGCTAACAGAGCGTAAAAAATTACCTGCTGTGTTTGGCCTCAAATTTAAGGTTAATTAAATAAGTGTAATTATTTTTCTTTCCAGCAGAAAGCTACACTCAGCAGCCTGAATATTTTTATATTCAGGTTTTATTAAGAAGTGTAGCCTAGAACCCTACTCCTGACTCTGCTGGGCTTGAAAGATGAAAATGCTTGGAAAATGCTTCCCACCAAGAGAAGTCTTCTTAAAGGGACAAGCAGATGGATGTGAGAGCCTGTATTATCAACTCTATAGCATATAGAAATCACAGAATCACAGAATGTCAGGGGCTGGAAAGGACCTCAAAAGATCATCTAGTCCAACTGCCCTGCCTGAGCAGAATCACCTAGACCAGATCACACAGGAACACGTCCAGGTGGGTTTTGAATATCTCCAGAGCGGGAGACTCCACAACCCACCTGGGCAGCCTGTTCCAGTGTTCCATCACCCTCACAGTTTAAAAATTCCTCCTCATATTTAAATGAAACTTCCTGTGCTTCATCTTCCACCCACTGCCTCTTGTCCTGTCATCAGGCATCACCAAGAAGAGCCTGGCTCAATCCTTCTGGCACTCACCCTTTACATCTTCGTAAACAGCGATGAGGTCATGCCTCAGTGTCCTCTTCTCCAAGCTCCAAGCTCTCTCCTCAGCTCCCTCAGTCTCTCCTCATAAGAGATGCTTTCAAAGCCAAAGATTCAAGACAGCACTAGGTCTTCTTTTCATATTGAAATCTAACAAGAAGTATTAACAATGGCAATACTACAGTTCTGCCTGTGCATCTACTTCACCCTTGCACCAAAAATCAGGCTTAGTACCAACAAAAAGCAAATTATTTTTATAATTATATTTAATTTTTTTAATTCTCTGTTGTTCACACCTGGGGGATTTGATGGCACCCAGAAATCCATCAGACAAGAGCAGCAGCCTCACTGTGCTGTCCAGCTACTGAAATAGGACAGAAGCTATCCACGCTTCTGCTATGCAAATTCTCTTGTCGTGTACAGTTCTCAGCAGACAAACCAGGATTAAGTCCTTCAGGAACAAGGAAGAAATGCAGCCAAAGCTTATTTTGTTCCAGGAATTCCATAGGGAATTTTATGCTGCTTAGTGCATGCTGCTAGCAAGCCAGAACACCAGCAGAAGTGCCCACCTCTCCATTAATTCCCTGCATTCCCTGCTTTGTTGGAAATAATCTGGCACTACTTGGATCACAACCATGCCACACTGACATATTTGCAGCTGGAGGCCTTGGCAGTAACAGAACGACCTTGCACAGGCAGTGTAAAGGTGCACACCGAGGTAGCTACAGCTGCAAAGCTGCAGCTGTTCCAGCTGGCAGGTTGCTGCCATGTGGTGACTTGTGCAAATGTGATCAACTGACAAACATCTCATTCACCCTTTGCAAATGAACATAAACCACTGTGAGAATAATTTAGTGGGCCATGCCATCACAACCTATGGAGTGCTGGGAGGAGGCAGTGAAGACAGGAGTACAGCACTTGTCTGCTTTCTAGGAGAGGGTCAGGAGATATAACAGCAAAAATACCTTAGACTTTACATATATATATATATATATATATATATATATATATATATATAAGTTCTTAAGATATAAGTCAGTGAGCCACAGGCACTTCAGAGACTCAGCAGCATTTCTGCCTTCCATTACACCTCACCACTCTGGGAGACGTTTCCCCTGCTTTGTCTGCCTCTCCCTGCAGAGATGCACTCACTACCACTTCAGTCCTTGATCTACTGCTTCTAGTAAGACAAGAGAAGCATGAAGGTAGAATGCACAGCTGATTCCTGCTGCTTCTCCCGAGGCTACAGGATAGCTAGGAGCTAAGGGATAAAAGCTATCTGCGTATGCACAGAGAGACGGCTGGCTTTGCCTCTGCCCCTTCCAACCACCAATGTCATCCTCAGAATGTGGTTGGGCTTAACAAACACAGCATGTGAGCAAGAGGGCCTCCCCTGGAAATTTTAACAGGGAATAAAGAAGCTGAGCTAAGCCAGGTGAAGTTTCTCTAGCCACATGAAAACAAGCAATGTGTATTAAGAGGCAGCTCCAAGGTAGCTGCTAGCATTTTCAACAGAGTAAACCAGTGTTTGATCAAAGAGGAGAACTGAAGAACATTTACTGAACATGAGTCAGCTGACAGTGAACATACTTGGGGTGCTAACTGCTAACATCAGAAAAAGAAATTTGAGACTGTAACATGTAGCTTCTTTTTCAAAAATCAGAAAAAGCAAAAAAGCACCAAGGAGAAGAGTTTGTAGGACTCTCCGTGATTATTATCTGAGTTTACGGAGAGCTTCCCAGTCATCTTCTACCTCTGGGCCTGCATCTCATGACAAATCAACTATGCAAACCCAAGAGGCCTTGCCATGTTATGCCCAGAATTATACAAAGCACCCTAACATTTACAGTAGCTCTGTGAGGTGGATTAGGAACTGGTTACAAGACAAAGTTCAGAGGGTGGTGATCAATGGTGCTAGGCCCAGCAGGAGAGCTGTAACCAGTGGAGTGGTCCAGAGATCAGTGCTGGGTTCAGTCCTGTTCAACATCTTCATCAATGACACTGATGAGGGGACAGACAGACAGACAGAGTCTACTCAGCAAGTTCCCTAATGACACCAAGCTGGGAGGCTTGGCTGATACAGCTGAAGGCTGTGCAGCCATCCAGCGAGACCTGGACAGACAGAGCTGGGCACAGAGGAACCAAACGAGGTTCAACAAGGACAAGAGTAGAGTCCTGCACCTGGGGAGGAATAATAAACTGCACCAGCACAGGCTCAGAGGTGATCTGATGGAGAGCAGCCCTGTGGAGAGGGACCTGGGAATGTTGGTGGATAACAAGTTATACATGGGACGGCAATATGCCCTGGTGGCCAAGAAGGCCAATGGGATCCTGGAGTGTGTTAAGAACAGTGTGTCCAGCAGATCAAAGGAGATTCTCCTTGCCCTCTACTCTGCCCTGGTGAGACCTCATCATGAGTACTGCATTCAGTTTTGGGCTCCCCAGTTGAAGAGGGACAGGGATCTGCTGGAGAGGGTCCAGTGGAGGGCTAGGAGGATGATTAGGGGATTGGTGGGCACTGCCTTATGAGGAGAGGCTGAGGGACCTGGGACTTTTTAGTCTGGAGAAGACTGAGAGGGGATTTAATAAATGTTTATAAACATCTGAGGGCTGGTCAGGAGGGGAGGGACAGGCTCTGCTCATTTGCTCCCTGGGATAGGACAAGGAGAAATGGGTGTAAGTAGCAGCACAAGAGGTTCCACCTCAACATAAGGGGGAACTTCTTTACTGTAAGGGTCACAGAGCACTGGAACAGGCTCCCCAGGTCGTTTGTGGAGTCTTCTTCTCTTGAGACTTTCAAGGCCTGACTGGATACATTCCTCTGTGATTTGTGCTAGGTTGTGTGGTCCTGCTCTGTCAAGGAGTTTGGACTCAATGATCTCCTTGGGTCCCTTCCAACCCCTAATATCCTGTAATGTCTAAATACACTGAGTCCAAATTCCTCTTGGGTGTGGTATCACAGTGATCTCCAGCACAGATGATGTAGAAACTGAGCTCTTCTGAAAAACAGTTTCCTTAAGACTAAGAAAGGACTAATAGCTGAATGGAATTTAAAACAACTTAGAACTTTACCAGGTGCAACTCTTGCATCTGGTAAAGTTTCCACTTCTCAGAGAATCTGCCAACTGGTATACTATGGCTAGCAGGTAGCATAGGCACCAGTCAAACTTTGCAGAGGAGGAAGGCTTTTGTCAAGCAGGAGCTAGTTCAGAGGAAATGGATCGAGACCACCTTATCTCGGAAAACTTACTCAATATCAGTCCCTGAGAGATTTTCCCACGTGACAAGCCAATGCTATAATATTTTGAGATAAAAGTTTAAAGGTGCAGTTCCTAAAACGTATCAACAAGGCAGATATCATGCTCTTATTTCCTGTTAGGAATCTATTAAAACCTTTTCTACATCTCCCCAACTCTTCCCTTACTTGAAATCCAGTCATGGGCTACAAGCAAGACAACTCATCCCTCTGAAAGCGAGAGCATTTTCACAAAATCTTTCATAACTCAACTTGATACTAAATATTCTCTTAATTTCTGAGAGTTTAGCTAGTGTCAGGAGGTGGTTTTGCTGCCTCCTGATCCTTATCAGATGGAGTTTAAGGATTTCCGACTCTTCCAGTTAATACACCTCTCCTTCTTCTACCAGGATAAACACACTGTGAAAAGAGAAATAAAACTAAAAAGCAAATGGGAAACAAGTCTTTATGTTGCTTGAAAATACAGAGCTAGATGGGATATTCTGAAACATATAACCCTTCAGTAGAAAGGACACAGGTAGTGTCTACAACTACCTGAAGGGACATTGTAGCCAGGTGGGGGGTGGCCTCTTCTCCTAGGCAACCAGCAATAGAACAAGGGGACACAGTCTCAAGTTGTGCTGGGGGAGGTATAGGCTGGATGTTAGGAGGAAGTTCTTCACAGAGAGAGTGATTGGCATTGGAATGGGCTGCCCAGGGAGGTGGTGGAGTTGCCGTCCCTGGAGGTCTTCAAAAAAAGACTGGATGGGGCTCTTAGTGCCATGGTCTAGTTGATTGGATAGGGCTGGGTGCTAGGTTGGACTGGATGATCTTGGAGGTCTCTTCCAACCTGGTTGATTCTATGATTCTGTGACAGATATGCTGCACCCTGAGCCCTTTGGGATGGGGTGCAGTTGTACCAGTCAGAACAGGGCTGTCATCACAGCTGAGTCATCCAGAAGGTACCAGACTGGAAGTATTTTTTCTGAATTTGTGTATGTAAATCAGTTATAAAGCAAAGGCAGACACAGCAAACACAGCACAGCAATGCTGAGCCCTCCCTTACGCTGCTGATTGTATTTAGTGTATTCACTTACAGCCTGTTCTACACATACTAACTAACAACCTCTGAAATACTCCAGAGAAATAATCTAGATGTGCATTTTATTATTGTCATGATTAGAAGCAAGGTAATTCACAGGGGCTGTTAATGAATGAGAGGTAATGAGGCAACGTCAAGGAGCCACTCTCCTCCCCCTACCCCCTTTTTGAGAGTCGTGTTTAGTTCTTTGAAATTACATCTTCCATTTCACAAGCCACAGAGCACAGCAGCAAGAAGGACTATTCTATGCTGTAAGGTACATTCATCTGACCAAAGGAGCTGCAATCTCATGTGCATATGTAAACAAAAAGTCTTCAATATTTTGTCAGTGTTGGGGTTGGTTGGTTTGGTACACTGTTTGTTTTGGTTGATTGGTTGTTTGGTTGGTTTGTTGGTTTTGTTCTGGTGGGTTTTGGCATTTTGTTTGTGGCTGATCTGTCATACAATTATTCCTGTCACTCAAGAGCATGCAGATCTCATTGTGCATTCAGAATGAAAATTACATGTGGAAGAAGGCAAAGCAGATGATCAAAACATTAATACTCTTATAAATCAGATTTTCTCATGAACTGCAAGGAAAATTCACTCTTTAAATCTCTTCATTCTATTTCTATGGAAGATAGGCAGCAGAGTCTGCAAATTTGTCTCACCTAAGTTCTCCAAGAAACACAAACATTTACTCTTCGGATAGAGGGAAAAGAGCAAGAAGAGGAAACTAAAGAGAATTTCCTGGGGTGTCTCACATCTGCATTAAGGAAATTTGCTCAGCACATCAGCAGCTCTCAACGCTGCAGAGAGCTTTGCAGCAAGGAGAGCCTCTGAAATACACTGACTTCTCCAGAAAGAAGAGACAATAAAATGTAAATAGAAAATGCCTCTTGGCTGGCAGATGCTGGGGCAAAAAAAGGTTTAACTTCTTTTCTACTTACAGGAACTGTTTTTTTTCTTCCCCCCTTCTCCAATATTTACAAGTCAGGTTGGTGAGAAATGACAAGGCATATTTATATAAGTTAAAAAAAACCCAGCACTAAATAAAACATATACATGCAGCATCAGAAAAGGATGTTCAGGCTGTGCTAATATCATCCAATACATCCTCTGCACTCTGAAATGCAAGGAGGGAATGGAAAGTCACAATTCAACGATGATTTGGTTCTAAACGTTCAAGAACAGGTTAAGTTTAAAGCACTTGTATGCAATAATCTCATATATAATAATCTTGTAATCAGTTTGAATTAGCACACACATGTTTTCCTGAATAACAAATCACCTTTTGGTCCTTAAGAAGCTCTGCATTCAAAATTTACATGCTATTATGCTGCATAAAGGGGCTTTATTGGTTTTGTGGTGTTGTCTGTTTCAGTGACTAAGAGTTAAACTCTTCATTATCTGTCAAAGAAAAATATCCACAGTTTCACAATGCTGGCTTCTCCCCACAGCCCAATTCTCATCCTACTATGAGCTACAAAACAAAGTATTTCTTATTTCCAAGGAATCCCAGACAGGCCTCTTAAAGTCAACCCACAGTTCAAATTTTTGAGTAATTTCAATTTAGGTTAGTCACAGACCCAAGAATACATCCTGAAAATGAGACAGGGGCACTCACTTCAGACAGCAGGCTGCACAGGATGGCATCCAGGCGGGTTTGGAATTGTTCCAGAGGAGACTCCACCACCTTTCTGGGCAACCTGCTCCAGTGCTCTACCACCCTTAATGTAAAGAAGTTCAGATGGAACTTCCTACATTCAAGTTTGTGTCTGTTACCTCCTGTCCTATCGCTGGACACCATTGAAAAAAAGTCTGGGCCCATGCTCCTGACACTCACCCTTTAAGTATTTATAGACAAACTTTATATATAGGCATATATATAAAGGCACATCTTAAGTACTCATAACTGTTGATAAGATCTTAATTTATTCCATAGAACAAGTAGATCATCTTTAGAAATGGCAAAATAAAATGAAAATTTCTGTCTAAGACCTAAAAGAGAAATGACAAACTGCACAGTAGAAGGCACCTTTGCCCTGCCAGGCTGCTCAGCAGGCTGGGAGATGTCAGATTTGCCAGGTGGCAAATGCTTTGCGGAAGCTCTTAGTGTCACTCACCACTACACAGCACAAAGGTGCCCAGAGGTGATAACAAAGATTGTCTTTACACTAGAGGAACAACATTTTATAGGAGGTTCATCCTTCCAAATTTAAAACACCTGAAGTTTAATTCAGAGACAGTCCAGGTCAATTAATTTGCTCCATGTGCACAGACACAAACCATAACTGCAACACTCCTCAGCTCTGACAGAAAGACAGAGGCAATCAAGGCAGTGTAGTTCACAGAGTAAAACTATTAAAGATCCTCAGTTGCCCTCTTGCACGCATCTCTGGTGCTGCACAGTGGCTAAATGCAGAGGGTTTGGCAGCAGCTTTAGTTTATTTAGATTTTTTTTCATCTTAGGCCACATTTCTCCTGCCCCTTCACATGTGCAAGAACAATCCTTGTGAGATAAATGAGTGAGTTAAACTCACTGATCTGGTTTATAGTGTGGCTTGAGAAAGAGCTGTGTCAGCAGCACTGAGGGTGTTGTGAAGCAGTGGTGGGATGAGAGGCAGGGGCAGGAAAAAAATAGCAATTCATTTGTCCTGTGTTGGTGCCAAGGCTTCGTGCCGTGAAACTGTCCTCCTGGCTGAAACATTTCATCTTCCTTTGTAGGAAGGACTCTGCTTTTCCAGTGTAACAATCATAACAGTTAAAAGGGACTTCTCACAGGATTTGCATGAAGTCTCACCAGAGTAAATTCAGGCCACCTTTTCAGCTACTTGTGAGTGTTTTGCCAGTACTCTGCTATTCCACTTCAAATCCCTTCTTTTCTTTCCCTTTCTTTATGTTTCAGTCCAACTTGCTGTGTTGTCATCTGAACTGGGAAGCTTACAACAGGATCACATCCTCCACGGCCACCAAGAAGAGGGGAGTAAAACAAAGCCCTGGTAGCCGCCTAGCCTTAATCCACAACTTCTGTTAGACAGTTCCAAAGGAGGAGACAGCACTGGAGAAGCGAGGACTGGGGAGATCACTTAAAAGGAAGAATCTCTGAAGGTTTAGTAGAAAAGCAAGGACATGGGAACATGGCTTAGCTGAAAAAAATCGGCTCTTAAGAGAAGCTTACCTGCACACAGTTAGTTTAGCCAGGAAAATCAGCCAGACATGAGGATCTCTACAGCACAGGACAGAGATCTCTCCTATGAAAGAGGTACTGTAAGGTCTGGCTGGAAGCAGGGAAGCCAACAGTTACTAGGAAATAAACCAGCTCTAAGGTACACTGGACACAGGCAGTCACTGCACCCTACAGAAGACAGGAGGAGAGTTGCGACACCGATAGACAAGCTGCCACAGCAGCTAGGCTGAGGCAACATGGGCAGTGCTTTGTTTGACAGCTACTCCTAAGAGATGGAGCCTGCTCTTTGCGCAAGGGGCTTAGCGGTTTTGTTAATTTGCTGCTGAATGAAAGATGAGTCACTCGGTCACACAACAGCTCCTTCCTAACTCAGGTTTCAGCCTGTGAGAGCAGAACTACTAGTGCATACACCATTTGGTAAGACGACTTAGTGCTCCTTCCCTAACGCCCCTTTATTGCAGAGTTTATTATCTCTTCATTTGCATCGAAACGGTCTAATATGATGCTTCAGTGCTCTCCACCTCTCAGCAGACAGACTTCAGGCTGTAGTTCTTCCTCGTGCCCTATCCTAGAGCAAAACCACTCAGTCCAGTACGAAAGAAGAAACTCAGTAGAAAAAAACCTGACTTTCTCTCCCCAGAGGACACACCTTTCTCAGCTGTATTCAGAAGAGGTTTTTTGAAAAGCTTGGTAAACTCCAAGGGAAAATACCTGTGTTTGACTCGTGTAACTTGTCCTCTCACTTGCAAAGGACAATATTGACACAGCTAGAGGCACGGCAAAAGCCACAAGCTCTTTTTTACATAAAGACCTTAAACCACAGCCCTAAACAAACAAGCCTGAATAGCTCCTAATCTATTCAAAAAAGCCTCCCCTCCCTTGACTCATAGGCGGTTGTAGGAAAAAGGGCAGGAACTACTTTGCAAAAGCGGAGCTCAATGAACTCCAGCCTGGGTCTCCGGTTTGTGCTGCCCATCGGTGTGGGAAACTCTCCTCTCAGAGACCCAGGAAGGGCCTTTGCATCCCATGGGGATCTCAACAGCTTGGCCGAGCTCTGCTCCACTCAAGCAAAGCTGTTTATTGAGGGACTAACTCCAACCTGTCTGCCACTTCATTATTCTATATCCAACACAACTTCCATTTCTCATGCAGGAGTCACTGCAAGTCCACAGGCTAAAACACTGCCAAATAACAGTTTGATATCTTTGCAGCATTACCCTTGAAATGAGCACTCACTGTGACTCCTACAGCAGATGTTACATAGACTGATGACAAAGAAAGAAATCTGAATGAGCTACTTCAGAGGCCTTTTCTCACCCAGAGCCCATCCTGGTTAAATACTAAATACCCCTTCCACAGAAGTATTCCTTGCAGGGTAAGAGCTGATGGCAGTTATAAATGCAACAGATGAAGTACACATCCGAACTAGAGATCTTTGAGGTGCAGCTAAATTAAACCTGAGCTTGGCCAACTGTTGCACAAGTCTCTCTGGATAAAACCTATTTTTCAATCCAGTAAGCTCCAATAAACTATTTAACCTTTTTCTAGCCAGACCAACGTGGGCACCACGCTTTTTCTTGAAGAGCATACACAGCTTCCTCCATGTGTTACACACACCATGACAATATTTCACTATGTCACAACATGCCATAACTTTACTGATATGGAGAAGCCAGTTCGGGAACTGATGAATGATTCTCTGTTCCTGCTCCTCCCCCCCCCCCCCATTAATTTACAAATATATTTTGAATCATTCTGTTGAAATATTTCGATTTCTTCCCATCCAAAAAATCCTGAAGCAAAATGTTTCTCCTGCTGCCAAAGACACTCAAGAGTCAAATGGGATCTGTCATTTTGTCAAACCTTGTCTCATTTCAACCTTGATCTGCACTGACCTGTATTGCCATCATGCCAAAAGACAGTTCTAGCTTATGTAGGTCTTGCTTTCATTATCACTATCTGGGCCTCTTCACAGAATCACATGGAATCAAATTGGAGAAGACCTTCGAGATCATCAACACCATCTAATCAGCTAAATCATGGCACTAAGTGCCACAGACAGTCTCTTTAGCACTGCCAGGGATGGTGACTCCACCACCTCCCTGGGCAGCCCATTCCAATGCCAATCACTCTTTCTGTGAAGAACTTCTTCCTAACATCCAGCCTAAACGTCCCTTGGCACAGCTTGAGACTGTGTCCCCTTGTTCTGCCACTGGGTGCCTGGTAGAAGAGACCAACCCCACCTGGCTACAGCCTCCTTTCAGGTAGGTGTAGAGAGCAATAAGGTCTCCCCTGAGCCTCCTCTTCTCCAGAATAAACACACCCAGATCCTTCAGCCTCTCCTTGCAGAGCTTGTGCTCCAGCTCCCTCGACAGACTTATTGCCCTTCTCTGTACACAACTGAGCACCTCAACATCTCTCTTGAATTGAGGGGCCCAGAACTAGACACAGTACTCAAGGTGTGGCCTAACCAGCACTGAGTACAGGGGCAGAATGGCCACACTCTTCCTGATACAGGGCAGGATGCCATTGGACTTCTTGGCCACCTGGGCACACTGCTAGCTCCTGTTCAGCTCTCCACCAGTACCCCCAGGTCCCTTTCTGCTTGGCTGCTCTCCAGCCACTCTGTCCCCAGCCTGTAGTGCTGCATGAGGGTGATGTAGCCGCTGTGTAGCACCTGGTACTTGGACTCGTTAAAACTTATGGCATTGGACTGTGTCCATCTACCCAGCCTGTCCAGGTCCCTCTGCAGAGCCCTCCTACCATCTAACAGATAGACACATTCTCCCAATTTGGTGTTGTCTGCAGACCTACTGATGCTGGACTCAATCCCCTCACTCAGATTATTGACAAAGATATTAATCAGGATTGGGCCCAGTACCGATCCATGGGAGACACCACTACTGACTGGCTGCCAGTTTTCAATGGACTGCATCTCCCCACAGACACAGGCATGCAAATCCTGTTGTACACTGTGACTTCAGTTCCACTAGAGCTCTTTGGATGCAGAGGCACATAAATGTGATTCACCAAGACAAATGTGTTTGGCCAGTGACCCCAGCTCATAGTGATCAGTGAAGTTATCCCTGAATTGAGGTTCCCAGAACTCATCACAAGCAGTGGAAGAAGACATAATGTCAAACAAGCCTTGTAGAAGAGAAGCCCACACCATCCTTGTGCAAACTCAACATTTTTTCATAACCTCCCATTCTAGCACAAAAATAAGACTTTTTTTTTTTTTTAATTCCTATCCAGCACAAAAATAAATGCTGAAGTTAGCAGAATTCTCTGAGGTTTAAGTCAGCTTTAGTTACTCCTCCTCAGCTGATTTCCATTACTGCTTGCTATGTATTCTACTATTAAATTTATCCAAATATATCTTTCCCAGCAAAATGTTTTCCTTAAGCTGTTCTTCAGAAACTCTCTCTGGTTTGCTGAGTATCAGAGATAGATGAGACAGAGCACTGCAGTTCTCCCTTATGGAAAAGCATCACAAGGTCTTTGCCTGAACAGATGAAACTGTGTCCATCTTCACGTCACATTTCGCCCTCAGCAGACTGAGCACTTCTCCTGCCCAGTCATCACTGAGCTGCATCTGCCTTTTCCTCATCATTTCTGCATCTGCCACTGCCACGCCACAAACCCAAACTTCATTTTATTATCTGCTGTCAAGTCTTACCTTCTCTGGAGTGCCTGTGTTGGAAATGAAATTGGTTTAGTCAGCCCATAAAATCCACTGCTCATTCTCTCAGATGGGCACATGCTCTGTCATGGCAGACAATACACAAGCTACAGAGAACAAAGAGATAATCTGAGCACTGCACTCTCCTGGCATAGTGTAATCGCAGAACTAAAATTAGCCAGAACTGCAAAGGGAGTTTAGGCTCAAAATCTTCACCTTGGAAGTGAAAAAAAAAAACAACAAAGAAAACCAAAATGTTTCGCAAGCCTTTTAAAACCATTTGAGGTTTCCTGCAACTTAAGAGATGAAATTAGATCCCCTATTTAGCAAGTTTCTTTAGGCCAAGCCCACATAGAAGCATCTACATTTAAAATACAGTATTTTAAACGGCACATTTTTACACAATATGTGAAAGTACACTGAAGACAAGAGGTCTTCTTTTTCTAATTATCTTTGTTTACCATTTCCTCCTCTGCCTTCTTCTGCCCTTGTGTTTGTACTACACTTTTGGAATGTCAGCATTCCAAAAAACCTGATGAAGTAACAGCTGGTCTTGTCCAGTTTGAGGAGAATAAACTTGGGTGATTTGCAATGTCACACCCTGATGGACAGAGTCTGAGACATTAGGATTCCATCACTTTACTCTTCTGTTCTTGCTTAATTGCTGAGGTCCAGATGACCATAGGCAGCTATTTGGATAGCAAACCATAACTTCACTAGAGGAAGTACTTCACGTTTCTGCTAAGACTGTGTGGGAATATAAATGTACTTGCAAATTCTGCCCTCAGACACCCCCCGCCCCCAGGTGCAGAGTCTGGGAGAGCAAAATGTCGCGCCTGGTAGCGAGGCACAAAAGAGCTACACAGCTCTGTGGGACTGGATGGGAATGCATTTAAAGTGGGTGAAAAAAACTTGCCCAAGTCAACAGGAGAAACCAGCCTAGTATTTTGGGAAGGTCATAGAAACTGTGAACAGACCTACTGACAAGAAAAGGCAAAAGTCAAGACCATCCTCAGGATGGCCATGACTAAAATAATTGCCAAAGGTGGAAGATGAATAATTCCATGTTTCTAGAATTATGTTGGACGGGGCCTTGACCATCCTTGTCTAGAGGAAGGTGTCCTTGCCCATGCTAAGAGGGTTGGAACTTGATCATCTTTAAAGTCCTTTCCACCCTAAATCATTCTATGAACATCTGAGTTAGTGATTACTATGATTTGCATCATTTTATCTTGTCAGAAAGACCTGTAAGAAGTAGACAAACACATAAAAGGGGGAAGGATAGTTGAAGATCAGTTTGTTTACTGTGCTGGTATTCAGTTTTTGCTTGCTGTAAATGGTAAGCTGCTGACTTCTAGCAAACATCCCTGAATGCAGGCCTTAGAAACAGTTTTCATTAATACTGGTGAAGGTGATGAAAAATAAACAATCAAAGCTCAATACAAATGATCCTGTAGTTTAGGCAAAAACAACTTAGACACTATAGATGGGCATAAAAGCACTTAGTTTTAACAAGCTTCATAAAGAACTCTTTCCAGAAAGAAATAAAACCACCTTCAAACTCACTAAATTTCATTCACAGCTTCACAGATTGCACTGGGCAGGAAGGGACCCTGAAGGGTCACCTTGTCCAAATCCCCTGTGGTCAGCAGAGACACCTCCAACTACATCAGGCTGCCCGGAGTCACATCGAGTCTGATCTTGAATGTCCGCAAGTATGGGGCCTCAACCACATGCCTGGGCAACCTGGTCCAGCATTTATCACTCTCATTGTGCAGAACTTCCTCCTGATGTCCAATCTAAACCTCCCCTGCTCCTGTTTCAAACCACTGCCCCTGGTCCTGTCACTACAAGCCCTTTTAACCAGCCCCTCCCCAGGAGTTTATGGAGTTACGCAACTTCTCTACACATTTTTTTCTTAGTGCATTAATCAAACCTAGCTTCTTAGAACAACAAATCCTGGGTCTGGACAATGGATTGCCATGGAACCTAATAACTATTTTGGCCAGAGAGGCTTTCCTGAGCTGTCTCAGGCTCCTGCCTCAACCTGCTCCCCAGAAAACAATTTATTTTCATCAAGTGAGCATTGCTTGCTTAATGATAGGGTTATGAAAACTCAAATGAAGTATTTTTATCTTTCTAGCATTGGCAAAGTCTCCAAATAGCTACTGAATGACTAAAATTAGGGAGTGTCCAAGCAGGGAGATTGATTCAGAAAGAAAAAGGCTTTGCCTTCACTCTTTGGAAGTCACAGCCTGCAAGCTGGCTTGTTCTGTTCCTTTCACCCTGGGAGGAGATTGTTAAATCTTTCTGAAGTGCTGTTTTATAAGAATGATAACCCAAAATGTACTCTTCTTTGTCCAGTCATATTTTCATGCAGGTTTCTGTGGGAAGCTGGGATGAGCAGCAGCTCCTTTGTATGCAAAGCCAGTATCCCGGCTGCCTGTGCCAGTAACTCTGCTTGCTCCCTCAAGGTCAATACAGAGAGAGACCCCAAAATAAATTAGAAAAAGGCAAAAAGGCAGCAAAAACTGATGGAAAGAGAGTCTGACTCTCCTCAACGGATACTACTCTCTCTCCAGACAGAACATAAGAGAAGGAAGAACTACTTGGCTCTCAACTCTGCAGAGCGTCAGATTCATAGGCAGAGTAGCTATAGCTACTACTGTACTGTTAATGACACTGGCCCCACTCAAAAGGGCCAAAAGGCGAGGAGGAAAGAGTACACAAAGTAAGAAACCAAGAGCTCTGGAAAGCATAATGATCCTGGAGCACACCCGAGGAAGGCACTTTCAGTCAAAGGACATTCAAGGAGGTTTGTCTCCCCTGTTCTGCTTGAGTTGCTCACTGGGAGATGGGAATGAAGGACCATTACTCCTCAACTCAACACACACATTAAAAGAGAAAGATCAACTGCTGCAGTGGGAAAAAAGAACAAATGGGATTTAGAGAAAGGAAATCTTTCTGATGAAATCTGCCATGAATATTGACCTACAACTGCTAAGAGAAGAAATGAATGACACTTTGGACAGATACTATACAAAGAAGAGGTTTCACTGAAGATATGATGAAATGTCAAAACATCAGAAGCAAGTTGTTTTTCTGCGTAGTCCTGAGGAAATGTTTTTGCAAGGGAAAATATTTCCCTGACCTGTAAAAATGAAATAAAAATATATTTTCTCTTTGCTTTGTGGAGTATTTGCAAGCTGCCTTGTTCATTCTCCATCTTTCTAATGGCCATCACGCTTTTGCTGCTCTGGGCTTACTTCTTTTCTGCAGATCCTTCTCCCATGAGTGCTTTTCCCCTTAGCTCTGTATTATTTCACACTTAAACAACCAGCACCACACTGACTCCTCAGTCCACAAACACATCTGAATTTAGGGAGCAGTTTTTGTTATTATCTGTGTTATTATTAAAGGAAAAAACTTATTAGGGTTTTTTTTTTCCCCTTACATGTTCCAAATGCTCACTGCATCCTTTCAATATCTACATATAATTGAAGGAGGCAATGTTTGGTCAAAAGACCAAATAGGCTTGATTTCCCTTGCAGGAATGGAACCTGCTCTGTTAAGAAAAATCTTAACATTCATTTTCAGTAGCAGTAAAATGAGGCTTGTTGTTGTGTGTTTAAATCCTGGACAGAAGGCAGAGAGATCTGTGACTGTGCAGCAGTACAGAACAATACTACAGAAAAGAAAAATCTGAGGACAATAACCTAGCAGAGGAACTTGCTGTGAAACTGGGAGAGTTTGGGCAAAAGAAAAGCCTGGTGTACAACAAATATGGTTTTAAGGAGGGATCCCAGAGTAAACTGGAGGAGGAATAAATCTGGAGTGAGAAGCAGAAGACAAGGAAGTGCTAACAGGGCAGGCAGTTTAACACACCAGCTGTGCACTCTGGGGAACTGTGAACAAAAGGGGCAGAAGGTTACAGAGCAAGAGAAGAGGAAAAGAGAGGGTGACTGTGAGTGCAGCCAGAGCTTGCTGGGGATTAAATGAAGCTCAGGGGCTAAGGGAGGGTAAGTAAAGTCACTGACCTCTGAGAAGTCTGCAGAAAAAAATTGATCTTCCAATTGTAAAATGACCATTTAAAGGGCCTGTCCTGCAAAGTTAATGAACTCAAAAGGCATCATTAGGCATGCAGCTTCTTAACATTTCAGATCTCTTTGGAGTAAGGAAAAAGGGAACAGGATGATAACATGACTCATAACTTTCCAATATTAGGTACAACAATCCTGTAGTTGCAGAGGCTGAGCCTTGTGTACCCTACTTCTGTCAAATCTGAAAAGAACAAAAACTGCCATCACAGCTGGCCAAGGTGGATACTGGTTTGTCCACTCCTTCCCAAAGCTGTGCTTGAGTTAGAAAGGCAAGGACAGAAATGGGTGTTCAGCTGCAACAGACACTGAACAATGCTAATCCAAAGAGGACTTCCTCACCTGTCCTTCTGGCTAACACAGCACAGCATCACACACAGTGAAAATCGACCATCTATACTATCCCTGGACTTGCAGCAACTCCTGCTCGGAGAGGCTGTTGGCATACAACCACATTTCATCAAACTTAACAGAGGCATGAGAAAAAACAGCAGATACTACAAAAATCAAAATCAAAACATTAAGGCCCAGTGACATCAGAACAATGTTTCTCTCAGATCACTTGTAGCATCAACCTGTTCTCAGGCTACCTCTCCCTTTAGTGAGGAATGAGATGGATTTAACCCACATCAGGAAGGGAAGTGGACTCTGTCATGCAGCATTAAGCACTGATACTGAATTAAGGCCGGGGAGACGGAGATCACAGAAGGATAAGGAAAGCAGCCTGCAAGGTGAGGAGGTACTTAACAGAGAGAAAACAAAGAGTGGTTCGACAGCATTCACCTGGAAACTCAAGAAGGTTGAAAAGCCTGACATTTAGTGCCAGCGAAGCTGCTCAGGAGGCATTCATCTCAAACTCCCTCACATGGGGTGTTCCCCACCCAGAATTGAGCTCCAGACAGGCCCAGGAATGCTCTCCACTCAGTCACTCCAATGAATCTCAGCCTGGGCTTGTGGCTGTTGCAGTTCAGAAACGCATGTATTTAGAACTAAGAATTTGCTGGATAACCACAAACTGTGACATGCCTCAGACTGCTTGTGTGCTGAAGGTAGGCCTGGAGAAACCAGGCTTTACTGAGTAACTGAGCCCACATGAAAAATGCTGCTTTTAATCTTTTGGCAGTATTAGGGAAACATCTTTCTAAATGGTCAGATTCATTTAAGGATTTTTATGGGAACGGTTAAGTAGGAAGCTCTTAAAAAAATCTGATACAATATAAATAATTAATCCTTAAGTAAATAATCAGAGCCTTGCTTCACTAATTCTCAAGCCTGGCATCTACCATACAAGCTCAAAGAAATGCAACAACAGGAGCGGGAACATTCTATGCCAGTTCCTTAGAGACCAGAAGAACTCCTCCACAGGCTAGGTGTTTAGCGGTCTGCAGACAGCAATACACTGAACTTTGCAGCCCAGGGCTATCTGTGAGAAGGTAACGCTCATCCACAGACATCTGCAGAACGCAGGGGATCATATCTGCCAGGTAGAACTCACTGCAAAGGTTTGGCTGGCAGCAGTGTACCCAAGCAGCAAGCTATCTCCTTTACCAGTGCTGACAGAGATAGGCAGAATGTGGCTCTTGTCAAGAAATACTTTGAGCACTGGAAAGCTGAAATAACCTACTTCCTTCGTAATGACCGCTCCCTCTGAGCATGTATTCTCAAACTTTCCTTGAATTTCTCTACTCCAAATATGACTACAAAATAAACTACTCATTACCTCATTAAAATAATACTCTTGCTGTGCCTGGCAAGGAATAGAAATAGGATAAACTGCTACAAGAGGTTTGCCATTTTCCCTTATTTCATATTGCATGCTTACTACGTTTCTGGTTGATTAAATTAGAACTTTTAGAAGCTTTCCATTTCAAAATTGTTCATTTCTCTGCCATCAAAATTAAAGCCATTAAAGGCAGTTATCTGGTCACATTATATCTGCTCAAAGGGGTTTTCCAAATCTGTTTGTGCAAGGAACATCTGTTTGGGCAAGGCAGCTTTCCAAACCTGCTCATTTTGCTGGCTGCCCCAACAGCTCCATTGTCATCCATCACCTGTCACCAAGGCTGCCAATGACCAGGAAGCTCCTGAGAGAAAAATGGTCTTATCTTACAGCTGCCCACGGACAATGCTCAACTGTGACTGAAAGTACTAGCAGTGCTTTCTCTCTCAATCACTTCCTGAGATTAACAGATGGTGAAATACACAAAGAAACAAAAATCCTGGCTTCAATGCAGTGGTGAAAGAATGCTCCTTTCAACATATGCAAGGATTCATACCCTATCTCCAAGCCACCTGACATGTGCCACCACCACAAACTCCTCTTCAGTGTTTTGCAATAGCCTGGAAACAAAAGGTGCAACAATCACCTAACTGGGAGGTGACCAAAAATCTTTCTCGTCCAGAACAGCTCATGTAGCACTGAAGATGTTACGTATGTTTTTCTTCAGTGAGGTTGTGGAGGTTTGGCTGTTACCTGCCCCCCCACACTTTAGAAGGTACCCCAGCTAACTCAGCCGGACTCTGGGAATATAAATGAAGCTATTTATTTACAGCTAGCACAATATACAAACAGATATTTACAGTAGATACAGTTATAGACAGAAATATACAAGTTAAAAGTAATACAGAAACACAACTCCCCTTCCAGAAACCTAAGTCCCCAGGAGGGGCTCTCAACCATCCCTGCACCTTCCCCCTGCCCCTCTCAACCTTACCCCAGTCCTGAGAAGAAAAGAGGTTCAGCCAAGAGGTTAAGAAGCAAGGTTAGTGGCAGTGAGGTTAGGGAGCTGCAGCTGAGTCCAGAAGCCAGCCAGAAAGTGAAGACAAAATGGAGAAAGTGTTATCTAATGTTTACTTTCTTGTTCCCATACCTCTCAGCAAGACTGTGAGGGAAGGAGACATCACCAATGTTTTCCTTTCACAGCCAATTATCTACTTTCTCTCACCAAAGCATTCTAGCCTGTGTCAAACTAGCACAGAGGTCCTCCTTGATCCACTCTCAAGTGGTCTTCTCTTGGTGCATGGTTTTTTCCTCTTCTCATGCATCAGATGCACTCATTTTGCTGATCACCAGTTGAATGCTTCAGAAATCTGATGTCACCAGAAGCAGCTGAATTGCTGTGACTCTCTGCAGTGAAGCAGCTGTAGCCCCTCACAGTATGAGGTGCGGCAAGTCCCAAGTAACTGCATATGAGCGACCATACCACTAACTGGCCAGGGCCAGCTTTAAAATCTGTCACACAAACAGATGTGAGACCATTCAATGCTCTCTTGCTGCTGGCAACCCTGCCTCTTCTCTTAGCATACTTGTGACCTTCACAGAATCATTTTGCTTGGAAAAGATCCTCAAGATTGAGTCCAACCATCCTCCAACTCTACCAAGTCTAGTGTTAAACTGTATTCCTCAGCACCACATCTCTGTGTCTTTTGAACAGCATCCTGGTCAGCCTGTCCCAGTGTTTAAGAATCCTTTCTGTGAAGGCCTCTCCTATTATCCAATCTAAACCTCCCCTGGTGCAATTAGAGGATGCTTCCTCTTGTCCTGTCACTTGTTGCTATAGCAAAGAGACCAACAGTGACCTCAGTCCAATCTCCTTTCAGGGAGCTTTAGAGAGCAATAATGTCTCCACTCAGCCTCCTTTTCTCCAGACTAAACAATCCCAGTTCCCTCAGCCATCCTTCATAAGACCTGTTCTCCAGGTGTCCTCCTTTCCAAGCTATTTTATCTGCCTCAGCTCAAAACGTGGTGGGGCGTGAAGCAGGTTTAGTGGGTAGCACCCAAGAGCCCTGTGTGACTGCAGAGCTAAGAAGGCAAGTATGAAGCCCTCTGGCAGTGAGCAAAATATTCCTAGAGTATAGGAAGAAAGGACCAGAAATGAGGGATGAAAGCTGACCTTGCTTCTTCAAGTGAGTTAGCAGATTCCAGCTAGAGAGGAGGGGCATGTTTGTCTTCAAAACAATAAAATACAACTCCCACACATCGTTCCACATCGACCATCCTTCACAGCACTCCTCAAACAATGCTCTTTTGTTGTGTACAAACATCGGATCTTTTGCATTTTAATAAACCCCCAAAACAGCAGTGTAAGAAAACAACTGACCAGCATGAAAAGGCAAACCCTTCTGCCCACAAAAATCACACGAATACCTCCAGGCTATCCCAGTACCACCAGGACCCTGAAAACACCATCCACTTACAAGGCTGGCTTTCTGCAGGACTGTGTTTGCCAAACCCCTCCATCTGCAGCACCTCAATCACCAGCCAAGGTACTAAAGACAACTACAGACTGCTGATGGGCCCACAAGCAGACTCCTACCCTCCAACAGAAAACTGCAGCAATATTCCAGCCTAGCTATGAGACCAAGCCGATTCCAAAACTGAGGAGCTCTAGAGAGTGCTGCTCCCTGCCTTAATCAACATTGAAGCTGCCGCCCATGTGCAGTGCTGGTAGTGACGCCCTGAAACACACTTTGAGTATCTAAGCTCTCAGCATCCTGCTGTGACACAGAGGTACCAGCCCAGTGACTGCTCTCCATGCAGTGGGCCACTGTGTGGCACAGACGTACCCTCAGCTGACAGCCTCCTAGCTGTCCTGTTTTTTCATCTGGATCTAACAGTGACATTACACTAGGGATAGAGAGCACCTCAGCCAGCGTCACAGAAGAAACAGACTTGGAGCAAACTGCAGTTAAGAGGAACAAAGGATTTGGATGTATGCGGCGTCATAATGGATTTGCATGAAAAATACCAGAGCAGGAAAAGAAAACAAATGTGCACCGAGAGAGAACACAAACATGAATATGTACAACTTCTAGGGCTGCAAAAGACTTTAGGCTGTGGGCAGCTCTATTCTGACTGTTCCACATTCAGGGAAATGCGTCTGTGCAACAGGGGGACAACTTCTTTTTCATGACCAGCAAGACCCTTAATTTTAACTCACTCTTTTAGTCAAACCACCCTTTGACCAGGCAACACCATGTTACCCTTCAAAGCCATCAAAATGAACTCCATGCCTGTGTCATTTCCTGGACCCCCCTTGCTGCCTGTCAGCACACTCTGTTCACCAGCAACACCAAAGAGAAAAGTTTTATAAAGACAGCTAAAAAAAAAAATGCAGCACACAGAAAACTACATCTTGCCAGATTCTGCCAGGGGTTTGCCAAACGAATTAGAGGTGGTGGTGGTGCTTCTTCCTCTTTGCAGTCGTTTCTGTAGGCAATTCAGGCAAAGTTTAAACAGCAAAGGGTTTTTTGTGTTGGTTTTTTTTCGCTCCCTCACAGCTTTATTTGAATCTGGTAAATGTTCTGATCAGGGAACGAGTGCAACTACATGGGTAAATTCTGCCCACTAAGAAGTCTTTCACTGTGGGTATGAGTGTTTGCAGTGGCAGTGGGACCAGAACAAAGTATTCTCACAAGGAAAACAAATGCAGCTCAGTTAGGAGAAATGCAGCTGGGAGAAAAAGATGCAAATAAATGGCATTAATACTGGGAGGGACTTTTAAACAATCCAGTTGTATTTAGTGCTTCTGGTATTTGGAGGATGCTGGAAAATCTACCCGTTACCTTTTTGGATGTTTATGCTATTTTCACATAAAAAATAATTAGAATTTTGGTGATTTTCTCATAACAAAATAAAAAAGTAGAAGTTTTGATTCATTTCTGGAATATATATTTAGAGGAACCCGTTCTGAAGGCTGCACTGCAGCAGTTAGAAGCTTAAGATACCTATTTACATTAAAGAGGATAGCGACAAGGGATGTTAAAGCTTGTCACTACAGGTCAGCCCTCATACCAAGGGCTCTCTCCAACTTAATTTACCTGGAAACAGGTATCTCAGCTAGGAAGTCAAACCTAGATAGATATGATGTGATTCCTGCTAAAGAAACCTGAGTGCTTTAACCACTGTAAACCAATAGTTCATCAGAATGGAACTAGGATCTTCTTCCTAGATTGGTTCATGTAGAACTTGACTGCTCTCAGGAGCCAATGGCCTCCTGAAAATATAGCAAGAGGAACCCCAAGCCAAAAAGGGAAGGGGCAAAAGGTATGATGAAGTTTTGCTAGAAAAAGGGTGTAGGAAACACAGTTATTTTGTTTCATGTTTCGAAAAGAGTGTAGAAAACTACTCTGACTTTTGCTTGCACAGGAAGGGAAAAAGAATGTTAAAGGCTTACAGAAGTAGCTCCTTTGCCTTCTGCCCAGCTCCCAACTGCACACACAGACATTTTTAAGAGCAGACCTGGGGATACTGACCCAGAACAAGAGATTAAAACATTTCCAGCCTGTGCTATAGCCATCTGCAATGTGTTCCTTACTCCTGCCCTGACGGGTATGAAAACCCAAACATGGAAGAACTGTTTGGGCTCTGTCTTCTCCCACCTCATCCACACAAGAACGCAGCCTCCGCATTTATCTCTAGGCTTTTGTTATTTGCCAGAGCAAGTACCAGTGGTGGAATAAGGTGGAGAGCATTTAACAGATGTGCAATAAGCATCTGCAGTCTTAAAAAAAATCTGTGAAGAGCACAGGCTCTCCCTTTCTGTATCTTCTGTGTTACTGAAACATCCCTTCAGCCAACGGAACATTTACAAACTGTGTACTATTGCTTCCGCTGTTTCTGCTTCTTGAAACAATAGGCTTATGTTATATATGGGCCTCCAACTCATTTGAGATCATGAGGACTCCAAAGGTGCAACAACTTTATTAAAGTAAAGCTCTGTGAATCTTGGCTCCAATTATGTTGCCTTTAAATATTAACTTGACGCCAGCGCAGCCTCTGTCTTGCACACTTTGTTGCTCTGAGGTGGAAGCCACCATGGCACAGTTCACCTGAACTTTCCTTGACTGTTACATCTTGTGCTTAATTATCTGAAATTTAAAAACCTTTCCTTCTTATCATTCCTCTTAAATGAGTGATCAATAAAGAGAACACTCATCAAACACACCCAGGTCATTCTCCAGCATGCATTTACACAGTGATTAAATTGCCAACGGTTCCACCTAGCTTTTGTGGCACCATTCTGACACCCTTGCCCACCACTCAGCTCCTCTAACAAGAAGCCGAGGGTGAATGTTTATGTCACTTCGTTTGTCACTGTTCCACTGACTAGACGATCTCCATGGGTAGAGACCCTCACTCAAGCAGCATGAGGGTGCTACCAGCATGGTGTGCATCAGAGTCCCAAGCAGAAGGAACTCTGCAACCTCATGCAAACACCTGTGTTGCACTCCCCAAAGCACGGAGTAGGGAAGCCCACTGCATAGAGATTTGAGAGGCTCCAGGTGGGCTTGGATGCCTTTAACAGGGTTTAACAGACAAGGCTGCAGTCTCAAGGCCTTCAGCCAAAGAAGTGACAGGAAGAGCAACTATGGCCACTACACATGAAAAGGATGGAGACAGAAGATGGAGAAAAAAAAACCATAAAGGGAAAAAAACTGAACCAGTTAAGTCCAGAACATAAAGAGTTTTCTAAAGTAACAATCAGACAAAAGTAGAGTGAGACTCACCTCCACTGTGTGGCCGTTTGAGCTAGATTTCTAGCTCAGACACAAAAATAATAGGAACAGAAAAACCTTAGACACTGATTGTAAAGTAGAAAGTACTGGAGTCTCTGAGTGAAGAGGTGAACATGCCAGGTTTGGGCCACAAAATGGCAATGATGGTTAATATAATTTTATTGGAACACTGAAAACTTTGTATCTGGAAGCACAGTTTGTATCTCCCCCTTTGCTGCATTTGCTGCTATCTCCCCTCTGCCACAGTTTTGGCTGCTCTTTTGCTGTTGCTTTACACCATCCTTACTTCCTTTAAGGTCGCTAATATTCCATAATAGTTTATTTTGTCTATATTGTTACATTTAGTTTAACTGTTAAAAACACAATTTCATTTTCTGACTTTCCAAATCCTGAATGGTAGTGAATTTTGTCTCTCTGGGGCAGTATTTACAGTGAGTTATTGGGAGAGGAATCCACTCCAACGCATAACACTGGAACAAGGTCAGGTGTCACAAGCACCTAAACTTATTTCCCTTTGTATACTTCTGGCCGGGCTAGGGAGGAGAAACTAATTTTAGTATAACTGTCAGTGAAAAGGTTGTTGAAAGATGAAGTACCTGCTCCCAACTGTTAGATCCAACACCTGGGAAGCATCTGCTGAGCAAGGCAGCTGGCTGGCCACAGACCATCAGAATATAGGTCCCCCAGCACTGTTTTCCTCACTTGGCACACAGGTCCTCCCAGCAGAGATATAGGATACAAGAGAAGTATCACCACAGGAGGCTGCAGGAAGAAGAAAATGCTGGAAGCAGGTTTCCTAATTGCATTGCTTCTCCATGCCATCATGCTTGAAACACAACGGGAAAAATAACAGAAGAGGTCGAACCCTTCACATGGCATGTGGAAGCACGGAGCAAGAGAATGGTTGCAGCACTGCCCTGGGAAGCACTAGTGAGACAGATACAGTTGCGTAGCTCACATGCAGTGCCTTAAACTTGTTTGGTCTGCACGTATCTTTAGAATATTTGTTACATCCTCCCCTGTTTCATAAGTGCCCCAAATTACCTTAGGAACTGTGCCTTATCATGGGTGTGTGTTGCTGCACCCACAAGAAGCAGATAGATAGAAATGCAATTTTCTTCCAAGCAATCCCAAGACAGGTGGTTGAATCCACACATCAGTGTCTTTGTAATGCAGAGTTTGCAACACACAGCCCAGTTATGACAACCTTTCTTGCTGCGTTGAGCAGTTTCTTTCCAACAGCTACATGCAGATCACTTTCTCCCATCGTGGAAAAGCAGGATACCAAACCGCTGCATCATATGGGACTGATGGTTGCTGTTACCAGAGCTACCCTGAGGCTCCATGCTAGCATGCCTCTGGACTGCAGCATGACCCCATGCCATGCACTTCTCAGAAGGAAGGCACTGTGCTACTGACAGATGCAAGCAACCAGCACAACAATACCCAAGCTGAAGATTAACATTTTGAGCCTGATATCATGGGTGTGATGAAAGCAGCTGATAAAGGGATAGAATGGCAAGACTGTGCATAACAACCAGTGACACACAGAGAAGGGTGGAGGATGAGGAGATCCTCATCACTTTGTTAGTGATGAGGTCTGACATCAGGAGAAAAAAGGGTGGAAGAATATATTATAAATATCTGATACAGGATGCATAGTCTCTCACACTTAGTACGGGAATGTGTGTGCCACTCAATCAGCACGGGCTGCTCCTCAGAGCCACGGAATGGTAGCGGTTGGAAGCGACTCCTGAAGATCAGCACCCCTGCCATCTGTCTTGCCACCAGAGTCCCCTGTCTGCAGGTTGTTCTCTTGTGTGGAATTCACAGAATCACAGAAACATTCATGTTGGAGAACACCCTCGGGATCACAAAGTCCAACTGCTCCCCCTACTCTACAACGTTCAGCCCTAAACAATATCCCCAGGCACCACATCCAAACGATCTTTAAACACATCCACTACCTCCCTGGGTGCCCTCTTCTAAATGCTCACCACTCTTTCCGTGAAAAAAAAACATTTCCTGTCGTCCTGTTGTCATTCTTAATTACAGTCTTATTAGCAGAGTGATCAGGTGGGAAAGGAAGAAGATTAGCAGTTGTCAGGCAGATATTTTATACAGTAGAAAGATATGGATTTTAAGTGCTCAAAGTGCACTTGTGCATATATATGCTTTCTTTTCCCCGAAGAAGACCTTTAACTTGAAGACTCTTCTCAGAAGAAAGACAAAACTAAAGGGTGCTAGTATTTTTTTCAGTGACTTAACAAGCTTCCCTTCTAACAGCTTAGCATTGTGTGTGTACTCAGACTTCAGTAACAACTGAAAGTAACTATGAATTCAGGTGATTTAGGACCTGGTTTCTTAATAGATACATTTACAGGAGTAAAACTACATTTTCCAAGGTGAGAAGTTGAAGCTCTCTAAAGAACCCAAACAAATCCAGACTGAAAGGAAGTGACATTATGGTTGACAGAACCTTTCTCCAGAAAAACTCTGGTTTTCACTCTGGTAACCTGTTTCCCAAACTGTCTGCATGATGCAGGAAGCTGATTAAACAAACCTCTGTTTTCCAATAGCCATTGCTAAACTGCAGCCAGGAGCCCAGAACTCATAATTTACAAATGCTCCAATATAAAGCAAGCAGACAGTTCATTACCAGAAGAGCTCAACTGCTTTAAAGCAGTAGCTGGAAGGAAGTCTTAACAGTGAAAGTATGGACATCTGGGGAAAAAACAGATTCCAATTAGTTCTATTTAATGCCTTACAGCAGGAACAATAATTCCTGTATCGCAGCTTTTGCAATTACTTCTGTGTACCCTCAGTATGACACAGCATCACACAAGCTTTTCATAATATCTACCTGGGGAATAAAAATCTATGTAAATACTCTGCATTTGCTAGCAGGGAGACATGGATAAAAATAAAAGATCTGTTTGATCTGTTCAATCAAAATAAAACAAGCAGAGACACAAGTTCAGCAACCTACAACACACAGGCTTCCAGGGAAGGAAACGAAAAGAAACCTCATTTAGGAAGAAAGCCAGTTACAGGCAGGATACCTTCCACTTCTCAGACACCTTTAGATGTTCCTAGTCCTTGTACCTGGCCAGACAGAATTAAGAAATTACATAAGGAATTACTTTTTAAAGAAAGATTTATGACCTGTTAATGACTTGCAATTAATCCTCCCACTCTTCCACTGCACTGCTATGGAGCATCTTAAAACTGCATTCAACAAATGCCTCCAGCTGTCGCTGCCTGGCTGCTTTTTAAGATTCACCTTTCACAGAGGTGCTCCAGCTACTGTCAAAAGTAACTTGGCTCAGCACTCAAGTTCTAAAAAAACAATCACTCATTTTCCCTTTCCTCTGGTGGGCGAATACGATAGATGACTGAAATGGTTAATTCCATGCCGTTCCCAGCCACGGGATTCATTACCTACTCGTCCTGCACATTAATGACAGTAAGACTCTAGGTAGTAGCCTTTGATTTGTGAAATCAGTGACTCTACAGGATGAGCCAGGAAAGTAGCAGCTGCTCAGTCTTCTCTGCTGGAGATTACTCTCTGCATACCTCACATCAAAAATGTTCTTAACTTGGCACCATCACAGTAGCCAACAAAAAACACTCCTCTGTCATGACTTCTCTGGTTTGCTGCCACTGATCCAGACGCCCTAGACTGTGGCCAAAGATTACTCCTAAGAAGTTATGTGAATGACTGCCACAATCTAGAGGTAGAAAGAATATACAGAGTTGTATATATTTTAACCTTCACAAACAGTTTTGGCAATTTGGTCAGTTTGCTGCTTGGGAAATGAGTGGATTTACTAGGTGTCAAGACAGGAAAGCATGGAGAGCAACATTAAACTCCAACCTGAATATTTTATAGATGCCAGCGCCTTCTGCTCCTTTCCACATCACCCTAGCTTGGGGCAACATGAAACACACCAAACAGCCAGTAAATTGAGTAGATGACAAGGCTTGGCACTTATTTGAACTGCCCATGTCTTTGCCCTTGGGTTTCATATGATTCAAGATTGCTCTCAAGTTATCACATACCCTACCTAAACATAACTCCCCTGGACAATTTTGTGCCAGCTTTTATTAATAAATACAAATAAAAATATTCTAATTTTCCTGTTTTGGTAGATAAGATAAAATTGTGAAACAGAAATAGATTCCAAGATGAACAAAAACTCCAGCACAAGAGTGACTGTTTTGGGCTCTCCAAGAGAGAAGTCATAACAACCTTTAAGTATTACCACAACTGAGACAGAAGATAAAGTTCTCATGGTGTTCCTCTTGTCATATGCAGTTTAATTCTATTGAGTCTGTCATGCTGGGATGCTGCATAAATATTAAAAGTCTCTGCTTTTCATGAGGAAGGTAAAATGCCAGGTTTGGCAGAAGCTGAGGCAATTCTTACTGCATAATGTTTGGGGGCATATATATACACACATACACACACACACACATATATATTCCTTCTTCTTTCTATGGTGGAAAATTCTTCAAAAGCCAGTAAAATAGAGCATACTTGTTAGTCATCTTACCCTTACCAGTACCAAAAAGAACCCCAAAACCTCAGGAAACACATGGACAAGACACAACAAACACAAAGCATATCCAAATCAGAGAATTCACATAAACTTTTCCTAGTTTAACCTCTTATGTTTGTAGCAAGAGCATTTCCATCCCTGAGACCTGCTAGAGCGCAAGATGTGTGAGGATAAGACAACAATTAAAGTTTTATCAAGATTTGCAAATAAGAGAGACAAAGCAGCATGCCCCAAATTGCATGATCACTGCTAAAGAGCAGATGAAAGTAATTACAGCCCGCATACACCACCGTGCTTGCAGCACACTTAAGAGATGCTTCCCTTCCTAATTCCAATAGACACTGATTCCAGCAACTGTTCAACTGAATCAAAACCCCTCTGAGCTGGAAATAAGGGTTAGTAGCCTGTTAGGGCTATCAAACCCTTCACCTTCTACCTTCTTATAGATGTGACACAAGTCAGGAAGGTGATGTTTAGCATACCTGGCAGGTGCATTTATACACTGCATGGTCATGCTCTGTTCAGTGCTATTTTGCAGTGCTAATGTGCTCCTGGTAGATGGATAGTCAGGAGTAATTTCTAGTCATGAATAGTTAGTAATTCCTAGTCCAAGAGTTCACTTTTCTAATTATCTGTAATTTTATTTTTATCAATATTTCTGTTTAAAACTCTTTTGTATATTCACAGCAAGATGTAGAGAACACCAAGCGACTCTCGGCTGAGATGCCCTCGCAGAAAGACCAGCATGTGGTGCCAGGAACAAAACTATCCCTACAACCCTTCAAAAAATATGTATTTTTTAATAGATTCCAATAACTAATTCTTTTCTTTTCTTTTTATTATGCCAAACACCAGAAATTTCAGGTTTTAGTTCATTCTGCCCCTTGCAAGAAAAAAAACCCAAACAAACAGAAATATCTTACTAAGCATGTCAAGGATCCTCGACAAGGACACTCAAAGCTTTCCACTCCATTGCTCCAGGCTGGGAAGATGCTTGCAGACTTGAGGGCCAAGGTCACAGCCCACCCCTCAAGTTACTGCTAGCAGGGTTTTGTCTCTTTTCCTCTCTATGGCAAGTAGCCCAGTGTCCTGGGGCACTGCCCACAGAGCAACAACATTCAGGAGCTGCAGACTCCTGGGAGGCAGGCAGCAATGGGTCAGGGCAGAGAATGTGCAAACCTTGTTTTACTGGGATTTTTCCAGCTAGATCTCCTTGTGCTGTATTGGCAATGCATTGGCTTAGGCTGGAAAACACAGAAATGGGGGTGTGCCAACAAATGTCCAAACAGTTTTGAAGGCAACACCTTGAACAACAGTGACTTTGAAGTTAAGGTAGTTGTTTGATTCTCCCTGGCACTTATGGGGTGCAGGTCTCAGTCAAAGGAAATGTGTGGCAAGGAATCATTTGATGCTTCTAAATTCAGGAATTGTTCAGTTAGAAATCAGAAAGATAGCACCATAAACTAAATTACAATACCTTCTTCAACCCAAACTGAAAACTGATCTGCTTAAGGAATTGGTCCTTCTGCACAGTTCTACTTAAAATTAGTAAAATACGAGTTCCTAACTTTTCTACCTCTACTCAGAGCCTGACTTAGGAATTTTTTTAAGTAACTGTGAAAAAATGTTCAGTTGTCTGAAAGGAAGCCTGCTAGAGATATAACCATGTTCCACAATGTTATTAGGTTTTAGCTTTTAGCATTAATCACAGAAATAATACAGCAGTGCTTCACTCCAAACTCAGCTAGGAATTATAGGGAGGGTACTGCCCTTTCAAACTTCCAAATGCACATTTACCAGGTTCTGTGGGGGCCTTGTGCAGCCCAGTGAAGTTTTAACTCTAAATAATACAGCTTAGCAGATGTGGCCTCTTCAGTCTTTCTCTGTTTTCTTATCTTCTCAAAAACAGCTCTGAGAGCTAAGTACATGGACTTCGCAAAGCACTGCATTCTCCAGTTTGAATCAGCTGTTCAGCTTTGAATAGCAGTTTGGTATTTGTCATGTCAGCAGAACTGCCCTCAAGAAGTTGCACCTCTATGCAGACCTCAAAAGAATCACTTCTTGGCAGAGGCAGCTCCAAGTGTGCTGTTTCTGTCAACTGCTTTCTCCTGAGCCTCAGCCCCCAGCACTCAGCAAGAGAAGATGCAGCTGACAGGAGCACAACTCATGCTCTCAACCCTTCCAGTTCTCCTCTCAGAGCTGTGGCCAGAAATAACTGAAAATACATGCAACGACCTAGGGGAAGAGTAGCTTGTGCTCTGGTACCTCAGATCAGCTGGAAGGCATCTTCTCACAGTCCCTTGATTTTTGCCTTGGGCAGTGCTGCCCAGTGAAAGCTGGTTGCTTTCAACACCCATTCCACGACATTGTCTGTGGCACTCAAAGTTTACTAACTCAAGGACTACAGGTGCAGAATTCCTCCCTGTGGAAAATCATCTGTTTGACCCAAATCATACTGAAGCATGTTATGCATGCTATGTGTACACAACTGAAAATAAAAGTGGGTTTGCTTTAACGCACTGCTTGGCAAGGAAGCAGAAAGAAAGGAAAAAAACCCCAACACCACAAACCCAAAACCCAACAACACATGAAAAACCCACAAACAAACAAAAACCTCAAAGCAAACCACATCCAAAACTAAGCATAATTGCAAATTAGCAAGGACAGTCGAGTGGCAGTTAGTGCAGCCACAAGTTAAGGTAGCAGTGTCAATGGTTCACCAGAGACTCACCCAAGAGATGCAATTTTGCAGTTAATGGAACTGTTTCCTGAATTTTAGGGTACAGCATATATCACTCTTCCTGGAGTGAAACACAGGGTTTGTTTTGTGCTTTAATTACACACACTGCTGACCACAACTAAAGGACAAGAAATCCTGTATATATATTTCCTCTAAACTGACTTTTTTTGGCAAAATCTTCCAAACTTCTCAACTGCCAGGCCCTATAAGTAATTCAAGCATGCTACAGACTGTACCCTACTGTGCTAGTTTGAAGCTAGCTAGAATGTTTTGGTGAGAAGAACTAGATCATAGGCTGCGAAAGGAAAACAAAGGTGATGTCTACTCCCCTCAGGTCTTGCTGAAGAAGAAAGGAAAACATTAGATAACACTCTTGCCATTTTTGCCTCACTCTGCCTTGGGCTCTGACTGAGCAACATCTTACTCCCTAACCTCACCTTCCATTTGGACTAACCCACCTTTGCTTCATAACCTCTTGGCTGAACCTCTATTCTTCTTTAGGACTGGGGTAAGGTTGAGAGGGGCAGGGGGAAGGTGCAGGGGTGGTTGAGAGCCCCTCCTGGGGACTCGGGTTTCTGGGAGGGGAGTTGTGTTTTCTGTATTACCTTTTACCTTGTATATTTCTGTCTATAACTGTATCTACTGTAACTATCTGCTTGTATATTGTGCTAGTTGTAAATAAATAGCTTTATATTCCCAGAGCCAACTGAGTCTAGTCTGGGTAACTTCTAAAGTGTGGGGGGCAGGGAACACCCAAACCATCACACCTACACAAGAGCATGTTACCCATTGGAGTACAATCAAACCAAACCAGGAAAAACCTCATCATCAGGTTACCTCTGATTCCACTAGAAGAATGCAGCAGAAACAAAGATGGGAGCAGCAGCTTATCTCAGGAAGGCTGGTGGAGGCCTTGAGGCATAAAGTGGATCTTTTCAAGTATATCCTCAATGTCTAAGCTTATCACTAATAAAAGCTCACATAAGCAAAAGGGGGAAAATGAGAAAAAAGACAGTTCCTATGGGGATAAAAACCTTAAACCTTTAATTTCATTGGCCTCATATCTGAAAAATCATTGCTAGATTTTCAGAAAGAATGAGCTAGGAAAAGAATTATGAGGGCGTAACATGCACCACAACATAGCCAGGAATAAGCTGGGAGAGAATCACAGAATCCATGGGATGTGTTCCTGTTCAGGGCAGCATCTGAAGCTACATCTTTCAAATGGAGACAAATGATGAAGTTCTAAAAGGTCATCACTTCAAAGAGAATTTGTACAGACACGAGTCAGCTCACACCTTGAGTACTGTGTCCAGTTCTGGGCTCCTCAATTCAAGAGAGATGTTGAGGTGCTGGAATGTGTCCAGAGAAGGGTGACAAAGCTGGTGAGGGGCCTGGAGCACAAACCCTATGAGGAAAGGCTGAGGGAGCTGGGGGTGTTTAGCCTGGAGAAGAGGAGGCTCAGGGGTGTCCTCATTGCTGTCTACAACTACCTGAAGGGAGGCTGTAGCCAGGTGGGGGTTGGTCTCTTCTCCCAGACAACCAGCAACAGAACAAGGGGACACAGTCTCAAGTTGTGCTGGGGGAAGTATAGGCTGGATGTTAGGAGGAAGTTCTTCACAGAGAGCGTGATTGGCATTGGAATGGGCTGCCCAGGGAGGTGGTGGAGTCACCATCCCTGGAGGTGTTCCAGAAAAGCCTGGCTGAGGCACTTAGTGTCATGGTCTAGTTGATTGGACAAGGCTGGGTGCTAGGTTGGACTGGATGATCTTGGAGGTCTCTTCCAACCTGGTTGATTCTATGATTCTATGATTGTACTCTTCAAGACAACACAGCTTTATCTGAACCTGAATCGCAGGTGTACACAGAAGGCAGAGGATATTCAAGAGGTCATATGCTTGAACATAAAATAATAAATGAAACACAACACTGTCCTATGGTAATCTGCACTTCAAAGGAACTTCAGTATCTTTGTGCTTTAAAATCAGATATAGACCACAAGTAGCTGCACGAATTTGCACGAAAAAAACCCAATGTTGACACTCTAAATGGTGGCTGCTGTGCATTCCCCATTTCAGTTTTCTTTTCCTACTGAGGCATGCAAGTCTGCTTTCTCTTCCAGCAAACTTTCCAGGGAGCAAAATCAAGATGCTTCCAAAAAAATCTCATTTCACCCAGGCCATGGAAAACTATTAAAATAAAGGTTACATCACCACCCTTGGTGGAAATTTGCATCTAAACCCCATTACACTCAAACTTTTTTTTAGGAGTAAAGAAAATGCAAATAAATTGTTTTGTAAATCAAAACACTACTCAGGAGATGTGGAGGTTCTTTGGAAATAGACAATAAACATTTTTTCCTCAAAACGAAAGAATAAACCCCAACAACCCACAAAACAACCCCCTCAGGAAATGCTTAGAGGATTGATAAATCTTAACTGCAAAGTTCACCATGACTATATTGAAACAGAGGATTCTAGGAGCTGCTAAGGATTAATCCAGGTGAAAGCTGCAGCAGCTAAATGGTGTTTAGTAGGTAAAAAAAAAAAACTACAATCTCACCCTACAAGACACAGGAAGCTAAAGGCCAAATCTGCTAAAAGGTGTTTAGACTCACGCTTCTCAGACCTGACGTTTGCACACAGGCTGGGTAAAACTCATGGAATTTCCCTTTCCACCTTTGGCAACCTAACAAAAACAGAGAAAAACAATGGGTTGTAAGGAGAATCATAAATTAAGGCTTTTGCTCACGTGTGAACCAGCTGGCAACAACCAGCTCTCCTCATCCTTTTCTGCTTCTAACATAAAAGGATTCAAAGTCTAGGGTTCACAAGAGCACATGACTGTATCCCATCAGAAATCCAGTCTTGGTTATAAGCATCAGCTAGCACCACCAAGGCAAAGTCCACTGTGCTCAAAGGAAACAAGGTACTTAGCTTTCCCTAAACCAAACAAACCAGAAAGGCTGAAGTGAAAACTATACAGAGTGCAGCTGTCCTTTGTCACAGTCTTTTTGGGTCAGCTGTACTGTATTTTGCACCAAGAATAACTCAGAAGATAAAATAAGCCACATTTTCTGGCAAAACCAGTGCTACTGGAGGAATACAGAATCCAAGGAGAATCACCCCTAAAGCGAAATCAGAATGTCTTTGAGTCTGGCACAGAGGAAGTGTTCCAAGGTTATGTGCCTCCAGCTCATCTGCTCAGTTCACAGCTTCCTTAAACCCAGAAAAATTTACAGTGAACAAGTTTTAAAAAGTGGCAGCTTACTGCCCAGTTGCATTTACACAGCACCCCATACATTCGTTTAAGCTGGAAGATCGTGCATTTTCAACAACTTAAAAAGGAACCCTGAAGTACTATATTGGACCCAGTTTAATACCTAAATGAAAACCACTCTTGAGTCACTTAAGCCACATGCAGCACTGTGACACATCAACCTTCCTATCTGCAGCATACAGCAACTTTTTATTACCTGCTGGAATTTGGTAGATGTGCAAGGCAGTTGCGAGGCACTGAATCTACCCATTTAACTACCAGGCAGGACAGTACACTCCCTTTACTGAGCTCTCAATTATTCTGGCTCATAAAAACACACTGACTGCCTTCGTAATCAGGAGCTTTAATAAGGCAGTCTAACGAAGACAATCAAAGTTTTGCCTTCCAACTTTGCCCGACTCTGTTTCTGCAGTTAGCTGCGGCATGCAGGCTGACTCCATTTCATGCCAGGAGGCCACAAAAACGCAGATTCCTGCTCTAATGATGCTTTGTGATTTGGGTTTTTGCCGTTGCTTAGCAGTTATGAAAACAATCCACTTGACAAGGCCAGAATTCATAACCGAGAAGTGTGGTGAGCAGAGCAAAACTTACACACAGAGCCCCACCTTTTGTAGTAAGAGCTAGAGTCCTTAGAAGACCATTGCTATAGTCACAATATTGAAATTGGAATATTGTATTCTCTAGCAGGAAATCTGAACAAACACATAATTCATTTGCTTCTCTAAGTCATCCTGCACAACTGCACAAAGAAGATTTCTGTAGCCTGGTCATCAAGTTCTCCCCAGCTGCAGAGAACACCTCTTTTTAAGCACAAAGTACAAAAAAACCCCTTTAGTTACCATAAACCAATGCAGATGATACACTCTGCTGAACTTCCACTGCAGATCTGATCTATGTCTCCTAAAAATACTAATGAAATATTACATAAGATGATCCAGCTTCCCATGGCTGAGGGAACTGAGGTTCTTTAGTCTGGAGGAGGATAAGGGGAGACCGTCTTGCCCTTTACAACTACCTGAAAGGAGGATGCAATGAGGAGGCTGTTGGTCTCTTCTCCCAAGTAACTAGTGACTGGGTGAGAGGAAATAGCCTCAAGTTGCACCAGGAGAGGTTTAGGTTGGGTGTTTGGAAAAATGTCTTCATGTGGCATACTGGGACATAGTTTAACGGCCATGGTGGTGTTGGGTTGATAGTTGGACTTGATGATCTTATAAGCCTCTTCCAACCTTAACAATTCTATGATTCTAGGTTATTCCAACACCAATGTGAAAGACCAGCTCTATGCTAGCATGGAGAAAAGATATGATCCATCAGAATGCTCTGATGCATCCATCAAGTTTTCAGATCGTTTAGACAGTGACCATTCAATGCCCAGTATCACAGAGGTAGGCTTTCTGGGAGGTAAAATCTGGCTTGCAACAGTCCCATGAAATGATGCCTCTCCAACCCTACCGAGTCTCAGTACCAACTGTAGTCTGGAGCTGGAGAGAAGCTATCCATGGATACAGAATTTCAGGGAAGAGAGACTCATGGGCCAAGTCTTAACACACCAAGCATGAGACAGGCCTGTGGTAGGTGGCTTACTGCCTTTGGGACTCACTTTTAGTACATTTTTCCTCATTAAAAATGTTGTCAACAATGCTGTTATACTTTGTCAAGCCAGGTTGCTCTTCATAGACATATTCCATTATGGACAGTGCTTCAAACATGAAGCAGACTGAAAGCTTATTACAAAGTCCATGCTGACTCCTGTGCTAACTAGGTTCTAACTAGCTTAACTGCAAGATTTAGAGACATTACTGTGCTTTCAGTAACTCTCAGATGTTCACATGGTGCTGCCGCTAATCACACAGCAACCACCTTCCTTTTAAACATTTCAAGGTTCAAAAACACAAAAATCATCTGCATAATGTGATAGTCCCAGACACTGAAACGACAGCCATGTTCTACACTGCCTCTCCTTGTCTTCAGCAACACAGTGATTTTACTTCTGCTCTGTTTTAAGGCATAGCAAGTGTCTTTTCTTAGCGGTTTAGGACACCTGGCAGGAACAATTTTGGTAAAGGAGCAACTAAGTTCCAACATGAGGTTTGGATGAGCCTGTTTCTCGCTAACTCATTGCAAACAGACAGCAGAAGTGGGATCATGTTAACCACGTCACTTTGGTATAAGGGGTCCAGGAACACCTCTTACCTGTAGTATCTAGACAAAGGTCCTTCAGTAAACTGTATCCATGTCCCAGCTCAAGGGCCTTGAGCCTTTCAAGCAAAACCCAGTCCAAAGCCTAAGCACAAAATGGAATTCAAAGCAGCCCAAACCAACAGCCACATACCACAAGAAAAAACTTGGGAGCAAGAAAACCAGGTAGAGTCCTAATGTACATCAAAGCTCCATGTCCATCACTCATGACTGCCAAACCAGCTGGCATTAACCAGCTAGGCTGCCCAGAGATGGAAGGAAGAGCAGATCACATCCAAGGAATTCAAACAGGTTTCTGCTTTTGGTTTCATAACAATGATCCTTCATCTTCTAGGTCAAATTGTGATTACAGGCTGTTGCATTCGTACCTGAGACACTGTCGCTCTGTATTTTCCAAGTTCATTTCACAAATGCTCTTGCATAACATGCAGGGTTTAATCTGAATTAGGTTTCTACACTCTAATATCAATGGGCTGGGGGGTCTATATATGCAGTCTGACAACATGATTCGGATTCGCTGACTCCAGGCAAATATAGCTCACTTTCAGGCAGCATATCCAAGATGATAGGTAAAAGGCACATTAGGCACAGCGGTGCAGTCACCCAAAAAGGAGGAGAGGCAGCACAGATGAATTGGCAAACCCAGTCAAATGCAGGCTGATGCCTGTTGAAGTGACTGAGCTGCTCCCAGCTTTAGCTTTGCTGAAAGACACTTGCCTGGATGCAGTGCCAGAGCTGACAGAGCCCCAAGCTATTACAGTCCCCAGGAACCAAAGCACACTGCAGAAGTGCCTGAATTTTGGCTGAACTTACTGGTCTCCACTAAGGGCTGCTGACATGTAGATCAATACAGAACAACTGCAGATCTGCATTTTGCCCCTTGTAGTATGGAAACTCCCCAGCTGGCAGAAAGCTTTGGCTCCGACTGCAGGGGAAAGCTGCAAACTAATTTTGGGCAAGCACTGGCCCCGGAGTTCTAAGAGATGCATCATCATGGCACTGCAGTGAGTTAGCACACACGGGAGCCAGCATGCCTCCACGGCAGGGTTTATCTGAAACAGAGAGCTGAGTAACGCAGCCTTCTCAGGGGGTTGTTTCACTGCACTATTGCATTGCCATTGCAGTACTGAATGAAGTTCACAAGGAAACCGACATTTCTCAGCGAAGTTATCACTGCTCAAGCCTGCATAAGAAAACTTGGAACCCCTCAGTGAAGATCACTAGAACAAATCTAATCTCTTGGTGCCGATTAACTTCCCACGCTCTCAATTTAGACAGCTCTTGTGCATACGCTTACTCCCCGGTTGCCGCTTCGACTTCTGAAGGGAGGGTGCTTCTACTCCAGGGGGATTGTGGAGTCTCTCTCTGGAGATATTCACAACCCGCCTGGATGCATTCCTCTGTGATCTGCTATAGGTGATCGTGCTCTGCAGGGGGGCTGGGCGGGATGATCTTTCGAGGTCACTTCCAGCCCTTAACATCGTGCGATTCTGTGAACTGCAAGCAAATATCAACACACATCCTCCTACCGCATGAATAGTAAGAGTTAAGTTTATGTGAGAAATGTTTGTCAGAAACGTGTTCTCTTCTGAAATATATTTTCCTGACGTGCAACGTGCAAATAATTTCCTTTTTTTTCTCCATATTTGTCTCCCCAGAGACCCACACCAGGTCCTAATTATCCTCTTGTGAAAATGTATCCAGCAGAAGCAGAGACTTCCCTGCCAAAAATCTTTCCAGTGAAACTGCCATGAATGCCGATGCTTAAACTAGGCTGCAACAAAAGTATTAAATCCCAAGAGTGAAAAAAAACCCTGAAACTCTGTTCACGTCTAGCAACAACTTCCTGAAAAACCAATAAAGGAAATTTCCTAAAAATAACATTATTTGGTTAAAATAACAATGAGGGGGGTGGGAGGTGGAGGGTGGGGAGCGAGGGCTGAACAGGAAAAGCAAGTTTTCTGTCAGTTACCACTCTGGGTGTTCATTGCTAAATACAGATATCATTCACCACGTCCCAGATCAATGGCAGCTGCTGTAATTACAGTCATGGTTTGGAGGGAAGTGTTGCCAGAGCGCTACCAACCACAGGAAGGAAATCCACATTTACTCAAGAGCATTTTTTCCACATGGTGTTATTTTTGTGGCACAGCACTCCAGCAGCACAGGGGGCAGTAAATCAGTGGCGGTGCCTATTTTAATCACACAGGCGTAGGCTGGAGAAGTATTCTGCAGAAATGCACTGAACAAGGAAACAAAAGACCATGGCCACGTCTTAAATAAGGTTTTGTTTGTTTTAGTTACTTGAGGGCTGTTCCATGAATCAGCTTACATCAGCTAAAGCCAAGAGTTTAAATCCAAGCTTTTCCAAACTGACTCCTCCTAGATTCAGAACACAAAATGTTTTGGATTGTTTTTTTTCCTCCTGTTGTCTATATAGTCATGAGCAACTTAAGTGAGATCTGATACCTCCAAACTGGTGTGACTCTCAGGTCTGCAGGATTTCTTGCTTGGACATTAACTGGAAGAAATAAAACTGCTTTGAGGCAAAATCGGCCCTGAAGCGACATGGCCCTAGCCCTGATGCAGCTGGCATTGGTGTTCATCTGGGAGTCAGCAAATCCACAAAGGATGACCAGCAGATGACTGCAACATCGTTTTCTGGCCAGTCCCAGAAGAGGCCTGGTGCCTGAGGCACACTCTGCAACATTCCCACCCACAGGCTTCCAACAATGGGGCTTTGGTTGTGGGTTTGGGGAACTGGAACTTGGGCGTTTCTCTCTTTCTTGTGCAAAGCTTGACCCCATTCTGTCTCCACTCCTACTTTGGATTACTGATAAAATCATACTCCAAATTATCCTGCCTTTTAGATGACTGCTTTTTCCCCTTTCCATGGTTGGCCCCTTCAATTAAATCTTGCAGTGCTCACAGTTGCAGTTAAATTTAAGAGGAGGAACCACCTCAACTGAAAACAAACAATCAGCAGCACTGTTCTGTGCAAACAGATCTGTCGTGATCCTCACAGCTGATTTTCCTCATCTCTCTGATTTTTTGACAAATTAGTTTGAACAACAGATTTCTATACATATCTACAGTTCCTAGCACATTTGGGGACATGCACAGAACTTTACCATTACTCTCACTGAACTTGATGAGGTTTGTGTTGGTCCCAAGTTCAGGTGCCTCAAGATCCAGCTGAAGTTGCATTTCTACCATTTGGTTTATTAAAGTCTCCCATCACTTTAATGTGATCTATAACTTTTCTCAGGGTGCATTCTGTCCCACCATCTAGGTAACTATCTACTGACCCAATTTCTCACATGCCACTTGTTGTTTGTCTCTAATGAGACAATGAGCCATTGAAGACCACTCGTTCAGCCTAGATATCCGTGCAGTTTTCAATCATTCTAACAATCTATATGTCCAACCCGATTTCCACAGCTTAATCAATGAGAGATGACAACAAAACCCTCACTGAAGTCAAAGTCAAGAAATGCTATACCCACTGGTTATCTCCATATCTACACAGTCATTCAATTGCAAAAGCAACTCAGGTTGGTCAAAGTGCAACATGCCCTTTCCTACATCTGAGGCAACTGTTGATTATCTTCTCAGCCTGAAAGTAAGTCCCCGAGGAGATGATACATAGTACCTCCAGGGACCGTGGTAAAGGTGGCTAACCAAAGTTCCCTGAACTTCCTTTTTACTCCTCTTGAAGATGGGTGGAATGATAGCCTTTCCCTAGTCTTCAATGACTTCTCTGCTATCTCTTTTCACAGAAACCAGAATTGCAGTTTTATCACCCATGTCGTTCAGCACCCTAGCATCAGTCTCACCCAACCCAAACGCTCTGAGCGTAAACGGCTTTTCTAAGTACATCTGAAGAGTAGAACATGCTTTGTTTCCTGTGCAGCACTGCTTAATTTTGTTCCCCTAGGCAATCTGTGCTTTTGTACAAAATCATATTTAGAGTAGGAATTTATCATGCCTCTTTCTTGGAGGGTCATGTTGCAAGAAGGTTCCCTCTTGCCCGCACATGCTCAGTTTCACACTGCTTGGGTTCTAAAAACACAGCATTTATCCTCACTTCACCCTTTTGAAATAAGAAAGTGCCCCGCTCCCTGATCTTCATGAGCAGGTGCCTAGCAAAAAGTACGTCTCACAAGCAGATAGTGGAAAGAGGAGAATCCAAAGCACAATTCAAAGCACAAGGCCTCTAAACACTACAAGAAAAGATGTGTAAGAAACATCCATAGTACAAAGCTGAACTTTTTTACCCTTCTCATAACAGTACCTCCAAAATAACTAAAGGAATGAAGTAAAACAAGTGAGGTATTGACACATGACCTTACACTCACTTAACAGGACTAAAATTACTATTTGGCTTCTGTTAGGATGTGGTTCCTTCAGGGGAAGGAGGGAGATCCATTAAGTGCTCCTCACTGACATTACAGATCTCACTGCTGTCTTGACAAACCTGCCAGGCTACCTTCCCGAATGCTCACTGAGGGGCTGGTACCTATCACCAGGGTCCTGCACCTCAGACGCAACCACCCCAAGCAACACTACAAGCCTGGGGAAGAACAGCTGGATGGCTGTGTGCTGGGAAAAGCCTGGGGGGGTGGGAACGGGAGAATGACTGATTGACAGGAGGATGAATATGAGTCAGCAGTGTGCCCAGATGGCCAGGAGGGCCAACAGCATCCTGGTCTGTATTATAACGAGTGTGACCAACAGAAGCAGGGAAGTGATTGAACTCAGCTTTCGTGAGGCCACATCTCATGCACTAAGCTCAGTTCTGGGAACTGCAGAAGGACATCAAGGCAAATAGAGTGGGGACAGGGAAAGCTGGTGAGGGCCCTAGAGAACAGGTCCTGTGAAGAGTGGTTGAGGGAACTGGGGATGGTTAGTCTACAAAAAAAGGAAAAACCTTACTGCTCTTTACAGCTACCTCAAAGGAGATTGTAGCAAGGCAGGCACTGGTCTCTTCTCATAACTAACTAACGACAGGAGAGAAGGGCCTCAAACTGCACCAGGAGAGGTTCAGGATGGACATTAGGGATATTTTTATGGAAAGGGTTGTGAGGCACTGGAACAGGCTGCCCAGGGAGGTGGTCAAATCACCACCCCTGGATATGTTTAAAAGCCATACAGATCTGGTGCTTGGGGACATGGTGTAGTGACAGACTTAGTGGAGCAGGCAAAATAGCTGGACTTCATGATCTCAGAGGATCCCAGATGATTTTGTGATATCCTTTCTTCTGAATTTATCAGAGACCTACAATCTACTGCAGACTTGTCCCTACTTCTAAGTCAAGAAACAAGAGGGCCCAAATGCTCTTATGGCACTCCTTCCAGAGATCTTCAGACACACCCCAGTCAAGGCAACCCATTTCCACCACATGTGGTTTTCAAACACTACTCCCTACCTCATATGTTACTGCAGTGCATCTGTACTGTGCTCATCTCATCTGAATTGTTGACAGTGAAATGCAAGTGCAAAACACCATCTTGCTCCTCTTTGCTCATCATTGGGAACACCAGCAGACCCCAGATTTACTTGATTTCCACACACCATACCATGGATTGGCACCCATGTTTTCTGCTATCCACTCTGCTTTCCAGTACTAACTGTACTAATGCCTCAGCGTCACATGGACTAGGAGGGGATAAGGTATTGGCTGGATGGTCATATACAGAGGGTAGCGCTCAATGGTTCAATGTCCAAATAGAGATGGGTCGCAAGTGGTGTCCCTCAGAGGTCCATAGCGGGGCCAGTACTATTTAATATCTCCATCAGCAATATAGACAGTAGGATCAAGTGCACTCTCAGCAAGTTTGCAAATGACACTGAGTTGAGTGACACCAGAGGGACAAGATGGCATCTGGAAGATGAACAAGCTGGAGAAGTGGACCCAGGTGAACCTCATGAGGTTCAGCAAGGCTTGCGTAAGGTCCTGCACATGAGGATTATTATTAATAATAATCCTTATTATTAATACGGGCTGGAGGAGGATTTGATAGAAGGTACTGGTAGATGAAAAACTAGACATGAGCCAACACAGTGCACACTTGGCAGTCCAGAAGGCAAATCACATCCCGGGCCACTTCAAAAGCAGCATGGCCAGCAGATCAAGAGACGCGATTCTACCACTCTGCTCTGCTCTAGGGAGACCTCACCCACAGTGCTATGTCCAGCTTTGGAGCCCTCAACACAGGAAGGACATGGACCTGATGGAGATGGTCCAGAGGAGGCTACAAAAATGATCAAAGGACTGAAACACCTCCACTACAAGAACAGGTTGACAGAGCTGGGATTCTTCAGCCTGGAGAAGAGAAGACTCCAGGGAGATCAAAGAACAGCCTGCCAGTACCTGAAAGGGGCCTACAAGAAAGCTGGAGAGGGACTGCTTCCAGAGGCCTGCAGTGATAGGACAAGAGGCCAATGGTTTCAAAACAGAGATGGGTAAATTTAGATAGTACATTAGGAAGAACTTCTTTACTGTGAGGGTGGTGGAACACTGGAATAGATTGTCCCAGGAGGCAGTGGAGGCCCCATCCCATCCCTGGAGATGTTCCAAGTCAGGCTTGATGGGGCTCTGAGCAACCTGATCTAGCTGGGGACCTCCCTGCTTACTGCAAGGGGTTGGAATAGATGACCTTTGGAGGTCCCTTCCAACCCAGGGGATCCTGTTATTTTATGAAAAGCACACCTTCAACAAGAGTATTAGTAAACACAAAGTACAGATGCCAAGAGGCTTACTATATCAACAAAACCAACATGTTCTGGCAGAAATCATTCTCAAGATGACAGAAACCACTTCATCTGTTGCCCAGCACATTTTCGTTTTTCCCATATCATGCAGTTCTGAGGGAGATATATTAGTACCATTTTTGCATTCATTCCAAGACATCAGAACAGATGTTCCCTTGTTAACACCAGACCAGATACTTATTTGCAATATATTAAACAGCTCATTTAATCAAGGAAGAAACATTCAACACAAATAAAAAAGTGGCTTCTGCAGTTGTACTTTTACAGTTTATAAGCAGGACAAATAAAATGAAGCTGATATGTTTACCTTAAGTTTTCAGCCAGATTCTTTCAGAACTTGCTTTTTAAATAAAAGAAGGTAAATTTCCATACAGAATGGGAAAGATGGCATTTAAAAAAACAAGGCAATGAAGTATGACCTTTTCATCAGAGAAGTACAGTCATTCTTAATTTACTTCCCTGGCCTTAATCTTTCTCAACCTTCAAAACAACTGTCAAATAGATGAAATAACTCCATTGGTGCAAGTGGAAAGCTCTGTTCTGGTAAGATTTTTGCACAATACAGAATAAAAAACCCAACTACCTACGGGACACCCCAGCAAATATTCCACGGTCAAAGGAAGGTGCTGCTGGCAGTTAGAAGCCAGAAGTTTTGAGCACTTCAGATTACCCCAAATCAGGACATTTGGGGCACTATACTCTTCACAGACAGAATGCAAGGTTGCACATGGCAGGTAAGAATTCCAAAGACAAAAAGTGTGTGTGTGTGGGGGAGTGTAAGGAGGTGTAAGGAGTGTAAACGAGCCACCAGTCTGGGAGTTATTTACACAAAGCTACGTGGAGCAAAACACCAAGCACCATCAATGCTACTCAACTGAAAATACAGAAAACACACTGAAAAGATACACGAGTAAAAATACATACAAGGACTTGTGTGCATCAGATGAAAAAAAACCCTGTTGTCTTGACTACTTTCAACTAGCAGGCATAATTGTGCTAGTTTGAAGCAGGCTAGAATGCTTTGGTGAGAAGAACTAGATTACAGGCTGTGAAAGGAAAGCAACAGTGATGTCTACTTCCCCCATAGGCTTGCCGAGATGTATAGGAATATGAAATAAAACCATAGATAACCACTCTGCTGGCTGAGCTGCATCTTACTCCCTAACCTCACCCTCCATTTTAGACTAATCCACTTTGCTTCCTAACCCCATGGCCAAACCTCCATTCTTCCTTGGGACTGGGGTAAGGTTGAGAGGGGTAGGGGGAAGGTGATGGGGCGGTTGGAAGCCCCTCCTGAGGACTCAGGTTTCTGGGAGGGGAGTTGTGTTTCTGTATTACTTTTTTTGCCTTTTACATTTCTGTCTATAACTGTATATACTGTAAATATCTGCTTGTATATTGTGCTAGCTGCAAATATAAGCTTCATTCATATTCCCAGAGCTGGCTGAGTCTAGTCTGGGTGATTTCCAAGGTGGGGGGGGGGCGGGTCAACACCTAAACCATCACAATAATAAAGTTAGCTTACTCATACACAGAAGATAAGAAACAAGTTTCCTGATATGCATCTAGGTATTTGTACTTTCATTTGCGTTTCTATACTTGCAGAAGATATACTTCTGTAATTCTACTTTTTAGTCACATAGCACTTTCAGGGCTCACAGTCACACCAGGCACATCAGGTGTAGGCATACGTGGAAAACAAGAGAACTACTCTCTTTGCTGGCACCCTGTCATTTAGTGAAAGACAGCTTTACTTTTACAGCACTGAACACATGAACCTTAGATCAGAGAGGCGTTCCTATGAAGGGGTCTGGATCACCTTACTTCATCTTCCCGAACAAAAGTTCCACAAGTTGCCACAGCAATATAATGTTAGTGACAAGTAGGATACTTGAGGTTTGACAAATCCTGATATTTTTGTTTCAGAAGGCAAGAACTTGCCCATCTTCAAGGATGCAATCCATGGGAAATGATGGAAACTCCAGCACTCCATATAATTTTTTGAATAATATCCAGTTTTTAAGGTGGAATACTGATAGTTAGACACTCCATAACCTTTAAGACTGGTAATTTTCAATCATATTTAACTTAAAGGGCGAAGCAGACGCAGTCACGAAACAACTTGTCCTCCTACATGTCACCAGCCTGGTCTTGGGGAAATCCAGCCTTTCAGAAAGATGACAGGAATGCATTCAGTATTCATGAACCTTCCACCTGTGTATGATTCACCAGCAGAAAGGTGAGTGTCAAAATTAAATAATTTTTTACTTGAAAATCAGAGCTGCAGTAAATGTAACATTAAGAGGCAAAAAGTTTCCAATAGTAACATGAGAAGTAAGACCCCTTCCCCTCCAAGTGGCAGCGTATGAGCTGCTAATGCTGTGACTGACCTGCTGTCAGATCAGAGTTTAGTTCACATCTTGGAAGCATATAGTTTCACATGATCCCCGACTTGCTTGCTGGAAACACTTGCAGGGCAGCAGGCAGCAGTGAGCAATGCCTAAGGGGTTCTTGAAACACAGCGAGCTAACCAAAGCAAAAGGCTTTCCCCTGGTAGAGAATTCAGCCTTACTCTCTGCAGATAAACAACTGCTTGCATCTCAGTTGCACATGATCCAATAGAAATATTCCACTGAAAAAAGTGCTAGACCAAAACACTTGATGCCCCAAGCATGGAGCATTCCAGTACCAGGAACTGAACATCCCCTCCCTGCATATCAACTGACTTGGACCCGGTAGCAAACAGCAGCACACAGGATTTAAGCCAAGTGCCTGTGAAGCACTAATTTTAGCATAAATACAAGAGAGCTTCAGAACACAGTGGAGAGGGGAGAAATTTTCTTCTGAGCTATGGGGATTAATACACAGCAGTTTGCCTGAGACTGCACAGCAATGAAAGGTCCCTGATGGGTCAAATACAGGTGAAGTTACAGGTGAAATCAGTCTTTAAACACAGATATTCCTTATCTCCCCTATCTGCTTAGTGAAGGCAGAACAAAAAATGCCTGGCAGAGAACAAGGAGATTAGGAAACAGAGGTGATGAACAAAATATTAACTGAAAAATGCATCAGCATCCATCATTTACCACCAAATCTGCCCATTCTTTAGGATTCTCTGAAACCTTCAGTTCAAGTACAGTAGAAACCCACAGGCTGTTTTGAGGATACATGATGAAAGGCAGCAGTCACTGAGCTTGAGCATAAGAACAATGAATAATTAGACACTCTCCTGCCAGACAGTGTTATGGTAAAATTAACTGGTTAAATGCAAAACCCCAAAGGTTTTCCACTGAGTTGACAGGTTTGACTACATCTAGATGCAAGATATGATGGTTGTTTCGATACACACAACAGCGCATGGCATAAACACTCTGGTATCTCTGGGCTCCTTGCCCTCTCCTCTCTGCCAGAGTGTCATCAAGTTTATTTCAGATACAAGAAAGTCACAAAACCAAAACAAACAAAAAACCCAAGCAAACCCAAAACCCACACAAAAAAAACCCCACAAACCTGCAGAGGGGATCACTGACATTTTGTTCTATACTAGAAATATATTAGCTTAGCCAGTTTGTTCTAGAGTATCTGATAAAGATAGCAGCAATGACAGCTAGAAGGAGGTCACTGGTAGAAGACAGTGTCATTCAGTGATCTGGGATTTCATTTCTTCCCGTAGATGGCAAGGGAAGGGCTCCACAGGGAAGTACAAGCAGAACCACATCAAAGCAATAATCTATGTTACAGGAGGAAGGATCATAGAGCACAGGAAAAGCTTTGTGGAGAAGCTAGCACTGCAGTCACCGGAACAAACTGGCATTTACCACGTGCAGTGATAGTCTACATGGCTACCAGAGCTCCAGGTCTGCAAACTGTTTCTTCATAGTCTGCAGGATCAGAAGTAAAGCAATGACATGGAAGTTACATGAAGTGAGGATTAATTAAGAGCATAATTCTGCCACAATCAGTTTAGAAATGCAACTACATGAGATTTTAGGTGTCTTAATAATGGTCTGAGGACCAACAGTTTCAGTCTCTTCAAATATTTTGTTGTCCATCAAAGAACTTGGATGCTTTACAGCAATGACACTCACTTCAACAGCCACAGGAAATCTAGAAGCAGTTCAGGACTGAGACGGTTCCCTTGATTTAAAGCGAGAAGCAACAAATAAGCTGATGTCAGTGCATGCAGCAGAAGTTTTGCTAAGGATTCCTTCTGCAACAAAATTTCACCCTCAAAACTGTCCTTAAGCATAGGCTTAAACAGAATCATGTCATCCATTTCAGACCAGCTAATATTCAAAATAAGTTTTACTGACAGCACTGTGAGTGTGTACAACATCACAAAGTGGTTTATATTGGGCAGGCAAGTCCTTTTCTCTATCTCCCCCTCTCTATCTCTCACTTTTATAGTCTCCTACTTGAGCTATGGGCATGTAACAGAAGAATATCAGAAGAAACTTACTTGGTTTTATACCTAACGAGAAAGCTTTTGAATACTGATGCCCAATAAGACTGTCTGTGAATAAGCAAAGACAGGTGGTAAAAGCAGATGGTTTTGAAAAGATCTGCATCAGTCCCTGGCTCTTCTGACATAGTGACTCTGCAGGATTCTGGCAGAAATAAGCAGTTTGCTTCCTCTTCTTTCTTCACCTCACTCAAGAAAACTTTGGTGGTTGCCACAAGGCCAGGATGAGACTGGCAAAGCATGCTCACTCACGTTCTTCATCCCACTTCAAATTGCTTCTTCCTTGCAGCTGAATGCAAGCTGTTGACACAGGCTGAGCAGCTGCGTGGTCATCTCGTAGGGGCCACAAAATCACCTGCGTTTGCTGGTCCTAACTAGGAACAGAGCAGGCAATGCTCCCGGTTTCAGCAGTCTAGTACTGTGGTTATTCGCCATAGAACATGATCATTTTTTGCTTCAGAATGTGTTACTTCTGACCACACCAGAGAAAGGCACTTGAAAGTGAGCATCACTAAATGCTCCAGTGCTGAATCCAGACATAAACACCTGCCTCTTAGTACACACCTCTGCTGAAAGCATTAACTCTGGTTTCTGAAGGCCTTGGTGATAAAGGAGGAGGCATCTCAGATGCTTCAACTCTGCATAACCAAACCAATTTTCACAAATGATGAATAAACTTATGTCATTAGCCACATGGGAAACAAAGCTCAGAGGGCATGATTATTCACATTATACTTCAAGGTAAAGACAGCAGGCAAAGAAATTCTTTCCTATGTTAATGAAAGTAGCAACAGAAAAGTATAGTTCCAGATGGGTGTTGTGCCTTTGGCTAAAACAGAGCTGACTGCTGCAGCCACAACCTTTTCCATGTTATTGTGCTTAGGGAGCAAAGAGCCACTCCTAGAGAAAATAGCGTCAGCTTAAGGCCATGGTTTTCTGCATGCTGCATCAGCCACAGCCCACCACTAGTTGAAGTCGCTGCAGCTGTTCTGAGGTATCACAGCACACCTATAAAGATGCCTGGGCCAATTTCATATACCATCCAAAAAAACCCAAACCAAAACAACCAGTCAAATGGCACCACTTCTGGCTGCTATCAAATCCATCTGTGCAGCTCCTTGTTAACTTCATAGCACACTCATCACAAAAAACATCTTAGAAGACTGTTGTGTTAACACCAACATATTTTGTGAATAAATTAAGAATCCCTCTTGTAGGATTCACTAAGGTGTGCTGTAACCAACACTTCTGAAAAGGGCTGGGCCCTTTCCTACACAGTATCTCAAACTCCACACAGATTCTTCCCAGAAACACATCTGTTTGGCCAAACATCAATGTAACACTTACTGTTGTTTTTTCAATATAGTGTATGTAGCTTTGGAAGAATCTTTTCCTTACTGTTCATCTAGAGCATTGCCTACAAGGCTGCAACAAAGCTACATTTTCATCATTTCACTCAGTACCAAGACAGTTTCTGAAGAAAGATTCCATAGAGGGTGTGACACTACAGTGAACTCACATTCAGCCTCCTCTGTGTAAGAAAAGGCCCTTCTTAACCATCTAAGGCAAAATAATTCCACATTCTGTAGATAACATCAGGGAAACATTATTTCCTTCAAATCAGGGCATATGGTTGTTTTGAGGAAGATGAAACAAGAAGCAGCAATTATCAGTCCATCTGGCCCAAAATTATGCATCTTAGAAACAGCAGTGAAAACCAAAATTTTTATAAAGGTGGACATAATCAAGGGCCTGACAAACTAAGCATAGGAGGAAACTTTAAGGCAAAACAATTAAGTAAGTGTATTCTTGAAGGAAGTGGGGTCTTACTCTTACATGGTAAACAGCCACCTCCTCTGATCAGAACACAGAGCTCTGAATTAAGGTTTTGGGACAATTCTGCCACTGACCTGACTTATAACATGATAAAACTGCCTTTCAGCTTTCAGCACAAAAAAAGATAGATCTGGGTAAGACTGAAACACAGCTTTAGAAACTAAATTGTAAGCATCTAGTCTGTGACCAGTCAGATCCGAACTGCCTGGAGAATGCACAATGAGTTCATCAGTCAAAGCTGTCTCCATAGCAAAGCCGCAAACTTGGTGGCTCTGTTAACAGGTCACTCCCTGCTTCTCTGACAGTCTGTCTCTAGATTCTTCTTTTCCTTTGCCCAGCTGACATGCTACAGATTCTATTTAGCCAGGCTTTTCTCATATGGTCATCAAAGTATTTTGAAAGTACATTTCTACCCTACTAACTGAAACAAGTCTTAATAAGGATTAGAATTGAAACTCGAACTGGCAAGAATTTGCAGTTTCATTACAGTATCAGAGGCATCTTTGAACATCCTCTAAATATAGTAAAAGTCTGTCCTCAATCTGCTATTGCTATGTTTAATTCAGATACTACTTCTGAGTGAGTGCACCTCTCCTCTCCCTCTCAAATTTTCTATTATCATCACCCAGGTATGGATGTTTATAGTGACTTCAACTTTGACGGACACCCCAAAACAAGAGGAAAAAAAATTGTTTCTGCACAACTATAGTTTAATCAAGGGGAGAAAACGCAACAGATATGGAGATTAAAGAGACTGTAACAGGGACTTTACAACTTTCCTAAAGCAACTATCAGTGTCATTTTTAAACTCTGTAATTACTTTGAAGAAGAGCACGTTACGCCGTAATGAACAGCACTTGCACTGCCCTACTCAAGAACATTACAGGTAAGCAGGAAATAATGATGCTTTTGATATAGTAGATGCAAAAAAATCCAAACTCCAGCAGCAGATCTCTGAACTGCCACCAGCTTCTAATTATGTGCACATGAAGGTTCTGAGAACACCAGCACAAGCAGAAAGTTGCACTCTAAAAGTAACACACACCAAAGCAAAGTAAGCTTTGGTGTTAAAAGCTCCTGAAAGGCCACATATCGTAGTACATCTTAGGGACTGCCCAGTAGCTCAGTTTTACCCTTATTTTAATACAAATTCAAGTGAACCAGGATTAGGGCAAATGTAGATTTCAGAACACATTTTGCTAGCCTGCCTTCACTGATAGCAGAAGAAGCCTAAATGACGATGCAAAACTAGTCTTTCGATTGAATTCCTAAGGCAGTATTTCTGGGAGAAGCAACTCTTACTTAGTTTTACTACTTCCTACTGCCTGTTAGTGGGCTGCCATTATTTATTCGCCTGTCTGGTTATGCCCTTAAAAGGCTCAGAGAAAAACACGTAAAAGCAAATCGTTCTGAGTAACAGAGCCTGCGAAGGGCTCTAGAACACAAGACAAGGGCACGATCTCTACTTTCTAGAAAACCGAGGATATCCTCACGCCTTCCTTCAACAAGACTGGAGTTGAATTTCTGTGGTGTCATGTGGGTGGGCAGCAGGAGCGTCCAGCGATTTCCCAATCAAGAGACAGAAAACAACACCAAGGCTCAGAATAAGGAGCACCCCTCATAGGATTAAAACTCTCTTTCTGTTCAATAACACGCTTCTTTATGAAAGAAATGAGACGGGCCCAATAGCAGGGAGAGACATAAAGGCAAACCTCTCCTGCAATTACGCCAGATCTCCCTATTTATCTTGTTCTGTAACACCGCACCGAAGACCGTCCCCACCCAGAGCAAACCCTGCTGTGAAAGCGAACAGAAGCCGCTCACCACATCCGCTCCGCATTTGCTGGGCTGCGCCCCGGCTTCAACTCTGCCACAGAGAGGATGAGATGAGGCCGCCGCTCCCCCCCGGGGCATCGCCCAGTGCCAAGGGGTCCGGCCCAGCCCTGCTCGAATTCCCCCCAAGCTCTCCGCCCGCCGCGCACCGCTCCCCACAGCCACGGGTCGGAGCTTTCCCTCGGGCTCGCCGTACCTGCCCGGCGCGATCCGGCCTGGCCCCACGCGAGCCTCCCACAACCGCGGCAGCCGCAGCCGGCCCCGGCCGGCCGCCCCCCTGCCGCCTTCCTCACCTCCTGGGCATCATCCTCCACAGCGTCGCCTCCTCTCCCCCACCTCCATTTATTTATTTTCATGTGTTTGCCCCCCTCCCCCCTGACATGGATCCCAGCGGATTTATTACCTTCAATCACCGCTTTTCCAACCAATTCCTGTCTCCAAAACGCTGTCCCCACCTTCCCTAGCGTACAAACAACTCCCGGCAAGGAAAAGGAGGCGACCAAAAAAAAAAAAAAAAAAAAAAAAAACAACAAAAAGAAAGAAAGAAAGAAAATGTTAAAAAAAAACCCAGAACGCTCTCCTTCCCTTCTGGGTCTGGTACTATATATCCGGCCGGGGGAGGGAGGGAGGAGCGGCAGCGCGAATGTGCCTTCCCCCTCCGCCGCCTCTCACCCTCAGCGGCTGCGGCCGGGGGCTCCCGGGGAGGTGGCTGCCTTCTGAGGGATGCGGACCGGCTCAGGCCGCCCGCACTCAGCTTTTGTCCTCCGCCTTGCCTGGCCCCGCTTCCGTGCTGCCGAACTCACGAGAAGCGCGCAGCGGAGCGGCTCTGCAAGAGGGAGTCAGGCACACCGAGGGCGGGCGAGAAGGGGGTCATCCCCGCAGGACTCGGTCTGGTCCTGCCTCAGGCCGCCCCTTCTTCCTCCGTTCCTGCCGCTGCCGGCTTTGCCCAGCAACGCCACGTTTGGCTACCCCCTCCCTGTGCAGCCTGCCTCAGCCGCTCTCCCCGTTAGCTGTGCCGCAGAGTACCCGCGCACGCCGCAGGAGCCTTCAGAGGAATTCAAGGCAGGCGAGAAAAGGCTACCTCCCGGAGGGCTCTTTCTCCTTACCGGCGTAGCGGAGCTCCTCTGCCGGTGCGACCGCCTCCTGGCTCCCCGGGGCGCAGGGGGCTAGCGGCTGCGGCGGCTCCTCAGCGCCTCCTCGAGCCCCCGCCCGGCCCTCGTTCTCCCACCAGCCGCGGAGAGCAGCAGCGCCGGGCGGGAGCGGGCGGCGGGGCTGGGCTGCAGCCCCTGCCTGCGGCCGGGAGGGAAGATGGCCAGAGAGCGGGGGTAAAACCCGCAGATTTTAAAATCCATGGCGATGGGGCAGGGTAAACGGTCTCTCGAGTGTCCTCCAAGGTTATTACACCTCCTTCTCAGCTTAAAGCAAAATGTACCTGCCTGTTTCAAACGATCAGGAAGAATGTTGTACGCAGAAATAAGAACTATGAAAGTCAATTACACAATTTGTCTTACAAACACCGAGGAAAACCAAGCCATGCAGCAATATCTACTGCTCAGCTACCAATACCTACCTGTGCCACGAACATGAATTTTCTCACTTCAGCTGTCGCAGGTAACACCCTTAGAGAGATCTTTCCAAGCCAACATGACAGTCAGCAAAGTACAGTGCTTTTATATCCTCTTATTAAGCTTGTGATATGTACAAATGTTAAAATTACACACTTGCGTCTAATTATTATCTCCAGTTTATTAGGGATGAAAAAAAGCCAGCCCCAGAGAGATTGGGTAAGATGCCTGCTGATGACTGAATGAATGTCAGAGATGGCAGCAAACCTCCAAACACAAAGGGATTAGGAGCTACACCCACTCGCAGCTCTGCAGTCTCTAGCTCCTTTCTCCAGAAGCTCAAAAGACTACGGATGCCTGCCATTTCCGATGCCTGCCATTTCCACATGAGATCTCCTTGTGCAAGTCTGTTTGCACAACTGGACACTAGTAGTTAAAGCCTAAGACTAGGTGGAGTCTCCAAAGCATTCACATTTTCACCTCCTTCTGCCTAGCACACATCCCACTACTCCTAATGAAAGGTGGGATGGATCTCATGATTGGAGCTTGGGGGATAGACAGTTATAGACTCTTCAGGAAGGACAGGCAGAGGAAAAGGGGAGGGGGTTTGCCCTCTACATAAATGATAAATTAGAGCCTATGGAGCTCCACCTTGGGATGTGCAATGCAAAAACAGACAGATGATGGGTAAGGGTTAAAGGGAAGGCAGGAGAAGGTGACGTGGTAGTAGGAGACTGCTACAGACCTCCTGATCAGGAAGGCAAAGCAGATGAGGCCCTTTACAAACAAATAGGAGAAGCTTCACCCTCGCAGGCCCTGGTCCTCATGGGGAACTTCAACCACCCTGACATCTGTTGGAAGGACAACACAGCAGAACACCATCAATCTAAGAGCTTTCTGGAATGCACTGATGATAACTTCCACCTCCAAGTGGTAGAGGAACCCACAAGAAAAGGTGTTATGCTCAACCTAATCCTCACCAACAAGAAGGAGCTGGTGAGTGGAGTGAAGCTGAAGGGTAGCCTTAGCCACAGTGACCATGAAATAGTAGAGTTTAAGATCCTCAAAGGCATGAAGGAGGGTGCATAGCAAACTCACTGCTCTGGACTTCAGAAGAGCAGACTTCAACCTCTTCAGGGATCTCCTTAGCAGGGTGCCGCGGGGAAAAACTCTGGAAAGAAGGGGGGCCCAGGAGCACTGGTTCAAAGATCACTTCCTCCAGGCCCAGGAGCAATGCATCCCCAAAAAAGAGGAAAGCAGGTAAAAACACCAGGAGGCCTGCCTGGATGAATAGAGAGCTCCTGGACACAGACGCAAGAAGAAAGCCTACAGGGAGTGGAAGCAAGGACAGGGAACCTGGGACAAGTACAAAGAGATTGTCCTTGCAGCCAGAGCTCAGGTTAGGAAAGCTAAAGCACAGCTAGAATTGATTCTGGCTATGGACAGTAAGGGGAACAAGAACTTCTTCAGGTATATTACTGAGAAAAGGAGAACTAGGGAGAATGTGGGACCCTTCCAGAAGGGAAATGGAGAGCTGGTGACAAAGGATATGAATAAGGTTGAGATGCTCAATGACTTCTTTGCCTCAGTCTTCAATGGCAAGGGCTCCAACCACAATGTCCAAGTCCCAGAGGGCAAAAGCAAGGACTGGGAGAAGGAAGATCTGCTCACTGTAATTGAAGATCATGCTTGTGAGCACCTAAACAATCTGAATGTGCACAAGTCCATGGGGCCTGATGAGATCCACCCACACGTCCTGATCAAACTGGCAGATGATCGATACCTGCCTGAACATGAGCCAGCAGTGTGCCCAGGTGGCCAAGAGAGCCACTGGCATCCTGGCCTGCATCAGGAATGGTGTGGTCAGCAGGAGCAGGGAGGTCATTCTGCCCCTGTACTCTGCACTGGTTAGACCTCACCTTGAGTACTGTGTTCAGTTCTGGGCCCCCCAGTTTAGGAGGGACATTGAAATGCTTGAGAGTGTCCAGAGAAGGGCGACGAGGCTGGTGAGAGGCCTTGAGCACAGCCCTACGAGGAGAGGCTGAGGGAGCTGGGATTGTTTAGCCTGGAGAAGAGGAGGCTCAGGGGTGACCTTATTGCTGTCTACAACTACCTGAGGGGAGGTTGTAGCCAGGGGGAGGTTGCTCTCTTCTCTCAGGTGGCCAGCACCAGAACGAGAGGACACAGCCTCAAGCTATGCCAGGGGAAATTTAGGCTGGAGGTGAGGAGAAAGTTCTTCACTGAGAGAGTCATTGGACACTGGAATGGGCTGCCTGGGGAGGTGGTGGAGTCGCCGTCCCTGGAGCTGTTCAAGGCAGGATTGGACGTGGCACTTGGTGCCATGGTCTAGCCTTGAGCTCTGTGGTAAAGGGTTGGACTTGATGATCTGTGAGGTCTCTTCCAACCTTGGTGATACTGTGATGAAGTTGCTAAACTACTGTCCATCATATTTGAAAGGTCACAGCAGACTGGTGAAGTTCCTGCTGACTGGAAAAGGGCAAACATAAGGCCCAGCTTCAAGAAGGGAACTACAGACAAGTCGATCTCACCTCTGTGCCTGGCAAGATCACGGAGCAGATCCTCTCAAAGGCTCTGCTAAGGCAAGTGGAGAACAAAGCAGAGGTGATTGGTAGTAACCAGCAATGGCTTCACCAAGGGCAAATCATGCCTGGCAAATTTAGTGGCTTTTTATAATGAAGTCACAGCAACAATGAACAGGAGATTGGCAACTGACATCATCTACCTGGACCTGAGTAAGGCATTTGACTCTGTCCCACATGACATCCTGGTCATCCAACTGGAAAAAACACAGACTGGATCGGTGGGGCACTGCTGGATAAGGAACTGGCTGGATGATGGCATGCAGAGAGTGGTCGTCAAGGGCACAATGTCCACCTAGAGACCAGTGCCAAGTGGCATTCCTCAGGGGGCAGTGCTGGGACTAGTGCTGTTTAACATCTTTGTCAGTGATATGGACAGAAGAATCGAGTGCACCCTCAGCAAGTGTGCAGGTGACACCAAGCTGTGTGGCACAGTTGACTTGCTAGAGGGCAGGGATCCATCCAGAGGGACCTGGACAGGCTGGAGAGGCAGGCCCAGGCCAGCCTCATGACATTCAACAAGGCCAAGTGTAAGGTCCTGCACCTAAGTTGGTGCAATCCCAAGCACAGATCCAGGCTGGGTGGTGAATGGCTGAGAGCAGCCCTGAGGAAAAGGACCTGGGGGTCTGGGGTGATGAAAAGCTCAACATGAGCCTGCAGTGTGAGTGCAGCCCAGACAGCAACTGTGTGCTGGGCTGCAGCAAGAGCAGTGTGGCCAGCAGGGTAAGGGAGGGGATTTTGCCCCTTTACTCTGCTCTCAAACCCCCACCTGGAGTGCAGTTCTGGAGCCCTCAGCACAAGAAGAACAAGGAACTGTTGAACTAAGTCCAGAGGAGGGCCATGAAGACGATCAGAGGGCTGCAGCAGCTCTGCTATGAGGACAGGATACAAGAGTTGGAGCTCTTCAGCCTGGAGAAGAGAAGGCTTCGAGGAGACCTTATAGTAGCCTTCCAGTATCTGAAGGGGACCTACAGGAAGGCTGGGGAGGGACTATTGACAAGGTCTTGTAATGACAGGATGAGGAGTAATGGGTTTAAACTGACAGAGGGGAGATTCAAACTAGACATTAGGAAAGGGTTCTTTACAGTGAGGGTGGTGAGACACTGGAACAGGTTGCCCAGAGAGGTTGTGGATGCTCCCTCCCTGAAAGTGTTCAAGGCCAGGTTGGATGAGGCCTTGAGCAACCTGTTCTAGTGGGAGGTGTCCCTGCCTATGGTGGGGGCAGGGGGGAAAGGGGGTTGGAACTGGATGATCTTTAAAGTCCCTTCCAACCTAAACCATTCTATGAATGACAGAATGATAAGGCTTGGGAGTGGCCTCCAGAGATCTCCTAGAGCAGGATCACCTAGAGCAGGTCACACAGGAACACATCCAGGCAGGTTTTAGATATCTCCAGAGAAGAAGACTCCACAACATCTCTGGGCAGCCTGCTCCAGGTTTCTGGTACCCTCACCTTAAAGATGTGTCTCCTCATGTTGAGGTAAAACCTCCTGTATTCTAGCTTGTACTTGTGACACTTGGGCATAAAGCTCTAAGACCAGTGTGGAGGATGAAAGTCCAAATGAGTCAGGACAAAAGACCTATGTTAACTTATCTCCATGCTGCACCTGTGGAGTTGCAGCAGTGTTTATGTGTGAGGTCAGAAGTGTTCAGGGACTTGAACCTACACAAAGAGATGTTGTGTAGAGTGCATGAACTTAATCATTTGCATAGATGGAAGAAAGGCTGCTGCCTTCACAAGGAAGTAGATGTGATCTTAGTGGATTTTAGAACTCAGCAGGAGAGTGGAAGCTCTGGCTTCAGTTTTGCTGGGAAAAAAAATAGCTGTCTGGCCAGGCTCAGAGTGGTGAACAGAGCTAAGTCCACTCAGCAGCCAGCCAGTGGTGTTCCCCAAGGTTCAGTTTTGGGACAAGTGCAGTTTAACATCTTTGTCAGTGATCTGAATTGAGTGCACCCTCAGTAAGTTTGCAGATGACACTAAACTGGGTGGGATCACTGATCTGCTTGAAGGTCAAAAGGCTCTGCAGAGGGATCTGGAAAGGCTGAATTGATGGGCTGAGGTCAGTTGTGTGAGGTTTCGCAAGGCTAAGTGCTGGGTCCTGCACTTGGGTCACAGCAACCCCATGCAATGTTATAGGCTTGGGTCAGAGTGGCTGAAAAGCTGTCTGGCAGAAAAGGAACTGAGGGTGCTGGTTGAGAGCAGACTGATCATGAACTACTAGTGTGCTCAGGTGGCCAACAAGGCCTACAGCATCCTGACTTGTATCAAGAATAGTGTGGTCAGCAGGAGCAAGGAATTGACCATGCCCCTATACTCAGTGCTGCATCTCAAATACCAGGTTCAGTTTTGCACCCCTCACTACATGAGGGACATCCGGACCATGTCCAGAGGAGGGCAACAAAGTTGGTCAAGGACCTGGAGAAGAGGCCTGGTGAGGAAACTGGAGTTGTTTAGTCTGGAAAAAAGAAGGCCGTGGGGAAACCTTGCTCTCTACAACTTATAAAAAGGAGACTGAAGTGAGGTATTGGAACGAAGGGAAGTGGCTTCAGGTTAGACCAAAGGAGATTTAGGTTGGATATTAGGAAAAATTTCTTTGCTGCAAGAGTGGCCAAGCATTGGAAGAGGCTGCGCAGGGAGGTGGTGGAGTCACCATCCCTGGAGGTGTTCAAGAAATGAGTGGACATGGCACTTCAAGACATGGTTTAATGGCCACTGTAGTATTGGGTTGATGGTCGGACTCAGTGATCTTGGAGTCCTTTTCCAATCAAAGCTGTTTTATGATTCTATGATTTTTGTTTTTCCATTTACATGCTGAGGGATAGGTTGGACTGGATGATCTTGGAGGTCTCTTCCAACCTGGTTGATTCTATGATTCTATGGGAAAACATCAAGTGCAAACATAAAAAGTTGATCTCAAAGGTCCATTCCAACCTCAATGATTGCATGGTTCTAGCAAAGTTGTTTCAGATTCATTCACTGAAAACATAGTGGGAGAGAACTTGAGAATAGAGAACCCACAAGAAGTGGTTCTTATCCTGATTTTTGCAAAGAATGACTGATGATTGCTGATATAATTCTGAGTAAATATGATTTGGGTTACCTACATGACAGGCATAACATAAACACCTGCCTTGATCTAAACTGCAAAAGCCATACCTGAACTGCCAGCTGAAGACAACTGTTTGGCACCAAAACTAGGACCAGGTAGACAAAGGTAAGAATTAGTAGAACAAGCAGTCAGGCCTGGCTTTGTGCAAACCCCATCATCTTGCAGTCTGAAAAATAACTAGGATAGTTTCTGAGAAGCATTGAATGAGGGAGAACTAATGCACCACAGAATCACAGAATACTAGGTTGGAATGGACATCTTGGGACATCTGGTCCAACCTTTCTTGTCAAAAGCATGATTTGGAGCAGGTGGCCCAGCACCATGCAGCTAAATCTTACGAGTGTCCAGTGCTGGGAAGTCCACCAGTTCCCTGGGCAGGTTGTTCAATGGCTGATTGTTTTAACCAGAAAAAAAATCCTCATGTCCAACCAGAGTCTCCCCAGGAGTAACCCTCTTCTTTTCCAGGTGGAAAGAGGTGTACCTTTTCTTTTCCAGGTGACACCTTGCAAAAAGGAAGGCTCCATCTTCTTTGGAGCCACTCTTTACATACTTCAACGTGATAGTAAGGTCTTCTCTAAGCCTTCTTTTCTCGAGGCTGAACAAATGCAATACTCTCAGCCTTTCCTTGTGATGCCTTCTGATCACTTTTGTGGCCCTTTTCTGGAGCCTCTCCAGCCTGTCCACATCTTTTTTGTATAATGGGTACAAAGCTGAGCACAGTGTTCCAGATGTGGCCTGACAAGTGCTGAACAGAATGGGGTAATGGCTTTATCTCTGCTGGTTGATGCGACCCAGCACACCCAGGTCCTTTTCCACAGAACTTCTCTCCAGTCAGGTAGATTCCAGTCTGTGCTGCACTCCTGTTTTCCCAGGTGCAAGACCTTACACTTGTCCTTCATGATATTATTGGCTCACTCTTCCAGTGTATCCAGGCCTTCCTGCTCTCCCTTTCATGGGAGACAAAGTACGTTCATATCTACAAACCTACAGAAACGGAAGTTTGGAAAAGCAGAGAGGTTTGAAGAATAGTTCCCAACTAACAACCAGTGAGGACATTAAACAAGTAGCGTTTCAGAGAGTTCGTGACAGCTTCTCAGAACACTCCAAATATAAGAAGGGGTAATTTGGTTAATGAGATGAAGAAATGAGAAAGGATCATGAAACAGTGCCAATCTGAAAAGGCTTCCCTTTGACCTGATGAACTGAAGGTGGTAGTGCAGCTCTCAAACATGTCTTGCATGCCCCCCCAGGGCTGGGGTATATTGAGAGGCTTGGTTGAAAGCAAGGCCTTTCAGCTAGCTGAAGTAGTACATTGTAAATGCTTAAAAGGGGTTGCAAATGTAAACTTCACAGGGAAATGTGAACTGCCTCCAGGGAAAACTGAGAGATACCAGCCTTCATCACTCTGTCTTGAGTAACTCTTTTAATTCCACCACTGATTGCAGGGACTGAGATGGAGAAAGAGCTGTTGCCAACCTAGTACTTTGGTGTACTCAGGATGAGGCCTGAATCAAACTGACCTTTCCAGAGACTGCACACATCTGAATTTCTGATGCAGCACAAGGAAGATGTAAAAGTAAGAAAGTTAAATTTGACATCAGATTACCACTGAAGGACTTGATAAAAAAACTGCTTGAAGGAAACTGCCTGATGAAGGTCCATGAAGCTATTATTGGAAAAATTGGAGTTGCCCTAACTATGTCTAATGGAATACTAAGGGGCAGAAGATCACGATGGAAGAGTTGAATGTTTGAAACAACTAACTGAGTATCTTTGGGACAGATGAGAATACAGAACCCCTCATCTTTCAGAGATGATGAACTAAGGAACCTTACACTCATTTCACAGAAATCAGGGGAGGTGAAGCAGCTTTGTTGCAGCAAGGTCCCTCAATCTTTCTGTTGTAATTGCAGATCTGTACCAGGTGCAATGCTGCCTGTCGGCTTCTTGTGGGCTGTAACCTGTTGGCCTAGTCTTACCCAGCGTGTCATTTCAACAGAGGGCCAGGCGCACACATAGCCTGGTGAGGACCTGTCCTTTCTCCCTTCATACGCCAAATTCAGGAGTGTGCTTTAGGTGCGAAACATGTTGTACTGAATAGCTTAAGGATTCAAAATTAAGCCTACCTCTTTTGCAGGCATTGTCTCTTTGAAAAGGAACCACTCCTCAAGACATTAATTTTTGCTCTGACTCCATTTGTTCACCTTTATGTCATTAAAAACAAAAGCAGAACTCTCAAGTGAATGTCAACAGAGCCTTAGGAGGACAAACCCAGGGAACAACTTAGAGTAATAACTGAAGCATTTAACCACAAACTTCAAGTCATTCACAGGCCATTAGAGACAGAATCCTACCCTAGCGGGTATCTCTGAAGAAATCACTGTAATTTATAGTCAAATAACTGATCTAGTTGCAGTTTATCTATGGCATATCTCAGTACTACAAGAAAAACACCCCAAACCACACAAAAGACGATTAAAAACCACCGTGATGCTGATGTCTTTTAGTAGATGAAGCACTAAAGAATTTCATTGCTATTACATGCAGTAACTCTGTATGGTGTCCTCACTTGCCTGAACAGCCAAAACCAGTTTAGGACTCACCTCAAGTCCTAAAACGTTGCCTGGAACATTTATGACTAGCTCTTGAAAAATAGTATTGCTTATTTTCAGATTAGCTGTTATTCCAAACATGGAATTAATATTAGCTCCCCAAATCTTTCAAACAACTACAGATATAATAAGCATAGATACAGGGCTTTAATTTAAACACAAGCAAAGCAGCTTAGTCTGAAGAAAGCACAAGAGCCTAGAAGATCTATCCTTAGAACTATCAACATATCAGAAATCTGAGGGAATCCAAGGATAAAGGTTCAGCAGCCATTTTAACATTATTGGTTATTTTCCTAGTAGAAATCCCTCAAGTTGTCTGCTGAAATTTATTTTCATCCCTTCTTTTTTACTTACACTCAACCTTCTTCAACAGTTTCTTTTAAGATTGCCTTTTCCATGCCTCATTTCAACAGATTTCCTTGAGGAAATCTAGCTGGATTATTCTGGAAAGCAGGCGTTGTCCCAGGTGAGTACTTCACAGACTGAATTTGTTATTGTGGACATGGCATTGTCAAGAAGATCTGACACCATCCAAGGAAGTATTTAACATTTACATGCCATTAATACCTATGTGAATCCTATTTGCTACAACCCAAATTCCTCCTGCTTCTCTACCCAAGACTAGAATTAAACCAAGGAGGCCTCAACCTGAACAAGAGTATCAACGTGGCAGGAGATGCAATCTGCTCCTCTTCCCAAGTTCATCTGTGTGAGAATGCAAAGGCAGGTCCTCAGTTCAGATAAAGACTTCTTTATCTCCTGGCTTTAGCTGCAGTGCTGACCAACATCCTTTGTACCATAGGCATGAGAATAACCACTTTGGTTTTTGACCAACAGACCAGTGCTCAAGTTTCCCCACTTGAGATCACCCAGTGCTGTTGTTACGCTGAATTTTTATAGCTGTCAGCTGTTCAGGTGGCACTCATAGAATCAACCAGGTTGGAAGAGACCTCCAAGATCATCCAGTTCAACCTAGCACCCAGACCTAGCCAATCAAATAGACCATGGCACTAAGTGCCTCATCCAGGCTTTTCTTGAACACCTCTAGGGACGGCAACTCCACCACCTCCCTGGGCAGCCCATTCCAAAGCCAATCACTCTCTCTGCCAACAACTTCCTCCTAACATCCAGCCTTGACCTCCCCCGGTGCAACTTGAGACTGTGTCCCCTTGTTCTGTTGCTGATTGCCTGGCAGAAGAAACCAACTCACACCTGGCTACAACCTCCTTTCAGGTAGTTATAGACAGCAATGAGGACTGCCCTGCACCTCAGATGCTTCAGGTTGGGGCCCCAAGACATTGAGGTGCTGGAGGGTGTCCAAAATAGAGACAACAAAGGTGGTGAAGAATCCAGAGAACAAGTTCTATGAGGAGTAGCTGAGTGAACCAGAGTTGTTTAGTTTACAACTCCCTGACAGGATGTTGCAGTGAGATGGGGGACCATTTTCTTATCCTAAGTAAAAAGTTGAAAGGAAAAAGCCTCAAATTGCACCAGAGGAAGTTTAGGTTGGATATTAGGAAAAATTTTTCACTGAAAGGGCTTCTAAGCACTGGAAGAGGCTGCCCAGGGCTGTGGTTGTGCTGCCATACCTGGAGGTATTTGAAAGATATGTAGGTGTAGTGCTTAGAGACAGGACTTAGTAGTGGACTTGACAATGTCAGTTTAATAGTTGGAGTGAATGATCTTAAAAGTCTTTTCCAACCTAAATGATTCTATGATTCTGTGGGTTGAAATTAGCTGCTGGTTGTCACTGATGCAGTGTTGGCACCGAGCACTGAATAACCAGCAGTGAAACATCACAATGCTGCAAAGAATTAATGAATACATCACATCTTCAGATCAGATTATGCCTGTGTGTGTCTGAAGTCCCTCATGTCACAAAATGTCAAGCCACTTTGCATGAAGTGAATGATATCAGCCAGAAATAGTGTCTTCTGTCACATGGGCCTTAAGGCTGGTTTTTTTTAACCAGAAGCCTTACAGTTCCTGTACTGTAATCTTTCAGCATTTTAGTAGGAATACAGATGTGGAATTGGCTATTTCCTGATCCTTTTGACTTGTGAATCTGCAGGTGACAGACAGTGGTTTTCTGCTACAGCATGTCTTCCATTATTTCCCCAAGTTACTTTGATCTTTATCCATACCAATGCAAGCTAAAAATCAGATCAATACTGCACAGAAGTGTGAGCTGACAATGCCCCAATATTTATTGCTGCAGATATGAAACTGAGTTTCAAAACCCTTGCAGAAGCCAAGCCAAAATCAGTTCTGGGGTGTGCAAATCCAAGGGCTTTACTCATTTGACTGGAATTTCCTATCCCTCAACACGATCCAGAGGAGTAAAATTACTATGAAAGGACACCTAGTGGTACTCCGCAGAAGGTCAGACGCTTCGGATGTGCTGGGGAGCCGGAGAACATTCCCTGCTGAAGTTTGCCTAGGTCACAGCATGGAGTGCCAGGTGTTCCCTGGGAAAACGGGAGAAAGTGCCAAGCACTGTGGTAACCAAACTGAAGCAAGTGCATCGTATCTGCTGATACGATTGCTGCACAGTGTTGCATCATTCTGTCTGCACCCTTGGCCATGAGCAGCTGTTTTGCAACAAAGGGGATTAGTGTTCAAGGCCACCAAGGAACTGGCGAGTGAGACTGAGACCAGCTATGAAAGAGTCCCACAGAGCAAAGGCAAAACAGTCCAACTTGTAGTGATCTGCTACCTGCCCTTCATAGCTCCAGATCTGGAAGAGAAGCAGTGATGAAGCTGAAGGCAGAGGTGCAGCAGTGCCATGTTTAGACAACGTGGTTGTTGCCCACAATGCAGCCATCATCCATGCCAGTGCAATGGTGTCTAGATAAGCTAGATGCAGAGAAGTAAAGGAAGCTGAAAGCAGGACAGGACAGCACTAACAAGGAGATCACAATCCAATAACATGCTGGTCTCAAATTAGGTCATGTGTGATGGGTCTGAAAGCCCCTTCTCAGATGCTTGTAATATTTGTAATGCCATGGCAAAATAAGGGCCAAAAAAGAGTAAATGGTAGCACAAAAGACAGCTGAAAAAAGAGGAAAAGATGTCTTCCTGCAGGCTTGCCCAGAAAGACCTGTCTGTTGGAACTACCAAGGAGTGAGTCAGTAGAAGCATCACTCGGAGGCTGAGTGCTCTTGCAGATTCCATAGAATCATTTCAGATCAAATCCAGCCATTCTCCAACTCTGCCAAGTCTGGTGCTAAACTACATCCCTTAGTACCACATCCACGCATCTTTTAAACACCTCCAGAGATGGGGCTTCAACCACCTCCTGGGCAGCCTGTCCTAGTGTTTGACAATCCTTTCAGTGAAGAAGTTCCTTCTAATGTCCAACCTAAACCTCTTCCTAAGATACTTGCTCTCATCCTATCAATTTTTACTAGGGAGAAGAGACCAACACCTACCTCACTCCAACCTCCTTTCAGGGAGCTGTACAGGCAATGAGGTCTCCTCCAGACAAAACAACCTCAGGTCTCTCAGCTGCTTCTTAACAGACCTCTTCTCCAGATCCTTCATCAGCCTTGTTACCCTTCTCTGGACCTGCTCCAGCACCTCAATGTCCTTCATGTAGTGAGGGGCCCAAAACTGAGTACAATACTCCTGGTGTGGCCTCACCAGTGCTCAGTACAGGGGAACAATCACTGCCCCATTACTGCTGGTCACACTATTCCTGACCCAGGCCAGGATGCTCTTTATCTGTTTGGCCACCTGGACACATTGCTGGCTCATGTTCAGCTGGCTGTTGATCAACATCCTCAGATTTTTCTCTCTGCTGGACAACTTTTCAGCCACTATTCTCCAAGCCTGGAGCATTGCCTGGGGTTGTTGTGACCCAGGTGCAAGAGCCAGCCTTGTTGAATCTCAGGCAATTGGCCTTGGTCCATTGATCCAGCCTGTCCAGCATTTCAGCAAAAGTATTTGAAGAGTAACAAAGAGTAAACCACTAGAAGTGAGATTTAAAACCAATTATCTGGGAAATATTATTAATGAGCAGGCTCCAGCACACTATGAATTTCCAGAAGAGAGGACTGTTGCATGACCTGCAGTACAGAGGCTCACCTACCCCTGAGCAGCGGCCCCTTTGAGCAGCACAGGCTGTGTGACCTCAGCTGGCTTTGCAAAAAAAAAGTTAAAATAGTTTTTTGTGGAGCTGTAAAAGAGCATCCCAGGCAAGGTGAGGCAAGACAAGAAAGACTGAAAGTGAAACTGAGACAGGGGTAGGGACTCGAGGAAAAACAGCAACATGGAAAAGTGTAAGATCTCAGGACGAAACACCATGAAGTCAGAAGGCAACTCAGCAAGAGGGAAAATTCTCTATAAATAGCACAGGCCAGCAGTTTCCCTTCAGACTGTCAGCTGTTCAGCTGGCACTCATAGAATCAACCAGGCTGGAAGAGACCTCCAAGACCACCCAGTCCCGTCCAATCAACCAGACCATGGCACTAAGTGCCTCAGACAGGCTTTGCTTGAACACCTCCAGGGACAGCAACTCCACCACCTTCCTGGGCAGCCCATTCCAATGCCAATCACTCTCTCTGCCAACAACTTCCTCCTAACATCCAGCTTAGACCTCCCCTGGCACAACTTGAGACTGTGTCCCCTTGTTCTGTTGCTGGTTGCCTGGGAGAAGAGACCAACCCTACCTGGCTACAGCCTCCCTTTAGGTAGTTGTAGACAGCAATGAGATCACCCCTGAGCCTCCTCTTCTCCAGGGTAAACAACTCCAGCTCCCACCTGCTGGGGAGTGGCAGGTGTACTGGTGTTTAGCCTACTGTTACATTGGTCTATCTCTCTACTATCAATATTAGGCAATAAGTGATGAACGTGTAACTGAAAGTGTAATGCTGCTTGCAGAGACTCTGGACATGAGAAGTTGCTCAAATAAGAGCAATTGATTGGCAAAAGGTTACAGCAGGAGAAGCAAATTTTTGTTCTTTCCTGTGGTCATAAATGGTGACAAGCTTGATGAATAAAGGACTGAGAAGTGGAAGCTTTTGTTTTAGTTTTATAGCTTAATGGCTTGTATGCTTCTCAGGAAGATTTATGATGCCCCTTTGGCCCTGGAGATGTTTCTCCTTACTAAAGAGTAAGCTTGGGCAGCTACTAAGAATAGATATGTTCAAGCAGATTACTATCTTTTGTTATTGACAAGAAAAAAAAAAAAGGTCACCTAAATCAGTGGAAAACTGTGTTTGTGTGTTTTAAGGGACACCCTAATGCAGCACTGCTCATCATTTTCTTTTACTGGGACAATGACAATTGCTAACTTAAGTTGCATCCCAACAGTCAAATTCTTAGGCTTCCTGAAGAATTTAGCTAAGTAAAACCTTTAAGCATGATTGAACTTAAGAAGCCAGATTTTCAGGCAGCTGAACTTCCTTCATTCAATGCTTTTGCTACAGTAAAATATCCAGTCCTTGCACAGATCACAGCAAACAGAGCTGAACCAAGATAGCTGCAGGCTTAAATTGCTAATTATTCAGGACTGTGGAAATAATTTGTTAGGTATACAGTTGAGGTTAAGAGGGGTTTGGTTTGCAGTTTTCTAGAATCCAGATTGGCCTCTCAGCTATTTCAGCTCTTTTGAACTGCTCTGCTTTTGACCTTGTGAAAATTAAATTAAGATGCCCTGGACAAGAGGAGGGAATCCTACTCAATCAAACAACTAAGACAGATCAGAAAAGCTCAGACACCAGTGGCAATTCGGACAGTTGGACTAAGATGAAGAGATGACTGGATAGCTTGGAGTTACTTGTGAGCTGGAGGGGTTTTTCAGTTGATTTGTTTTTAAGTCATCACTCAATGACACTGCAGTGAGGGAAAGAATTTATAAGAGCATTTCAGTCTCACATACTGCATCACAGACACAGCCTTCTGAGTTCAACAAGATCACAGCTACAGATATTAAGATTTCTTGGTTTGTTTGATTTTTTTCCTTAGTCTACTAGCACTGTTTTGTGTCCTATCAACAAACCATTTTTTTGCCTTCACAAAACATCACTGGAGGCACTTAGTGCCATGGTCTACTTGACTGGATAGGACTGGGTGATAGGTTGGACTGGATGATCTTGGGGGTCTCTTCCAACCTGGTTGATTCTATGGCATACAGTGATAGCTCCATTCCACATTAGCTACTTCATTCTCTTCTCACCTGCTCTATTTAATTACTACAACATGGTTAGGCATTAGGAATTACTGAAATATCTAGTGCTTGGTATTAAAGATTAATTTATATTTGAACTAGTTAATTGTCCTGAGTTAGCACAATCTGCTTTAACGAGGAAGTGTCCACACACACACAAGCAGCAGGGAAAATAACACAAAACACCACTCTGGGTTGACGTAAGGAGTTAACTGCAAATGATGCACTGCATGGTTACCTCAGCCTGTTTGCAGAGAAGCACAGCAAAAAGCAGCAGCAGAAGGCAGCAATAAAACACTTCCCCCCACCCAAGCATGCAGCACCCAGCCCAGAGGAAAAGCCCAGCACCTAAACCTGCAAACAGGCAACAGCAGGGACTGCAGAGATGGCTTCTGTAAGAGAAGAGCTCAAGGGCTGCCCCATGCTGGACAGGCTGTTCTAGCTGGCTCCTGTAACTGTGGCCATACAAGGACACAGCATGGAACCTTCATCATGCCTGCACTTATGTCTCATCCTTTCTGCTGTCATTTACCTGCCCTTACTCTGAGCTCAAACCTTGCAGAATGGGGGCATTCTTCTCTTTGTGGGGGTGGTAGTAAGAATTTAACTTTCTCTTGCATCAGCTTGATTTCTAGCTCCAGCCACACTTGGCTCAATGTGAGAGCATTGTCTGTGCTGCGCCCTTGCTTGTCCCACCTCCGTAAGCATACATCTCTTTGAGACCTCTTCCAGAATGCATATCTGAAGTTACCCTTCTCAGGAGACTATGTCAGTCACACATGTCCTCTTGGTGTGTTTTAGACCCAGGCTGAGTGCTTCTGTAAACCTTCCCATACCTCACATACAGATCCTATTGCGCAGCCCAGTGGCCACGGTGCTGTTGGGCTAACAGCTTATGAACCTAGAGGTCTTTTCCAACCACAATGATTCTATGATTCTGTTGAGAGAGGGGAGACAAGCTTACTTCCTCTTTGCTGGAAAACCTCCCTGCAGAAGGCAGCTGACAGAGGGTTAACTTTGTGTCTTTCAGGTGTTTTCAATAGAGAGGTAGAAAGCAGTCCAGCATCACAGCACAGCAAATCTGTCCTGGCATGAGGCCGGGGGTGGGGGAGTTAGCACTGGGACAGAGGTTCTTTCGGGAGTGAAGTTTAACATTTGCAACAGATGTGACTGCTTCATTTAAAGTACACCATCATCAACTATTTAAGGTAATACAGTGCCTCTGTTAACCTTTTTTTTTTTAAATACCATTACAACATAAACAAAAAAGCTGTTAGGAGGATTTCCAGTAACATTCACTACTGCCTTCCAAAATTTTCAATGGTCTTAAAGAGTTTGAGTTTAAACTTATGCTTCTAAAGTAACCTTAGCTTTCTTCCCAGTTCAGCACTGAACATCCAACAGCTGCCAGTGAGTAGGTTTCAGTTGGGAAAGCAAAACAGTTGGATTCAGTCTTTCAAAAGAAAATTCTATTGTGCCTATTGGCCAAGGAGAAGATTGTTGAAGATCAACATGTAAGCCAGAATTGAACAAGAATCAAGGGATCAATACAGACTTAACTAGGGAGTGTGTGTGTGTGTGCACTGCAAAAAACCCATAGAAGCTTTGAGACCCCTCCTGGGATAACTGATGGATTTTTATTATCTGATAAAGACAAGAGTACCCCAGCTCCATCCATCTCTTCTAGTTCAGACCACAGCTAGGTCTAACTTTGCAAAATGTGGCTTAGAAATCATTTCCTTAAAATCCACAATGTAAAAGGCCTAGAGCTGTCCCACCTGAAGGTATGGGGCCTGATGCAAAAAGAAGGGTTATTTATCATCCAGTTCTGAAAAGAAGTACAAGAAAACAATTGCCTGCTCCTCAGAAGGAAAATACATTGCATGACTCAACTTTCTTGTTCTGTCACTGAGAGCTGTTTGGATCTGAAGGCAGCAATACTGAAGCATAAAGCAAAAGAAAAAGATGGTTCTGCACACCAGGGACTGAATATCATCTAAACCTTTCCTGTAATGGTGAGATGAAGCAGAGGGAATAAAAGCCTTCCAGACACCTGCAGACATTCTATATTTACTGCACCCCCAAAATATTGAGAAGAATTGTTTGGCTGCTCATCATCATTAGGCAGAAAGGAAGGGAAGTCTTAACAGAAGCAGGATGACAGTTTTCTACCGTGAGGGGGAAATAACTTGGCAACAGTAGCCCCTCTCTTTTCCCAGCCTCCTCACAATCCTCAGCCCTACCAGCCATTTTTGGCATGGGCTTTAAAACATTAAGCCGTCATTATTCAGTGTGTTCATAGCACAATCACAGAATCAACCAGGTTGGAAAAGACCTCCAAGAGCATCCAGTACAGCCTAGCACCCAGCCCTATCCAGTCATCTAGACCATGGCACTAAGTGCCTCAGCCAGGCTTTGCTTCAACACCTCCGGGGACAGCGACTCCACCACCTCCCTGGGCAGCCCATTCCAATGCCAATCACTCTCTCTGCCAACAACTTCCTCCTAACATCCAGCCTAGACCTCCCCTGGCACAACTTGAGACTGTGTCCCCTTGTTCTATTGCTGGTTGCCTGGGAGAAGGCATCAACCCCCAGCTGGCTACAACCTCCCTTCAGGTAGTTCAGCAGAATTTCATATGGTTTCTGTAGCCTTTTTTCCCTCCTCTCATTACAAATACTGACAAGATTTTTTTCATAAAGGGAACTTGACGGTGAGGGAGGGGGGGCAGGGCGAGATACAAAAATTGAGCTTCTGAGGTAGAGGAAGGAAGGAGAAAAATTAACCAAGATAACTATTTTCTATATAAAATCTGTAATTTTTTCTAGCTTCATTTACTTAGATTACCACTTAAAGCTAAGTATGCTACAAAATTGTCCTAGCATCTTACACTTGAAATGTTCATATGGAACAGTAGAGAATTAGGATTGTGTTGGCAATGTAAAAAAAAATAAGTTAAGATGCTTAATAGCAGCCTTTCTTCATTCATACTACTTCCAAAATGGAATTCATGCACATGAAGTGATACCAGTGCTAAATTCTTATCATCACTACTGCTTGAATAAAAATGTGAGGGTTCAGAGCACATCTGTGAAGTGCTGCAGTCCCAAGGAGGAGAGGAAGGAAAATTTCACATAATGCTTCCAGGGTTTCTGAAGGTAGAGAAAATAAGAACACTCCTGCTATGACTTGAAACTGCAGTGGAAATGTCTGCCTTCTCTATTCATCACTGCAAAGGTCAAAGCCATGTGCAAGAGAAAAGTAAGAACTTCCTGCATGTAAAAGAGCACTTTTCATCATGCTACACAGCAGTGCACACACAGCGGTGGTTTGCAAGATTATGATGCAGCCTTCAGTAGCTTTAGTAAGGGCCCTGCTGGTGTCAGTCCGCTGGGAAAGATGCACTTCACTTCAAGCTTTCTGCCATTTCCAGAGCAGCATTTCCTACCTCTCTCTACTGATGAGCTGTCAGTATTTGGGGATGCAAAGCAATAACATCTTTGTGCTGTGATGAAAATATGCCCTTGGTTAGCGTGCTCACAAAGAATTGCTTCTAACCTATAGCTTGTCTGACTGGCAGCCAAAGCTTAGATCATTCTCAAGCACAGAAGAGCCTTTTATATGGTGAGTGGGGAGGCAAAGGCTGTTGCACCTCTCCTATGATTCCCCTCACTTCCTTTTATTTAAATGTCAGCTTCTTTCTCCATAAGATGACTACATTAAAATACCAGTCCTGTAAATGTGACAGAAGGATTAATCAAGCTGCTTTTACAAAAACCCTCAAATGGCAGATAAAAGAATGGGACTTTTCAGCGATCATTTAGCAGAAACCTTTCTTCTGTGGCTGCCTGCCACTTTCAAATGTGCTGCTCCAGCTGAACAGATAGCTTGAAGCAGAGGAAAATTCTAAAATTACTCTCCAAGTGTGAATATAGTCCCTCGAAGTTTATTTTCTTAAGCTGTATTTACTAAAAGCAACAGCGCTTTAGGAACGGCCTAAAAATATACATGAAGGCTTGCAGGCATTTTTTCTTACTTCTGCTCTTCCTGGCAAACACCCAACTGTGAGCAGTGTACTGACAAATGCATTAGCTAGAACTCTGCAGCAAGCTTTAAGTTCACATGGATTTAGAGGTCTGTTGGATCAAAGCCTAACTTCTTTTTACAAACAATTTGCTATTAATAAGCAAGACTACCTCTGTTTCATCCAAGTAAAATCTGTCCATATGCCCAAGCTACCAGACTTCAGCTTTTGCAAACTACTGGAAATATCTTATATAATTCTGAAATTCAAGCAAAGCCTGGACGAGGCACTTAGTGCCATGATCTAGTTGATTGGCTAGAGCTGGGTGCTAGGTTGGATTGGATGATCCTGAAGGTCTCTTCCAACCTGGTTGATTCTATGTTTCCATTGACTATGACCTCCATGGGAGGACAGCAAACATACACGGGCATGTGTCCCAGCGGAGTTTTAAGGAAAGATCAGTAAAAAATTCCTGTGATTTTAGTGGAAATGTTAACAAAATATTGACCAAAACCTTGGTCATGATTCTTAGAAACAAGACTTTAAAATCCTGCCCACTGGTAGATTTGGCAGTTTGAAAAAGGAGACTACTCCACACAAGTCAAAACTAAATGGATTAATAAAAAAACCAAACAAACCACTCCATACATTAAGGAAAACTAGAAAATGTGTAACAAACAAACAGGCTTGAAAAGATGCTTATCTTGACAACAAGTCCCAAAAGGAAATGCCAGATAAAAAAGCCCTTTCAATTTTTGCCATGGTTTCAAGAGAACAATTAACAGAGCAAGTTAAATAAACAGCTATGACAGAATCACAGAATTAACCATGATGGAAAAGACCTTCAAGATCTACCTATCACTTAATTTACCTGTCATTAAACCATGGCACTAAGTGTCACATCCAGGGGTGGTGACTCCACCACCTCCTTGGGCAGCCCACTCCAATGCCAATCACTCTTTCTGGGAAGAGCTTCTTCCTAACATCCAGCCCAAACCTCCCCTGGCACAGTTTGAGGCTGTGTCCCCTTGTTCTTTCACTGGTTGCCTGGGAAAAGAGACCAACCTAACCTGTCTACAACTTCCTTTCAGATAGTTGCATCAGTGGCAGTGTTTAGGCACCCACTCCCCACAAACTGTGACATGTTCCAATGAACAATTCTTCCAATGAAGCCCTGTTCTGCCCTAGTCTCTAATTCTACCCTTGGAGAACACGGAAGAACGTGGCTCCAGCAGTAGAATTGGAGAACAGGGAAGAACAGGGCTCCAAGGAAGGCACTTTTCTAGATTAATATTTTAACTTCTTTTTCCCCTCCCCCTCCTTGTTCTGCTGGTTGCTAGGAAGGACATTTTATGTGACTCAATCATTTGTACATTCTTAGTGGAGATGGTGAGAGGAAAAGGAAGTGGCATGAATATAAAACTAAAATGCACTGGTTAGTTATGTTTAAAATGCCAGACTGAATTCTGCTTGATAAAACAGTTTTCTTTCTTTCCCTTATTCATCTAACAAATAGTTTCATGACACTGTGTTAAACACTGCATTACTTTTATCACTAAAGCTTGGATCCCAGTAGGGAGTTACCAACACTATAATGAGTGTTAAAAGCTCAATACTATCCACACAAATCTTTTCAAAGAAGAAAGATTTCAACTGAACCACTTTTGAATCTATTTAACTCCAAGGCACCTTCACCAAATTGGAATACAACTCCTATTTATTTCTTGAGCTACTGTGTTTAAATTAAAGCTTCCTCGTGGCCCATTTGATTTTTACTGCCTGTAATCTAACCACTGGACCAAGAAACAAAGATCTGGAAGTCATGATACCTGCTTTCTGTACTCAGCTCTGCCACTCTCCTAGCAATCTCTGTTATTTCAATTACAGGAAGGGAAAGGGTGATAAAACTTTCAGGTATTTAAGGCAATTTCTATCTAGCTTGTGGTTGTCAATAAATTTTAAAAGGTTGGGTTGTATTTCTTATCTCATCACACAAAACCCCAGTGTAAATCTCAGGGCATTTCACAAGTGGTAAGTTTATTGCAGCTCTTCTGTATAAAAAGAGCTGGAAGGGATCATATAATAAAGCTGTATAATAGAGAGCTCCAGAGAGATTTGTTAGTAAAGTTGACAGAAATTTGTATTTCTGTTTTCTGATGAGATTTTTATGTTTGGCTTTGTTCAGATTTGGAGTGAAAAATCGTTTGTCATTAAAGCAAACTGCTTCAGGGAATGTGCCATGTTCAGAGGTGCAGTTTGAATTATGAGGTGTCAACCAGAACACTACATTATCTTAAAAGGTATTAATGATTTTTGGTTAGTAACAGAAGCAACATTAGACCAGAAGTACTGCCAATGATCTAACTTCACATGAAATAAGAGTAGAAGAGTTTAAACATTAGAGGTGGTTGTCTTCTCATGACTAAAATACCTTCTTTAAACCAAGTAATTCTATATTAGGCCATCAGACCATTTGTTACTAGTACTACTATGGCTGTGCTAGTTTGAGCCTAGATGGGATATTTTGAAGAGAAGAATTAGATGATAGGCTGTGAAAAGGAAACAATGGTGATGTCTACTTCACTCATAGGCTTGCTGAGATGTATAAGAACAGGAACAGAAATATAGATAACAGGGTCTCTGTCTCTGGGGCTGCATGATCTTCTCTCTCTAAACTAACCTGCTGTCTGTGTGACTAATCCATCTGCTTCCTGATTCCCCTGGCCAATCCTCCAAACTCATCTGGAACGTAAGGCAAAGTCTGGGGTAAGGTAGAGGGATGGGGAGAAGGTGGAAGGGTGATTGGGACCCTGTCCTGGGGACTTTGGTTTCTGGGAGGGCTGTTGTGTTTCTGTATTACTTTTTAACTGGTATATTTCTATATATAGCTGTATATATTGTAAATTATCTGCTTGTATATTGTGCTAAGCTGTAAATATAGCTTCATTCTTCAATTTCCAGATCGACTGAGTCTAGTCTGGGTGATTTTCCTAAGTGTGGGGGCATGAGTAACACCCAAACCATCACACACAGCATAGCTCTGTAGGTATTTTGAAGGGGAAAAGTATTTGTCTTCTTAAGATCATTACAGTAGTTAATTAGTACAAATTCAAATAGTCAAATATCATAAGATGACACTGAAATGATCAAATAGTTCACTGTAGCAGAAAAACTCTAAAACTCTTGTGCATTAAAAATTAAACCTACTTCTGGACTTAATATTATCTCTGTAAGACAGCTTTTTTGAAGTGTACACCTCTTAACTGGTTTGCTCACTCTTGATTCTTTCCTCCCAGTTCTGGCTCAGCAAGTTTCCTCAGCTGAAGTGTATGGCATTTGCATCCAAATTCTCACAAGTAATTGCCTGATACATCTTCCTAAGCAGAAAAGTAATAACCCAAGATCATAGAGTCAACCAGGTTGGAAGAGACCTCCGAGTTGAGTCTTTATGGGTGAGAATTAAGGGGAAGGCCAACAAAACTGATATCCTGGTTGGAGTCTGTTATAGACCACCCAATCAGGAGGAAGAGGTTGATTTGTTACTCTTCAAACAACTGGAGGCTGCCTCAAGATCACCTGCCCTTGTTCTGGTGGGCGACTTTAACCTACCAGACATCTGCTGGGACTTAAACATTGCAGAGAAGAGGCAGTCTAGAAGGTTTCTAGAGCGTGTGGAAGACAGCTTCTTATCCCAGCTGTTACATGAGCCTCCCAGGGGGGCAGCCCTTCTTGACCTGCTGCTCACAAATAGAGAGGGGCTGGTAGGAGATGTGGTGGTTGGAGGCTGCCTGGGGTCCAGTGACCATGAAATTATAGAGTTTTCAATACATGGAGAAACCAGGAGGGGCATCAACAAAACCTCCACACTGGACTTCCAAAGGGCAGACTTCAGCCTATTTAAGGAACTAATTCAGAAAGTTCCTTGGGAAAGAGCCCTTGAAATCGTACAAGTCTCCCTGCAGCCACTTAATCTCACCTCTGAATCTCTATTCAGCTTCTTTATGCCTCTTACCATACTGGCTTTGTATGGTAAGCTACAAAGCTCTGAGCAGTGCTACAGAGCACTGAGGAAAGAGCAAGGTCACCTTTAATTGCACATATGCAGAGAATATCCAAACTGTTGCAAAGCATGATTACTCAAGAGACTGTCTTATCCAAGGGATTATGGAGACCTCTATTCTGAGAAGTGAAACACACACACACACACAATCCTAGAAGAACAAAGTAGGACAACCCTCCTCTGTCAGTCGTTCAGATAAACCCAAATTTCCATGTAGATAACCTGTGAGCAACATTTTCCTTTTCAGGGAAGGCAAGGGGTGCAAGCAGTGGTGGTGCCCATGTCTGTGCATTAACAGGTGCAGAGTGAATGGTTAGGATGGATAATGGTCTACTTAGACTCTTCCCCACCTGCCATGGTTAGCTTTAGACAGAGCAGACCTCTTTTCTTCCTCAACCATGTAGCAGATACTTGTAAGGTGTACCAAAGAGCAGCAAGCCTTTTCACAGCATTCTGCACCTCCAGTGAGAAATTAAGGACTGCAAGCAAAAGAAACTGGGGAAAGAAAAAAACCAACACATAAACCAGAACACTGCCCTAGTGATTGTCCTTGCAGGTCCAAAGTTAGTTGCTGTGAAAGTCTTATGGCCCTTTTCCATTTTCACAGCTACGCACACATACAAGATACCTCTGTTAGGTGACAGCATAGATCCTGCACTGCACTGCATGGTCTGATTCCCTTGCACAGGATTTCTAGGATGCTCTCATCTGCCAGATCCTTCTTTTATACTGTGTTTTCAGCTGATTACCATGCTCTGGTAGACTGTCTCTCTCCTTTTATTTTCCTCTCTTAAAAGGATTGTTTGCTTCCATGTACTCAACACAGTCAGTTACAGCACTGCAAAACACTTCAGAAAGAACAGCAGTGTCTTACCTCAGCAAAGGTACAAAGCAATGGCACAAAATACTTTCCTCTTCTTTTTTCCCTACTTCTGTTCTTGAACTCTTTTTAATTACAGCCAAATTTCCCTCAGCAGAACATTGAGATGACTATGCTGCTGCTGCACAAATCATCAAAAGCAGGTTTTGATAGCTCTGGAGTAGGGCACACCACCTTTGAAGCCTATGGTAATTTACAGTTGCTTCACAAATGGTTTTGGTTTGAGGAGCCAAACTTTCTTTTTTGCTGTATGTTTTCAAAGCAAGGTGCACTAGGCTGCACCACAAGCTGTTTGCTTAGATTTCATCACAGGTGGAAGGCTCAGTGCTTAAACCTCCCAAATAATTTCTGGTGAGGATATTCCTCTGAGCTACAGTACTGGTTCCTTTGAACATGCAAGATAGCTGAATACAGAACTTGCTGCTCTCTACAGCTACCTGAAAGGATGTTGTAGTGAGGTAGGTGTTGGTCTCTTAGAATCATAGAATCAACCAGGTTGGAAGAGACCTCCAAGAGCATCCAGTCCAACCTAGCACCCAGCCCTGTCCAATCAAGTAGTCCATGGCACTAAGTGCCTCAGCCAGGCTTTTCTTGACGGTGCCTCCACCACCTCCCTGGGCAGCCCATTCCAATGCCAATCACTCTCTCTGGCAACAACTTCCTCCTAACATCCAGCCTGTACTTCCCCCAGCACAACTTGAGACTGTGTCCCCTTGTTCTATTGCTGGTTGCCTGGGAGAAGAGACCAACCCCCACCTGGCTACAACCTTCCTTCAGGTGGTTGTAGACAGCAAGGAGGTCACCCCTGAGCCTCCTCTTCTCCAGGCTGCACACCCCCAGCTCCCTCAGCCTCTCCTCATAGGGTTTGTGTTCCAGGCCCCTCACCAGCTGTGTTGCCCTTCTCTGGACATGTTCCAGCACCTCAACATCTCTCTTGAACTGAGAAGCCCAGAACTGGACACAGTACTCAAGGTGTGGCCTGACCAGTGCTGAGTACAGAGGAAGAATAACTTCCCTCATCCTATTGGCCACACTGTTCCTGATACAGGCCAGGATGCCATTGGCTCTCTTGGCTACCTGGGCATACTGCTGGCTCATCTTCTCTGAAGTAACCAGCAATAAGACAAGAGGAAATGATGTCAAGTTGCACCGGGGGGGGCTTAGATTTGACATCAGGAAGAATTTCTTTACTGAAAAAATGGTCAAGCATTGGAACAAGCTGCCCAGGGAATTTGAGTCACCATCCCTGGAGCTGTTAAAAAGTGTAGATGTGGCACTCCAGGATGTCATTTAGTGGTTTTGATAGTGTTGGGTTGACAGTTGGACCTTCACAGGATCACAGAGGTTGGAAGGGACCTCCAGAGATCATCAAGTCCAACCTCCCTGCCAGAATAGGATCACCCAGAGTAGTCCACACAGGAATGCATTTATGTGGGTTTTGAAAGCCTCCAGAGAAGGAAACTCCACAACTTCTCTGGGCAGCCTGTTCCAGGGCTCTGTCACCCTCACTGTAAAGAAGTTTCTCCTCATGTTGAGGTGAAACCTTCTGTGTTCTAGTTTGTAGCTGCTGCTCCTTCTCATATTGTTGTGGACCACCAAAGAGGGACTGGCGCCGTCCATTTGACACCCACTCCTCATATATTTATCTTTTCTTCTCCAAACTAAACAGCCCCAGGTCTGAGTCTGTCTCCATAGGGGAGATGCTCAAGTTCCCTAATCGTCCTCATGGCTCTTTTGACTTGATCTTGGAGATCTTTTCCAGCCTTAATGATTCAATGACACAAATGAGTAGCGCTGTAAATGCAAGTGATCATACATAGGAGAGGTAACTCATCTTACTCATCAGCACATAGGAGTGTAGCCACAGCACATGCAGAGGATTCACCAACGAACTACTTACTGGATCACATAGCTCTGGAGATGCACTCAAGAAATGTGAATGAAGGATGAGAAAGTGTTGTGGTAGGCCTGATAGGACCAAAATAGGCTTATACATGCCCTGCCTTGCCTAGGCATGCTTTTCTGCTCCACCAGAGAGGAAAGCGTGGGAAACGGACACAAAAGAACCGGGAGATGATGAGCCTGGCCTGCCCAGGGTCCTGTGGTGTAAGGTACACACACTTAGCTTGTGCCTGCCTAGTGCAAGGCCTGTGCTTTTCCCAAATTAGGGAAAAGTGAGCCTGTGGCTTTGTCTAACATGGTAAGGTTTGGCTAACTGCCATCCTGATTGGCTGTTCTGTGTCCAAAGGGCAATTAATCTCGGCCTATATTGATAAAAGGAGATATGCAGGTGAACAACCTGCTTTTGCTTCCCTGCTCTCTGCTGTGCCCAGCCCTGCTGCTATTGCACACTGCCTTATTGCTTGCCTGGTAAACTTCACTGCCACGAGTTACCCTGATGCCTTCACGTGATCAGCCTGTGTGGCCAGCGTGACATCGTGCTGAGACTGCATGACATCTGCCTGCTGCACCTGAAGGTTCTGCCTAGAATTCCTGGACACATACAGATCATCCAGGAGAAGCCAGGAGACAAGGTCACAGATTGTCTGTGTCCTTTCCCCAGAAGATGGGAAGATTCAAGCCTCAATGTCCAACAAGACAGAGTCACCTGAGAGCATTTGAGCACTGTCTGGACTGTGGCTGGCCCCCACGAGTGGGTAATGATAATCTGTGAGTAAATGCTTAAATGCCTCTTTGTAATTCTCCATTGTCTTCTGCCATGAGCAGAAAGAGCTCCTTGAGCCCATCTACTGGGCAAGCAGCATACTGACCGCAAGAGGCATCTGACCATGGGAACCTTCTCTTCCAGTTCAATTACTGTTTCTATGTTTTGCTGGTTATTACTAGATGTAGATATTATCCACAGAATGTTTCTCCATGACTGTGTAAGATCTGAAATGTTGTTAAAATGAGTGGTCAGGGGTGGTGAGAGTTCTGAATAGCAAAATTAATAAACAAGATTCATTTTGGAAAATATCATCTTGCATCAGTTAATTTCCCCTCCCCAACAGAAAGGTGATAGCAACTCCCTCAGTGTCAACTAAACAGTTCCAGCTCAAACAGATCACCAGCCTTCTAGCTCCCTCATCTTTCAACACAGTTGGCCCAGCCAATTGCTGCAGTAAGGTTCAATTAAACTATTCATGACAAAATACATTGAGGGGAAAAAAACCCACACAAGACATCTGTCCTCCCTTGCAACACTCAGGACATGCTAAAGCAACCCTGCTTGATGTCTGTGGCTTATTCTGAGGACACAAGAGGGTGAACGAAATGCAGGGTTTCAGAGTGTGGCTGTTTAGAAACCAAAGCAAACAAAACAAACAACCGCCAAGAAAAAAAATACCCCAACACTCAGGGGTGCTTGTATTAGATAATTAGCCATTAAATGGCAGTGATATGGCAATTCTTGTTTAATCTGGGGTTAAAAGCTTGAGCTGTCGGCACATAATGCACTTGATGGGCAGAGGTGGTGAGAAAAGTTGTATGGCTTGCATCCCAACTAACAATCCCAATGGATTAGAGGTAGCTGACAGATTGTTCTCACATGCAGGCTCTGTAGCTAGCTTTCCCAGAAGTAAATACCTTTCAACAGGAAGGCAAGACTCAAACAGATCAGGTGAGTGAGGGCATTGTCTAGGGGTAGTGCAGACTACCACCAGTTCTCTAAATGATGTTCAGAAGATTCCTTTGCTCCAACAAGAACTCTTAGCCTGTCATGTGCAGCACAACAGCAACACAGCACATGCTGCTTGCATTGCCATTGCCTGTTGTGTGTGTGCCACCTGGAATAGCAGCAAAGACAAACATTTTTGGGACATTCTACCCAGGCACTGAAGGAGTTAAGATGATTTTTTACCAAGGGATGTAGAAACTGCTGCCCATTTTATTTTAGTTTTTAATTAAGATGTGTTCAGGGACTTTCTTATTCTGAGGTTCACCTTATCTCTTCTGTTTATTAGCAGAGACATACTGCAAGAAGAGGATGCTTGCCACCATCAAAACGTCTGGTATCACACTGGCCAGCAATAACCCACAAGAGACTCAAGGCATTTTGGTAGGCTGCTGAATGTAGCCTAAGAGCCCCGATTTTAATTTTCCTGATTTGAGCTTGGTACCTGCAGCATATGAAAAGCCAAACATGAAGAGTTTCTTTAAAGGATGTGTGTGATGGGGATGAGAGGAGGAACAATGAAATGACACACATACAGCCCCCAAAAACAGAGAAAAGCCTTATGAAGGATCAAGAGAAGCCCTCAGAGAAACAGAAAAACACACTGAACAAGCAGGAGTTGCCTCATGACAGGCAGGAAAGAAGCACAGGGCAGCAGACTCCACACAAGTGGAAGGAAGAGCTGACATACAAGAAATTACATTCTGCAAGCCATGTATCATCTCTTCATCTTTACTCCTGCATCAGGTCACATCAAGGTGGCCATCTAAAGTACACCCAAACCACCACATTCTGCCATCAGATCTCATTAGACCTCCAGCCCTCACTTCCATGACTGTGAGCATACATGAACATCGTTCTTAGAAAACTGCTAAGACTGGAGCCACAATAAACCAAAGATATGTTTTGGGGATGAAATTCAGTAGGCTCATTTGCTGTATTAGCTCTTCCTGTTAAGTTTATAGACAGAGTACATGACAAAATCTTATGCTACTGAGTAGTATAGGGAGAAGCATAGTTGAGCATAAAATGGAGTTTTGAACTCATTAGTCTGCAATTAGAAGGTTCTTTTCTTTACCTGCATGCTTATGGAAAATAGTGTAAGCTAGTAGAGCAGACAAACCTTTCCATGCAGCAAAAGATGTGCATCAAACAAAGAGATATTATTCTTAACATTTGTTATTAAAAGGCCAAGCCTCAGTTTTAATTGAGAGGAACTAGACAAGTAATGAAACATCAGTGACAGATACATCTCTTCTTTTAAGTAATGCACTCCCACACCCCACCATGTAACAGGTGATGAACACCAGTAACAGCCACCATACCTTTCAGTAACCGCTTGTAAAGCACTCTGTAAGTGAAACCAACACAGTCACACCAGTGCAAACTTGCACATCCCTTGTGAATGCTGCTAGACAAGCCATAACACAGAGTCCAAAGCTCAGAAGTGTCAGCTGCTCTCAATATAGCTTCAACAGGAAATTCATTGGCAAGGTACCCAGAAGCAACCTTCCCCGTACAAGGAATAAGTAGTTCTGTAATGCAAATGCCAGGGCAAGAACAAGAAAACGTGATGAGGGTTGGATGAACCTCCAGGGGAGGTAAACAACGGGGAAAAGCCAAACAAGAAGGTGGGAGCAACCAAAATGCTGCTGAAAGAGCAGAGTGTGATGCAAACCCACTTTTCTGCTTCAGTCATCCCTTGCATCCATAAAATAATCTCAGTGTTTCCCAGTCATTGGCAATCAGAGTCAACTTACTCAAATGCTAATCCTATAAATGCAAACAGAAAATTAAATCCCTTAAGACTGTAACTAACTGGTGTGCTGCATCCTAAATCATCACAAATTAAACAACACTGCAATTTCCTGGGTGAAAAACCCAGACATTCTAATTCACACATGATAACTCCCCTCTTTGTACTTATCTGCCTTCAGCCCATATCTGGGGCTAAGCTCCAACAGTTACTGTCACCAAATGACCCCTCTCCACCAGAGAAAGGGGATCAGGAAAAGGAGAGAGTGCCCACAGGTTGAACTGAAAATGGGCTCAGTGAGATAGCCAATCTGGCATTGAAGGCAATACAAAGCAGTTAAAGCCATGCTCAGCCCAGCAAAGTGCTACACTCACCCTAAGCAGGAAAGCAGGCCTCAGGAGCAGGAAAAGAACAAGGACCAGGGCAGGAAGCCCAAGCAAGAGGCTGTAGTAGGAGACTCCTCTTATTTCACAAGTTCTCCTTTTTACTGAGTGTGATGGTGATGGTCTGGGACACACCTGTAGCCAACTCAAGTCAGCTGTTCTGGCTGATGGTCAGCAGCCTGTGGCTGGCCTGGGATTCGATCCTAGCCAAACCAGGACAGTATCCCACTTCTTATGCCATAACATTTACATCACACCTAAATCACCACACTGTTTTAGCTTTTCCTGTCTCTCAATACATACATACACACACACACACACATCTCTATCCATACAGACAGTCCCCTGGCCCAAAAAGCTCACTGAACTAATTTAGTCATTAGGTGATAGAGTAATTGCTGCAGTTTAGCTCCAGATACAGGCTAAATATAGATACCCTTGCTCAAAATGCAGTCATTGGGTGAGAGGCTGTTTCTTAGATGTGTATCCAAGTGGGAGAACAGTCCTGACACCTTCAGGAGCTAGAGAAAGAATAAATGTTAAGTAGCAGTCAGAATCTGTATAAACAAGGACATCTGTAGTTAATTAATAGTCTGGCAATGGCACTTGGGGAAAAACAGGGGAAAAAACCTTGACATGGAAGAAAACAAGAGGAAAGAGAACAAGATGCCACAAAAAATTATGCAAACCATATGCTCAGCCAGAGATTTTTCATTTCTTCACATCAAACCCAGGCATTGTGTTGGGTGAGTCAATAAAAGAGTAATGCTATCAGCCACCAAAAAAAAAAAAAAAAAGAGAGAGAAAAAGGAGAGTAGATCCTTGTATCTATATTTATTGCAAATATTCAAGTGACTCCTCCTCAGAGAGAAGGACTTCATTCCAGAGTTGTCTTTCATTTCCAGAGGCATCAAGGGTAGAGGCACGTTCTCAAGATAGCATGAGCAGAGACCCAGCTGACTCCAAGCACTCACCAGCAGCACTCAATTTGCCAAAGAAACCTGATGCTTTTGTTCTAAATGTTAATGGCTCTGTGTGCCAAGGTTTTGGCAGCAGGAGGGCTACAGGGGTGGTTCTTGTGAGAAGATGTTAGAAGCTTTCTCTGTGTCTGACAGAGCCAATGCCATGTGGCTCCAAGATGCTGTCCAAGACCAAGCCAATCAAAGATGGTGGTAGCAACTCTGTGATAACGTATTTAAGAAAGCTGAAAGATTGCTGCAGAGCAGAAATTGCAGCTGGAGATAGGAGTGAGAATATGTGAAAGAAACAACCATGGAGACACCAAGGTCAGTGAAGGAGGAGAGGAAGAAGCCACCTGCAGCCTGTGAAGACAGCAAGGAAGACTGTCTGTGTCCTGTTCCCCCCCCACCCCGTAGTCCATGAAGAATAATATTAAGATGCTCAAGCTGTCCAAAGAAGAGCAACAAAGCTGGTGCTGGGTCTACAGCACAAGTCGTATGAGAGGTGGCTGAGGGAACTGGAGCTGTTTAGTCTGGAGACAAGGAGGCTGAGGGGAGACCTCATTGCTCTCAGACCTCATTGCTCTCTACACCTATCTGAGAAGAGATTTGAGCCAGGTGGGTGCTGGCATTATCTCCCTAGTAGCAAGTGATAGGACAAGAGGAAATGGCCTCAAGCTGTGCCTGGGGAGGTTTAAATTGGACACTAGGGAAATATTTCTTCACTGAAAAGGCTGTCAGGCACTGAAAGAGGTTGGCCAGGGAAGTGGTTGAGTCATTACTCCTGGTGACTTTTAAAAGACACATGGACATTGTGTTTAGTGACACGGCTCAGCAGTAGACTTGGTAGTGTTAGGTTAATGCTTAGAGCTGATTATTTAAAGCCTAAATGATTCTATGAGTCTTCCTTGAAAAAAAAATAGAGGAAACATCTGTTTGGTTATAAATAGATAATGAAAAAAAAGCCTTTAAAATTTTCTTTCCCAATTGTACCTAAATGTTAGAGGGTTAAGAAAATACAAATAATTACCATCTGCCTTGAAAATGAACTGTGGTGCTGACACCAAAGGTCCAGGCAGTACACTGTCCTGTTTCTGCTATTGTCCCACAGTTAATGCTTTGGAAATAGTCTCAGACCAGAGCAAGGATGGATGCAACCATTACTCTGTCAAACTTTTACAGCTGAGAGCAGGAGATATTTTAAGAGTTTCCTCAGTAGAATAAAGCTGGAGTATCTCAATTTGTAGCAAATAATGAATTCTGAATTAGCTCCTTTCCTGCCACCATTAGATAGATATTTGTCCTGCAGCACCTCCAGCTCCTTTCCCATTACCGCTTCTCCAGGCTGAAGAAACCTTTTCTGTACAGCTACCATACAATTCACGTGTGTGAAGCCTTTCTTTCATGACAACTGGAAAGCTATCATGCAATTGTGCCCAGGTGGCCAAGAGAGCCAATGGCATCCTGGCCTGTATCAGGAACAGTGTGGCCAGTAGGACAAGGGAGGTTATTCTTCCCCTGTACTCAGCACTGGTCAGGCCACACCTTGAGTACTGTGTCCAGTTCTGGGCTCCTCAATTCAAGAGAGATGTTGAGGTGCTGGAACGTGTCCAGAGAAGGGCAATGAAGCTGGTGAGAGGCCTGGAACACAAACCCTGTGAGGAGAGGCTGAGGGAGCTGGGGTTGTTTAGCCTAGAGAAGAGGAGGCTCAGGGGTGATCTCATTGCTGTCTACAACTACCTGAAGGGAGGTTGTAGCCAGGTGAGGGGTGGCCTCTTCTCCCAGGCAACCAGCAATAGAACAAGGGGACACTGTCTCAAGTTGTGCTGGGGGAAGTATAGGCTGGATGTTAGGAGGAAGTTCTTCCCAGAGAGAGTGATTGGCATTGGAATGGGCTGCCCAGGGAGGTGGTGGAGTTGCCGTCCCTGGAGGTGTTCAAGCAAAGCCTGGCTGAGGCACTTAGTGCCATGGTCTGGTTGACTGGATAGGGCTGGGTGCTAGGTTGGACTGGATGCTCTTGGAGGTCTCTTCCAACCTGGTTGACTCTATGATTCTATGGCCAGATACCACAGCCTTTCCTTCTCATAGTACAAGTGCAGCTTTTCCTGCAAAACTTAGCCATGGAGAGCAGCCATAGCAAGGTGTGCAGGATCGCTAAAGCAGAAAGACAAACAGTGCAAATGACCCAGTGGCCACGGAGCTTAGGTCCAGGATTTGGGCTGTCCTTGCCACAGGTTAAAGCAGATTGCTCTGTGCTCCCACAGTGCAGCCAGGAACTTATGTCCATCTCTCCACTACATTGCCACATTCCCCAACTCTGCTGCAACCCCCACGTGCTGCACCTTGCAGATCATGAGCACAGAGGCAGATATGTGGACAGAACGGCAATCACTACTGTACAACAATAGCTGTGCTTATTGTTAGGATGCTGCTTGAGGGAAGAACTTCTCTTTGTTCTGTCAGCTGAAACCTATACATTTAATTTCTATTTATTTTTCTCCCTTAGTGTTTCCAACTGAACACTTCCTTGTGCGCAGAAATTGCTCCATCACTGCTTTTTCAGTAGTGATTTGAGAGAGTTTGTCCAGATGCATTTCTGTTCAGGAGTCAAAGCTGCTCAGTTAGATCTTTGTACTCTCTGATGAGTAGCCCTATCAGTAAGCAGTGATTGCTGTCTCCAGCTCCTGCTCTGCCTGACTATATATACCTTGCCCCAACTGGGGACTCTCCCTCTGCAACACAAGCTGCTTCTTAAAAAAAATTAGTGTATAATCAGAAGTGCAAGTTTTCCCAAAGGAATTTTGGATGTATGACATTTAAATGGCCTCCATGGGGTCTGGGCAAAACAAACTTTCGTTTTGGACCTAGACAAGTGCCAGTGGAGCAGTGCTGCCCCCCAAGTCGAGCTGGGTTTTTCAGATAAGCCACCTTTCAGTGCTGTGTAAATGAAATCACAGAATGTCAGGGCCTGGAAGGGACCTAGGAAGATCATCCAGTTGAAGCCCTCTGCCAGAGCAGGATCTCCTACAGCAGATCACACAGGAATGCATCCAGCTAGGTCTTGAATATCTTCAGAGAAGGAGACTCCACAATCCCCCTGGGCAGCCTGTTCCAGTCTTCAGTCACCCTCACAGGGAAAAAAATTCTCCTCATGTCTACATGAAATTTCCTATGCCTCAACTTCCACCCATTGCCCCTGTCATTGGGCATCACTGAGAAGAGTCTAGCTCCATCCTCTTGAGTCTCACTCTTTACATATATATAAATATTCATGAAGTCACCCTCAGTCTCCTCCAAGCTAAAGAGCCCCAGATTCTATCACTGAAGTGTTTGAGTGATGCCCACCCGTTACTATTACACAGAATTTCTCTCTATGGACATAGATGCTAATGTTTACATTAGCTGGTCTAAATTTTCTACTGCAGTTATCTGGAAGTGAGCACTAAGCTGAATTTGGGAGCAGTCCCAGAGGCAGCCAGGGCAGTTTATTTTCCAAAGACATTGCAGTTGACAATAGAATTGGAATGTACAGACTGCACCTTCTAAGTGCACAGACAGATTCAAAAAGTTGCTCCCTGAAAAATGAAGCAAGTACACTAACTGGTCTCTGCACCCCATCCTAACACAGGCTCTGTGTGTTCATGTACATCAGGCTCTGCTTCTTCTGGTGCTTTGAAAAAGGGCTCAAGTGAGGGATTTCATCAGTTCACAAGGTTTAATGTTGCATGGCACAGCCTGACTTTTTTTTTCCCCCCTCTGGTTTATATTGGCCAATATTTATTGAATTTTATTGAAGAACTGTATTTTGTTTACATTCTGGCTGGGCCTTTGAGATCCCTTTGCCAGACACCCACAAATACATTACTGCTTCTGAAAGTACAGGTTGTACAAAAAGAAGAAACATGCAGCCTGTTAAAAACCACTGTAAAGGGAGCTGGCATTGCTGAAACTCAGCAAGGGGCTAAGGAGCTCCAGCCTTGCAGTTTTGGTGGCACTGAGGGGCTTTGCAGCATCTGCTCAGCCTTGGTAATTTTTGGAGTCACAAATACCCCATGCAATGCTCCAGGCTTGGAGGAGAATGGCTGAAAAGCTGCCTGGCAGAAAGGACCTGGGGTACTGGTTGACAGACAGATGAACACGAGCCAGCTGTGTGCTCGGGTGGCCAACAAGGCCAGCAGCATCCTAGTCTAGATCAGGAATAGTGTGGCCAGCAGAAGTAGGGAAGTCATCATGCCCACAGAGGGAGAATACTCAATAACAGTGAGGCCACACCTGGAATACTGGGTTCAGTCCTAGGCCCCTCACTACAAGACACTGAGATGCCAAAGCATGTCCACAGAAGGACAGCAAAGCTGGTGAATTCAGGGTCTAGAGAGCAGGTCTGGTGAGGAGTGGCTGAAGGAAGTAGGATTGTTTAGTCTGGAGAAAAGGAGTCTGAGGGGACACCCCACTGCCCTCTACAAGTCACTGAAGGAGGCTGGAGAGAGTTGGGGGTCTGTTTCTACACCCTAGTAACAAGTGATATAATGAAAGGAAGCAATTTCAGGTCACACCAGGGGAGGTTTAGGTTGGATATTAGGAAACATTTCTTTACTGCAAGAGTGGTCAAGGATTGGAAAAGGCTGCCCAGTGAGCTGATGGAGTTACTATCCATGGAGGTGTTCAAGAAATGTGTGGACATGGCACTTCAGGGCATGGTTTAACGGCCATGACGGTGTTAGATGGTGTTAGACTGAACTCAATGATCTCAGGGGGCTTTTCAACAGAAAAAAACCTTTTCATTTTTATGAGTCTCTGAAGTTAGCACAGACTGTGGGAGAACAGCCACTGAGCTTTCTCAAGTCTCCAGAAACACACAGTGAAAAAGAATGAGAAGGAAGCACAAGGCTGTAGCTAGGGTGAGAGCTCTCCTTGGCAGCATAGACATGCTCGATACCTTGCTCACAGAGAATGGCAAAGAGCCCATCCTGCCCTGGAACCTCCCAAGAAGCAAAATCACAGCAAAATAACAATAGGAAAAGAGCCTTGCAAACTTTTTCATAGTTCCTAAAATAGATCTCCTTCCTATGTCTGCTCCCCCACCCTCCTCACCTCTCTTGGCAGGGAGTTAGCTGTAGCAAGTCATTAAAGAAGGACTTTCATGCTGGGACAAACATGCAGAAACGAAAACATTTAACATTTTTCTTTGCCAGTAAGTTACATTTCTAAGTAAATATTATTAAAGATACTTGCATGAGCAACAGAGTTTCTTCTCTTGGAAGCCAAATGGCTTTTTCTGGCTTTATCCTGCAGTTAACAAGGTCACGTCTGATCACAGTAATTATTCCCCAATAACATTGTAAGTCAAATCTTCGTTGTACAATTGTCCAGAGAAGGTGTGAAGGAGATGATGTTGCATATATCAAAAAGACTGGGCCAAATGTCAGTCACTGCAGCACTGCAAGGAACTGAAAACTGGCTCACACCTTAAGACTTGGCCTTGGCATTTTCATTTTTAAATTCAATTTTGTTTTATTATTTTTTTTTAATCACAAAATCTTGACACAAAATTGCACAGTTTTAGAAGACTTTTTAGAGAGGAATATATATCAAAAAGCCCTTTCAGAAAGAATTTTGCCTGGACAAGGGAAAGAGGAACACTCCTGGCTGAACCCTTTAGAGCCATTAGTCTCTCTGCAGGATTTCCTTTATTGTCAGCATACTACAGCCCGTTCCAGTTTTCCACTTAAATTCACTGGGGTTTTTTTGTGATGGGAAGTTGTCCTTACACAACAGCATCATCAGCCCTAATTTTGTAAACATCAATCTGCGTAATCGGGATTTATGTTTATAAAAATATTTACACTTCCTCTTCTCTGTTAGGAGAGGAAAATTATATTTTATAATTAGGCAGTGGCAGCAAACAAGACGTGTAATTGCGCTATTAGCATGTGTGAATTCAGAATAGGAAGCCCTGTCAAACTTTGCTCGGGAAAAAAAACGTCCTAGGCTTGCACAGAAGGTGACTGTTAACTTGCCAGCTGTTGCCAGTCCCCAAATACCAAGACGTGCCATGTTAGTTCACTATAGGTCAGACTCACCCCTCAGCATTGAGCGGTAGTTAAGTTTCACTGAAGCCCCTAACAACGAACCATCAGTGATCCCCGAGCTATAGGCTGGGGGCTGAGTGGCTGGAGAGCAGCCAGGAGGAAAGGGACCTGGGGGTACTGATAGATAGTAAGCTGAAGATGAGCCAGCAGTGTGCCCAGGTGGCCAAGAGAGCCAATGGCATCCTGGCCTACATCAGGAACAGTGTGGCCAGTAGGACAAGGGAGGTTATTCTTCCCCTGTACTCAGCACTGGTCAGGCCACACCTTGAGTACTGTGTCCAGTCCTGGGTCCCTCAATTCAAGAAAGATGTTGAGGTGCTGGAACATGTCCAGAGAAGGGCAACAAAGCTGATGAGGGGCCTGGAGCACAAATCCTATGAGGAGAGGCTGAGGGAGCTGGGGTTGTTTAGCCTGGAGAAGAGGAGGCTCAGGGGTGATCTTATTACTGTCTACAACTACCTGAAGGGGCATTGTAGCCAGGTGGGGGGTGGCCTCTTCTCCCAGGCAACCAGCAATAGAACAAGGGGACACAGTCTCAAGTTGTGCCAGGGTAGGTATAGGCTGGATATTAGGAGGAAGTTCTTCACAGAGAGAGTGATTTCCCATTGGAATGGGCTGCCCAGGGAGGTGGTGGAGGCACTGTCCCTGGGGGTCTTCAAGAAAAGACTGGATGAGGCACTTAGTGCCATGGTCTAGTTGATTGGATAGGGCAGGGTGATAGGTTGGACTGGATGATCTTGGAGGTCTCTTCCAACCTGGTTGATTCTATGATCCCATGATTTCCTCATGCATGAGTTTCTCCTCAAGATATATTTGCACAAGAGCAAGGAAGAAAAAATTAAAATGTAGCTAAAAGGAAACAGCAGTGGAGAGATTTTTCTTTGTCTGTCTGTAGGTACATATTTGTTCATGTGCTTATCCACAACAACAGGCAGAATCTTACCTTCACTGATTTTCACATTTAGCTTTACCAAAGACTTGAACTTATTAACCCAGAGAGGTTAAAATATCTTCCCAAGCATTTCTTTACGGTCGAGCTAAATTTTATATTCTTTAATACAGCATCTAAGATTTGAGAAATGATTCTACTTGATCATCATCATCATTTAGTGTTGCACCTCAATGTTATTATTTCAAGCACCTAAGGTAAAAGCAGGTCCCTTACATTAGAATTCTTGGACACAGCCTCTTACACAATGATTACACTGAGGTTCAGCCCTTTGGATGCTGTCACCCTGAATAAGCAAACTGATGTTTGTTTAGGCTCTAGCTTAACCAAGTGGGTTTCAGAACATGGTCTGGAACCTGCATGAAAGTGGCTGCTGGTTAACCAGTGTGTACATCTGCACTATGTGGCCATATATGTCACCACTGTTCAAAAGGCTTTTTGTTTGTTCATTCCAATTTCACTTTGTTTTTTTTTTTTAAACTTTGGGCATCACTATTCCAAAACTCTTGACTTCAGAGAGACACTTTGGGAATCTTCTTCTTAGTGAAGTACCCTAATTAATAAAGGTTTGTCTCAGTTAAAACACATTACGGTTAATAGGATACAGCCAGCACGGTAGTTTGTGCGTAACAATGCAGACATGAAACGGATTCATGACTAGCCTCTGTGCTTTCAAATGTGTGATGCTCCTCAAGGGGTCAGTCCTGCCCTCTCTCTATTCACTAATACAAGAAACCACTATTTATGGTGGGATTATTTTTCTGTACCCTCAGCTGACAAATACGATCCACCCAGGATGGCCATAGCTGTAATCTCCAGTGAAAACCCATGGGGCAGTCCATAACACAAGAAGCTGTGACAAAACCCTGCAAAACACTGTGAACAAGACACCAGCAGCCCCCCCATGCTGCCATTCTGTGCCACTTGACAGTTATTATCATAGCTGTAAATCCTGTTAGCACTCAGCAAACTTGGTGGGTGGGTGCCAATCCCTGAAGAGAGTTTTCCTTTGGCTTAATTTGCAGTGCTTTGCCATGTGTGACCATATGAGCCTCACCTGGCAGTACCAACACTGACACCCAATGGGAGCGTTGGCACCCAACTTCTCAACATGGTCCACAAATTCACCACACCATCAACGTGACTAAGCCACGCATCAGATTTGGGTCAGACTTCCTTTCAGGGCTAACTTCACATACAGCATTCGTCCTTCCTCTGCTGGCTGGTTCACCTCAACACTCTGGGCACAAAGAGCGCATACCTTGCCTTCAAACCTCTCACATAAACAAGAGGTTAAGCTCAACGTGCTGAGTTGCAGTATCACAGTATCACCAAGGTTGGAAGAGACCTCATAGATCATCGAGTCCAACCCTTTACCACAGAGCTCAAGGCTAGACCATGGCACCAAGTGCCACGTCCAATCCTGCCTTGAACAGCTCCAGGGACGGCGACTCCACCACCTCCCCGGGCAGCCCATTCCAGTGTCCAATGACTCTCTCAGTGAAGAACTTTCTATCACAGTATCACAGTATCATCAGGGTTGGAAAAGACCTCACAGATCATCAAGTCCAACCCTTTACCACAGAGCTCAAGGCTAGACCACGGCACCAAGTGCCACGTCCAACCTTGCCTTGAACAGCCCCAGGGACGGCGACTCCACCACCTCCCTGGGCAGCCCATTCCAGTGTCCAATGACTCTCTCAGTGAAGAACTTTCTCCTCACCTCAAGCCTAAATTTCCCCTGGTGTAGCTTGAGGCTGTGTCCTCTCGTTCTGGTGCTGGCCACCTGAGAGAAGAGAGCAACCTCCTCCTGGCCACAACCACCCCTCAGGTAGCTGTAGACAGCAGTTATCATGGGGTTGGCCAGGCTAAATTTAACTATCTGCCCAACACAAGCAACGTGCGGCTGGCTTGCTTGCTAGCTTTTAGTAGCTGTGTAGACACGGACACTCAGCACCCACCGTGCAAAGAGCCACGTTTCTTTCATAGCTGTGTTGCTTTCTGCTCGGACTTCAACATGCTACTGGAGACCGTTTAACGCAGGCGAAAATCAGCCTTCCAGAGAGCTGCCACAGGAGGGCGCCTATGGCCCAGCGGTCCGGTGCGGAACGCTCCGCTCGTTGGTACCAGCGAGGGGCTTCGTTTGCCTGACTCTGCCCTTCAGCTACATCCTCTGCACGCAGCTCAGGGGGACACTGCTCAACTGTGAGGGGCTTCGTTCGCCTGCCTCGGCCCTTCAGCTACATCCTCAGCACGCAGCTCAGGGGGGAACTGCTGACCTGTGAGCCAATCATAGTGGCTACCGTGGGCAATTTATGAGCTAGATAACAGTGAATCTTTCTCTTTATGTCTTTTCCATCACACCATCTTCTCCTGACCTATAGCATTTCCTGACATTTCCAAGCTTGAAACTCTTGGGAGATAAATCGGATGCTATTCTTAAAGTGCAATAGAGGACTGAAAAATGAGTTTACCTGAGTCACTGGTCCAAGCAATTTCCCTGCCCCAGGTAAACCAAGTGCCAGTGTTTTATTCACCTTATCTCCCCGTCGCATAGGACTAACTGTGGTGAGTACTTTGAAGGAGCCAAACTAAGCAGGAAAGAGTTCCAAAACCCCTGCAGCCCACTTGTCTGTTCAGTTTGTCCACAGGATAAGAAAGCTCAGCCACACCAAAGGCCTTGGCCCAGGATCCACACAGTAAGAGTTAGCTCCATGGAGTGATTTCATAACACAGTTCCTGGTCCCAAGATGTAAATACTAACTAGCTTCTCTGGAAAAGGCTCATTTGTTTATAGATTAGGAGACAAAATGCCGAAAGAAGAGATGTGGAAATGTGAACTTTTGCCTGTTTAGTTCTTTGTTTTGGTTTGGTTTTATTATTTCCTTTATGAAAACTTCAAACTTCTAAGAGAAGAGCTTTTTGATTTCTTTCTCACTAAGTCAGTTTTTCTCCAGACTCAGCAAAACAAGCTCTGTTTATTAATGTGAGCTTGTCCCAAGATCTGGTTTTGCCAAGTCTTGAGCATTAGAAATCCCCTAAAAAATCCTTTCCTTCTCATCCATCCTCCTAGCTTTCCGCTCCCACAACATACACAAGGCACTTCCTTCAGGTTTGCTCTGAGATCAGAGTTTCCTCAGGATGTTCAGACTCAGAGCTTGAGAAACACTACAACACATTAGTCACCTCTGTCACCACAGTTCCGAAATACAGCAGCAAGCCAGACTCCCAGCTGCTGCAATTCGTCAGCATTACCCTGCCCAGCTTTACTGCAGACCTGACCCACAGTGTCTGCAGAAGCAAAGGATTATACCACAGCCACCTATGGGTGACCCGAGAGGTACCAGGACCAAAATCAAGGTGTGGGAAACTCACTGGTTTTGTTTAGGGTCATCTGAATATTGGATTTGGATCACAAACAGAGGAAAAGAAGACACTGTGTGTGTCTGTTACTGAGACGTAGAATGTGAACAAAATAGTATTGTTCTGTAGAAGTTTCTCTTTGCCTCTCTTGCTCTTCATGACCTAGCAATAACATAAGCATGTATACAAAACATTAAGACATTAAGAACATACCAAATAATACTTACTTTCTCATACATGAGAGCTCAGCACTAGATATAATTCATCTAGAAGGAATTTTGCCCTGGATCTCCAGGCTTTGAACGACTACTTCCACAGGACAATTTCTTTGGCAGATATGTGGTGTCATGAAGTAGGGCAGCTCCTACACCTCATGGCACAGGCCAAAGGCTAAGGACTGTCTGTGTTGCTTACTCACATTCCTCTAAGTAACAACATGTTGGTGCTCACAGCACATTCCAGCAGAAAACTCTAATGCCAGGGTAAACCAGCATCAAACTCCACTGTCACCTAAACCAGGATGTGCCAAGAATGAAATCAGGAGAGACACATCAGGGTAAATCCAAGTGAAGAGGGAGTCATCCCTTGGAAACATTCTAATCAGCTCCCTAATCAAAGCCCAGTCACATTTTCTGCTCTTGCTTTCCTCACTGGATGTGCACTATATTCATAAATGATTTTCCAGAGAAGCTTTGTTTCATCTTCTAGTTTCACAGAATGGTCAAATGGATTTTCCTCAGACTTTCTCCCAAAAGCCACTGACTGAGCACAGTGATGGAAAAATTCAGCCTAGAAAGTGGAACCTTTCAGAAACTCAGGAGCAAGGGAAAACACTGAAGTTGGAGCAAAACCTGTTTTGCAGTCTTAACTACAATACTACGTCAGCATCCACATGGAGGCTGTGCTACAGACACAGAACTGATCTGTTTACATGTGTAGGGTTTGAATCTGAGGCAGTGTTCCTTGTTTTGTTGATCAGTAATGCAGCAGAAAAAAAATAGCAGATGCAGGCAGCTGGGATGTGCTGTGGCCTGATTTGACTCACCAGACCTTTTTAGGAGATGCTGGAGCATGTTCCATGCAGTAGGTGCAGTCGGCATGCCTGGACATCACCCACTGCTTCTGTCTGATGTGGTTTCAGAGAGCTTGCATATCCTTTGTGCCACACAGGCCTGTGGGAACTCAAGGCAAGATCGAATCGCTAATGATTAAATGGAAACATGTGCAGTGGCACTCTTCAATAGCCCTCTGATACTCTAAGGACATACGAACCAAGGCCAAATGTGTTTCTCAAAGTTCTTAGCTCCCTGTAGCCACATCATAGCCTTAGCAATTTGAGTGCAAATCACACTGAGCACCTACACTGGTTCACATGAAAGAACTCTTTAGACTAATCATGCAAGAATAAGTGCCCACAGAGTAGCAACTACTGTGTCCTCCCATGTCTTGTGACAATTACTGCTCTCTTCGAGCACCAGCAGAAGCTCAGGAGAAGCCAATTTGCTACTGATACAGTTTGCAGGAAGAAAAGCATCCAACCTAAAGGTGGGCTCTGGCCTCCTTGGAACTGACTGCTCCTGTGTTAGCTTGCAGCTCGGGACCAGAAGATGCCAAGATGCTGTTTAGCTTCTCAGGGTGAAGTGATTTTTTTAATTCTGAGCAGAAGGTGGTTGTTTTTTGTAAGCTTTGATCTACAGTGAAAAAAAAATCTGTTTTCCGTTTTACATTAAAAACTGTTGAACATCAAACAATTCCTTTGAGGACAGAAGAGGAATTGATTCTTGCACAAAGCTTAGCATATGTATGTACTCGGAGGGAAAAAATATATGTGCTCCCTGCTGCAGCTGCTTTCGGCTGCTCTCTGCTTCCCGTTTCCATCAGAGGGTGCCCTTGCTTCAAAAATGCCCGCACTCGGGGTCTGCCATCAAAGACTTGCCTTTAAAGAAGGTCTTCGAGTTAGGTGGTCCAGTCCAGTCGCTAAATGCTAAGCAAGGTAGGAGACAGCATGATTAAACAAGATAGCATTACTTATTTTCCCTGCTGTACAAGTCAGGAGCACTGCAGACATGAAAGATCAAGAGGCAGCAGCTGTTCTCCTTGGAGTCTCTCATTTCACAGACCCTGCACAGAGCCTCACCAGCAGGCTGAAAACACTTTCCACAGTTTCAGTCTTTCTCTCTTTTAAAAGGGAAAAGGCTAAAGGACTGTTTACATTTGCATTTTAAAGTCTATTTATACAAAAGACTCCCACTTTGTACAGAAGACCAGAAAGAAGCTGAATTTGGTATTTGTAAGCCTTTATAAATAGGTGCATTTTAAACAACACAACCAAAGGGCAAGTGAGCAGAGGAAAGGTTTTTCTACAGTGACTCAGTGCAAGCTATTCTTTTCTGGAAAAGGAGATGCTTGATCTCCAAGGCTGTCCCTCTCAACAGCCTATACGGGACAGCCTTCACCCCATAGATCGCTGCTGGAAGGTGCTGGCACTTGCACAAAAGGCACAACACACCCTCTTTCTATTCCTCTCTTTACCTCCATTCTTCCCTTCACCGTTTCTGTAACTCATTAAAACTGCCCTCAACTGTCTCCACCAGTCGGCCTTCCTCTTCTCAACACCACCTGCTGTCATGAAGTCTGCAGCCCAGCTCCAGCCTGACAGTCCTTATGGATGCACTTTCTAAAAAGCTCAAACCTGAACCATTTTAAAAGAAGTCAGTAGCAGTAACAGCAGGTTCCTGGAAGTACAGTTTTGGCTAAGCACTGCCAATGTTGGAGAATCTTACAGCTAAACATGTCTACATCTGCCTCAGAGAAGCTGACCCTTCAGGCACTGCGGAAGACACCCCCTCCCTCCAAGATTCAGCTGTAGACTAAGGAGAAACAAAACTCTCCCACCACTTCACTTGTAGCCTGCTGCACTTACCAAGTGACACTTCTAGCATTTAGCAGCAGCTGTGCCCCCAGCTGGGAGCTTTCACTTTCTATTTTTAAAATCAGTGAAATCAGGAGCATATGTGGCCTATAATTTACCATGCATTTTTAATAATAAAACCCATTTGGACTGTAATCTTACCCTGGAGATGCTTTGCTTCCTAGAAGATCCTTTATCAGGGCTCAATACACCTGATTGTATTGGGTGTCTAACACTCACTGTCATCTGCTGTCACCAGAGTGCAGTCTATCACACAAGAGCCTAAGCCATACAGTGTTTGGTCGCCAGCACCAGGCTCAGAAGCAAGTAAGTGACAATAACTTCTCACTTTGGTGCAATACTGGAAATTGTGCATGACACCCATACACCTTCAACACATCTTCTCATGCCTGTATCAATACAACAGGTAGTAAATACAATGTTTCACAACACCTTTGTGGATGGGAGTGCATAGATGTTTTGAGCAAATCTGTTTTCAGGAAACAACTATTTCCAGCTAGAAGGCAAACCTAAAATGGGAGAACTAGGAATAAGTTTAAGTACTTTCTGGCTGGGACTGGGAAGAAAACCTGGATGGATGGCAAAGGAACAATGTAGCCAGTAGAATTCTTGCTTGACAGAAACAAGAAACCATGTCTCTGGGAATTACAGAGTCAGATCATACTTTTCTGTTTCCCCTCCTTGCCCCTTAAAGGCAAGACCACTTTTCTTTATCACAGCAGAGGTGTAAGCTAAATGCCCTACAGCCTAACCTGAATGTCCATCAGAGCCAGACATACTCCTTACTTAGGTTGCTGTAATCTCTGCATTTAAAGATTTTGGGATGTCTTTTGGTTGAAGTCAGGATTATTATGCCAGACCTGAAAGAAACATGTCAGCTTCACCAATGTGCTTCTCTAGCACCTTTATACGTGCAGGTCAGCAACTAGCTATACAGCAACCCTTCTGGTGTTCCCAGGTGTGTAGGGCTTTTCCTTTTTGACAGAGGATCTTTTAAGGTAGATTTCCTCCCATTCATGAGCTTCAGCTACCCAGAGCTTTCTACATTCTGTCCCATGGATGCTCTGTAGGGTTATGACATTCTGCTTATGAAATACTTCTGACTTTTAAAGAATATCCAATTTTCCTTCATTTTGCCTTATCATGATCAGGTGGAAGGAGGTAGCCCTTCAAGGTCTCCTTCATGGGCTATTCTTTCTCTTTGAAGTGCCAGCACAGAGGAAACATGTGCCTGAAATGCCTCTGAACAACAGCTCTTGCAAATGCTTCTTTGCCTTTCCCTCTGTATTTCCTGTTGGACTAAGCTGTCAGCCCAAGAAGCTTTCCTCTTCCTGGAGACAAAGATATGAATGGAAACCTGGAAAGGTATCCATCACTGCTGTATATAATGATAGCTTTATCACTGAGAAAATTAAGCCCATTTACATAATGACCACTGAAGTCTATATGCAGTTTCTCAGTAGTGTTTACATTACATTGCCACATTATACTGTAATTGTTGTTGCTGCCTGGGATTGAGAGTGGAGAAAGAGGCAGAAAAACCCATGCAGAAGTTACTACTGGTCATATCACTTTTATAGTTTCACACCCTACACTGCAGATAGTGAGAATAAATATACAGCATAATCCTTTTTGGGTCCTTAAAATGTAAGGATCTCTGAAATAGTTGTGTGGACTTAGTGGCTTGAGAATGAATGAGATAGGCAATTAATTCTGTCCTCGGGCCTAGGGCATCCTGGCAGGACAGCTATGGGAAAACTGCTGAGCTGTTGGCCACCTCATAAGTATAAAGAGAAGTCAGCATCTATGACAAAACAGTTTAAATTCATGTGAAATAAAACGATGTCAAAACAGAAAAACCTGCATCTAGCTGTCAAACATCAAGAATGGAACAAACCCAGTAAGAACAATGTGGACAAAGCTACTGAGCTGAACACGCCTAGACGTTGGAGCCAGAATTGTTTTCCTAGTGCAATCTTCCTTGCTGTGAAGCTTCTGTGACTGCAATTGCTGAGTAGTTTCAGCTGAAATTTAATAGGTTAGCAGATACTTCTGTTGTCTGTATGCTGGCTCCTTTATTTACTCTAGACCTCTAGGTTACCCTGGGGACAAAAGAAAACCTCACTCCCTATGATGCAAGTAGGGAGACACAGAAGTCAAAGCCAAAAGAGCTCAAATAAGAATTCATTCTAACACAGTTCAGAAGGCAGTGACCTCTGAGCTGCTTTTCATGTTGTTTGGGGGATGTGGCTCAAAAGCTAATTCTTTTTCCTGAACCAGACACATGGTTCAGAAACAGAGTTTCCATCCACGTCGAATGCCTTCCATATCAAGACAGCAAACTGACTGGCTTTCAGACCACAAAGGCAGCACCCCGCCCAGAGCTGGACACGCATGGGGATCGCCTGATTTCTATTAGCTAGGACAGGAAAGGGTAGGATTAGCAGCAAGAGCCTGGGACAGTTTGCATACAGATACAACCAACCTTGACAATACATGAGAAGCTTTCTTCTGGTGTTTGAAGCCTCAAGCTTTCCTACACAGAGGTTACCAGATGGTTTAATGTCTCAGAAACACACAAACCTGCTAGGAGCTATAAAGAAAGCTACTTAGTTATTGCCACTTTCCGATCTGAGGTTGAAGTTCTACTCATGTTCCCGGCATTGAACCAGTCTCGAAGCAGCCATCTTCTGTGTCACATTTATAATGAAGTTCCCCCAAAACCCAGGAGAGTCCACCTACCTCATAAAACATGACTTTGAAGTGACTAAATCCTCTGGTAAAACAGTGAGACTAACTGAGGTTGAATACTGGGACAGAGGCTTCCAAATCTCAGATCCGCTGGTACAGAAGGAAGAAAGGGAAACTGTGCAGCCCTTGCTTATCTTTTTCTAATGGCAGCCACGGCTGCTCTGCTGCTGCTGTGGAGGGGCAGAGGTACTGAAGAGACTCTGAGCAACGGCGTGAACATGGATGTCAGTAGCAGTCTGGCAGCACACGTCAGAAGAGCTCATGCTGCTTCTGTCAAGCTGGCACATCCACAGGGCATGAAGCCTTCCTATGATACTGCGCTGTGTAAAGCACAGCTCAGCAGCCCTACATCTCCTGCTCATCCCATGGCACATTGAAAATAAACCCACTGTACCAGAAACAAGGCAGAAATGCCAAGCCATTATTTTTCTGTCATAATGCCCATTTCCAGGCTGGCTAAGTTTCCGTGCCAGGGAAAATGTGGGTAGCATTCACTGCGAAGCACTGGCAGTGGGAGGTTTTCTAGGAGCCTGTACACCACCAGGCATGCCCCACCAGAAGATCAAAGAGCAAAGCAGTACCTGCTCCAGGCTCATACTCTGGCCAGGTCAGTTCTTTAAGGTGCCTGCAAGCCCTTGGGAACATCTGAAGTGTTGATTTGAACACCACGCCCATTGCAGCTAACAAGATGCATCCAGGTAGGTATGTACCATCCTCACATGAAGACTATGTGCCTGCAATCTCTTCTGAGCCTCTGTCCCTGGAGGAAATTTTTTTCTAGGCTTCATGTCCAACAGGAGCCCTGAACAACATGACACGACCTTGCCAAGGAGTACCTACAATGATACCCACTAGTTGTAACTGTGAAACTGGAAAGCAATATCCCTCTTTCTCCACATCACTTCCATTCCTAGCTCTGACCATGGTATCATCTTCTCAGAAGCCAGTGAAGGGAGCTCTGCAAAACAGATCCTGAGGAAGAAATGAGATGCTCTGCCCTAGTCTGTTTAGATAGATTAGAGAACAAGTAATATTAGAATATTTTGTTTCCCACCTCCTTTTGTCAAGTAAATGAGTTCTAAACAGCTCCTGAGAGGAGATAGAAGATCTCAAGTTAAGCAGTTTCCAGAAAGTAAGCAAGCAAGCCCCCTACCCACTCCCCTGCCCAAGTCTGCCAGTTAATGTGAATTTTCAGGAATTATCCTTTCAAGAGATAAAGGGGAGAGAAAGAACAGAGAATATGATTGTGCCTTGCAGCTAGTTTGAGAGGGGAGTCGAGCTGGGTTTGGAATAATGCCAATTTCTGGCTCAAATTTCACCTGTAAAAGCCCTGTAGACATTAAAAAAGCATTCATTATCCACCCAGACACAAAACCCTCATTATGCTCTATTTTTCCAGTCCTGCTAACTATGCATGAATGGTTCCTACTGAAGGACAGCATTATCTACTGCCCCCAGATTGCTTGCTGCCAGTCACAGAGCTTGGGGAGGGGGGATGTTTTCAATGGGATGGAAGGTTGTTTCACTGGATGTCTTCTAAAGGACCAGGGACCTACATGTGTGGATTTCTGGTTCACCTTTAAAAGGCTCAGCTCATAGAATCAACCAGGCTGGAAGAGACCTTCAAGCTCATCTAGTCCAACCTAGCACCCAGCCCTGGCCAATCAACTAGACCATAGCACTAAGTGCCCCATCCAGTCTTTTCCTGAACACCTCCAGGGGTGGCGACTCCACCACTCCCTGGGTGCTTCCAATGCCAATCACTGTCTCTGTCAAGAACTTCCTCCAAACATCCAGCCTAGACCTCCCCTGGCACAACTTGAGACTGTATCCTGTCGTTCTGTTGCTGGTTGCCTGGGAGAAGAGACCAACCCCTATCTGGTTACAGCCTTCCTTCAGGTAATTGTAGACAGCAATGAGGTCTCCCCTCAGCCACCTCTTCTCCAGGCTAAACGAGATCTGCTCATCTTTCCCACATCTTGGAACATTCACACATAACAGTCAAGTGATTTGCTGCTCACAGCCATATGAGTTTGGCTAAAATCTGGTAGCCCCATATTGAGGATTTTCCCACCATTTCTGTCTATAACAAACCTTGTGCTGACTATGAAAGGATACTAAACTTCTTCCATAATGTATTTAGGCACTTTTGTACAAATTTGCTTTCTGTATGGTAGAGAAAGGCTTGAGTTTAATGATGAATGGAAACACACCCATTAAAAGCCTTAGCTGAATCCTATAATTAGGTTTATTTCAGTTCTTCATATACTTTGTCTAGGACCTTGGCTTCAAGAGGAAATGTGTTATAGCTACTCTTATCCATGACATCAGAGCTGCTAGCACAGCAATTACCTCTAAGCCCTACACTTTCCTAAGCAAAGACAACTGTTTTATTTGGTGGTTAGATGCTAAGATAAACTTTGCAAGTGAATTAGTGGGCTGCATCCCACAGGTGCTATGCTGGGTGTGCTCCCTGCCGGTTACTTGCAGGCTGAAACAGGGATCCTGGTGATCTGAAGACAGTGAGTCCATTGGATTACCCAAAGAAGCATGCACCTAGGGCTTTATCTCAGCTAGCACCTGGCTTGGTTTAGATCAAACGATTAGTACAAAATTTCCACCCAAGTTACACTACTGCAGAATGCTACCAGCTGTTCTGTGGCTGCTATGAAAACCCTTACAGCAGAGCCAGGCCACCAGGTGAGCAATGGGTGTGCAGTATGTGAGGAGGCATTTGTCAAGGAGCTAATGTGTTCTTGTCTCCCCTTGCTCACGCATGTATGTGACAGCCACTACCTATTCTGAAACCAGAACTGCATGCTTTTGGGAGCCATTGCTCTCAGGCAAATTACAGCTCAGGACCCCAAAATAAATTGGATCCTATTTTTTCTCTAAGGAAGGTTACTTTAGCTTGCATGCACTCTTCTCTGCAGCCTTCATTTCAAAGTTGCAGGCTCTGGCACTGAGCAATGCATAACAAGACATCTAAACACAACTCAGGTTCCTGCAAAGTGAAAGCATGACAGAAACAGAGGGGCAGGGCAGGCTTTTCTTGCTATAGCTAAAGGCATCCTACACAAAAGGTGTTTTTCTCTATGCAGATTCCTTGGAAGAGACTGGGATAGTAGAGCTAGAGGGATGCAGTCTTGGAAAATGGATCACTCTTGTTTGGAAGCACAGATCCCAGACTGGATGGTCGGCAGGCCAGTTGACTCCATCCAGTATAAGAGGTTGCCAGAACCAGAGAGCTATGATATGATGCTAAGTGAAGTGGCAGCCCTGCAATAAGGGGCTGCGAGACAGGAGCCATAAGTCAGCTGAGTGCATCTTCAAGCAGAGACTGTGAGACTTGGCAGGTCTGAAACTGTCACTGTGAAATGGTTTCAAAACTGGCCTGAGTTGACAGCAGGGTGTATAGAGTCTTGTACTCTTCACGCTTACAAAGACTACAGAGAAACCATCAAGCCTTAGGCTTTTTTCAGCTCTGCAGTCACTCGAAAATTAGAGCAAAGCTGCATTTTGAGGCAAAACCAAAAAACTAAAGAAGATCTGATTGTCTTCCTGCAGCCTTTAGACCATGCCTCTCCAACTAGGTGGCTGAATTCCTGCTAAAGAAATAGCATGGCACATCTTTGCATGTACATGCATCATAGGTGAGGATTAAAACAAATGCTCCAAGGGGCACGGAGGGAAGTGGCAAGAAAAATCTTGAATAATTAGAAGTATTTTTAGCTGGATATCTTGCAGATACTTCCCAAAGTTCCTTCCCTCCACAGCTGTTGCCTTCTCTACACTTGTCTCTTACCTGTTTTCTTCTTGATCTCTAGAAGTCTTTTTCTCAGAAGTTGCCATGCTATATGCTTACAATGCTACAACAGAATTAATATTCTTAGTTCCAGTGTTATGTAGATACAGGTAATTTTGCCCTAAGTGACCAGACAGAAAAAGGATATGGTGTAAGAGAAAAGAGTTGGTATGTGTTTGATCAGAAGTAGTCAACAGGCCAATTGTTGCCAGGTTAACAGAAGATAAGACCTGGGAACTACAGGGTCTTCGAGCTCTCAAGTGATAAACAGGGCCTGCAAGTACCATCTCTGTAATCAGAGGCTGGAACGTGGTGTTGGCTAAACAGTATGTGGAGCCAGCACTGACCTTGAAAGGCTCCACAGAGGACAACCAGCTGCAGAGGGAGCTGAAGAATAATGAAGGCTCCCTTTGCCAGGGGGTCACATAACCACCGAAGCCAACAATGTGCATGGGCAGCAGGGAAAGTCATTACATAAACTGTGAAATAAGAGAGGAGCTTGGTTCTGCTTGGCTCAGCCTCCTGGGGCATCCTGGCCATAGGTCACAGAATTCTGACCCCATCTATACCAAGAGCCTAGGGAGCTGGGTTGGAGTGGCACCAGTCTTACCACCACGATGGTGCAGTTCCTGGTGGGGATGCCTACCTTAAGAAGATAGGTGCCTGCCAGCCCTGTGATCTATGCATCTGAGGAGTTTTGCTGGTCAGTTGGATAGGGTGACTGTAACCTGCTCTTTGATCAATAGAGTTACTTGGTATTCCTTGTCATACACCTTTCTCTCTATGATTTTAGTATTTGAGCTCCAGTGTAGCTTTCTCTTTATGCTTTTAGTATTCGAGCTATAACAAAGTGTTGAAACTGTACCCAGAGGGGGGTACCCATCTGTGAGAGCATTCTCTGGCCCCCAAAGAACTCACTGGAACATGTGGTCACAAATAAAACCCTAGGAAAGACGTTCATGTGGTTAAGACATTGGCTTGTTCATTCTGCGAACTTCTGTTCCTTTTCTGGCTCTCCTACAGTCTCCTCAGGCCCCTCAAGGGTTAATTTCTGTTCCTCACCTCTCTCCCTTTAATATGGGGGTAATGCTAACCTATCTAACAGCTTGGTGCAATGAGGATAAATTAATTACTGTGTGACAGTATTTCAAACACATTGGTGCCTCCTGCCATAACGAAGGCTTTCATGTAAACAAATAGCCCTGGGAAAACAAGAGGCTGCATTTAAAGGTTGTTTCTGAGGTAAATTCCTATAGCAACACTCCCATCATGGGCACACGCCCACACCAAAGGGGAAAATAGGACAAATGGATGTTGTCATGCTTTAAAGAACTTGAAAATCAGCCAAATCTGTAAAATGCTAAGGAGACTTAATGCAATACTTACACATCCTGGGGCTAATTCTCAGGAATGCTGAGTACCCCTTGCTCCCCACTGCCTCTGAGTTTTGGGCACTCAGCAAATTCACATGTAAAATAACCACGTAGGGAACAAAACCCATCTGAACGTAGCCTTATTCCACAGCCTGCACATTTCCAGAAATGCAAACACCCTTATCACAAGAAGCTCAACTGCTGCTGCACCTATCAGCTCTATCTATCTGTCCACCTGTCTATCTGTGTGATAGATGCCATACTTGGAGATCTGTAGCTTAAAGTACCAAAACTTGCAGGGATTATTTATTTTCTCCTGATTACTCCCCCAACACATGAAAATGTCCTTATGTGGCTCCAAGAATGCCACCAGGAAGGAAAAGAGGGTGAGAATTTTGCCACAGCTTTCTCCAATCTCCAGCCTCCTCTTCTCCCTTATATGCATCTTTCAGTCCCAAGAGCTTCAGCAGCATGTGAGTGCACTCCAGAAACCACCGGCGGATGTGAATGCTTCCCATGTAAACTAGTTCTCCTCCACAAGGTGCTGGGTGAGCATTATTTTCTACCTGGGTAAAAACAGTACAACAGCTGCCCTTGTGGGGCAGGTATTTGTTGCTTTCCCAGCAAAAACTGCTTTATTTCTACTGACAGTGAAGCTTAATGCCTCTCTTGGCCCAGACTGTCTTTAAAACTCAATTGAAGCGCCTGTCTTTCAGAGATACAACTGAATGACCTCTTCCCTTCGAGGAAACTAACCCCCAGACCTGTGCCCTGCAGCTAAACGCTTCCTCTCCGGGCGTGTGTGAGCTATTTCTTACGGGTGCAGAAGAGGCACCAAGAGGTGATGGTGTGAACTGCCAGCCCAGGAAGCAGGGTGCAGCTGGACGTGGTCACAAAGAGGCCAGAAGGGCCGTGTGGCGCCACAGCAGGGTGCAACGTGTCACCACTGCCCTCACTGTCCAAGCGCCCAGCTGAGCCCAGACAGACCACAACCTGGCAGACAAACCCCAGCGAGTCCCAGCCCGCAGGGCACACCGAGCTGGTGCTCAGCAGGCGAGACTCATGCCTCACCCACAGCCCACGGAGCGCTTGCCGGCGGCAGCGTGTGCCGGGGGGCGCCCAACACTGCGGCCCCTGTTTGCCAAGCGGGCACTCTGCTGCCGCGATGCCGCCCCTCGCTGCTGACCGGCTTTGCCTCAGACCCACCTCAGAGCTCTCTGTTTGTTTTGGCGGGGCCTGCGACCCTGGGCAACCCAGGCTGGCGTTTGAGCCTTGCCCGGCGCGCTGCAGCAGGGAGAACACATGTTTTCTTGTTTCCCAGATATTGCTTAAAATAACTCCATCTCTAGAAAGTTGAAGTTGGACACCGCTTCTCCCACCCCTTTCCTCTCACTCTCCCCTCCTTGCACAGCTGTGGCTCCCATGAGGACCCAAAGACAGATGTGCCATGAGGATCTGGTTATCATTCCTCCTTCCCACCCCCCACCATAGAAGAAATACACACATACACACACACACATATATATATATATATATACAGACATACACACATTGCTTTCTCTGGGCTGCTGGACAACAGCAAGCGTCTGTGAGGAGAAGGGGGGAAGGAAAGCATTGGCTGAAAAACATCCTTCGCTCCCTCTCCCTCCTCAGCCATCCTGTGCTCTCTTCAAACACCTTTTCAAACATACCAGTTTTGGTCTGGTTTCCTGGATGGCACATCCTCATGTCTACTTGGGCTCCATCCATTACCTCATGAGACAGGGTAGGACCAAGGTGACAAGATTGATGAAACATATTTGAGCAAGGGGAATGGAGGTGGAAACCCTCCCAAGACAGTAGTGGAAATAGGGCAGGGGGACACTTTTACATATTAAAGTCACTGAGCAAACCTGTTTCAGGAGGGAAAACATATAATGTATACTCCAGAGAGATACTTTGTTATTGCCTCTCGTCTGTCTTACCAAAATGATGAGCTAATTAATAAACAAAAATTACTTTTAAAAAGAGTTAAATTCAGTACCTCAATCCATCCATGCCTGTGTTTTGGGGTTTTTCTGTACGCTTGCCATACCTTGAATTGAGAAGTAACCACATTACTTCCACTTCTGGAGGGTCCTGTATTTTATTCTGCATTGGAACAAGATCTGTTCAGTTATTCTTAGCCTTCCTGACACCTTTTCACTTTTGTTAGATTAATGCATGGATGAGAAGGAAAGCGACTCTGATTTCTGGATCCTGTTCCACTGAAAGGTCAAGTCTAATAGAGCACTGCCTTATGTTGAGGCCAAGAGGAAAAGGAATTAATTTGAAAACTCACTTTCCAGGTGTGTTAACCCCTTCAAGCGCCATTAGGCTGCAACTGTGTCACAGCAGCAGCTCACTTATGGAGGAGCCCAGACAAATGAGTTTCTTACTCAACTTTCAACTCTGATTATCTGTAGCTCAGATCAGCTTGTATCAAGCTGCTGCCTGCCAGCAGTAGAGACACTCCTCTCTGATGGGTTGCACAGGCAAAAGGGAAGACTTTTGCTTCTTGGGCAAAGCTAGAAGGGCAAGGAGATACTTTGAAGACAGAGTTGATTTTTGCTACTTGTATTCCATCATGATTCCAATCTAAACCTTTCTGTGATGTGCAGAAAAGGACCTGAGCTACCTAGAGGTGCTGGCTTTGGAAATCCCACCCACATGGCTGTCAAACAAAAAGAAGAAAGAGAGGAAGGCTAGATGGCTGCTGGTAAGGCGCTCAGGGAAATGGAAACAAAGTTTACTGTTTGCTAGCTGATGGACAGAAACACATCTATTTACCTTGAGCAGGGGCAAGAGATTCAGGGAGTGGAAGAGAATTCTCTTTTGTTAAACAGAAATAGAGATCATGGTATTTGGCCACATCGCCAAACCTGAAGCTCGTTTGAAGACTTTCAGCAAACAAAACTCTGGGCTCAGCCTCAAGTGAAAGAGCAAACAATTTACTTTTTGCTCTGTCTCAGTTCAGAGTGACTTAAGAAACTCACTCTCCTGAAAGGGGTAGAACACAATGAACATAACAGAATCACCACTACCAGAGCCTGGGTGGTTCTATGCACCTTGGTATTGAATTGTAGAATCAGTCAGGGTTGGAAGTGGCCACAAATATCATCTAGTTCCAACACCCCTGCCACGGGCAGGGACACCCTACCCCAGATCAGGCTGGCCAGAGCCTTTTCCATCCTGGCCTTAAACACCTCCAGGGATGAGACCTCAACCACCTCTCTGGGCAACCCATTCCAGGGTCTCACCACATGGTGAAAAACTTCCTCCTCAGGTCCAGTCTGAACCTCCCCATCTCCAGCTTTGCTTTTGATCTGACTTGTGCATGGGGAGAGCCCTGGATACTCTGGTGAACACGGATACACACATGACTCTGGCTTGCAGTACCCAAATTAACTTCTTAAAATGCAAAATGACTGCAAAAGGAAATGAAAATGAAACAAGAGCCACATCCCACCCATGCATATCCTAGCCTTTCAGGATGTCTACTACAAGGAATCTTTTTCATTAACCTCAAACCAGTCAATTTTCAAATAAACTTTTTTTTTTTTTTTTTTTTTTGAAGAGGAGCTACTTTAGTGGCAGATTTTTCTCCTACATATTCACAGTTTCATTTCTGTCCCTAGTGAGACTACACATGTGCTGCAGGCCAATTTATTAATGCACATTTCTGTGCACGTGGATATACAACAGTTCCAGAAACATGCCATGAAAGCAGTGTGTGATCTCTTCTGAGCTTCCCTGGACAGTGGTGATCTCAAATAAAGCCTAGAGCTGGCGCACCAGAAAAGCTGTGCCTTTATTCCTGAAAAGGGTGAGAGAGGAACCACACAGCCCAGGGCATATGATGGGAGACCAAGGTGGTGCAGAGGTACCGCTGGAGAGCAAGGAGATGAATACCCCAGGCAGTGGGACGCAGCAGTTAGTGCTGCCCTTTCCAGGCACTCTTGACACCCCACGAGGCTGGCAAGCACCCTCCCTCCAGGAGGGAAACTCCCTCAGTGTTGGCTGTGAGCAGAAATTCAAGCCTTTGCCCTGTGTCCTTCGAGAAAACAAGAATCTCTCAGTGTGGGTTTATGAGAAGATTTCACATTTCATTCCAGCTGGAGGGGAAAAGAGAGAGAAAAAACACCCTTCTCTTAGCCAGGCTGGAGGGTGTCTGTGCACACAGGCTGGGACTGTAGCATCTTTCACACTGGTTCCAGCATGCCCCGCTGCCCACCCTTGCTGAGACAGGCTCAGGCCCAGCTGAAAGCAGCACATCCTGCAGCACGAAGGTCTCAGACACAGGCAAAGTGTGATACTTATCTAGGGTAGGCTTGGTGCCACTCCACTGGCACCACTGGCTGAAGTTCCCCTTGAGCTTGCCAAGAGGGGCTGCTGCCTGTAGAGCACCTCCAGTGTGCAGCTCAGCTGTGACAATTTGCACATTTCTAAAGTCTGGCTGGGGCTTTTCTCACCCCTTGTTAGTTCCATGAAGACCAAGGTGTTCCTCGCAGAACCAGATATCCTAGAAAGAGTTCTAAAGCACAAAGCTTTCTAGGATCTGAACTGTTTCTGGGGTAAATGGCTGGTATCAGGCCATTACAGGCTGAGGATGGCAAGTCTGGATCCAGAGGAAGCTTCCTGGGAAGGATTCTGGGACTGCAATCTGTTCCTCAAAGGAAATAAGGGTGAGATATGCACCTCATACTTTGCCACACCTAGATGTGGAGATCCAAGCGAGACCTCTCTGCTTAAATCAACCCGGGACTCCTCAGGTGCAGGGACAGGACAACAGTCAGCAGTCCAGCTTCCTTTGCAGCCCTCTCTAGCCTTGAAGGGCAGGAGCTACTTTGGGCATGAATAGGAAGCAAGATAGGAAAGCAAATGAGCACTAAACGTGCATAAGTGGGAAGAAGCAGGAGGGTCCAACAAGGTCCTGAAGTCCTGATTCTCCCTCATGGTTCTTAACGTGCCATGGTGAGCATCTACCCGGAAAATGACAGCTGGTGTCACCCCTATTCCTTCTCCCACTAGTCCCATCCCTACAACCCTCTTGGGCCAGGAAGCATGTCTTACAGCAGTCTAATCTGCACTTATGGGTGGGTAAATGGTTCCATGCACACCAGCCGTTGGCTGCAGCAGGATTGTGTTTGAACTGTTTTTGATGCTGTTTTCTCTACCTTCTGCTGCTAATCTTACATTCTGCTATGCCCTGCAGCAAGGGTGGGGAAAAGGGCAGGACAATAACATTGAGAGCAACAATGATCCTGATAAGAAGAACTGATGCTGAATGCAATTCCCATTTCTCATTACTATGCTACTGTAGCTATGGTTTGGCTCTCCTCCTAGCCTTGGCAAACAGGATCCACTTCATCTCCTGCTTCTCCTGTTGGCCAGGCTCCCATCCTGCTCTTGGCTCCTGCAGCCAAACTCCTGGCTGGTTGCAGTAATCCCACATAATATTTCACGCAAATTTATATGAAGCCTGTTACAAAGCTCAGCAAGGAGACACTGTTTCTTTTTCTTGATACAATTAATCATCTGTAGCTCTGCTCCAAGGACTAGCCTGCCTCCCGTGTAACTGCTCCTTTCTGTCAAGCAGGCTGAGAAAGTGCAGCACTCGGGGAGGGCATGGAGAAACCTGGCTTTGCCTTGCTCTCCCACACACCGGGTGGAACCACGCTGACTCCTGCGAACCTCCGTGACTCTCTCACCTGTCTGCCCAATGCTTTGCTCTGGGTGGCGCTGAATCACGTGTTCCTGGGCAGCTCCTCATCCCACAGCCCACCCTGCCCTCCCTGCAGCGTTCTTGGCCACCTGCATTGCCTTCCTGTCTGCGCCATGTCTTGGTGAACATGGTAGAGCTGCTCCTGTTTCTCAGCTCGCCACTGAGGATGTTGCACAGGATTGCTCCTGCCTCCGTTGGTTCCCACTGCTTTGTACCTGATTTAATCTTTCAGTACAATTCCTTCTTCTCCACTCTTCTGTCCCTCATCTTCATTTGAAGTATTTCTAGTGTTGTGGTTCTTTTACTTTAAACCAGCAAGCTACCCCTCAGTGTCATGTTTCTGTGGCTAAGCAGGAGACCCCAGTCCCTGGGCTTGCCAGTCTAGGACCTCACACTGGCACACTGGCAGAGAAGCAGAAGGGGGCTCTGTTCTACTTGCACCTGGGGGTGCCTGCCTTCTGCACTCAGTATTTCCTTGTTTGAGTCCATCTGAAACATCAGCCCCTTTCTCCCCTTCCTCCTAGTCACAAAGACAACAGAAAGAAGAAAAATAAGAAACATTTGCTTGATAGAGCCCTATCACCTCCTTTCACCAGTGGGCAGAGAAAGAGCCTGCAAGCTGCAGTCTGCTTCAGCACCTTTCTGCTGATATTCTGACAACACTCACAGTGGTCCAGTTCAATGAGAGATAACAAGGAGAACTTTTTGACTTTGTGCTTAATAACTTTTGAAGAACAATGCCAAAAAAAGGGCATCATTTATTTTTTAAGCTAAGTCCCCAGAAGGTCCCATCACTCCTCCTGAGCAAACAGAGGCCAGAAGAAGGAAACTAAATAAGAAATTATCCTTTTTCTCTCCAGTTTCATCATGGGAGTGTGCTATATTTTCTGCAGCATAGCCACTAAATGCTGTCAAGTGAATTCCCCTTGCCCAAGAGCTGCTGTTCCTCCATTCAAAGCATATTTCCTAGTTCCCAAGGAATTTGGGGAACAGTTTTTAACTTTATGACACTCCAGAAATCTTTTCCAGTTGTCACAGGCTTTCCTGCCAAATGAAAATTTCCTCTCAGAAGATAGTTATAGCTCACTGATTCTCCAGGTTGGCATATTTCAGTGTCCTGTTTGCAATCTACCATTCAAACTACAACCAAAACCTTGGCAAGTCAGGTTGCAGCTGTGCATCTACAGTAAGGGAACGGCTGAAGGTCAAACCTTTACAACAGTCTTCTGGCACTGTCTTTGTGATAAAGACTTTTCCTTCTGTGTGGCATGTCCTTCTGAGTGAACATTCTGAACATCCTTCTGAACATAACTTGTGAACATCCTTTTGAACGAATGTTCTGCTCCTCCTTCTGAATACATGTTCTGGATGCCCTTCTGAACACAAATGAATGTCCTTCTGAGTGAATGTTCTGGATGTCCTTCTGAATCAATGTCCTGGATGCCCATAGAATCAACCAGACTGGAAGAGACCTCCAAGATCATCCAGTCCAACCTAGCACCCAGCCCTAGCCAGTCAACTAGACCATGGCACTAAGTGCCTCAGACAGGCTTTTCTTCAACACCTCCAGGGATGGCGACTCCACCACCTCCCTGGGCAGCCCATTCCAATAGCAAATCACTCTCTCTGTCAAGAACTTCCACCTAATATCCAGCCTAGACCTCCCCCAGCACAACTTGAGACTGTGTCCCCTTGTTCTATTGCCGGTTGCCTGGGAGAAGAGACCAATGCCCACCTGGCTAGAGCCTCCCTTCAGATAGTTGTAGACTACAATGAGATCACTCCTGAGCTTCCTCTCTGGAGGTCTCTTCCAACCTGGTTGATTCTATGATTCCATAAGTGCCCAGTGCCAGAAAGAAGAGCCTGGGACTAAGAGACCATTTTGTCCAGTCTCATTTTCTTGCTGTCATAGCTACCAAATCCTTGGGGTGGGGGCGATGTGGTTCGTTTTTATTTGCTTAGTTTTTGAGTGTTTGTTTGGTCTATATTTAAGGCAGCAGCAGCAGCACACTTTTTTTGTCAGTTCCCCCCCCCCCTCCTTTGTTTTTGGGTGTTGTTATTAAGCACTTATTTCACTCACACCAGTTTCAAGTTCTACAGATTAAATGAAAGAAGTTCTAACTTCAGCTTCTAGTATGTCTTTGTAGAAGGCTTTTTGCCACCTTCAGGAATGGCCTATACTGGAGACTTTTATTTGAGTAATTAGAGAAGCAGATTCTCAAGTCAGCATTGCTACAAAGAGAAGGAATTCAAAGCAAGATCGAGTTCTTTACAGTGCTAGATATTTTCTCAACGTGTTTTTGGAGGGTAGCAATTTCTCACCACTCTTTTAGCAAAAACCACAACAATCTTTTACTTTAGACTTAGACCTGGCCAAAGCTAGGATTGAACTGCTTATGACAGGACCCTCAATCAGCCAGACATTTGAGGGAGTCTCGTGTGTTTATTTTCCTGAAGCTGGGATTTATGAGAACCTAAACTGAAGTAAGGATCTTTTTACAAAGTAGAGAAATAAGATCTTCAGCTTAAATTGAATAAAAGTAAAGGAATTTGACAGGAATTCTCCATTCTGGATGTGCAAGGTGACCATTTTTCTCAGGTTTTCTCATAGCACAATATCATTTTCATGTGCAACCTCTGCTTCACAGGATACAGCATCTCTGCAGAGGCTTCTCTAGGTCCCTGGGAACAATCCCTTTCTTTCCATCACCTGGCAAGACCTGGCTCTGTGTCTGCTTCCTGCTCTTAACATTTTCAACCCCTCTCAGAGCTGATGCTCACAATCTCCCTGTCCCAGCATATATTGCTTCAGATACTTTCAGGGAATGGCTAACCTTCCCACTTTATTTCTTGTCCAGTGGTCAGGACAACGAGAAGAGGCAGTTCCCCTTTCTGTTGCCCAACCACTCCATGCTAAAGATGTGTTCCAAGGAAGAAATAATAAGCTGCCAACAAATAAACAAAAAACCTCCTGTCAGAGGGTAGGAAAACCACCATGATTTTCTGTTCCTTTCAAACAGTATGCTATACACAGCACACCCTTCCCCATCCTTCAGATTCTGACCAAAGCATCCCATGCTAATTAGTAGGGTTTTGCAAGATGTTTGCCTGGCCCCAATGAGGTTCTTCAAGCAGGAAAGCACCAGCACCAGTGTCTGTGTCCTCTCATCCAGCATCAGATGAAAAAGTGCAAGGAAAGGATATGCTGTGACATGGCACCTTCCTTCACCTCATACCCTCTCAAAGAGTCTGTCACAAGAGGGCTGATCTTCACAAAAGATTCTTAAACATATTTGTCTGTGTTTTTTTTCTTTCTTCCTGCACAGTAAAGAGAAAGACAGCATTGCACAAGAAGCTGTTGATCTCTCAGCTGGGAAGGAGCAGTCACTGTCATTGATCACTATGGAGCTCCTTCTTCCCAGAGAGTGAATGTTGCCAGATGTGCCTGACATGGACAATATATAGGGAAGCTGAGGAGGGGCTCCCAAATGTAAATCTGCAAGTACAGCAGGAGAGTAAGTAGTTAGCCCAGCCTCTGGTTTTGAGCCAACTGTTTGTGATGTCAGGGCTACCTAGAGACTTAGCTGAAGTATTGTCCTCTGTACATGAAGGATGTGAATCATGACTGGATGACCTAGAGAGCTATTGCCTGCAATAGGACAAAGGACCCACTTCAGATGTGCCAGGATGCCCATTTGGTTACTCAACTTTTAATGAAAACAGCTAGGAGGAAGAGTTTCTATTTGCCTAGGGAGTTATCTATATTTATTTGCTCATGTTTATTAAAGTAAGTACAAATGGGGCAAAAATAAAAATCAAACTCATCCTCTGGTAACAGAAGTTGTCAAAAATATTCTGTCAGAGACCAGTGTGTAGCAACAGTAGCAGCAGTACCACCACTGAGAATGCACAGCAAAACATCAGAGAGCTGATGGTACAGCCTGTATCTGATGTCAAGTGAGGGACCTTGGTAGTTCAGAAAGTGGAGGGGAATGGCTGTAGAGAAAGTTTCTGCCATGGCTTCTCAACACAAATCTTTCTAGAGCAGCACATCACCATGTGCAGTACTGTGCTACCCCTTTGTCAGTATTCTGGGTGCCACAGGCTCTGCTTGTGCCTCTGGACAGTTCATTTCATGGGTTTTAACAACCCATCTGTTTCTGGACACTGACAGAGAAGTCTTCTATGTGTGAGCTCTGGCAGTTTGAGATGCTGCTTCTCCCATGGGCAACGCTGCTCTGTGGCAGAGGTAAAAGAGTGGATTGAAAATTCTTGCTTCACATCATCTTCACCTATTACCCTATTGGAGAAGGAAAACTTGCACTTATATGTTTTTGAAGACACAGAAATGAGCATGGACATGTGTCCACTCCCTCTGCTTGGCAACAAACCCTACCAGATGGCCATCAGTGCACATGAGTCTATGCCTTGAATAACCAAGTGGTGGCAGCTGGCTACTGCCCCGAGTACAGCATGATGGCAACAACAGTCTTAATGAACCAACAAATTGTTTCTTTCTATCAGAGCTGGTTTGGGGAAAAGTGAAGGGGAAAAAAAAGAGGTTGTTGCCATTTTTCCAGCAAGAAAAAAAAGGAGAGTTCATTTGTTGAGATGTAGCAGAATTTTGGCCAGAAAAGAAGCTGTAGTTATTTGCACAATTTTACTTGTCCAGACACCCAGGTACAGATGCTTTCATGGAAACTCTGGCTGCACAGCAGTATTAATGTTGGCTGACTCCTAGGACTATTTTCAGAAGCTTGCAGAAATTTACAGGAAGTACCTTTCCTTTTCATTTATGTACAGTGTTATTATTATTTTTAAGTATTAAACAAATAAATTATGATACTTTTACTTCACTTCTACTAGATTTCACACAAAGAAAGGAGAGGTGGTGGAGGGGAGGAAAATCCTGGATGAGCTACTTCAAAAACAAGGCCGGTGGCAACCCAAAAGTTGAATGTTCTTTCTAGAAAACCTGGTCTTAAGAGCAGTGGTATCCCTTGAGACCACCTGGGCTACTGCTTGTGTTGTGGCAAAATAAACAAACAAACAAAGAGAGTAAAGCAAAGATGAGAGGATCCCCTGAGATCTAGGTCTTTCGCTGTCTCTTTCATGAGTAATGAATAGGGTGACCGCAGAGACTTGGAAAGCCCTGCAGTGCTTGACTCCACGGCTGACTTCCCAGCAGGCAGAGTGCAGGATTATATAGGATTCACTGGCAGTGTTAGGGAGTCAGCTAGAGGGGCTTCCAGGTAAACCAGGAGTTTTTATTACTCACACACAGGGGGGAAAAAAATTAACAGCTGCTCTTTACTCTCACTGGTGGTATGTAAGCAGAAACTTGAATTACACAAGTGAGTCCTAAGAAACTCCTGGAAAGGGCACCTCCTCCAGCTTGGGTGTCCAGATCTCCTGTCTTGAGAGCCTTTTATGAATATGAATTCAATTCTCAGCAGCAGCAGGGAAAATGCTATTCAGCAAGCCTGTCTGAAGTGACCATATATCCCAAGGTGCTTTCCCTTTCGCCTGGGTGGTCCCAGCCCCCTGAAAGGAAGACTCTTTCTACTGAGAAATGACACACGAGGTCCATGGCACACATGTTGGCTTGTGTCGTAACACAGGGTCTCCAAACAGAAGCATACTATGCTACACTTATCATAACTCCTTCCTCTGTTTTCTCCTTGAGTTCTCTCAGACTATTCTCAGACCTCTGTAATTTAGGCTTTAAAGACTTACTGGAGCAAAGAAAAATGGGGACTTTCTTCCAAGCTTCACACATAGTAATGGGAAGAGCAATTTACTAGGCAAAAGACATTTAGTCCTGTCCTCTATGCTTACCACAGAAGACAAGATAGATGTTTGGGATGCATTTGTGGCTACTTGCTGTCAGAAAATAATTCACTATTAAAATTCTTTCTTTTCTGAATAGTTGGAAAACTTGGATTATGCACAGACTTTGGCTGTTTTATAATAGTTGACTCTTAATTACCTCCACACGGTTTGCTCATGAAGGTAAAAGATACCAGCCTTTTCTTAACATGTAGAGGAATAAACAGAGTTTGAGGTAGCTGTGAAGATGCAGAACTTTATAGAAGTGCCTGTTGCTGCAGGATTCAAATAGGTACTCTAAAGGTAGCAGAAAGAGAAGATTTCTGTCTCCAGTACTGTCACGGTCTGGTACCTTTCATGAGCACCAAATACATTTTTCAAACCACTCTAAAGAACAAGAAGTCAAAGTCGATAAACATTTAAAAATATACTATGAAAGCAATCCCACATTAGAAACATACCATGAAGGAAACCCAACTCCCTTTGATGCAGGCAACTGTATCATAAAGTATAGGAGAAATGGAGACGACTGAATCAAGCAACTAATGCCTGAAAGAAAACCCAACCCTAGGGCTGAAACAAAAAGAGGCTGCATGCTGAAAACCATACATGTTAGGAGAGGAACTAAAATCCTATCAAACAACAACTCTGCAGTCCTCTTTACCAGCACAGAACTTATCCTGACCACAGTGCTCTGTGCCTGGTGGGAATGCAGAACAATAGAGGGCTGTGAAAATTAACGGTTGTCACAGTCAGAAGGGACTTGTTGGACTTCCCACAGAAAGTAAGTTACAGATCCTTGGCCAGTAAGAGGCCACAAACTGTCACTCAATATCAAGCCTCAAATATGAAGGCTGAGGCCCTAGATTTGTTCTGTTTTCAACTAACTATAGGTTCCCTGAAGGAAACTGGATACCTAGATATAGGAAGTTTACGATAACCAGAACTGCTATTTATGAGGTGAATCATCATGACTAATCCTGAATCCATCAGGCTGCCCTTAAGTCCTTTTTTCCCCAATTGCAAACGGAAAAGATATAGTTTGGTTTAGTTATAGATTTCACTTTTGGTTGTGCTGTTTATCCTCTTCCTCGATGGTTGGTTGAGGGTTTTTTGTTTGGTTGGGTTTGTTTTTTGTTTGCTTTTGCTTTTTTTTTAAGGGGGGGGGTCAGAAATATCTGTCTTTCAGAAGAAAATCAAAGTTGCAGCTGGTCATAAAATTTTGAGACCAGATTTATTTTATTGAAGACCACAGCACATTAGAAGACAGTTTTTGGAAGAGCTTCTTTTCCCTCAAGAGCTTAGAACTAATTACCCATGTCTGCTGTGACAGCAATTAGGAGCAGTGGATCTTTGCATTACTGTTTCATGTTGCCATCTGGATCACCCACTAATTGCAGAACAAGGTGATGAAATTGCATACATGCTGTCCGCTCCCAAAGGCTTCAGAGGGGGAATTTGCTCATTGTAAATCTGAACAAAGACAGAAAATATATCACTTTTCTCAGCTTAATCAGAATCTATTGCCCTAAGGAAGGCCACTGGAAGTCCTGCATAAAATGCTGTGGAATGTCTTAGCAGTATAGGCACCATAGTGAGACTCTGAACCACAGGTTCCCCCATTCCTGCTCCTTCTTCATCCTGACAGAGGATATGGGCTTTATGGTGCTATCAATATTGAGGTGTAGATGAAGCTGGCCATGGGTGAGCCGTGATTGGCAGTGCAGCAAGTTACATGCTGGGTGATAAGGAGTAACACTTAGTCATTGGATGCTTTGCAGGCTGAGGAACAGGCATAACTCTAGCAGGCTTCCTTCAGAGACTGAGGAGCTAGCATTCACCATCAGTAAGGGGATCAAACATGTTAATGTCTATCACTAATCAAAGGTACAGCACAGAACACTTTTTCTACAGTGCTTCTATGACTTTCAGTTCTACAAACCACCTGGATACAAGAAGAATATTTGATGTTATCTGGCAGATATCCATTGTCTACCTCCAAGGTGCTATCTGAGGTGAAGATGATGTTCTGTGAAAGGTGGGATGTAGGTCTGACACTGAATGAAGTGTACAAGGCTGGTGCACACAATGCACACCAGTAGTGAACAGGGCTGGTGCACACAGCACACACCAGTAGGGAAGACACAGTCTCAAGTTGTGCCAGGGGAGGTCTAGGCTGGATGTTAGGAGGAAGTTCTTGCCAGAGAGAGTGATTGGCATTGGAATGGGCTGCCCTGGGAAGTGGTGGAGTTGCCATCCTTGGAGATGTTGAAGAAAAGCCTGAATGGGGCACTTAGTGCCATGGTCTGGTTGATTGGACAGGGCTGGTGACAGGTTGGACTGGATGATGTTGGAGGTCTCTTCCAACCTGATTGATTCTATGATGAGAGGGCTGGTGCACACAGTGCACACCAGTAATGAACAGGGCTGGCATCCATAACAGACACCAGTAGTGCAAACTGGAAAGGGACCCAGCTGTTATTTCTCAGAGCTTGCTGGCTTCCATAATATCTGGAATTGTTCTGCAAAGTCCCTAAACTTTACACAGGGCCTTGAGCAACCTGGTGCAGTGACAAGTTAAAAGAAGTGGTGCTTTCATTAAAACACCAGAGGGAATGGATTCAATAATTAGCACCTGCGTTTGTCAGGAAGGTAGAAGGGCCTACTGTACATGTTCAGAAAGGGACCACAGGCTAACTTGTGCCCCATCTCCCTTGGGGGCATGAAGTAAATTGATTAAACAGTACCACAGGTCACAGTGAGATTTATAGCCAAGGTCTCTAATGTGTTTTTTGAATGAAAGAGTAATACCCCTATGGTTTTCACTTCACACTTTTGGCAAGCTCCCTATTAACCCCACTCACACGGCAGCATGGTGGGCAGTACTGGGAGGGTACTTTATTCTAAGGTACTAAAATCCATGATTAGGCAATGATTTATGGTTTTCTTTAAAGCCTGAAGTGACTTTTTTGTTTTAATAGGAGTATTTTTGGCTGGGTTAATTGAAGTAAAAGTTGACTGATTTATGATTTAATTTACAAAATCTTTTGCCACACCTTTAATGATGAAATCTCCTTTTTTTTTTTCCACTGAGGCATATTTTCCATTACTGCTATGCCAGTATGGCGTTAGAAAAGCAGCTGCCATTTCAAACATCACTGAAAAGCTCCATTTCTTCTTGGAAGCTCTTTAAATTATGCATTTAAACTCCTCTTTCCTCACCTCCCGCTCCCCACAAACTGAATCCCCTCCCTATTCCTAGAGCATTTTAACAGCTTACAGGAAGCCTTACCTTCTATTTGCATAGCCAAAGTCACCGAGACAAAGCCTTGTTTCATTCTTTTGTTCACAGAATATGCCAACTTCTCATGCTCTCCTAAATACACCCAGGAGGGTTAAATCTTTTGACCAACCTCTTTACTAAACTGCTTCAAGCTGCTGTAAACGCATAATAAAACTCTTCTCCAGAGCCATTGTCATGTAATGGTATTGCTGAAGTAAGAGGAGGCACGGGCATGACACCAGGATGAAATATACCAGTTCCTTTGGCCTACAAATGAAGCTCTTATAAGTCAGCCTTGATGTGGCAAGTGCTATACCGGAGAGTGGAAATGAGTCATCCCCAACTCTCCCTTTTCCTGGGAGCTAAGTGGAGGAGGGTGACATGGAACAGAAGACCAACCTCCTATACACCTCCTTCAGTTTGTCAAGTCCACGTCTTTTGAAAATCTACCCAAACCTTCTGGAAGTGTGCCCAGTTTTAGCTACACTGAAGGCATTTCACACACTATGGAATGCAATTTCACTGTTAGACAGTCTTTTCACAGTTCGGTTCTTACTGCTCATCAGCATCCCTGCTGTAACCTTTAACAGTCACCATTCAACCAAGCAGCCACAAGAAGCTACCCTTTCAAGAGACCGACTCAAATTTGTTAATTCTGCTATGCAAAAGGATGCTCTGTGCTGCCAGTAAGCTTGCATTTGAAGCAGACTTCAATATTAGGTAACACATAATATCAGCAGGGAAATTAACCAGGCAACTGAAGACTGGAGTAACTCTGGTCAAGTCAGAGTCCCTCAGGTATATGCAGGACAACTGATGAGATTTTGAGCAACACCTTAGTCTAGATTTGTAAACAAACGACACCAAAACCTAGACCCCCTCAGGTGATTTTTCAATTTTTGACAATAATTACTTTTAATGTCTTTGCTATTTTCTGGCTATTTGATTACAGGGCAGTATTAAAGACATGAAAAAGGGAACCACAAGCAAACAGTTTAAAAACAAAACCATAAAACATGTAGTTTGACTCCTCTAAGCAAAGTTTCAAAGCTGTAAAAAATGGGGCTGGTGGGGTGTTGAAAACAGAGTTATGCCAGAATGCCTTGCAGAGCTTGTCAGATGTCACAAAAGTCAGTAAACAGAGCTGTGATAAGCATCACAGCCCAAGACAATGATCAGTTTTTGGAGAAAGACAAGAGGACTCTGAGAGATTGGACTCACAGGCTGAACATTCACCAGACAAACGGTTCACAGCTGGAAACGGCCACAAGCTTGCAAATGATATTAATGTCTCATTAATGGCCCAGACAGAAAGGTAGTCTATCTTTGCAATAAAGGTGTGAGGTAACAGCAGTTAAACAGGCTAAGCGACAAGCTAACTCACACTGAAGAAAAACATCCACTAAAAGTAAGCGATTTCACTGTTACCAATATTGCTTGGGGGAATGAAAGAATGATGAGCTAAAAGAAGTGACAAGGCTTGATTTTTTTTTCCCAGTTTTGGTTTGGGTTTTTTTCAGGTGTGTGTGAATTAATTGAAGCAGAACAAGGAAGATTTTCTTTGAGGAGTGTAGACAAGAAAGGACTCAGGTGTCTCATGTTTTGCACTTTCTGACCATAAGAAAGGTACTGTTGCAGATAAGGTCATTTTCTGGGAATCAGAGAAATATGGAAGAATCTGCAGAAGTGATCCATAAGCTAGTAAAAAAGCATGGAAACCTTGAGATAAGTACAGACACCAATAATCTGAACAGGCATGCCCTTAGATTGAACCCTCTCTTTGGAGAGAAGTCTGGCACCAGAAGTTTTTCTATCACCTGTGCATTTCCTACCTGCTGTCCTTTGGAGAACAGAGCAACTACCTCTGTGCACGTTAAGTTCCACCTGTGGATAGCACTATTGAGGTCCTGTGGCAGTAAGCCACAAAAGCAGAACAGCCTATGAGTATCTCCAGAGTTGAACAGCAGAAGTCTACAAGTCTATGGGTCTAGGGAGATGGTTCTTCCCCTCTGCTCTAGTGAGACCACACCTGGAATAGGGTGTCAAATTTTGGGCTTCTTATTTCAAGACAGAGATGTGCTGAAGGGAGTCCAGCAGAGAGCCACAAAGATGATTTGGAGACTTGAGCATCTCCCCTACAAAGAGAGACTGAGTGGCCTGGGGCTGTTTAGTCTGGAGAAGAGAAGACCTTATCCATGTGTACAAACATCTGAGGTGTCAAGTGGAGGGGGACAATCTGTTTTCAGTGGTCAGCAGCAATAAGACAAGGAGCAACGGCTACAAACTGGAACATAGAAGGTTTCACCTCAAGATGAGGAGAAACTTCATTACAGTGAGGGTGACAGAGCACTGCAACAGGCTGCCCAGAGAGGTTGTGGAGCCTTCTTCTCCAGAGCCTTCCAAACCCATCTGGATGCATTCCTGTGCAAATTGCCATGGGAGATCCTGCTTTGGCAGAGGATCTGGACTTGATGATGTCTAGAAATTCCTCCCAATTTCTGAAGTTCTGTGATTCTGTGAAGTAGAATTTGTAGATATGCTAATTGCTTCTGTTGGACAAAGATGATACTCATATTTTAGGGAGACCTGAAAGCTTGCAGCATCCTACAGGACCTTCACTAAACAGTGCTAGCAGGCCACTTACTTGTTGGAAAAGTGTATAATGTTAATTTTGGTTGTTCACTATGTTTGACACTTGGTCTGGAAGGGAGCACACTAGACACTGCATCTTCACAAAGCACTGATGTGAACTTTTTGGAAACAGCTACGAGAGGCTCCTAGCACAGAAGGAAATTACAGCTCAGAGATGGAGTGATTCTCCCAGTCTTTGTTTACAGTGAGTTTCTTAGCTGTAGTTGTTATGAGCTCAGTTAGGAAGGTAAGACTCAAACCAAACAGAACTAAGCAATGTGAAGTGTTAGTGGGATTTTCAAATGGGATTATCTGGAAAGCACAGTCTGAATTATTACACAATTATATAAGAAAACAGAGTCAACAAATCTTTGGTGTCTATAGCCCTTAATTAACATCCTCAGAAAGTGCACCAAGGATGAATAGAAAAGTCTTCCTGCGTTCATGCATATAATTACCTTTAACTCTCTTAATATGATAATGACTGAACCATTTTCTCAAACTTGGCATATTTTTACAGAATGAGACTTTGGGAAGCAGCATACTTTGAAGATTTGTGCTCCAGCCATTTTTAGACTGCTGCACAGTGACAAGATGCTCTCTTTTCATGCCTTGGTACGTGAGGATTCCAGAAGGAGGGCATGGAAATGGTGCTCTATGGCACGACTATAATTTCTAGAGGTCTCCATGTCAGAGAAGAAATGTAGGAGCATCTGTAAAGCAGTATCAGAATGGACACTGAAATTGCAGATGTTTCCTTCACCTGTTACAACAAAACAAAGCTTGCTTTCATCTGTTGCATTTACCTGCTGCTTCCATGCAGAGATTGTTCTGCAGCATTACAAAGAGGTAAGGAACATCGGCACTGTGAGCGTGAGTCAAAAAGGGACCATATAGCCCAAGATATTCTGGGGACAAGACAACGTAATGCTGTTGAGCAGCAAGCTTTAAGCTTGCTTTTTGAGAGGTCAGTGGCAGAATTCCCTTTAACTTTGGTGCTGTTTTGAATTCAGTCTTTCTGGTCAACAGCTATGCTTGAGTCAATTTCTTACTTTACAGCATTCATAGTTCTCTTGTCCCAGAGAAAAGATCCATCTTAATTCTTGCTTGGCTCTAAGGCCTAAAAAGAAAGCTATATTTTTGTTAACTGCTTTCCAGATCTTACTAGGGATGTCAGAAAGACTGCATAGAGGAAGAAAAAGAAGGAGAATTCTGATCACAAGATTTTTTTTTACTGGTGACAGGGAGAGCTGCTGATCACTCTTTACTTTCATAGGACTTCACCTCCAGTGAGTGGAATAAATCACATATTTTCCTTCCAAGCAATTAAGTTTTGACTTTTCAGGAAAACTTTGTGTCGAGAGGACGAAAGTTTTCATCAGGAAGTCATAATAACACCTTTAAAACTATTAAAAAATAATTTAAAAATAACTGCTGGGATATTTTCTGAAAATATCTTTAAAATCTTCAGGGAAAACAACAACAACAAAAATCTCTTTTCTCTGCATTTTTCAGAAGAGAGGAGTCATCTCTAATCGGGAGCTGTTTGGGCAGCTACAGTGGTGTACATCCCCATCACACACACCTGGGCAAGCACAGGCAGATACAGCCCTGGGCAGGACACGTTCATGTCAGAGGGCCATAAGAATGCAGAGAGCAGGAGGTCGTGCTGTGGAGAGAGAATCCTGCAGTTTGTGGGTACAGCCACATCAAGGCTGCTTTGCACAGTCTCCTGTTTGATGACAAACCTTATCAGGACCATGTTTACCTTAAAGAGTTCCTCCAAGATACTCACAAGCCTGGCTCACAGCAAATATTTTTTCTCATCTAGACTTTCACTGGTCCTTAGAGTGCAGCCACTCTGATTTTTAAGTACTTCTTTTTGGTGTGGGTCCTAATTGCATTTGTGAAGTGTGTCAGATACTGTGAAACAGAAGTGCAGTGAGGAAGTAGTCACAGAACAGCAAAGGCATCTCTATGTATTGTAAACAAGTGAGATCTCCATGAAGTCTTTGTAGACAGTTCTTCTGTAAGGCCTTTTCTAGTTTTTGGGGGAAGACTAGTTCAGCATCAGCTTTTATTCCAGTTGCTTCCACATTTATCTGTGTTTGATGTGAAAATTTGCTTGAAATCTAGAACCTGCTTTAACCATTTTAGCTGGATGCTATTTATTAAAAGGTCTTCCTCCTGAGACAGCTCCAAGATGTGCTCCCTGTGGATTTGCAAATGCTATTTGCAGCCCTGATGACTGCAGCCAGCAAGGCAGGCCTGAACGAGGCAATTTAGCAATCTAGCAATTTGAACATGCTGGAATTCATTCAGGGCCCATTTGTCACAGAGGATGAATGGTCTGAGGTGAACCTGCTTTTGTAATTACAAACAGGCAGAGCTAACATCCCATCTCTACTCAGATGGGACTCAACAGAAGAAAAGGAGTGGCCTCGGGAAGAGACAAGAGATGCAATGATTGGAAAGGAGATCTCCAGCTTCAAACCAGAAGGATGGCTAAGGTGAGAAATGCTCTTTTGTTCCACAAACACAACTCTAGAACCAATATCCTGCACAGTTCTTATTCTCAGCAAAGCATCAGGCCATATACATCACTGTTGACTTTGACTACTAGCCTTCACTGTCATAGGAATTGTTCTTGCAGCTGAAGAAATTAGAGACTTTTTAGTTACAAAGGTGAACAGAATGACATAATTCTATGGAGATTAACTAAAAATAAACATAAAAGTACTCTGTGAGAGTCCCAATGTAGCACAGAACATTCTTGACACAAGATCTCTCCCTCTCAACCCATTATTAGAAGCTGCTCTTTTTTGATTTAAGCCTCAGTGAGTTTTTTTCTGAAGAAAGAACTTAGGATTCCTGTTTGCTAGCAGGGAGAAAGGAGAATGGCCTCAAAAAGGCATCTAATGTGCATTTTGGAATGGGTTTTTCAGAAGTGCATAGCTTTAAAAGTTAGATACATGGACACCTCTGAAAAGGTTTCTGGGCAGCCTGTGCATATTTGACTGGACAATATGATCTTCAAGGGTCCCTTCCAACTCAATGCTGCCTGCCATTCTATTTTATATTATAGCTTTTAAAGTGTTTGGGTTTTTTTATCCTCCAGATTTCAATATAATCTGGAGCTGTGTCAGCTTCTTGCATTTGTGTAATTTAAAGACTGAAAAATGTCTCGGATTAGTGGGGCACTCCCAGCTAGGTCAGAGCATGCTATTATGTGTGGAGGTCTGAGGCTGCAAGGAGCAGTAATTGCTGAGCTGTGACTTCGCCCTGTCTGCTCTGGGCGGTGCAGGGTGTGTGAACGTGGCTTTGTGTTAGACATGTCTGTCACAACTTGCCTGATGGATTCAAACACTTGTCTGCAGAATAGCTTTAGTAATAACTAGGAGGGAGGGGGATTGGTGGAGGTGTTGGGGGGAAAGGTAAGAATCTACAGAAGCTCAAAAAACAGAACGCTGGAAGGGAATGGAATTACTTAGAGGGTTTACACTATGGAGTAATAGGATTAAATGCAGATGGGAAAATTGATAAGAAGTAAGGAAAGTATTCTTGTCACTAAACCGACATTTACAAACTGCTCTGGACAAGTGTTAGTGGATGTACAGCATGAAAGCAGTTTAAACAGACCTCCCGATTTTCTGATAAAGCCTTTACTATAACTATGGAGAGCTATGTTAAAAGGGAGAGATTCAAGGCCTCTTTCTGACAGTCAAAGCACTGTCCTGCAGTTGTGTAATTGCTACATTATCCAGCTTTACCTCATCATCCAGCCTTTACACATGGCATATTTGCCTGTCAATTCATGTATGGAAAAACACTGGCTAGCATCCACTCCCCACTTTGCACAAAAAGGCTCTGTGGGGTAGATGCTTGCAAACATGCATGAGACATGGAGTAAGTGCCCTGCGTTTTTGCTCTTCTGCTTGCACCAGGCTTGCCCAGGGGTTTCACAACCCATCTATCTGTGTCACAGCTGCTTTTCAGCCAGGCAGCTGTGCTCTTACAGCTGCTGATGGCCATTTTGCAGCTCTTCTGGAAGAGCTCAGCAATCACCTCAGGCAACAAGCAGAAGGCACCTATGTTACACTTCATGAACCCATACTGGTGAGTGAGTTGGTGGCCTGGGGGACCTACCCCTTTGTTCACTACTGCATGCAATAAAACAAGGGTTTCTACTGGAGTTTAAAATCTAAGTGAAGCAAAAATCAGGCACGATAACAGCCAAGTGGCTCAGTACCTTGTTTGAACCAGCAGTCAAACTGGATGCCTAAGGGAGTAATCGCACCAATACAGTGACACTTCCTCAGAATACTCTCCCGTGTCCCCAGCAATTTGTGGCATAGAGGTTTCCTGGGCCAGAGGCAGCAACGAGTGCAGGAGCTCACAGCTTTTCTTGGAGACTGTGACAGCAGAAGTGACAGTGATGCACCACAACTCTTCAGGCACTCTAATGGAAGCCAGCGCTCAGTGAAGCAAGGAAGAGAAAACAGATGTCCTCCCTACAGCATGCCAAATAAATACAATCTGGGGAGGCTGCTGAGGGAAAAAGATCTGAGAAACAGTCGATTCTATTTGCATTCCTTATTTCTGCCATGAGATCTAAAATTGTAGCACCTTCACACATGCAGCAATGGATTTTTTTCTCTATTCTGGATGCTGTGCTTTCTTCTCTGTCCCATCACACGTAAGAGCGAATGTACTCACATATTTTGAACACAGAACCATCACACTTTGTTCTTCCTGTCTGAGTAGTTTGTCTGCATCGTGTCTTTCCCTCTATTTCACAATACCACAGGACAGTAATACATTTTCATTGTCTTTTGCAAATAATACAATGTTCCTGTGTAAAGACTAGATCAAAGGCAAGTGAAGGGTAACTCAGTAGAATTACAAAGTGAAACCTCGCATGGGTTCATCTCCTTCAGCTACAGATGTTCGGCTCCAGAGGTAACAAAAGCAGTCATGAAAAATTCAGAACTAGGTAATAGCCATGATTCCTGAATGACCCAGAGTGAAACCCTCACTCTAGCTCACTGCTTACACAGGAATGCTGCCTTGTTTACGTATTGATCATAGAATCATAGAATCATAGAATCAACCAGGTTGGAAGAGACCTCCAAGATCATCGAGTCCAACCTATCACCCAGCCCTAGCCAGTCAACTAGACCAACTAGATGTTTCTATATGGAACAGAAAACGTCAGCTTCTAGAGTAAAACTTCTGTAAATGAATGTAAATAGCCACAACTGTCTGAGAAATGCTGCTAGTGACCTGGTGGGAGGCTATGGGGCTCACCTATTTGGTATGTCAGGAGACGTACCATGCCCTGAGCTCAGAAGTGCGGCCACTTGTGGCTAGAAAAAGCAGAAGAGAAAGTGGCAAAAGTCATAGCTACCCTTCAGCATTTTCAATGATGTGATGGGTCCCTTTGTTTATCGTGCAGCATTGGTCAGGCAGGTTGTTCCTAATTTTCAGATATTTGCAAACACTTAAAACCACATGGAGCCTTTATTTTCCTGCACTTGAGCAAGCATTAGCCAGCATGAGAAGTGGCAGGTGAGCATCACTGAGGAGAACTAGATATTCTGCTACAGATATGCTTGATGGGGAAAACATTCCCCATGAAAGCAGACTGCAGCAGCTTGAAGCAGAATACTTGAGGTGAAGCCAAGACCAAGATAGGTGGTGCTCTGTCCTGATCCAGAGGTGAGCAGTTTTCAGGGCCTAGCTGAGCTGGCTGACGGTCACGGGGCAAAAGTTTTAGCAAGGTAAACAGCAGAAAAGCCAACACTTGAATCTAGGGTGTGAATTCAATATAGAATTTAACTTTACCCACAGCTTTGCTCCATGCATTTTAAAACATCAATTGTTGAAACAAGAAAATGGAACAGTCAACTCATTATCACTTGTTGCTGTCTACATTGGCTTCTCTGGGAGAGTGCATTCAACCTCCAGTCATACTGAGTCATTTCCTAAGAACTTTACACCAAGCATAAATAGATCCAGATGGCAGGTTTAAGAAAGGCAAGGGGAATGTCTTCTTATTCCTACTGTGCCAAGAAAACTTTGGCTTCTACTGCTTGATAAGTAAAATAATACCTAACAGGACCTTGGGCTTCCCAACAAGCAACTGTAGGAACCTGGACATACACAAACCTTTCCTGCTGTTCTGTGTGGCACAACCCCTTCGACACAGCACCTTAAGATGACATTGTCTGGACAGCCAAATCTTTTGTGAGCAGCTGGTTGAAATCTAACTCTCACTCAAGCCAGGCTCAGTACCCATCAGTGGTGACTAGAAACATCTTTTGACTGTCTTTAAGTGCATAGGCACACAATTAAGTCATGATATGGCAACAGCTGTATCAGCCTCACTAACATTACCCCCTGACACTTGTTTTCTTTAAAACCTTTCTCAGTGTTGTGGGTTGGGAACTTTCCCTCACTCCTTCTGGACAAAGAAAGCCTAGAAGGGACCAACACCACCCTCTCTCTCCCCAGATGGAAATCAACCAGCAAAGCTCACTTGTTATCTGGTCAGTCAAGGTTAGTGCAGAGGAGATTGGAGAGAAGCAAAGAGATCCAGTGCCCAAGAGCAAATAAGAACAAATTGTTTATACACGGACTTCACATACCTCTTAGCAAGCCAATGAATGCTCATTCTGATTCTGTACCAGCTTTTCATATTAGAATATTCCAATAAGCCTTAAACCATCACACTCAGAAAGATGAGAAACTAGGAAAGATCACAATGAACCAGTGATGGTAAGGCCTAAAACTGCTTTTACTATCTCCTCACCCTTTTGTCTCAAGAGTGTGACACATCACTGCTGAGCAGTGTGTCTTCTTCCCATGAAGAAGGTAAAGCCAGGTGAAGACAACACCATTAAAGCCTTCCATGCAAGGGGCAAGGAATCATCAGCTAACTTTTTCCAATCTTTGGTATATCAAGATGAACCTGCTGAAGTGCAGATAACTTATTGGTGCCTCCTCCATACTCAGATAAATAAGTTAACAACATTACAGCTTAAAAAACAAAGCAAAATTGCCTAAGGCTCCTGTATTATAAACATCCTGGATTGTTCAGAGCTCTTTAAACACAAACTCAGATATTCAATACTGGGTACCTCATCATAAGCATTAAATGTTTCTGTCTGCACTGCACCATTTTTTACATGGCATCAATTAAACTCTCAGAGATCTGCCCAAGCATGCTTTAAAGTTAATTAGCAGAAAACCTGAGAGGAATTCTCTCCAGGGGCAGTCATCTGTTTGGCTCCTTCAGAGTTACATTCAAGAATTAGAAGGGAGTAGATTGTGAGCACTGTGCTTAGAAGAAATGACCCTGTAATGCCACTGGCAATCTATTTCTGAGGCACAGCCACCCGGATGGAATGGGAGACAGAAGAGAAGCAGGCAAATGCTCTGACATGGGCTACCCTCTATCACTCCAGCAGTGGTGGCATGTAACACTGATGAGTCTCTTGGGCCTCAGAAAGCAAAGACAAGCAGCAAAACATTCTGTAGAGCTAACATTGAATTTCCTTTTACGTTTCTTTGGTAGGGAAAGAAAGGAGGAGAAGGCAGGAGGAAGAAATAGCCAAAACCTGCAGGTGATGCAAACCAGAACACTATGGGAACATGCCCCATCTGCTGCAAGTTCTGTCTCTGCAGTGATACCACCTTCTGCAGTTCAAGGGACATGAGAGTTGATAAAGCACAACAAAGTCTTTCAAGACAGGTTCCCCAGTTTGCCAAGTAACAAAAGCCAAGTACCATGTGTCCAACTGGTAAATTCTTTGCCTCTGTGCATGCTCAAATACCCAATATGCCACTGGCACGGGTGAAACAACTTTGACAACATCCACAGGAAGGAGGCCACTCATTTTCTGATGTGTAATTTATCACCACAGGTATTTGTGCCTCCCTGCCTGTCCTCTGCTTGAAACTCAGGGGAGCACGTACGTGTGCAGCTGGACGTGCCGTTGCTGGAGCAGTCGTCCTCGCCCTCCAGCTCACTGGCAGATCCTGAAACAGGATGTCAGCATGAGGTGCCTCTGCAGAGCTACTCTCTATCAGAAAGAGACAGTCTTGAGACACCCTGTGGGGCGCTCTTTAAAGGAAGGTGGGTAATTACAGAGGATATTTAAGTATAACATTAAATATTTACTTCTCCTGAGAAAACATTTAAAGTGGCAGTACTTTACATGAGTCCTGCAAATGCAAACTCACAAGCCTGGCCAAGACATTTTTCTCTCATTCTTCATCAAAGTCAAGCTCCACCTCTTCCCTCGCATGCAGCTACATCCTTCAAGTTCATTGCTCTTCACTAGCCACCATATCAACTCACAGTGTTTCTACAGTTGAGAGAATAGTTCTGAAGCCTTCTTTTCATCCTAACCTCTGTGAGGTCTGAGGACAAGGGAAGACCAACAGATGTCATCTGTCTTGAATTCTGTAAAGCCTTTGACACAGCCCCCCACAACATCCTTCTCTCAAGCTGAAGAGATATGAATTTGATGTGTGGCCTGTTCAGTGGATAAGGAATTGGTTGATCACATGCAAAGGGTAGTGGTCAAAGGCTTGATGTTCAGATGGAGACAGGTGACAATTGGCATTGCTCAGGGCTCTGTACTGGAGCCAGTGCTGTTTGGTATTTTCATCAATGACACAGACAGTGAGATTGAAGTACCCTCAGCAAGTCTGCAGATGATACAAAGCTGAGTGGTGTGGCTGATAAGACTGAAGGACAAGCTAGCATCCAGAGGGACCTGGACAGGTGAGATAGGTGGGCTGAGAAGAATCTCTTGAGGATCAACAAAGCAAAGTGCAAGGTCCTGTACCTCTGTTGGGGCAGCCCTTGATATCAATCCAGGCTGAGGCATGATGAGATTAAGAGCAGTTCCACAGAAGAAGACAGTGGATGAGAAGCTGGACATGAGCTCACAGTGTGAGCTTGCAGCCCAGAAGGCAAATGGCAGCCTGGGCTGCATGACAAGCAACATGGTCAGCAGATGGAGAATGTGGATTCTGCCCCTCTGCTCTGCTGAGGCCTTTTTTGCAGTGCCATGTCCAGCTCTAGAACCCTCATCACAGGAAGGGCATGGATCTGACGGAGCAGGTCCAGAGAAGGGCCGTGAACATGACTGGGGGCAGGAGCACCTCTGTTAGACGGACAGGTGGAGGAAGCTGGGGTTGTTCACTTTGGAAAAGAGAAAGCTCCAGGGAGAACACAGAGCTTCATTTCAGTATCTGAAGGGGACTTAAAGGAAGGCTTAGGAAGGACTGTTTAGAAGGGCTTGTGGTGACAGGATAAGGGGCAGTGGTTTGAAACTGGAACAGGGGAGATTTAGGTTGGACATCAGAAGGAAGTTCTGCACTATGGGAGTGATGAAATACTGGAGCAAGTTGGCCACGGATGTGGTTGAGGCCCCATCCCTGGAGACATTCAGGATCAGTCTCGACGTGGCCCTGGACAGCCTGATCTAATTGGAGGTGTCTCTGCTGACTGCAGAGACCTTTGAGGTCCCTTCCAACCCACTGCAATCTGTGAAGATGTGAGTTTTGCTTCCAGTCAGCATCCTCTGAGCTTTTTGTTCTCTTTGCTTTAGCTGTAGCACAGGCAGCCTGTAATTGCCACTGTGCAGCTGCTTTTGCCTTTTATTATCATGAAAGGGCACAGGACTAAGTCCTAAAGATTACTCTGAAGTAGATGCCTTGCATTTCAAACACAACTTGCAGGGCCAAGCACACATGTACATGCTCCAGACGACCCATGGCTCTTTACCAGTCTAATCTACTGTGCTGCCAAGTACTTCCAGTTTGACATCTCCACCTGTGAACAGCAAACCCCCTCTTCCTGTATTACACACTTCAATAACTAGCACCTGTGTGACAGGACAGGTGACAAGAACCATAGAATCAATCAGGTTAGAAAAGACCTTCAAGATTATCAAGCCCAACCCATTGCCCAACATTATCAAATCAACTAACCCATGGCACCAAGTGCCACATCCAATCTTTTTTTGAGCACAACCAGGGACGGTGACTCCACCACCTCCCTGGGTAGCCCATTCCAATGCCAATCACTCTCTCTGGGAAGAACTTCTTCCTAACATCCAGCCTAAACCTCCCCTGGATCAGCTTGAGATTGTGTCCCCTTGTTCTGTCAGCGGTTGCCTGGCAAAAGAGTCCAACCCCACCTGGCTACAACCTTCCTTCAAGTAGTTGTAAGACAGCAATGAGGTCTGTCTCGAGCATCCTCTTCTCCAGGCTAACCAACGTCACCTCCCTCAGCCTCTCCTCATAAGGCTGTGCTCTAGATCCCTCACCAGCCCTGTTGCCCTTCTCTGGACACATTCAAATATCTCAACATCCATGTTGTAACACATCCTTAATGTACCTTCCTCTACCTAGGAGGATTTTCCTCTGGTGGTTTTTTTTTTTTTTTGGGTGACCTGACTTGTGTGGGAAGATTTAGGGAGTGCTGAGACATGGAAAGTTAAATCTCCAATTATCCAGAGGTCATGACAGTCAGCCAAATGGTGTGCTTCCCTTTCCACCTCTACACCCACTATGCTGTCCTGCTGCTGACCTTGAAATGGAAAGACCACCCTCCAAAATGAAATCAAATCCTCAGAACTTGCTCATCCTTGGGCCTCTCCCAAGCGCTTCTGCTGCCAAACACGGCTAATTCAGCAGTAGTTTCACAACCTGGTGGGCTTCGACTCTCTTGCGACCCGAGCTGAGGTCACCACATTCATTTCTCTTTACGAAGCCTCCTTCACTTCACCCTGCAGTGCCCCAGAGGCCAGCGTGCGCCTGCGTTTTCCCCACTGCACACGCACTGCCCTCCTCCCGCAGATGAGGTTTTTCTGGCAGCCTTCTCGCATGTTGTTATGCTTTGTATAATTATTATTTAAAAGCTTCTCCAGTCCAAAGTTCACTATTTTCCCTTCTCTCATGATCTCTCCACCCCCCTGTCTCCATCACCATCCTCAACCCCTCCAATTTGTCTCTGTGTTATTCTTGGCCTGATGAGGTGCCGGTTAGGAGCTAAGTTAATTTAGGTGCTTGTCTGCTTGCCTGTCAAGTTCTATCAGGAGTAAAAAGAATGGCAAGCCAATAAATTCAAAACTCTGTCAGGCATGAAGCAGACTCTTAGCCCATGCTGTTTGTCTGGCAGCAGGTGAAAAAAGACCAATAAAACAGAAGAAATGGAGCCTTTCACACACCCTCAGACACACACAGGCACACTCTGACTGGAAGGCGAATGGCTGCATGCTGCTGTCGGGTGGCCAGCACAAAATTAGCTGGTGGTCTCAGGCCAGACCCGAGCAGGCAGGTGCCCACATTACAGAAACCACAAGCACCATGTGCAAACTCCTTGGCAGCTGCAGTGCAAGAACTGAAGTGCACTCTTACCAGTGCAGGAGAGCCACTTGGTGAGAATTTGGGGATGGAAGGGAGGAGGAAAAGAGGGCAAGTTTATTGTGCTGGTGGGCAGACACCAGTTGTGCCATTCATACAAGACACAGCCTCCACAGACAACAACCTGACACCTGCTAGACAAGTGGGCCCCATGGGGTTGGTGTTGTCCTTACAAGAGTGTGTTGTAGGCTAATAAACTCTAGAGTGAGTGCTATTAGACTATCACAGAGCTCCACACATCATTTCCTTTCTCTTTCTTTGAGGAGCCTCCCAGGCTTCAGGGCATGACATTTCTCTAGCTTAGGAAGAACCTCCTACCCTCAGCAGATAGTTACTAGTTTCTTTTTACTCACACCCTCTTTCTCTACTTTTTCTCCTTAACCCATTGGTACCTTATCCTAGGCAATGGGTTTATTACAAAATCACAGAATATATCTGGTTGGAAGAGAACATCCAGGCCAACCCTTGACCCAGGACTGCAGGGTCAACACTAAACTGTGTCCCCAAGTGCTAGAGGCCACGTAAACACCTCCAGACATGGTGACTCCACCACTGCCCTGGGCAGATCATTTCAGTGCTTGAGAACCCTTCCAGTGAAGAAACATTTCCTAACATTCATCCTGAACCTCTCCTGGCACACCCTGAAACCATTTCCTCTAGCCCTGTCGTTTGTCATCAAGGAGAAGAGGCTGCTCTCTCCTCACTCCAACCTCCGTTCAAGGAGTTTTCCAAAGAAGTAAGAATATCCTAGAGATATCTCTGCCAATGCATCCAGCCTTTAAGGACTAACTGCTGAACTCCAGCGACAAATCCAATTAACAGTGGACTTGACTGAATGCAGGATCAGCATTTAACAGATGAGTAGCTGCTTCTAAGGTTTGTCCTCAGCAGCGGGTGGCAAAGATTAGGTAATGAATTGACAGCTCACAGCACGCCCTTCAGCAGCACTGAGTAAGCTTTATGTGTTCTACCTGTGTTTATCTGTGTATTTAAAACTGTAGCAATTAGATGTGCATAATTACTTTTATTTACAGATGGCACTGGGAGTTTCCCACAACTGCTGCTACACTCTAGGAGCCACTCACTAGCTGAGAAAGGCAGAAAAGCTCCAACATCACCTGGGAGTTTATACAAAACAGATTTGATTTAGAGAGCAGAGGGACAGACTGGAAGTGTTGCCGCTGTATTTAGCGTGCAGTAGCCAACTGCATGCAAAACATGAAGAAAATGTGCAGCTGGGGGTGATATGCATTAAGCTCCTACCTATCATTAATATTCTCCTTAATAATTAAAAGAGGCCCAAGTGGCAGTTGGCCAATATTGGCCAAAAAAAGCTCAAGCACAACCTAAAGAATTCCTGTTCTTTTCAAGGTTGCCTTTCTGATCATCACAGAATGTCCAGGGGCTGGAAGGGACCTTGAAAGCTCATCCAGTCCAAGCTCCCTGCCAGAGCAGGATCGCCTATAGCAGATCACACAGGAACACATCCAGGTGGGTCTTCAGTATCTCCAGAGAGGTAGACTCCACAATCCTACTGGGCAGCCTGTTCCAGTGTTCTGTCACGCTCACAGTGAAGAAATTCCTCCTCACGTTTCCACAAAACTACCTATGCCTCAATGTTCACCCATTGCTCCTTGTCCTGGCATTGGGCATCACTGAGAAGAGTTTTATTATGTTTAATTTTTTATTTTTTTTTTAAAACACTTCTTAATCCTTGTTGACTTTTCTTTCTATTTCTTCAGCAATAACCTTTCTAGTCCTGCTGACCCTTGCTTTTAACCACACCATGACTTAAAAATGGAGCACGATATTCTAAGGAAATGGCACTTTTTGCTCATGACATCTGTTGGACCATCTGCATCTATTAACTTTTGAACCCACAGGCTGAATCCATCATGTAAACCTGACAGAGGAATAATGGTCTCAAAGACAGTAAGCTACTCTTACTTGTGAGAATGGATATCTCAGGGGCAGAAGGATAAGTGGCACCCAGACAGAGCCCCAAAGGAAGGGCTTTGCCTTTACATGCTACCTTTGCTGTATGTACGAAGTGAGAAGTAGCAGTCAGTCAAGTGATCAGAAAAGTAAGAGAGTCTGAAGCTCTCACAGCACTGTCCATCTCTTGCTGAGCTTGCAAGGCTCTCAGCAGTTAGTAGGAGGTGGAAAGGATTGAAAAGGTATCATTGGAATGGGTGGTTTGAGCAAGGTGGAACCAATTACTGTCACATTCGGGAAAATCCTTCAAGGTGGTGGAAGAGTCTGGAGCAACTCTAGAGTTAGGAGACAGGGCATGCAGAATGTCTGTTAGTAAGAAATTAAGCACCACCGGGACAAGTGCCCGTGGACCAACTTCTGCTTTCAAGCTGCTAAGTCCCAGCTCATCCCAGCACTACGGTGGGTGACTGGCTTCATGCAAGTCAATGACAATAGTCGAAACAGTGGGACTGCTTTTCTGCTCACAGGCTTTCTGCAGAGTGATGCTGGATTGTGGCCACCAATGACCACAAGAAAGAGCTGCAATATGTCCCACAGATAAATGACATCAGTTCAACATGTGCAAACAAGCATTGTGCCTCTTGCATTGAATTCCAGTCCTATTCAACATATCATTCACAGCAACAGACCTCATCCCTGTGGAGCAATTTATTTCTCACTTGGTCTGCTCCTGATTAGTGTAAGAGAATGACGTATAGAAGTGACATTGTAATTAAGATGATGGATATACCATCGAGCAGCTGCAGATTAGGAGAAAAGGAAGCTAACTACTGAAGTTTGGCTCAGCAAGAAAAACCCCAAACAACAATCTAAAGTTCTAGCTGTGCATGTAAAAACCACTTGAAACTCTCCTACTGATATTGTCACTGGCTTGCCACTCAGCATGTAGAACAGTAATCTCCCAGTGGAAGAAAAGTATTCAAATGCCCGTTAGGGGACTACATGCCTTTTAGATCTGGCCTTTAGATTAAGCACTTACCCTGAAATGCCTTCATGTCCTCTGAAATTCATACTTCATAGGGAATAGGAAAAAAAGATGAAATAGTTTTGAAATAACCAAATAACATTCTCTTTAGATAAAGCTTCTGGACTAGGGTGTTAGTAAGCCTGTGGCTTCCTTAAGCTCATGCATGGATTTTACAGACCAGGCTGAGTCAGCCTAGCGTGGGATGGATGAATGACTTTATATCCTTAATCAGATTTTGAATGAATAGTTATTTTCCTTCTGTTTGCACCTGAGGAAAAGCTTACAAATGTTTGCATCACTTTCTAAGCAAACAAAACGAATCAAGCAACAGCAGCCTGGGATACGTTATCCTGGAATACAGCATCTTTGATTCTGCAGGGATCTTGCCCCTTTTGCTGTGTTTTAACAGGAGGCAGCCTTCCTTTTTAGGTTCAGCATGCCATTTTCAAAACGGGGAGTGGAGCAGAAGAGAGAAGGAAATTGGGGTGGGCACAGAAATTTTTACCTAATGAGTCAAATAGCTCAGCCGTCCAAAAATTTCCCTTAAGACATTCACTTCTCATGTCTGTATGAGCTCCTACAGAAAGGAATGGAAGGGCCATGGTTTTCCATAAGATGATCCAAACACAGGACTGATCCACTTTTCTGTGCTACGTTTCTCCTCTGGCTACAGCAGATGACACTACTTCAAAGCCACATTCTATTTATTGAGTTTCTCTGATCTATGCTCATAAATAGACCTGATGCGATATTGTTCTACAGCAGAAATGAAGGTGATGGTAGCTCAGCCCCATTCTGTTGCTCCTTTTAAACCCTTACACTGTACCGAGGTAACACAAGATCAATCTCATCCTGCAATCTCTGGATGAATGGAAGAATTCATGTGCCTGATCACGTAAAGCAAAGAGCTAAACAACATGTTCAAAGGGAGGAGACATGAAAGGGATAGCAGGTGTCAAATAAATTTAAACAATTCTATTCCAATTCCATTTCAGTGCTTGATAAAGCAGCTGAACTGATGGTCTAATGATGGGCATCTGACAGAGCAATGCAACAGGCAGATGTTTCTCAGCTGTGTCATAAAGGATGCTCCTGGCTAACTTATCTCCTCTGTGAGCAGTCAGTCTCCCTGCAGTGGCAGGACTTCAGCTCAGATGTCATCCACTCGTGCTTGCTCTCCAGATTTCTTTTGACACTGCAAACTGCTCTTCATGCTAAGGAAGAGGCCTATCCTTAGGGTGATTGTGCTAGCATCTACTGCAGATACTTTACTGGACAGCCATCATATGCTGCTGCTTTTGAGTCATTAGTTTATCTGAACTTCATTAAAACATAGTAATTTAAGCCTTTTCAGTTCAAGCAGTTGACTCCTAGTCCCACAGCTGTAATAAATTCCAACATTCTAGTGGGGCTTTGTGTCGTTTACAAATTTTCTGTAATTTCTTTTTACGCACTCTAAATAGTAGAGGCGTTGCTTAAAGGTTGTTAGTGGTTTCTCTGTTATGATTTTTAAATCAAAACCAGTGTCATGTATCTCAGCACATGTAACCAGTCCCTCAACCAAACTGATCTCCACACTAGAGTGCAGATGAGCAGTGTCACAGCAGCCCTGGAAGAGCTCACCAGCTGGGAGCAGCTCACCGTTTCTGGAGAGGCACTGCAGTGATAGACTGATGTGCATCTCATTGAGAGAAAAACATCTTGATAAAGACAGGCATTTCCAGATTCAAGATTCCCAAGGGATGCTATAGAACAGATGAGGCTGAAAAAAATTCATTAACTGTTTCACCAAGAATAAAACCTTGTATGATTAAGGGGCTGGAGCACATGCCCTGTGAGGAGAGACTGAGGGACCTGGGGCTTTTTAGTCTGATGAGATCCCCTGTAAGTCTTCTCTTTACCAATGTTTATATATATCTGAGGGCTGGGGGTCAAGAGGGAGGGGACAAACTCTTCTGTGTTGCACCCTGTGACAGGATAAGGGGCAATGAGTACAAACTACAGCACAAGAAACACCTCAACATAAGGAACAACATTAATGTAAGGGTGATAGAACAGTGGAACAGGCTCCCCAAATCTCCTCCTTTGGAGACTTTCAAGCCCTGTCTGGATGCGTTCCTGTGTGACCTGCACTAGATTATGATCCTGCTCTGGCAGGTGAGTTGGACTCAATCTCTGAAGGTCTCTTCCAACCGCTAACATCCTGTGATTCCCCGCACCATTACACTATCACAGTATCACCAAGGTTGGAAGAGATCTCATAGATCATCAAGTCCAACCCTTTACCACAGAGCTCAAGGCTAGACCATGGCACCAAGTGCCACGTCCAATCCTGCCTTGAACAGCTCCAGGGACGGCGACTCCACCACCTCCCCGGGCAGCCCATTCCAGTATCCAATGATTCTCTCAGTGAAGAACTTTCTACTCACCTCCAGCCTAAATTTCCCCTGGTGTAGTTTGAGGCTGTATCCTCTTGTTCTGGTGCTGGCTGCCTGAGTAAAGGGTTTCAGTATCCAAAACACCACCAGCATGCATGGACATTCACCTCCTGGTGCTGGCTGGGGAGGCTTTACTCATATCATCACAGATTTTTTTCAGACTCTGAAGTTGTCAGAGTGAAAAGAGCAGCCTGCACCAAGTCATTTACAAGGAGGTTTTTGCACTCTCCAGACACTAAACACTGTTCTGTTGTTGCTTTCCCCCCATTGGATAGCTTTAACAAGTCCCTTGGGTGGCGAATGGTTTACTTCTGTTCTGGGAACGTCTGGGAGAAGTATATCAAGATGGCAGACAGAAGTGTGAAACTTTAAAGGTCAAGAGCCTTCTGACTTTACTGAACTTCAGATTTTGCCCCACAACCTAAATCCTGCTCCTCTGAAGCCCTTCAAAGATGTTCTATCTCAGTGACCACACACTGAGTTTTCCACACAACTTCTTAGACCTGCTTTTTGAAAGAGGCAAAATGACATTTTCTGGTTGTGGACAGCTGTTCTCACAACTAACTGGAGCAGAGCAAATGGGAGAGTGAACGCTGAGCCAAAGCCAATATGCCTCCTCACTGGGGAAGGTTTGGGTTATTTGCTTTCACCACTGCCTTGCTCCTTAGCCCAGCCTATTTTTGAAAGGGAAGAAGGAAGTCTGATGATTTTTCTGCAGTACCTACAGCAAAATTTAATTCTAACCTCACACTAAGTTTATTCCCATACCCCACCCCACTCAATTCTGCAGAACCAAAAAGGCTGGTAAGGTTGTTGAACTGAGTGTTCTAGTGATTCTTTAAGCTCTACCTCGACATTTTTGTCAGATCATTCATTATCACTGCTTGGCTGCTTATGAGAACAGAATGAAATAGATCCCAAAAGCTCAGTCAGAATTCTGTGAACTTCAGTGATACCTCCTGTCCCCTTTCCTTCCGGGCAATATTGAATGTGCCAATGGCTGAGCCACAGCTACACCATAGTTTTGGAAACTAAACAGTGCTCCACACTTTTCACTGTTAAAAATTTGACTCTGATTCTACTGTGCAGATTTGCTGCCATTAAAAGCAGGGAATAGTTATTAAAAATGCTACATCTCCTTGATAAAGAGAGTCAAAGGCAGGGTTAAGGCCACCAGCTTGAAGCTTTCAAAGAGAAGCAACCTGACACCAACATATTCAACTTGCACCAATACCTAACTGCCATCTTCATTTTAAGGTGCCAGGTACTTGACAGCTTTGAAGTCAGCAGCAGCTGAACCATCTTGTTTGATGGTGTGGAAGGTGTTTAACATTTTAGGCATAATCCTGAGCTTCACATTTTTTAAAGCCTTGGCAGATGGCTATTGGCAAAAGGCTACACTTGCAGGAAGGGAGGTGGAAAGGGTCATAATTTGGTCATCAACATTTGATGCATCCCAGAAGAGGACATAAAAAGGTATCACGCTAGGAGTGATGTGTTGTTGTTGGCTGTCTTTGTCTCCAGCTGTGATTGAAATGGAGTCAGTATTTTAGGAGTGAGAATAAAACAGTAAATTACTAAGTCTCCTGGCTGTTCTGTGTTTGGTTTTAACAGTTATGAACTGCTCCAACTGTCAGCTTGAGATGAGACTGCTGAATCTGTTTGATCACTTCAAGTGTTTGCCAGTGAGGTTTCCTTCAGCACGAAAAGGACTATGGCAAATGTTTTACTTTGCCTACTGAAATGTAAATGCAAATTAAAATAAGACCCCCTCTCTGCCATTCCGTGGTACCCTCCACTTAGAAATAACTTATGGGCAACAAAGCGGCCAAGAAGCTAAAGAGCAAAGTGTAACCAGTCCTTCCCATACCTTCTCAAGCAAACCTAACCCAATGAGCTTCACCTCACCTGTCTCTACAGCGCTATGTAGAGCACAATTAATTGTTTTTTTGTTAGTGTCTAGTCTCCTTCCTTTATGTCTTGTTAAATTTAATGTACTGTTATGGCTAGATTTCTAGCTCAGACATTAAAAAAAATTTGGAACAGAGAAACTTAGAAGTGGAAGCTCTGAGGGGAGAGGTGAACTTTCTAGGGATAGGTCATAGAATGGTAACAATGGATAAGTCAATATAATTTCATTGAAGCATCAAGAGCTCTATGTCTGGAAGCACAGCTTGGACCTTCCCCCTTGATGCTTCTGCTGTGTCCACTGCTACGTTCCCCCGCTGCTGTTTTGGCTGCTGCTGCTTCGCTGCTGCCTGACCCCTTCTCTGTCTTCCTTATTATATTTCTGTAGTAGTTTATTCTCCTTATACTGTCACATTTAAACTACAAGAAATACAATTTCAGTTTTCCTGACTTTCCAAAAATCCATGTGGTAGTGAGTTTACTCCACTGGGGGAGGGATCCACCTTAACGCAGGACAACTGTGAATATGCTACTGATGAAAAACATCAGCTCAGGAGTGATGGACTGGCAGGTCAGTCCTCTAACAAGAGCAAGTCTAGCTTTTACATTTCAAGATGATTGACTGAAATGATAGCCTTAGAATACATTCCTCTCATCATTCTACACATAAACCCTTTTACCCTTTCTATCTCCTCAGAAAATGCACCCTGAAAAGAGGCAGACAATCCTGTCAACAGCTGAGCCTAACCCCTCAGATTACAACCTTCCTGCATATATCCCAAATGGTAGCTTGAATAAAACTGCATCTTTTCATATAGAGCTAATCTAAGGTCTTGAACTAATTTCATACAGACCACACAGGCAAGTCTTCAGACAGACCAGTTACCAAGGGCATCTGAACAATCTAAAAAGCCTCTTAAGAAATGATTAAGGATGAAAAGCTCTTCACCAATGAGCCAGTCTTGGTCCCGTGACTAGCCGGGATGGCTGGGATTGTGTGGACTGGACAAAGATGGTCTCACAGGCTAAAGAATGCCTTGAGAAATGAGAGTCACAGCAAAAGCTAGTGGGACATAGACTGAAAACGTGCCTGTGCATTGTCACAGTAAAGCTTCCAAGAAGACACTGGTGTGGCACAAACACATCCACAAAGCAACACAGCATTCTGCAGTGAAGACATAGCATGCATGAACCTCCCGCTCTACTCAAGACAGCTGTTAATGTTTGCCAGATCAGGACAACCCTTCTTTATATCAACTACAGCTCTTTAGTTTCAGTTTTAATCTAAAATAACTGAAATTTTCTTTTCTGACTTTCCATTCTCTTTTCAGTAGTGCCTGTTTGATGAATAAAGAAATCTGAATAAATCAGCTGCAAGTAATTTCTGCATATTAAAAACAAACAGAAATTCTGAAATTAATCCCAAGGCAGCAGCAGGCTATGAACTAAGATCTAGTTCAAAGCTGGGTCTCTATCTGCTAATACAGCCAGTTTGGCCAAAATAAATCTTTATTTTCAACAGATGCCACATGTGGCTTAAGTATTCCCACACATCTGCATTAGACTAATTCTCAGAGAGAAGATAAGTCCTTCCCTGGACAACGTCAATGTAACTTTTGAGAGCTGGCTTTAAGATGATCCTTGCTTTTCCATTCTTTTACACAATCCTCTGGTCTTTCAGGAATTAGCACATTCAACAGAGCTGGAGTTACCTACTAGACACACTTGACTGTTGTGCTCAAGTGAGTGCTAATCGTGACCCAGACAGGTTACGCTGTGCCAACCAACAAGTGGCCCAAGTACAGCTGAGTGAAACAAGATGAACTAATACAATGATTCTGTTGTTAGTCACAGTTTTGGAATTGCATCACGTGTCCACACTTCTAAATTGCTCTTGTCTTTGTCAAAGAAAGAAGAAGGTTCTGACTGCAAAAGCACCTTTGAAGAATGCACACTAGGTGAAAGATCTGGTAGGAGAGACAGGTATCCAAGGAGCGTGGTGCTCCAGTGAATAAAAGCACAGGAGAAATCACAGCCAAATCTCAGACCTCTTCTGATACTCCAAGTTCATAGAAGGTTTACTTAAAGTCCCAGTCTGAGGGCATTCTATTTTCTCTTGATGGTTTTAAACTGAATTGAGGGCAGTTCTCTTCAGGCCACCACAGCTTAATAAAATAAACTAAAACTACAGAAAGCTTGGAAGCTTCCTTAACTGGCTTATATCCTTAAGAAATTAGTTCTGAGCACTTTAAATCATCAGTTTCATAAGAAAGAAGTGTTGCGTGCAGGACGGTGGGAATAAGGTAAGAACCTGGGGAAAGTGTGTTACTTTTGACACTGGAGAAGAAGAGCTGGAATAGCAGTCAGATGTATTCAGTAAGAGTGTCCAAGATCTCATTTTGATCTGCCCTGCTAGACCAGAACCTTCCTTTCTGAGTGGCAATAGGCAGTTGGTGTCTGCTCCACCCCAGGTTTGAGTATGTTAGCACTTACTCGCCATAAGTGCATGAAAAGGAAGCCAAAGATCTCTAACTAGATGTGGAAGGCCAGAAACCATGAAGGAAGCCAAACATGAGACAAACAAGGCCAGACCCACATGAAGGGAGACATCAGTATCAGAGAGGCTGCACAGAAAAAAAGATGCAGTGCTTGAAGGACACGAGCCTTGCCACCAGCTTTAATCACAAAACTTCAGAGGTTGGAAGGGACCTCCAGATATCGAGTCCAACCTCCCAGCCAAGGCATGACCCCCTAGGGTAGTTTACACAAGAATGCACCCAGGTGGGTTTTGAAAGTCTCCAGAGGAGACTCCACAACTTCTCTGACTTAATGTGCATCTGGAGACTGTAGGATGGACTGGAGAGACAATGCAGAAACAAGCAAGCCAGCCAGCAATTCTGACTGACAGCTTCGGCAGCAAAGGAACGTGCCCAGCCCTGCTGTGACATGTGGAGACTGCAGAGAGTAAATACTAATGGAAAAGCTAGAAAGAAGGGCTTTAGGGAAAATAGGGGGTTGTCATCTATCCAAAATGTCTGTTGAGTGCTCTGAAAATGCAAGTTTCAGAGTCCCCAAGCAAGACTTCCAAGCTTCTGGAATGGCCCAAGCCACATGAATGTTAGGGAAGTGTACAAAACCACTGCTTTCCTTTGGCCCATTCACCTGGAGTTGTTAGAGTTTCCTGCCTAGAGAAAAAGAATATACTCCAGGGAATTCAGAAGAAATAGCTGCCTGGAACCACTATGGCTTTTTTTCCCCTCAAACGAAAATGATGCCCAATTCACCAAAAATAACTGAAATGTTTTAAGCACCATCATCGAATTTCACTGATACCAACATCAGCCAACACAAAAATGCTGCACTTGAGGAATGCTTCTTAAAAATGAGACACTTGCCCACAACAGCAGTGAAATGCAAATGAATGTTCAATTCTCCCCTTCTCGCTCATAAAATGTCATCCCTCCAGTCCTGCCTCTGCTATAGACTTTGTCATGCCTAGGTATGAGGCCACAGCCTCACAATTGTGGCTGAGGGCAAGAAAACCCCAACAAAGTAAAGAGGTGAGAACACAGACTGCAAAGAAATAAACCACCAAGCCCTACATTTGTACTGAATTTACTGATTTGCAAATATTTCCCACAGCAACATAGCACTGAAGGAGACAGGTCAGGAGTTGTGGCTCTGAAACCTGGTCACAAACTGCCACGAGCAAAGCACTGAAGGGCTCTTCTGGTTTGCTGACTTCGGTTTGTCCTGCGCAGCTGGTAGAGCACTCACCCCACCCCTTGCCCAGGTGAAGCGGAGAGAAAATAGAGCCTGAAGGGGCCGATCTGTGCTGTCAGATTGCTTTTGTGTCTAAGGTTTGCTTTGGGATTCCTCTTCCCTCCTCTTCATCAGATAGAAACTCTACCCTCTCTTCCCTTACCATCTTCCCCTGAAGCTTTCCCTCTACAAATTTCACATCCCCTCTACCACTCTTTTCTTCTTCAGATAACACCACATCTTCAACCTGTGATTCAGGCAGGCCAGATGCTACTTTGTTAATGTCCTTTCAGCCCCTCTGCCACGTGGAGTTTGGGATGGTTTGGGTGTACCCTGCCCCCCCACACTGTACCCCAGTCCTAAGGAAGAATAGAGGTTCAGCCAAGAGGTTAAGAAGCAAAGGTGAGTGGCAGGTGAGGTTAGGGAGATGCAGCTCAGTCTGAAGCCCAAAGCAGAGTGTCACAAAATGGCATGAGCGTTATCTAATGTTTTCCTTTCTTCTTCAGCAAGACTCTGAGGGGAGTAGACATCACCATTGTTTTCCTTTCACAGCCTATGATCTAGTTCTTCTCACCAAAACATTCTAGCCTGCTTCAAACTAGCACAGAATTAAACTTAACAAGGGCAACGATTGCATTTCACATTTAAAACTGTGGCATTCTGTCTGCTTCAGCCACTGTGCCAAGACAAGTTCCTTCAGAAGATGAGAGACAAGATGGGACAGCTTTTGCTCTCTTGCTGGGGAAAGGCAGAAACTAGTTCTGAGACAGGAAGCTGCAAAACTGAGGCAGTGAGAAAGCACCTCTGAGAAAAAGCAGTGTTCACTGATGAGGCAGCAAAGCGATTGCCAGGAGGTCCCATTTGCCTACTGGTACACCATAAAACTTTTCACCCTGGCTGTTCCACCACACCCTTTTGAAACCCCAGCCCAGATTATTTTTATTTTTTAAAAAATATCTCATGATTTCATTGGGCCCAGAGCTCAGGGAGCTGTGCTGCCACTAAAAACACAGAGCTAAACACCAGCGGGTGGGATTCAAAGGAGCGGAGCAGCCCTATTTATTTACCGTTGATTAAGCAGCTCTGCACACAGATTAATATTCCTTACTCAATACTTTTTGTATTGTTTCACCTGCTGTACAGTGGGAATTGCAAAGGCTGGCAGGTCACCCAAGCTGGCTGGAGCTGCTTGAAACATTTGAGGATTCTCTGAAGAAATATAAACTGAGGAACCACCCACAGCAATACCTCCCAGCTGCCCGCCAAAGGTCACAGCTCTCTCTCAGAGAGAGCTCCAGGTTCTCCCAAGTCACGAGCGAGCAGCTTCCCATGACATTCACCCTGGTTTGACCAGAGAGTGGCACAGAGAATTCCTGCCATTCATGCAAAGGGCCAGAAGTCTTATCCTGTACTCTTCTTAACTGGCCTTCCAAGTGCTCACTGTGTTTTCCTACACAGGTTTATTTTTGGATGCTCTAATGAATCTTCTTGCTATACTCTGTGCAGTGAACCTGCCCCCAGAACTGACCATCTGGAGGCCAGAAGCAGCAGACTCAAGTCATTTTCACTTGTCCCAGCAGGCACATGTGGCACACAGAGCAATATTTGCTGCAATTCACATGGTGGACTCGGTTTGTTCATTATATTGTGCTCTTCCCCTTTCCTCTAGACTCTCTTTTGCTTATATATGTCTATCTCACAGAGTTAGATCACAGAACCACAGAATGTTAGGGGTTGGAAGGGGTCTCCAGAAGTCATGCAGTCCAACCTCTCTGCCAGAGCAGGATCACCTAGGCCAGATCACACAGCAGGGTTTTGGAAGTCTGCAGAGAAAGATTTCCACAAGCTCTCTGAGCAGCTTGTACCAGGGCTCTGGCACTCTCAGAGCAAAGATATTTTTCCCCATGTTCACACAAAACTTCCTCTGCTCCAGTGTGTGCCTGTAATGATGATGACTTTTTTGTAACTGTTTTCTAAGACAGTCAAAGAAGCCAAATTTTGTTTTTTATTGGGCTTTCTCTGGATTGCCAAAGCCTGTCTTGCAGTATTATTGCAGCCAAAGTACCCAGTATGAGACAAATTGTGTGTGCTAGGGGAATTTCTACTGTTAGAGCCACATTAAAAATCATCAGATGCAGCAATTGTTTTGTTTCTGTGAACTCAAGTTGTGCATAAAAAGTCAGATTAATCACAGAACAATAGTGGTTGGAAGGGACTTCTGAAGATCATCTAGTACAACCTTCCTGCTAGAGCAGGAGCGCCTGGAGGACATCACAGAGGAACACAGAATCATAGAATCAAACAGGTCGGAAGAGACCTCCAAGATCATCCAGTCCAACCTAGCACCCAGCCCTAACCAGTCAACTAGACCATGGCACTAAGTGCCTTATCCAGGCTTTTCTTGAACACCTCCAGGGACAGTGACTCCACCACCTCCCTGGGCAGCCCATTCCAATGCCAATCACTCTCTCTGTGAAGAACTTCCTCCTAACATCCAGCCTATACTTCACCTGGGAGTCAGTCACTCCAAAGTGACCCTCTTTTTTCCCCTACTAAATCTACCCTGCAGACACCTTGCTCATTGGTCACACACGAAGGCTTTGTATTCCAGTTGTCTCCTGGTTTCAAGTTGTCACCTAGCAGCCCATAATGTCAGCTGAAGGATTTTGGCTTTGTCTAGAGCAGTGTCATGATCAGGCTTCCAACAGTGAAGAACATATCTTAGGCTAAGGAAATGTCGGCAATTAAAATCATTAGACCTCACTGCACTAAGGGAAGGGAAGAGTTGGTAAGCTGACAGGTTGCACCCCTCATGTTAGCAAAGCTGAGGTGTTTGGTAGAAGCAAGAAATTCCCTTTCCTTTGCACTGAGCCTCCAGGCTCAGGCTGAGTTTTAGGCAAATGTGTTACACAGACAATTGAAAACTATAGCACAGCAACTACTGAGATATCCCTTTGGGGTTCAGCATACCCTCTGACAACAAATTCATCTATGCAGTGCCCTGCCCAATGAGGAATTAATTTATTTTTTCCTACTATAAACAGGGAAAAAAAAGTCTCTTGTGAACTTTTGACCCTTTAAAGTTTTTTTTTTCAGCAAAATATATAATTTAACAGGGGAAAAACAGAGTTTCTAAATAAAGCCTTCTCCTAGGACGGCATTTTTGTCTTGCCAAATTAAACTAACCAAAACTTTTGTTTCTCTAGCAATTTAGCTTCCCAAGAAAAATACACCTGCAGCTATCAGGAGCTTTGCTAGACCATGCAGCCCTTCTATTTCATGAACAACATCAGAGGGCACTTTTGCTTTGTAAGAGGCTTAAGTCAAAGAAAGGGACAAATCTGACCTTAGTGCCCTGAATTGTGCTTGAATTCAGAGGCAACCTGAGATCTGTTTCAGCCTTACCCAGATTAATAACTCCTTCTGCAGGCAGTCTCTTTGATCTCATCACAGCTGATGCTGGAGTAAGGCAGAACCTGCTGCGAGGGAAGCTGGGACTTGATGCTTTGTCAGGAGGTTAGCTCTGGGCTCCCATCTTGTTCCACATTCCTGTGTCCCTGTGCTGAAGAGGCTTTGCCTCTGTGAGCTCCCACCCAGGGCTGGGGATTACAAATCAAGAGAGGTAGGGGATCCAAAACGTGGGGTGCAACAGGCAGATGTCACAGTTTTGGCAGCTTCACCGGTTTTGTTTTCTGTCTTTCTACATTTGATGCTTTTACAGCTTCAGTTAACAAAGACATCTCATTAAATCACAATCTCTGCTTTCAGTGACAAGACACCCACAAAAAAAATCACTCAAACCTTTTGCACGTTGTGTGATTGAGGAAAGCTTGAAAAGGACATCTAAACACTTAAAAATCAGAAGGTCACTGGGAGGAGAAGTACCTAAGCTATACTTATTTGTTTTAGAAATGCCATGGTTATCAAACCAATATCCTTATTTTTGAGGATGCTGGCTCACTTTATAGAAGTTTCAGGTTAGCAATGTTGACAGAGGCAAACAAAACTCATTCATGGCCACCTCTAAGCACCTTCCTGATTTGTGCTTTCCTTTGCTGATGAGATCTTTCTGAAGTAGTCACACAGAATCACCAGCACATGCACAGTGAGCTCACTGGATTTCATTTCCAGTTCCCCACTCTTCAAGACCTGACCTGTAGAATTGAGCTCCTGAACCCAGACTAAGGCTGCAATGTAGTTAGTTTCTCCTAAGCCTCTATCCTCATTAGAAGGCAAGGTTCCACAATATGCTTCAAGAGCAACCTGCAGTGTTTATCACTGCACAGACTAACCAGGCAAAACCTTATTGGTGTAGGCATCAAATTCCCCGGTGTGCTAGTTTGAAGCCAGCTAGAATGTTTTTGTGGGAAGAGCTAGATTACAGGCTGTGAAAGGAAAACAATGGTGAGGTCTGCTTCACTCATAGGCTTACTGAGAGATACAAGAAGGATCAAAACATAGATAAGGCACTTCTGCTGGGGAGTTCTGAGCTGCATCTCTCTCTCGAACCTCACCCTCCATTTCTCTGACTAATCCACTTTGCTTCCCAACCCCCTGGCCAAACCTCCATTCTTCCTTGGGACTGGGGTAAAGTTGAGAGGGGGAAGGTAAAGGGGTGGTTGGGAGCCCCCCTGGGGACTCAGGTTTCTGAGAGGGGTGTAGTGTCTCTGTATTACCTTTTACCTCGTATATTTCTGTATCTACTGTAAATATCTGCTTGTATATTCTGCTAAGCTGTAAATATAAGCTTCATTCCATTTCCAGAGCTGGCTGAGTCTAGTCTGGGTGATCTCCAAAGTGTGTGTGTGGGGGGCAGATAACACCCAAACCATCACACCCTGTATGCTCTGAACCTCCCATTTCTCCCTCACAATGGCGGGGAAAGGTTGTAGGAACTCTTGAGTACTTTCTCCTAATCTCACCTCAGGGGTGAGGAAATGAAGAGATTGCATCAGCAGGGAGTTACCAATGGTCACTCGTTTCTTTCTGCAGTGAGTGACCATGGCCTCTGCACTGTCAATTCAACATTTAGGACTTCTGTCCAATGACAAGGCAAAGGGCAATGGCTGCAAGCTCAGGCAGAGGAGGTTCCACCTGAATCTCAAGAAAAACTCTTGCCCTGATAGGGTGCCAGAGCCCTGGAGCAGGCTGCCTAGAGAAGCTGTGCAGTGCTCTTCTCTGGAGACTTTCAAAGCCCACCTGAATGTGATACTGTGTGACCTGTCCTAGGTGATCTGCTCTGACGGACGGGTTGGACTCTGTGGAGGTCCCTTCCAGCCCCTAACATCCTGTGAACTAAGTTTCAGTCTGCACAGCCCTATCCAAGAATAAACAGATTCCTTACGAAAATTATTTGTTCCTCCTTCAAGCCAAATTTAGCACTTAGCCTTCACTTCAACACTGCAGGCACTCCTAGAACTCAGAGTCCTCAAAGACTCCCAGCTAGGCTGTGTTTCCTTGTTGGCTGCCTCCTTTGCTTTGAGGGCTGCATCACATGCACTACACTCATTGCACAATCACAGCTGCCACACCAAGCTGCACTCTGGGGTCTGTCTTTTCCTGGGAGAAGGTAGAAACTTTATTATGGTAATAGTGATCCTGATACAAGATTTTTCAAGTCCTAGGCTGAAAGCCATCATTGCATGTTCATCAAAATTTGGAAAGCACAGTGAGAATTATAGAGTGGTTCAGGTTGGAAGGGACCTCAAGGATCATCCAGTTCCAACTTCCTGCCATAGGTGGGGACACCTCCCACTAGAACAAGTTTCTCAAGGCCTCATCCAACCTGGCCTTGAACACCTCCAGTAAGGGAGCATCCACAACCTCCCTGGGCATCCTGTCTCACCACCCTCACTGTAAACAGCCCTTTTCTGACATCTAAATCTCCCCTCTTCCAGTTTAAACCCATTACCCCTCATCTTGTCATTACAAGACTTCGTCAATAGTCCCTCCCCAGCCTTCCTGTGGGCCCCCTTCAGATACTGAAAGGCTACTGTAAGATCTCCTTGAAACCTTCTCCAGGCTGAAGAACCCCAACTCTTGTAGCCTATCCTCATAGCAGAGGTGCTCCAGCCCTCTGATCATCTTTGTGGCCCTCCTCTGGACTTGCTCCAGCAGTTCCATGTCCTTCTTGTGCTGAGGGCTCCAGAACTGCACACAGGACTTCAGGTGGAGTTTGATGAGAGCAGAGTAAAAGGGCAGGATCCCCTCCCTTGCCCTGCTGGTCACACTGCTCTTGCTGCAGCCCAGCACACAGTTGCTGTCTGGGCTGCACTCACACTGCAGGCTCATGTTGAGCTTTTCATCAACCCAGACCCCCAGGTCCGTTTCCTCAGGGCTGCTCTCAGCCATTCCCCATCCAGTCTGGATTTGTGCTTGGGACTGCACAGACCCAGTTGCAGAACCTTACACTTGGCCTTGTTTAATGTCATGAGGTTGGCCTGGGCACACCTCTCCAGGTCCCTCTGGATGGATCCCTGCCCTCTAGCAAATCAACTGTGCCACACAGCTTGGTGTCACCTGCACACTTGCTGAGGGTGCACTCAATTCTTCTGTCCATATCACTGACAAAGATGTTAAACAGCACTGGTGCCAGCACTGACCCCTAAGGGATGCAACTTGGCACTGGTCTCTAGATGGACATTGTGCCCTTGATCAACACTCTGTGCCACCATCCAGCCAATTCCTTAGCCAGCAGTGCTCCACTTATCAAGTTTGTGTTTTTCCAGTTTGGTGACCAGGATATCGTGTGGGACACAGTCAGAAGCCTTACTCAGGTCCAGGCAGGTAATGTCAGTTGCCCTTCCCTTATCCACTGTTGCTGTGTGGGGAAGGTATGAAATCTCTCATAGAAACAAGTCATCACTGAAGGCCTTGCTCTCTAGATGATGACAGCACTACACCCATGAGGCACCAGCAGCAATCCTGTGGAAGACAGACAGGAGCAGCAGTGCTACAGAAGAACCAGAGTCTGCCTTGGACAAGCTCAGGTTGAACAACAGCCTCTTAGCTGTGCCATGCAGGTTGCCTAGTACAATGCACTTGCCCCTGAGGGAGCGGGCACACTTAAGGCATCTGCTCATCATCCCTACCCTGTCCAGGACCATGTCTGCTCCTCATCTCGGCAGCTACTCTCCTCAAGTTTCAATCACCTGATTCCTGCAGCCCCTAGTCTCCTCACAGAGAGGAGATGGCTGACTGAACCATTTTATTTTTGCTAGGACAGCATAAACAGTTACTGCAAGGGGAATTTCAGGAAGATTGCACCTGGCAAGGAAAGTTCACTAAGTAAATATGTGACGTTAATTATCCTTTGCTTGTTTCAAGTGAGCATTTCAACGTGTTTTGCAAACCATTAATTAAGCTGCAATTCAGTTCCATGAGGTAGTTAAATAATATTAGCACTGTTTTCTGCAAGTGGGATACTATGACACAGGATGAAATGATCTGGACAAAGGCTGTCAGCAGCAGACCTGAGCTCCTAACCCTACAAACTGCAGCTGCCCAACTCCCTGCTTCACTAGACCTTTGTATGGTGGAAGGCTCTGGTTACCTCAAAGGCTTTGATGAGCAGCAGCTTTAGAAACCATGCAGATTGTCACCCCAAGACAGGAGTATGAGTGGCAAGAGAAGATCCCTTGGACTTTTGTCACGTGTCCTCCATAGCCTGAGGCAGCTCTTGATTAATTGCAACCTCCAATTAATTACAATCCTGATTATAGTCTGCCCATGCACTCTGCTGCTAACACCTCTGGTGTTAGATTCCAAAACCAGGTCAGGCATTTGACTTATCTCCCTACTTCTGACCAATGCTTGGGCCCAGCACTCCTCTGAAACAGCTCTGCCTGCTTCAGGTGCATCACACTGCTTTATTCTCCTGTGTCCAGTTAACCTCTCCCTCCAAAGAAGTGACTATGATGAAGTGTCTCAGCTGAAATACTTGCTGACTGTCAAAAGACAGGGCACTGAGCGCTGATACTGAGAGATGCTCCCAGGACTACCTTTGCTGGGTGGCAAGCTCAAGCTGGAAGAGTTGGAGTCTAAAGCTGAGCACTGCTGCTGCGACAAGAGGTGCCCCAACCACTGCTTCCCTAAAGCAAGGCTGTTTCAGCAGCTTCTTGTGAGATCCATGTTTCATTAGACACCACACACCTCAGCAGCTACTCCACTAAGTCCTACATTCTCCCATCACCTTAGACAGTCTTCTTCCTCTGATTAATAATCTTAAACAGATTTTTCAATGACAACTCTGAGTTAATGAAAAAATAAAAGAACAAAAAACAGTTAAGAAAGAAACACTCATCTCTCCATGCTCATCTATGGGATGGACATCTACAACTTCCTTCCTTTTCCAGCTATCCCTTTTCCCCCCTCCTGGCATGCACTGCACCGTTCTAGTCCACATAACTTTAACTCCTTTTCAGAGATGCACAGCCCCGGTGGCACCACAGAGCCAGTCAGCATCTACTGGGCATGAGTTTTCTGAGAAGTTAGCTCAGTTTTGAGGCAAATTCACACAGCAGCGCTACAGACAGCCCTTGAGCTGGCCAGCAGCTCAGCAATCCCTACCAGCCAGCTCTAAGGCATCCCTAGAGCGACATCAGCATTCCCCTTGAGCGGCTTGTTGCTGTGCCCAGCAGCCCACCCAGGAGGTGACATTTCCCACGTACCTAGCAGACTACGCTGCCTCAGCTGTGTCCCTCCCTAGCCCTGTAGAGTGAGTTTGTTGCCCATGCACACCAGCTAAAACAGCACCCAAACAACACCAGCTTCTGACATGTGCCCCATGCCACAGACCTGCAGGGGATACATTGCTTACACACTGAGACAGGACAGGGGTGGACGGTTTTAAACTGAAAGTGGGGAGATTCAGGCTTGATAAGGAGAAATATTTTGCAGCGAGGGTGGCGAAACACTGGCACAGGTTGCCCAACTGCCCAGAGAGGCACCCACAGAAACATTCAAAGCCAAGCTGGACAGGGCTTCAAACAACCTGGTCTAGTTGAAGATGTTCCTGCTCACGGTGAAGGGGTTGGCCCTCTCTGACCCAATCCACTCCATGGTTCCATGACTGCCCTTATTGATGCATAACTCACATGCACAGGTCCTCAGCCAGGAGGCATGGCCGATGTGCGGGAGGACAGAGCCACTAGGTGGGGCTCCAGGAGGAAGGAGATGGATGCAGGACCACAGGCACTCCAGCAGCACCAAGCCCTCTTGCCTGTTTAGTATCCTAGCTTGTGTGGTATCTTTATTGCAAAAGATCAACCATAATAGCAGTATGCAGCACCTGTAATGTCCCCATGGGGAGGGAAGCAACCATATTTTCCAAGCCAAAATACAGAGTGTTTTACCAGCAAGAAAACCCCAAATCCATTCAACTGGAACCTCGGGTGACTCTGCTCACACATGCAGAGTGCTGGGCAGATGGCAACAAACCACATGCCTGTGCAGTATCCCACTTTTTCCACATTTGCATTCTCAAAACCACTTTTGGTGCCCGTGGTTTAACTTCTGTTTCCCTAACTCCTGTTTATGAGTTGAGTGGTCACATATCATCATGTTGAGTGGCGAAGTGTGTACAGGGGATAAGGAGGTAGAAGTGGTTCCATATGCTGAAAGAACTAACTATGCCAAAGCACTAAAAAAGACGGAAAAGCAAGACTGAATCTTTCGAGGCCATCAGGAATATAAAATGCTTGTGACCTGGTATGAAGGAAAGGGTTATCTACTTGTGATTTGAAATGCTGATTATGCAAGGTTGGGTGTTTGGAGGAGGAGTGAAGGTTAGGCAGACTTACCTTCCTCTGCCCTATGTGCAGCCCAGGTTGGAGAAGGAAAGATTCCAGTCAAAGGACAGGAGGCCACTGAAGGCCTGTGAAACCGGTGGCTTCAATTCTTCCAACTTTAAGCTGTTGATTAGAATGAAAAACAGCACAAATCAAACAACATGTCAAAACAGATTTTGGCTCTGTTCACAATGGTGCCATGAATTTGCTGGCACAGGGCAAAGTATGTGCTTGTGGTTTGCTCAGACAATTCAGCCAGCGAAGCTGGAGTCATGCTGCAGGGAAAGGCGAACAAAACACAGCAGATGCCCTTTATTCAAAGTAGGTACCATGGGTCAAATTTATAATGATCATAGATAATAAAATTAAAAAAATATGGGGAGAAAAACCCTCAAGCAAACAAACAAAACAGCGAGATGTGGTCTTTTGCATCCCAGGTTTGAATAAAAAGTAGACAAGAACAGCAACAAAAAAAATCTTATACTGCTGGATGAACATGCAGTGTACTCTCTGCTGCAAAGCCAGCTTACCAAAACATTTTTCACACCAAAATCCATTACCAGCCCTGGTAGTTTCCTTCAGAAAGAGAAATATACACAAGACTGCCATCCCTAAAGTGTGATTCGGCAGTATAGGCACTGTAAAAGTGTGATCAACAAAAAGATGTTTCAGTCACAAAGAGTAGCTGAGGTAGCCACAGTTTCTATTACATATCATGAAGCAACTTGAGAAGTTCAAGACTGTTAGATGCAAGGATCTTTCTGAGAACAGTGTCTCTAATGAGACATTTCTGAACGCTGAGGTCTAAGGTCTTTGTATTTGAGAGTCAAATGTAAAGATAAACCAGGCCCAGAATGGGTTTCAAAGAGCAGCTTAAGTGGCATTCATACAGTTCATTACTGGTGGTCTTGAGGACTACACTCTTGTGCTTGGACTAGTTTAAGTGATTCAAAAGCACTTTGCTCTGCCTTCAAGGGGAAGCAGACTTTGTTACGACTGAGACCAAGTTCCACTTTTTAATTGCCATCAGCTTCAGCATGGCCAGGATTTAAACCCACTTGTTCTATGGACAGCTCCAGAACTCATTTTATTCACTCAAACACTTCTATCAGTTTCAATGAGAGATGGCTCATACTCTCAGAAGTAAGTTTAGAGTGAAGTGCTCAGAGTGAAGTGCTCCACTCAATCACTTCAGAAGTGGAAGAAGAACGTATCAGACTGGAGCAAGGAGAAAAAAAGAATGCAAGTTACAGGTCAAGACTACTCCAGCTAGTGCCAGGGTGCAAAGCAAGCCTGCACCATCCCTGTGAAAGAGTACTGAAATTCTGCTAACAGGTCTGGATGTTTCTCTGAATGGTACAAAACCGCTTTCCATCCAAGCAGTCATCCTGTTACAAACCCGTTCTATAGTCCATAAAGCTGGCGGTGGGTGGCTTTCAGTTGACTTCCTCCCCACACACATCCATTGCCCTTTGCTGCCAAGTCAGAACGACAAAAAATCCTAGACCTGCATTTACCAAGTGATCTCCAAAGCAACTTAATATTGGCTCAAGTCTTCCTTGTCTTATAAATCGGATTCTTTCTGTAGATTATTTACCTACCACTTCTAGTGTGTCTCAAATAAATTAAAATCTGCTGAAGTGGTAAAAAGTATGAAAGATACAGTGAATGGTCTGCAGGCTGTACAGTGGAGCCATTCTTCTCAGAGGAAGCAGGAAAGGCAATCATAAAATTTTGAAAAATTATGCAATAACTTTGTAGTTATTGCCCATCCGTACTCATTACAATGATCTAGTTCACGAGCACATAAATAGAACTGGCAAGGAAAAGATGTGCTGCTTGCCTCCAGACATGGCACTGGGCTTCAGCAAATGAAATTCAATTAAAGACTTTAGAAAGAGTGTTGTAAGTGTTGATCAACTGACAGAATCCAATCACCTCTCTCCCGCCCTCCGCTGCGCATTCCCCCATGTTTGTTCTTACTCCCACTCGGGACACCTTGGAAGACAGATGACAAAATTTAATTGCTTCATTTGCAGGGCACCCCTGATACACTACATGACTTCATTCTCAAAAGGCAATGAGCCCCATAAATTACAGCTACTGAGTGCACCCATTAGAGATGCAGTATGACAACTTTATGCCTAATACTCTCCAAACGAGGACCACACAAAACTATGACTGTAAAATTGCTGTTGACTCACAGCAGCTTTTATAACATGCACTCAGCTCAAAAAGACTTAACTTATATGAGTTTTAATCAGGTTTGGGCATAGGAGACCTCTCACTGATTCAAGGCAACATGTGTTAAGAGAAAGAAAAAGCAGAACATTTGGCAGAGCTCCTTCCCTTGCAATTCCCATGGAGAGAGATGCCAGTATAATGGAAAATGGATTGTTTCATGTCTTTAAAGAAAGAGGATTCTGAGAAGTGTTTCTTCCCCCCAAAAAAGAGGTGATGTATTGTGTGGGGAGGGAAGGTGATAGAAATGGTAATTCTGGGTTAGCTCCTCAGATTAAGTGCAGAGATGTGGAAGCAGCTAGATCTACACAGCCATTTGGAAGGCCCAGTGCTGCAAGGGCATATCCTTCCTCCAAGATTATCTGCACTGTCAGGCCAGTGAGCAATCTGCACTAAATGCTCTGCTCCTGCTGAAGGCAAGCACAGGCACAATTGCACTGTCCAGCTGCAGCAGTGTGCCAGCACCTGGGAGAAGCAAGCCCCAGGTGAGGAGCTGACTGCTGCTACTCCTTGATTCAGTAGGAATCTGTTTATGCTTAGATAGGGCTGCACAGACTGAAACTTAGTTCACAGAATCACAGGATGTTAGGGGCTGGAAGGGACCTCCACAGATCATCCAGCCCAACCCCTCTGTTAGAGCAGATCACCTAGGACAGGTCACACAGTATCACATTCAGGTGGGCTTTGAAAGTCTCCAGAGAAGAGCACTGCACAGCTTCTCTAGGCAGCCTGCTCCAGGGCTCTGGCACCCTCTCAGAGCAAGAGTTTTTCTTGAGATCCAGGTGGAACCTCCTCTGCCTGAGCTTGCAGCCATTGCCCTTTGCCTTGTCATTGGACAGAAGTCCTAAATGTTGAATTGACAGTGCAGAGGCCATGGTCACTCACTGCAGAAAGAAACGAGTGACCATTGGTAACTCCCTGCTGATGCAATCTCTTCATTTCCTCACCCCTGAGGTGAGATTAGGAGAAAGTACTCAAGAGTTCCTACAACCTTTCCCCGCCATTGTGAGGGAGAAATGGGAGGTTCAGAGCATACAGGGTGTGATGGTTTGGGTGTTATCTGCCCCACACACACACACTTTGGAGATCACCCAGACTAGACTCAGCCAGCTCTGGAAATAGAATGAAGCTTATATTTACAGCTTAGCTCAATATACAAGCAGATATTTACAGTAGATACAGAAATATACGAGGTAAAAGGTAATACAGAGACACTACACCCCTCTCAGAAACCTGAGTCCCCAGGGGGGCTCCCAACCACCCCTTTACCTTCCCCCTCTCAACCTTACCCCAGTCCCAAGGAAGAATGGAGGTTTGGCCAGGGGGTTGGGAAGCAAAGTGGATTAGTCAGAGAAATGGAGGATGAGGTTCGAGAGAGAGATGCAGCTCGGAACTCCCCAGCAGAAGTGCCTTATCTATGTTTTGATCCTTCTTGTATCTCTCAGTAAGCCTATGAGTGAAGCAGACCTCACCATTGTTTTCCTTTCACAGCCTGTAATCTAGCTCTTCCCACAAAAACATTCTAGCTGGCTTCAAACTAGCACACCGGGGAATTTGATGCCTACACCAATAAGGTTTTGCCTGGTTAGTCTGTGCAGTGATAAACACTGCAGGTTGCTCTTGAAGCATATTGTGGAACCTTGCCTTCTAATGAGGATAGAGGCTTAGGAGAAACTAACTACATTGCAGCCTTAGTCTGGGTTCAAGAGCTCAATTCTACAGGTCAGGTCTTGAAGAGTGGGGAACTGGAAATGAAATCCAGTGAGCTCACTGTGCATGTGCTGGTGATTCTGTGTGACCACTTCAGAAAGATCCCATCAGCAAAAGAAAGCACAAATCAGGAAGGTGCTTAGAGGTGGCTTAGAGCCATTTCATGTCATGAATGAGTTTTGTTTGCCTCTGTCAACATTGCTAACCTGAATCTTCTATAAAGTGAGCCAGCATCCTCAAAAATAAGGATATTGGTTTGATAACCATGGCATTTCTAAAACAAATAAGTATAGCTTAGGTACTTCTCCTCCCAGTGACCTTCTGATTTTTAAGTGTTTAGATGTCCTTTTCAAGCTTTCCTCAATCACACAACGTGCAAAAGGTTTGCATTTGAGTGATTTTTTTTTGTGGGTCTCTTGTCACTGAAAGCAGAGATTGTGATTTAATGAGATGCCTTTGTTAACTGAAGCTGTAAAAGCATCAAATGTAGAAAGACAGAAAACAAAAACGAGAAGCATCAAGTGCTGGGTACTAAAAAATCCCCTGGCTGACCTGTCCTGGGCAGCTGGGACCCTTTGGTAAAGAGGCTGCCTCTACAGGCTCCTGCCAGCACAAAGTGTGGAGAAGGGACTTGAGTGGATGTGAAGAGTTCCCTGTGCTTCAGAGCAGGGCTCCTACTGCTCCCCTCCAACAATGTGGCATGCATCACAACATCTTACTGAGCATCTCTTATTTCTTCACACAATAGCTTTTTCTTTCCCCTGCCCACCCTACGGCTACGAATGGACACAGAGGATGAATCTTGCAGGCTGCCTAAAGGACTTCCTTGCCTTTGGAAGGCAAAAACAAAGGTTATGTAATAAGGCTAACATGCAAACCCAGGGAAATGACAATGGTACGTTAGAGCATACTCCTTGAGCACTCCAACCACAGCCAAAAGATTCCCCTCTGCTCAATTACAGGGAGCTGACTGCAGGAAACACTACAATGCCTGGCTGCAAGTTGTCCTTAGCTCACTCTGAGGAAAGAGCAGAGCACACAGATAACATTGGCTGCTTTTCTGTGGGCCCCAAATACACAGCAGACCTAAAGAACCACAAACTACATAGGAGGCTTGCCACCATATCCTCTCTCTCATTCCAACCAGACCTGTAATTCACATGCCTGCAGGGCAGCTGCTTTTTCTCCATCCAGGACCATCGCTGCCACAGGCACCAGTCTTGGCTCTGCTTCCCTGTTTTACAGAAGTTTAATGTAGCACCTGCTATACTCTTCTTTCTCCCTGGCCTCACAGCTCTGGATGCCTGATTTCCTATGGATTAGCACTTTGCCCCCTGCTTAAATATTCCCCATCCTCACCACCTTTGTCACATCCACAGCATCTCTCTTCTTTCCTTTTTCCACAGTGGCATGCTGCATGCCTTAGTGGTCAGCTGGGGCAGTACTCCCGGCTCTGAGGTAATCCACATGCTGCCTGCTCAGATGGGTGATAGATATTCCTTCAGGTGGATGAGAACTAATGAACTTGTGATTAGGAAGAAGCTCTTTACAGTGAGGGTGGTGAGACACTGGCACAGGTGGCCCAGGGAGGTTGTGGACGCTCCCTCCCTGGAGGTGTTCAAGGCCAGATTGGATGAGGCCTTGAGCAACCTGTTCTAGTGGGAGATGTCCTTGCCTATGGTGGGGAGTTGGAACTAGATGATCTTTGAGGTCATTTGCAACCTAAACCATTCTCTGATTGCCTTTTCCTCGGTGAAAGCCCTCATTTCAGTTTGCTTCCTCCAACACTTTTCATGACAATTCTCAGACATTTGTCTTCACTTCTACCCCTCTGCCAGACTGAACTGTAATGGAGTATTGAATGCAAAGGTTCCCAGGGAGGGTGGTTGGCCCACATGTTCACAGAGACATTATCTGCTTAGAAAACCAGCCTGAAAATGGCCCTTCCACAGAAGCCTCTAGAAGTAGGAGTCAAGACCCTAATCAAACCTAGAGTTAACCACAGGTGCAACAAGTCATCAGCTGCAGATACAGGGGGTTCTTTTTCACCTTAGATTCACATAACTAAAGTTCCATAAGCAAAGCTCATCTGCTTCTCTGAGTCTCCTGAGATGGCTGCCAGGGTGAGCAATGAAAATGGGTTTAGATTCCTCTGGATTTTCCACCTAAAAAGGCATTAATGTGTGCACAGGAATGCTTCACAGGAGTGCAACACAGGACCCTCCATCCCTAGTTCTGCATCACTGCAGGTTCCAATGTTTTCAGAACCTAACAAGTGTTTTCTACAAACCACGTTTTCTGCTCTGCAAGGTAGGAAGGCAATTTTATTTGCTTCTCAGGTGAAGGGCTGAAGGCCCTCAAGGTCAGGATCTGAGGGAATCATTCAGTTCCTGTACTTGTCAGGAATATGACTTATGTACATCTGAGAAACTGGAATTGCAGGCCAACCATTTAACAGCAGTTCACAGAGAAGAAAGGAGTTGAATATAGTTCCAGCTCCTAGATAATGCCCTAGTTCCATCTTCTTTCCAGACATCTCTTAATGACCAACAACGCAGTTAACTGAGGGTGAGAAAAAAAACAAACCAAACACATAGGGAAAAGAGATAAAATGAAGACTATTTTACTTGTAGAATGAGACTGAAAAACTGTACATCATAGCCTGGACTCAGATGTATGCTGAGGTCACCTTAAATTGCCCTAGTAAATTAGAGAGGTCTTGAAAAAGGCAAAAATCCCTTTTTGCCTTCCCATCCCCAACTACCAATATTTAATAGATACTTTTCTTTCATAAGAATCAGCTTCCAACTTTCAAAAAGCTCAGATTAACACCATTAGATTTCCCCCTCCCAGTAATGTTATCTTCTGAAGCAGCAGCAGCATGCTGTAGGGATGGGACTGTGCTTCAAGCTGGGAAACAAAAGTTTTTCTGTGAACAAAGCATCATAAATTTAAAGAGCAGCATTTCACATGCTTTATGGATTGGCATGAGCCTGCAGGCTGATGGTTTAGACACTACATCCGTGGGTGCACCCCCTAAAAAACAAACCAAAAATTCTGACACTGAAGCATAGTGGTCAGGGCTATTCAAATACTCCATCTGCTTTGCTTTTAACTGAGTTCATGTGAAATACTTGGAGTGGTTTGGTTGCTGCTCCCAGTCCCCACTCTCACAGCAAGGGAGGGTGTTTTTCAGCCATTGGACAGCAAAGCTGGCCAACCTGAGAACACAAGGAGTAAATAATTTGTATGCCACATACAGCCTTATCTGTAATCAGTTCTGCTTCAGCAAAGATATCCAAGAGCTTCCAGATCTGGGGAATGAGTGAAAAAGAATGGTGAAAGGTGTTAAATCCAGCTGGTCACTCATGGTGATCCCCAGGGCTCTGCTCTGGGGCTAGTTCTGTTTAACATTGTTATCGCTGACTGGATGAGGGGATTGAGGCACCCTCAGGAAGTGTACAGATGACACCAAACCGAGTGGGCATGCCAGACTGCTGGAGGATAGGAAGGCTCTGCAAAGAGATCTGCATAGATGGGCTATGGTTAACACACGAGGTTCAAGGAGGTCAAGTGCTGCCCTTGGGCCACAACAGTCCCATACAACGTGACAGGCTTGGGGAACAGTGGCTGAAGAGTCCCTCAGCAGGGAAGGACCCGGGGACATTGATTGATGGCTGAATATAAGCTAGCAGAGAACTCAGGTTGCCAAGAAGACCAACAGCCTGTATGAGGAAAAGAGTAACCAGGGACATGACTGTCACCCTCTGCTCAGCACTAGGGAGGCCAAACGCTGAATATGGGGCTCAGTTTCAGGCCTGTCACTCCAAGAAGGACATTGAGATGCTGGAACATGCGCAGAGAAGAGCAACAAAGTTAGTGAAGGGTACTGAATGCAAATCTTATGAGAAACAGCTGAGAGAGCTAGGATTTAGTCTTCAGAAGAGAAAGCTGAGAGCAGATCTCACTGCTCTCTACAACTACCTGAAAGGAGGCTGGAGCAAGGCAGGGGATGGTCTGTTCTCACATGCAACAAGTGATAGGACAAGAAGAAATGGCCTCAAATTGTGCCAGGAGAGATTCAACATGGATGTTGAGAAAAATTTCTTCACAAAAGTGGTTATCAAGCATTGGAACAGGAAGGTGGTGGAGCCACCACTCTTAGAAATGTTTAAAAGATGTGTGTACATGATGCTTAGGGCTGGGGTTCAGTGATAGTGGTTTAGCAGTAGTCATCAGATTTCAAGAGCTCAAGGTATGTGGTTGGACTTCATGATCTCAAAGGTCCTTTCCAACTTTGACAATACTCAGATTCTGTGATTTTAGGAATAGAGTTTGTCATTTTAGAGAAGCAGTAAGAAGGGTCAAGATGAAAATCTGCACTATGACAGAAGCTCTAAAAAGGGAACATAGTCACATCCAGGGAATTTAAAAGCTGAGTCATTTCAATGTAGTGGAAGCAAACACTTTAGAGCATAATTGATCACTGCTGCAGAACGTGCTCGAAACAAAGAGCTTCGCAAGATGCAAGCAAGATTTACGTATATATGTGTGTATGAATAACTGCCCTAGCACTTATTTAGGGATGCAGTGATTTATGATCTAATTGTAGGGCTGGATAAACACTGCTAGATTTTCACATATTTAGAAAAAATAAACATCACAAGGGACCAACATACTCTCTGCTGTACAGTGCTGACTACTGTCACTTGAGTCCTCTCGCACCAAGCTGCCTAGGTTCAGCCTAAACCTGGGGCTAAACTCCGGTGGTTACTCGGTCACCTGATAACCACTCCCATGCAGACAAAGGGGATCAGGAACAGGAGAGAAAATGCAGAGTTTGAACTGCAAAACAGATTTAATGAGGTAGCCAAGAGGACACCAAAGGCAATACAAGGTAGGCAAAGCCATGCTCAGCCCAGCAGAGTGCAGCACTCACCGTAAACAGGAAGGCAAGCCTCAGGAGCAGGAAAGGAGCGTGGCAGAGGCAGAACAAACAAACCTCCGCTCCTCAGTAAGTTTCCTTCTTTATACCGAGTGTGATGCTGATGGTCTGGGACACACCTGTAGCCAGTTCAAGTCAGCTGTGCTAGCTGACTCACAACTACCAATGGCCTGAAGCTGGGCTGAGATCCGTCCCAGCAAACGTAAAACATAGACACCTGAGCTGAGAAGTTGCTGTTTCCAAGAGATTATGTCTGAGTACCATAAATGCAAGCAAGGAAAGGCTGAATTGCCACCAATGCCTGAGGCATTTCCATAGACAAAACGCTGAGGAGCGGAACTAAATAAAGCCAAGGGTGAAGCTCTAAGCCCCAACACTGAATTTGACCAGTGGGCAGCTTCTCTCTGGGTGTTTGCCCTTCAAAAAAGTTTAAGTGGTCTGGGGAAAGGTATGTGTAAGGAACAAGTTCTTTACTGAAAGGTCAGACTTTGTTAGGATCTTAGGACATTTCTCAAGACATGTTCTGTAGGGATTTGATGCTACTGTTGTTTGTGTACTGTATCCACACATTCTGGAAGATGCAAAGCAGGATTTTATGTGAAGCTTGCTTAAGGTCCTGATTCTAGCCCCCAGCTTGCCCTGCTTTTTAACTCTTCCATTGTGAGCTGCACTCTTTAGCAACCACTACACATGAGTGGGGAAGGAAGAACAACACTCCTACCCCAGCACCCCTCTCTAGAGAGAAGGAAGCACTCTGGCTTGTTTGCTGTGTATCAGTGGTTACCACAGGTCTACAATAGCAGCTGTTGACTACTGAAGTAAATTAAATTCAATTTTTCTAGGAAGTAAATTAATTTTTCCCAAGTCAAATCTGCTTTGTTTATGTCAGTAACTGGTGAATGACCTCTCCTTGATTTTAGCTCATCCCATGAGCCTTTGTTATATTTTCTCTCTTCTGTCCAGGGGAAGAGAGGAAGTGATAGAGAGGCTTTGGTCAGCACCTGGCCTTCAGCCAGAGCTAACCCATCACAACCCTTTGCTCTGTATTTGCAGCACTCCAGATGTGATGTTCAGAGCCATGTGGCAGCATGGGAAGGACTGGTGTTACCCCGCTGGGTACAATCAAAACTCTGCAACAAGACTCACCCATATACTCTGCAGTGAACCTCCTCTGAGGCTTCTCCATGTGCAGTGTACAAGGGTTGTACCCCTGAAATGCTGTTGGACAGTCCAGTAATGAGCTGTGGATAGGGGCCCTTAGCAAGTCCATCTTCTAGACAGCTTGAAAATGCTTCCTCTTTCTAACATGCTCCACCCACACTGCCTGCCCTGGCTTTGTCAGCTCCTCTGTCTGGCACACAAAAGTCATCTCACTTGCTTCCCTTTGGCACCCACTAGAGAGTGGCAAGAACATGACTGGGCCACATTTCAGAAGTGCTTACTAGAACCCTAGGAACTCCATCTGCTTCTAGAAAGTTTTGCTGTGCTCACAAGTACAGAAATGTGTGCCCATGGGAGCAACGGAGCTTCTCACTCTCTTTGCAAGTGGTTGCAGGATAATGAGACAAGTAACTGGGGACTTGACCACAGTATTGTGAGAATCATCAATCACAGTCCTAAAGGTAGTGCCTGAAGGGAAGCAGTTCTGGCAGACAAGGTTCAAGTATGGGTGAGTTTGCAAAACATCACAAATGGCCCTGAGAAAACTTTGGCTCTTTGGCTATGAAGCTTCTCTATGTTGGGTAGCAGAGTGTCCTCACAGACATCTGCCAGCTCCTGCCTAATACGGTATGAAGTCAACATGCCTCCTTTCTGTGGGGTACTAGAATGACAACTGGAAAATGACAGATTGGGATAAAAACTCAATCCATGCAGTTTGTTATAGGGCTCCTGTCTGAGATCTCTGACTTTATTTCACCCTTCATAGTAAGGGCAGGGTTCTTTGCCATCATATATCAAAAGTAAGGTGCTTAAGTGAAGCACTGTGTCTTTGTGTCAACCCACAGCGTATACATACCAGAGCCCTCCTAGATCGGATGTGGGTCCTAAGGACCCTTGAGAGTGACCATTTCTCCTCACTGAGTACAGAAAGGCTGTACACAACTACTCCAGAAAAGACTTCTAACACAAATGGCACAAGTTAGGCCCTACGAGCCACTTTTGTGTGCAGTGCTGTGTATCATATATTACAACACAGCTCCTGCCCTGGTAGAAGAAGTTCTGGCATTTTTTGCATAATTAGCATGTCATTACAGATGAATTTGATGTTGCCAGTAGGACACTATCAAGATCTGTTCTACCTTCTGTCAGAACACCTCTGATCTGAAGGCAGAAGAAGCAGCTCTAAGGGGCACAGCATGAGAAGAGACACCAAAGTGCATCATTCGGTAGTGCCTGAGAAGGGCTCCCTCACCTCCAACGTAGCAAATGTGCAATGGAAGGAGGAAATGGCAGCCTTGCTGCTGTTTCTCTGGAAGGTGTTTGCCAGTGCCCCTGACTTAAGGTGGACCTGGAGGGCATCACCACCTTCACCTTACCCTTACCCCACTATGCTCCGCACTGCCAGGTAGATCTGAGGACTGCTGCAGATTGCAGCGAGTGTCCTATTGGGACCTCTGGGGACTTTTTGTGCAATAAGCCAAGTTGTGAAGGTACAGCTCAATTAAATCTATCTGCTGTCAAAGAAGCCAGCTCAGTAGCCAGCCTAAAGAAGGATTACAAAGAGCACTGATGACTGAAAACCATTTGCAGTAAATAGCTATGAAAGTTTAAGAAGATCCAGACACTGACCCGACTGGGACTCCTCTTTGCTTCAGGAGATGCCCTGTGTGGGTAATTCCCTTTTAAGTTTCCAGTTGTTTTTTCTAGGGGGGTTAAATAGGTTGGTCTTTCTTTCCCTCTGTAAAACCAGGATTCCTCCATCATGGCAATAACACCATATTGACTATACCACATTGTCTGGGGTTTTCCACTGCACTTAGCAAATGCACTTAGAAAGAAGTAAAATGAAAATGCAGGAATTTCTAGTTGGGCTTAGCAAGCTGTGAAGAGCGATGACTGCACTGGGGTAAGGAGTTAGAGCTGCCTGGACCTTCTGCTCCACGCAACAGCTTTGCCATGGAGCTCATCTACTTCAGTGCTACTATGGCCTGCTTCTGGCCACAGCCTTCTTCTCATTTGAGGATGTTCTTTTAATCACGCTCAAGCCTAGAATCTTACTGTAGAGGCCAAACTAATTGCCAGGATACACGAGATGCCAAACCCTGGAAGGTAAAGCTAAAATTTGTGTGTCCTGGCTCAGGGAACCACTCTGTTGCAAACCCAAAATAAAAAGTGGGTTTTTGCATGTCTGAAATAGTTGATTTTTCCATTCCAACAATTGGAACTTTGTGCTTCCCAAAGAATTTGCACTGTGAATTTTCCAATTTGATCAAAACAAATATCTGTCTCTGCCTTTAAGGGGCTTATTTATTACTTTTTTTGTCGAGTTTTTTTTGTAAAGAGGAAAAAAAAAAGTAAGCATTCATTCCAAAATTATCCCTGGCTAGTGGGCACGGTTGCCACACCGAAAGAGGCGGCAGTTTTCTGGGGGAAATGGCATTGGCCTGAGTGCCAAGACCCACATGGAAGATATACAAAGGGCTGTGAAGATTTTTATGTCTCTCTTGCCATTGTAAACAGCAGTGTTTTATCTTTCAACGGGCCATTTGTCATGTTCTCCAATGATTACACCCTTTAATTAGGAATGGGAGAGCTGGATGGTTTCCTTTATTGTTTCCACACACAAAAGTTTCTACCTAATTAGCAATCTCCTGGTTCTTGATCAAAACACAGGCTCCAAAACAAAGTGTTGTGAGATCTTGTAAGGCCTTACCGTGATGTTCAGAATATCATTATAATCTCATATTGGAACCATCTCACTGACCAATTTAATAACAGTGCTGGGGCTTTCAAGTGCCCAGTCTGCTGGGCCTCACTTTCATTGCTGTTCCCACATTTCATAGTCGCTGGAGTAAGGAGTGAGATGAGGTAAAGTGAGGTGCAGTGTGAGCACAGGAGTACCAAACAGAGAAGCACATATGGTTTTCTCCTTGCATCATCACTTGGTTTGATAAAAGAAGGCCACAGTTCCCAGAAAACTATGTGTCAGGTCCCTGAGCGCATCTCTGCATCCCAAAGTGTTTTGCTGCCCAGGCCTGCTGGCTCTGACAGCTACGGAGAGGCAGCTCTGGAGAAGGAATTGTCCTTTGTGGACCTCTTCCCCTGATTTGCCCAGGGGCCACTTTCATGCCCAGGCCCTTGTCACTCACCTGAGTGATGTTGCTGGTACACCTGTGCTAGGTTGAACACTTTCCTTATTTTGTCTCTTATCCCAGCTCACTTGATTTGACTTTCTGGCTTGACCTCAGACCTGCCTCATCAATATAGACTTTTAATCAGTACTGTTGGCTGGCTCTGGTCACTGTTCCTGGATCTGTTTGGGTATGATGGGTCAGCTCCCTGGTGTATGTGCCTCTGCCTGCCTTTCAGTGACTCTGGGATGGTGAAAGAGCAGCCTCTCTCTGCAGCTTCATGATGCCTTGCATCACTTCATCCTTTGATTGCTACTGGTATAAATTCTGCTATGAGAGGCTATGGAATTCTGTGATCTTGAATAAATGAATATCACTGATTCGGTAGGAATCCTATTTTATCAGCAGGCAAGATTCACAACTCTGCAACCTGCCAAGCAGATGCATTAGACAGGTATCTTCCTCCTAAAGGAATTACTCTCATCTACCATAGGAAAAGTTTCACTTGTCCTGAGAAGACCTGTCTGTGCTGGACAGATAGTTGAGGACTGTAAAGGTTGAATCCTAAGATGGAAAATTGGAAGAGCTCAGTCAATGAAGGAAAAATCTGTAAAACCTCTCCCACAAAACCCAGCACAAACTAAGGAAAACACCAATTCCATTTCCTTTAATATCAAAGCCAAAAGGAATTTAGCCATCAACTTGACTAAGACCTGCTGAATGCAGAACTATGTTCTCACCAGCAATTCCTCACCCATCCTTCTCTGCTCCACAGCAGCCATGTAACATTTTCATACTAGGTGCCAGACCAGATATGACTATCATGAGCCTTTTGGAACTGGCATGAGCTTGACTTTCTGTATGTCAGAAGTAGGTCATGTCCAAGCTAGATCCAAAGCACTCACACTGAAGGCTATGCTCTTCTACCCAAGAGTCCACTCAATGCAGCACTGCTTTTCATTGCCCTCTTTATCTTGAAAAGTGGCATTCAAACCTGAGATACAAACTCAGTAATGACTTCATACAAATGAATATTAAAGAGTTACCCCCATCCTTCCAAAAGAGGGTCTAGAAATGACCAAATATTAGCTCTAGCGCCTTAAACCATTGTCTCATCAGACCTACTCTCAGCAGTGAAGATCAGCTCTACTTCACTCCTTTTCTTTCTGCCTATACTGCTGCCTCAAATGGACCCTGGTAGCTCTACACAGGGTCATAATGAAACAGAGGAACTGAATTAGGGGAAAGCTAAAAACTGAAAAGAATCCATCAGGGAAAAGAAGAGTTGACTGAAAATTGTCAACACAGAAAGTCCACAAGTAACTGTGCAGAGCCATTGAGAGAACAGTCAGAGAGTGGAAACGAGCAGTTGGTGTTGGGAGGAAGGGCAAAGAACATCTGAAATTGGTTTTGCCACTGAGAAAAATGTAGAGCTGTGACGCAAGGTTCTAACCATCACCAAGTTCTGGAAGGCTTGCCACTTCAGGCACCATTTTCCAGATGAATCCACAGCTCCTGGTTTTACTAAAGGTGTAGAAATGTAACTCTTCTGTCGTACAAGGTGCAAATTTGAGCTCACAATGCAACCAGAAACAAATCTCTTACACTGTCAAATTCCCTCTTTGTATACTTGAAGGTGCCTAAGTACAGCTTACAAATCTCTCCTCTCTGCTGCAACTGAAGACATTTGTGAGTAACATCAGCAGGCAGTTCCTGCTGTGGGCATTGTGTGCAATGCCCACCACCTGCCCAGGAGCTTACAGAGCTCGTTGCTTGCTGTAGACACCACAGACTACACGCTTGGGTGGAGCACTGAAAAGTCACCTCACTTTTGACTGTGCAGTTACAGGTTCTGCTGGACAGTTCAAAACTCAAACCTGTGATAAAAGGAACACATTTTCCATGAGGATTCTGCTAGGAAAGCTCAAGAAGTCAGTAAAAGCATACAATGAGGGAACCAAAACGTGTTCTTGCAGTGAAAAGAATATCCATATGGCAGGTAATGGTTGGTTCCATTCACTCAGGGCTGGAACCATACATGACACTGTAACAGTGGGTGAAGAACGTTGTCCTGTGATCCTGGAGGAGCACTCAAAACTGACAGGTCTTCTCCAAGTCTCCTGGTTCATCTAAGCATGTGAAAAATAGGTGGAGAATTGCATGAGATCAGGGAAGGGAAAAGGAAATCTCATGAGAAGAGGGCTACAAGGATTGCCGCTTGTGGTATTTTGGCAGTTTCTCAACCCAGAAGCACACAACAAATGAAAAACTGCAATAACAAGCTTCAGATGCTGTTGGCAATTAACTAAACCACCAAGAACATGGCAGTTTCTAGGACCCTACACACAGATACAGAGAGTTTGTGGTGTGCCATCCTCCACTCAGCTGCTCACCAAATTGCACAAGGGTGGTGTTTATGGCTGACTCATGCTGGCAGACAGGCCTTATTTATTCCAAGCATGATATAAGAGGAATTGGAGTGGGTTGTTGAAACAGAGGAAACTTACAGCTGCAACTGAGGAATCCCCCAGAGAAAGCTCCAAGAACAGTTAAGCTTGAGAAGAATAGTTTGGCTCTGTCCTTACTGTGGCTGCTGAAAAGAGAGAATCCAGTGAGGAGGCATACCTCACCCAGCAGAATGCAGAGCCTGTCTCAGGAAAGGGTGGTAGCTTCAGCTGCTTGCAAACACTTTGCTGAGCCCTGTTACTCGTCTCTAACAAACAGATGAATCATTTGCAAAAGAAGACTCTACTTGTATGTTGTCCACTCAAACTTTCTGATTTTGTTAGCTTCAGTTGCCCTCCCTCTGGGGCATTCTTTTCTAATGCTGGAAATGGACCTCCAAACACACAGCCATTCTCATGCTTGTGTTGTTTTACACTCATCCTGCATCAACTATGAATTATTACAGGACAAAAATGATTCAGAGTCTGAAGTTGCTCCCTACCTATCTGGTAATCTTCCAGTTTGATCTTCAGGATCTGCTGTGGATTTCTTGCTCAGTATCCTTCATATAAAGACCTGGTGTAAAAAGGACTTGTCCTCACACTGAGTCATTCTTAAGTGGCATAGGTTGGCATAGCCCCAATACCTCTGATGGAGCCACCTGATTTACCCTAGGTATGCAGGAGCCCAGTGTGTTTTCCAACAGTACATTAAGGAAACCCCTCCCACCAACAAGGTGAGATCATTTGTTGGCACAGTCTCAAAACATAAAAGATCTGAAGGGCCAGACTGACACATTACATCACGTCACAACGAATAACAGGACTCTCTATGCAGCACACAGCTAGTAAATACACACCAAAAACACAGCCAGACCTCCACCAGCCAGCCGTGCTCTCTTCTGCCACTACCACCACATACTGTCAGCAGAGTCAGACCTTTTGCTCTCAGACATCAGCAAGACTGGGGCTACTCTGCAAGGCAGAACAAGCCCAAAGACAGGGCAGAGGCAGTGATGATGCCCTCACCAACCAGGGCATAGTTCCAGAGCTTTCTGAACAACCAAGTCAGAGCAAGGTGCTGATAATAGGGTCCGTCAACAAACTAAAGCAAGGCAAGACTAGGTACTGAGTCAGGTATGCCCATCTATACTCAGCCAAAATTAGCAAAATAAGGCCAGAAGCAGAAGTGGAAACAAAAGATTCACACAATTGGAAAATTGCAGGCACTGCCAAAGCCACCTTGGTTTGAGGCCATGCACCACATTCCCAAGTCAGCTAGCCCATAAGCGGCATGGAGCAGCAGTGACTGGATGCACTCGGTCTGAGCTTGTAGTGCTTGGTACTTTTGTTCCTTCTATAAAACTAAAATTGAGTAGAGCTTAAAGAAATAGACACTTGGTGCAACTTGACAGCCACTTCTGCTGCTTGGATCTAGAAGGAAGTTTTTCTCCTGCTTATGAATACGCATTAGAGTGACAGAACAGTGTACTGCACCTACATGACCACTGTTCTTAGATGCACTACAAGTTGCTTCATTATTAAATCAAATTCATGATACAGCTATCAACTTTTAAGAGTTGCTTGGACCTGAATGAGGAAGATTCTCCTCTTTGTCCTTTGTAAAAGGTTAACTCTGCTGGGGGGGTAGTCTTGAACCTGACTGCAGGTCCTCCTGACTCCTTCCCAGTGGTGGGTCTGAACCTGACTCCAGGTATAGTGGTTAGCCCACCCTCACTTCCTATCTAGCCTCCTATAAAAACAGAGGAACTTTCTCTTTTCTCCTCTCTTTTGCCTCCTTGCTGGCTAGCACCACTCATTGTTCCTGTTCCTGCTGCTCCTGCTTTTTTACTACATGGCCATCCTTCCATGTGGTGGATAAATCCTGATTCTACCTCCATCCATTGCCATCAGTCTGATTGTATTTTGTACCTTGTTTTCCTTCCCTATAGCTCTTTGTAACTCCCCTACCTCAAATACCTTTTATTTATTGTTAAAGTTTTTTCTTTTAACTTCCAACTCAAAGCAAGGCTATTTATTTGGGTGCGGTATTTTCCCCTCTTCCTCTCTACATCTAATTATTTTCTTGTCAAGACTGGGGGGGGGGGGGGGGGGGGGGGGGGAGGGGAGGAAAGAGGGGAAGGCATCCTATTATTGTATTGGTTCTGCTAGCTATGTTTTGAGTCTCTGGGAAATTTAAACTAGAACCAAGATATCCTTCAAAGACAAAATTCTCACATATATTTTCCAGCAAATGGAGGCTGTCACAAGCTCCTACAGACAGACAACTGCAGCATTGTCAAAGATGTCTAAATCAAAGAAGAAAGGAGGGTGAGAGGAATACTCTCGTAGCCATAATTGCTATATGCTATTGATAGAAACTTATTGAAGGCACAACTCAGAAGAGCTAAATTAAAGGGTATGCACTGCCTTCTAGACTACATAGTGTAAGAAGCAAATCTGATCTGGAACAGGAAGTTTGGTTTCCATTTGTAGCTCCCAGATAGGATTATAGGAGCCAGGACAGATGATCTAAGGACATGGATAGAGTTCTATGCAGATGGAGCCAGGCCATGATGCAAAATGCCCCTGAAGTGTTTTAGCTTGGCAAGAAGCAACAAGATTTCATCTTGCTGACTTAAGTCCTAGTTTGTCAGCATGTATCTGTATCATCTGAAGCATCACATTATAACCAGATTTAACAGCAACAGAAGATATGTAACTCTTGATTGAACTCGTGGCTACAAGGTGAAAGACAAAGGCTGCTTTTAGAAAGATACAGGCCCCCAAAAAGCTCCTCTCAGAGACACCTGAATGGAAGTCTCCAGGGAGGTGGTGGAGTCACCATCCCTGGAGGTGTTCAAGAAAAGCCTGGATGAGGCACTTAGTACCATGGTCTAGTTGACTGGCTAGGGCTGGGTGCTAGGTTGGACTGGATGATCTTGGAGGTCTCTTCCAACCTGGTTGATTCTATGATTCTATGACAATGAAGTACTTTCTTTGTTGACAGCTACACATCAAAACTGTATTTGCTTTGGTGAAAATGTTCATAGATTCCAGAAAATAATTTCTGGCCACAATAGCTGTGAACAAGTTTGGGAGACACAGATTCAGGCTTAGGTTCTCTTCTCAGGCAAGACTATAATGCCAGGCTCAAACATTATACAAGGTCCTTCAAATTACAAGGAAGCAGGGAATCAGCTGGGTTCTGCTACATCTTATGTGTAATCGTTCTCTCCAGCAGCCTACAACCACAGTAATTTGCATGCTTATTTAGCTATTAGTTACTCAGAGGTCTCTCTTTGGAAAAGAAATGAGAAATTACAAAGAAACTAAATCCAATGCCAAAAGGCCTCATCAATTTTCAAAGCAAACCCCTGTTTATCAGCAAGACCAGTGACGGGAGCCAAGGCTGGCAGGTGTGAGGGCCCAGAGAGCTTCTACTCTACCCAAGGCTTGGGGCTAGCCTTGAGACAGCACAGCTCAGGGTCGCTCCTTTCCCTGAAGGACATTGGGAAGCTGATCCTAGAATACTTTACCAGGCAAGTGGTAGCCAGGACTGGTCCCCTTCCCATGGGATATGCTTTTAAGCTGAAGCTCCTACTGCCAGGAGTCTGCCTGATCCAGCTCAACCATCTTCTTTTCCATTGTTTGTGACAAACTGCCACCCCCCCTTGCCTACATTGCAGAGCTTCTAGGAACTGGCTGTGGACACATGGTAAGGCAGCTTTTGATTTCCACAGGGACGCTGCCTTGCAGGCACTCACAGCACTCTGTGGTGACTTGGCATAGCACTGCTGCTATCAGAACGCTGATAATGGTCTTGGGGCATGGCTGCTTTGTTCATTACTTCAGTTAATTAATTTAACTCAGTAGTAATTTTTCTTATGAGCTGTCAGAGCTGCTGTCATTTCAAAGCTGTGACACTCAACATGTTTATTGTTTTAAAGACAGAGTAAATCAGTTTGTAGAAGCTGTTCTTTACAGGTGTCATCAATGAGATGTCTCCTGACTTGCAGTCTCTTTTACAAGTACTTTGGAAACCTCCAGCATTTCCAGGCCAGGAACACCACTTTCTACCTGACTTTACAGCTATGTTTTCCTTTTTTTTCCTCCCATTTTCTTTTGAGAGTGGCATGTTTTGATGAAAGAATTTATATGGCCTAGCCAGACATGATGGACGTCCAAGATTGCTTTGCCCTCTTAGAATCATAGAATCAACCAGGTTGGAAGAGACCTCCAAGATCATCCAGTCCAACCTAGCACCCAGCCCTAGCCAGTCAACTAGACCATGGCACTAAGTGCCTCAGCCAGGCTTTTCTTGAACACCTCCAGGGACGGTGACTCCACCACCTCCCTGGGCAGCCCATTCCAATGCCAATCACTCTCTCTGGCAACAACTTCCTCCTAACATCCAGCCTAGACCTCCCCCAGCACAGCTTGAGACTGTGTGCCCTTGTTCTGTTGCTGCTTGTCTGGCAGAAGAGACCAACCCCCACCTGGCTACAACCTTCCTTCAGGTACTTATAGACAGCAGTGAGGTAATCCCTGAGCCTCCTCTTCTCCAGGCTGCACACCCCCAGCTCCCTCAGCCTCTCCTCATAGGGTTTGTGTTCCAGGCCCCTCACCAGCTTTGTTGCCCTTCTCTGGACACATTCCAGCACCTCAACATCTCTCTTGAATTGAGGAGTCCAGAACTGGACACAGTACTCAAGGTGTGGCCTGACCAGTGCTGAGTACAGGGCAAGAATAACCTCCCTTGTCCTACTGACCACACTCTTCCTGATCCAGGCCAGGATGCCACTGGCTCTCTTGGCCACCTGGGCACACTGCTGGCTCATCTTCAGCTTACTGTCTATCAGTACCCCCAGGTCCCTTTCCTCCTGGCTGCTCTCCAGCCACTCAGTCCCCAGCCTATAGTGCTGCTTGGGGTTGTTGTGGCCAAAGTGCAGAACCCTTTCATTGCAGCTTGGACCAGATGATCTCTTGAGGTCCCTTCCAGACCCTGACATTCTGAGATTCTGAGCTGCTGAAACCTGGTTGAATTTTGTGCTGCTCCTGAACACTTGGCCTAGAGCCCAAAGGCCCACTGCTGTTCCTCCCCTGAGTGGGACAGAGTTAATTACTAGTCCTGCAGAATAACAGGAAAGCCACAGAATTTCTTACAATAAGAAATCATAACAATTTTACCATCTGTGGAAGTTTCTGAGCCACAGCAGCCAAATGAAAGACTTCTGATGTGAGTCCACGAGATGGTCGCAGTCTTTATCTAATTAAAAACTGTAAAAGCTTTTATTCCACAGGCTCTGGGCTAAATTCCCCACGCTTTCAAAACACAGGAAGATCAAAGGAGTTTCAGGTTGTCATGGGAGCAGATTGTTGTGCCAATAGCAGAGCTCTGGAGTTGTAGATAATTAGCCTTAATGACACTGACGTACTGTTACTGAAAATATTTGGCTACCCGTGACGCTTGTGGTGCACAAGACTGACAACTCCCCTCGCTCTGGGCTGTGTGGTTGGACAGCAAAACATATTCCTCTAGCAGAATTGACACGGAAATGTGATTGCATGTCCTGATAGCCATGCCCAGTCTAACAGTCCACCTCCTAATTTCCCTGCATCTGAACAACTGCAGCTCTACCTGCTGAGGCAAAACTGGCAGAAAAAAAAACCAGACACAACGTGGTTGCTTCTTTCCATGTTCTTGGAGACTTATTGCCAGTAAATACACAGTTCACACCACCTGGCTGTTCTTCTGTACCTGCCTGGCAGAATCAGGAGGAAAACAAGTTTTCCAGGCTCCAAATACCAACACGAAAAGTCTGACAAGCAAAACACTTTTTGCTGCTGTAAGAAAAAAAAATCTCAAATTTATGTTTAAATAATAGTGGGATAGTGACAGAAAAACAACAAAAGCCACAAAGCTCCCAGGTAAGGCCAACAGTTTGCCTACTGCCATTCTGAAGACTTCATTCTTGTTTGCTTTAGCTCCTCCTCATGATGCTGCATTTTTAAGGCTGGTATGTTAAGTTGAACCCAAAAACACTCATTATTTATGCTGAATTTTGACACAACTTCTGTGTGGAAAAAAAAAAAGAGGAGATTTGGGAGAACAGAGCTAAAGCTACTTTGTTAGTGTTTGATTTCCTTCTTGTTCTTAGGATAGGAAGGATCTACCAATTGACAGAACCAGTTTGTGATTCAGGTCAAATTCCTGATACAGACTCTAGGCAACAGCTGAAGCACCTGCTGATGTTAGAGGGGGGTTTTGGTGCTTTACATTGCTTCACAAGGCAGTGACTGAGACTGTGCTATGAGCTGCATTCTTCAGTTTAACCTGAGGTTAATTACCTCCCAGGTCATGCTCACATCTCTGCCTGAGGATTTTTATTAAAAGGTTTTGTCTTCTCTTACAAAATAAGCAGTTCCCAGCCCCTCCTGGTGGGTGCCGAGACGATAACTTACTCCTTCTCATGGTCGCAATACAGCTGTCAACTGTGACATTTGGGCCCCCCCAAATACCAAAACTAATCTACATCTTTAAGGAGAAGAAGATCAGCTTTGCTTTAGAGTGCCCACTGATGTGCTCATGCATTTCAGCACATTCCTCAGATACTTCTGACAACTGATTTATGACTGTGTTAAGTCTCAGAAGTGAATTATCCTAGCACTTTCTTTCATAAGCTGCATTATTAATATGCCATTAATATGACATCACAGTAAACCCTGGTTAGAGGTTTCAAGCCAAATCTCAGTATGGGAAAAGTGTTAGAGTCTAGTCCAAGCCTTGTCTAGAGCAGAAGAGTTATTTTGCAGTCACTCGTGGCACCAAAATGAGCACAGCTGATGGCTGGCTGCTGTTTGGACAAAAGTGTTGATGAGAATAAAAGATATTTACAGCTCTGCTCTGGACTAAATAGTGTCTAAGGATTACCTTTGCCTGTGCTTGCAGTGAAACCATTGTCAGTGTTGGTTCTGATGCAGTTTTCCAAGACAGGTAAAGCTGCAAAAGACTCATAATAACTAATGGCTAAGAGCTCAGCCCTGGAATGCACCTAAGACACTACACTAAAGTAGTTCTTCGTGTTGAACCTTGATACTTTGAAGGGAAACTAGCACACAGGATTGTGGGTGACCACTTCTGTGGCTGCATCGAGTATTTTGGACAAGGAAAGCTCGTTAGGTCACAAGGCTCAAGCATTTTGATCCATTTATCTCATCTTTCTTCCAGAGAAACAAATGGAGTCAGATTATGAAGAACTGGCTATAGCATTTGGCCCTTATTTAGGTCTTCCCCCTCCTTGTTTCCCAAATTCCCAGTGGTCCAATCCACCATACAGCTCTTTAAAGAGTACATTCAGTGATGATCTACAATTACAGATTATTTATGGAAAGCAGAAAACCTGGATGATTGAAAGTCTGAGTTCTGACATCAGCAAAGTAGCCTTATCTATAGCAGAAAACGAGCCAGCTATTGTGACAAAAATGATCCTGTAGTACCAGAATGTCTTAAAGTAGATGTCATTTTGGAATGAAAGCCACTTGCATCCCAGAGTAAATGATATACTTCTGAAAGGGAATGATCATTTGAAAGAAAGGTCCCCTAAGCCAGAATGGACTTAGAATAAACATTTTCCTTCTGTAGCCGTTTCAGTCAATGCCCTATAAAGAGAAGGTCTCCAGAGCATTACCTCCAGGATTCCATCCAGAGATCTTTGTTTCTAACTTTCTTGTTCTGTTGCAGCAGTGTTGGTAGAGACATTCAAGGTTCCTGTAGTCTAGAAGTAATAAAACAGACTGACAGACATAAGTCAGAGAGTGATACCTTTGGGGCACGAACCTTGTCTAATGCTGTGCAGTAGCAGGGAGTAGAAGTTCCTGGACTGTAACAAGCTGTGCTAGTTTGAAGCAAGCTGGGATGTTTTGGTAAAAGAACTAGATAATGGGCAGTGAAAAGTAAACATGGTTGTGTCTCTTCGCTCACAGTCATGCTGAGAACTCTGGGAAGAAGTAAAACATTCTCCATTTTGTCTTTCATTCTGCCTTTGCCTTCAGACCTGGTCACATCTCATTAACCTTGCTCCCACTAACCTCGCTCCCTAACCTCTTGGCTGCACCTCTCTTCTTCCTGAGAACTGGGGTAAGGTTGAGAGGGCAAGGGAAGGTGTTGGGGTGGTTTGAGAGCCCCTCCTGGGGACTCAGGTTTCTGGGAGGGGAGTTGTGCTTCTGTATTGTTTATCCTTTGTATATTTCTGTATATAACTGTATATATATTGTAAATAGCTGCTTGTATATTTGCTGCTGTAAAATAAATAGCTTCATTTATATTCCCAGAGGCCGTCTGAGTTAGCTGGGGCAACTCTAAAAGTGGGGGGGTGGGGGTGGGTGAGAGTCCAAACCATCACACAAGCCAGTGTGGCAACTGAAAGCTGAAGTCAGCAGTTCTCATGTAGACGTGCTGGATGTGGTGCTGCTCCTTTTTGTTAACCTTTGCATAGGTGCCATATCAACACCATTTGCTGCCAGGAAGACTCTCAATAGATTTTAAGGAACTCTAAGAGTATCCATAAGAAGCAAATTCCTAATGCATACATGATGAATGAATTCAGAATGCTCATTCCACACAGACCTACCGGAGACCAAGCAAATGCATGAGAGTCACACACCCAATTCAAATTGGGCAGCAGAGAGTGGATTTTGGTTTTGAACAGAGAGCTTGGGCTGGGCTGGCAGCTGAATGACTGACAGATGCTCTCTCTTTACACCTCTCCCATTCCCAAAGGGGAAGGAAAAGGGAAAAAGAAAGAGAGATTTATGGGCTGAAAAAAAAACTAAAACAGCTTTAATGAAACATTCAAAATGAAAAGAGAAAGATAATAATGATAAAAAGAATGGAATGTATAAAAAATTATAAAACTCAGTACTGAACTGCCCCAGTAATGACCACATAACCACTGATGTCATGGGCAGGCATGAATCTCATCTGGAATCCATGTCAGATGAGAATGGGATTCAGGAACTGGATTCAGGAACTAGATTGAGGTACTTAGGAACTGAGGTGAGAAGAAGAAGAATTATCATAGAATCATACCAGGTTGGAAGAGACCTCCAAGATCATCTAGTCCAACCTATCACCCAGCCCTAACCAATCAACTAGACCATGGCACTAAGTGCCTCATCCAGTCTTTTCTTGAAGACCCCCAGGGACAGTGCCTCCACCACCTCCCTGGGCAGCCCATTCCAATGGGAAATCACTCTCTCTGTGAAGAACTTCTTCCTAACATCCAGCCTATCTCCTCAGAGGCCAGCCATTGAAGAGGGCTTAACTATAAAACTGAGTCATCACAAGAGTTAAGACAACAGACATGGAATGGAATAGCTTGCTGCTCAGGGTTGGATCACCTGTCCTGCCCATTCCTCTTATTTATTCTTGATCCTTTAACTTGGGGCATGCCAAAGCAGTCCACAAGATTTAATTTGGGTTTGGGTTCTGTAGAAGCAAGCACAAGCAAGAGCCTTTCTGCATACCAAACCTTGGGACTAAGTATAACCATCAAGCATTATCACTTCCAGAAGGTGACAGTGTCTTGAAAAACATGCCCTTAACTTCAGAAAGTGAAGTAACTGAGAGGAGTCAGAGATGACAAGCGAGGTGAGTGAGCAGAGCAGTGCTCCTCTGAGCTCAAACCAGAACAAGCAGTCATCTGAGCCATTTAAAGATGTGGCTTTTACAGAAGAACTAAGTAACAAATTAACTCAAGAACACTCGAAGTTTCTCATGGATATGTCACAAACAATAAAAAGACTCTAAATTAGGTTACTTTGTATTGTTGTAAAAAAATTAGTACTGTCCAACAAGCTCTGTACTCCCACAAAGAGGAGAACTGGAAGCTGAGGAAAAGGCAAATGTGTGCAGAGGAATATAAAGACATCCTGGCTTCCTTCAGCCTCATTAGTGAATTCTTTGTTTTTTAAAGAGGAGGAGCTCCTAATGTATCCCTCTTCTCACAGAGGACTTTGCTAACCACTGTCAGGAAACTCAGTGCACATTCATGCAGTTAGGGCTGCTGCTCCATGTCTGTACTCAGCTCATGATTTCTTAGCTGAACCAAAAGAGCACTGAACAAGAACTCAACAAACAAAAGCACACAGAGACTCCTGAAGCTGGCCTTAGATACATCAGTGAATAGCGCACAACGCAGGAGACATCTCATTTAAATGATGTTCCTCCCAGGGATGCTGTGGGCCAAAGCAAACTTCAGCTGCTCTGCATTTGCTTGACCCAGTTCTCATTGGTGCTGACACACAGCCACCCATGAATTCTCCCCATGTGAGTTAAAGCTTTGTGAGAGGTACAACCCAATACAAAAAAAAAGAGAGCTGAATTAAGGCATTAAAAAAAAAAAGGTGTATCTGAGATAAATTTATGGATCAGAACTCTGAGCTGGCACAACCACAAGCCTGGCAATGTTACTGCTCTTAGGAGAGAGTGTTAATTTTCTGTTGGGTATTTCCAACATCCATGTTCCAGGCAGGAGAGTTTCTCACAGCTATTCATTAGGTTGCTTGCTTCTTGGGAGGGCAGCTAAGCACTCCTTTAACTCCAGGTGCCCTCTTTTCCTCTTAGCTTCCCATAGAGCTGTCTCTAGCCAGCCAGGATGCCCTGCCTGGGTGTTACCATCCACATAGTTCCCTGTAAAGCTGTATGGAGAAAGGTTGCAAGATTACAGCCCTGGAGAGGGAGAGGTGTGCTGGAGCAGTTTTACTCAGGGAGGTGGTTAGAAGCCTGTTTTCTAGCACCTCTGAGCCTCACGTCGGATATCCTTTTGGACAGGTTCCATTTCCTGGAATAGGTGCTTCCATAACAAATTTATATGGCCACCAGAAGTCCATTAGCTAGAAACAAATCTCAGATCATTACGATGCTACAGCTCTTTGCTCTTTATTATGGACATAAATCAAAGGCAGCCTTTCAGTGCAAAGCCAGCCCGGTGGCTGGAGTCCTCACTGCTGAGTTCCTGGAGATGCTGGTGCCCCCGTGTCTTTGGCAGCCAGTGTATGTTTTGGCCACTGCAGGCTCAGCTTTGCAATCAAGAAGCAAAAAACAGCTGCAGGTAACTTTCCCAACCTAGACAATGAGGGTCTTGTTCTTCATGAAAATTTGTATTTATTTAAGCTTTAAATTTGTGTTTGTATTTACTTCTAATGAGCAGCAATGGTGCGGGAACAGGGCTGGAGCACGCTAAAAAAAATATGGAAACTTGATTGAAGAAGGAGCAAGAGACTCAGATGAAGATGCTGATGATTCTATGTTACAGGAACAGTAGCCCCAGGGAGACTGGAAGTTCCCCTCAGCTGGAAGAGGCTCTTTTGCTTTTCTGCTCACATTTGCTGGGCTAAGCAAACTCATTCCTTCACCTACTCCAATTACTAGTTCCTTGCAACCCTTGCTGAACATTTCATCTCTGTGTCATTGACAAACAGAGGCAAGAATGGGAGGCAAGATTTTTTCAACAGGTAATGGGACAACAGGAAGAGTCATCAGTCAGAAAGCTATGTTCAGGAATTCCCATCAGAACAGGTCTTTAGCCTCACAGAGCTGCATGCAGGAACAGAAAGGCTGCCCTGTAGGGAAGCGCAGTTTCTAGCTGAGCAAATCAGGTTTTAGTTACCTCTGCTATAATGAGTGCAGGTCACCTCCCTTCACAGGAATGTTAGCACTGCTCCACCAGCTGCAAACCAGTTGGCTGGTTGGAGACATTTTCAGCATGGCTCTTCCAGTTTCCAGCAAATCCTCTGGTCCCCATCTTCCCACCAAGCCTTTACCAACCTGCAGCAAAGTGCAAACAAACATCTCCCTTTTCTCACTTTTTGTATAAAAGTAATTTTCCAGCAAGAACTGGAAAACTGCAGTGCCAAGGGAACACTTTAACAGAGTGGCCAGGAATGGAAGAGAGAGGAGCTGATTTATGTGCAGATATGAGAGTCCCTGATACCAGTGGGTGCAATACAGCTGAAGTAGGAGAGAAGTTTTCACCTCCACTTTAAACACAAGAAACCTAAGTATGCAGATTCTGACAAGAACCTAACCAAAGCAGAGCAAAACAACCATGTACTCGTTAACCCTAAGACTTCTCAAAGCCCATTAACCCTTTGCTGTCCTCAGAGATGTTGCCTGCATCTAAACTAAATACTTTGCTCAGCTTTGGTAGCAAGAATGGTGAGACTCCACACCTAGGGGGTTTCAAGCCCCGGTTTTCTTGAAGCAGTTACTGACATCTCAAGGTTTACTGACATCTCGTATGCCTTGACATGTAAAGTACAGCTCTCACTTGTAGGCACTCAGGAATTAAAAGCTCTTTGCACACTTTCCACTATCCATGTGAAACTGTCCAGCAACCACATGAAATAAAGACATTGTTACCGTGGAGAAACTGGTGCTGTGTGACTAGAAGCAGACAGTTAGACCATACTTAAGACCTGGCATCAAAAGGAGACGCTTGGTGCTCTGTGCCAGCTCTTGCACATTGCCTGACTACTGCAGCTAAGGAGGCAGGCAGGTTTGTGTGCGACTTTGCTGCACTTCCTTCAGAAACAAGAACCTTGTGAGGAGATGCTGGTGAGACAGACACATCAAAGATGCTGAAACATAAACAAGAAAGGAGAATGTGGACCATAAAGAGAAACTTCCTTTCAATTCAGGTTTTTCCTAGGGGAAAGGAGATGGAAAGAGTTTCTCATTCTTTGCTATAGAATATTGAACATGTTGAAATAAACATTTTTCAGAACACTGGGAAAAAAATTGTGCCTTTTGAAACAATTTGCTAGGCAGAAGCAGAATACCCAGAGCTGTCAAGTACTGAGGTGAAATTCCCTTCCCTACTTGCATTGTCCTCTCACTTTCCAAATCAGCCTCATCTGACTCAGGATTTTCAGTAGCAGATCATTTTCTAGGGGAAATAAAGAAAGGAAAAAAATCCCTACTGCAGTAAAGGATGTACAGCATTCGGCGTGTGACCTGAAATGCACAACCTGAGCAAGGAGAAATATACCAGACAGGATCTTAAGACCAAGTTAGCTGAAAATGTACAGTGTAATGCAGCCATTTTTTCTCTTTAAGCAAGCAAGCAAACAAAAAATACATTATAAAACAAATTTGAAGCAATAGAATCAATGTGAAATATCAAAAAGCGAAGCAGCAAAGTGCTGCAATGCCCAGTGTAACAAACACCTTCCTGTGGTGGCTGTTGGTAACAACGGTACAGGCAGTGGCAGCTCTAAAAGGGGGCTGGGGCTGGGGCTGGGCTGGGAAGCCATTGTGTGTCACATTGCAAAGGAGGGAGTGACACAATAACATATTGCCTCATGACACTTGCACTGTCCAGCAGAAATTATTTCTTGTGCTCTGCTTTCTGGTGAAAAATTGCTGCTGAATGGCAACAGCTAATATCATCTGCTGGCTTGTCCCACTGACGCACAGATTCTCAAAGTAGCAAAATCCTAAGCCCACTGAATTATAGGAGACCAGATTCTCCATGTTTCCTAGTTATGATGTGTTGACAGGGTATTAAAATAGATGTTCAGAATTAAAGTGATTGTGTTGCTAGGCTTTACATATATTAATTTTGTGTCATAGGCATGGATAAATTGGTCCTTAGTGGGCATATTTTTGACTTGTGGCTGAGGCTGATGAGCACAGATTAGTGCCTGGTTTTATGATGCACTTCAGCTCCTGCGACCATATGAGGTTCTCTGTGACTATTGCATCCAGCTCTGCTCCCCTTCCCTGTGATCTGCAGAGCCAGCAGACAAATAAAAGAATGGTGGAAAGAATTTTTTAGTCTCATGACTCAGAACCCTGTCCTATGGCTCTGGAAGGATGAAGTTCTGATTTTTCAGGCGTTTAGATTTGGCCACAGAGAGAATAAGAAATAGTCCAGGGATGTTACTGTATGGAATTACGGTATGCTGGGATACGACACTGCAGCTTTCTGCACATTGGAGCTCAGGCTGCTGAAACACCACAGATGCCCAGAGGGAATCTACATCCCCTGAGCTAGCTAATTACGAGAAGCAAAGCAAAAAGGCTTGCAGGTGTGTGCAGCTCTAACAACGTATGGTGATGCAGCTAAGTGCATAGTAGATGGAATCCACTGGACATCCAGTTTCTCTTCAAAATGTGCTTGGAGCAACATTAGAGGTAACAGGATCATCAGATAAGATAAATGTGAATGGAGGACCTTAGAAGCTGGGAGGAGAGGAAGGCTTTCTAGCTAGACATAGATGTGAGAAAGAGAGATGCTTTTCTCTTGTTTCCTGTATGGCTTTGGATATGTCCTCTAGAGCCCATCTGCGTTATGCCTCAGGTGGTTCCATACACTGAGTCTGCAGAGCTTTGGAGCAATACAGACCACTCTCCCCAGCTCCCTGCAAGCACCAAGTGTTGTGCATCACAAGTGACATTTGCATGAGGGTACTCGTAGACAGGAATGAGATCCCCGGTGCAGGGGCTGTAATATTCCCAGATAGAAAGCTTCTGTATTCCAGTTAACAACTACACAGTAAGGACAGAAATACAATACCCCTCCCAGAAATCAGATTGCCAGGAGGGCTCCTGACCCAGTCTCCTAACCCTAAGCAACACCCCCCTTTCCCTCCCTTCAGAAATAACCAGATCAACCCACGTATGTCTCACGTGATAAATCTGGAGAGATCTGAGGTGAGATGCCAAAAAGAAAGAGGGCAAGGAGGTCAGAGGAATAAGGGTTAGGGTGGATTAAAGAATTAAGGCAGAGACAACCACAGAGAGCAGACTGCCAGAAAGAAGGAACAGAACTGAGAGCTAATTGAGCAGTCTGTGAGAAGTGTTTTATCTAAATTCTGACTAGTTGCATTTCTCAGCAGAAAAATGAGGGATATAGGCTACTGTTGGTTTTTCTTTTCTTTCTTCTCACAGCTAAGGATTTAATTTCTCTCAGTAAAATTAGCCTCAAACCAGCCTCAAATCAGCACAGGCAGCAAGATGCACTCATCAAGTAAGAATTGTCCAAATGTAAATAATTAATTCAGAAACACTTTGTTTCAGAGATGATTTTTCATCCTGTCTGTAAATCCAATGATTAATTATTGAGTGTTTTTCTGCACTAATCATATTTTAATAAAGACAAAAGAATGAACTCTGATGACACTCAGGGCTGCATAGCCTCATAACACACTGCAATGGGTCTCTTTCCTTGGCCACAGAGCCATAACATGACACAAAACAGACCTTCTTTTGGCAACTTAACAAGACATGGTAATCATTTATATCTTTCCTTACTGGACCACCACTATGGGCAAGCTATGAAGCAAGCTGTGAAAACACCACTGACTCACATTAAAGTCATGTTTAGACAGTGAAAGGTGTAATTTTTAATAAGTCCTACCCTGTCTGTGTTTTACTTATTAAAGGTACTTTAGTAGCCCTGGGTCTGTCACCAAAAGCTGCAGAAGGTGTGCTGCGTGCAATTTCAAGTGACACACTGCCTGCACTATCTGCATTGCTTAAACACAATGTTTGGAAGTATGTCTGAGAAAGTACAAAATGCAGTTGGCTGTCACCTAAAAAAAAGGCTTCCCTTCTCGATTTATGGCTTGTTCTGAGCATGAAATAGTACTGGCATGGGCAGCTTGAAAGAGGAGGACAGGATGTGAAGAATCTCCCTTTTATTACAAATGGACTTCTCTGTCTTCTAGCTGTGGAATGCCAACAATGAGAAGTTTTCAGACAGGGGCAGAGGAATGGAAGCAGCAAAGAATTTCCTGAGGGAGGAGGCACACATTCATAATAGTCAGAAACAGGGAGCTTGAATTTGGAAGCTGGAAGTATGACCTAAACACCTGTTTTCAAGCCCAAATCTCATTAAGAATGGAAGCTTGGGGGAAGAGATGCAATAAAGGCAGAGAAAATTCCCATTCACTGCAACACTTTCAAATATAAGCCTAGGATGGACAAACCCTCCAAGTGAAACTTCAGCTCAGGTGAAGTCAAACAGTAAAAGCACCTCTTGGACTGTTCTAGGAGTGTAAGAGTTGGAACAGGGCATGCTGAGTAAAACTCACACAAAAGCCCTCACAATTTCCCTCCAATAAAACATTAGCTGCAAGCCTCCAGCAGACCTGCCCCAAAGAAAGTTTAATTTGCCTTCCCCACATAAAACCAATGCAGTGCAGTGCAGAATTCCCTCTCCTGCCCACAGCTGGTGCAACAATGCAACTTTTTCAAATGGGGTGTGTGCCAGAAAGGCCTGGAGAGCAGATGTGAAAGACACTGCTGCCTACTGGATCTGGTGAGCAGAAAGCCACCTGGTTTTACTCAGTGTAGCTGGGAAGGAGTGCACTGGTTTGGTTAAGAGAAGGCCTGAGCCTTGGTCTAGAAAGCAGACTCCAGATCACTGTCACATCTCTGCATTTCCAGCCCGAATCCAGAAGCTAAAGTGCAAAGCTCCCAGACAAAGACCTTCATGTTGAAATCCCAGTGAAGGTGAGCAATCCTCTAAGTTGCCAGTCACTTAGGCTGCTCCCTGGTGATCCCTCAACAGATCTCTGTCCTGGGTCTGGCTGGGATGGAGTTTTCTTCCCAGTGGTCACAGAGTGCTGGTAAGAAAAACAGTGTTGATAATATCCCAGGTGTTTTAACTATTGCAGAGAAGCCTTTGCACAGCTCCAGGGGCCATTATTTTTCCTGCTCCAGCACCGGTGAGGAGGATGGGCAATGGCTTGAGAGGGGATGTGGCCAAAACAGGTGCCCCAAACTGACTGAAGGGACAGTCCATCCTGTATGAAAATCATGCTCAGCAATGAAACTGGGGGGGGGGGGTGGGGGGTGCAGTTTCTCCAAAGCAGCTGTTGCTCCAAGGCTGACTGGGCATCCATCTGCTGCTGGAGAGTGACCACTTCTGCACTTTTTCACTTTTCCCCCCCCTTCAGTTACTAAATTGCTTTTCTCTCTGCCCATAAGATTGGTTGTTTCTTTCTTTCCTCACTTCTGCCCTTCTGATTTTCTTCCCCATCCTGTTGTAGAGGAGGGAGTGACTGAGTGGGGGTTTAACTGCCAGCTGAGGTCAAGGTACCACAAGATGGAAAACCTTCATGATACTGGATGAGCTGGTTCTGCAAAACCTTATTTATCTGGCCTCATCGACATCAGATTAGGTTAGGCAGCGATTGAAATTGCACAGAGCATAAAAGTGAGAAGTGCTTTAACAACACCTGGACTCATTTCAGCACAGGCTCATATGTCCATGGATTTCTGAGGATGACTGGAAATGATTTATACAGATGTCATTAATGCTATCATTGCTATGCAGCTGGATGACCTCAGGAGCTGACACAAGGATGAAAATATTCAACACAGAAATATTTCTGTTCTGGTAAGTTTAAGTCAAGTGCTGAGTTCAGAAAAGGTCTTTCAATCTGAACATACATTTTATTGACCTGGACAGCCCAGCCCTTCTTTACCTACAGAGCTGACAAAGCAAGGATCACACTTGTATAACTCATCTCTTGCTTTGGGGCATTTTACTTATGACCCAAGTGGAGAAGTTTCAAAGATGGGAGGTAAATACCATCCATCAGATGAAGGCAACTTCGAGTTGCTCTCACCTGAGCTAGTTTAAAACCAGGCAGCCTAGACAAGTTCCTTACCTCCTATCAAGTCTGATGGCTTGTGTGATCCCCTTCAGTTTTCACCTCTTTGCTATCAGCAGCACCACCAACAACCTCCTCTCTACACATCAGAATGAAAACTTAAAAAAAAACAAATCAAGAGCAACAAAGAACACGTGCCAGCAGTGGATAAGACCCAGGCCAAAGTCTACAGGCTCCTGGCACTGTGGTCCTGTTTATTCCAGCTGAGGAGTAATAATTTGACACCTCTGAAGCAGCAGGACCTCATATCCTGACAACTGCAGCCTTGTTCTGCAGCTCCAAGCCATTCGAACGCATGACAAAAATCACAGTCAGCAACATCCATAGTGGATTTTTTTCCCACCTTAGCAGTTCTCTCTCTCCTCTGATGTGGGCTTGGAGATACACTCTGTGGTATCACTGTTAAGCTGCTCATTTATTTTTCCACATTTCCCTACACAGAATCCAACACTCTCTTTAAGACGCCAGGCCAAATTACTCAAGAATACTTTTGGCAGCAGTAATTTAGAATGATACCTTCTCAACACCTTCTTCAAACAGACCTGACAGCCCAGAAGAGTGAAACTGCCACCCACTGTAACCATTCTGTGCATGCTGCATCTTCCAAAGATATTCATTTCAGTTCAGTCCAGTCCAGTTACTAATTCTGGGTTAGGACACACATTGCCATTTACAGACTACCGAGGTTTTCCTCCACTTGTCACCAGCAGAATACACACTTTGGCTGGCAAGATCTCACCAGAATGTGGAGTGTTTTAAAGGATATAATTGCCTTTTTTTTTTTTAAAGGATATGATTACTTTCAGAGAATGATCCACTAAAATATTTGACAGGTTCTGCAAGAAACACACAAGCTACTTAAGAAGCCAAACCAAAGCCTTGTTCTCGAGGGCCTGGCTGTACCACCTTTACATCTCCAGTGCAGCAAATATGAAACCATCTGACTAATTTAAGTCACCTGCCAGTCTGTATTATTCCTCATTTGGGAATAATTTTCTTGCACAAGTCTAGAACAATCTACCAGAAAATAAGTTGTGATGCTGTCTGACTCTTTTTGCAACACTGAGAAGCAGTCCAGGGGCAGAGTAGGAAAACCCTGGCATGTGCTCAGAATGATGACTGGCACAGAGCATGGCTCACTATCATTAAACATTGCTAAAGCACATCATGGTCAGAGGGCATATAGCCAGCAATGGGTTTAGATATGAAGCCTTCTTTCAGTGCATGTGGCCATGAGCAGAAACCCTTGGGACACTCAGAAAAGTCCCCATGACTGAAAAAAACCCCAACATTCCCTTCCCCCCCCCAAAAAAAATGTATCACTTAGCTACAGCAGTATGTCCTGTGGAAGGTATGGATGAGTAACACCCAGGCAGCACAAGCCATGAGCTCAGCACTGTGCCTAAGTACACCTCTCAGCACCAGACATTTGAGTGTAGATAAATAAAGAGAGCCCAGAGAAGTGTTTAATTAAAAAAAAAAAAGTCAGCCAAAAATGCAGAAAGCAGGAAGGACCTGTCAGTACTGCAGCAACTCACTGCTCTGCCTTAGCCCTCACTCCTAAGCCCCTCTTGACTTTGAGTCCAAGAAGTAATACAGAAAAAAAAATAGTAATGAAGAACAGGGTCAGGAAGGCTTTAGTTTAGTTTTTGACATAGTCATTGCTTACCAAGCAGGCCTCTTCCCTGAAAGAAGCTGATGATGGACATGGAGGTGCTAACAGAGTGAGGCAGCAGCTTACACTTCAGGCTAGGAGTCCAGAACCTCAGATTGCACTCTCAAACAGGAACACAAAGACTTCTTCACTGCAGAAGGTGTTACAACCAGAAATGCACTGCAAGTTCCCAGTGCTCTCTGGTTTCTCTGCCTCTGGACTCTCCACTGGTGAGGCCACCTTTGAGTACTGGGATCAGTTTTGGGCCCCTCACTACAAGAAGGACATTGAGGGGCTGGAGCAGGTCCAGAGAAGGTCAAAGCTGATAAAGGGTCTGGAGAACAGAGTTGGTGAGGAGCAACTGAGTGGCTTGGGGTTGTTTAGTCTGGAGAAAAGGAAGCTGAAGGAAGATCTTCTTGGTCTCTGCATCTCCCTAAAAGGAGGTCAGAGCCAGGAGGGTGTTGGTCTCTTCTTCCTCATAACAAGTGATAAAAGGAAAGGAAATGGCCTAAAATTGCACCAAGAGGGATTTAGATTGGGTATTAGAAGAAACTTCTTCACTGAAAGGGTTCTCAAGCATATTGGAACAGCTTGCTTAGGCAGCACTCAGCTCTGGAGGCACTTAAAGCTGTGTAGATGTAGTGCAGTTAGGTGTACTTGCCCTGACATCTGAGGCCTGCGAGAGAGCTTGCCTTCACCTGGATAAGATGTTCTTTGCTATCCATGCTGACTGCAGCTGGTTAGACTCTTCATCAAAACCCATTGCTTTCAGTACTATCAGGAATCAATTATTTTTTACAGACAGGCTGGAAATTCAGAGTCCAGGACTACAACCAGTGAAGGCAACAGATGACTTTCAAATTATGGTAAAAGTCCTGAAAAGGTTGAAGCAGATGCATTGCTTAAGGATCAGAGTGGGAGTCTGTGTTCTCAGCACTCCCAAGCAATCACTTTGCAGTAGGATGGGAAATATGATCATGGAAAACTACAAAATGAGAACCAAATCCTTACAGCTGCTGCTGCAATGACACCTCCATGATCCTAAAGCTAGAATCCCTCTGATAAAAGAGCATGAAGGGGAAAAGAGGGAAGAGAGGAGAAAGAAAAGGACATGCTATTCCCAGCAGTATCTCAGCAATGTTCAGAGCAGCTTTCCTAAACTAGTCTGTGTCTTGGACTAGCTACTTGCTGCCTAAAGCTTGAGAACCAGTGTAAATGTGACAAGTCAAAGCACATCATTTGCAGGTCATCCAGGTAAATCTCCCAGAATAAGAAATCTTCTGTATTTAACCAATGAGTGACTTAAGGAATGGCTGTACCCGAGTTGGAGAGTACATTTCCTAGATCTCCAGAAAACTTCTGATAGGGGCTGACATCCTGTGCAAAGTAATGGGGAAGAAGCCCTGAAGAGCATTGCCCAGTGCTCCTACAGCAAGGAACGGCCAAAGCTGAACTAACTCACAGACTTTCTGCTCTTTTATTTCCAATACAGAGCTGCTGTTTGAAAGATAAAAGCAGGGGACTTTGCACTTGAACCGAGATACAATGAGGAGAATGATGTTTTTTTATTTATCTGATGATTAATTCACTGGCTTGGGGTAGGTTCCAAGAAAACTTTATCACTTGCTTAAACCAGCTGCTTCAGAGCAGATCTGCTGAGCAGGTGCTACCAGCATTGCTTCTGATACAGCTGTAAGCCAGCTGTAACTAGTTAGGTTGAGAACATCTAGCCAGGTAGTCACAGTATCACAGTATCATCAGGGTTGGAAGAGACCTCACAGATCATCAAGTCCAACCCTTTACCACAGAGCTCAAGGCTAGACCATGGCATCAAGTGCCATGTCCAACCTTGCCTTAAACTGCCCCAGGGACGGCGACTCCACCACCTCCCAGTGAGGCTGAGGGCTTCTTTTTCTTTTTAACTTTTCCCAGCCTGTGCTACAATCCTTGCCATGGCAGATGCCCTGGAATCAGCATGGGTGCTGATTATTTGAAGGTGATTATAGTGCACCTACAATAGATGCAATATGGCCACTGATAGACCTTGCTAGCTTATCAGATGACTTTTAGCACAGCTGCTCTTGTGTGACCTGACAACCCTGAAAAGCAGCTTGGATTCTCTGGAAAGTAAGATGTGACATTGCTATAAAGACAGTGCCCAGGGACAGGAGATGTGACTCGAGCCTGAATGGAGCTCAGGCAGACACAGCACTCAGATTGTGCACATCTGCTCCTTGGCAGCACCACAGCTCTGTGCAAAACAGATCAAAAATACGCTGCTTAAAACACTCAGTGCTCTGAAAGACACTAAGCAGAGGAATATATTTAACAAATTAATTGATTCATGACTTTGTCATCCCAAATAAACATTTTAAATGGTTAATGGAAGTGCTTTTTACTTCTGGATAAAAGCTGCTAAAAGGGCTGACTCTGAAATATTTGAGAAGTTTGGTTTGTATTAATGTCTAAATGTTGGATCCTTCTCCCAAAGGTTTTGGATATTTTTGGACAGTGAATTGTATGTGAACAAGCTTTCCATGTGGTTTGTAGGCCTCATGCTTGGCAGTGCTGAAGTTACCACAGGAAGACCTTTTTCTCATGGCATTTTGGCTTCCGGTCACAAGCATAGCCTGGAAGTCAAGAGGCGTGGGAAATTAAAATAAGAGGGGAAACAGTTAACCAGAATTCTGTGAAAAGGCTTTAGATTCACTGGAAAGTATGGGAAGGTCAATCCTTATTGTATCCAATTCCATCCTCCCATGCCTAATAAATTGTAGGATGAGATCAACAAAGTTAGACAGTAAAATGTCTCAGGTCTTTCTGTTTGCCAGCAGAGGACTTTTCTCCCACCCATAGCCTCTGAACTGGGTGAGACAAACTGCTCATGCCCCACTTGATGGACTCCTGATTGCTCCTTTGGGAAAACTGGTTCATAATTAACAGTTTATAGGGCCTTGATGATTTTCCCTTTATAATTAGCAATATTAGTTAGTTTTGTTGTTGTTTAATCTGTTTCCTGCTCTTGACTGCTGCTGTGATGGATTTAGTCCATGACACTCTCTAAAGCAGAAGCACTAATGCCCACGTACACACCACATGCCCGAGTCTACACACAGGTTCTGAGCCAAAGTAGGCAGCAGAGCCCTGTCCCAGCTACAAGAAAAGCATTTGAACTCCAAGTTCAGCCACCTTCTCTTGGAACTGGAGTGATCCACAGCTTCACAGATTGCACTGGGATGGAAAGGACCTGTGGGATTACAGGCCATTAATGTAACAATGGTCAATCATAGATCAGTGGAACACAAGCCTTGGCCAAACTATCTGAGTCAAAGTGATCTGAACATTGTGCAAGAGAAAAGAATGAGAATTTGCATATTAGAAGAAGCAAGGAAACAGGACCTTGTTATCTGATGAATATGCTAAGACTGTTGCTCCGTGGGAACCAGATGTGGCAGACAGAATTTAGATTGGAAGAAAAGATGATTTTGCATGTGATAAAATGACTAATCAACAGATAAAAAATTTAAGCCTTCTGACAAGTATATATATCCCTGTATGTTGCCTAATAAAATCGGAACTTAGCTTGCATCAAGCTGTCTCCCCGTCCCTTTGTCACAGCAAGGACCCTCAAAGGTCATCTTATCCAACACCCCTTACTGAGCAGGGACACTGCCAACTAGATCAGGCTGCCCAGGGCCACACTGAGTCTGACCTTGAATGTCACTAGGGATGAGGACTCAACCACATCCCCGGGCAGCCTGTGACAGTGTTTTATCACCATCATTGCACAGAACCTCTTTCTGATGTCCAACCTAAATCTCCCCTGCTCCCATTTCAAAACGTTGCCCCTCATCCTATCACTATAATCCCTTCTAAACAGTCCCTCTCCAGCCTTCCTGTAGCTATTGAAATGTAGCTACAAGGTTCTCCTGGAGCCTTCTTCACTTCAGTCTGAATGGCCCCAACTCTTTTAGCCTGTCTCCATAGCAGAGGTGCTCCAGCCCTCTGATCCTATTTGTAGCCTCCTCCGCACCTGCTCCAGCAGGTCCATGTCTCTCTTGTGTTGGGGGAGGCCCAGATTGGTCCAATCTGGTCCAAACTGTTGTTCAAAACTGATTTGGCAATCAGTGGCTCAGAAATCAGCTACGGTGCTGCATTCTCAGAGTATTCTCAGCCCTGCAGCACTTCTTTCTGCTGCACTGCCCCTCCAGGCCCTTGACCCTGCTGTGTGGGCATACAGAGCTGCTGATGCTCCATCAGCCCTGTTCTGCTTCTACCATCCTCTAACCTGATGATGGTCCTGAGAGTGCATCCTTCAGGGAGTCCTGGGAGAAGATTCACTTTATCCTTAGTGCTGATCTCCTTTGGGATATTCAAAGGTTGCCATGGAGTAGCTTTTCCATCAGGACTCAGGTTATTCTGGATCTTCCCTTCAGAATCTTCCATTTCTGCTCATGCTAGAAAGACATGGAGGTTGCTTGGCCTTCCAGTTTAATTGAAACCTGAAACAAAAAAGTACAAAATCTTCAATCACATAACCCAGGCCACTCGACAATCTTGGATTTTTCATCTGAAGTAGGGGGCCACATCATAAAGGGCTCAAACATGAGGTTTGTTCATCGGCACCCCTGGCCACCATGGCATGGTCCTATCTGTTTCCCTAAAGTGAGCCACCTGTAGAAGAGAGATCTGCTTTTTGCATGAAATGAGGCAGTTTCAGGGAAGTGGTTTGGAAAGGCAGAGGCTGGAGTTTGATTCACTTTTGCTGCCCCAGGGGTGTAATGTGCACACCTTGCAATGAACAGCTGACTTTCCTTCAGACATGATCATGGGGTTGTTGTGCCATTAACACATGGACAAGGGAGAAGCCAGCTGAGGCAGTGTCAGAGGCAGTGTCAGAGGCAGTGTTTGGCTCTTCTGAATTTAAAAAAAATAAACAAATAAAATTGCATAGCATGCCAAGGAGACCTACCTGATGGGAACTGTTCCCATGTCATAAAAATGGTTCCAACACAGTGAGCACACCTCATGTGTAAGCTGAAAAGGAGCAGAAGCTAGCAGGAGAGCTGTGCCCAAGGACCAGCTGATCGGGTCCCATGCAGCCCTGCAGCTTCCCACATGACAGACAGCATCTTCCTGTTCCATCCCCGGGCTGCTGAGAGCAGCACAAGCTGCTAACAGCGAGCTCCACTGGCCCAGAGGAGAGGGAAGTGGTGGCACAGGGCTGTGCAGTGACTGTTTTGCTTGGGAAATCTTTAGTCCTTGGGATTCAGCCTGGTGAGTATTTGTCTGTCCTCTGGATTTACTGCAACAGCCATCTTTCAGGAAAGATTTCCAAGGAGATGGAATGCTCTCATAGGATACAGGTGAGGTAAGTGAGTCTTTGCTGTGGAGAAGGGGAGGGAGGAGGAGGGTTTGCTGTGTGATTGTTTCACTCTAGTGCTCCATGGCAGTTGGAATGCTTGGTGCGTGGAGAAAGCTGCTTAAGGAAGAGTTTCATCTCTGCTGCGGTGTTGGTAGTATGAGGGGGGTATCCTTTTAAATTCACGTGTTATAAGTCAAATATTTGTACATGGAAATAATATTTGACTAGAAACTGCCTGCTTTTCCTCAGCAGACATATGGGCTCTGTTCTCAGAGGATCTGCCTTAATATGTTTATCTTCACAGACATCCAGAAAGGTTTAGCACAGGAAACTGATAAGAAGAGATTAAATGAGTTGCACTAAGTCATTTAGGAAGCAAAGTGAGGAAATTAATTCATGAATCTACAGGTCCTGAATCTTTGACTACTATCTTAAGCCACTTTTATTTCCCCAACCCTTGGAAAACACATCTTATGGTAGAATGTAAGTATCTGAGTATATTACAAGTCTCATTGGAAGTCCAGCTCCATACATTGAGTAGGGCCACTGTGTATTTTCTCCAAAGCTCTTCTGACTCAGAAAGTGGAAAAATAAAGTAGGTCTTTTATATAACTGTGTCAAGAGGCAACTTAAACAGCAGCCAAGCCTTTCAAGGAAAGTGGATTTCCCTTGTGTGCTCTGGCTTATAAATCCTGTCTCTTTTATTTTAGGAATATAATTGTTGCACCTTCCAAAACAACACACCAGCAGCCAACTGCAACAGTCAGTGTCTTGTGTGCCTGTGAATGACCTTGGCGAAGGGAAAGAGGAGTTAGGATCAAATTAATGAAAAGGAAAGACAGAAAACCCAAAACAAATGGATTTAATCACTACAAATAACTCACTTTGGCAACACATCATCTGCTGGGTATACATAAATGAATCATTTTTGTCTTTATGATCTCTTTAATCAAAGGGAAGAATTGGATCCTTCCAGATGCTGATTCAGTCCTCTTGAGATAGGTTTCTAAAATAAGTGTGATGAATCATTTTCTAGCAGCTCCTGTCTCCCTTCACTGACTCTAGAGGAGCTGATAGTGGATGCATTACTCTGACAGGAGAGAAGCCCCAAACATTCTTTCTTTTTGTATGTGCCAACTACAAAGCTTTGCTTAAGATGCAGGCAGAGCAGGTAAGGCACCTTCCTACTGCTTTGGTATGGTTTGCTCCAGTCATGTGTTCACTTGTATATATTGCCTAAGATTTGTAAAGAAAAGATCATGAAGGGACTTCCAAAACCTTCAAAGTATGTAGGCCACACCTTCCTATACACAAATATCACTTCTTGAATCTGCATGAGTCAAAAATCCCTCATAAACCCAGAATCTTTGGAGCCATTTAGCTGCAGTTGTTTTTCAACAGCTAATGAAGGGAACTGATAGACAGAAAGTAAAATCAGATCCTCACTACGCTGCAGCACCTTCTCCTTCTCCAGAAATTCCTGGTTGTCACTTGTCCATACAGAGAGAGCAAAACAAAACTCATACATAGGTGAGGTGTTCCAAAGCTTCACCCAGCTGTTTCTACTACCTAAAATAAACAAGTTCCTTTAAGCAAAAGAAAGGAAGCAGTGGCCTCTAATTCTCTTTCATTTTCCAAACATTTCTTTTATCCTCATGTCACCTTTCACTCAACCTCATTTTTTTTAAGGTATCCATTTATGACAATTTTCAGTTCTGAATCTCTTTCAGGGCATGATTAGAGAAGGAATATTTTACCATGACACTGCTGAATGTCCAGCACAACAGCACCTTGGTGTTTCTGAGTGCTGCTTTTACATTATGAATTACATTACAATCAGGAAACTAAAAGACCTCCTTCCCCTTTCAGCTGGAGTTCCTTTCCAAGCTAAAAATCCTTCCAATCGAATGAGCACACACATGACACAAGGGAATCAGGCTGCTAGCATCCAAGGTTCCTGCAGCAGCACCACATGCACACATAACAAGAGAATAAGCAAAGTATGAAAGTACAAAGCCAAGCACAATTGACACTGGAACCTGCAGGGCCAAAGCCTAACTGCTGCACCACTAACCTCACATCTGTCCTGTGACACTAGGAGTCTCATTCCTGCTTTGAAAGATTGCATGTTGTTGTAAGGATCTAATATTAAATTAACCTCTGGGGAGATTTCTGCAGAAAGATACTGAGGAATAATGAGATTACTCTATCTTAAATCCTGGAAGGAGATGGAAAATCACACTTTTCCCACAATGAGTGTATAAATTCAGAATAATGACTTTGTTCTTTGCTATTAGTTGTCATTTTGAAATAAACTTACTCTCCTGCAGGGCTCTTTTTGCCTATCTTTTCACAGTGCTTACACCATTTTACTTCCTTTCCCAACTGCTCTATGGGGCTGGGGCAGGGCCTTGTCAGGTGAGCAACACTGAGAGCCACTGGGCTATCCACACTGCCTCTGACAAACTCACCACAGAAGCACTAACCCCAAACCACTCCCTGGTCTCAGGATTCCCTTCCAGCAGTGCAAGAGCTTTAGCCAGTACCTGCTGACATACAAAGTGTCTGGATTGTATTTTTAGCTAGGTCAACCCTGCACCAGTGAAAGTGATGGCTGAGATGTCCAATTTAAACTTACACATTGTTTTGGCCTTACTGATGAGGACCATCTTCAACCAGGCTATGCCAGAGTAACCCAGTCCAGAGTTGCTCCAGACCCTAACTTTCTGATGAGGCAAAATCACAGAGGGGCTGCTATGAGACACTATCCAAAGGGGCTGAAGGTTTACCATTATGATGAGTTAGAGGCTGCCAGGAAAGGCTGGCGATGGTTTTCTTTCTTTCAAAGGGTTGCTGATTAGACTGAGCTGTGTAGGCATAATATCTGGCACTCTATAAAGCACTTGATACAGTCCTGTGTGGCTAGGCTTTTCACCTAAATATAGAATAAATAATGCAGTAGCCTGGAGAAGAGGAGGCTCAGGGGTGATCTTATTACTGTCTACAACTACCTGAAGGGACATTGTAGCCAGGTGGGGGGTGGCCTCTTCTCCCAGGCAACCAGCAATAGAACAAGGGGACACAGTCTCAAGTTGTGCTGGGGGAGGTCTAGGCTGGATGTTAGGAGGAAGTTGTTGGCAGAGAGAGTGATTGGCACTGGAATGGGCTGCCCAGGGAGGTGGTGGAGTCACCGTCCCTGGAGGTGTTCAAGCAAAGCCTGGCTGAGGTACTTAATGTCATGGTCTAGTTGACTGGATAGGGCTTGGTGACAGGTTGGACTGGATGATCTTGGAGGTCTCTTCCAAACTGGTTGATTCTATGATTCTAAGTGAGTGGGGGAGAGCAGCAGCTGCCACCTACCTTGTTGACTTTGTGATCCTGGTCATCTGCTTTGCCCTCGCAGTCACTGTGTTCTCAATTGAGATACTCTGCTTCAGCTTTGTGCGAGGAATTGGAGGCTTGCTCTTTGCTGTTGCTGCTTTCCAGATCACTGGCCTGGTCATTTACCTACTAAAATTCGCAGAAGAAATACCACTGACAGGAGATAATATGTTCAGCTGGGCCAGCACTGTTGTTGTAATAGGTTGTGCTTTCTTCTTCTGCTGCTGCCTCCCCAGCCAGGAAGATGAAATCCTGGGAAACATCAAGCCTACATATTACTACTCCTCCCCAGAGAGAGCACCATTCTTAAATGGAAAGATTAAATCCATGGTCAACTGTCAAAACAACAGAGGAGCATTTCTGATGTAAATTTGGTGTCTTTGTAGGAGACTGAAAAAACTTGACCCTATTTCTCTGAAGTATTTCTTGATATCCCTGGTAATAAGTGAATAAAAATATTGGCATCTTTAAGCAAATAGCTCTTACCTGAAGCATTATTTATGTATTCTTATGTCAGTTCTGTTTGGGTGGCTCACTTGCTCCCTTCCCTCCCAGCTACTTGAGTCATTCTTATTTTATTCAAACATTTGCTTATGAATAAAGATGTAGTGTTTCAAGTGTGGAAAGGAAGAGGCAAGATTTGGGTAATAGGTTGGATGTGATGATCTGGGAGGTCTTTTCCAACTTGGTTAATTCTATGATTCTGTGATGTGGCCATCGGTGTAGTTGTTGTAAATACAGCAAAGTTTAACAGATTACAGCAATCTCAAAGAAAAAAAAAAGAGCAGCCAAGCATTGCTATCCCATGGACTGAAAGCAACTTCATGTCTATACCAGAGCTCTTAAATAGTGGCAGGAAAATGGAAAGCTATGTAACTGACAAGCTATCAGGACTGTCAATGGCATCAGAAAGAGGTCACGTTAACCTGAGCACATGTTCACCCAGACTGGTTGGCAAAGCAGCCTTATTTCAGATGTGCATTTTAGAACCCACAAATGAATCCTAGAGGTCAATGCCTCCAGAACAGGCAAGCAGGCACTGCAAATCAGCAGGTCTGAAAAACATGAGGATTCTAGCAAACCATCAGCTGTTAGTTCTGGTGACATGTTGAGACTCTCTTTGCAGACATCATTTTTGGTTACAAAAGAAAGAGGTTATTGAGTAAAAAGAGAAGAATGTGAGCCCTGTATTCAGCAGAAGGGAAAGCTTTTTCAGACTCAGTTCTTCAATTTGTTGTGGACCTTGCCAAAACAAAGCAGTCAACCCTGACAGTGCTCACAGAGCGATGAGAACAAGCTGAGATTAGCAGTGCATGACACAGTGTGAGACTGATTTGGAACCATTGCGGCCTGGAAGCCATTTCAGGTAACAGAGAATCTAGCAGAAGACACAAACAAAATTCATTGACTAGAAGCTGCAGCTAGACACTGCTCAGGCTAGGAGTTTGCCTTTTTAACAGTGACACATCAGCCACTGGAATTACAGATCTTTGTCTCTCAACTAAGAACTGGAAATCCAATCCAGGCCTGGGCACATGTGAGCAGCCACCTGGAGCTTCAGGCTTGAAGGACAGATTTCTATGTGAGATGCTGTAGCCTGCACTAACAGACTCAGAATAGTTCACACTTTCCCCATGTGGTAGAGTAAGAGCAGCTTACAGTTTTCTCGTGTGACGTTTGACACATCTGACAACCTCAGACCACTCATGCGAAACAGGAACAGAGTTCTTTGGTCTCCAGCAGAGGTCCAACCACTTGCAAGCTGCAGGCTGAGGAGTGCATGAGTCAGGTGAGGAAGGTGCCCCACTGTATTGTTTGAACCCACTGCATCTGTGACAGACCTGAATGAGCTTCACAGGTACATCAGAATGACTCTGGAAGCTGCTATACACCATGAAGCACAAACTTTTTTTTCCTCCACCTCCCTGCTTCCAAGCCCCAAGACTTCAATTTCTAGTACAGAAGTGGAGGCAGTAAATCCTGGAGAAGAGGAGGTTCAGAGGAGAGCTCATTGCTGTCTACAACTACCTGAGGGGAGGTTGTGGCCAGGAGGAGGTTGCTCTCTTCTCTGAGGGGACCAGCACCAGAACAAGAGGACACAGCCTCAAGCTATGACAGGGAAATTTAGGCTCGAGGTGAGGAGAAAGTTCTTCACTGAGAGAGTCATTGGACACTGGAATGGGCTGCCCGGGGAGGTGGTGGAGTCACCATCCCTGGAGCTGTTCAAGGCAGGATTGGACGTGGCACTTGGTGCCATGGTCTAGCCTTGAGCTCTGTGGTAAAGGGTTGGACTTGATGATCTGTGAGGTCTCTTCCAACCTTGGTGATACTGTGATAGGGTGAAATCCACACTGCTCTATAAACAGGGCAGCACAATAGCTGGGGCAATTTTTGTAATCATATGTCCCTAAGTAAAACTCACATGACCATAACAGGCTGCATTTGGGCAACAGCTCTTTGAGCCTACAGTGATCAGCAGATTGGTGCTGCCAAGGCACCACAAGAAGTAATTTTATCCAGTCTCTTTTCAGAGGGGCTTGCAGCTTATGCTGGCCCTGCAGCTTGCTAGCTTCTTCTTTTTTTTTTTTTTTACCGTAGCCATGCAGTTTGACTCTTCAGATGGAAATTAAAACAATTTCAAGAATGAAGAGTTCTAGCCTGCTTCTAAAAATAGCCCCCATCTTCAGCAGGGGTTGCGATTCCTTAGCCATGTGCAACAAAGATGACCTCTTTGTCAGGTCTAGCCTGCAGCAGGAGGTGTCTGCTGCTGGTCTGCTTTTACATTGGTTCACAAATAAACAGGCAGTTCCTCTGGCTGGCCTCCCTCGCCAAAGGCAAGCAAGGAACATTCTGTACAAGGAAGCACTCACAATCGTCCCAGAGGCCAGCTCTGATGGTTAATGGATGCATCAGTGATGTGTGCTAGGCGTTAATGTTTTGCTAATGCATTCACAGAGGGCAGGGCTGCCCCTGCATTAGTGCACGGCAAACACAAGCGTGCACATCTGGGGTGTTCTGCAGACGTGAGCTGGAAGAGAAGGCTCCTAGCTTTGCAAAATGGAGTCTCTGTGCTCACAGCTCAGACTGATGTAACATGCCAGGGACATCAGAATATATCATCTGCTTTTCTAAAGAGCTGAGCAGACCAGGAACATGTGTGATATTTCACAGAGAAAAAAAAATCATTAAGAAAAGGTCACTTAAGTCCTCCATGAATTACATCTTTCAGAAGAAAACAAAACAGAGAAGGAAAGAATTAAAGTTAGGGCAGCGTGAGAGCCACTGCAGTGTGAGCATGATGGAAGATGAAACTCTTTTTCAATAATCTTTATGATTCAGGAACCAGAAAACTACAATGCAGGCATGCCAGGGAAATGGAAACTAAGGTTAAGTTTCTTCTTATCTGGGGGGTCATAGAATCAGTCAGGGTTGGAAAGGACCACAAGGATCATCTAGTTCCAACCCCCTGCCATGGGCAGGGACACCCTACCCTAGAGCAGGCTGGCTAGAGCCTCATCCAGCCTGGCCTTAAACACCTCCAGGCATGGGGCCTCAACCACCTCCCTGGGCAACCCAGTCCAGGCTCTCACCACTCTCATGCTCAACAACTTCCTCCACACGTCCAGCCTGAATCCCATCACCTTCAGCTTTGCTCCATTCCCCCTAGTCCTGGCACTCCCTGATAGCCTAAAAAGTCCCTCCCCAGCTTTTTTGTAGGCCCCCTTCAGATACTGGAAGGCCACAGGAAGGTCACCTGGGAGCCTCCTCTTCTCCAGACTGAACAGCCCAAACTCTTTCAGTCTGTCCTCACAGCACAGCTGATCCAGCCCTCAGATCATCCTTGTGGCCCTTCTCTGGACACACTCCAGTATGTCCACATCCCTCTTGTAACAGGGGCTCCAGAACTGGATGCAGTACTCCAGCCTGGGTCTCAGCAGGGTGGAGTAGAGGGGAGAATCACCTCCCTGGCCCTGCTGGTCACACTTCTCCTGATGCAGCCCAGGCTCTGGTTAGCTTTCTGGGTTGCAAGTGCACACTGCTGCCCAGAGCTTCTCAGCCACCAGCACCCTCTCCTCAGGGCTGCTCCCCAGCCACTCACTGCCCAGCCTGGATTTGTGCTTGGGATATGCTGGATAGAGGGGACTGCATCACTGCCTACAACCACCTAAAAGGAAGTTGTAGACAGACGGGGGTCAGGCTCTTCTCCCAGGCAACTAGTGACAGGACAAGAGAACATGGTTCTGAAGCTGTGCCAGGGGATGTTTAGATTGGATATTACGAAGAACTTCCTCATGAAAAGGGCGATTAGGCACTGGAATGGACTGCCCAGGGAGATGGTGGAGTCACCACCCCTGGATGTCCTTTAGAAAGGATTGGATGGGGCACTTGGTGGTATGGTTTAGCTGATGTCGTGGTGTTAGGTGATAGGATGGACTTGACGATCTCAGAGGTCTTTTCCAGCCTCAGTGATGCTGTGATTCTCTAAAGCACAGGGTTGCCCTCCTCCAGTGATGCAAAAGGTTCAGGGTGGATAAAACAAAAGTGTGTATCCAAACTTGTTTTCATTGCAAGAGATATGCTCAGTGCAGTCAGAACAAGAACCTGGACATGCATCTTGCATCTTGAAGAAGCACAGCTCAGGAAATGAGTGAAGTGCAAACCCTGGCCACACCTTGGCCTGTCCTAGTGTGCTGGTTTAGGGCCATGAGCTACCCAATACCAGAGGACAGAACTGAGTAAGCTGCAGCACAGGAGGTTCCACCTCAACACAAGGGGGAACTTCTTTACTGTAAGGGTCACAGACCCCTGGAACAGGCTCCCCAGGGAGGTTGTGGAGTCTCCTCTAGAGACTTTCAAGGCCTGTCAGGATGCATCCTCAGATCATGGTGCTGCTCTGGCAGGGGTGGGGGGTAGACTTGATGATCTTTTTGGGTTCCTTCCAACCCCCTGACCTCCTGAGACCCTGTGATATTTACTCCTTTTGGGGACTAGAACTGAAAACGCTGCACACTGAGTGGACGTTTAAAGGCAGACTCTACTTACAAGTCCCTACGTCCAGAAGGCATTCAGGTGAACAAATACTGTCACAAGCCAGGCCAAGCTTACCAGATCGAAATCTTCCAGAATGCTCCAAGCCATCCAACCTCAGCAGGCCTGAGAGGAGTCCAGAACTGCCCTCCCGCCTCAGGCCGCCGAGGCCGCAGCAGGCCTCATGAGAACTCCCTGCCGGTGCGCAGCTGCCAGCCCCACACACAGCCCGAGGGGAGCAGGGACACGCTCCTGCCGGGGACAGGGCAAGGGAGGAGAGGCAGGGAGCAGAAGGCAGCGCTGCCAGCCCGCCCCTGGACACGCTCCTCCCGGGGACAGGGCAAGGGAGGAGAGGCAGGGAGCAGAAGGCAGCGCTGCCAGCCCGCCCCTGGACACGCTCCTCCCGGGGACAGGGCAAGGGAGGAGAGGCAGGGAGCAGAAGGCAGCGCTGCCAGCCCGCCCCTGGACACGCTCCTCCCGGGGACAGGGCAAGGGAGGAGAGGCAGGGAGCAGAAGGCAGCGCTGCCAGCCCGCCCCTGGACACGCTCCTCCCGGGGACAGGGCAAGGGAGGAGAGGCAGGGAGCAGAAGGCAGCGCTGCCAGCCCGCCCCTGGACACGCTCCTCCCGGGGACAGGGCAAGGGAGGAGAGGCAGGGAGCAGAAGGCAGCGCTGCCAGCCCGCCCCTGCTTTATAAACTGTGAGAGCAGGAAGAGGAACAGAACAACAGGGTCACAGTGCCCTGGCATGAGCAGGTCTGTGCCCTGCGGCTCTCCGTCTCTTTCTGGAGGGCTTTGTCTCGGTGGTGTTGGAGAGATTCTGGCTAGCAGAGGACACAAAATGATAAACATGAGCAACCCGTGCTGGGAGCGTCCTTGAGTCCATCTTGGGAGTTAAGATACCAGGCGCTGGGTAGCACCCCCCACGTGCAGCTGCAGGTGGGCAGCATTAGCCAGCCCCAGAGGCTGACCCTCAGATGTTATGGTATGCTGACCTATCCATGCCTTACAAGTAACCCTGTACCCTCTGACTGTAACCAATCTTGGTGGAGCACGCCTCGTGCTAGAATGCATACAAGTCTCTGTACGTGGAAACAAAGTGGACTATGAGCACCTAACCATACTGGTGAACAAAGAGTCATTGTACCCAGGTGCTCCACCGGCACTGTGGTCTTCTTAAGGGCAGCTGGGCCACACCTCCACACCCAGCGGTACCACCATGGCACGATGAACAGAGACATGCAGTAACACTGCCGCTAATCACAGAGAGAGTGATTCCCCATTGGAATGGGCTGCCCGGGGAGGTGGTGGAGGCACCGTCCCTGGAGGTGTTCAAGAAAAGCCTGGATGAGGCACTTAGTGCCATGGTCTAGATGACTGGCTAGGGCTGGGTGCTAGGTTGGACTGGATGATCTTGGAGGTCTCTTCCAACCTGGTTGATTCTATGATTCTATGTCTAGACTGGAGAACCATCGCTGGGCTCTGGAAGAGAAACATCAGAGCAGGAACAGTGCTCCTGTCTCGCTCATCACCTTCCCCTAACACAAGTTATCAACAGCACAGCTGTTGACAGCCTGATGGCCTCCATAGCTCCTGGCAGAGACAGAGCTACAAGATGGACAGTCAGGGAAGCATCTGAGACCTTAGAACCCTTCGTTGCTTTAAGTGTGAGGTAACACTAAAAATTCCTAGTGATAAAACCTCATCTCCACACACAAGGCTGAGGGAGCTGGGGTTGTTTAGCCTGGAGAAGAGGAGGCTCAGGGGGGACCTCATTGCTGTCTACAACTGCCTGAAGGGAGGCTGTAGCCAGGTGGGGGTTGGTCTCTCCTCCCAGGCAAGCAGCAGCAGAACAAGGGGACACAGTCTCAAGTTGTGCCGGGGGAAGTCTAGACTGGATGTTAGGAGGAAGTTGTTGGCAGAGAGAGTGATTTGCCATTGGAATGGGCTGCCCAGGGAGGTGGTGGAGGCACCGTCCCTGGAGGTGTTCAAGAAAAGCCTGGATGAGGCACTTAGTGCCATGGTCTAGTTGACTGGCTAGGGCTGGGTGCTAGGTTGGACTGGATGATCTTGGAGGTCTCTTCCAACCTGGTTGATTCTATGATTCTAAGGCACACAGAGAGGCACAGTGTGCTGGTTTGAGGTTAACTGGAATATTTTACTGAGATTAATTGGAATATTTTGCTGAGAGAAAGGAAATCCTTGGCTGTAAGAAGAATAACAGTGACCTGTATCACTCCTTCTTCTGCTGAGAGAAGCAACTGGTCAAAATATAGATAAGGCACTCGCTTCTCACACACTTCTCAGATAGTTCTCAGCTGTTCTTCTCTCTGGTGGTCTCTGTGGTTGCATCCACCTTAACTTTTTAATCTGACCCAACCCTTTTTCCTCTAACTTCCTTCTCCTCTTTCTGCTATCTCACCTCCTATCTCTGAAGATTTATCACGTGAGCTATACAGGGGCTGATCTGATGATTTTCTGCAGGGAGGAAGTTTGATCCAGGAGCCTCCTGGGCAGTCTGACTGTTTCAGGATGGATTTTGTGTTTCTGTATTACTTTTAACTTGTATATAACTGTAAATATTTGTATAATGTACATATATTTGCTTTGTAAATTGTGCTAAGCTGTAAATACAGCTCCCTGTTCTTCCATCCGACTGAGTCTAGTCTGGAATTCATGGTGGGGAGAGGGGCAGGTAACTCCCAACCATCACACAAAGGCAGGTAGGGCACTTAGCTAATAGTATTCCCTGCTATGGATCAGGAATCATCCCACCAGTGACTCTTCTCCACACACAAGGAGGAGCAGAGAGACACAACAACACATGGAGACACTTCAAGAACCTAGTCAGAGAAATGAGCCCTCACTGTTGTCCCTCCAAGGGCTGCAACACAGGAGCATCACCTCCAAGGTTCACCAGTGACACCATGAATCACCTGGAAATCTCTCCTGGCCACCTCACAGACTGAGGGGATCACAGCCTGTGGATGTCAGGCATTACAGGATGGAGGGGAAGAACATCCTGGGATGGGATAAAATTTACTATGAGATGTTTAGTGGAAGAAACAAAAAGAGGAGAGACCAAAGCCATTTGGGAAGAAGGAAATGTGGAAACCAGAGAGAAAAGAGGACAAAAGGTGTGATGGGGCCAAAGTGGGCTGATGCTGTCTAAACTCCTTCTTCTCAGTACATTTATTTGGCCTGATCAGCACAGATCTGTCTTGTCTTCCCAAAAACTGCTTCTGAGGGACAGGCATGTGTGCATATGTGTGCATGCAGCTTCAAGGGGCAGCCTCTGAGAGGAGGCTGTGGGTCAGAGGGCTTTGTATCCATGGCACTGCCTACCGCAGCGAGGAAGGTGTGCATGTCAGTATGAGATGACTAGAAAAGGAGCCAAGTGCCCTGTTTTCCCCTCAGAAAATTCTTCCTTGCAGAGAATCCCTTTCTAAAGCCTGTGTTTCTGAGCAGAAGGCTCCAAGGGAGAGGAAGGATCCAGGACCATCTGCTGGGTGAACTGTGAGAGAAGTTAGTGTAGAGCAAAGGTTTGTAAAGAGAGGGTAGACACAGGTGCACACAGGCAAAAGCTGAAAGGGCAACAGTAATGCTGCTCTGTCCACAGGATACAGGGCCAAGAGAACATCCACTGGTCCAAAAAGAAACTTTTTGCAGTATAATACAGCACACTTCCTTGGGGAGCCTGGAGTCACAGGGTGTTACTAAGGATAAGCAGCTACCAGAGACAATATTTAAAAGAACAAAGTACTAAGACTACAACATTTTAAACCTAAAAGTGTAGAAGTCAACCTTTAACTACCTGATGTCAGCAGAAGTATTTTCTCTCTCAGCACAGCACACTGCTGTTCTTCATTTTGGACTGTAGCTCCCAAGACTGCTGGGTATTCCCAATTCTGAGGAGCTAGGTCTTCCTGCTTTCTGTCTGAGCAGCAAAGAGTCCTTTCTTAACAGTGTTAAAATCCAATGCAAATCCTTCCAGCACTTCACTTTCTGGAGTCATGGTTTAGTAAAGAATTTGACCATGGACTGTAATGGAAGACTGTGCAAGGAGGGATGTGGACAAGTATCCAGAAGAGTGTGGCTGTAGGGTGACAATTCTATCATCTGTTGGGTCTCACAAAGTCCATTTCTCTAAAAAAAACCCACCCTCTTGAGGTGAGCACTGGGCCTCCCACCTGAAAAGCCATAAGGGTTGGTGTCATCATTCAGACATTTGTGTAGAGAGTGATAGAGTCCCTCCCCTGCCACAATCTTCCAGTGTGACCTTAGGCTTGCTGTTTAATGTCCCCATGATGTGGTTTTGTGAAGGGGAGATACTTCAGCCCTTCCTTAACTCACAGGTGCTTTTCTATGCCTAAAAAGTGGCATGGTGAGGTCTTAAAAGCTGTGCCACTAAGAACTGCTGATAGAAAAAACACCTTCTTCATTGCCCATTGTTATTCCATAGTTATGTTATTCTAAAGTTATTCCACTTTTTCCATCTAGGGGCTCTATCTATCTTCATCTTTCCTGCCTTCTCCCTTCCATTTGTTCTGGCATTAAAGCTACCATTAGACAGGCATCTGAGCCAGAGAATCCCAGATCTAAACTTCTTCAAAGACTGAAAGATGGGGGATGAAAACAGAGTTTTGGCTCCTAAAACATTAAGTTCAGTTGGGGATTCAGATTCCACCTAGTTTGGGGTTGTGTGATTGCAATGTTCCAGCTCAAGTCTGAATCTCCAGCTGTAAGGTGGAACTCATGACATTCAGATTCCTTCCGCAGCACGGAAGGGATGTCACCATAAACATTACACTATGACTTCCCTACAGGTTGCTGCAAAAGAAACTAGCCCAGGAACAGCAGAGACCTTTAAAAAACATCATGACCTTTCAGCAACAGAAAACATGGGAAAATCTAAGTCTTAAAGCAGCTAATTGAATCCTGGCTTGGCACTCTGCACAAGTTCCTGCATGAAGAGAAGTTGAGGTGAGGGATTGTGGCGCTGACTCCTTAACTGCAGGCAGTTCTGCGTGTAAATATTTTAAGCCTGAGGTCTTGGTGTGCCCTAATCCAGGCACTGGTGTTTCTAAAGTGTAGGGATTCATTAGGAGAGTGTCATTGTGAGAAAGGCAACCACAGTAACATCTAAACTCTGAATCTGGACATGGAAAAAATAACAAAGCAGAAACAAAAACACAGAAAAGAAGCAGAGCCTGTGTTGGAGCCTTTCTAAAAATCATATGTAAGAATCCAGATGGAGAGAGTTCTGGATGCTGCTCATGCCTAACATGATCAGCAGATAGATGAGTGGCTTGGAGACATAAGTGAGCTAGAAAAAGTGCCAGACTGCTAGCTGGGATTTCAAGGAGTGTTTGTGGTAAGCCACACTTCAGATCTTTTTTTTTTTTACTGTGGCCCGAGTGCTGTCTTAGAGACCATGAATGGAAACTTAAGGACCAAATATCTTGGGGCTGGTCATGATTTCAAGATAGCAATCCCATTTTCCAACCTGTAAGCCATTTCCCTCTCAAGACTTGGGAGCACCACTAGATCAACAAAACAAGGCTTCACTGAAAAGCTCCCAGCATCCAGACCACAGCATCAATAAAGGAAAGGGCTCTACAGGGATTCTCCTGGCTCCAAGATTTAAACTTGCCTCAAAACTATATATCAGTTCTTCTCAGACTTAACTGCCCCAGTCTTTGGGCTGGGGAAACTCTCTCACCGTGTCTCCTTCCCTTTCCCTCCCTGCCCTGATACTGACAACATCCTCAGCCTCCCACTTTCTTTTCCAAGTAGACATCTGATACTTAAATGGGCACTTTCAGTCTGTGAGATTCAGTCCAGACTTGTCCAAGTGGTTCAGTCTCCTTCCTTTTCCCCTTCACCACTGCTGTTATGTAAGGAGGTAGCATTTGCTGCTTCCCTGAAAGACAAGCCCTATAGCATTCCTGCTGGGAGCATGTGTGGCCAAGGCTTTTGTGGATAAAAGTGGTGGTTTCCTACTCTCAGAGCTGCCGGCGTGCAGAGTCAAAAGCCCCAAAAGACAGGCAATGTTTATGTGAGGCAAACCAACCCAGCCCTTCTGTAGGGGTCAGGTGCATTGACTCACCAGCAGACCTTGGCTCTTCCTGCTCAGAGACACCGGCTGCAGAGAGCAGGGGGTGTGAAGTGACAATCAGCCTGAGCAGGACTAATAGAAAGTCATTAGAAAGTGCCTGCCATGGCAAGGGGTCCCAAGCAGAGCAAGCACTCCTGTCTCTGCACTCAGACTGCAGGGTCACTTGTAGGCTCCAGAAGACTGAGACCATCTCCTACTGCTCCAACACAAGGCTGGAGAGGGAGAAAAGCCCTCTTCCAGTTGGATTTCCCCCTCAGCAGAGCTTTATGTGCCTGTCTAATATGAAACAGCCTTTTCTACCTCATTTCAAGCTTTGGAGGCTTGGATTCCCTCCAGAAGTTTTGATTAACAGCTGAACCTAAATCAGAGCTGCCTGGGGTCTCCTTTGCCTTACTGACACATCGTAATATCCTTTGATCCGCTCCTCCAAGCCAGTTCCTTCTCCTGTCAAGCAGCTCCCTCCCTCTGACAAACAGCATGTCAGCCACTCTCCCTTGCTATAACCACACTGAGGTGGTTCAAAACAGGACTTCTGCCAGAATGAGGAGAACTACTTGGTTTGAATGACTCAGAGACAGACTGCAAAGGATGCTCGATTATGGACTGCAAGCAACCAGATGGATTCTGTTAAAGATGCTCAGCTTCTTCAGACCCACTTCAGGATTGACCTGGGTGGTTCAGGGGCCACATTGGTGAAGCCACACTGTTCACAGCATCTCATGGAGATTGGAACACTCTGACAGTATCGGTCAGGATCTGTCCATTACTCCTGGCCATACAGAGAAATGTCCCCACTGTGACTTGACTGATGAGTAGATTCAGCTCTTAGAGGTGGAGCAGATGAGACCAATAAAACTAACTTACATTTGTAAATGGAGTGCCATTTAACCAAGCTTGAATCAGCTGAACCATAACAGGCTTTTTTTCCTTCTGTTTCTGGATGGTTGGTGTGGCTGGGATAGCACTAGTAGTGAACACAGCAAAAACTGTCACTCATGAGAGAGTGATTTGCCATTTGAATGGGCTGCCCAGGGAGGTGGTGGAGTTGCCATCTCTGGAGGTGTTCAAGAAAAGACTGGATGAGGCACTTATTGCCATGGCCTAGTTGATTGCATAGGGCTGGATTGGATGATCTTGGTTGGATAGGTTGCATTGGATGATTTGGGAGGTCTCTTCCAACCTGGTTGATTCTATGATTCTATGAATGACAGACTGGTAAGCTTGCTCTTGCCATGTCCATGGAGTATGCAGGAATGCAGTCAGGCTAAAGCCAAGCTCAGCTGCAGCTGAAACTAGCAAGGCAGGTGAAAACCAGCAGCTTTTCTGTGGGCGTTGGTGGAAGTAAGGCCAAAGACACTGTGGATCCATTGCTCAGGCAGTTAAGGGACCTAATGACAAGCTACAGTGGAGACCCAAACATTTTGTAGTTCACGTTTCACATGTAAGACTTGTCCTTAGGCATCCCAAGTTTCTAAGCCTCCAATACAGTCCAGAGACATGAAACAATGCCCAAAGGAAAACAAGCTGGGGATCATTTCACCCAAGTGGACATGTGCAAGCCCATCAGACCAGAGAATGGGCTAAAGAAGCTGTCTGATGTCACTGAGGAGCTAATTTCTAACCCTTGAAAAGTTAAGTCAACTGGAGAAGATTCCTAATGCCTGGAACAAGGTAGATGTTGCACCAACCCCAAAAAGTATAAGAAGTATATAAGGAAAATGTGGGCATCACAACCTCAGTCCTTGGGAAGGTCATGGACCAAATGCTCTTAGAAGCCACTTCTAAACACGTGAAGAATGAGAGGGTGACTAGAGAGAACCAGCATGGACTTACCAAGGGAAGATGATGCCTGTCCAGCTTCATCGCCTTTTATGATGATGTGCCTGACACGGTGGATGAGGGGAGGGAAAGAGATGTTGAGTGCCTTAAGTTGCATAAGACCTTTGACACATTCTCCTGTAGTTGCCTAATCATCATCACTTATGAGAAATCCAAATGGGCTGGATCAGTGGAGTGAAAAACAGTCTGAACTGTCAGGCTCAAAGAGTTGTGGTCAGTGCTGTGAAGCCCAGCTGATAGTCAGTAACTAGGGTCATCCTTCAGGGATCAGTGCTGGGACCATGCTGTTCAGTGTCTTCAGCAATGGCCTAGGTGATGGAGTGCACTGTGCTTACACCAGGTCAGGAGGAGCAGTCCACATCCTGAAGGGTAGGAGAGACTGGAACAGCAGATGGGCTGACATGAAAGTGACGAACAAGCACAAGGTCTTGCATGTTGGATGGAACAGCTTCATGCAGTAATGCAGAGTGGTGGCTGACTGTTATGAACCAGCTGTGCAGAAAAGCACCTGGGTCTCACAGCAGAGAGCCTGCTGAAGGTGGAGCCTGCTGTACCCTTGAGGCAAAGAAAGCCAGCAGCATCCTGGGCTTCACTGGAAGGAACACAACCTGCAGGGCCAGAGAAATCCTCCCTCTATTTGACATTTACATATCTGGACTATCACAGTATCACAGTATCACCAAGGTTGGAAGAGACCTCACAGATCATCAAGTCCAACCCTTTACCACAGAGCTCAAGGCTAGACCATGGCACCAAGTGCCACGTCCAACCTTGCCTTGAACAGCTCCAGGGACGGCGACTCCACCACCTCCCCGGGCAGCCCATTCCAGTGTCCAATGACTCTCTCAGTGAAGAACTTTCTCCTCACCTCCAGCCTAAATCTCCCCTGGTGCAGCTTGAGGCTGTGTCCTCTCGTTCTGGTGCTGGCCACCTGAGAGAAGAGAGCAATCTCCCCCTGGCCACAACCACCCCTCAGGTAGTTGTAGACAGCAATAAGGTCACCCCTGAGCCTCCTCTTCTCCAGGCTAAACAATCCCATCTCCCTCAGCCTCTCCTCGTAGGGCTTGTGCTTGAGGTCTGTCACCAGCCTCGTTGCCCTTCTCTGGACACGCTCAAGCATCTCAGTGTCCTTACTATCCTGTCCTATTTGAGGATCCTCATTGATAAAGGAGCTAAAGTGCAGTGGGGAGGCCATGAAGCTGGCATCAGGGCTGAAGCACATGGTATACCAGGAGAAACTGAGAGAGCTTCTCCATCTGGAGAAGAAAAAGCAAGGGGGAGATCTTGTTGTCTGCAACGATCTGATCACAGGGTTTGGATATGACAGAGACACTTCCCTTGGTGATGAGGGCAATGGGCACTAGCTGGAACGTGAAATTTCCAAATGGACAGCAGGAAGCAATATTTGCCACAAGAGTGGGCCAACAGTGGCATGCCATTTTCCAGTCTCAGGCAAAATGGAAAGAAGGGTTTGAAATCTACCTGCCAAGGTCTACCCCCGATTCGTTTCTGAGGAAGTGTGTGCAGTGCTCTGGATGGTCACACACTGCTGGTGCCTTTGGGCAGTTCCCAGTCCCTTCAGCTACAGCATGACATCATTGAGCCAAACAAAGACTTGAATCCTATGTGGAAAAGAAAAAAAATGCACTAATTTCATACTCCCTTCACTACTGCTGTGCATAAATTGGTGATTCTTCCTCAACAAGAACTCCGTCTTTCAAAAAACCCCAGCAGAAGACACTCTCCACAGTAACTGCTCCAAAGCAGCTATGAGATTTTAAAAGTTCTATCCCAGACAGCATCCAAGAGTGATAATTTCTGAACAAAACCTAGGAAAAGAGATGCAGTGATGCAGGGAGTGCCTTCAGAAACTGTTTCATAATCTCATATGCCATTGGAATGGGCCACCAAGGGAGGTGGTGGAGGCACCATCCCTGGAGGTGTTCAAGGATGGGGCTGGATGGGGCACTTAGTGCCATGGCCTAGTTGATTGGATAGGGCTGGGTGACAGGTTGGACTAGATGATCTTGGAGGTCTCTCCAAACCTGGTTGAGTCTATGATTCTATGGTAGTGGTGTTTGACAGTGAAAACTTTCAGCTGGCAGCTGAAGCTGGAAAGAGGTTTCTGAAGAGCAGGCAGCTCTGAGGCACCATTCCATCACATAGCCCCAGCCTGGCACTTCTGCCTTTGTTTGGTACATGGAATTTATTTGTCACCTGGATAAAAATCTCTGCACTGTAGCAAAGGAATCCAACTTATTGAAGTGTCCCCTGCAACTAGGGGTTCTGCCGCATCCTGAATTCTTCTTTTTTCTTCTTCTCACACTGAGGTGATCAGAGACTGCTCTCTCCATGTTCTCTAACCTGTGCTCTCAATGGGAATGGGGCTTTCACCAGTGCCTTCAGTCTTTTTCTGCCTCTGCTTTTCTCTCCGCTTCCAGCAGTGGTTTCCTCCCTTGCCTATGCAACTGCCTCAACCATTTTATCTCTTGCTGAGATTTGCGGACAACTGTCAGCTCTTCTTTTATTTCCCAAGGGCAAGGAGGTTTAATGTACTTCCTATGGCCCTTTGAACCAACACCTGCCCACAACTAGGGAACCATTAGTCAGAGAGATCTGAGTTTGTCTCTGGACATGCAGTCATGCTTTAGCTTCTCATCTTAAAATCGGGGGACAACAATGCAAATATAATGAATAAGTGATGGGGATATTTCTGAGACACAGCTGAATATGAAAATTCAGAAAGCTTTCTTTGCTCTGGACTTCAAACTCCAGATCAGACCCTGAACCACTTTCTAAATGAAAAACAGAGCAGTCCCATTTCACTTTTCCCCACCATGGGACAAGAGGGACAGAGCTACTGTAAGGAAAGGCAAGAACTTCCCAAACAAAGGCATTGGTAGAGTATCCAATGAAACAGCCACCTAGGTGCAGACATCTGGAGACAACAGAGGATGACTAGAAGCAGAAGCGCTAAAAGTGCTTTGCCATCTGATTATTCTCATCAAAGACAACAGTTTAAAAAGGCACTTGAGCCCTAATAATTTAGCAAAGTATTTACATAAGCTGCTGTAAATGTCCACAAAAACTCATTCCTACCACCAAACAAGAACCAGTTGCAGTTGAGGGGATGTAAGGACAAAGAAGATACACCTTCTTCCCACTTTAACAACCCAAGCTTAGCCTTAAATACAGCTCAGCCAACCCCCAAGCTGTTACCTCCACTGCATGTTCTCCCAGAATGTCAGATTTATGCTTCCATGATGGTGCCTACACCTTCTGACATTTCCCCCTCAGCACACAAAAGATGAAAAGTAATCCTGCAGCGTGGGCAGGATTCATTTTCCCATCCTGACTGTTGGTGGCTCTTGGGAGTTTCAGACGTGTCATTGATAAATCTGCAGTTTACAATTCTGCTGTTGCCTTTACACAAGAAAGGCCAATGAGGAGATTGACTTCAGTCAATCATTGGAAGGGAAACAAGGGAGACATAGGACAAAACTCCGGGAAGGAAAAGAGGAGCAGGGCATTAGCACAGTGTTAGCTTTGTCTGGACATGTAAACATAAATAGGGATCTTAAAGAGCAAAAGTTAACTTCTCAGTTCCTATTTAGCAATTCCATTACCCAACATAAATGTGTCAAAACAGCTTCAGGTTCTTCATGCTTGTTGTGGTAGGCCTGATAGCCCAAAATGACTTATACATGTCCTGGCTTGCCCAAGCATGTTTTTCTGCTCTCACTCTGTGCTAGTTTGAAACTAGCTACAGCGTTTTAGTGAGAAGGATTAGATCACAGGCTGTGAAAGGGAAACAAGGGGGATGTCTACTTCACTCATAGGCTTGCTGAGATGTATAAGAACAAGAGTATAAACATAGATAAGGCATCCAGGCACAGCCTGGGCTTTGAGCCTCACCTTCCGTCTCTCTGATTAACCCACCTTGCTTCCTAACCCCCCTGGCTGACCCTCTGTTCTTCCTTGGGGCACAAGGTAATGTCTGGGGCAAGGAAGAGGGGTGGGAAAAGGTGGAAAGGTGGTTGGGAGCCCCTCCTGGGGACTCAGGTTTCTGGGAGGGGAGTTGTGTTTCTGTTTTACCTTTTACCTTGTCTATTTCTGTCTATAACTGTATATACTGTAAATATCTGCTTGTCTGTTGTGATGAGATGTAAATAATAAGCTTCATTCAATTTCCAGAGCTGACTGAGTCTAGTCTGAGTGATTTCCAAAGTGTAGGGGGGCAGGAAACACCCAAACCATCATATCCTCCTGTTTTGGGGAGAAGTAACCACGGGAAAGAAGACAAAGAATATGGAGCCACTGAGTCTAAGGACTCTGGCCTGCCCAGACTTGTTTTGCTCCCCCTTCTGCAGCATTGGGCTAAGCTATAAGCCAGCTCTGCCACAAAGTAACAAACTCTGATGCTCTGAGTTTGTTTGCCTGGAAACTCCACTGCCTCAGGTTTACCAGGAACAGGCTCTAAATGCCTCCACATGATCGACCTGCACACACAGTGTGACATCATGCTAAGACTGCATATTGCAAGACATCCTGCCTACACCTGGAAGTCCTCTGCCAAGACAGGAGGTCCTGGATATACAGATGGTCCAGAAGAGCAAAGATAGGGGCAGAGATTGCGTGCCTCCTTTCCCAGCACTCTGTGAAGCCTGGGAAGAATCAGAAGCCTCAGTGGTTGACAAGACATTAACAGAATTCCCTGACAGCATTTGGGTACTGTCTGAAGCTGTAGCTAGTCCCACAAGTTGGGAGATAATATTTAGTGAGCAAATACTTCAAGCCTCTTGTAGTTCACCATTGACTTCTGCCATAAGCAGAAAGGAGCTCCTTAAGTCCATCCAGTGGGCAAGTGGAATATATTGACTGCAGGAACCTTCTCTTCCAGTTCAATTAATGTTGATAGATTTTAGCAAGTTATTTCTAGGTCTAGTTATTCCTCTGCATGTTTCCAAGACCGTGTGAAGAATCCACTGTTATTAAAATTAGTGGTCAGGGTGGTAAGAGTTCTGAATATCAAAATGAATAAACTATTAATTTGGGCAAAAGATAATCTCACATTACTTAATTACCCCTCCATAACAATGCTGAAAATCAGGTTCTACTCAAAGTTCATGTGTGTCCTCTTCTGGCAGCTACCATTTCAATGGCACCGGTTTAAACACCATTTTTACAACAGGTTTCATGCGTCCAGATAAGTCCAGATGAGCTCACAAGTGTCTCCTGTCAGTTACTAGACAGTTTACTCTTAGGCAGGCATGACAGCACACTTGCCCTCTGTTGTTTGCTGGTTGTTTGATTTACAAATAGCTGGGTGTGTGTGGGAGAGGGGCAGCCGGAGGGACACTGATCAAGAGACGGGAAGCGGTCACCCTCTAAGCACTCCCTCAGCACTCCCTCAGCACTCCACTCCTCTTAAGCAAGCTGTTCTAGTTCAGGTGAGGATTTTTCAGGCTCTGAGGGTGCTTTATCCCCAGTGACAGCCCTTGCCACAGCCCTTTGCCCAGTATCCCACTTCTCTAAAATTCCCACCCTTCTGCCCAGAGACAAAGTAGCAGAGGCAGACTCCAGCCCTGTGCTGCAAGCATGGCCTCAGGTGTGACCCTGGGATACTGCCAGGGAACTCACATCTCCCCTTCCTGGCAAGACTGCAGCACCCCATTATTCTCAGAGCAGACAGCAGGACAGTATTTTCCCACTGATGCTTTCCAGGATCATTTCACCTGAGGACCTTCTCTTTACTCTCCAGAGTGCCTGTGTAACCCAACACTAACTCATCGTCTCCTGTAAGACAGGCAGCTCATAACTCTGACAGGCTTTGACACCAACAGCATGAGAGCATTTTCCAGCTGAACCAGCTGATATCCCCCACCAAGCTGACACTGGAACTGTGACAGACCAGGCTAGGTGCAACACTGACATCTGCTACATCTGCAGAGCTTAACACAGTGCTTCCAGTTGTCTGAGCCAGCAAGATGAAATCCTAGCCAAATGCAAAGATATAGCATTTTTCAATGACAAGAAAAAGAAGTCTCTGAGAGCAATTCACAACATTTTTAATGGGAAAGGGAACATTCTTTCCCCCAGTATTTTACCACCTGACAAGGAGAGTTCACCAACCACAACTCCTGGTATCAAGCACAAGCAAGAGCTTCTTTGGAAGGAATGACTGAGCTTGATTCTAAACACAAAACAACCCAAAAGAACTTCCCAGTAAAAAACTGCTCTGGCAGCAAGTGAATGGACAAATTATTTGCTGGCCACCTGATCTAAATCACTTGAACCAGATGAGATATTGTGGGATGCTGTGGTGAAGACAGAGGGCTTCCTGCCCAGCCTCTCTGCAGGTACAGCAAATCATCTGGACAAAATCCTTGCAGTATCATCACTCAGGGGCAGCACCTGACTTTATCAGCAAAGCTCAGATGACATTCTTCTTCACTCCTTGCACAACGGTGGTCTTTTCAGCAATGAACTGAAGAGCTTTCCTAAGCCATCAGAAGATCCAAGTAGCACAAGGGACAGCAGGGCAGTACGTTCCCTCAGAGTCCCCTGCACACCTCAGCATACAACTAAACCAAAACAGCTACAGACACAACTCCATACATTGAAGAGGAGATCACAAATCCAACCTCACTCTGAAAGCAGAAGTAATGAAGGTGTGGGAGGACTACAGCAGTCATGTATTCAATCCTAGAGCCTGTCCAGCAGGCAGTGAGACATGTATGTTTGCTTTTACAGGAGTCTAATCCTCAAAAGCTACCAGTAGGAGGATACCTACTTCAGTGTATGTCAAAGAACATCCCAGGTCTTCATGCTTTTCATGCTGCTGAAGCTCTTCCTCCATTCAAATAGGCACTGTGCACCAGTACACCATCACCTACCCAAAGGACTTGGCAGTGCATGCACTCTGAATGTTCAGGTCTAAGATGTCAGGGTTCGTGGCAGGAGTACACTGTCTAAGAAGCGCAGAGGATGGATGTGTAAAGATCTAGCAAATGATAAATCACACAGAGCCTCCTTGCCTCGGACACACAGCAAACCTTCCTGACACTGCACTAAAACACATTCACACCTCAGGAAGCTGAGGTTTGGGGAATGCCAGAGACTGTTCTGTCAAGGCTTTCACCTCACTGAACTGCCATGACAAATCTTCTGCAGTAGATCTGGACCTCCCACTGACCCCTTCTGTTGACCAGTCAGGACAAGCACTAAATCTTTCCCTTTTTCACAGCCCCCTTGACGGTACTGAAGTTTTAAAATTCATTTACTGTGAATATACTTGATTTGAGTTTGTCTTTCTGCTCACTTCAGTTACTTCTACATCTGGCCCCGAATTCACCTTGGAAGCAAACGCAGCAACAGGGTGCCTGGAGGAAACAGCCCTGCTTGTCTGAATATCTGTGAGATGCGAGCGAAAACACAGCATAAGTTCAATCCACCCCTCCTAAAGAAGTGACAAATATGAGTAAGAGGCACCGCTCAGGAGACACCTCTGTGCAGTAAACACTTTGGAATAATATTCCAGGCAACAACTCCAGAGGCTCTAACAACAGCTTGACTAGCCATCTATTACATTTCAAACCAAGTGACTCAAAGAAAAATGTTCCAAACAGGCACCACTGGGCCTTTGACTCAGCCCAAGCAAGGTTTTAACTATTGCCTTGCCACTACAGCCCACAGGTGACTGCTGCCAGCCATGGCTGCAGCAACGCCCAGCACAGCTTTTCCCACCACCTCTCTTGAGCGGCTGCTAAGGGTTTCCTCTCTCTGTGTTATGTCAGGTTCACAGCAATTATTTCATGATGTAGCTATTTAAAACCTTTTCTTTTCCCTTTTTTCCCCCCTTCTTTTCTTCCCTCCTTAAACAACACAAGTGTTTTGGATTAGCTGAAGGCCTACAAGCTGGTTTTAATTTAAATATAAATACCCAGAGTGCCTGTGTGATTGTACTAAAAATAGATTGTTTTCTGTTCTAAATGTTTAACTGATCTTGAAGTTGAGGCGGAGGAGAACGGGACAGGATGTGCAGGGCATTTCATTGCCTCAAATCAGCACCATTCAGTCTCTAGAGAAGTGGGTCAGATCTGAGATACCCTGAGTTGATCTGGAAATGCTCTCAGCATGCCCTAGCAGCACAGCTATTATTAAGCGTTCAGAAGCCATGAGAGGAAATCACTCGCTGCTGGGGCTGAGCGTTCCTGAGCGAGCTCAGCCATGGCAAGTTCAGAGCAGAGAAAGGAGCTGTGGTGAGGGCAGTGACTGAAATTTTCCAAATAAATAAAGCAAACAAGTTGCTCCAGGAAGAAACTCATACCTATGTGATTTATTAGAGTGGGAGGCACTCCATGCAGGCAAGATGAACCCAGTGAACCAGCAGTCACAGGCCACCCATGGGCTGCGGTGCTGCCTGCAGTACCTTCGCTCCTTGTAACTGGGCCGTGACAGCTGGTACAGACCTGATCTGCTCCAAGGTGTATGAGGCTTCTAGCAGTGCTCAGCAACTTCTATTGGCATCAAGGCTGCTGATGAGCTCCAACGTGGGTTAGTATCAACATGGAAAAATATAGGGATCCTATTTACAGTCTGCTGGCAGCAGGCAGGTTAAAAAAAAATAAATCAAAAAGCCCTTCTCCAAAATCAATGTTTGCTTTACTGAGGGCCTCCTTAGGTGTACATTGGAAACAATTCTGTCTGTCTTCCACCACAGTTAAGTCACCCTGCATCTTGGTGTGCCAGCCAGTAGTAGTTAGCAGTCCAGAATCAACAGGTCTCTGCTGTTGAGCAGTACCAGGCCGTACTGGCCAAAAGCAGATGGAAAACATTAAACGTGACATGGCACCTGATGAATGCTGATAAGGAACAAAAAGTGGGCACTGGTGGGCATCTTGGCTGTTCTTTGTATGCCATGGCATAAGGGACAGCACCATCAATGTGAGAAGTGTCTTTAGCAGCTGGAATCTTCCCCTTCAGTATAAGCTAGCTGCTCCTCTCCTCATCACCCACTTTCAGTTCAAAGGAGGTCACATCACAGGACTGACTCTCCAGCCTAGCCACTGGCACGGTGTGCAATTGTTCTGTCCTGGGCAAAGCCACTATAAAACAGAATTCCTGAGGACTCCCAATTAATTTCCTTTGACAGAAGGAACTTTATCCCTGCTGTGGAAAGCCATGGCTGGCTACCCAATGCACAGAGAGCAAGAGCGAAGGGCAACCTCCACGGGTAGGCTGCAAGCAGGAGCCCTGTACTGCGGCTGCATCCTCATTCTGCTCTCTGCATGCAGTTCTCTGTATCCTTATCTCTGCACATGAGCTTTCCACTGGGAGGGGCTCCCAGATCCAGAAACTGTGTCCCACGGTCCTGACACTATGATTTAAGACTGAAGTAATTCCTTTTCTCCTTACCACCTTGTGGCAACCGATGGGACTCAAGTCCTGCATGTTCTGTGTTCCTTCTGACCTCACCCTCATGGATGCCATCTATGGTTAGATCCATGGGCTGAGGTTTAACAAGACCAGGTGCCAGGTCCTACACTTGGGTACAACAACACCAAGCAATGTCACAGGCTTGGGGCAGAGTGGCTGGGAAGCAGCCCTGTGGAGAGGATCTGGGGGTGCTGGTGGGTGGCTGAACATGAGCCAGCAGAGTGCCCAGATGGCCAAGGGCAGCCTGGCCTGTACCAAACCCAGTGTGTCCAGCAGAAGCAGGGCAGTGATGGTGCCCCTACACTTGGCCCTGGTGAGGCCATGGCTTGAGCACAGGGTTCAGTTCTAGGTGCCACAGGGCAAGAAAGACATTGAAGGGCTGGAAGGTGATCAGAGAAGAGCAATGAGGTTGGGGAGGGGTTTGGAGGTCATCAGATGAGGAGAGACTGAGGGACCTGAGGGACTGTTCAGTCTGGAGAAAAGAAGGCTGAGGGGAGATCTCATTGCTCTCTGAAAGGAGGTTGGAGTGAGGCTGGTGTTTTTTCCAGCCTTAGTGATTCTATGATTCTAGGTGCTAATGGAAAAAATACTCCTAAAGCCTTTTCCATGAGGTATATTTTTCTCCATCAAGTCAGTGGAGTGAACTTCCAGAACCATGAACTCTTATGTCAGATTTGCCACCTGGCTTTCCAAGCAAGCAGACAAGTCATGCTCCTCAGACTCTGCATTCTGCAGCAGCGTTTCTGATAGGAACAGCAATCTCCATGGCTAACACAACACTAAACCAGCAATGTGCCTGAGAACCAAGCAGCTCTGACCCTGCTGAAGATGCTGCAGCACTGGGTGGAGTCCACTGTTACATCCATCTGGGTGTACACATGGAGTGCTACAGCTGATAGGTTTTTGTAGCACATCATACAGGCAAGTAGCCCCAGGCACTGAAGGCACATATGGATTGAGGATGCTGCAGTTCCATTAAAAGAAGAAGGAAAAAAACTTCCTTACTGCCTGAAAAGTAGTGGCCAGTACCAGCTCCTTACTCAAGCCTCTGGGATTGTGGACATTCTATGATAGGCATCTTCTTAGAGACACTGCAGTCAAAGGGATCCTACTTTAGGACAACTCAGCCCTCAGGGAGAGCCAACTGCAAGATCAGGCCAGCAGTATAGCAGGCTGTTCATGCTAGCAGACTTTCAGTGCAGGAAGATGGAATTCAAGTCCCTCAAGCAAGGAACAACCCATGTGAGGCAAGTTCTCTGTCAGCGGAAGACTTCTCCTCTGTACCTGGAAAAGATTTCTCCCTTACTGTGCACCACTCCTGAAGGTTGGCCTCTTCTCCCAGGCAACCAGCAACAGAACAAGGGGACACAGTTTCAAGTTGTGCTGGGGAAAGTATAGGCTGGATGTTAGGAGGAAGTTCTTGCCAGAGAGAGTGATTGGCATTGGAATAGGCTGCCCAGGGAGGTGGTGGAGTCACTGTCCCTGAAGGTGTTCAAGAAAAGCCTGGCTGAGGCACTTAGTGCCATGGTCTAGTTGAATGGCTAGGGCTGGGTGCTAGGTTGGACTGGATGATCTTGGAGGTCTCTTCCAACCTGGTTGATTCTATGATTCTAAGGCAGAGATGCTGCAATGTCCAAGGAGTTGTTTCACCTTCAGCTGCCTGGTGGCACTGCACCCACCGTCCCCTTGGTGTTCTGCTAGAGCTTCTGCTCACAAACAACATGCTCCAGGACTTGATCTTCTTGCAGACTTGCCAGTTCTGCCAGGGTTTAGTTTACACACTTGGCACACACTTCAATGAGCCTTATTGCAGCAGCAGGCAGCTAAAGCAGACTTTTTTCACTTTCTCAAAAGGAGAAGAGTTTGCTTAAAATGATTCCAGTACTATCAGAACCTAATCTCCCACCTCCTCCAAACCTCATTAAAAATAAAATGCATAGTTATCGTAGTTACTCCATGCTGTCATAATTATATCCTGAAAAGAGTGTGAAATGTGCTTTCCCCCATAATTTACAGCTTTCCTGTGATTCATGAAACCTCTTTTCATATGAATAATTGGTCACTTCTTGTTTATGTATCACCATGGCACATAGCTCCTAGCAGGCCAAAAAAAAAACCCACCCCAAAGCTGACATTTAACTGTTAACATTCAGATAGAACCTACCCCATGCCCCCTGCCCCTCACTCCCAGACTCCTCACTTTCTATCTCCCGCCACAAAGAGAGGACACAGATTTTTTTGATGGAGTAAATGTCTCCTAAAACCAGATCCTGACAGTTTTGGTCCTCTTAGCACCCACTAGCAAAGATCTTTTGCTTTGTGCTTGTTTTATGCTTCACATTTTCCACCTTAAGGAAAGCAACCAACAAGTCCCTTACAAACAAACTGAGAAGGTGGAGAAGCAGGAATGTTCTGAGTGCATGGCTGCTGGGAATGGCAGCTTTCCAAATGCCAATTTGTTTATTTCTCAGAGAACTTGTAGTCAAAATGACACTCACCAATTATCACTTGAATTAGAGAGCATCTCAGTACATTCCAAGAGTAACGCTTCAGCTTCTGCACTCTTCCGTGACAGTTTTACAGGGCAGTAAACTGAGGCACCAATGCATTTGTATAGGATAACTACTCTGTGAGTCACTGCTCATGTGAGTCTGCAGTCAAGCTTTGATTTGCAGAACTTTAATTCCACCTTCAGCTTCCTAAATGGACTGCATGATTACAGGGTTATGATGTCATTGGCATCACTGAGACATGGTGGGATGGATCTCATGATTGGAGCATAGGGATAGGTGGTTATAGACTCTTCAGGAAAGACAGGCAGGGGAGAAGGGGAGGGAGTATTGCCCTCTACATCAGTGATAAACTAGAGTCCGTGGAGCTCCACCTGGGGATGTGCAATGCAAAAAGAGAGAGCCTATGAGTAAAGGTCAAAGGGAAGGTATGGGAAGGTGATATCATAGTAAGAGTCTGCTACAGACCTCCTGATCAGGAAGGCGAAGCAGATGAGGCCCTCTACAAACAAATAGGAGAAGCTACATGATCATAAGTCTTAGTCCTCATGGGGAACTTCAACCACTCTGACATCTGTTGGAAGGCAACATAGCAGAGCACCAGCAACCTAAGAGGTTCCTGTAGTGCAAGTGGCAGAGGAACCAACAAGAAAAGGTGCCATGCTGGACCTAGTCCTCACCAACAAGGAGGGGCTCATGAGTGAAGCAAAGCTGAAGGGTAGCCTTGGCCACAGTGACCACAAAGTGGTAGAGTTTAAGATCCTCAAGGCATCAAGGAGGGTGCATAGCAAACTCACTGCTCTGGACTTCAGAAGAGCAGACATCAACCTCTTTAGGGACCTCCTTGACAGAACGCCAGGGGAAAAAATCCTGGAGGAAGGGGGGCCCAGGAGCACTGGGTCAAGGATCACCTCCTCCAGGCCTAGGAGCAACGCATCCCAAAAAAACAGGAAGGCAGCTAAGAATGCCAGGAGGGCTGGGGAGGGACTACTGACAAGGTTTCTAGATGTTAGAAAGAAGTTCTCTGCAGTGAGGGTGGTGAAACACTGGAACAGGTTGCCCAAGGAGGTTGTGGATGCTCCCTCCCTGAAGGTGTTCAAGGCCAGGTTGGATGAGGCCTTGAGTGACCTGTTGTAGTGGGAGGTGTCCCTGCCAATGGTGGGGGGTTGGAACTGAATGATCTTTGAGGTCCCTTCCTAAACTATCCTGTGATTAGCTCAATGTGACAACACCTGAGACAGATGAATGAGTGCCTTGTGCACTTGTACTTCCTGCTTTGAAAGCTGAGGGCCACCTTGTGCAGTATTTTGACAGTAAATGAAGAAACCAATCAACTACATTTCTGCTTGAGAGCATCTACCAAGGCAATCTGAAAACATATCAGTAAACAGAAACCAGCAGAAATGCTAAAGAGCATAGGGAAAAAAAAACCTATTGGCTTAAACCCAGCTATCAATCTAGCCCAGCATGTTGTGTGATACTGCAGAACCACTCCAAAAACTGAATGCAAAAGGAAAAGAAAGGGTTTGTTATTGAGAGTACACAAGGACATCAATCTCCTTTTTACCACAAACCCAAAGCAACATCGGCTTTTCAGACCAGGGGAAAAAAAGCTGAGTGGCTTTTACCTCATATAGACATGAGTCAAACCCTCAAAATCTGATCTTATTAAAAAAAAAAAAAGGAGGGTGAGCTGTGAGGTTTTTGTTTTCCTTTTTTTTGGCAGCAAGGTAGAGACAGAAGGGAGTGAGACTTTGGCAAGTGAAGGGGGTTAGGACATGGGAGGAGAAGAGGACAAAGGAAAGAGAAAAACAACTGCTTGGAGTCTAATATTCTGATTCAAATACACCTTAGCAGCACTGGCTGGAAAGCAGGCTCAGAAGTGGAAAGAATTTCTGGATGTGGATCAAGACAGCAGAAATATCTTAATCTCTGCTGGGCCATGATCTCCTGAGAAGGCTTCTGAGAATTTGATCCTGTCATTCCCAAACTTAGAGTCTCAAAACTGATGTGGACCAGAACTACAGTCGGTTTGAAAACATTATTTCTTTCTGTGGAAACAACAACAACAACAACAAAAAAAAAGAAACAAAAATGGAAGAAGACTGAGCCAAACCCAGAGTGCATGGACTCATTACAAGTTCAGGAAATCGACTCTGTTTAAATCTCTTTCAGCACCACTCTCCAGCTCTAATAGTGCCTGAGTGGAAGTAAATGTTACACACAAGTTGATTTTCCCCTCCCGGTCCCCTGCCTCCCTGCCCCCATCCCAACCCTAGCTCTGCATCTGAATGGCCAGAATCTGCTTCTCCTCCCCGAGGAGCCTTGCACTGAGCACCACTCCATTGCTTCCAGCGTTACTTACCCGGGTATCTGTCTGTGCTCTCCATCGCTGCTGCCTCACGCCTTGCCTCCAGCTCAGGCCTTCTGCTAGCCTTGCTGCCAGCTCCCGATGCTGCTCCTGCCTCTCTTATCAGCTGCTTTGCCCTGCCTTTATTTTGTCTTCTCTCGTTCCATCTTCCAACCTTCAGGACTGAGTATCTCAATGTCAGCTGAGTACACCCAACTTCCCTCTGTCCTTCTCTAGCACTGCCAGCACTCTGCTCAGGAGGGACTCTAGTGCTGAGAGCAGCCCCTCCTCATCACCGGCACTGCACACCAGCCTCTTCCTCCAGGCTCTGCTTTTTCTCCCTCTTCCCCACGTGAAGCTTCTAGCTCCTGCTGACAACGTAACAACTGTGAGATGATGAAGAACCTATGGGATACTTCCATTGGTTTTCTGGCTCCACGGGCTTGTGACTGAGGTCCAGCGTCAGGGCATGCTGACCTTGACCAGCTACTAGATGCCCTACTCAGTCTCCCTCCTTAACAGGTCAAGGGGAGAAAAAAAAAGATGAACAAACACAGTTTGAAGGAAACAGAAGGAAGTCATCTCACTGTCAACGAGCAAAATAGACTCAACTTGAGGAAAATACATTTAAATTATTGCCAGCTAAAATCCTAGAGTGGTTCAGGTTGGAAAGGACCTCAGAGATTAGCTACTCCAACCTCCCCATCATGGGCAGGGACACCTCTCAACTAGACTCAGCTGTTTAAGGCCTCAAACAACCTGAGTTGGTTGAGGGGGGCAGCCACAACATCCCTGGGCAGCCCACTCCAGAGACTAACCACCCCTCATACTGTTGGAGTTGGATGGTCAGAAACAAAGACAAACCTTAAAACAACTTATTCTCCCTCTTGTTTTTTTACCCCAGGCTCTACTTCACCTCTTCACTCCCATCCTCTCTACCACTTCCTCACCAAGCAGTGCAGGAAGACAAAGAATAGCAGGTTATGGAGTTAGCCCACAATAGCTCCTGTCTACTGCTCCTTCCCCTCCATACAGGTTCCCCCTGCTCCAGCATGGGTCCTCTCCATGAAATGCTCCAGTGTGGACTCCCCACAGGCCTCAGTTCCTTTAGGAAATATCCACCTGCTCCTGCATGAGGCTGGAAAAGGACTGCAGCATGAGTATCTTCTCCAGCATGGAGCTGGAAAAGGACTGCAGCATGAGTATCTTCTCCAGCATGGAGCTGGAAAAGGACTGCAGCATGAGTATCTTCTCCAGCATGGAGCTCGAAAAGGACTGCAGTGTGAGTATCTGCTCCTCTTTCTTCTGGCCCAGGTGCCCACAGGGCCATTTCTCACAACTGCTTTCCTTACATGCCCTGCAGGGGGTCTGTTGGAGCCTGCTTGAAGCAGATGTGTACAGCAGGCCAAGCAGCATGGCTCTTTCTTTGGCTACAGCTGTCTAACCTTGCTGGGTTTATTTCATATTCATCCCAGTTTCAGCCTGTGCCATTCCATAGCTCTTGGGTTGTCTTTTTGTCCAGGCAGATTTTTTTTCTTGGATGCTCTTCATTTCCCTCAACTGTTTGACACTACTTTCTTGTGGTTTCTCTAGCCCTGAAAGCACAGCCTGTGATCGCTCAAGAGCACTCTTTGCAATCATCACTCTCTGCCTTGCTGCCCAAGGAACTCTCAAACACTGAATTCACTTTGAAATGGGTGGACCTCACACGTGCAGCATGGCTCAGAGTTCTGACACTGGTCCATGGGCTGATCTGGCAGTAATGAACACAGGCCTTTCCCAGGGGACACTCTGGAATCCTGACTGTTCTGAGCTAGCTCATCTAGCTTTTTAAAGTCCCTGTAAGGCTGCTAATGATGATGAACCACCTTCCTTCTGCTCTCCACGATGCTGGCTTTCCTTGGGAATGTCCATCAGCAACGCTTCCTGACACAGGAGTAAAACTGACCCTGGAATGCAGCCTATTAATTGTGCAGGGTCTCATAGCTTAAAAACCAGAGGGTTGGGAAAGACTCCTCACCCTTAACTTGCTTCACTCAGTCCCACTCCAGTATTTAATCCATATTTATTTATGGCATTAAATGAGACTTCCTGCAATGTTGATGGATCATTACTCTTCCACAGATTTGCCCCTTTATCCATTCACAGCCACTGGCTGCCTTTTGGTCTTCATTTGTACAACGAGGACCAGTCATCTGCTACCAGTTTTCCAGACAGGAAACTCTGTATTAAAGGCACTCTGATAGCTCCAAGCCCATTGCATTGTCGTCTCTTCAATGAACTTCTATGAGGATCCAATACACCTTGAAAATTTCTGCCTCTGCTGGGGCTCTGTGACTGATGATCTTTGTTTATGGTCTTCAACCCTCATGTAGATATCTCCAGAGGGTAGTCAATAGGGAAAAGAACGACTCAGCAGTCTCAACTCTCCTCTACTTGCTGTCAGTCCTCTTTACAACACCGCTGCTGAGACTGAAGCCACAGGTGCTGCCAATACCTGCTTTGCTCACAGCAGCTCTGCTCACGTTCTCATGTTTGACTGTGTATCAGAGTGACCTGGACATTCTGAGGTGAAGAAATTTTCCTGTAAACAGCACCATCGACAGAAACTCGATCCATGGAGCAGTTGCTGCTTTCCAAAGTTTTGCCTTATCTTTATCCAAGCAGCCTGTCAGCTCGGTATGCACTAAGTCACATAACGTGGGAGTGATGAACTCAGGGCCTGCATGGTCTTATTCACATTTCTGGCAGACTGTCATCAAGAGCTGGTGAGGGCTCCATCCTCTCTAGAAACACAGCAGCTCCTGCTCTGGTAGCTGCAGCAGAAGCAGTCTGTCAACTCAGACTGTGCCAGGATTTACAAAATCAAGTCTCTCTGTTTTCTAGGGCATCCTCCAGTGGTGGCGTTTGTTCAGAGGAGGAGAGAGTGATCCCTTTTCTCTTGAATCATCTAGCTAAGATATGTTTGCCAAGAGTTTCAAGATGCATACTGAAGGACAGCCTGATGGAATGGCAGCATCCTGACGTTTCCTAACAGGAGGCTGTAAAATCACACATGGAGACAGCATTAGTGTAAAGCCAACCTGAGAGCTAACTCCAAACCTTTACCCTGAGGGGAAAATGAAGCACTGGCCTGTAGCAGAAATTGATAATAGTTATGAATTATTGAATTATGACCTACTAATTTCTGTATGAATATTATTTTTTATTATTAATATTAAAAAAACCCAGGAAAGTTCCCTGAGGTCCTTTGGGTTTTCAGTCAACAGGAAGCAAATGCACAGAATAAAACAGTTTAAATGATCAGAACTTGGAAAACAGTAACGTGAGAACTATGCCTATGGAGTCTTGGCAATCACTCCAGCATATACTCCTCACTCTTTTGGTCCCTGAGTAAGTCTCCTGTATGAAAGACACTTTGAAACTCATGATGTGATCCCAGGGAAGCATATGAAATATTTCAGGCAGAGGGAAGAAGATGCTGCTAAGCCACCAGTGTTAGCTGCAACACCTGGCTGCCTTTAACAAGCTGCAAACGAGGAGAGGCAGAATGCAGAAAGGCAGGATGCAGAAAGGCGGTTTCTAAATCATCCCCCTTTATATACTTGATTTTGAAACCAAGCTGGCCAATAGGCACTAGCACCATGTTTCTCAGCCATGCGTTCAAAGCCTCCTGCCTCCTTTGACCACGCAGGCATGGTGAGGGCAACACAAGACACCCAACACAAGGTGCTAAGCCCCATAGCCCTCACGGCTTTGCTGGGGCGAAACCCTTATTGTTTGCTCATCTAACTCACTCCCGGACCCCACAACAGAAGGAGGAGAGCCAGTGTTAAACCTGCCTTGGCAGGATTTATGCCCTACCAGGATATGGCCACAGACCTGAGGTTAATAGCAGGACAGGAGAAGCAGAGCAGAAGTGTGACATTCTCCTTTAGGTGATCCACTGACCCATCCCAGCCACAGCTGCTTCCCTGGTGATTTTGTCATGGAATTCTTAGTATTTGCTGTTTTCCTCAACACCTGACCTCCTGGGATCATGTAAATCTTAGATCTCATAAAGGGAGCAAAAAAGGCTTTCTAGCACTTGCATTTCTAAGAAAAGCTTGAATGTTAAGGACACGTCAAAGAAGCACAATAATTATTAAAATTACTATGACAAAAAAATCACTTCATGAGTTTCAGAAATTAAGATCTTGGAGTATGTGATGATAATGTTTGACCAGGATTTTGTAGCATCGTCGAGGGCTACCAGCCTGTGAGAGGCAAGCACAGCAAGAGAAGGAACTCTCAAACATGCCAGAAGAACCACGTACATCACCTCACTAACAGAACTGAACCCAAAGCCCAGTGATAAGTGATGGTGCTTCTGCAAGACAGGCTGACAATGCTAGGAAAAAAGTGACCAAAGCCTGATAGCAATGACAACAACTAACACTTGTCTCAGCTGCAGCCCATCCCAGTACCTTGTCAGCATCCTGTCTGTGGAAGGTAACATGGCATAGGAAAGCCAGAAGGGAGGACTGGGTTGTATAGGAATATCATTACATCTGCCCTGACCCTGCTTACTGTTGTAGGTGAGGCTAAAGCTCATCTTCAAGACTTCCATGATTAAAGGAATGAGACTTGCTTCACTGTGTCCCCTGGTGCACCCTGAAGTGCTTGTGCTGCTTATTCTTTTTGACAGAGACTTGTTTCACCCACTTTAGAGGCAATCAAACTGCCTGTGAAATGAATCAAATCCCTAAATTGAGAAGGATGAAGCCCTATCTTCTGAGTCTGATCAGCCAGGCCCCCACCTCTCGCTCAGAGACACAGTAAGGTAGATACAATACCTCTAATTAAATGCATGCTGAAACTCTTCCTGCACCAGCAATCTCCTTCTCCACGCAAAGACAGAGCAGCATGACAGGACATAAAAGCCAAGATCTCTCCACACAGCCAGATGCTCTGTGTAGTATCTGAAGGGTCTTCAATACAATGCACAAGAGGCAGCTATATAAATTCAACATTAGAAGGCACAGCATGCCAGAAGCCACTGCTGAGTACAAGATGCACTGTCACTGTGCAAGGGTGACAAAATAGCTTCCCTCCGGGACCCCAGAGAGGTTTGGATCAATGTGAGTGGGGGAGTTCTCCCTGTAAATTTTGAGTAGGTTGATAGATCTGCTGAGGCAAATTGGCAGGATGATGCCTTTGGATGGAAACACCATGTTCCCAGCTAGATTCCAAGACAGAATGCTCTTCAGTGTCACCCCCTCTCATTGTCAGAGTCCTTGATGAGGGTGGTAGAGATGATGCTACTCAAATCTCCTTAGTCAGGAAGGCAAGGCATTAGCTAGGGACAGTGAATCAAACCCTGGACTACCTCAATGTACTATTGAAAACATTACTGACCAACAGGCTTTCTGAATTAATAAAACTGACATCCCAATTTGTTCTTCTTTAATGGAAACCAGTATCCATTTCACTGAGCTCAGCAAGAGAAGCTAGAAAATGTGAATCAACTCTCTCTCTGATGTAGAAGATCTTCTAAAAAGTTGTCAGTGGCTGTTTCTGAGATTTGTCCTTGAGGCAGCCATAATTAAACTGCTCATGACACCAACAGTATCCAAGGCAATTAAAAGACTACTCCACTCACCTGTTTGATTTCTGGAAGCTTGACCCACAGGAAAAATGGGAGTGACACATGGGATGGGTATAGACAGCTGTGCCTCAGGACTGCTGGGCGAAAATCAGCACATCCTTCTGGACGCCTGTGCATTGGAAGAGGGATAAACATTTGGCTCCAATGTACAATAAACCCATCAACCATCCATTTGGATCCTTCAATAGAGTAGGGGACAACCTTGTCACTAGTTTAATACTACTCTAGCAGCCAAGCAAGGATACAGTGGTACCTGAAGTGAGCATCATTCCCCCAGAGAAGCTCCCAAAATGTTCATTCCAGGATCTCCAAAAATATCTACTGACATCTGACAGACTGATGTCTCTGGGCCTCAGCATGGCAGCCTTGCGATGTTTGCAAGCTTTACAAAACATAACCTTTTATTTGATGTCAAGGTTTTGGATGTCATTTCAAGTACAGGTTCTTGGGGAGCACAATTTTCTGGGAGATGAGACTTTCTGGCTAAAGTCTCCAAGTCTTAAGCTTTTCAGTAGTTCCTGCTGCGAAGTCCTGAAACCGATTACTCTACAAACTGCAGAGGAGATGAGATGAGACTCTTCACCCTTCTTTTTTCTTGACTCAATTTTCTGGTTACATTTGAATGGTTTGTAGGTTCACTTTCTAAAGGAACCAGAACCTCCTGTCAGCACTTCTCCCTTCAGCCTGTCATCCCTCCCTGTTCCATGACATTGCATCTTATCTTTCTCTTAGTACACCACAAAAGTCACATAACAGAACAATTCTTTGTCTCTTTTTTCCAACCAAGTCCCCTCCAACTCATAAACCACAATATTATTATTCTGTGTTTTCTCCATTTAGACAAATTCTGTTCTTCCAAATTTCCTTGCCCTCACTACCAAAAGAAGATGGGGAACTTCTTACAACTCTTCCTTTGTTTCACCATCACGTCCACGACCACTTCAGAACACATTGCTCCTTTTGCCAGAGGAACACCTGACCAACACACAGAAACCCCTTAAAGACACAAGCTGCAAAAAGGAGATGTGCAGCTTTCTGAAATCTTGATGCTTTCCAGTCTGGCTGTTACTGTTTCAAACAGACCAAAGGCAGTTCAGCTGAAATCCCTGGACGCTGACACTCCAGGAGAGATTTTGCCTCTTTCATAATAAAAGCAAGATGGTCTCATGTGGAAGACTCTTTAACCCTGACAAACTTATTCAGGTTCACCCAGCTTTTTATCAAACTCCTATCCAGCCTAAAACTTCAGCCAGATTAATTGCCAGGAGATTCAGAGCATTTCATAACGACTTCATTTTCTTTGTCAAGCAAAACAGGCAATCAAAAAGCTCTTTGGCCTTTGTGAGAAGACAAAATACTTTCACTGGAAGAAAGAGGATGAGTGTCAACGACATGTCATCACCTGGTGGGGACCTGTATTTATTGCTACAGATATTTTACCAAAACTGAAAAAATCCCACCCAAACCCGGAGATAAATCTGCAGCATTTTGATAACTCTATCTGTAAGATACGGGTGCTAAGCTTAGCTCATGCTTTTACTTCAGTAACATTGAGTGTTGAACAACCCTTTGAGTGTTGTATCATCCATGCCAGACAGAGAAGGATGCATCTGAAAAACGCTGGCTTTGTATGGCTGAAATAGAAGGAATTACAGCAATACAAACCAAAGTGAATCTCTGACACACACTGGAGTTGTTACACAGCACGTAAGGTATGGCTAAAATACTGACACCACAGCTGTCACACACAAGAAATGGGTGGTAGCATTGTTGGTATCAACTCAGGCTAATAACAAGAGTTATTACTATCACAGGAATGTTGTCTGACTGAAAGGTGAAACAAGTTTAAAATGCACACTAAAAAAAATAAACAAAACCAGTTAAATAAATCAATCCTCTGTATTTCGTCTTGCTAAATCCTGTGTTGTCATCAGCACCTGCAGTTGGCTCTCAGCACTTCTCAGGACATCACTCCAGGTCTCCATAACTGAATGCTAACAACGCTTCCCACAGAAATGCAAACACTGGAACCCACCGTGGGGCGTGTGGCAGATGGTGTCAAGCAAGACTGACCTTCTGCTCCACATCTGAGGGACTTTGATGGGCATGTTTTTAGCTACTTCATCACCAGAGCAAGTGCTACAAAGGCAGGCTGAGGGAACTGGGGACTTAGTAGCAGCTTTATATTAGCGGTGGGAGTGCCACAAGAAGGCTGGAGCGAGACTGTTTTCAAGGGCCTGTGGTGATAGGACAAGGGGCAATGGCTTCAAAATAGAGATGAGCAGATTTAGATTGGATGTTAGGAACGGATTCTTTAGCATGAGGGTGGGGGAACGCTGCAACAGGTTGCCCAGGGAGGTGGTTGGGGCCCCATTCCTAGAGATACTCAAAATGAGGCTCAACAGGGCTCTTGGGCAGCCTGATTTAGTTGTGGATGTCCCTGCTGCCTGCAGAGGGGGTTGGACTACATGAGCTCTGGAGGTGTCTTTCAACCCAGACCATTCTATGATTGTACGAACTGCTTAGCTGATGTCTACACATCTCCCAAGTTCTGCTTTAGCTTTCAAAGGCACCTATCAAACTGGAGACAAAGACAGTGCAATTCACATGGCTACCAAGATGTTCAATTGCTCAACGTGACCCTAATGCTGCTGCAGCAGCAGCACTGTTAGTTTTATGTGGGCTTAAAAATGCATAAAGAAATCTGTGCTGGAGCTGCGCTAGCAGATGGACCATCAGTCCTCAAAGCCTTAAAAGAACAAGGACAGGGACAAGGAGAAAGAGGACCCGGCAGGCAGATAGCAGGAAAATCTAGGGAGTTGAGATAAGGGAAAAACCCAGCAAATGTTCTGAGAGAACACAGAATGGCACAAAGGCAAACACTGGTGCATGTGGCAGGCGGCAGCCAGACAAAGCACACGCAGCAGGCACAAGCAAACCAAGGGACAAGGGGAAATCACTCACCTGGGAGCAGGGGAAAGGCTTCAAAAGCCCAGAACAGGAACCTTTACAAGCTACAGGATGAACTCCAGGTCCCATAAATCCCTTTTGCCCTCAGTCAGCCCCTTCCTCAGCATGGTATCGATAACTCAGCAACACTCTGCCCATCAGTACCAGCCCCAGCACTTCCACTGCAGAGTGGGGTGGTGGGTTAGGCCTGTGAGGTCAGCCAGCTGAAACCAGCACACAGACTGAAGTTCCTCTGGCACATCTAGCACCCATTGATAAAAAGAGAATGACAGAGATGTTATAAAATCTTCGCCATAGAGTCCTTGAAACAGTTCTGTGAAAACTCTAAGCCAGTTTCACCCCCAAAGTCAGTCACAGCTCGTGTCGTGTCAGTCCCAGCTTGCAGTAGCTGAGGTGGTTACAGGAAAGCTGGTGTGTCAGGGAGCTCAGTGGAGGCTGCCATGCAGCTGGGAAGGCAAAGAGAGGCAAATGACTAGCTAGACCATCCCACGCTCACTGCTTGAACACATACCCATCAAGACAGCTCACTAGCCATAAGCCAGACTCAGTTTGAGCCCCAATCCAGACAATTTAACACCTCTGCTAAGTCCACTCTATAACTGCACTGACACTGTGCATGACCTGAAAGTGAGCAAAAATTGTACCTGCTCTCTTGATGAACAATTTTTACCAATGGCTACTTCCTGCTGGAAACAAGATGGAATCTTATCACATATTCCATTTGTCTAAAGGGCAGGGAAAAATCTGGAAGCTCAAGTATGTGGATGTAGAAAATACAGAGAAGAGGAAGGTCCAGGGAGCTGTAAGGGAGTTTTGGTGTAAAGAGCAATCATCCCTTTAAGGACAGGCCTGCATGGATTGTTTCAGACAGTCAGGAACTGAGGTTGCTGTTTACTGAGCTGAGCGGATGTGAAGCAACTTTTGACCAGATGCCAGTGTAATTGTGCAGCAAAATCTCAAAATCTTAATGCAATCTCAGCCTCTGGAATGGCTGCTGCTGCTTCTTTGCTTTGCCTTCTTATGATGGAAGAAAGGAATTCAGTGCTTCAAGGAATCAAAGTGTCATTTGCCAGCGAGATTCTTGGGCAAGGCAGAAATTCAAATATCTTAAGCTATTTGTCTATAGGCAGCATACAGAAACTGTGGGGCAAACTATTTTTTGTACACAGCCTCAGAGCTATCTAGAGTTCTGTAATGGAAGCAGACAGAGAGCCAACAAAAACGTACAGAAATAGAACAGAAATGTGTAGGGCTGTATGGAATCACATATTCAACATTCACACTCACAGTTACATTCCTATGCATGAACATTTATTTTCCCTCATTTCATTAACAACTCTTATAACTAAGGCCCCAAACCTACAATCAATAGAGCTTAGGCACAGAAATTTCCCTCCATCCTTCTGTTAGCAAGACTACGAACACCTATGGCTCAATCCACAGTCCAGCAGCGTCAGTGGGGAGTTTTAAAAGGGCATCTGAGGTCAGCGAGCTGCACTTCTTCCTCTGTCAGAAATTCCACTGCAGCAGGGCAGTATCAGTCTCCACATAATTACATACATCTTCTGAAGCTGAGGGCAGTCACATTAATCCTACCTCAGTCAGAAAATGAGCTTTGGAACCAAACTATCCCTGTAAACCAGAAATCAAGCCCATGCCATCCATCAGTGATAGAAACATTTTGTGCTGCACTAAAAGACACACTGCTTAGTTGTTCAACTTTTCTGTTACTAGAGCTGAGGTTGTTTTCAAATGCCTGCAGAAACGCCTGCCAACATTCTTACGTTCTGGTCCTGACTCTTCTGTTACACATCACAAGCACTGAGAAACAATCAGCTCCTCAGGCTCAGCTGGGGCAATGCCCCTGGGCACGCACTTTGAAAGCCAACTCAAGTGCTCGCCCATTTAAAGAACCTCAGAAATACTGATAAGTTACATCAACACACAATGCCAAATTTAAACCAGACAGAACAGGGAACCATTCTGATCACTACAGCAGTTATCTAGAACTTCAGCCCTAGGCTACTAGAAAATACAGTGAAAGGAAAAACATAAATAAATCCAAAGTTTTCCAGGGAATTTCCCCCTCCCCCCCTCTCATGTCTGCAATCTGATAATAGTGGCAAGATAAATAAGGAACACCATCCACAAATACTTCTATCAAGCATCATTTCAGGTCAGTCTTGAAGCAATGACAGAATCCCACACAAGATCAGAAGGTATTTGCCATTCGATGGGTGGAGATTCGCAGCCTCACAAACCACAGGGTGCCAAGGTCAGTCTCTGCTTCCCTCTGCAGTGCTTGGCTCCTCCTTCAGTAAAACACTTAACTGCTTCTGAGCACAGGAGAGGAAAAGTTCCAAGCTGTGCAAATTTCTCTGGCGGACAACTTGGTCAAGCTGTTGAAATAACAACAACAATAGTAACAACAACAACAACAATATAACAACAACAACAACATAAACAACTACAACAACAACTACTACTGCAATAATGACAATACTAGCAACAAGAAGCAGCAAAATAGCAATAACAACAACACTAATATAGAGCAATTTTAAGAAAACCTGGAAATAAATGCCAGGGTTTGACAGCAAAAATTCCACAAGGAAATGCAACAGCAAGAGAAGAACCCAAGTAACCTCCACATGTACAATTTAGTAACAGCTCTTTATGTTTTGAGCTTCTGGAAGATAAAATCATAGAATCAGACAGGTTGGAAGAGACCTCCAAGATCATCCAGTCCAACCTAGCACCCAGCCCTATCCAGTCAACCAGACCATGGCACTAAGTGCCTCAGCCAGGCTTTGCTTGAACACCTCCAGGGACGGTGCCTCCACCACTTCCCTGGGCAGCCCATTCCAATGCCAATCACTCTCTCTGTGAAGAACTTCCTCCTAACATCCAGCCTAGACTTCCCCCAGCACAACTGCCTGGGAGAAGAGACCAACCCCCACCTGGCTACAACCTCCCTTCAGGTAGTTGTAGACAGCAATGAGGTCCCCTCTGAGCCTCCTCATAATGTACATAAAGCTAAAAAGGAACATCCCAAAACTGTCTGGTTCTACACAAGAATGCTGAAAAAAAGCCAACTAGGCTCTAACTGCCACACTGTGAGAGTCTGATCCTCTCTCTCGTTCATCAACGAAGATAAAGATTGCATCGTCCCTCCTTAATCAACAAAGATAAAGAAGATTGCATCATCTCTCCTTAATCTTGTTACTTCTGGGACTCAGACTCAGGGGCTTGCCCAAAGCTCAGGGATGCAAATCGACAGACAATACCTTTGACCTCACCCTGGCTTGACTGCCCAGGAAGCCTACATCTTATCTCAACTACCCCCAAGGGAAATGGGCATTCAGGGTGTGGACAGGTGCGGCCGAGAGAGGGTGGAGGCCCTCCCCCCGGCGACGCCGGACCCCTGCGAATGCATGAGAATGCACAGGAAGATGCCCTGGGGGGCTGCAGCTGGACACTGAGAAGAAAACTGTATAAAAAGGCAGGAGAAATGCCTGCCAAAAGGTGGTATTCCCACCAGACCACCGGTGGCATCTCCTTGGACCACCGGTGGCATCTCCTCGGACCACCGGTGGCATCCCCACCAGACCAAGCGTGGCACCTCCACCGGACCACCGAGGGCAGACCATCACCAGACCACCACAGCTGCACACCACCTGAAGAACCTCTGACAAACGCCACAGAAGATCATCTCTGGGCCACGCACCCATCTCTCTCTCACCCCTTCATCTGTGACGGAGGGTAATATGATCACAGCCTTTTCCCCTCCCTGCTCCTTCTTCTCTCCTCCATCGATCTCTTTATCTCTCTCTCTCCCCCTTCTCCCCTCTCTCCCTCCGTTTTGCCCAACCTTATCCTTTAATAAACAGTTTCATGGTGATATATGGTCTCGTTTGCACCTTAATTTCACAACACGGAATCCATAGGAGCTGGTCTAGCTCCTGTGGACAGAGATACTGTTCATCTCTGCTCCTCCAGACCTTGACACATACTCAGTCGAGTCTTACAGCCTCCTTTCCAACTGGAGCTGCTGCTTTGAACAGAATACTACAGCCAGCTGCAGAGCCAAGAGCTCCAAGCCTACTGTTGAAGTGAGTGGCAGCATGTTTTACCAGCTCCCAGAGGACACATGGCAATGTTTTCTGCCTACTTTGTTCATTCCAACATTTTATTGGAGTCACCTGCTGTCAAACAATGTGACCTATACACTTGCAGTAAAGACAAAGGACCTTTTCTCCACCACAACAGACAACGCACTCAGTAACAGCACTGGAAGGTTATGTCATACAAATACAGGTCATGAAAAGTTGCCAGAGCTTGCTCAAGACAACAACATTGAGTAATTAATTGCATTGCAGAACCCTTTGAATTTTGAGGTTCAAATGTCACATATCACAAATCAAATGTCACATATCACAACTGAGAGATATTTTTAACCTGACTCTGACATAGTTGAGACTGGAAGGGCCACAAGAGCTATGCCACTCAAGTGAAAGGAAGCCATGCCACTTGGACAGAGCCCAGCTCTGCACTTCTGTCATGCACCATCCCATAAGCAATGTCTTGAACTCTGTAACACCAGCAAAAGGCCAGTGTGAGGCCCAGCAGACCAGCTCAAGCACTTCAGTACACTGCTGGCAGTCATCTGCATACGGCCACACATCCTGCCTCATGGATCTTTAGTTACAGCTGTCACCAGAACCTCTCATCTTAGGCCATCTCTCTGCACACAACATGCTCACTGTTCAGCACTGCAGTTGGTTGCTCTAACAGTCCTTTGGACATTCTATTCTATAGCAGATAGACTTCACAAAACATCACCCAGAACCCTAGGCAGACTTGGTGACACCTTCCAAAGTGCACTCAGGGCTGTAAATGAATGTGTAAAGGGAAACAAGCTCATGACCAGGTGCTTTGCTGATCTTTAGGGTCCTCTAAAATGCAAACCCAGGCTCTGGTAGTTGGGAGCATTCTGGCATTTTATTTGGAGACAGTTTGCTGTGTCCAGCCTAGTCACAAGCCCAGCAGACAGCTACTTGCTAGAAGCCACACAATCACAAGACTCTCCTTTAATAATACCTCTGCTTGTACTGCCGCTCCCCCTGCAAATTTCCAGCTGACGTGCAAAGCTTGGCATCTCTGAACAACAGCAGACATCAGTGCAACACAGACAGACTGATGTGAACCTATCCTACTCCTGACAACAGATTTTAAAGCCAGACTAGTTCAAATGAATTTCAGAAAGGTCTTTTCTTGATGTATTTAAGTAACAGCTGCTACTGAAAAGAAAACGAAAGACTCAGAAACAGTAGCCAAGGTCTCATGAAGCTGCATCTAGAAAAGACAAGTCTGCAACATTGGCCAACACAAGGACACTGCTCTGCTGGTGCATTTCTTTTGATCTGGAAGGGATCTTGTCTCCTTCCTCTTCCCTGGCCCAAAATCTAGGGAACATTTTGCATGAGGAGGCTTGCAGATGTTTTTGTGCTTGTGACCCATAGGTCCCTTGGGAGTGGGCAGACATAGCGCAATTCAGAGCGTCATCTGTAACGTCTTAAGAAAACATGGGAAACCTCTTTCTCTAAACATATGATGTCATCAAATTCTGCTGCCTCTGGAAGATGTATCAGCTGGAGGAGATTAGCATGAAGCTGATTTCCAGTGGTTTCCTTTGCTTATGCATTCTATCATCCATACTGCTGGACAGCCCTTCACTGAGCTTTGACCAAGGACTTTGGCTAAGCCCTCTCTTTCCTTCTCTTGCAGTCTCTCCTAGCAAGTTCTTCTCTGAAGAGATGTAAGCAGTTCACTAGATGTGTGTTCTGGTATGTTGCCTTTAACTGTCTTTAACAGGACAGTAATCTCAGACTGCACATGCTTGAATTCATTTCACCAAACACAAACGCAAGTGTTTGATGTGTGCAGCGACTGCCTGCAAATGCCATTTCTCCAGGCTCCAGAACCCTTTTTAAAGGTCTCAAATGAATCAAGGACACATCTGAGGAGTCTTTGTTGAACTGCACTGGTCAGTTGGCAGCCTCCCTTTGTGCAAGAGAAAAGTTTATTGCTTAAGAGTTTATGTAAACTCCGTAGCATGAACATGGAGAATGCTGCCGTCCCTCATTTGCCCAGGGTCTGTGCCAGCTTTGCCTTCGGTGCTGCTTTTTAAAGCTCTCCCCTGCTAGAGTGGATGACAAAACACTGTGCAAGGACTTGGGATCTCCACATAACACTGTATGAGAAGCAGCAAAATGATGCTGCCTTCAAAAAGGGTGCATTGGAACCTATTAGAAAGGGGAACATTGCCATTACTGGAGAAGCTTCATTAGGTAATCTCTTGGGTAATGAAGCGCTGGCAGTGGGCAGTGTGCGGCTGTGCTGCTGCCTGTGGAACACACCATGAGATGGGAAAAGATGGAAGGCATTTCCCATCTTACTTTTCTCCACAGTCTTCCCTCTGTATTTATAGGTCTTGTTTGCTCCAGGGAGTGATCTCATTATCTAAATAAACATGGACATCTAGCAAGCTCAAGGTCAACGTGGCTGCTGTGCAAAGGCAGTCAGTGTGACTAATGTGTGAGGGATGGGGCATGCACACAGCCCCACAGACACTGGAAGCCACAGGATGCTGGTCCAGGCCTGCCACCACAGGCCAGCTTCCTGCACCACCCCATCCCTACTGCAGTGCAGTCCATGGCTCCTCATCCACTACAGGATGTCTCTGCAGCTTAAAGGCCTCAGTTCCTCACACTCTGTCCTACTGGCACAGCTTCTATGAACTCCAAATTTTAAGTTCTTGAATTCATTGAAGTTACTTGACAGAATCTTTATCACTCTGTACAGACTTTACTTATGATTTTGTTACTAAGAACCAGGGGTTGCCTCTCTATGTACTGGTGTGCTAGTTTGAAGCAGGGTAGAATGTTTTGGTGAGAGAAAGTAGATAATTGGCTGAAAAAGGAAAACAATGGTGATGTCTCCTTCCCTCAGAGTCTCGCTGAAGAAGAATGTAAACATTAGATAACACTTTCACTATTTTGTCTTCACTCTCTGGCTGGCTTCGGGCTGAGCTACATCTCCCTAACCTCACCTGCCACTCACCTTTGCTTCTTAACCTCTTGGCTGAACCTCCATTCTTCCTTAGAACTGGGGTAAGGTTGAGAGGGGCAGGGGGAAGGTGCAGGGGTGGTTGAGAGCCCCTCCTGGGGGCTCAGGTTTCTGGGAGGGGAGTTGTGCTTCTGTATTACCTTTTACCTTGTATATTTCTGTATATAACTGTATATACTGTAAATATCTGCTTGTATATTGTGCTAGCTGTAAATAAATAGCTTCATTTATATTCCCAGAGTCCGACTGAGTTAGCTGGGGTACCTTCTAAAGTGTGGGGGGGCGGATAACATCCAAGCCACCACAACTGGTAAGGAACTTACTGAGCAGCTGGCTACACAAAACTGGGAAAAGCAGTTCCTGAACACCACAGGGTCTCCACCACTCCTGAAACGCCCACAGCCACTGAGGGACATTTCCTTTCCAAAAAGGAGCTGACTGTTGCAGGACATTCTAACACACTCACTGCTGTTTTTACCCTTCTGTCTGTATCTTCAGACCACTTCAGAAGAGTGACTGTGATTCCAGCATCCTTCTAGCCAAAGACCACTGCAAGAAATTCCCTGTGGGGTCACATGTCTAGCCCACCAGCCATGCCTTGAAGGTGTAAGCCTCAGCTGAAGTCAGATGAATCATACAGAAGATTCATCAAAACACGATAAGGTCACCTTCCCATTCAGCTTTTCAAATCAAGGTTCAGCAGAAGGGTGAAAACAGCAAAAGAAAAAGATACTTTCGGATGCAAGAGTGTGAGCTGGACAGATAACTGTGCAGAATGAGGCCACCAGGGCACTGCTTTCAGCCTGGGCTGCTCTGTTTCACTTTGTCACTCCACTTTTCCCTTGTACCACTTTACAAAGCCTTAGCTCAAACCAAAGTTCAGACTCATTTGTACTTAGCTCTGCATTGTCTTACCTTTTACCATACAGCCCAAACTTACTGGAAAAGGGGCTGGAAGTCTGCAGGGCTGATGCCTGAAGCAGAAAATCTTTTTCTTACACATAACAAATGAGCACGCACAGCCTCCACATTTCCCCCTTGGAGCAGCTACCTGCAAACAGGTATTTTCATGGCATATGTGCTTAAGTTCCTCTGTTGAGTATTCTCCAACCTGTTACACATTTAGATTGCTAGAAGAGAAATCCAGTCAGAACTCTGTATCTCACTACTCTATGTCAGAATTGTACTTTCCACCACTAGTAACTAATGAAGTATCTTATGGGAAATGTAATTTTAGGTTTAGCACTGAAAATGTAGGATGAAATTTCAACCTCACTGCAGTAAAGATAAGATTTGTTATAAATCTCACTGTGGCCTGAAGTTCACCCAGAAAAGGGATGAAAGCAAAATTAGTGTTATGTGTGGCTCTTGCATTTTCCCTTTTGTATAAAGGGAAGATGTTTAAAAGTGTATTTTCCAGAACTATTTCTCAGCTGATCATGTTTTCCCATACCAAATCTATTTATAGCTCTAGCTATGCTTCTACAAATCTGTATTTAACAACTTACCTGCACTTCAAATGACAACCTGGATGATGAATGCATTCAAAATGCAGTTCAGCTCAGCAGCCTGGTTCTGTAAGACCAACACAAGTAAAAGCTGCTGTCCTCTTTTCATCATGAGATCCAACAAGTAGAGTGACCAGAGATGAAAAGACCTTGAGTACAAAGGTTCAAAATTTGCTTCTCTCCTCAGTGTTTTTTCATAGCTGATCACACACAGGTACACTGTCAAATAAACACAACTGAATCGTGCCAGCTAAGATCAGTTCAGCTTACAGGATTATATTTTCTCGTAAAACTGTGCTCAGAATGGTCTCAGTGCACTAACATGAACTTCTCATCACTGGTTCAACAGGAGGCTTACAAAAATGCCTAGCACACTGAATAGACCATATGAAAAAACACTGTCTCGAGGAACTTGCAAATCTGGATGAGGAAACACTGAACTGTTTCCACTCATTTCTGTAATGGATGAGAGGGAAAGAAGATCCATGTGGTACATTTGTGTGGCAGAGCTTATTTCAGAGTTAATCCTGAGACAGGACATTCTTGTCTATCCACCTGTGAGTCTCTCCCTTTGCTAAACACAGCTCTGCCTGGCTGTAAGTCAGGCAGTATCTACTGTACATTAGAAAACCATCAGAGCTCAAGACTGACCCTCCAGGAAGAGTGATGCTTAATAAATTATGTTGTCATGTGAAAACGTTTCCTTCCCCTTAAATAATGCTGCAACTCTGAAACCTTAAGGTTTTTATGCTCTACACTTGATCAGTGAAACCATTAAAATGACACCATATGTTGGACACATCTTTAAAGAAGATTTGCCTGGTTTGACAAAGGTGGTGGGAAAGCACCCTGTCAGCTCTCTCAGAATCTCCACTGCCTCCCAGCTGGACACGGGAATGTAAGAAAATACCAACTGTCCTGTGTACAAATAAGAGACAGAGATTTGCTTTCAGTCAAGGAAACCAGACTGAGTGGATAAAGGAACTAAAACCAGTTGGCAGCACCTGCTCAGACTACTGAGGCAGGTGAGAAATGGGAATTGTCTAACACCTGCCCCCCCAACAGTAATGAATATATCTATGTGCAGAAACACATGAGCAAGCTCTGGGGTGCTTCACAGAGCAGCAACACGGGGTTCCTCCAACACTTAGTTTGCAGGCTACAGCCACACACGAACCCTGGAGTTACCATAACTGCCGAGTGCAGCAGCAAGCAGATTCAACACACAGAGCTGCTGAAGACAGTCGACAGGAGGGGCAAGAAGATGATCTAGAGTCTTTAGGGAGGGCAGAAGTTTTGGTTCTTGGGTTTTGTTAAATCTTGAACTACCTAAGTCAGACTTAGGCAGCATCTCACTTGCAAGTGACTTGGCAGAGATTACTTGAGGCTTCTGGAAAGCTTCACTGCTGCACATTGCCATCTCCCCAGGAAAGTGCCTGAAGACATCAGACCATGTCTCCTGAAAACCCTGAGTGTTGGGCTGGGCTCCAGGCTGGTCCCAAGGATCTGCTTTGTTAGTCAGCATGCATACATGTTCCAAATGACAAAACCTGAGCTTGTTCTGAAGGCAAAGAACAAATGTCTGAAGGACTGGTGGTGAGCCCTGCTCACAGATTACCTTGCACATATTGATAGCTATACACCTGCATCAATTAAGCCCAACTGAAGAAAAAATGAGCAGCAATGGCATTAGGAAGAACATAATTTTTTATGACTGGGAGAATGTTTTTCACTCTGTCAGGGTTTAAGTATGTGAGACAGAAATAATGACTGCATCCTGAGTGTCTGTAGCTGACACAAGCTGGTTTCTTACCCCTGGGGATTGAGAGCTCTTGCACACTATGGAAAGTGTCCTTAAAGATCTGCCAGCTCTGCTCTGCTCCCTTCTTCCTGAGAACCATTTCTCAGGGCATGCCACTAACTCCTGAAGAACTGGAAGTTTCCTTTCCTAAAATTTAGGGTCCTTGCTCTGCTCCTTATCTGACTCTCATCCCTCAGGACTGAGAACTCCACTAGTGTGTGAGCACTGCAGTCCAGGCTGCTTCCAATCTTGACATCCCTGAGGAGCTGGCCTGCACTGGAACACCAAGAAAACAGGGAACAGGGAAACAGTGTTGATTCACCTACCAAATGCTACCACTGCTGCAGGTAAAATAAATGGACTCCTTGACATGTTTCCCTAGGTTCACAGACAACTTGGTTATGCCCCAGACTTTGAACTCACTGGCTTTGCTACAAGAATCCCACTGCAGGAAATCATTATAAGTCACCAAAGCACGTGGTAAGGTATCACAGTATCACCAAGGTTGGAAGAGACCTCATAGATCATCAAGTCCAACCCTGTACCACAGAGCTCAAGGCTAGACCATGGCACCAAGTGCCACGTCCAACCTTGCCTTGAACAGCTCCAGGGATGGTGACTCCACCACCTCCCCGGGCAGCCCATTCCAGTGTCCAATGACTCTCTCAGTGAAGAACTTTCTCCTCACCTCCAGCCTAAATCTCCCCTGGCGCAGCCTGAGGCTGTGTCCTCTCGTTCTGGTGCTGGCCACCTGAGAGAAGAGAGCAACCTCCTCCTGGCTACAACCTCCCCTCAGGTAGTTGTAGACAGCAATAAGGTCACCCCTGAGCCTCCTCTTCTCCAGGCTAAACAATCCCAGCTCCCTCAGCCTCTCCTCGTAGGGCTGTGCTCAAGGCCTCTCCCCAGCCTCGTCGCCCTTCTCTGGACACACTCAAGCATCTCAATGTCCTTCCTAAACTGGGGGGCCCAGAACTGAACACAGTACTCAAGGTGTGGTCTAACCAGTGCAGAGTACAGGGGCAGAATGACCTCTCTGCTCCTGCTGGAGCAGGATGGGTAAATGGGAAGGTAAACCTTCCCATTTACCTTTTTAAATCAAAGTTTGGCAGAAGGGTGAAAATAGGAACAGAAAAAGACAAACCTGTAAAATAGATCAAAGCAGCTGCAAAGTTTAGGACAAAAATGGCTTGAGAAAAGCTGCATGTCACCAGTTCTGAAACATTTCCAACAACTGCCCAGGCTAAAAACTCAAACAAAAGCAAGCAAATGAAAGCTACTGAGGTTCAAGTATCTCCACATAAAAGGGCTGGAGCGTAAATGAGAAGCAGTATAAAAAACCCAAACAAACACTGAACTTTGATCAGTGCAGCAAAAAATATTTAGGAACAGAACAAAAGATCCTCATGCACAAAGAGATGAACTCCTTTCATTTTTGCACTGAAAAGCAAGAAAAATTCATTCCCTCTCAAAACTGCACATCCAGGAGAATCTAAGTGATGCAACTTGGTGGTGTCCCTGCAATTGCTGCAGACTTGCCTCGCTCTGGTGCTTTGGCAGAGAAATTCTACAGACCCACAGGTGTTGTGACTCAGCTGCATGCGAGTTCTGGATCCTTACATCACAAACCCAGAGCCCACAAGAGTGTCTTTGCACAGCATGGAAATACAATGAACTATAAAGGACCTTCTGCACTTTGTTCTTGTCTCTCTGGGGCTCCAGTCTATTGTAACTGAAATGCTATCACAGAAACCTAGAGTCCTTGACCCAGCCTCTGATCCTTGCACTGACAACTCGCAAGATTATCAGTCAGAGTGCAAAAATTGCCTCCTCTCCTTACAAGCTGGCAGCCTGGCAGGTGCATGCCAAAGTGCCTTTGCAAAGCACAGCCATCAGCAGCTTTCTAAGGCTCTTTAAGGATCCTCTTGGTGCCAACCAGTGGGCCTGTAACTATGAAAATAAAATTGCAGGTGACTTGTCTAGCTTTAATTAATCCAAACTCATCACACTCAACTGACTAAAAGGCACACCTAATACCAAGAAGGCCAAACTCACTCAAAAGAAAATGTCTAACTTCTGCTGTGTTACCAAAATATCCAATTACACATCTTCAAAAATGCTGAATTAAGAAATGCCAGTGGGATACAGAGAACAGAGACACAGATTTAGTTACAAGCCTACAGATGAATTTGAAAGAAAGAAGACAGAAAATGAATAAAGGTTTTATTTTAATAGGAATGACAAAGCCTTCACCAGGTCCTCCTCCTCCTCAAAGCATCATATTCTTCAGTCTAATGGGATGTTAAATGTCTAACCTTCCACATCCACTCTAACTTTCTTACTATGGTGGTAAAGTAAGGGTAACCAACATAATTCATACCCCAGCATCCAGAGGGTTTAATGGTTTGGTTTATTTTATGTTGTTTGGTTTGAGTTTTATTCTTGGTAGCATTGGGTTGGGGTTTTTTTATTTGTTTGGGTTGGTTGGGTTTGTTTTAACATTTTTCTCAGTCAGTCTAAAGCTACCATGAAAGTGCCCATGGGCAAGAATCAGGAGCTGCATTCAAGGTGAGTAGCTCCACACAGATAACTAACAACACTTTTTATTTTTAACTTTACTTCATCTCAAAAAGATTTTTAGCAATTTGGACAGAAGGCAAAATAATCAATCCCAAAACAAATGATCTGATCCAATTCTCAGGTTTCCAGAACTACAGCACAATTAAAGCAGTGAAGAATCAATCAGGACAGGGGCTGTGTAAGGATGAATCCCTTTCACCATCCCACACAGTCCAATACACAACAGAAAGAAATGTGAAGGCCTCTCCTGTCTCCTTAACAAATACTGAGAGAACAGAAGGACTCTGGATGACAGATGCTGGTTAATCACCTGATGGTGTGAAAAACCAGCACCAGTATCCACATCTGGGTGCCATTAGCACACAGTATGCAATGTAAATCTTCATGCATGTGAGCAGCCCACATCCAGAGAGCAGACTGAGAGGTGACACAACCACAGACCAAAGCAGATCCACCTCTGATCCAGTGTGCATCACTGTAATCACCATCAGAACCACCACGGACCTAAGGGACAAGAGTAGTTTTGAAGTGGTGCAGTAACTGCTCAGCTCACTGCTGTCCATCCTCATTTATTCTGCTGTTTTGTCCCCTTTTGGCTGTGACAGTACAACATTTTCTCAGCAAAAGCACTACTTGACTTCAGTTTCAACTGGACCCTTGCCTGACTAAAGAGTCCAGCCTGCAGACGTATTCAGTAAGGCACAAAGAAATATAGAAAACAGTTTCAGATTCAGTGAGGAGTGTCAGACTCTAGCAACTTTGCTCTAAATAGCTGCAATAACACTACAGCAGGTTACGTATGCAGTTGCAACTAGATTGCTCTCATCAGCAAAAATGATTGCTCAAGGTGTATGAAAACTGAAATGTTGATTATTTGTTTCCTTTGTGTTTAATAGTCTCTTCTATAAATTTGACTGTAGGCTCTTACAGTCCCAATTTCTGCAGCAGCCTGTAGCAGTGAGTTTCTCTGATCAATGAACCTAAGCAGGTGGCAGAGAATTACATGGGTGTTTTTCCCTTTCCCTTTTTAACAATAGAGTGCCATCATTTCCAGGAAACTGAAAATTGTCTGACATGCATGGCTTCCACATGGAAAAGTAACAGAAAAATGCCATTAAACCTCTGAAGAGAAATGTCTAGACGTATCTCTTTATAGCAATCCCATTTTCCTCCATCAGCAGCTACCATTCCAGTTGATTACTTAGGAGCAGCACCGTACCTTACAGAGACTGCAAAGCTCAGGGGAAATGCCACAGTCCCTCTGTGCCACACAAGATGCACTGCTGCAGTGCCATATTCAGAGAACAGACAAAGCACAACCAGGTGCATCAACTCATCTCTCCCTACAACATCACACAAAGTTCTTATTAATCCTCTGGACTTCTTTGAACTGGGTAAAGGAGCAGCATGAAATTGCTGCTAAAGCCTCAATGTAAATGTGTCTTTAGCCCTATTAAAGCAACAAAACAGGGGCAGCCAAAGGAGCAGGGACGTGAGCTAAGGAACTCCCTGTGACCCCATCGCTGCTGCCTCTCCTGGCACTGACCTGCTGGCCACAAGTTCATTCTAGGCATGGCAGGGATAGTCTGACATCAGGCTGGCTCAGGACATCAATATGCAGGGCCCTTTGAGGCATGCACACATCTCAGGTGGTGTGTTCTGTGGTGACAACAGGCACCAGTGCAGGCTGGGGGCTGTCCTGCTGGAAAGCAGTGGAGAAAGACCTTGGAGTGCTGGTGGACTGCAAGTTCTGCCAAGAGAGTCAATGGCATTCTGGGGTCCATCAGGAAAAGTGTGGCTAGAAGATCGAGGGAGGTTCTTCTCCCCATCTACTCTGCCCTGGTGAGACCACACCTGGAAGACTGTGTCAGATTTTGGGCTCCCCAGTTCAAGAGAGACAGGCACCTGCTGAAGAGAGTCCAGCAGAGAGCCACAAGGATGACTAGGGGTCTTGAGCATCTCCCTTATGAAGACAGACTGAGAGCCCTGGGGCTGTTTAGTCTGGAGGGATGACTGAGAGGGGATCTGATCAGTGTGTACAAATATCTGAGGGGTGAGTGTCAAGTGGATGGGGCCAATCTCTTTTTGCTGGTCAGCAGCAATAAGACAAGGAGCAACAGCTACAAACTGGAACACACAAGGTTTCAGCTCAACATGAGGAGAAACTTCTTTAGGGGGAGGTTGACAGAGCATTGGAGCAGGATGCTCAGAGAGGTTGTGGAGTCTCCTTCTCTGGAGACTTTCAGAGCCCACATGGATGCATTCCTGTGCAGACTACCCTGGGGATTCCTGCTTTGGCAGGGGGGCTGGACTCGATTTCTGGAGGTCCCTTCCAACCTCTAAAGTTCTGTGATTCTGTGACATCAAGTTTCACACTGGTGACTTCAAGCTGAATTATTCAGAGTTGATGTAAAACCAGGAGACAGAATTAAACGTTGAGTGTGACTCTGTGGCATTACACAGAACTTTCTGCTCCCCAAACATGACACTGAATTCACCCAAAGATAGGACAGGGCGATTGTCTTGTTTTTAATGTTAGAACAGGGTGATGGGGGCAGGGGGAGAAGTTAAAAGAAAATCAGTCAAGGTGATCCCACATTTTAAAAACTGGGAAGCTGGTCTGTTAAAATGTGTTGGTGGTAACATTTAGGGTTTGGACTCTCATTAATGTGGCCCCAGGGAAAATATAAACACTCTTTCTGAAATTAAATCTGGAGTTTGCCCACCGCAGTCTTGTTTTCAGCTGCAGCTGCTGGCACTTCAGTCTGCAATTGAGGCCTTGCATCAAATGCCAAGGCAAACACTCAGGAACAAGAATGGTAATGACACCCTATTTTCTTCTAAGCCATATTAAAATATAGCAAGTATTAAAAAAGAGGAGTAAAATCAGTCATCTGAGATTAATAACCCACAAGAAACCGATCTTCCTACCTGCTCCCACTTACACTTGTCTTCCAATAACAAACCTTCAGAGGAAGGCTGTACCCAATGCTTGGGATCAGGCACCCTTGCAAAACAACACAAACCAAAACCCTGCTGAGAGCTAACACTGAGGGGCATCAGCTTTACCTGCAGGAGCACTAAATGGCACAGGTGACCCACACAGAGGGATCCATAAATCAAAGTTATCAAGCTATAACATGAACACTTCAGGAAAGGTCTACCCTATCCACACAGATGAGTCAGTGTCCCCCAGCTAGTGCTGGAGCATTTCACCCCAGCATCTCTCTAAGTTCTTAAATACACTGCAGTTGAGTTGTGCTGCTCCCTGTCTCTGAGACTGGAGCAGCAGCCAGCTCACAGTGGAGATAAGCTGAGAGCACCAGATATCACTTGAGCTATAGCCCAGGTAAAGAAGTGAGATCTCTTGCCCAGGAAGGCAATGGTCAGCCCTGCCTACCCTGTAACATCACGGCACACAGAGACACCATCCCCTATAGAGAAAAAAATGCAGCCTGGATCCACATGGGATGTGTGGAGCACCTTACAGGACCACAGCTCTAACAAACTTCTCCCAGATGGGAATTGGGTTGCAAATCAGAGTCTGAGGGGACTGTAACAGTGATCCAAAGAAGCAGACAGCCTGGCTGCCACTGAACACGTGGAACACTTGCAGAACAAGAAATAACAGTTCACCAAGGAGACAGAGCAGAGATTGTGCCCAGACCCCTAAGAGGCCTCATTCCACTGCTAACGTACAGTGGTCACTTGAAGAATGTGAGAATAAGATATGCCCTAGACTCCTACCCAATGCACTGAGTGAAGGCCAAGCCTTTTTGGTGGAATTAGTACAATTTGAAAGGAATCCACATCGACTATTTGCCATGGCTTGAGTTGAATCTGCTGGTGATGTCAGGCCAGCTTCGCCAAGAAGTGCAGGCTGGAGCAAAGCATCACAGGGCTTGAAGTACAGACAGGAAGATGAGAGGCTGCCTGTTCTGGTTGCTGCCCCTGGTCTCAGGTTTTGGGGTGCTGGGCTTTACAGCTGGGCTGGCGGTGAGCCTGTGGAGGGTCATTCTATGGCTGGCTTCTGCTGCTGCTGCTGCGCTAAGGTATTGCACGCTGCATTATCTCATCCAAATCCTTCTCTCAACCCTGGAAGGTTTAGTGTGCTCCTTTTCCTTTGCGGGAGAATGGCTCGCAAGAGCTGTCTGAAACCAGGCCAGCACTGAGCTCCAAGGCTGCAGTCCGGCAGCGCCAGTGAGGAGCGGCAGCGCCGAGCCCTGCTCCCCGCCCAAGGTTCGGAGGCACAGCCGCACGAACCGTGCGGGAGCAGCGAGCGGGGCAGTGCGCTCCCTGCACGGCCTCTATCGCTGCCCCTGGAGAGGGGATGGGAGCGCAGCTGCGACAAGTGCCTGCGTCTTGCAGGGAAACATCAGCTGCATGAGAACAAGCCTGACATTTAAGTGATGAGTCAGGAGCTAACACGTAAGCTTTCCCCTGTAGGCCTAGATGTGCCCTTTAGAGTGCGTGAGAGCCGCACAAGGCGGCAGAGAACAGGAGGCTGCGTGATTAGCTTTGCTGTCACACAACAAGCACAATGTTTTCCTGAGAGAGGTGAACGCCAAGAGGAAAAACCCCAATCTGCTTTGCTGGCTGGCTCTGTGGGTAGGAGCTCAGCAGGACAGCTGTAAGAAAGGCTCACTCTAAGCACTTATCTCTTGAATTCAATCGGTGTCCTTCAGAAAGGTTTTTTCAAATCACAGAATCTACCAGGCTGGAAAAGACCTTCAAGTCATCAAGCCCAACCTATCACCTAACACCTTCTAATCAACTCAACCATGGCACTAAGTGCCTCATCCAGTCTCCTTTTAAACACCTCCAGGGATGGTGACTCCACATGCAAATTCCAATGCCAATCACTCTCTCTGTGAAGAACTTCTTCCTAAACATCCCACCTAAACCTCCCCTGGAACAGCTTGAGACTGTCCCCTCATTGTCACAGGGTGCCTGGGACCAACCTCCACTTGGCCACAACCTCCTTTCAGGTAGTGGTAGAGAGCAATGAGGTCTCCCCTGAGCCTCCTCCTCTCCAGGCTAAATGACCCCTGCTCCTCAGCCACTCCTCACAGGGCCCAGGCCCCAGGCCCCTCACCAGCCTCGGTGCCTTTCTATGGATACATTCAAGCACCTCAACATCTTTCTCAAACTGAGGGGCCCAGAACTGGACACAGTCTTCAAGGTGTAGCCTAACCAGTGCTAAGTATCACACACAGTATCACACGCAGTATCATCAGGGTTGGAAGAGACCTCACAGATCATCAAGTCCAACCCTTTACCACAGAGCTCAAGGCCAGACCATGGCACCAAGTGCCACGTCCAATCCTGCCTTGAACAGCTCCAGGGACGGCGACTCCACCACCTCCCCGGGCAGCCCATTCCAGTGTCCAATGACTCTCTCAGTGAAGAGGCAGAATGCCTTTCCTGCTCCTGCTAGCCACACTGTTCCTGATACAGGCCAGGAAAATAACTCATTCAGCACAAGATTTGTGTTTCTCTTGAGGCTCACTTTCTCCAGTGTAGGCCACCTAGAAGAATTCACTTCTCTCTAGTGGTGACAAAAACAGAACAAATAGATACCAGCAAGCACCTACAGGATGGCCAAGGGATCAGGCCCAGCCAGCATGGGTTTAGGAAGGGCAGGTCCTGTCTCACCAACCTGAGCTCCTTTTATGATCAGGTTCCCTGCCTGGTGAATGTGGGGCAGGCTGTGAGTGTAGTCTACCTGGACTTCAGCAGAGCCTTTGACACTGTCTGCCACAACAAGCTCCTGGCAAAGCTGGCAGCTCATGGCTTGGACAGATTCACTCTGTGCTGGGTCAAGAACTGGCTGGAGGGCTGGGCCCAGAGAGTGGTGGTGAATGGTGCCACATCCAGTTGGCAGCTGTCACTAGTGGTGTGCCCCAAAGATCGGTGCTGGGCCCAGTCCTGTTCAATATCTTTATTGATGATCTGGACAAGGGGATTGAGTCCTGCATCAGTAAGTTTGCAGATGACACCAAGTTAGGAGCAGGTGTTGATCTGTTGGAAGGTAGGAGAGCCCTGCAGAGGGACCTGGACAGGCTGGATGGGTGGGCAGAGGCCAATGGGATGAGATTTAATGAGACCAAGTGCAGGGTTCTGCACTTCGGCCACAACAATCCCAAGCAGCACTACAGGCTGGGAACAGAGTGGCTGGAGAGCAGCCAGGAAGGAAGGGACCTGGGGGTACTGATAGATAGCAAGCTGAAGATGAGCCAGCAGTGTGCCCAGGTGGCCAAGAGAGCCAATGGCATCCTGGTCTGTATCAGGAAGAGTGTGGCCAGCAGGACAAGGGAGGTTATTCTGCTGCTGTACTCAGCACTGCTCAGGCCACACCTTGAGTGCTGTGTCCAGTTCTGGGCCCCTCAGTTCAAGAGAGATGTTGAGGTGCTGGAACATGTCCAGAGAAGGGCAACACAGCTGGTGAGGGGCCTGGAACACAAACCCTATGAGGAGATGCTGAGGGAGCTGGGGGTGTGCAGCCTGGAGAAGAGGAGGCTCAGGGGTGACCTCATTGCTGCCTACAACTACCTGAAGGGAGGTTGTAGCCAAGTTGGGGGTGGCCTCTTCTGCCAGGCAACCAGCAATAGAACAAGGGGACACAGTCTCAAGTTGTACCAGGGGAGGTCTAGGTTGGATGTTAGGAGGAAGTTGTTGTCAGAGAGAGTGATTGGCATTGGAATGGGCTGCCCAGGGAGGTGGTGGAGTCACTGTCCCTGGGGGTGTTCAAGCAAAGCCTGGATGAGGCACTTAGTGCCATGGTCTAGTTGACTGGCTAGGGCTGGGTGCTAGGTTGGACTGGCTGATCTTGGAGGTCTCTTCCAACCTGTTTGATTCTGTGATTCTGTTCTAAGCACGATATTAGAGTTGTGGTTTTGTCTGCCAGACTGCTGAATGAAGGTTGTTCTGAAGCACTCAGTAGATTACTGGCCTGTGATCTATAAACACCGTTCAGTCTGGGCACTTACAGCAAGAATGCTGTATTTGGACCACGTACAACGTGACTCTCCTGGCCCGGATGATGCGCTGAAGGCAATCACATTACAAGGAATTTTTACTTCTAAATACCAGGTTCTAATTCCATAATTTCATTTTTCAAAAGCCTTGATGAATTCTATGCATGTATTGCTTCCTGACCTGAAGGTATCATGGATTCATTAACAGTTTGTTTCTCCAAGATTCCTGAGACAATTAGAAGTGGAAATATTTGCGATTAGACCATGAGTAGTAACTTCATTTCTAGCATCTTACCACTTTCCACAGGTGTTTCTTTTTCCTCTTTTCTGAGAGAGGCAAAAAGTTAATTGCATAAATACTAAGAACTCAAATTAGAAATGTCCCTAATTAGCACCAATGGTTCCACAGCTAAGTCATACAATGCGGTATCTGCTGCTGCACTGTTCCCCTTGAGGAGAACAACCAAGTGCTTGCTTTTATAGAATCACAGAATCAACCAGGTTGGAGGAGACCACCAAGATCATCCAGTACAACCTACCATCCAGCCCTGTCTAATCAACTAGACCATGGCACTAAGTGCCTCATCCAGGCTTTGCTTCAACATCTCCAAGGACAGCGACTCCACCACCTCCCTGGGCAGCCCATTCCAACGCCAATCACTCTCTCTGTGAAGAACTTCCTCCTAACATCCAGCCTAGACCTCCCCTGGCACAACTTGAGACTGTGACCCCCTTGTTCTGTTGCTGGTTGCCTGGCAGAAGAGACCAACCCCCACCTGGCCACAGCCTCCCTTCAGGTAGTTGTAGGCAGCAATTAGGTCACCACAGCACACAGCCAGCCAGGGGGGTTGGCATTTCTTACAGACATGATCTTGTGGGTTGTTTGCTTTTACAAATGTACAGGTGTGTAAATGGTTTTTATTCTCTATTCACCTTGTTTTCACCACAGGAACACCAGAATAGGCTGTCCACAGCACGCTGGTACCTGTCAGACCAGTGCCCCCCTAACACAGCATCTACCTTGACTTGAGGCAGACGGCGGTCACCTAGACTGAAGTGTAACAGAAGCATGCAATGGCAGCTGCTGCATCAGCCAAAACAAACTACACCTCTACTTAGCAGCTCCTGTTGGAAGGCTGTTCCCAATACATTTGTCCAGTCCTTTTGTTTGCTTGGGTTTTTGTTGTTGTTGTTTTGCTATGGTTGTGTGTTTATTTTGGTGTTGTTTTGTTTGGCTTTTTTACAGAAGAATCGCACCTAGTGGCAAAGGATTCCATCTGATGGGAAGAAGTTTTTCCTTCCTGCTGTTTTTGCAAGTGATGCTGAACTGTACTTATTAGATCACTTAATAATCACTAATGTTGTACTTTAAGTATTGTTAATTGCAGGACTTCATGAACTAACTGCATGATGAGGCATTCAAATGCAACGTGTCTGCACCCAAACAGAATGAACTAAGTACTCAGAAAAGTCTTTGGGATTGATCATGTTAGCAGACAGCAGTTTGGAGGCTTCTGGTAAAGTAAGGTCAAAGGAATTTCTTGGAGCAGACCTGAGAGCACCTAGCCTAAGACACAACTGCTTCTGAATCACTCTATCTTTCCTTGGGTTTTATACAGAATACTTTTCTGTATAACTTGGGCTAAAACCACCAAAACCTCATGCACAAATCACGTATAAGAATGTGTAACTTTTACTTTGGTGCTTCAACTGCATGTGATGGTTTGGGTGTTACCTGCCCTCCCTCCTGACTTTGGAAATCACCCAGACTAGACTCAGGTGGCTCTGGAAATTGAATGAAGCTTATATTTACAGCTTAGCACAACATACAAGCAGATATTTACAGTAGATACAGTTAAAGACAGAAATACACAAGGTAAAAGGTGATACAGAAACACAACTCCCCTCCCAGGCACCTGAGTCCCCAGGAGGGGCTCCCAACAGCTCTCCCACTTTCTTCCACTCCCCTGCTTTACTCCAAACATTGCCTTGTGCCCCAAGGAAGAACGGAGGGTTGGCCAGGGGGGTTAGGACACAAAGTGGATTAATCAGAGAGATGGAGGGTGAGGTTAGAGAGAAAATGCAGCCCACAGCCCGGACAAAGAGCAACTCCCTTATCTATGTTTGGATTCTTGTTCCTATACATCTCAGCAAGCCTACAAGTGAAGTAGACATCACCCTTGTTTCCCTTTCACAGCCTGTGATCTAATCCTTCTCACCAAAACATTCCAGCTAGCTTCAAACCAGCACACTGCACAGAAGACCCAATCAGACACAAAGCTGGGGATGAGCCCAAGACATGCTGCTGCTGCATGAAATATGCAGAAAACAAAACCATACAATGATAACTTTAAAAAAAACCAACCAAAAAACAAACCAAAGAAATTTCAATAGAATTGAAACAAATGGAAAATATGAACTTGTATTTTTGCCAGTGCCAAGCATCTGTTTCAGAGCAACCTCCTCTGAACTATTCAAACAATGCCATTCAATTATTATGAGAATAACTGTGAAAGTGCTGAGTTTTCAATGCAATGGGGGTTTTGATAGTGAGTCTTTACATGTAAAATAATCACTTTACTAACACTTCATAAAGAAACTGAGACATACCCAGCATTGCCACACCCTAACAGACAGAAATGACAGCAGTTAACTTTCAGCTTGTCTTAGAAAAAGAAATAATGTTTTAGCTGGAGCGATTTCCTTATTCTTTCCACTGAATGCTCATGTTTGTGGACTGTTCTCTGCAACAGCCACATTGATCCAAATGATCTAATAGGTACTAAAAAGTGAATGAGAATTTGAACATACTGAGTATTAAATAAAGCTACATCAAGTTCCTCCTCTGACCTAGAAAAAGAAGGATAAAATATCATAGAATCATTGAAGAGTCCCAGCATAGCTCAGATGGGACCTCGCAGCTTGCCTCCTCTAACCTCCCCACGATGGGTAGGGACACCTCTCAACTAGACTTGGCTGCCTAAGGCCTCATCCAACCAGGCCTTCAATTCCCCCAGGCCGGAGGGCAGCCACAGCTTCCCTGGGCATCCTGTTCCAGAGTCTCACCACTCTCACACTGAAGAACTTCTTCCTAAGATGCAGTCTAATCGTACCCTCCCTCAGCTTCAAACCACTCCCCCTTGTCCTGTCTCTAGACACCTTCAGGAAAAGTCCCTCTGCAGCCTTTCAAATCTTTACTATCAGCAACTAAATATTCATCAAACATAAAAACTACATCTGCAAGAAGAAGAAAGTGTGATGCAAAGTGATTTATTCCTGGCTCCCACTGAAAGCTCCTTTTTAAAACAGAAAACAATAAAAAGAGAATAAAGATGTATAAGCAGGAAGACAAAAGCAAAAGGGCATTTCAGATGACATGTGGGCAACAAAGTTTAGATATCTGAATAGAAAAATCCTAGGCTGAATACAGGTTTTTAAACAGTTTTCCAGTCTTTTGGAAGTCAGAAGAATATGTCAGAATCTCCTCCTCCTCTTGGCTTAGAATCATAGAATCATGGAATCAACCAGGCTGGAAGAGACCTCCAAGATCATCCAGTCCAACCTAGCACCCAGCCCTAGCCAGTCAACCAGACCATGGCACTAAGTGCCTCAGCCAGGCTTTGCTTGAACACCTCCAGGGACAGCAACTCCACCACCTCCCTGGGCAGCCCATTCCAATGCCAATCACTCTCTCTGTGAAGAACTTCCTCCTAACATCCAGCCTATACTCTCCCTGGCACAACTTGAGACTGTGTCCCCTTGTTCTGTTGCTGGTTGCCTGGCAGAAGAGGCCACCCCCCACCTGGCCACAACCTCCCTTCGGGTAGTTGTAGATAGCAATGAGGTCACCCCTGAGCCTCCTCTTCTCCAGGCTAAACAACCCCAGCTCCCTCAGCCTCTCCTCACAGGGTTTGTGTTCCAGACCCTTCACCAGCCTTGTTGCCCTTCTCTGGACACGTTCCAGCACTTAACTAAATTAAAAAGAAGGGGGGGAAAAAGCTTAGTTGGTAGAAAACGGAAAAACTACAAGAAATACAAATTTCTACACCAGGTTGCAATAAATCAGTTCTAAGTTCCTGCAAAGTCACCCTTGCAGAACCCAGTTCAATTATCAATGTGACAGTACCAGAAATTCCTCTTTTCAAACACAAACTGCACACTTCTGCAGACAGAAGTCACCCATGGGAATGGAAACCAAATGAAATCCAAAGAGAAAATGGTGCACAAGTGTCTGACACAAAATCTGGTGTACATAAGTAAACAGAAAGAGAGAAGGATTTCAGTAACTGATTTGAAATATCAAAGGACCCCACAGTAAAAACCCCAGCATGGACAACTCTTTCCTCCTCCTACTGAAAGCAAAACAAACTGTGTTCTAAGTGACACTTTGCTGTTCACCCACAAGCATCGAACAGCATTGAGGAAATATCTGAGGCCAAGCTGCAGACCATGGCATCTCCTCCCAGTGCAGTGGCTGTATGGCATGCTCACCACAACAGCAGGACACCTGCACACTGTCAGACCACATGGGCTGGTGTGGAAATTGAATGGCCTTTGTGTGCATGCAAACTGCACAGTAGAGTTCATCTGTGAACATAAACCAGCATCTGCTGTGAACACTGCAATGCTGTCAGTGACCCCCAACTCATAGAATCAGCCAGGTTGGAAGAGGCCTCCAAGATCATCCAGTCCAACCTAACACCCAGCCCTAGCCAGTCAACCAGACCATGGCACTAAGTGCCTCAGCCAGGCTTTGCTTCAACACCTCCAGAGACGGTGACTCCACCACCTCCCTGGGCAGCCCATTCCAATGCCAATCACTCTCTCTGCCAACATCTTCCTCCTAACATCCAGCCTATACCTACCCCAGCACAACTTGAGACTGTGTCCCCTTGTTCTATTGCTGGTTGCCTGGGAGAAGAGGCCAACCCCCACCTGGCTACAATGTCCCTCCAGGTAATTGTAGACAACAAGGAGGTCACCCCTGAGCCTCCACTTCTCTAGGCTAAACAACCAATGGGAATCTGACAGAGTGCATTTGGGCCCCATCTTTAAGTTACTGTCATAAAGAAATACTGTACAGTTCAACTGATGCACTCATTTCTGGTTTCCTGGGTTTGGCATTATGGTCACCTTCAAATTCTACAAATACCTAAGAAGAAATGCAGCCCAGTGAAAAATGGCTTGAAAAAAGGAGCGACACATCTGAAGACTTAACTCCTGATTCTGTTTTCTTACGTATTTTAAGACAGATTTCAGGATTTATCAACTTCAATTTCTCACTGAATGAAAAGAGCCAGTGGTAACTCACCCGCTTCTGCTCTTGAATATACTCCATCAGCTCCTCTCTTGTCCTTTTCACTGCAGCTTCAATTGCTTTTTCGCTTCGCTTTTGCTCCTCCATTAAGGCTTCCTTGACAATCTCCTTTTCAAAAAGACAACATGTAAGTGTAAATATTGGCACTATTTCAAAAAGTAAGACAGGCTGTCCCTTTAATCAGGGCCACACTCCTTCCTCAGAGCACACACCATCTGTACGAAGATGTGTAAATTCAGTACTGCAAGTACCAAAGGACCTGAAGCAGAGTGCAGTGATTGATTCACAGCTCTGGCAATAGAGGGGTGCTGTTGCCTGGGAGAAGAGGGTAAGGAAGTTGGACGGCAGGACACTGTTGTCCAGCACAAGCAGGGATGTACTGGTTGCTATGAAGTGCAAAGAACAGAACATATTTCAGCTGGAAGTGACCCACCATGACCATCGAGCCCAACAGTCTGATCAGTTCAGGGCTTACCAATGTTAAAGTAAGTTATTAAAGACACTGTCCGAATGCCCCTTAAACAGTGACAGGCTTGGGGCTCTGACCACCTGTCTAAGAAGCCTGTTCCAGTGTTTGACCACCCTCTCTGTAAGGAAATGTTTCCTAACACCAAGTCTGAATCTTCTTCAATGCAGGCTGGAGCCATTCCCATGAATCCCATTGCTGGATACCAAGCAGAAGAGACTGGCACCTTTCTCTCCACAGGAAGCTGTAGAGAGCAAGGAGGTCACACCTTTGCTTCACTTAATCCACACTGCATGGCTTTTCAGAACTCAAGGGCTGCTCTAACATCACATTAAGCATAGTCCTAATATAATAACAGCAAATTTGTTTTTAAAACTTGGGAATTGCCAGGGACATTCTGTGCATAAGACCCAAAAGCAGCAATGGATGCCCATGAGCATTAATGGATCCCAAATTATCATTGCCCTAAATGTGATTCAGCACTAGAAACACATCACAGCAGAGAAAGGCAGGGACCTATTTATAAAACACCCCTACCTTCACCTACCTAAGTTATCAGATCAGGAAACAACTGCAGCACAGTCACTGTCCTAAAACTCAAGCCCTAGCATCCCAAATCCACTCAAAAGAAGTACTCAACATGATTTAGCTGTATGTTTTGTTGCCAAAATGAAGGAAAATTAAGTGACAAAGATAAGATTCCTGAAAAGGAATCCCACAACAATGTGACATTTACCTGGACCTGAGCAAGGCCTTTGACACTGTCCTGCACCACATCCTGGTCTCCAAGCTGGTGACACATGGGTTTGATGGGTGGACCATGAACTGGCTTGATGGCTGCACCCAAAGAGTGGCTGTCAATGGCTCCATGACCAAGTGGAGGTCAGTGACAAGTGGAGTCCTTCAGGGATCAGTCCTGGGATCAGTCTTGTTCAACATCTTTGTGGGTGCCATGGGCAGAGGCACTGAGTGCACCCTCAGCAACTCTGCTGACGACACTAAGCTGTGTGGTGCAGCAGACAGGCTGGAGGGTAGGGATGCCATCCAGAAGGACCTGGACAGGCTGGAGAGGTGGGCACAAACCAACCTCATGAGGTTCAACAACACCAAGAGCAAGGCCTTGTATCTGGGTCAAGGCAATCCCAAGCACAAATCCGGGCTGGGCAGTGAGTGGCTGGACAGTAGCCCTGAGGAGAGAAAACTGGGGGTGTGGGTGGATGAGAAGCTCAGCATGAGCCAGCAGTGTGCACTTGCAGCCCAGAGGGCCAACCAGAGCCTGGGCTGCATCAGGAGAAATGTGGCCAGGAGGTCAAGGGAGGTGATTCTCCTCCTCTACTCCACTCTGCTGAGATCCCACCTGGAGTATTGCATCCAGTTCTGGAGCCCCTGTTACAAGAAGGATGTGGAAATGCTGGAGTGTGTCCAGAGAATGCCACAAGGATGCTCAGAGGGCTGCAGCAGCTCTGCTATGAGGACAGACTGAAAGAGTTGGGGCTGTTGAGTCTGGAGAAGAGGAGGCTCCCAGGTGACCTTCTTGTGGCCTTCCAGTATCTGAAGGGGGCCTACAGAAAAGCTGGGGAGGGACTTTTTAGGCTATCAGGGAGTGACAGGACTAGGGGGAGTGGAGAAAAGCTGGAGGTGGGGAGATTCAGATTGGACGTGAGGAGGGAGTTATTCAGCATTAGAGTGGTGAGAGGCTGGACTGGGTTGCCCAGGGAGGTGGTTGAGGCCCCATCCCTGGAGGTGCTTAAGGCCAGGCTGGATAAGGCTGTGGCCAGCCTGATCTAGGGTAGAGTATCCCTGCCCATGGCAGAGGGCTTGCAACTAGATGATTCTTGTGGTCCCTTCCAACCCTGACTGATTCTATGACATTGTCAGAAAACTACACAACAGCAAAACAAAACCCAGAATACCCTTCACTGAAAGGTGCTGCAACCTGAAAGTGTTATTCCTTACCTTCATCTAGGTAAATGTCATTAATTAATCCAGGTGAAAACCCTCCTATTTAAGTCTTTTCCATCAAAACCAAATACTTTCTGCAAAAGTCAAATTTCACTCTATTTGTAACACAAAAAGTCTAAAATTCCAAATCTGAAATGCTCAACTATGTGGCCCTTATTTTTCTGGAGCACAGCAAACACAAGAACCACAGCAGTGAAAAATGATTATGATTTTGTTTCTATTTTCACTGAGTTTAGCAAAGAAGAATCCCGAGACAAAAGTCTCTTTCACTACAGAACTCTGGCAAGACTGCAGAGAAAAAGCAGCAGAAAGTTATATATTATAGAAATACCTTCTCATAATGATATTCTCATGCCAGCTTCATTTGTCAAAAAGCTCCCAAAATGCTGTCTTCTATTGGAATGGAAATAAAAATCCCAATAGTTACCCCATTAAACTCTTACAGAACTGCTAAGGTGGTACATATTAACATGTAGAAAATGCACCATGACTAAAATACACTTAGAATCAATTGAAGTGTGCTGACATCCCTTACTGCTGTGGTATTTGAAACACTCCACGAGCCAAAGTCCAGATAAAAAGCTACAAGCCTGTTAAAAAAATGGAAGAAAACAGAACCAACCAGAAAGGCTTTGTTGGAAAAAGAAAAACAACATTTAAAATGATCCTTTTGACAGAATCCTAGAATGACTCAGGTTGGAAGGGACCTCAGAGATAAAAAGCTACAAGCCTGTTAAAAAAGTGGAAGAAAAAAGAACCAACCAGAGAGGCTTTGTTGGAAGAAGAAAAACAATGCTGAAAATGATCCTTTCTCACAGCATTCTAGAATGACTCAGGTTGCAAGGGACCTCAGAGGTCATCTCCTCCAACCTCCTCACCATAGGCATGGACACCTCTTGAGTGATACCAGAGGTCTAAAAGCAATCAAAGGGGACTTCAAGGCACTGGGAAAAGTAGTTGAGGGATTGAAGGCAGAGGTAATCTTTTCATCTGTACCTTTAGTCACAGGTTGGACTGCTGAGAGGAATAGGAAATCATACCTGATCAGCAAGGGGCTCAGAGGCTGGTGCCACCAACAACATTTTGGGTTCTTTGACCTTGGGGAACTTTATATGGCCCTGGGTCTGCTAGAAACAAATAGGGTACAGCTGACTCTGAGTGGGGAGAAAGACCTCAGCACATGAACTGGCTGGGCTTGTTGAAAGGGCTTTAGACTGGAAGGGGGAGGGGGTTAAACACAACAGTACTAGAGACAAACCAAAGGAGGCTGAGGGTGGTAGGCCAGAGATAAGGGTAAAACCAGCAGCCCAGCTGAAGTGCATGTACACTAATGCACATGGTATGGGTAACAAACGGGGAGCTGGAAGCCTTGGAACAAGAGGAAAACTATGATGTTACCATCACAGAAACGTGGTGGGGTGACTCACACAACTGGAGTGCTGTAATCAATGGCTACAGACTCTTCAGGAGAGACAGGCAAGGGAGAAGGGGTGGAGGAGTGGCCCTATACATTAGGGATGCTCTGGATGTCATGGGGGTAGAGATTATGGATGATCAGGTTGAGTCCCTGTGGATGAGAATTAAGGGGAAGGCCAACAAGGCTGACATCCTGTTTGGAGTCTGTTATAGACCACCCTACCAGGAAGCAAAGGTTGAGTTATTATTCTTTAGGCAGCTGGAGGCTGCCTCAAGATCACCTGCCCTTGTTCTTGTGGGCCACTTTAACATGCCAGACATCTGCTGGGACTTCAATACTGCAGAGAAGAGGCAGTCTAGAAGGTTCCTACAGTGTGTGGAGGACAACTTCTTATCTCAGCTGTTACATGAGCCTACCAGGGGGGCAGCCCTGCTTGACCTGCTGCTCACAAATAGACAGGGGCTGGTAGGGGATGTAGTGGTCGGAGTCTGCCTGGGGTCCAGTGGCCATGAAATTACAGAGTTTTCAATATATGGTGAAAGCAGGAGAGGCATCAACAAAACCTCCACAGTGGACTTCCAAAGGGCAGACTTCAGCTCATTTAAGGAACTAACTTGGAAAGTTCCTTGGGAAACATCACTTAAAAACAAAGGGGTCCAGGAAGGTTGGACCTACTTCAAGGTAGAACTCCTGAAGGCACAGGAACAGGCTGTGCCATTGTGCCAGACGGTAAGCCAACGAGGGAGGCAGCCAGACTGGATGGGCAAGCAGCTGCTAAAGGAATTAAAGATAAAACAGAGGGTGCATCACCTTTGGGAAAAAGGGGAGGTATCCCTGGAAGAGTTCAAGGATATTGGTAGGTCTTGTAGGAAAAAAAACCTGAGAAAAGTCCATTTAGAACTTAGGCTGCCACTGCTCTTAAGGAGAATAAAAAATGCTTCTATAATACATTAGTGGCAAGAGAAGGGGCAAGGACAACCTTCAATCCTTATTAGATGGAAAGGGGAATATAGTGACAAAGGATGAGGAAAAGGCAGAGGTGCTTAACACATTCTTTGCCTCAATCTTCAACAGTGGGACAGGTTGTCTCCAGGACAGCAGAACTCCTGAGCTGGCGGATGGAGTCACGGGCCAGTATAGTCCCCCTGCAATCCAGGAGAAAGCATTAAGGGACCTGCTGAGCCACTTGGATCCTCACAAGTCCATGGGACCAGATGGGATCCACCCTAGGGTGCTGAGAGAGCTGGCAGATGAGCTGGCCAAGCCACTCTCCATCATTTATCAACAGTCCTGGCTCACTGGAGAGGTCCCCAAAGGCTGGAAGCTGCCAATGTGATGCCATCCACAGGAAGGGCCAGAGGGAGGAAGTGGGAAATTCCAGACCTGTCAGCCTGACCTCAGTGCCAGGCAATGGCATGGAACAGGTCACCCTGAGTGTCATCACAGAGCACCTACAGGATGGCCAAGGGATTAGGCCCAGCCAGCATGGGTTTAGGAAGGGCAGGTCCTGTCTCACCAACCTGAGCTCCTTTTATGATCAGGTTACCTGCCTGGTGGATGTGGGGAAGGCTGTGGGTGTAGTCTACCTGGACTTCAGCAGAGCCTTTAACACTGTCTGCCACAACAAGCTCCTGGCAAAGCTGGCAGCTCCTGGCTTGGACAGATTCACTCTGTGCCGGGTCAAGAACTGGCTGGATGGCAGAGCCCAGAGAGTGGTGGTGAATGGTGCCACATCCAGTTGGCAGCTGTCACTAGTGGTGCTCCCCAGGGATCAGTGCTGGGCCCAGTCCTGTTCAATATATTTACTAATGATCTGGATGAGGGGATTGAGTCCTGCATCAGTAAGTTTGCAGATGACACCAAGCTAGGAGCAGATGTGGATCTCTTAGAGGGTAGGAGAGCCCTGCAGAGGGACCTGGACAGGCTGGATGGGTGGGCAGAGGCCAATGAGACGAGATTTAACAAGGCCAAGTGCAGGGTTTTGCACTTTGGCCACAACAACCCGAAGCAGCACTACCAGCTGGGGACCGAGTGGCTGGAGAGCAGCCAGGCAGAGAGGGACCTGGAGGTACTGGTAGAGAGTAGCTGAAGATGAGCCAGCAGTGTGCCCAGGTGGCCACACAGCCAATGGCATCCTGGTCTGTATTAGGAAGAGTGTGGCCAGCAGGACAAGGGACGTTATTCTGCTGCTGTACTCAGCACTGGTCAGGCCACACCTTGAGTACTGTACAGCAGAAATATTGGTGGATTTTTCCCCTGTATTATATCAACATCCAGCAGTTCAGAAAAATGTGAGTAAATCTGAATTAGTGGGATACTCCAAAATCCCAGTGTTCCTAAAAGCAAATGCCTGTTCCTGAAGGTGCTGGGAATAGTGAGCATGTAGAACAGCTATCCCCACCTGAGTCCCTGCCCATCCAAACTACCAGAGGATGCCTCCCAGCAGGAGTGAGCTCAACTCCACACCACACTGGAAGGCTAATTTTAACACAGTAACCAGAGCTTTACATGAGCCAAATTTCTGCCAGTGTTTTCCACAGCATCCTCCTGGAGGAACTGGCTGCTTGTGGCTTGGATGGGGAGAAGAACTGGCTGATAGCCATGTGCTAAGAGTGGTGGAGAATGGAGGTAAATGCAGTCAGCGGCCAGTCACAAGTGATGTTCTCCAGGCTTTTGGAACCAGTTCTCATTAATATATTTATCAGTTATCTGGGCAAGGGGTTTGCGGGCATCCTCTGTAAGCTTGCAGATGACCCCAAGCTGGGTGGAAGTGCTGCTCTGCTGGAGAGTAGGAAGGATCTCCAGAAGGATCTGAACAGGATTAAGGGGTGAGGTCCAACAAGGACCTGCACTTGGGTCATTAAGAACCCCATGAACGTTCCATGCTTGACAGATTCAAGATGACAGGGAAGCCCTGTTTCCCATCAGGAGCTGAGGAAGAGCACAGACTGCACTTCAGATGAAACTCTTTCTTTTCTTTAAAAATAAGACCCAGATCAGAAGCTGAACTACATCAGTCAGAAACTTGGCTTCTTCACAAAATAGTCATTCAAGCACTCAACTGAAAACTCACATTTGACAAGGAGGAATCACAACTCTATGACCAGAGAAGATCCGTCTCCAGTGAGGCAGAGAGAAAAACCAAGGCTACACAGAGCAGGGCACTCCAGGCAGTGCTTGAAAACCAGAAAGCTTTCTGAAAGTTTGCAGTCTCATAGGAAAATTCTGGTGCTTGCACACAAAGATCAGGTGGCAGTGCTGAATTTTATCTAGGAAATGCAGTCACAGCCTGCAGTGTTTGTGGTTTTTCAAAACACAGCAACCTTCCAATTATACTGCCTGTGGTTATGGACTGCTCCAGACTCTTTCTGAAGGCAGACGTGGGTAAAGTCTGCATGCAGTGGGCTGCTCCTTCTCTAGACTTTGCAAGCACATTAAAAATAAACTGATCTAATGGCAGGGATCTCTTTCCACTCAGTGCTTCCTCAGACACTCAAGACTGCACAGCATTTTCTTTCCATGGGAAATACTTTTCTTTGTCCTTATGGAATCACTGTGGTCTCCAGAAACACTGGACACATACATCTCTGCAAGATGGTGCTAAACTAAAGAAGAAAATGAAGCTGAAAATGATGGTGGGATGTACTCTGGAGAGGAATGCAAGCAAACACTCCCTCTGCAAGTGGATCAATGTGTTAAAGGCAATAGAAACAAAAAGAAGCAATGTCCACTGAAGAGTAAGGTCTTCTCCAGTACATTCTGTGCTCCTAGCAACAGTTTATTAGGGTAGGAATCATGATCAAACCCCTCACCCCAAAAGATCTTGCATCAGCCCAGAAGACACTGAACATGACCAGCAACTTCTTGATAGTCCAAGCCTGTTGTTGAAAACAAGAGTTATTGTCTTTCAAAGATCCACACTCTCCACTCAACCAACAGCCTATAAAGCCTAAGGAAGTTAATACCAAATCTGCTATCCTGCTGGGGACTGCAGAAACACAGAACCAGTGGAGCATTCCAAACCTGCCCCCCTGTCAGATTCTACAACCTATCTGTAAGAAGCAGCAAAGAGCAAACAAACACTATCTGGTATTCACTTAATTTAGCACAACACTCACTACTCTTGAGATTGGAGTTGAGAAGGGTTTGGAGGATGTGTTTAAGGAAACAAAATTAGTATTAGATGGCACATGGAAATGCTCCCAAATACTTAAGCACCACAAAAGGAAGGAAAGCAATGACAATTTCGTATAGGTAGAAGATGATCTCCTAAGTCACATATACCATAGAGTGGATAATGATGAGAGAGAGGCAAAAGCAAACTCTGAGGTGGAGCTTAAGAGCAGTCTATAGCCCATTTAACAAAGAGTAGATGTGAAACCCAAGGCAAAGGTCTAGAAAGTGATAATTTGGCAGTATTCTAGAAGCACAAACTGCAATTGTTTGGACAGGAGGGGGGAAAAAAAAAGCATTAATAGAGGAAAAGTGTGAGCTTGGATGCAGGCTACAGCTGTGCTGTTAGCAAAGACGTTTTACAGATCTGGTGCTTCAGTGAACCAGAGACATGCAAACAATTCTCTTTACAAGCAGATCCGAAACAAAACCCCCACACAGTCCAGAGGAACAAGAAGCACATTTGGTGTTGAAGGCAACAGAAAGTATTTGGAGGGTGGGAAAGAAGGAAGGGCCCAGAGCCCCGATGACACCCAGGTGACAGTGATTCATTTCTAAGGCTATTGGGAAGAGACTGATCAGTGTTTGTAGTCCAGGCAGAAGCTCCATGTGGGCACTGAGGAAGAGGCGAGTCAGGCCTCTAAATTTGGTGTAGCCAGAAGGGAACCTCGCACAAAAGGCATGGAGCAGCCATCTGCACCTAGGAGGCAGTGGTGTGTGGGATGCCACTAAAGCAGCAAAACACCAAGGAGGACCATAGAGAACTGCTGCCAAGCAGCCCCCCAGCAGTGCCTTTCCATCATACACGGTGCCCGGGTTGGCCTTGCCAGGCTACCAGGTGGTCTGCTGCATCACACAGAACCAAGATGCAAGTTGTGCAGGTTAGGGGAAGCACAGCTCCCTGGCTAACAGCTCTGGCTCACAAACAGGGGGAGGGTTTCATAATCAAGCTGTGACAGTATCATTGTGCCATGCAGCACAGCGCCCACAGGGGTAGAAGGAACATTTCTGCACCATCATCGTGGGAGCAGCGGCTGACTGCATGCTCACACAAACGACTCAGGAGGAAGAGCACGTATGAAATACATGGGCAGACAAACAGAAACAGCTTCTGTGAGAACAGCCTTGAAGGCTTTGTTGTACACCAAAGAAAAGAAGGTCAGAGAAGTAGATCCAGCACAAAACCCACTCACAGATTTCAGAGCAAGGAAAGCGGCATGCACCTGCACTCTGTGTGCTCTCTGATTTTAGAAGGCATGGAAACTGTAGTGCAAATAAACAAAATCCTGTAGTTCTGACACTCCAAAGGGCACATCAGGACATCTACCTGCAAAAGCAGTCTCACTGGACAACAAAAGGTAAGACAGCTGCAGAATCCTCATCCATTTGCCTTTCCCCCCCACTCCTATTATCCTCCAAATTATCCATGGCACACCTTCAGATTTGATGTGTGAGAACAGAAAGTGATTTGTCACACATTATAGGGCTAAGGAAGGAGCATTCTACAGTTAATAAATCTGCCTGAAACTTGGAGTGAGAAATCAATTTTCAGTCAAACTTTTTCCTTCTTAGGTCTTCCAACCCTCTGAAATACAGGATAATGAGGAAAAATATCTAGAAAAAGAACTGTTTTCAAACCCAAAATGAACAATTAGTTTAAGCACCATCAGAAAAGAAACAAAAGCCAGTTCTTTAAGTGTGCACCCAATGCCTTCATCTGCTCAAGGTTTTTTCACTTCCACATGACTGGGTGTGGAAATCCTTAAGATACTGAGTACAGAAGGAATCATAGAATCATAGAATCAACCAGGTTGGAAGAGACCTCCAAGATCATCCAGTCCAAGCTAGCACCCAGCCCTAGCCAATCAACTAGACCATGGCACTAAGTGCCTCATCCAGGCTTTGCTTGAAGACCCCCAGGGACAGTGACTCCACCACCTCCCTGAGCAGCCCATTCCAATGGGAAATCACTCTCTCTGTGAAGAACTTCTTCCTGACATCCAGCCTATACCTACCCTGGCACAACTTGAGACTGTGTCCCCTTGTTCTATTGCTGGTTGCCTGGGAGAAGAGGCCACCCCCCACCTGGCTACAATGCCCCTTCAGGTAGTTGTAGACAGTAATAAGATCACCCCTGAGCCTCCTCTTCTCCAGGCTAAACAGGCCCAGCTCCCTCAACCTCTCCTCATAGGATTTGTGCTCCAGGCCCCTCACCAGCTTTGTTGCCCTTCTCTGGACATGTTCCAGCACCTCAACATCTTTCTTGAATTGAGGGCCCCAGAACTGGACACAGTACTCAAGGAACTGAGGCTTGCCACAGCTGCCAGCAGCAGCGCTCCCTCGAGCAGCCGAGCAGGACTCCCTGGTGCAGCGCTGATGAGACAGCAGGTATGCAGCCATGCCACGCGTCTTAGGCATTCTGCTTTCACCTTCTACACCGTGGCCCATCCTGCTTCATCAATTCTTGCACAACATCCAGCACTTTGAAGCCCACACAGTCCAGATGAACCAATGTTTTTCACAACTGTTCCCATGTTTGCCAACAAGGTTATGCTAATGCATTCCAAGACCATAACTCACAAATGTATTGTTCTGCAAAGAACACCACCACATGAACCCTCAGGAGTGAGAGCACATCCGCTCGTGTCCTGAAAGCTCAGATTTGCACAGCAAAGGCTGTTGGGAAGTTCATATTCCACCCACTTTTTTTTCCCCCCTTTTTCTTTTCCATAAGCTTTTTAGTTAGCTTTTTCTGTGAAAAACTATTTTTTCTTTGTATATCTCAGGGTATTTCAGTTGTGGCTTGGCTGAATGAGACACTGCAGCCTCAGTTTTCCTGAAATCCTTTCCCATTGGTAAGATCATTTTGCCTTGGTGCTTTTGCTCATGTCCAAGAGGAAGTCAAGTTTATGTTGGTTCTTTTCATAAATTAAAGGAGCTCTTACTTTATTTTTTCCCTAATTCTTTGCAGCCATTGGAACACTGAGTCTCAGATGTATCTGCTGTGTGGATTATGGCAGTGCTGAACTCAGGCTCTTTTTCCCTGGAGAACTAGGGTAAAGGAGAAGATTTTTATACTTCAGGAAATGACAAAGATGATTCCTTGCTTTCAGTGCTGCACAAGAGTTATTAATTTCATGCTATGACAAGGCTAAATTTCCAGGGCTCACCCTGCAGCTGCCAGATTTCATTTTACTCACAATGAACTTTCTTCAGAACAAAACTTGTGGGGCATAAACTCTCTTCAGCTTCTTTTGCTACTCCTCCCTCCTCGAGTTCACCTCATTTTACATCATTTAGTGTTCAGCTTTGGGAAATGCAGACAGTGCATGACAGCATCACGGCTGCAGCAGTCACTGCTGTAACTGCTCTGCATTGGCACTGATCACATCAGCCTTCTGGTTTATGCAGAACTGGATGGATATTCCCAAAGAATCTGTGGATTTTAGTTTTTCCAAAGAGAAAAATAAGAGGAAGATGCCAGTGGACAGCACCGTCTGCATTTGCTCACTGCGGTTTATAGCAGTACCCCAAGAGTTTCACTGCAGGTTTGAATTGTGAGGGAAAAGCTCCCACCAAATGACCTGCTGGAGTTTCTTCCTATCTTGAGAGAGGGGAGTTCTTTATCCAAAATAAGTGTTCTAGAAGAAACACATCAAGGCTCTAGTGAAACAATTTCACCAAGCATTCCTCTCAACACTGACAACTACCAGACAGACAAAACTTCCCTTGGAGGGAGGCTGCCACTAAAAACCCCATACAGTGTACAAAAATAGAACAGAAAATCCTGGATCCAGGCCAGGCTGTGTCGAGCTAGCTGGATGTATATTTTATTTCCTCATCTAGAATGACTTTTCAATGTGCTGTAAAAGCATCGTGAGGTTACTGTGCAAATTAACTCCATCTTTGATCAAAGGCTCCTCATGTCTTTCAAGGAAAGCTTTTTCACCTTGATTTCAAATGCAACTCCTCTTGCCCCAAAACTAAGAATCCTCTTCTGAACAACAGAACCCCATCTCTTTCATAGAGGCACTAAGAGCCTGGGTAATACCTCTGCAGAATGTGGAGATGCTGCCAATCTCAACCAAAGGAAAGCCTTTTACTAACCCACACAGCTTTCAGAGACAGTGCTCTAGAACAGCTGCTACCACACAGCTCATTTGTCCCTTCAGAGATACAAACCTTCAAAGAACCCTATCTTCAGCTCAAACTCCCATGGCTCCTAAGTAACGATTCAAACTCTCTGGGCAAGTCAAAGCAGTCCTGCAAAGAAATCCAGCATTCCTTTGACTTTCATTACTGAACTGCTGTAGTAAAACCAAAACGTGTGTGTGGGCATCTTCAGGTTGCTGCATGATAACTCACTACAGCTTAGTCCCTACTTTCGACTTTATGCTGCTGCTTCACATTTGGTAACAAAATATTTCACATTCATCAGGAGTTATTTATTAAGCTATCCCCAGATTTCTCTCTGGTAACATGCAATTCATTATTTTTTTTAAGGCCTCAACATGGATCTGGTTGAAGAGAGATTTTTTTTTTTAGGACAGGTAGAAATGATCCGCGTGAAGCCTCTGGATTCACATCCCTGTGGCTCTCAACAAAACAACCACCAAAAGAGGCCAGAGGAAACCCCTGTGCCACCTCTGCACAGACAACATGAGGGTTTTCTTCTTTCAAACACATTGCTTAGAAGAAGAGAGCTCTCACCACCTGATTCCAGAGCTGTGATCCTCACAGCTTTACTGGTGCTTAAACTGCCTGAATGATTAAATGCAAACTAGCACAATTTAAGTATTTTTCCCCAACCAAGTTCTACAAGGTTCTTCCAAATATCTGTGTTAAAAATGGTGGAAAACCCCCCCCTCCCCAAAAAACAACCAACCAAAAAAACCCACACCAAAACAAACAAAAACCCCCACACCTTTATAAAGTAAAGGAAATAAGTGGATAATAAAGTCCTTCTCAAAACATAGAATCATAGAATCAACCAGGTTGGAAGAGACCTCCAAGATCATCCAGTCCAACCTAGCACCCAGCCCTAACCAATCAACTAGACCATGGCACTAAGTGCCTCAGCCAGGCTTTTCTTGAAGACCCCCAGGGACGGTGCCTCCACCACCTCCCTGGGCAGCCCATTCCAATGGCAAATCACTCTCTCTGGGAAGAACTTCTTCCTAATATCCAGCCTATACCTACCCTGGCACAACTTGAGACTGTGTCCCCTTGTTCTATTGCTGGTTACCTGGGAGAAGAGGCCACCCCCACCTGGCTACAATGCCCCTTCAGGTAGTTGTAGACAGTAATAAGATCACCCCTGAGCCTCCTCCTCTCCAGGCTAAACAGGCCCAGCTCCCTCAACCTCTCCTCACAGGATTTCTGCTCCAGGCCCCTCATCAGCTTTGTTGCCCTTCTCTGGACATGTTCCAGCACCTCAACATCTCTCTTGAATTGAGGGGCCCAGAACTGGACACAGCACTCAAGGTGTGGCCTGACCAGTGCTGAGTACAGGGGAAGAATAACCTCCCTTGTCCTACTGGCCACACTGTTCCTGATACAGGCCAGGATGCTATTGGCTCTCTTGGCCACCTGGGCACACTGCTGCCTCATCTTCAGCTTACTATCTATCAGTACCCCCAGGTCCCTTTCCTCCTGGCTGCTCTCCAGCCACTCAGTCCCCAGCCTATAGCGCTGCTTGGGGTTGTTGTGGCCAAAGTTCAGAACCCTGGTCAAAACCCCTACAAATATTTCCTAGCCTAGAAGAGAATGTAGAAGGCAATAAATTCATGACATTCTGACAGAGAAATTGATTTTCCCCTCACTCTCATCCTTTAAATATTTCAAAGATACACAATGTTTTGACACTGCCTTCTCCACCTTATTCCCCAGCTCTTGCCCAACACAAGGAACGCTGTTCCTGTCCCTACTGGCTCATCTAGTGTTACCCCTAAGAGTTTTGCATCAATGTGCCTCTTGCTGTTCTCAGCAGTCATTTGGCAAAAACTCTTTTTCTTAAGGCTGGGGCTGTAGGTTCTTGGTTATGCTTCTCAGTGTTCCTGCCTTGCACTACCAGAGTCAATCCGCTTGAGGTCCTGTTTGCCTGTTGGATTCAGAGTATCCATTTGTCCCGCTTTGACCTTATTCAACTCTCATATAGACCAAAATATATTTAGAACACATAAAGTGGGTTTTTTATCTCAAAGAAACTTAAAAAGTTTTGAGTGCCTTTGAATCTTTCCATTAATTATTCCTGGAGTTACTCATGGGTGCTCTAATTGGAAGCCGTTTCACCTTAGTTGTTTGCTGAAGACTGCAGCCTCCCTTTCTGAGCTTTCCATTTTGCATCCTTAGAGTTATTAGGGAAGGAAAACTCCTTCTCTTTAATACTACACTTAATTTCTTTGAGTTCAAAATAGTAAAGCAAACCACTTTGAATCAACTTATGGCAGAAGAAAATTAACTTTTAACTTAAGCTGCAGTGAAAATTGCTGGTGTGATAGAAAAATAAGAACAAGCCCACATTTTCTTTCTCACATACAGATTATTTTCTCTGGGGATAACCTGAAGAAGATCAAATCAGAGAAGAGGAATTCTGTTACAAACATATAAGGCTTCTTTTCCCTCAAATTAAGTTCCAAAACTCTGCATTAGTCAGAAGGAAACTTCTCTTTCTTGAAATAACAGCACTGCTCTTCAAACTCTTGTTATGTATCTGAGAGCAGAAGATCACTTTGTATGTTCACTCACATTCAGCTATGCTCAGTTGCTTCATGACTTGGTTCTAAATATAATGATAGTATCAAGTGACCATTTTGAAGCAGGAAGTGTCAAGAGTTACACAGACGAGTATAAAGAATTAAAGGAGGCAAGGGCCACAGTCTGGCCTTTCACCAAGGTGTCAGATGGGAATTTCACTTTTGGCCGTGGCAGAGCTGACTGGACAGGTGATGTTGTCTACCCAACATGGAGCATAATGATGGGTTAGCATCAAAACTTAGCTCTGTGCGGTTCATTAGGTTTGAGAGTAACACTGGGAAGGGAAACAAAGTCAGTTCCCTAAGGGCTGGTTTTAGAACTTCTGTGCTATGCCTTTTAACTTCAAATCCTAAAGGTCTTGGTTTCAGTTGCTGTTATTCAGGATGTAAGAGGGTTTTTTTTACAAATCAGTAATATCAAATGACAGCACCTGAATGAAACTGATCTTGCTTCCAGTTCTTCAGACTACAGCAGAACACCAGGGAATTTACAAGCTGTTCCTCCAAATCTTTCCAGGATCAGAAAGTAAAAAAGCCAGCTTGTGGGTGAGCATAAAAATGATGCCTATGCCTCTTGCTCTGGGCAGGAGCTTGCAGCCACTGCCCACTAGCTCCTGAGCCACTACAGGAGAGGGCAGCGAGCTCACAGTAACATGACCTCTGCCTTTTGGGTTTCTCTCATGGGGATGAGATGCAGCTCCCCGAGTCTCTTTCTCACATTCCCTGATCTTTCTCAGCTTAATTCCCTCTTCTGGAGCTTTCCCACAGAGCAGAGAAGGTCCTCTTCCTGAGCACACCTCTGACAAGCATCACTGCTCCCATCGGTGACAGAGTGGGGCACACCCTGCAGCCTGAAGCCTGCCTGGCAGCTGTACCCACAGCAGCTCTGAGAAGCAGCACCACGCCTGGCAGGTGCAGGGCTCAGAGATGCCATGGCCTTCTGCTGGGTGCACACCATCACTCGCTGGTTGAGCTGGGCAACCTTCAGCACCTTTCTTGCACATACAACATCCCTCTCTGCAAATTGCTGTGCCATGCCCAGACATGTCCCAGATGATGTCACATGTCCTGTGCTCAGTGCATAGCAACCAGGTCGCTGTGCCCCTTCAGGGCTCCCCATAACAGTGTGGGTGTCACTGCTGTTGCACTTGAAATGCCCACACCTCATCATCCTGGTCTGTGAGAGCTGCTGTCTCCTGGTGAGTGTTTCTGCTTCCCTGGTGCTTCCTTATCGAGAAAAACTGTAGGAATCCTCCTGTACACCAAGATCTCTCTCTCCACTCATGGTCTGGGCAGTTCCAGAGCAGCTGCTCCAGGCCACCAGCTGCTAGTTCAGGTTACAAAGCACTGAAACCTCCTGCTGCTGCACTCGGAGTGCCTGGACAGCCTGTCCTGCAAGTGCTGCTGCAGATGTCAGCTCATTTCTATAGATGCCTGGAAAAGTTGCAGAAGTTGTGTTTTGTGTGTGCCAACTTTTCCCCAGACACACAGCCTAGTTGAAGGTAAATAGCAAGACCTTTGTGCACTGCAGCTATCAACTCAGTGTGGTGCTGAATGACAGACATCACAACAAAATCCCCCCCAGCATTAGGAAGACACACAGCATGTCCCTGAAAAGGTGACATATACCTGGTTATGCTTTCTTTGCTCCTGCATGGCTTCACAAACAGCTTGGGCAATCTTCTCTTCATGTCTGTCACGTTCTGCTTCCCACATTTTTCTTTCTTCTGCATGAATCTTCCCCATATTTCTCCTCTCCTCTTCTACTGCTTTCAGAACAGCTTCCTGCACTGCTTCTTTTTCAGCCTTTGAAACAAATTAAGCACAAATACATGACAAAAACAGCCCATATGGGTGCCTAACTCCTGTATATTACTTCTTCTAAGGAGACAAATGAGCTGACAAGATGTGGGACACAAAGATTTTCACTTCAGAACCACCAGCTTAAACTTACAATATGGGGCTACCAAACAGACGTCACCACCAGACAATGACTTAGTTACAGAAAGATATGGAAAGTTACAAGCAAGGATCTTCAATTCCCACCTGCTGAAAATCTGTTATAATCAGTGTTGGTTTGCTTCATGCCAAAACAGAAACCATGCAGTAGAGATGTAGGAGCAGGGACAGCTTTGGCCTCAGTACACTGCTCAACATTCACATTCAGGAATTAATCCTGGTCTGAGCTACAAGTGTCTACAGTCCAAACCCAGGTTCAGATGATGCATAAAAAGCAAAACTCATCAGCTCTGCATTCTACAAGAAGTAGTTTCACCCTTTTCCCACCAGTGTTTCTATTTAACTATTACATCAAATCATCACATCACTGTTTTACCCAGCACACACAGCTGAGCTTTTGTACTGAACTCTACAGAGATGTTAGAGCTGAGAGAGTCTCCCACTTCCACCATGACTGTCCTAACTCAAATGCACCTAATGAAGGAGAAAAAAAGCCATATGGAAAAAAAAATACTCACTTTTAGTCAAACTTCAACAAATAAAATCATTGGAAGCCTGTGAAAGTGTCAATATTTTTACATGATTCACAGAGTAGTTCTCTCCTTACTGGAAGTCACCATATTTAACAAATGCAAAATCAGACACAATGCTAATTGTCTTCTTAGGATCATCAGTTGAGCCTGCTGCCTATTTCTTCAAGATGTATTCACCTTGTTAACTCAAAGAGCATGAATCCAGACATCTGGGTACCACCAACCACTCAAGTGCAATACTGTTAGTCGTTACACAGAAGTTACACAGTGCCTCTATTAAGGCACAGGATGTGGCAGATATGTGCCTGGTTTAAAGAATTAACTGCTTTTAAACAGAGATGAGAACACAGCTTTGCAAACAGAGCGATGAAACGAGCAGGAGCTGCTGAACTTTGTGATGGAACCCACACTGTGTGCCTTCTGCTCAGCGAGAGATACCTGTGCAGCAGCTGCCACGGCCTCCTTGCTCCTCTGTCTTTCTTCATCCAAGCACTTGTCAAGCAATTCCTGTAAATGGTACAAAAAATTAAACTGCAACATGCAGTGACTGGAAGTAATTGCAGCCAAAGTCCTTGGGAACACTTCCTCTTCCTGTCAGTAACTGTGACAAGATCATTCCCAAAGGAGCACATCAGACACCGTTCTTTTGGGTAGGTAAAAGCAGTACCTTGTGCTTCTGTGACTGCTGCAGCAAAGCTTCCTCTATCTTTTCTGATAACACTTCCTTCTCAGCTTCCAAGATGTCAAGAAGTCGCTGATGCTGTAGAGGGAAGAGGTTCACATTCTTGTGCACAATCTACTAGAACAGACAAAGACCTCAGCCAAGGCACTTAGGTTGGTCAGGTGCCTATAAAACGACTTCAGGTGTAGATTCAGCTGCATGATGCACAGAGCACTTCTTTAACTGATCTCCTCACATTAGGGCAGCCAGCTGTGTGCTTAACCCAGACACCTCATAGGCAGAGGTTATTACACAGAAGTACTGGGTACATTCACTTGCTAGGTGTATGCAGAATGACTTGGGACTCTGGTACTAAATTGCCACAGTGAGGTTCATCTACACTCAGTGCTTCCTCAGGTGGTCCTTGAGATGAAGTCATAAAGAATCATAGAATAGAATACAATCAGCTGGGTTGGAAGAGACCTCCAAACTCATCCAGTCCAACCTAGCACCCAGTCCTGTCCAATCAACTAGACCATGGCACTAAGTGCCTCATCCAGGCTTTTCTTGAACACCTCCAGAGACAGTGACTCCACCACCTCCCTGGGCAGCCCATTCCAATGCCAGTCACTCTCTCTGTGAAGAACTTCATCCTAACATCCAGCTTATACCTCCCCCAAAGGCAGTTGAAGGTTGAAAACATAGAGAAGGTGGCAGTTTCACTTCAGCAGGTATCCATCTGAGAACTTCCAAGTGTTCTGGTATTTTTAGCTAACAGGAAATAAGGGAATGGTTTAGGGTCATTTACTTGGCTTGTAGATATTTGCTCAATTCTAATAAAGGTCCTCCTAATACAGAGCACTGCTGAACTAATCATACATGCTGAGCTCAGTGTGTGCAGTGGTAAACTTATCTCACACCTCCCACGCTCCACAGGAGTAAAAGCTATAAAATTGATGAAGGTGAATGAATCTCATTCAGCATTTCCAGTTTCCACAGGTAAGAATTACAAACAACTTCCTTTCTCTGTTAGCCAGCATTAAAAGAAGAAAAGAAGAGCACTTGAGCCTTAAGGCACCATTCTGAACTATCTAGACACTGAATGTTGATTATGAAGCACTATCAAGGCCACCTTCTTTCGAGCTTCTCTGGATGTCAGAGCTGGCTGTCTCCTGGTAAGTGGACCTGTTCAGAGGATATTGCCCATGCTTCAACAAACAAAACCAGGAAAGAGCACTCAGCCTCCTCTAAGTTGGCTAATGGTGAGTTTATCAGACCTTACATTCCTATAAAAAACAAATGAAGCCTACTCCAGCTTTCCTGTGACAGTTGAGACCTACCCACCGAACGTCAGCTGTGCTGACCATCAGCCAGCATCCATGAAAGTTCCAAACGGAAGCTGAAGTGGGCATTGCCTTTAATAATCAACAATGCAAGAAGCAGAGACATAATGAGGGAATGATAAAAGTGTTTGAGCTCTGAATCCAATGATCCATCTGTTATCAAGCAAATATATCTGATTAGTTCTTAGGGCTGAAGTGCAAAGGTGGAAAGTGATGAAAAGTTATGAATTTGCTAAGGAAAAAAAAAAAATCAAGTTGTGTCCTGTAAGTCCAAGGGGTGAATCGGGAGGAGGACAAAATCACCCTCAGTGAAAACCCCACTGAAGTGCAACAAGAATGCCTGCAGCCAGCTTTAAGTTTGCTTGTCTGCACATCACATTGTGCACGTCCTCCACGTGGCACAGCAGAACACTGCAGACACTCTGCTAAAAAAGCCTTCCTCTTAGCTACAGCAGATTCTATCAAATACATCATTTGAACCTTCCTGACAAAGCTGTCCCTTGTTTCCTTTTAGTCCTTAGGGCATATAGGGTTGGGAGTGCAAGACTGATGTGTAAAAGTTCTGGGAAGCAAGTTGTGGCGGGACATGGTGTCCCCAATGAGGCATGACAACATCATCAGCCAAAGGAAAACCCCAGACAGTTCAGATAATGAGTGCTGCAAAGTGGACAGATGCACTCCTATTCCTGTCATACTCCATGCAAAGTAGCAGGAGAGGGTCAAGAAGAGTCTTCTGAAAAATCAACTTAAAACAAAAGGCATTCAAAAATAGTTTATAATGTTTTCCTCCCTGCAAGAAGCTCTCTAGGCAATGGTTCCAAATGAGAATCGTTTGATGTAGGTTCAACTATAAATACAGAGGTCCTGTGGTTTGTCTTGATTCCTGTAAAAAAGAAATCCAACAAAAATCTTTCTTTCTTTCTTTTTTTTTTTTTCCTGGAATGTGAGTCACAGAAGACATTGTAAACAGCTTTAATCACAATAGCAACTAGTCAGTCTTTCTTTTTTATAGGTTAGACTTATTTCTGGCACTTTTCTCTCAGGTAAGCACCCTTTGAAGGCTTACACAAGCTGTAATTCCTGGAGGGAATGCAGTGATGCTGGATATGATCTATTTTACAGCTACAGCATTAGATTAAACCTGTTACTAAATCTAATTTAGAACAGTTACAATTTCTTGCACGTTCCTAATAATCCTAACCAGCAGATTCAAAGACAAAACAGTAAGCAGGGACTGAAGTGCATTTAAAGAATTGTAGGGAGTTTGTCCCTGGGCCCTGCTCTGTTTCCTTTGAAAGGTGTGAGTACAGGATGCTGTCCCCAGAGGAGGCTGCAGATCTCTTGCTGTAACCAAGAGGCAGCCAACTTACATTTCTGCAAACTGGTTCTTTCACAATCTTGAGTAAACTATTGTGTGCACAGCTCACCAAATCCAGGATGTGTACATCCATTGTGTTAGCTGCTGCTGCTGCTCAGAGTTTCTGTACAAGCAGTCAGATCACCATTGAAAAACAAACCAGTGAACAGCACCACAGAACAAGCAAACTTATTGATATTCCAATAGCAAACAGAAAATCAAGCTTGCACGATTGGTAGTGTCCCTGCAAGGAAATAATGCACACTTCCACAGATCTTTTATCTGAAGAAACAATTTTCACACATTAGTGAGATGGAACCTTCTTCTAACAGCAGCCTCTGCAACAACCAGAGTATGAAGACAAAGGTATGCCTAATGCACCCTCAGCTCTTGCACCAAGGACCTGCTGAATCATTTACTCTCATCAAACAGCACCGCAGTTAGCAGCTTAACAGAAAAAAAAACAGGTCTAAGATGATTTTATTTCTCATCTCCAATATATGCTGGTGGATGAGAAGCTCAACATGAGCCAGCAGTGTGCACTTGCAGCCTGGAGGGCCAACCAGAGCCTGGGCTGCATCAGGAAAAGTATGGCCAGCAGGTCGAGGGAGGTGATTCTTCCCCTCTACTCCACTCTGCTGAGACCCCACCTGAAGTACTGCATCCAGTTCTGGAGCCCCTGTTACAAGAAGGAGGTGGAAATGCTGGAGTGTGTCCAGAGAATGCCACAAGGATGCTCAGAGGGCTGCAGCAGCTCTGCTATGAGGACAGACTGGAAGAGTTGGGGCTGTTGAGTCTGGAGAAGAGGAGGCTCCCAGGTGACCTTCTTGTGGCCTTCCAGGATCTGAAGGGGGCCTACAGAAAAGCTGGGGAGGGACTTTTTAGGCTATCAGGGAGTGACAAGACTAAGGGGAATGGAGCAAAGCTGGAGGTGGGGAGATTCAGATTGGACGTGAGGAGGGAGTTATTCAGCATTAGAGTGGTGAGATCCTGGACTGGGTTGCCCAGGGAGGTGGTTGAGGCCCCATCCCTGGAGGTGCTTAAGGCCAGGCTGGATAAGGCTGTGGCCAGCCTGATCTAGGGTAGAGTATCCCTGCCCATGGCAGGGGGGTTGGAACTAGATGATTCTTGTGGTCCCTTCCAACCCTGACTGATTCTGTGACATTGTCAGAAAACTACACAACAGCAAAACAAAACCCAGAATACCCTTCACTGAAAGGTGCTGCAACCTGACTGATTCTGTGATATGTATTTTTTTAACTTTTACAATATATGGACACAGAACAATCCTTGTCCCTTGTGGTTTGGGAAAAGTTCTCTTCAGAACTGTTTAAGAAATGCTTCAGCACTGCACTCGTCAGCAGCAATGATGAACGACTTGGGCAGGCTTTTGAAGAAGTCACTGATTCCAATGTTTTCACCTATTCTAAGGAGAACCCTTCTTCACCCACAGAGTTCTGTCTCTCATGAAGGAATCTGAACAGGAGAATGGATTAACAGAGGTCATGGGAAACACTGTCTGTGTGGAAGAGGGAGATGACCTAACAAAACCACAAAGCTACAGCATCCTGACCCTGTCACATTACCCAAACGTGCCCAGTCCTACATCCTATTCCAAACATTATCCACCTCTCTGCCACACCAACAGCCTTCTGCCACTGCAGAGAGGCCAGCCACATTTAACAGCACCTTCCTCTATAGGGCAGCTTCACCACTGCTAAGCTGTCTCAGTCCAATGACAAGAGCTGGTAACCATAACTGGTTTCCTACACTGTCCTCACTATCTGTGGCATCTGACTGCTTGGCAGCGCAAGGTGGAAAATCAGCCTGAAGAATTCCAACATCTGTTACATATTTCCACTTCCTCAAATTATGACTTATTACTGCATGGCTCAGCTGAAGCTTTTTGCCAGTTTGAGGTCCAAGCAGCTAAGAAAGCAGCAAAACTTTACTAGGAGAAAGCTGAGGAATCAGCAAAGCTTTATTAGACCAGGAAAGTCTAAACAGTGAAAATATAAAGATAAAAATGGTAATAAAAGAACTTAGTCTGTGCTTGTACTCCCACTCCACACAGCACTATACAGACAGCATGGGGAGGCTGTAACTTAAGACATCAGAAATGGAAACTGAACTTCAAGCATTTTGCTTCATTGTTTATATAAAAAGAGAAGCTACAGGAGGCCATCTACCAATAAGAATGCTTTGTTCAGAAAGCACCCAGAGCAGTTCAGACTGATGAAAACCCACAAACTTGGAGCTCCTCAGGATGCAGAGATAAAGAAAATACAAAGAAAAAAAATATTAATTAAGTAGTCTTTCTGTGTTTGTGTCCTAACTCATTTCATAGCCTGGTCTGGTTTAAGTCATTCTGCTCTAACAAGCAAGCTGCCTCCCAGCCCTCCTCAGTCTGCAAGCAAAAGTGACACAGAAAGCCCTGTGGGCTAACATAAGGAGAGTTCAGTCAGCTGAGACAATGAACATTTACCTTAGCTTGTTTCACAAAAAAGCAGCAGCCAGCCATAAGATGACCCCTCCCACCCCCCAAGTCTTGTGCCAGCCCAGAGGAAAGGACCTGAAAACAAGCATTCAAGTGAAGACAGCTTCTGCTGATGGTTCCCTCCTGTAGATTAAGATTATGCTACCTATAGCTGGCCATCATGCTGCAAGAGCTCAGATGTAAGGACCAAAGATGAATTACAGCAATTAAACCAGAATGAAGAGATACCACTCAGCTCTCAGATCTGCTCCTGCAACTGTTGCTGAGTGAACAGAATCTGCCAGAGTAATTTCTACTAGACCTGGAAAGCCTGGCGTAAGAACTTGCATGTCTGCTTGATTTGGCTTCAAAGCTCCAGTTTTATACTGCAGTTAACGGTGATAAACCTTTGATTGAGTTGTATGAGAAATTACTCAGAAGTTGGTAAAGAAACCATGGAACTTTCCTGGGATCCAAAGGGGCGTTCAATGTGTTAAATGTAGACATGATGGGAACTGGGCACTGTGCTATGTCCCAAGGCCCTTTCCTACAACCCAGAGCAGGTCCTTTAGATCTTGAGTTCTCCCCAGGTATGTGTGAACCTCCTGAACACGTTTTTGCATGTCTGGCCCTATCTTTTGGGTTGTGATGCCAAGGTAAGAAATGACAGAAGCAATCTTTTTGCTCAGCTTGTAAGCACACTGTCACAAAGTCTTCCCAGAACGCATCCAGATGTATGAGTTTCGGTCATTTTCAACACCCAGAGAATGACACCAGGCTAGCAAGCAGTATGTTCACTTCAAAACTCAACCCATTTTCTGCAAACTTGTTTTTATTTGGTTCCTAAGCAGAGCTTTGGGGTAAGCACTGAATCACCGCAGCTCCGCGCGAGAAACCCTCCCTTGGTAAGGAAACTGAGTTCTTCCAACTCTGACGCCTTCCTTTCGCATCGCTTATGCAGATCCACACACACTTCACGTTTGTTTGCACCAAGTGATCCCTGACATGGTCAGAACACAGGCACAAAACATTTGGGAAATGGTGGAACATTTCAACTTGGGTTTTTCATGTATTTAGGTCTGACAGACCCCAGAGAATTAAATAAACAAACTGTTATCCTTTATATTTTCAGTGAAGTTGCAGCTAACAGCAGAAATCAAAAGGTAACTGTTAACTGCAATGTAAAGCACTTAAACAGAATCAGTCAGGGTTGGAAGGGACCACAAGGATCATCTAGTTCCAAACCCCCTGCCATGCCCAGGGACACCCTACCCTAGAGCAGGCTGGCCTTAAACACCTCCAGAGATGGGGCTTCAACTGCCTCCCTGGGCAACCCATTCCAGGCTCTCACCAATCTCACACTGAGGAACTTCCTCCCCACCTCCAGCTTTGCTCCATTCCCCCTAGTCCTGTCACTCCCTGATATCCTAAAAAGTCCCTCCCCAGCTTTTTTGTAGGCCCCCTTCAGATATTGGAAGGCTACAACAAAGTCACCTCAGAGCCTCCTCTTCTCTAGACTTCAGGATCCTAATAGGAAATTAGCTTTTCAGTTCCTAAATTGCATACTAATGTTCATTATTGTTTTGATTGGAGAGCCAAACCAAGAGATTTTTCAATAGCAAACCCAACTTGCAGCATTCAGAGAGCCCTCAGCAACTGCTGCAGCTCCAAACACCTGCCATGCAGCACGCTGCTGCTCCAACCTCCCTAAAGAGCCAGTGCAGGCCTCTTTATGTCAGTCTATTTCTGAATATCTGAAGTTCTTCAGAGCTGCCTTTTATTGTTTGATCTAAGATTCCGAGGAAATGAAAACAGGTTTGGCCAGCAGATGTTTGCGTCTACCAAGTCAGACACACCAAAACATTCGGGCCAAAATCCTGACCAAACCCCATGCATTCAAATCTTGCACTTAACTGCACCCATTAGAAGCAATCAAATGCTTTCTATGAGACTACAGAAAGTGGCAGTAGCCAAAGCAGGAAGAACTCGGTTACTCTGAGACCTCTTCTCTCTTCCTGAGTCTGTTCTAAGCAGGTTTAAATGCTACGAGCCCCCTTTGATCCTTCATACCAAGAGCCATGACTTATTTTGCACTTTCAAAGTACGAGCTGACTGCTGTGCTGAGCATGTGAGACTGATCCTCTTCTTTTGGGATCACAGAAGTTAATATTTTTTTCCAACAGGGAAGAGCTGAAACTAAAAGAAAAATCACAGCTGCCTGCCTGTGCAGAACCATACCTGAGCACTGAGAAGTTCTTCACACTTCTGAGAATGCTTTTCAATGGCCAGCAGATACTGCTTGGCAAGAGCTGCTTCTTGATGCTCCGCTGTGGATTGCAGCAGTGCCTGCAAACAAAAAGCAGAGAACATTCAGAGGTGGAACTGCTGTGTGTCAGCATCCTAAGCAACCAGAGTCTGGAATGCAGCTATGGATTTGGAATGTGCAGCTACTGAAGCACCTTTCAGTGCACAACTACCTTGCTTTCAGCCACTCAGAGTTTTTGCATCTCAGATTTCTTAGGCACAGCCTGCTTAAAAGGGAGCAGTGGAGAGCAGATAGAGGAGAGTATTTCTGTCAAGCACACTCGGCCTGGGGAGACCACACACGAAGAGCAGCGAATGAAAGCTGCCGAAGGGAAAAAAAGCCAGACAGACTTCCCTGGCTGACAAAACTCCACATCCTCTCGGCACAAGGAGAGCCCCCATGGGCCAAGCATGATCTTCACAACCACAAGGCAAGTAAAAGCAGATGGAAATTCTGAGTAATTTCAAACATAAAAGAGCACACCCCCCCGTGAAGTTCACACCCCAGGGTGAAGCAGTGCGAGCCCAAGTGTGGAAAGGCAAAGGACCAAGGGAGTAATAACAAAAAAAGAGGATACAGTTAGGAACTTGTGTATGAGCACATGCACACGTGTGTGAGCACATGCACAGCAGTGTATTCACATGCACTTGACTGAGCCCTGCAGAATTTTCAGCACCTGAACACAAAAGAAGAAATTCAGACCCATGCAGAGAGGTGAAAAACCCCCAGGTATGACTTGAGGCGTTCCCCTCAAGCTTTAAAGAAGCAGGACTATTTTCAGTCAGGCTTTACTCATGTTCTGCAAGCCTTTTCCTCCAGAATGATCAAATATAGATGTCACATTCCCAATACTTGTAGGGTGATTTACATGGAGTGTAGAAAACTATTTTCACCCAGAGATCAGAATGAAGTGGCTGAACTGACTGCGAGTTCAGGCTGACACAGGTTTTGTAGAGAACAGACCTCTGGCCCAAGTGCAGCCAGAGACAAGACTCTCCCCAGCCAAACTATCAGGATTTTAGATAGATATTTACTGGGCAGAACAGAACACACAGGAAACGACATTTTGAATCGACAAAAGCGAAACATCTGCTGACAATTCTGAGCCACCTTCACAAACTTCTCTTCTGCCCAAATCAGTGCTCCTCGGTAATGCACCCAGTGCTTACTGCTTGTGATGGTTTGGGTGTTCCCCACCCCCCCACACTTCAGAAATACCCAGACTAGACTCAGCTGGCTCTGGGAATATAAATGAAGCTATTTATTTACAGCTAGCACAATGGACAAGCAGATATTTACAGTAGATACAGTTATAGACAGAAATAGACAAATGAAAAGGTAATACAGAAACACAACAGCCCTCTCAGAAACCTGAGTCCCCAGGAGGGGCTCTCAACCACCCCTGCACCTTCCCCCTGCCCCTCTCAACCTTACCCCAGTCTTAAAGAAGAATGGAAGTTCAGCCAAGAGGTTAAGAAGCAAAGGTGAGTGGAAGGTGAGGTTAGGAAGGAAGATGTTGCTCAGTCAGCAGCCCGAGCGAGAGTGACAAAATGGTGAGAGTGTTATCTAATGTTTTCCTTTCTTCTTCAGCAAGACTCTGAGGGGAGTAGACATCACCACTGTTTTCCTTTCACAGCCTATGATCTAGTTCTTCTCACCAAAACATTCTACCCTGCTTCAAACTAGCACAATGCTACGGTGAGAACAGGGAAGCAGTCACCAAACATTTGGCAAAGGGTGGAATACCTCAAGTGGACTTTTCATGTATTTAGGTCTGACACACGCCACAAAATTAAATTAACAAGCTGTGAGCCTTTGTGTTTTCAGTGAAGTTGCTGCCAGCAGCAGTAATTCAGTAGAGTAACAAAATTGTATGGCAGTGGTTTTCAGCACAGGTTCAACAATTTAAAAGGTAAGAAATGATGCTTACCACAAATCCAACCCAAGTGTCACAATGCACTCATTGCCCTTTGCAGGGCAACAGGCAGCCCTAAGTTTACTTAAAAAAACCCCACAACTTCTTTCCAACTTTACTTTTAGTTCTTTCACTGACAGAAACGAAGGCAATCAAAACCTTAACACCCTGAAGTTACATGCTCTAGAGAGGGAAACTTTCTCTGCTAAACCCTGCTGTCTACACAGCTACAACTACCACACATCACTGGCAAACACCAAGTCTGTCCTTTGGGGTGAGGGTTTTTTCTTGCCTGAACTCTTTCAGATAACTGGCACAAATGAAAATCAAAAAAACCCAAACTGATCTTAGGGAGAAGAGCACCAGAAAGGTCATGAGGCAGCAGTGCCCTTTCTCAGCTTCTTGTTCACACTTTGTGGACTTTGCAACCATTGTATTCAATTCAACAGCAACAAGAACTTCCATTTTCCAAGGAATTAATGATCATTCCTTGGCTGGCATGTGGAATTTGATACATTTTAAATGTAGTTTTTATGATTCTTTTCTTTGGAGAATCCATACATTCCATATGCAGAAAGCAAAGCCTTCCCTTTCCACCATACATGCTGCTAAGTGACCCTGGATTTAACTATCCCACTAGCTGGCTGAGCAAGGAGAGAGACAAAAAACATTCTGCTAGTTTGAAGCAGGGTAGAATGTTTTGGTGAGAAGAACTAGATCATAGGCTGTGAAAGGAAAACAATGGTGATGTCTGCTCCCCTCAGAGTCTTGCTGAAGAAGAAAGGAAAACATTAGATAACACTCTCACCATTTTGTGGCACTCTCTGGCTGGGCTTTGACTGAGCTGCATCTCCCTAACCTCACCTTCCACTCACCTTTGCTTCTTAACCTCTTGGCTGAACCTCTGTTCTTCTTTAGGACTGGGGTAAGGTTGAGAGGGGCAGGGTGAAGGTGCAGGGGTGGTTGAAAGCCCCTCCTGGGGACTCAGGTTTCTGGGAGGGGAGTTGTGTTTCTGTATTACCTTTTCATTTGTCTATTTCTGTCTATAACTGTATATACTGTAAATATCTGCTTGTATATTGTGCTAGCTGTAAATAAATAGCTTCATTTATATTCCCAGAGCTAGCTGAGACTAGTCTGGGTGACTTTTAAAGTGGGGGGGGGGGCAGGGAACACCCAAACCATCACAAACATCCCCTTATGTGGCACAGGATTTCAGAGAGAGCTTCCAAGATAATCAGCTGTGTTAGTTACTGATTAAAACCCCTAATATACTCCTTACCCCCTAAACTAAGCTACTTAGCTACTGAACAACACACCTTGTAGTCACTTCCTTCAGCCAATGGCACTGAAAGGCTTCAGACCAATTTCTCCTCTGAGCAACGACTGCCCACTGGGGAAACATCTCTTTGCTCCTTAGCTAACTGCAAATGGATACTGGTGGGCTGATGTTCCATAGATCTGTAGCTGCTGACCTAATACCAAGCTGGCTTCCTGAAGCAGTCTCCTTTGGACAGTTCACTGAGGCAGAATGCAGGCTGTGCTATCTGATACATGGAGTACTGAGAGAGAGCAGGGTTAGACCAGATCTTAGGAACAAGTTCTTCAGTATGAGGGTAGTGAGACTCTAGAATAGGCTAACAGAGGTTGTGGCTGCCTCCTCCCTAGGAATGCTGAAGGCCAGGTTGGATGAGGCCTTGAGCAGCTGAGTCTAGTTGAGAGGTTCTCCTGCCCACTGTGGGGAGGTTGGAGCAGATGAGCTCTGAGGTCCCTTCCAACTTGAGCCATTCTAGGATTCTCTGAAGTTGGAGGGTAAGAGTTCAATATCGGTGCTCCTGGCAATTAATTTGTCCTTCTACATATTGTGTAATGAACTTCCCTGACACAGGGTGGCAAGGATCATCCTGTACCAACAGCTAGTTGGCACAGGACTGTGATGACAAGAGGTGTCCACACCCAAGATGTGGATCTGTTTCTACACTCTTGCCACATCTGCTGCCTCAGTCTGTAGTTATCAAGGTCAAAGAGAAGCAGCAGGTTCAGATATTTAGGAGTTATTTACATTTATCAAGTGGCCCTCACTTTGCTTCTTTTTCACTTCCCTAGCTCTACACTCTTTGCAAGCCCTAACTAAAACTGCCCTTAACCAAAAGTGAGGTTCCCTTTCAGGTCTCTCCTAGTCAAATAAAATCATCCCTTTCAGGCAGCTACCAGATCTGCTTTACCCATTTTCTTGACTTAGAAAAACCTTCTTACTCCCAAGCAAGTCATTGCAGCAGGGAGCAGTTTACAGGGCTGTGATACCTTAGACACCTGCTGAAAGTGGTTTGCTTACTGCTGAAGCATAAGGCCCTGCATGAGCACAAGAATGAGCTGCAGTTATAAGATCAGCATTTAGACCTTAGCACATCAGAGCTGATGCCTTTCCACACGTCAGCAAGAAACAGAACTCACAAGGCTGATGTACAAAAAGTCGTCAGGTGTAATGAAACAAGATTAGCTGACATCCTTCCTCTGATTCCCAAAAAGAAAACAAACAACACAGCCACAGCTCCAGGTACTCAGAGCAACACACATTCACAGTGGTTTTACACTTCCTTCTTTCCCATACCTCATCTGACACTTTTTTCCATCACTAAAATGAGGGAAAACCCCAAAATGAACATTTACTGAGAAAGCCAAGACTTAATATCTACACTGACATTGCTCTACTAGGTATGGTTCAACTGTAATTAAATTTGAGCTTGGCATAATCTTCTTAGCTAATCAAAGCTAAAATTTGGTCAAGTTTGAAGCCTCAAGCTTTTATCTGTAGTTATTTTGGCTTCTACACCAATAAAAGGAAATTACAGTAGGAAGTAGCACTGGGAAAGTTATTAAAGGAAGAAAAGTGTGCCAGATTAACACATCTATATTTAATTCCTCTAACCCCAGAATTGCTTCCAAAAATTACACTGACTTAAGGTGTCCAAGTGGGCTTTATTTGACCAGAATAAAAATCTCTCCCATTCTAACAGTTTGTCTAGCTCAGTATTATCAGTTTCATTACAAAACTGAAGACGACTGAAAGAAGTGACAAGGAGCTCTCAGGATGGATCAGGTCCCTGTCCACAATCTCTCAGGGATCAGACAGATTGCAGGCTGATACACAGCTGTATTTTCTTCCTTTCAAGATCAAATCAAAGAAATTATTACATGCTCCTCTCACCAGGAGGAGCTTTGGGCCATTGTTACACATGAGTGTTCCTGCAACCAACAATGCCAAAGCACCTCTCCTCTTGTAGCCATCAGCTCTCATGACAAAACTCAAGCTTGTATTACCCTCGAGGTCCACTAGAATTCTGGTGAAGCCTACACAGAGACAAGTACAGAAGTTGCAAGTGTGACACAAGCTCTTGCAACATCTCCTGGGTTTCTCTTTCTGAGTCAGTTGTCACCTTGGAAAGCTAGTAAGCTAAGGTGGTGCTCTAAAGAGCTCAAGAGTTTTCCCTCCTCAGTAGGGATAAGCCATGCTACACCCAGATATCCTGGTTCTAGGTGATCTTCTTTTGCAACAAAACCTTTTACCTTTTCCTCTGCTCGTTAGAGGGCAAACTTTCAGTTCAGAGCTCCATTAGTGACAAGTATTTTTGAGAGACAATGCTCCCAGGTATCCCACACTTTGCAAGCCTGCCTGTTCTGCCATTCTGGAAAGCTGGAAGACCTGAGCACCTAGCACTGAAAACTCATAGCCAGCAAGGGCTGCAAAGGCCTTGAAGCTAAGTGCCATAAAAGGAGACATCTGATTCACACATGCTGGATTTTAGAAGACTGATAATTACATAAGGCAAGATTGGACGTGGCACTTGGTGCCATGGTCTAGCCTTGAGCTCTGTGGTAAAGGGTTGGACTTGATGATCTATGAGGTCTCTTCCAACCTTGGTGATACTGTGATAAAAGAATCTAGGGAAATAAAGGCCACCAAGTAAATCCACCTGCCTGTAACTTCATCTTCTTGAAAGCTTCCATGAGAGGGTATGCTGTATGGTGAGCAATCTAAACAAAGCAGATTAAAAATCTTCACTTGTCTATTTACAGAGCTCAGGCAATTACAGAACAAAAGCTTGAGTAAACAAGCAGAGTACAAGATCCTTATGCTGCCTGTGGTAAATATCTTCAAAGGTGACACTATCCCATCAGCACTGTTTCCAAGAGCTACATTTACTGTTCTTTACTGTAGTTAATTATAGGAATAAAACTGTAAAATAAAAAACCACTGACATGAGAGGCAGAAATCAAACAGAATTAGGCAAACCTGAGCAGGAGAAACTTGGCCTCCACAGAACACCAAGGTCACTTTTCATTTGTTTTCTCATGTTTTTGGATACAAATTTGTGCCTGTGCTGTGGATGGTTTGTTTGTTGAAAGAAGGATAAGAATGCAGGATGCTCAGCAATGGCCAGGGTTCATGCTGCAGTGTCTAATGGTCCCTGCTAATGGACTTCCCAGCACATTTGTCAAGCTAATATTGCAAAGACAACTGCAATAATTCTCACAGCTTTGGTGCATTCAAGTCTTTGAAACTGGATCATTCGCTACCTCCCTGCTTGTGTAAACTCCCTTTTCAACACTGTCACTGTGTTAAACAGGACCAGTCACAACAAGGGCAGGAACTGAGAGGAGCTGGTCTTAAACTGGAGTGTCTGGTCTGCTGAGGGATAACATGGGAATGAGATCAGTGTGAGGAGATACTGTCCCTCTTACAGCAAACAATCCCCCACAACACAGAGCAGTGGTTACCAGAAAGTGTAACCCATTTCAAGCACTGAAAGATGCAGCAACAGAAAGTCTGCAGGGAGCAGTAATTTGCTCTCAAGTAAGACAAGTGTGAGAGTTTGGTGACCACATGGCAGCCTTGCAGACAGAAGTGAAAACATGGTGATTCTCTTCTCATTTGTATGAAAAGACAAAGGCACTCCCACAAACTTCCCAGTAGGAAGACTCACCTATGCCAACAATACAAAACCCATGTGGGCTTATCTCAGAGTTTCAGTTCCACATCTAGAGCATCTGGTGCTTGAGATGATTCTGAGGATTTTCTGGGGCTAACCATGAATGGTCCCTGTTTTCATACAGGGATCCTTAATCAACATGAGGCATCATGCTCGCTCATACTCAAACTCTTGAGCAGCATCACAAAGTTCTAACTGGCTGGTATCAGTGAGGGTTGCTCATAATGCTACCAGCACTGACTCTGAGCCATGAGAAGGCCCTGCTTTGGAACAACCTGCACCAGTGCATCTGATCAAAACACAGACAACACAGAATGGGGCACTCCTGAAGTGAAAAAGCAGTGTGGCCAGAGATGGAGAGAGGGGATTCTGCCACTCTGCTCTGCAGAGACCTCACCTGCAGTGCTCTGTCCAGCTCTGGAGCCCTCAGCACAGAAAGGACGTGGACCTGATGGAGCAGGCCCAGAGGAGTGCCATGAAAATGATCAAGGGGCTGAGGCAGCTCTGGTATGAGGACAGGATGAGGGAGCTGGGGTTGTTCAGCCTGGAGAAGAGAAAGCTCCAGGGACACCTAATAGCAGCCCCCCAATACCTGAAGGGGCTACAAGGTGGCTGCAGAGGAACTGTTTGCAAAGGCCTGTAGTGACAGTATGAAGGCAATGGTTTGAAATGAGAGAAGAGCAGATTTAGATTGGATGTTAAGAATAAGCTCTGCACTGTGAGGGTAGTGGAACTCTGAAACAGGTTGCCCAAGGAAGGAGTTGAAGTCTCATCCCTGGAGGTGTCAGGCTGGACAAGGCTGTGAGCAGCCTGCTCTAGCAGACAATGTCCCTGCTGACTGAAGGGGGGTTGGACTAGATGACCTTTGGAGGCCGCTTCCAACCCAAACCATTCTACAACGAAGTGAAGACAATGAATGGAGAAGAACAAGCTGCATCCATGCTGAATTTCACAGCAGAGGGCTGCAGCCTCTAACGTGGTTACGTGACAGGATGCCTGTGCAGCAATCACAGGGTGCCAGCTGCTCAACCTAAAGCAGCTCATATTGTCAGTACAAACCTGCCAAAATGTCTAGGTGTGGCTAACCCGGAGCAAGGCTTCACCTCCTTCAGTTTGATTGGAATTCTATGCTTTACCTACTGCTTCTCCTAAGTTGCCCAGTTAGTCTCCTGGGTATTACTGTTCCCACAAGAGCACAAACCCCACAGACTGATCCTGTCTGGTAACAACCAGCTCTTCCATCTCACCAGCTGAAAGCAACTAGGAACAACGTGAGAGATAAATTACACACTTCACAGAAACACAAAATCACAGAACTAAGGAGGTTAAAAAAGACCTACGAGATCATCCAGTCCAATCTATCACCTAACACCTTCTAATCAACTAAACCATGGCACTAAGTGTCACATCCAGGCTCGTTTTAAACACCCTCAGGGATGGTGACTCTACCACCTCCCTGGGCAGCCCATTCCAATGACCAATCACTTTGTGAAGAATTTCTTCCTAACATGCAGCCTAAACCTCCCCTGTCCCCTGACAAAGCTTGAGACTGCACTCCCTCATTCTGTCACAGGATGTCTGGGAGAAGAGATCAACCCCACTCGGCCACAACCTCCTTTCAGGTAGCTGTAGAAAGCAATGAGGTCTGCCCTGAGCCTCCTCTTCCCCAGGCTGCAAACCCCCAGCTCCCTCAGCCTCTCCTCACAGGGCTGTGCTCCAGCCCCCTCACCAGCCTTGGTGACCTTCTCTGGACACGTTCAAGCGCCTCGACATGTTTCTTAAATTGAGTGACCCAGAACTGGACACAGTCCTCAAGGTGTGGCCTCATCAGTGCTGAGTACAGGGGCAGAATGACTTCCCTAGTGCTTCTGGCCACACTATTCCTGATGCAGGCCAGGATGCCGTTGGCACACTGCTGGCTTATGTTCAGTTGGCTGTCAAACAGTACCCCCCAGGCCCCTCTCTGCCTGGCTGCTCCAGCCAGGCTGCTCTAGCCCCAGGTCCCTCTCCTGGCTGGCCCTATTTCGGCCTTAACTCCTTCTCTTAGAGTTGTGTAGATAAAAACCTGATCAGTCACCCTGAGGCTGCTTCCCTGCAAGTGCAGTTTGAGACAGAGGAGGCCTGAAATGGGGCTGTGTGATAAACAATCAAACCCAGAGTTCACCACAGCAGCCTGAGCATTTTTGGTTAGTTCTGGTTTTAGGTTTCCTTACTGAAAATGGCTGACCTACTTTGTCTGAACTTCCCCAAAATGCAGGGAGAAAACATGCCACGCAACACTGCAGCCCAAAGAGGCTGAACTGGAAGCAAGACAAAAGATGTTTTAAATGAAAGGGGGTTGAGCAACCAGAACAAGCGATGCTAAAGCAGACTGCCCATAGTGCTGGCTTGTTCTTGGGAAACTGGGGTGTCTTGGCAACTCACCTTGAATTCTTCAACAATAATACTCAAAGCTTCATGTCCAGCTTCCCTCATGTCTTCTAACTCCTGCTTATGCTTTTCCTGTGCAAAAACAGGGAAAGATTATATACAACACAGAGCAACCAACAGCATCTTAATGAGGAGAGCAAAGACTCATTCTTCTCCTCATTTTGGGTATCTTCCATGAAGAAATGCACACAGCTTGGCTCTTTGGATATTATCTACATGCTCAATTCAAGTTACTCCCAATAGCACACTTTATTAGACCTGACACAAGTCTAAATCCTTCTCCAAGTATTTTTTTAATTCCCTTTGTCACTGATTTTTCTGGTTTCTGGCACACCTGTCTGGCAGCACTTCAGAATCACTCCCTCAGCAAATGTTAGTTAGTGCTTATATCAAGAAAAATGTTGAAATTGACTGGTTTCAGATTCAGCTTCCCTTCTGCTCATGACACAGATCCTTTCTTATTTTCATTCTTTATTCCTCAGGTTCTTGCCTAAGATCTCCTGAACGTTTTTCCAATAAAGCTCTGCTGATTCCTTTGTTTTTATTCATAGCAGTATGTAAAAATAATACCCACATGAACATTCTCATAGTTGTGCCAAACCAGTTAGACTCAAAAGTTGTAGATGTAAAAAAAAAGTGCTGAGCCAGAAAACTTTTCACAGCACAAAACTACAGAATTAGTACGAGGAGGAGAACTATGATCTGGTGCTTAACTACTCCAAAACTTCACAAATCATTCACGGAAGCATTCCCATGAAAAGTGAACATCAGGAAGAAAGAAGCTGTAATTGCTAGAGCAGCACACCCTGGGGTCACACAAGTGAAGATTCTATGGAAAGAGGAGGTCAATGATGATTATTCCAGGTGAAAGGAAAAAACCTCAAAGGCAACAGCATCTAAGCTGAAGGGAAAGCATTCAGTGTTGAGCAAAGCAGAACCACCTAGAGCAGGTCACACAGGAATGTGTCCCGGCAGGTTTTGAAGATGCCCAGAGAAGAAAACTCCACAACCTCTCTGGACTCTCTGCTGAATAGAACCCTGAAATCACTGAAACTTTGAGTTAGTTATTATTGAGGTGCTGGACCACACCCACAGAAGGGCAACAAAGCTGGTGAAGGGTCTGAAGAACAGGGCTGGTGAGGAGCAGTGTGAGACCTTGGGTTGTTTAGTCTGGGGGAGACTGAGGGGAGACTTCATTCCTCTCTAGAGCACCCTGAAAGGAGGTTGGAGCCAGGTGGAGGTTGGTCTCTTCTCCCTACTAACAACTGATAGGACAAGAGGAAATTGCCTCAAGTTGCTCCAAGGGGAGTTTAGGTTGGACATCCAAAGAAACTCTTTCAATGAAAAGGGTTCCCAAAGCCTGGCACAGACTGCCCAGGGAGGTGGCTGAATCCCCAAGCCTGGAGGTGTTTAAAAGGCCAAGAGATGCAGTGCTGAGGGCAATGGTTTAGCACTAGCCTTGGTAGAGTGAGAGAATGGCTGCACTTGATGTTAATGGTCTTATTCCAAGCCAAAGATCTGCATGGTTCTGTAATGGTGATTAATCCACACACTAGAGTGTGCTGTTGGACATGAAATACAGAGGGGTCATCAGTTCTCCCAGCTTGGAGTGCAAGCTCTCCACAACACAACACAGGCACAGGAGTGCCTCCAGGTCTGCGGCAAAGGGGTTTGCACTTTGGTCATGTCACCAGCATCCCAGTGGAAGCCACAGCTGAGAATCGAAAGATATGGGGGAGCATTTTTAAGGGAAGGGAAAACTTTTCAGATTTGCCTCCATAACCCCAAGACCAGACAGCATGCACAAGGGTCAGCTCAGCACAGGGCCCAGGGAATGCCATTTATTTGAGATCACTCAGCTACCTGGATTATGCAGCAAGAGAAGGCCTGGGGAGGAATGAGAAGACGAGACAACAAACTATCGCAAGCAGCTTCCTAAGACAGCTGTGAGGACACTTCCTGCTGGACACAGGCAGGATGCAGGCTGTGAGCTCCAGTTCTATCCAGCCAGGGATAGTTTTCACAATGCCCTAAACGTTCCATTCCATACAGCAGTGATTTAAGTTTGCTGTAACATGTTCTGATTAGTTGAGCTTTTCAAATACTTGCATTAATCAGCTTTTTGGTCCAGGCTCTGCTGCCCTGCCCTTCATTGCTAATGTCTTTTTGCTGGCAATGAGGAAGGCCAGATTGGAGTAAAATATTCCAAACCACTCAGCCTGGGGAGTATCCCCTGGATCCAAGTTATTGCTGCAGTGGCTGGGAGTGGGCTATTTATTTTTCTCAGTTTATGACCCAAGTATTAAATCACAAAATCACACAATCCTTCAGGTTGGAAGGGACCTTGGAGCCCACCTTGTTGAACGTTCTGCTAAAGGCAAGAACAGAACTGAATTCAGACCAGATTGTTCAGATTTTTGTCCAGCAGACCTTAAAAGCCTCTGAGAAGGGAAATAGCAGAGCCCTGCTGTCTGAAACATCCCAAACCCCAGGTTTTCCCTTGTACCAAGCTGCAACTTCCCATGCTTCAATTCCTCACCATTTCCACTTTCCTCCTGCTGTGCATCTGTGCACAGCCTGTCTGGCTCTGCTTTTCTCAATAGCCTTGTAGGAACTAGACTTTCTGCTTTCCCTAAGCTTCCTCCTCCTCTTCAAGTTTAGATCACGATAGGCAATGTCCACTGCATTTCTCTCATCCACAGCCTAGGAGTTCCATCAAAAAAGGCAGTCAGGGTTCTAGGGCAGAACTGGTGTCTTGGTAAATCCATGTTGGCTGTTCCCAGTCACCTTCTCCATGTGCCCAGTAAAGGCTGCCAAGAGCACCTGAGCCCTGATTGTCCCAGAGCCCAATGGCCTAGCAAGCCTGGATACCTACACCCATTCACTCTGGATGTTTTCCATTAATACCACAATGTTTCTAGAACAGACTCTTCCCTCCCTGACTTGCTCTCCCCTTCCCTCCAGTGACAGCAAACCCATGGCTCTCATCCTTCACATTTTTCAAGGGACACCAGTAACTCTTCCTTTAATCTATTCAACATGCTGCAGTCCAAAACAACAACAAAACAAAACCCAACAAATCCCAAACGCAACAGTAACACAACCCCCCCCCAGCAATAAAAGCAGACCTAAAGCCCCTCAGGAAAGACTCTCCCAAAGATCAGAAATCACACTTTTCTGCCAAAACAAATCAAGAGCAAGGCAAAATAACAATGGCAAGAACCCATCTGTTGCTGAAAAAGTGAGAGGGATAAGCAAAGGGATCCCAATTTGGGCACAAACACCACGTTCCCTGACACTCCAAGCCCATCCATTTGCCAGCCTTGTCTGGAGTCCCCCAGCCCCACTGCACAGGCCAGCTGGCAGGGCTGCAGCAGTAGGTGCATGCTTGTCTTGTTCGACCAGACAAATTCAAATGCAAACAGATGTAACAGGGCTGCAGTGCTGGGCTGGGGTTGACAGAGAGCTTGAGCTGTGTTTTAACTTTGTTTGAGACTCCTTGGGTATTTTGCACTACGTCAGACCTCCCACAGACTGGCTGATCCAGAGGAGAAGAGCCGTGATGAAGACACGTTCTTGCTGCGAGCAGCTTTGGAGGGCACAGACCTTGCCTCCACTAAGGCACTTGGCTAACGAGTGACAGCAAAGCCTGCTGGAATTCTGCCTTGCCCAACTGGATGTACACAGTAAGAGACTGCAGACCACAGTTACAAATCTGAAGTAGTGCAGCACAGACTGAAAATTCAGAAATAGCATCAAATTACTTCATAATAGGGGGTTCCCCTAAAAAAAAGTCCATCCTATTGGGTTTCTATTGTGCAAGGGGAGACTCATCAGCTGCGACAGCACTTGCTATAGGATGGACTGGTGCTGACACAACAGCCATGTGCTGAAAGTTTCTGAAATCCTGTCCCAGGAACTGTAGCCTCGATCAAAGGCCTGCTGTCATTCCACAAATATCTGGCTCTCACAAGAATGCACAGTACTGTGTCCAGTTCTGCGCCCCTCAATTCAAGAAAGATGTTGAGGTGCTGGAACATGTCCAGAGAAGGGCAACAAAGCTGGTGAGAGGCCTGGAGCACAAATCCTATGAGGAGAGGTTGAGGGAGCTGGGCCTGTTTAGCCTGGAGAAGAGGAGGCTCAGGGGTGATCTTATTGCTGTCTACAACTACCTGAAGGGGCATTGTAGCCAGGTGGGGGGTGGCCTCTTCTCCCAGGCAACCAGCAATAGAACAAGGGGACACAGTCTCAAGTTGTGCCAGGGTAGGTCTAGGCTGGATGTTAGGAAGAAGTTCTTCACAGAGAGAGTGATTGGCATTGGAATGGGCTACCCAGGGAGGTGGTGGAGGCACCGTCCCTGGGGGTCTTCAAGAAAAGTCTGGATGAGGCACTTAGTGCCATGGTCTAGTTGATTGGTTAGGGCTGGGTGCTAGGTTGGACTGGATGATCTTGGAGGTCTCTTCCAACCTGGTTGATTCTATGATTCTATGATTCTAAGGCAGATAACATTGACTTTAGAAGGCCCTCATCCATGTGAGAGCTGTCTCATGGGTGTGTGTGAAATAGATCTCTTCAGCCTGCTCCTGCAGACTGTTACAGCAGAGCTACAGCATCCTCCTGCTCCCTGCATGTGAGATGTCCACTGCATTTTCAGCAGCCTGAAAAATGCCCTCAGTTATCACTGGGCAGACATTTTCAGTGAATACCAACAGCACAGGACATCCAAGATCTAGCTCGGTGATATCTTGGAGCAGCAACACCGAGAGTGGAAAAGAGACATATGGTTTAGGAGCAGTGGGTTTCACTTTCATTCACTGAAGCAGCTTTTCACCACTCCAGCTGCTTCCTTGCTGGTAGTCTGTGGTTCTGTGCAGGTAGTGGAATCCTGGGGTGGCTCAGATATCATCACACCCCATATGAAGGTCAGGAGCTGCCCTCCTCAAGTGACCAAAATCACATTTGTCTCTAGTTGCAAGGGAGAAGTTCCCAAATGAAGCAGATTCGATGAAGTGATAATCCTCAGCTTACAGAATGATAGGAAGGGACCTCTGGAGATCACATTGTCCAGGCCCCCTGCTGATGCAGGTTTGCCTGGAGCAGGTTGCAAGGAGTACGTTCAGATGGATTCTGAAAGTCCCCAGGCAGGTCCTGCAACTTTACAATCTCCTGTTCCTGCTCCAGTACCTTCACTCAAAGTAAAGTTTGTCCTTAAGTTGAAGTGAAGATTCCTGTGTTCTAGTGTGCACGCACTGCCCCTTCTGCTGGGCATCACCAAAGGGAGCCCAGCCCAATGCTCCTGACCTTCGCCCTTGAGATATTGATAAGTGTTGATCAGATGCCCTCTCAGTCCTCTCTTTTGCAAGCTGAAGTGTCTCAGGTCTCTCAGTCTCCATTTGATAAGGCAGATGCTCCAGTCCAGTGCTCTTCCCTCACCTACCCAGCTAGATGCACCACCACAGAAGGCTATCAGACTGGTCAAGCATCATTTCCCCTTTGAGAAGCCATGCTGACTATTCCTGGTAATCTTTTTCTCCATGTGCTTAGAGATGACATCCACAGCAAGCTGCTCCACCACCTTGCCAGGGGTGGAGATGAGGCTGACTGGCCTGCAGTCTCTTGGGCCCTCCTTTGTGCCCTTTTTGAAGGCTGGACTGGCACTGTCTTTCCTCCAGCCCTCAGGCACCTCTCCTGTTCTCCAGGGCCTTTAAGAATGATGGATACTCACGGGTACATCCCATTGGGGCCAATAATGCTAGAAAACACTCAATAAACACTGGAAAACTCAAGAAAGGAAGGATAGCAAAATCTCTATGGAAGCAGCTTAATTTCATCCTCATCTAGTAGTGATTTTCTTGTGTTCAGAATGAAGGGTTCAACACCACTCATTGTTAAAAAAAGAACAATGAAAATTACATCTCCTACATAAAATAAAAGGCAGGAGATTAAATATTCCTTTAATGGAAACAAGCACCAAGGGTCTTAGTGTGGAAGATTGCACTACTGTAGGCTTGTGGGAAGATCATCTCCTCAGTAGTTTTAAATTGCAGTTCTTAGATAGCACAAAGGACTGCACTGGGGGTTGAGGAGTTGTGGGGTGCAGGCTCAAGCTCTTTTTTTTTTTTAACCAAACAACTTCACAAAACAGTGCCACAAAGGAAGCAGCAAACTGAACCACGGCCTGAAGTACTGCTTTAGCTCACTGGGATGGGAATAGCTATCATCTTTTCTTCTTAGTGGTAAAGAACACCAGCTTAGCAGGTAAAACCTGGGTGGAGAACAGCTGAATCTGTCAGCACCTGGGTTCCTCATCTCTCTGGTGGAAGATCACCTTTGCAGCCATGTTTCAAGAGCCAGCTGCAGTCTGAAGGAGGACCACGACTCTCACGCTGTACTTTATGTTGGGTTTGGTAAAAGAGCAACAGAAGAATTCTGAGATGTTGTCTTTCATCACTATCCTTTACTCTTTTTTCCCCCAAGGGCTGCCCCCAGACATAAAAACTGGTCTCTTCAAAGACATACCTGTTTCCATGGGGGTACAATGGAGTGCTAACCCCGAGGAATATTTCCTCCAGAGAAAGTTGTGCCTTCCAGTACAGAATACAAACCTTACTCATCGCAGGGCCAACTAGCATCAGAGACCAGGGCCATGCAAGATCCCCTCCAACCCATTCTGTGATTTCACCCTCTCACTTCAACTCCAAGTGCTCCCAAGAGCTGCTTTTGCCAGGCCTCCAGCTGCAAGACTGTTTCATGAAATTCCTTTTGGAGGTGAATGCTCAGGCATGCCCAGGACTGCCTATGTACAGTAGAAGCACAACACCAGGGTCTTCCAGAACAAGCAGCTTTCTCTCTGGCATCATGTCTGTTTATCCCAAACACACAGACTGACACTTTTCTATTGTCACCAAGAACAGGTCTGTCACTCAAGGAAGATGTGCTTCACCTGTGTCCTCAGGTTTCAGTCACTCCTCACCGTATGGACAGTTGATGGATCACACTTTGTAGGTCTATAGGTGGGCAGGCATTCCTATATCAACAACAAAAGAGAGGCTGGGGAGATCAGAGACCCCAGGTTGCTCTTCTCTCAAATGATGGGAAGTACCCCTTTAGAGGCAAAATTGTACTCTCTGTCTGCCAATACTGGATGAGAACCTCCCCTCCTGTGGCAAGGAGGTTGGAGTAGATGATCTGCACAGTCCCTTCCAACCTGAGCCACTCTATATGCTACGAAAGCAGACAGAAGACACAGAAGGGCAAGTTTAACCCTTAGGTAACACTAAGAGAAGGAATACAGAGAAAAGGGATGGGAACAACAGTTTGATTGCATCAAGCCACATGATTTAACATTCCTGTTCCAACAGCTTCTGAAGACAAGCAGATTTTCACATGCACTAGCTGCAGTTTTGGAGATTACATTCTCCTCAGTCCCACGTGGTAAGTACATCCAAATCTGTTTGTACACTTCTACTCCAAGGCAGGCTGCTGTGCTGAACCTGGTACTGACATTAAGTTTTAGTTCCTCTGTACCTTACAAAGCACTTTAAAGTTCTGAAGCATCATTTGCAAAACCAAGGAAACAGCCCCAGCCAAGTGCACATTCTGTTATGTCTGACTGTGTATGATCCTGAAGGGAGGTTGTAGCCAGGTGGGGTTGGTCTCTCCTCCCAGGCAACCAGCAGCAGAACAAGGGGGGACAGTCTCAAGTTGTGCCAGGGGAGGTCTAGGCTGGATGTTAGGAGGAAGTTCTTCCCAGAGAGAGTGATTGGCATTGGAATGGGCTGCCCAGGGAGGTGGTGGAGTCACTGTCCCTGGAGGTGTTCAAGCAAAGCCTGGATGAGGCACTTAGTGCCATGGTTTAGTTGAATGGATAGGGCTGGGGGATAGGTTGGACTGGCTGATCTTGGAGGTCTCTTCCAACCTGGTTGAGTCTATGATCCATAGGTACAACAAATACACCCTCCCCTAAAATTCACAGGCAATACTAATCAGAACACAAACAAACCCATCCCAGGAGGAAATCAGTACAAAACATCAATTTTACCTTTTCCTGCCTTAAATGCACTTAAAATATTTGCCTCAATTTGAAGCTTTATAATTTCACTGCGACACCTGCTCAGGTATTCACATGAGAAATGCAACCCCCAGTAACAGTTCCAGCAATAAAGAAATGAAACAGCATCCAACACCAGTGATGGTTGTACTGATGCTACCAGGCCATTTAGTGCCAGCCAGGTGTCAGAGCATGACCAAGCCAAGTCTCTTTGCATCATAAGGGACTGATCTGTTCATGCTGGCTTCAGTTTCAGCCTCCTCTCTGACCTTTCTAAGATATGATTTAATCAGTGAGTCTCCTGCCTTCTTTTCCTAGCTATAAAATATCATTAACAAATGAAAATACTGAGCTAAGCTCATTCATTTTAAACCATGGCTGTTTTGCAACAACAGGAGTACTGCTAAATAAAACAAACAACCTTAAAGTCATTTTTTCAATTAAAATTGTAAAGACATTCCCTAAATGAAGTGGAACAGAAACAAAGGATCCCAAAAAGTGCTTTCAAATCAGCTGTAGACTTGGTGCATTAGAACAGATGGTCAGGCACCAAAAGGAAAAAAAGAGGCCATTTCAAAAAAGGGCTCACACCACATTAGCTGCATTGCTCCCTTAAAACCCAACCTGCTGTAGTGTCATAGAATCCTAGAATGGCTTATGTTGGAAGGGACCTCAGAGATCATCTACTCCAACCTTCCCACCATGAACCTCTCAGTTAGACTTGGTTGCTGAAGGCCTCATCCAGCCTGGCCTTGAACACCATCAGAGGGGAGGTAGCCACAGCCTCCCTGGGCAGCCTGTTCTAGGGTCTCCCCACCCTGGAACTGAAGAACATCTTCCTAAGATCCAGTATAAATCTAGGTTTATGATTCCTTTTATCATGTGAAGATCTTGATAGCTGAACCAGAAAGCTTTAAGCAGGTAGTATGTTACAAAGGGTGAGGCTGACATGCAGTATTCTGATGCCCACAACCCTTCTGTACTTCCAGAAAGTGTTGATGGTGGGAAAAGATGTTTAGAACCACAACTAGAATCTTCCAGCAGCAATGCAGCATTGCTTTAAGTATCATACATCAAAGAAACAACAGAGGAAAAGGAAGATCCAGCCCTTAGTCAACCATCAAAACCAACTGTCTGCAGCTAGAGCAAGTGTCAGGAGCCCTATCAGATAAATCCATCCAAAGAGCGAAGCTCCTGCTCAGGAAGCCAGAGCCCAGGCACTGTTTTCCTCTCTCCAATTCAATGCTCCCTCTCTGCACACAGGGCATCACCCCCTGAGCAGGCCTGCATGGGTTGCTACGGATGTGGTTTCACTACAGTAGAGACTGGGGGTGGCATGTTTAAAATGCAGCATTGATTTGTTCCTACAGCAAATCACATTGGGGCTGCAGTAAGATTTTTAGCTGCCTAGGATTCAGATGTGCTGAGGAGACCATATAGGATTGTGGTGACAAAGAGAATATAAAACTCAGAGCTGCCTTTGCACCTGTCTCCTTCCTAAACAAGCAAGGGATTCCACGGCTGACATGACATTTGTGCAACTTTCTCTTTGCAACACTGCACACAAACAAAGAAAATTGGATTCAACACTTCCCCCAGCAATTGCAATTCATTCTGTATGCAACAAAGTTAGAACTGCAGGAATTAGATACCAAACAGCTCTAAGAGCAGTCACTGGCCATTTGTTTACTCTGCTACCAACCCACTGCTGCCTTTTGCTGTCTGGTTGTTGTACTCACATAAGAATGTGAAAATACTGCAAGCACTGCTCACTATTGATGTTTTAAAGATAAGTTTAGTTAGATGAAAACCAGAACTTTTTGCTCTTGTCTTTCACACAAGCATAAATGTGACAACAGTACATTGTCACCCATTAGCCAAACGTTGACACTACAACAGAGGCTTGGAGCTCTGCCCTTCTGCTCAGGAGCAGTCATTATCACTCCCCTTCTAGTCTTCCACTGTTCAGAGCTATCAAACTCTGTTTGCTTTTGGTCCAGAGCACAATTCATTTTGGCAATGCTAACCCAGCTCAAACATCTGTAAGATGCTCATGTTCCTAACTTGGCTTTCCAAGGATTTCTCTTATCTCAAAACCCCTGTGAAGGTCTCATCGAAGCCATTTTTCTGACAACAAAGCTGCAGTAACATAACTGACAGCCATGGCTGGGACAGAAAACAACAGGAAAGGATGCAACCACCCAAACAACTGCTTGGCTGACAAAGATGAGTGACATTTTCTCTCAAAACTAACACTTGTTTTGTATGTTGTTATACTCAAATCCTAACACAGAAATTCCACTGAAGAGGAATCATGTCAGCATACACCTACAGCTCAGGATGCCAGACTCAGTTCAGAGTCTTATCCTGAGAGTCTCCAGATCTCTACCAGTCATGGCTATTGTCTGCTTTGAAGCTTCTCAAACCAGCAGCACTAACAATCAGATGTTTGTACTGGAAAAAGAAGTGCTAGCAAGGCAGACATCTGTGCTCTGTACCTGCCAGTTACTCATTGTGTGGCCACAGGTGTTGACCCTCACGTTGTAGGAGCCAAAGGAGACAGACAAAAGGAGTTGACATTAGAAGCTGTGCTAGCAGAAGGCATCCAATGTGTGAGTTCCACAAAGGGACTTCTGACTGTCAGCTCCTGGAAGCATGGCTCCTCCTCTTTGATTTGGCTTCAGCTCTGGCTCCATCCAAAAGCTACATGAGGTTTTCTGCAACAGGTTACGAGCCTTGCATTGCCTTTCTGCAGAAGTGCAGGACCTGACTCAGAGATATGATACAGCCAGAGTCACCCAGCAAACCCCACTGACATCTCTGCTGGTTTTGTGCTTCTACTAAGGAGCATTGTGTGAGCACTACAAGCTAAAGGCACAGACTGCTGTCAGGAGTACAGGTGTGGTGTTCCCCAGGGGTCAGTGCTGGGCCCAGTCCAGTTCAATATATTTACTGATGATCTGGACAAAGGGATTGAGTCCAGCATCAGTAAGTTTGCAGATGACACCAAGCTAGGAGCAGCTGTGGATCTGTTGGAAGGTAGGAGAGCCCTGCAGAGGGACCTGGACAGGCTGGATGGGTGGGCAGAGGCCAATGGGATGTGATTTAACAAGGCCAAATGCAGGGTTCTGCACTTTGGCCACAACAACCCCAAGCAGCGCTACAGGCTGGGAACAGAGGGGCTGGAGAGCAGCCAGGAGGAAAGGGACCTGGGGGTACTGATAGATAGTAGCTGAAGATGAGCCAGCAGTGTGCCCAGGTGGCCAAGAGAGTCAATGGCATCCTGGCCTGCATCAGGAACTGTGTGGCCAGTAGGACAAGGGAGGTTATTCTTGCCCTGTACTCAACACTGGTCAGGCCACACCTTGAGTACTGTGTCCAGTTCTGGGCCCCTCAATTCAAGAGAGATGTTGAGGTGCTGGAATGTGTCCAGAGAAGGGCAATGAAGCTGGTGAGGGGCCTAGAACACAGCCCTGTGAGGAGAGGCTGAGGGAGCTGGGGTTGTTTAGCCTGGAGAAGAGGAGGCTCAGGGGTGACCTCATTGCTGTCTACAACTACCTGAAGGGAGGTTGTAGCCAGGTGGGGTTGGTCTCTTCTGCCAGGCAACCAGCAACAGAACAAGGGGACACAGTCTCAAGATGTGCCAGGGGAAGTATAGGCTGGATGTTAGGAGGAAGTTTTTGGCAGAGAGAATGAATGGCATTGGAATGGGCTGCCCAGGGAGGTGGTGGAGGCACCATCCCTTGAGGTGTTCAAGAAAAGCACTCAGTGCCATGGTCTAGTTGACTGGCTAGGGCTGGGTGCTAGGCTGGACTGGATGATCTTGGAGGTCTCTTCCAACCTGGTTGATTCTACAATTCTATGGCCATCACCTTCAGCCAGTGGGATACATCAATAAGAAGGCTTGTAAGGAAAACTGATGTGTCCAACACAGTCAAGTAAACATTTCTTTCATTGAGTAGGATGTTACATGCATTAAGAGCCTAGGTGATTATATTAACACAAGTTCTAGGAAGCACAGCAGCCAAGAGTCCAGGAGACATTAATACAGCAGATCTTCGGCAAAATGAGAAACAATGCAGTAGCTGCTTAAAGAACATCAGCAGAGGCAAAACAGTGAAGTTATGATGAACCACCAACAAGAAACTTGTGAAATGCAAGTCTGTCAGACTTTGTCCTGCTATAACACTGGAAGAAGACTGAAAACTGCACTTAACGACCTGTCTCGCGTGTGAGACTTAACACTCCTCTCATGGACAGTGCTGACTGTTACAGGGGAACACATTTTCATTCCATTGTCTACTTGTAATTACACTCTACAGATTTTCATTACACAGCACACACTATTCCATACTCCAGCTAGCCAGTGCTTCAGTAACTGCCCACAGCTACTCTACAAGACGTGAAGACATCCTGTTGAACACATCCACTATGGAAAGAGGTTAGTTTACTTCTCAAACAGATCAGGCTGTGTTCTAAGTTACCAAATGGACTTGTGCTGATGGGTACTACACCTAGACTGCCACTGACATCCAAATTCAGGACCACAGAAATTCTTTAACCTCCAAAGGCTTTGGAGCAGGCCAGTAGATCCTTAACTCTACTCAGAACCCTCCTGAAAAAAGATGTAAGATACTACAAGAATCGAGTTACCTGAAGCGCCTTGTGATGCTCTTGATGTGAAATTCCTCTTTGGCTCTTTTCCCTCAGGAAATCCATCTCCAGAACACTATGTTTTTCCAGTAACTGTTTCAACTCCTAGAAAATTTCCAAAACAAAACGTGGGCAGTTCCAAGCATTTGTAAATGCTGCAAATTCAAATGCAGTTATTGCCTATGAGAAGTGCCATTTTTGAAGATGGTGACATTTGCCATCATCTACAAGATGGTACCACAAAACTGCCTGCAGCCTTTACATGGAGACAATATCTCAAAGTGTAAAGTGTTTAAAATCAAGGGCAAGTCCTGTGAGCAGTAGTCAAGGTCCCTGGTTTGGTTCAGCCTGGGGAAAAGGAAGTGGAGCAGCAATCTCATTGCTCTCTTCAGCTTGCTGAGAAGGGGAAGTGCAGAGAGAGGTCCTGGACTCTTCTCCCTGGGATCCAGTGATAGAAAGCACAGGAACAGCTTCCAGCTGCACCAGGGGAGTTTCAGACTTGGCATTAGGACACACTTCCTTTACAGAGAGTGCAACAGGCTTCTCAGGCAGGTGGTTGATGCTCCAAGCCTGTCAGTCTTCGATTTGTTTGGACAATGCCCTTAATTACTTGCTTTAACTTCTGGTGAGTCCTGAGGTGCTGAAGCAGCTGGACTAGATGACTACTGTAGGTCCAGTCCAACTGGCGCTGTTTTGTTCTCATTATCTTTCTATCTGTACTAGCTTGTTCTGTCTGTCTGCATTTGAAAAACAGCACCTTAAATGTGCTTTTAACAAAGGGCTTGACTGAAAAGGCAGAAGTCCCATGACACGGAGTCCTCAGGACCTCTACCCTCGGCTCTGCAATTCACCCCAGTTTCAATATGCTGTGATTTCACAGATAGCCTTTCTAGAGCCTTCCCAGCATGAATCAATCGAGAGGAGGGAGAAGGATACTCTGACAACGTCACAACTACTTGCTGCACGAAGAGCTCAAGGTTTTCATTGTTTTTCACTGCAGCTGCTGCTCTCACCAAACTCATTCCTGCTCTACACAAGCTGCTGGCACTCTTTCAGCTGCTCCAGAACAACGATTTCTGCAGCCATGCAGGAAGCCAGTATAGAAGCAAAGGGGCTGCCAGAGCACGATGCAGCTATTCAAACAGCAGCACAACAGAGAGGGTCATGAGGAGGACAGAAGAGAAGATCTGCTACTTCAGCCTTGCTTTGAGATGAAATAATAAAAACAGCTCTTGAGAATCAAAGTGTTTGGTTCAACTGTGGGGACAAAGTGGTGGTGCAACACTTCAGCCCATAGCCTAGCTCTCAACTATCTCCTCCTCAGCCTGCAGCTGTGCTTTCTTCCCAGCCCTCCTCTGCACACTTAATTCCTAGCAAAGCCAATCCATTCCAGACGCTCTCCTCTTCCCCTCCAGTTACTCATCCTCCGTTTTGTTTCCAACAAGCCATTTCCTCCTTTCCCTAGCACACCTTGATAGTTATCAGGGAACACTTCTAAGAACAGCTAAAATTAAATACACTGTGCCATGCCTCAGGGACCTTCTAACTCAAACACATACCTACAGCCACAGTCCTGCTTGCTGCTCCTCACATTCAGGTCAGAAGGAACATGAAGAGTTTAGTTACCAGAGCTCCCAGGACAAAAAGCAAAAGAGGAGAAAAAAGTGTGATGTGTTCTGGTCACACTTGCAACTTCAGAGACACACACACTCAGAAAATATAGGGGAAATCACTGTACCCTCTACCCAAATGGCTGCATGCTAACAAAACTTTGTTTTTTTCCCTTCTGAAGTTTCAGGAGAAATCAGTCTAAAACAGACACCAAAGTATTCTGGCTAAACTTGCCTAATTCCTTTGTGATTTGGCTCATTTCTACAGCAAAATGCATTGCAAGTCTCTGCCAGCTCTCACCATATTTGGATGCTATATAAATGCAAAAGGTTTTAATTAAAAATGCTTTTCATACCTTCCTGATTAGTATCTTTTCTTCTTCAGCAGAGCACAGCTTGATTTCTAGGTTTGCAGCAGCCTGCTGAAGGGAGCTCTTGGGTTCACTTGTTCTCTGTGTCTCATCATCAGCCAGAGCTATGCTGGGTGTACCTGAAGTCTTGTCCTCAGCTGCATTCAAAGAGGCAACTTCAATAGCTGCTGGAAGCTAATTTGTGTGGGAAACAGAATGGTAAAGGAAACAGTCAAGAGACCTGCCCACTCCAAGTCAAATTGCATTTCAGGTGCCTGCACAGAACCTAAGAACTGTAAATCCTGTTCCTGCTTGACAAGACTTCTCTGAGACTGGCCTTGCACACCCTGATACTGCAGCTGTGCTGGCCAGAAGGATAACCACAGAATGGCTAAAGGTGGAAGGGACCTCAAAGATCAGCCATTTCCAAGCCCTGCCATGGACAAGGACACCTCCCACTAGACCAGGCTGCTCAAGGCTTCATCCAGCTTGGACTTCAGCACTTCCAGGGATGAAATCTCCAACAATTGAACAGCAACCAGTAACTCTAGATGGATTCACACCAACCCTAATCTCCTTGACTGCTTTTCAGAAATACTTTAGGAGAAGACATTAAGCAGAGGGATGGCACACATACTGCAGTTGCCAATGAGGTCAAAATACTCAAAAGGTGTGAAAAAATAAAGAAATGAAATTGAATCTCCTGTCTCAAAGCATCAGGCTTGCAGGGAAATAAAGCCTCTTTGGATTAGTGTCTTGGTTCTAGTTCAAATTTCTCAGAGACTCAAATACAGGTAATAGAACCAATAACAATTTGTAGGATGCCTTTCCCTCTTCTCCCCCTTTTTTTCCCAAAGGAAGGGAATTAGATGTAGAGAAGAATCATAGAATCAACCAGGTTGGAAGAGACCTCCAAGATCATCCAATCCAACCTAGCACCCAGCCCATGCCAGTCAACTAGACCATGGCACTAAGTGCCTCAGCCAGGCTTTGCTTGAAGACCCCCAGGGATGGTGCCTCCACCACCTCCCTGGGCAGCCCATTCCAATGCCAATCACTCTCTCTGTGAAGAACTTCTTCCTAACATCCAGCCTATACCTACCCTGGCACAACTTGAGACTGTGTCCCCTTGTTCTATTGCTGGTTGCCTGGGAGAAGAGACCAACCCCCACCTGGCTACAACCTCCCTTCAGGTAGTTGTAGACAATAATAAGATCACCCCTGAGCCTCCTCTTCTCCAAGCTAAACAACCCCAGCTCCCTCAACCTCTCCTCATAGGATTTGTGCTCCAGGCCCCTCACCAGCTTCGTTGCCCTTCTCTGGACACATTCCAGCACCTCAACATCTCTCTTGAATTGAGGGGCCCAGAACTGGACACAGTACTCAAGGTGTGGCCTGACCAGTGTTGAGTACAGGGCAAGAATAACCTCCCTTGTCCTACTGGCCACACAGTTCCTGATGCAGGCCAGGATGCCATTGACTCTCTTGGCCACCTGGGCACACTGCTGGCTCATCTTCAGCTACTATCTATCAGTACCCCCAGGTCCCTTTCCTCCTGGCTGCTCTCCAGCCACTCAGTCCCCAGCCTGTAGCGCTGCTTGGGATTGTTGTGGCCAAAGTGCAGAACCCTGCACTTGGCCTTGTTAAATCTCATCCCATTGACCTCTGCCCACCCATCCAGCCTGTCCAGGTCCCTCTGCAGGGCTCTCCTACCTTCCAACAGATCAACACCTGCTCCTAGCTTGGTGTCATCTGCAAACTTACTGATGCAGGACTCAATCCCCTCGTCCAGGTCATCAAAGAAAAGGTATAACACACCAAACTAAATCGTCTCACTTAGATTTGGAAGTTAAAAGGGAAATTTTTAACAATAAATAAAAGGTATTTGAGGTAGGGGAGTTACAAAAAAGGCATAGGGGAAATAAGACACAAAACACATAAATGCAACCAGATTTGACGGCAATGGTTTTGTCTGCCTCATGGATTACAGCCACGTGGCAAAACAAAGAGAAGCAGGAAACAGGATGGTGATGCTGGCAGGCAGGAAGGCATGGCAAGAGCAAGAGAAACCAGAAGTTCCTCTGTTTTTAGAGGAGGCTGGACAGGAAGTGGGAGTAGGCTAAGCACTACACCTGGAGAAAGGGTCGGACCCACTCCCAGGGAGGAATCAGGAGGACCTGGGGTCAGGGTCAAGACTACTCCCCCAGGGGGGTTAACCCTTTACAATTAGTCCCCCTGGTTTTCACCTGATGCAGCTGGCCACCAGCAGCCATGGAAAGGGAACACAATTTTTTTGTGCTCCAGTATCTCATCTTGAAGCTAAATTGACAGAATAAGAGTAATTGGGACATGCCCACAAGGTTTCATTAATGGCATCTTGGTGAACTACAGAAGCAGTTTCTGGTGTGTACTCTAGAATCCACAGCCTCAACCAGAAAGAACACTGATAACAAGCTCATCTTTCCAGAAAAGCACAGAAATATGTAAGAAGTTTAAACTATTTTGTGGTTGGTATAATGAACAGAAGCCAAAGCTTTTCTTGTGCTTAGCATATTCTTTCAAATACAACAGCTAAAAATTCATTTTACATGCCTAAAAAACATGAGGACAACCCTCCCAGTGAAGGCAATGAAATACTGGAACAGGTTGTCTAGAGAAGTTGAGTGGGACACTATCTTCATGGACATTTCAGTTTGATTGGACAAGGACTTTAGCAAGCTGGCCTTGCTTTGACTTGAGAGAAGAGAGGATGATTGAGCAAAATGACCTCCACAGCTCACATCTATGCTATCATTTCTAACTACTCTGTTTCTTTCCTTGGGAAGAAGGAAAAGTGTTTTGAAATTGAATATTCAAGTCAGTGAGGAAGTTATTACTGCATTGATGGCAAAACTAAAAGTTGCTTATCTTTCCATCCCTGGAGGTGTTCAAGAAAAGACTGGATGAGGCACTTAGTGCCATGGTCTAGTTGATTGGACAGGGCTGGGTGCTAGGTTGGACTGGATGATCTTGGAGGTCCCTTCCAACCTGGTTGATTCTATGGTTTTATGATTCTTAACTTCCTTGAGGAAAATAAGGCAAAGTCTTGTTTACATTGCAAAGGAACTGCAAAGGTAAAAGCTGATAAATCAACTGCAGCTGCCACTTTTTCAACAGCAACTTGAGAGCAAAGAGTATTGGAAATGTGGGAGAGGATGGTGAGATGAACAGCTCAATGTGTTTACGAAGAGAGGTTTGACACTTCAATAATCATCTCTCAGAGGATTCAAAGAAGGAAACGACATCTGAGATCCCAACTCTACGTGGATACCTGAGATCCAGCAGGCAGAAGAGCTAGCAGAAAAATGGCACTTTGTGCTCTGAATTCCCCCTCTGGAAGCAGAGAATCTAGAGGAGCTACCTGAGATCAGAGTCTGTCACTACCAAAGACTGTCACCTCGGAACTCAAGACAGTGAGCTCTCTAACACAAAAAGGAGAGGCCTTTGATGTGACAAAAGTGCTTGAAGATCCTCTAGAGGCACAGCTATGGAAGAACACAGTTCTGCTAACACCCTCCTCTAGCAGGGATAAGAATAAAACTACAGTTTTATGCCCACCTGTAGTTTTAGCCAAAGTACAAAGTTTGATCTTCGATTCAAAACCACATTAAAGGATCTCCTCTCGGGTCCTTTTCTTCAGTCAGTAACACTTACTAACATCAGTTTTCAGTTTGTGTTATTCCCTGCACTAAAGCAGTTCATGGAGCCACAGCTGTCAGTAGCTGACCAGAACAAGAGGAGAAGAACTGGGAGATGGCCTGCAGTTGGGATTTGCACAGATAAGCATCCACAAGTGCATTCCTTATCTTCACTAAGATCATCCTACCAGGAATAGAAATTTACTTATCAAAACAGTGTAGACAGAAAGATGAAAAGATTGCAGCACAGAATTGTGTGCTGACTGCATCAGACAAAAACCCAAAATACTCCTCACACTCAGGAAAAAAACCCAAAGAACACAGCTTCCAGATTTGTCTTTGGTCCCATTTGCATCTGGCCACATCCCCACTTCTCACAGGCTTCCCCCAAAGCATAAGGCTGGGAATGGACACAAATCAGTAATGAATTCATTACAGAGTCTGAACTAGCCCCAGTCTTTCTGGATTGATGAGCATACAAGCGCTACTCAAAGGAAAACCTTTCTGCTGTATTAGTTCTGAATCTCCTTGCCAGGAGATCTAGGGAATGCCAGAGGCAGCAGGAAGAATGAGGTAAGACTACACTGGCAGAGAGGGTGAGGGCAGGGAAGAAAGAGGGACATCTTCTAACCTAAGGTATTCTGTGATTCTATGAATAACTTGTTCAAATTTGTGTCACTGCAAGTAGTGGTAATAAAACCTCACTGAGGAGGGCAAATAACTTCATTCCTGTCCACAGTAATCTCCAGGCAGAAATCCCTTTTCCTCCTTTGCTCACCTGTTCAGTTAAAAACAAAACACTCACATGCCCCTAAAAGTTAAGATTAGTTCTCAGCAGTGCTGCAGGCGAGACAAAGACCACACAGCTTGGACTGTGTCAGACCACAATGAGACAAGAAATTGAAGATTAATTAAAAGTAGCAGGAGAGAAAAAAAGTAAAACATAATAAACCAAGAAATGTAACAAACTTCAATTAGGTAGATTAAATACCAATTCTCTCACAAGTATGACATCTACACACACCTGGAACTTTCACAGCATTAAGAGAAGCAGCTCCTGCGCTGTTTCCGGGCACTAGCAGAATGCTTTTAGCTTTGAACAGCTCTTGAACACATTCGCCCCCTTGCAGTCCACATCAACGAGTGGGAGGTGTTAGAGCATTCAATCACCATTTTAAAACTCTTTTACTTCAAAGCCTGTATCCCAGAAATCCAGGAGTTCTTTGCTCTCAGAAGGCAATTCCACCTACATTTGCAGAACCAAGACACCATGCTAAGACGCTGGACCCATCAAGGTCCCCTGTCAGCTGGGGCTTTACCTGTTCTTCAACAGTTGCTGGGTTTGTAGCACTGCTGGCTCTTTGGAGAGCTTTTGCCACGTTATCACTTGATAAACTGAATGAGTCAGAAGACACCAGGGAGGCAGAAGGCACAGAGTGCTCCAAAAGGACATCACGAGACACATGGACTTCAGATACTAAGGCAAGGAAGAGAAACAGAAAATACAGGTACAATATGAAGCAGCATTGAAAGATCTACTGTTTCTGAAATGTGTACTAAAAAAACCCCTCCAACTCATCACTGTCCATGAAAAACAAGTTAATTAATAGAACCTGGTAAAAAAGAAACAATCTTCTTTTCCAGTCCAAAAAAGAAGGGGGGAAATAAAGTTAACAAATACCAAATGTAAATGAAAATAGAAAACTTACTTCTCCTGCTGGCACTGCTGTTAGCTCAGCATAAATGGATAGCTGTTATGATCAGCTGCTTACAGAATGAGTGGTTCTAATAACAGCTACCAATTAATACTAAATATTACCCTAAGTTTTGTAAGAGCCTCCTAAGGCATGCACAGCATTATGCAAAACCATAGAGGTTTAGTCATTCCCTCAGCAATTTTCCCTTTTTAGCTTAGCAGATTTCCCAGTTTTTCCTTTTCCAAACTCAACAGTTTTCATCACCGTGTCTGCAGATCAAGGATTCACCAGCCTGAGCTGCATCTCACCAGGTAATGGGCAACGAGCAGCACAATCAGCAGGAAAATGCTTCCTACTGCTGAAGCTGACAGCAGCTGCGGTGGACTCCCAGCGAATATGAAGGTCTCACCAGCAGGGAACTCTTGGCTGCTTCTCCACTTGAATCTCTTCACAGCAGTACATCAGAGGGAGGAAGGAAAACCACTCTGGTGCCCTTTCAAGATGATTCTTTACAGGTCAAAGTAGAAAGTTTTCCCCCAGATTTTATTCTTCCAAAGCCAAACTATTCTAGGGAATAATTAGTCCAGGATTCCAGCTTCTTAAATCTAGAGCTGCATGGAAGTGCAAGTTTAATTTCCTGACTTAAGTAACACTTGAAAACAACCTTTTAATGCTTACATGCTGCAACCATTTAGCTGAAACTCAGAAACACACGTTTCAGCATCCACTGACTATACTGAGGTTGGTTTGTATTTAGTTGGGCTTGTTGTTTGTCTTAGCTTGGTGGCTTTGGGGTTTGTTTTCCTTGTTTGTGGGGTTTGCTTTTTGCTGGGGGTTTGGTGGGTTGGTTTTGCTTGTTTGTAGGGTTTGTTTTTTGCTGCGTTGTTCTGTTTTGTTGTGGGTTGGTTTGTTTGTGGGGTTTACTGTTTGCTGGTTTGTTCTGTTTTCCCCGGGGTTTGTTTGTTCATCTTGTTTGTGGGATTTGCTTTTTGGTGGCTTCTTCTGTTTCGTTGTGAATTTGTTTGCTTGTTTTAAAGAAATTGGTTTCCAGAGAGCTGCCAGAGTGTTGCCAATGTGACTGGTTCTTAAAGTAGTTTGGCAGCTGAAAGGATAAGCCTGAGAAGGAGGTTACCCAGCACAGGTGCACCAAAACGATCTTTTAACCATATGTAAATTCCAAAGAGCCAAATCTGAAAGCTCTGTGGCTCACACTGAAACCCACAGACCCTGGTAATGAAGAGCAAGAGCAGTCCAGAGCTGAATGAAGCTGTGCACCATTACCAACAGAGACCTTGGAACCCCAGCCAGTCATGGCAAGGAATGGAACCAGTCTCCTCCAGTTTCCCTAGAGATATATTAGCTTTCTACTATTATTTCTCACTCCTCCAACACCCCTGTATACTGCAGAAGTCAAATACTTCTCATGAAGAGAAAACAGAAAATCACCATCTGAACACAACAGCTGAGCCCCTTGCAAGGCCTCCAGCACAATGAACAAATGTGCCAGGTTTTCATCACTGTCTGCTGCTCTTCTGGGTGCTAACACTGGCAGTGATCACAGGTCAGCCAAACACCAGCAGTTTTCTCAGGGAGGTTATCAATACCTGCAGGAAACGCTGCCCAGGCAATAGCAGGGGATGTTGTCTGCTTCTCACCATCTCCAAACTCGTAACTCTCCGCAGCCTGCAAACACACACCGAAAAGTGTTAAAGGCTTCACCACATGCTACAATTGTTATACAGATAGAAACAGTTGCGCTTCAAAATGAAGTCACTGAAGTGGCATACCTCAAATCCTCCGAAGTCATCGTCGTCCATCTTTCAGCCAGCCCTGGAAGAAAGTGGAGATCCTGATTCCAAAGCAAACCCAGGCCTGCTGAGTTGTTACACTCCCTTTACTCACAACATAGCACACAACAGGCATGGTGTGAGCCTCCAAGGAGAGGCTTGGACAGAAGCAATCACTGTGCCCAAGCCCAGAAGCCCCATGGTGTGCTCACACCATGCACTACGCTGCAGGGTAATGGAAGCATTTATTGGTCACTCCTGATGATTTTGTGGTCAGCTGGGAGCCCAAAGCCAAACTGAGCCAGGTCTTTTCATTTCAGATTAAATCTCCATCTGGATGCCACCTGGCTCATCAATGTGCTCCTCCTAACTTCATCACGTTGTTCTCATTCACAAATGAGTACTCATCCTTTCACCCAAGCACTCATCTCCACAGCTCACTTGAACTTCTCCTAACTGCCAAGTTCCCCCAGAGGTCAAGGGGCCAGCATAAAAGCTTTCTCACATAGCACCAGAAGGTTTCTCTTAGAGAAGCACTATTTAATTGATCATCAAAACAACTGGGTATTTCACAATGGAATTTGAATGTCTTCAAGGGAAAAATAAGCACTGGTCAAGCTGAAGTGGCCAAAAAGGCCAACAGCACCCTTCTCTGGACCAGCAATGGTGTGGCCAACAGGAACAGGGCAGGGATCATGCCCCTGTACTCAGCACTGGCAATGCCACACCTCAAATGCTGGGTTCAAATTTGCACCCCTCAGTCTAAGAAGGACATTGAGGGGCTGGGGCAGGTCTAGAGAAGAGCATCAAAGCTGGTGAGGGGTGTGAACAATAGGTCCAGTGAAGAGCACCTGAGGGACCTGTGGTTGTTTAGTCTGAGGAAGAGGAGGCTGAGGGGAGATCTCATTGCTCTCTACAGCTAGCTGAAAGGAGGTTGCAGAGAGATGGGGGCTGGTCTCTTCTTCCTAGTATCAGGTGATAGGAGGAAAGGAAATGGGCCAAAATTGTGCCAGGGGAGAGTTAGGATGGACATCAGGGAAAAATTCTTTGCTGCAAGAGTGGTCAGGGATTGGAACAGGCTACCCAGGGAGGTAAAGTCACCATCCCTGAAGGTGTCCAAGAAATGTGTGGACATGGCACTTTGGGACATGGTTTAATGGCCATGGTGATGTTGGGACTCTATGATCTTGGAAGGCTTTTCCAACTGAAGCAATTCCACGATTCTACCAAGATTGTCAAACATCTTGTGGAAATCAGACTGTAGAAAAAGCTTTCCAAGACAGTGAAACAATGTATTGTTTTAAAATGTATTGCTTTCTGATATAGCACTCAAGTTCCTAGCACCTCAGCACATGGTCCTGAAAGCAGTAAATAACCCAGGCTGGCTACAGATCTAGCAGCAGGATTGCTGTCCAGCAGGTTCCACAGTGAGGAGTCTTCTGCAGCAGCAACAAAGTCAACCCAACACAACTCAACCCTCTACAGCAGAGTTCTGTGCCTACAAGTGAAGACAGCCAAATGTTTTTCATTGTGAAGCTGCTTTTCCAAATCAGCACTGTGATTAAATTCAAATTATTTCCTGCCTTTCCCATCTCTCCTTCACTGTCTGGCAGCATCAGCACAAATTGCAGCAGAAAAAGCCTGTGGTGAATTTCTGGACATATTTCTGCTACCACAGAGGTCCTTCCCTAGGCTTGTGGAGGGGTTGATTTAGATTTTACAAACTGAGCAGCATTTTTGAGTTGTAGCCCAAATTGTTATCTATTTCTAGTTGAACTGCAATTCCTTTTACAAAAATACAGGATACTTCACTCAGCTAATGACAGGAACTCAGGATATACATGGCTGGCTAAAGAAGGGCATCAGATGTATTAGAAAATCATGACAACATTTCTGATAGGTGTGTGAAAGGTGATCAAAAAAAACCTCCAAGGGCTTTCGAGAAGGCCTGAATTCTGTAAAGAAAATTCTCTTCAGTTAGAATACACCACAGGTTGGAGAAACTTGTATCACTGTGCAAGTACATGCTCAGAAACACCAGAATTCAATGGCTTTGAAGCAAATCTCTCAAGGAAATGCTGAAGTGCCAGAAGGGGACACTCAGTTTATACCCACTGCTGAAAATCCCCATCAAGAAAAAAAACTGAACCCAAACACACACATCTTCCCAAGTCTGACTTAGGAATTTTCAAGTCCTTTTTGACAAACATCGTTAAAAATCCCTTCCAAACAGGCTTGGTTCAATCTGTGTAAGCAGAGACTTAAGTCAGTGCACTGCCCAAGATCTGTGTGTGATGTAAATACATTTGGAGAGACTCAGAGGAGCTTTGTTGGGTTGGTGCTGGCTTATTTTGTGAGAGAGAAGGAAGGCAGCTGGGTACTTTCTCATCAGTGTTACCCTCACACAGCCTATTACTATTCAGAGTTTGAAACACAGAGCTCCAAACACTAAAGCCATGCAGACACAAGCAAGTGCTGTGGGAGCTGTAGAGCTGAACAGCCTAGCTGAAGTAGACAGCAGAGTTAACAAGGTGAGAGTGTCACTGCTGTCACACTGCTGGCTATGAACAGACATCCAAACCATACTGGTGACTTCTACAGTGTGCTAGTTTGAGGCCAACTGGAACATTTGAATGAGAGGAAATAGATTATAGGCTGTGAAAAGGAAACAATGGTGATGTCTACCTCACTCATAGACTTGCTGAGATGTGTAAAACCAAGAACACAAGTATAGGTAAGACAGAGTGTGAGTGTCTCTGTCTCTTGGAGTCTGTGCTTCCTCCCTGGGTCTTTGCTGTGTAACCCAACTAATTCTGCTTCTAGCTTCTCCTTGCCAATCCTCACAGCTCACCTTGACCATAAAGCATACTCTGGGATAAGGTAGAGGGGTGGAAAGAAGGTGGAAGGGTGGCTGGGAGCCCTTCCTGGGGACTCTGATTTCTGGGAGGGCTGTTGTGTTTCTGTATTACCTTTAACTTGTGTACTTCTGTCTATAGCTGTATATATTTGTGACATATTGTAAACATCTGCTTGCATACTGTGCTAAGCTGTGAATATAAAGCTTCACTCCTTAACTTCCAGCTGGCTGAGTCTAGTCTGGGTGATTTCAGAAGAGCAGGGGGGCAGGGAACTCCCAAACCATCACACAGAGGTATGCAGAAGGCAGCATTCAGGCAGCAATCAGAACATTCCAGTCAGCCACAGAGAGGCTTCAGACAGGCAAACAGGCATCTACCTACACACCATGGATCACACCAACAGCTCGTACAAGCTCAGCCCAAAGTCACTCCAAAGGACCACAGCAGATGAAGATTTCTGTGATCTCAGAATTAGAGAAAGCACATTCAGCCTTGTGTTTGAAAAGCACCAAGGGGAACAAGTTCAGAGGAGCACAAAAGGAATTACAGCAGTTTTGGAAAGACACACTGGAATGTACAGCCCTTTAAAAAAATTTGCAAGTGCATAAGGCAAACAAAAACAGCTACAAAATATTACAAACTCCTAAGCAGCAACGAACTGCTGTCATTTATCACCAGGTACAGCACGGGCAGAAGGCAGGAAAGGACAGAAAGGACAGTTCAATATTAACAAGAGCTTCCAAGAAGCCAACATCAACCTTTGCAAGGCAGCCTAACAGAACCTAGGTGTGCACCAACCAGAGGAGACTCCTGAGAGAGAAAGAATGGAGAGCAGAAGAACAAATGAAGAACAACCTGTAACTGCATCTGTCACTTCTGTGACATTTCTGATCACGACCACCAGCCTGCCTCACTGCCCTGCAACGCAGACATGGCACAGCTGGGACAGCACAGCTGATCCAGGGAGTATTCTACCTGTTGTTCACATGGGATAAAAACCCAACAGACTCCAGGGCAGCCTTAGCAGTAGGAGGGGACTTTCACACCTCCCTGTTCATCTGGCAACTTCCAGCTCTTCCGAGAGCCCACCAGAATTCTCTGCCCAGAAACTCTCAGTAAGCTCAGGGCCGTTTGCTGTCTAACAGACACCATCAGCATACATCTGCTCCTGTGCAGAGATAAAGCCACCACTGCTGCCCGCCAAAACCACCTCCTGATCTGTTCACATGCTTGGCATGCTGGAGGAAAATAACAAACCTATCAGAATCCTACAGTCTCACAGGCTGGAAGAGATCTCCTGGCCTGCATCAGGAATGGTGTGGTCAGCAGGGGCAGGGAGGTCATTCTGCCCCTGTACTCTGCACTGGTTAGACCATACCTTGAGTACTGTGTTCAGTTCTGGGCCCCCCAGTTTAGGAGGGACATTGAGATGCTTGAGTGTGTCCAGAGAAGGGCGACGAGGCTGGTGAGAGGCCTTGAGCACAGCCCTACGAGGAGAGGCTGAGGGAGCTGGGATTGTTTAGCCGGGAGAAGAGGAGGCTCAGGGGTGACCTTATTGCTGTCTACAACTACCTGAGGGGTGGTTGTGGCCAGGGGGAGGTTGCTCTCTTCTCTCATGTGGCCAGCACCAGAACGAGAGGACACAGCCTCAAGCTACACCAGGGGAGATTTAGGCTTGAGGTGAGGAGAAAGTTCTTCACTGAGAGAGTCATTGGACACTGGAATGGGCTGCCCGGGGAGGTGGTGGAGTCGCCATCCCTGGGGCTGTTCAAGGCAGGATTGGATGTGGCACTTGGTGCCATGGTCTAGCCTTGAGCTCTGTGGTAAAGGGTTGGACTTGGTGATCTGTGAGGTCTCTTCCAACCTTGGTGATACTGTGATACTGCAAACTTCCTACCATTGGCAGGGACACCTCTCAACTAGACTCAGCTGCTCAAGGCCTCATCCAATCTGGCCTTCAACACCCCCAGACAGGAGGCAGCCACAACCTCCCTGGGCAGCCTAATCCAGAGTCTCACCACCCTCACACTGAAGAACTTCTTCCTCAGATCCAGTCCAACCCTGCTCTCCATCAGCTTCAAACCATTCCCCATTGTCCTGTCTCTAGACACCCTCAGGAAAAGTCCCTCCCGCAGCTCTCCTGGAGGATCCCTTCAGGTACTGGAAGGCAGCTCTAAGGGCCTCTTGGAGCCTTCTCTTCCCCAGGCTGAACAAGCCCAGCTCCCTCAGCCTGTCCTCACGGCAGAGGTGTTCCAGAAAGCAGGCAGCAAACAAGGACAGAAAACAGGGATTCAGTCTGAAGGGACACTGAACAGTCACAGGCTGAGCTGCTCTCTCCAGCGCTAGTGCAAGAGCTCTTGCTAGGTGTCTCTGCAACAAGAGCCTTCATCTTGCATAAAAAGAGGGTGCTTTGTGCAAGGAGAAGGGAATGGGACCACAGCAAAGGTTTCAGAGCTGTTTAGAAAAAATAATCCATCCTATTTTTAAGTTAGGATTCCTTGATAGCCCTGAACAGCAGACGGCCATTTAACTCTAAGAAATGATTCAATCATGTACCACCTTGATAACAGTGCTAAAAATATGGCCAAATACAGAACTTCTGAATTCCACACCTTGTTTTGCTGGGAAAAAAAACAGAAGTGTATTTCTGGTACAAATAAAGAGCAGAACCAGTCCAACATCACACAGAGAGCTGGGAAGCAGCAAGTTTTAATCCAAAAGGAGTAATCAGACTTTTCTTTCCTCACAGACTAGGAACATTCCTTGTGGCACTGAAGAGGAAAGAGCACATTAAGTGCTGACAATCTGCAGAAGGGCTTAAAAAATAGCATAAAAACCTGGAACAGCTCCCACAGTCTCACCATGGCTAAATGTGGGCCCTTAAAATATGTCTGATACTAGAATGATGTAACTGTAAAAACGGGCAAGGGGAAGATAAACTCAGTATTGTCGATTCATAGAAACTGAAACTGGAAAAGACACAGGAGTGCATCCAGCTCAGGGCCATTCCCAAACATTACACTCCAAGTCACTTGTATCCCACGGGGCTTGAGCAGCCAGACTCTTGTGGAAGGAAGGGAAGTTATCCTGGATCATGAACAGGCAGGGCTCTGCATTTTCAGGAGATGTCATCGACATGTTTGTGTTCCTCAAATCGCACAACATTTCAGGCCAGCAGGTCACCCAAGCCAAACCCCTGCTCAAGACACAGTCAACACTGCCTTCAGCTCAGAATGCTCAAGAACCCCTTCTTTCTGGCTGATAAAAAGCAGGATCAATATATGTTCAAACAGGTAGTTCAGAGCTGAGGGGTTTGCAAGCTTCCCAGCTGATGATGGAGTCACCACAGCCTGACCATCAGCTTAAGAGAGGTCAGAGAGAACTTTGTAGAGTGCAGACTTGTGTCAGGCACACCAAAATCATGCCTTTGAACCATGAATACAAGAAGAGCAGGAGCCACTCACAAGGAACAAGACAGAAAAACATAAGCTGAGAAAAAAGGAGAAGCAATGTTGTAATCCCACCAGCAGACCCCACCAGGAGCAGCAAAAGCAGTAGCCTTTAGAAGGGTTTCACACAACAGGAACATCTCTTTTAGGAGGAGAGACTGAGTGAGCTGGGGCTCTTCAGCTTGGAGAAGAGGAGACTGAGAGGTGACCTCATTAATGCTTATCAATATGTAAAGAGTGAGTGCCAAGAGCACGGAGCCAGGCTACACTCACTGATGCCCAAAGACAGGACAAGGTGCAATGGGTGGAAGTTGAGGCATAGGAAGTTCCATGGAAACATGAGGAAAAATGTTTTCACTGTGAGGGTGACAGAACACTGGAACAGGCTGCCCAGGGGAGTTATGGAGTCTCCCTTTCTGGAGATATTCAAGACCTGCCTGGTGCATTCCTGTGTGATCTGACAGCAGGGTTGGACTGGATGATCTTTTGAGGTCTCTTCCAGCCCCTGACCTTCTGTGATTCTGTGACCTCATGCAGCCTGCAAGATTCCCCTGTCTTCCCCACTCTTATTTAAAAACATTTTTAGAACACCAATGAATCCCAGCACACAACTGAACACCAATAAATGCACCTTTTATAAGCACAGAGCAGCAAAATCTTCAACAGCTGCACAGAGGCACAAATAGAAGGAAATTTCCTCTTTACCTAAATGTAGTCCTTACAAAAGAAATGAGAATACAAATATTCTTTACAAGTTGCTCTCACCTGAAAAGCCCTGAGCTAATACCAGCAAAAAGTCTGACCTTCCACAAAAAGAGGTGTAAAGACAAAAAATCTGCAAAATCCATTGCACAAGAATTTTGTTTCAGAACTTGGAGGTCCTCTTCTAATACCACTAGATTTGGGGCATGACACACTGCCTAGGAGAATCTGGTGCTGAGCAAATCACTGAATCTAAAAACCTACACTACTTTGACCAGAAAAAAAACAGTATTTCATTAAAAATAAAACCAATAAATAGAAATAAAGCTTAAATCAGTAGATTGCCTTGCTAAGCATTTAAATGAGACTTTCTCTCCCCTACTTGCAAACAGAACAGTAAAGGTCCAAGTCTAAGGGATACTCGGTGAGCCTGGCAGTAAAGTCTTCTGAAGGGTTGTTGCTTCTCTTCAGCTGATGTCTGGAGAGTTTGCAAGACTGGCAGCTTACAGAATATTCTTCTGCCTCTGTTAGAAAAGCTGTCAGGTAGGCACTCACACATTTTAAGTTTAATTTAAAAAGGCCACTTAGCACAGCTCTAATGATTAGGAAAGCCAGGATGTGCCAGCAATGCTACCGAACCAAAGTCAATAGCACTCTTTTGTTACTCCTACATTTCCAGCAGAGAGGAAGACTCAATTCTCCAACTAACAAAACTCCTTTCCTCAGCATACTCCAAACCTTGCCTTTCACAGAACATGGGGTTAACTTGAGGCAAGAAAAAGCTGTTAACCTGTTTCTCTGACCTGAGAAGCTGCTATCTGAAAGAGTAAGAATTACAGCTCGTATTTTCAAGTCTTATGTGATTTCCATGCCTCAATCTTGCAACAGCTTCAATCACAGCTGTAATATTCTCATTTCCCCCACCCCGAACCAGATCCCACAAAGGTTTAATCCAAACAATGAAATAAGCCAAGAGTGCTCATTACAAAACTGGAACCCTTTGTTTTGCAAGCACTGTCAGAAGCAGAAAGCCCAAGACTTGCTCCCTCCCACACAAAGCAGAACGCATCATCCTCTCCTTCCCCTTGCTAACACTTGAAGTCTTGATGCCTTTTTGTTCACACATCAAGCAGATGAATTTGACTTCTCATGCTCCCCTACAGTTCATGGGGAAGCAAGACATGATTTTAAATTAATTTCCATATGACTCTTACAAAACAAACTGGAGAGGCTGCACACTGCCCAACTCCCAGCCCTCCAAGCAGCAGAAGAAACTGTCCATCTCCTCTGCAGCAGTCAGCATCACTGCTGGGAGGGCTGTGGACATGAGCTTGCCTCCACTCTTGCACGTCTGCTCTTCTCCTACACATGGCACACAGCAAAGCTTTCAGCACATGCTCTCTGACCAAACAGAGGTGAACAATGTCCTCTCTTGCCATCAAGGACACTGTGTTTGCTTCCCATGGCAAAAGCTGATTGCAGTGTGCGGAGGAAGCTGGCAGCAGGTGATCATGGATCAGTGCACAGAGATGATAGGATTGAGCCTTGACACTTCAGTCCCTTTCCTTCCAACCAGAACACGATGCCAAAAAAACATTTCTTTCTCCACACTGACACTTCATAGCAACTGCACACTCCTAGGACACTCTTCTCCAGTCCCAAAGTGTTTGATAGGGTTGGGTTGGCTCTACTGCAGGCATTTCAGAAAGGTGTCTTCTGGAAGTCTCCTATCCAGCATTCACCAGTTCATTTAAGTGCTAAGGATGATGAGAGCACTGATACCAAGAATATCACTTATCAGTTAATGACTCAAAACTTATTTTTCATTCAAGAGGAGTTAAACTTGCCCCAGCCTCAAAGAGCCAAGAAACCACCAGTGAGATTCTCCACCCATCTTATATCCCATTCCATTTTATCTCCTTCCCCAGCTAACCTACAAAGCAAGGCAGGGAGCATGTCAGGCATGCCCCAGAACACAAAACAGATGTTTGTTTTTAACCAAGATCTGCACAACTTCTCCTCAATTCTGTCAGCAGTTAAAATATCAGCATACAGCAAGCTTCAGCAAGCAGCTCCTGCCACAAACAGAACAAACAAGTAAGCAGACACCCATCAGAACACCTCTGCCTCCTACAGCAGCAACGGTGACACTGGTGACAGAGTGGTGTTCAAGGAGTAAGGAGCTCCATGCCCATGTTACACCAGCACACACAGAGGCTAGGTAACTCAGAGGCCATGAGTATGCCCAGGCTGGCAGCAGGACTGGATGCACAATGTTGATGAGGTGCAGGCAGTACACACAGACCAGCCTCCATTCATCACTCTACCCAAGTCAAAATGCTCCACAGCTTCCCAGTCTCAAAGAAACCAATGGAACTGATTTTAAAACACACTGTGGTATATCCCCCAAAACCTTTCTTAAACTGGAAATTAATGCATGCCTACCAGGCAGTCATCCTAAGCAGCATGCATGGAGAACAGAACGGCTGCAGTGCACAGTTATTTATTGATACATGGATATAGTACTTGGGAATTCATGGAATTTGTTAACAAGGATCTTAAACACTCACACAGCTTATTGCCTTTTGAAATCAGCACCGTTTAAAACGAGAATGACTGAAATGTATCCAAAAAAATCCTATGCAGAAGTGATCCTCTCTTGGCAACACTGAAAACAGAAGCAGAAGGCTCAGATTGCAAAGACTAAACCATGTGTAGAGTAGCGAACAGTATCTTTTAACTACATTAATTACCAGGCAATTACATCCTCTTTAGTCAGCAGAATTCCCAAGGAAGACAAGTCTGGATGGACTAAAGCAAGCAAGAAAAAGCTTGAAGATTCTAACAATAGCCATTTCATACCTAAACTTGCACTCCACGGCAATAAAAACCCAATGCATTTCACAATTACAAGATTAAGGTAATTGCTGTAATTTTCTGTGAAAGCCCTCTGTGAAGGCAGCATCTCAGCTAATGTGGACATTTGTAAAGTATTAGGTTATTGGAAAAACAGCAACAAAGCTCTTATCCTTTGTTCACAGTAAGTAGCACATTGGGCTACTTCTATAACCAAATCACCACTTTCCCAGGACAGATCTTGCTGAAAGCACAACTTAGATGGAAAATTATTACAATAAAACATCTCACTACATAACAAAGAAAATCCTTTTGCATTCCAAAATGCCAAAGTAATTTAGGAGATTCGAGTCTAGTGCATTTAATGAGAGCAGCCTGGCAGGCTGGCACCAGGACACTGCACAGGAGGTGCGGTAACTGCTCCAGCTCTGCCAACTCTTGGTCTTTCACCCTGTCCTCACCTTTTTATTTCAAGTGTGGGTCTAGAACTCAACAGGATTGGACTGTAAAGCAAGAACTGTGCAGCAGCTTCTGCTGTGACAAACACCCTACCAGTGTTCCATCCTTCACCAGTTCCACTGGCTGCAGATGCTCCACAGCCATTTCCAGCTCAGCCAGATCAAACAGAGACCAGTGCACTTCTTCCATGAGCTCCAGTGCTGACACACAAACAAACTGGCACTTTAAAAAACAAACCCTCTTTTTTATTGCCTAGAGCTCTACACCAGACACCAACCAGACCACGGTGTGTTTTAGGCTAGGAGGAAACAGGCTCGACGTTAGGAGGAAGTTCTTCACAGAGAAGGTGATTTGCCACAGGAATGAGCTGCCCAGGGAGGTGGTGGAGGCACCGTCCCTGGAGGTGTTCAAGAAAAGCCTGGATGAGGCACTTAGTGCCATGGTCTAGTTGAATGGATAGGGCTGGGTGCTAGGTTGGACTGGATGATCTTGGAGGTCTCTTCCAACCTGGTTGATTCTATGATTCTCTGAAACTCAAACAATTTAAGCATAGCTACTACCCGAAGACAATAGAAGTTTATTAGAACATAAAAATTTCTGGCTTTACAACAGCTTTAGCTTTATTTTTTCTCTCTTAAGAAACAATTCTTTAAGTATGTTATAAAGATATTAACTTAATCTCTGAGTGTTCTGCATATCCCATGTAGATTGGCTTTGCTATGTGTTCCTTCTGCTATAGCTTGTGTTTAACAGGGTTCACATCACAATACCTGGATAAATTAACTTCCTCAACTCTTCTTAAATGCACTTAGGGACGCACAAATGCAAGCCAGGTTGTCAGCACCCTCACCCTTCTAGAAACATTCTGAAGCCTCTTACTGATCAATTAATTTCCTAGCGGTATCACCTGGTCCTTTCTAAGAGTTTGTCTAACAGTGTGCACCAAAAGTATTAAGGATTTACATACTCTGCTTGCTGTAATTAAAAACAACCAAATCAAATATATTCCAAGTTGTAACTTTGCTCAACCACACAGTACAGCTGGGACACCATATGTGTGTGGATAGGTGGATGGATATAGGAGAGTTGGAGTGTTAGGCTGAGAAGTACCTCCTGAGGTTCAATGAGGCAAAGTGCAAGGTCCTGCACCTAGGTTGGGGCAATCCTACATATTAATCCAGGCTGGGAGATGATGAGATAACCCCAAGCCCTTTTTTTGCAGGGCTGCTCTCAAAGTGGTGGTTACAGGAGCCAGCAATGGGCACTGCACTGGCAGCCCAGAAGGCCAATGGCAGCCTGAGCTGTATCCAAAGCAGCATGGGCAGAGATGGAGAGAGGGGATTCTGCCCCTCTGCTCTGGTGAGACCTCACCTGCAGTGTTGTGTCCAGCTCTAGAGCCCTCAGCACAGAAAGGACATGGACCTGATGGAGAGGGTCCAGAGGAGGGCCACCAAAATGATCAGGGAGCTGGAGCACCTCTGGTATGAGGACAGGCTGAGGGAGGTGGGGTTGTTCAGCCTGGAGTAGGCTCTAGAGACACCTAATAGCAGCCTTCCAGTACCTGAAGGGACTACAAGCAGGCTGCAGAGGTACTAGGCAATGGGCAGGACTAGGGCAATGGTTTGAAATGAGAGAAGAGTAGATTTAGATTGGATGTAAGGAACAAGTTCTGCACCATGAGAGAGGTGGAACACTGCAACAGGTCTTTTAAATCCCAGCTACACTCCTGGGAGCGAGGCATAGCTCTGGTGGCCTTTCCCTGGCTGTGAGCAGATACCAACACCTGCAGGCAAGGCAGTCACTTCAGCAAGTTCTCTTTCTCTTCACAGCCCACACCTTGCAGGTACTACCACAGTCAGAAGCACATTAGGAGTCTTTTAGTCCCTTCCTCTACTGCAGAGGCCAGCAGTCAGAGCAGCAGTCCCCAGATATTAAGCTTGAGTCCTTTATTGTCAAGAGCAGAACCTGCACCAGCACAGCAACAGCAGGATCCTACCAAGGCTTTTTTGTATCTCCACATTTAAACAGCAGTCCTGAGCCTTACTAACAGCAGTGCTTCTGGCACTTGGAATGAGTTTGTCAGTCAGCAAATCATCTGTTAATATTCTTTACATTCAGTTACATTACCTTCTATTAAAATGTTTGGTCAATGCTCAAATGGTTCTGCTCACATTTCACAGAATCACAAAATAATTGTCAGGATTGGAAGGGACCTCAAAGATCATCCAGTTCCAACTCCCCTGCCATGGGCAGGGACACCTCACACTAGATCAGGTTGCTCAGAGCCCTATCCAGCCTGGCCTTAAAAACCTCCAGGGATGATTTCATTAATTCCTTCTTAGTAACACCAATGATACACAAAAACTTTAGCAAAGCACACTGCAAACAAGGACCGTAAGAACTCCACAATAACAAGCTGCTAGCTAGAATCTGTTCAAGGAACAACTCCCAATGCTGTGGGACTCCACAATGCAGGTCTGAAACAGACTCAGTTTATCTCAGAATGAATTTGTGTCCAAAAAGAAAGAGAGATTTTCCCTAATGCTCTACCACATTGCCCAAGTCAAAGTGGGAGCAGTTTACACAGGCATACACTGCAGAATTTCATTGTTGTGAGGTTTCCATCCCTTTAGATACTGATCTAAACCCAGAAGAAACCCCACTTCTCCGCTGATATGTCCAAAGCTTTAAGCTTTCTTCAACACTGCAGAAGAGGCATCTCATGTAAATACATGGATGGTGAACTCAGGAGCCCAGCTCTTCATCTGCAGGAAGCACCTATGTGCCCCATTCTTTGCTTGGCCCCATGAAGGCACAGGGCACCCACTCAGCAATTTCCAGCCCTTCCAACACAGCCCTTACAGACTAACAGAAATCCTCAATCCTCTGCAGTCAGACTTGGGGGCAGTTCCTGACAGACAGACCCCCCTGCAGATCATTAAAAGTCCCAACAGTACCAGTGAAGCATGGACCCAACCTCAGCAAAGATTCCTGACTAGGCTTTTCCAGAAAGCAGGTATCTATGCTGAGTACAGAACAGACAAAGTGCCTCTTCACCTGCTTCTCTTCTTATTGTCATTCAGTGTGCCCATAAGAACATGGCCAAGAGGCAGACTGTCTGCAGCAAGGATCTTCTGAAAAAGCCCATGGCTTAGAGTGAGTATTTGTCATCCCTTTCAGTTCACATTTATTCACTGCCTTCACCTCTTCCCCAGAGTGTCCACAAAACAGACCTACAATGATCACCTAGCCTACTGCCTGACCACTTCAGGGCTCACCAGAAGCTAAAGCCACTTTTTAATGGCATTGTCCAAATGCCTCTTGAACACCAACATGCTTGGGGCGTTGACCACCTCTCTTGAGAAGCCTGTTTCAGTGTTTGACAACACAATGTTTCCTAATGTCCAGTTTAAAACTCCCTTGGCACAGCTGTCAGCCATTCCCACATGTCCTGGCACTGGATACAGGAGAAAAGAGACCAGCACCTCCCTCTGCTTCCCCTCCTCAGTAAGCTGTAGAGAACAATGAGGCCACCCCTCAGCCTCCACTTCTCCAAACTAGATGAATCCAGTCTTCGGCTGCTCCTCCTAAGGCATTCCTCCAAGTTCATTATATTCACATTAAAGTAACTATAACATTTTAATTGTATTTTCATGCACATTTCTTGTCACTTGAAACAGATGATTGCAATTGGTCTATTTGCCTGATTCTATTCAGATTAAAAAATGCCATCCCTCAAACCCAGCTATGGTGCCTTGGCGTGGCTGAGCTGCCACACAAGGACTCCTGAGAGTGTAATCATTAGCAGCCAGAGTAAAGCTCTTCCCCTACCTACAATGCCTGGACTACAAGCAGCATACTCAGAACATTCTCTGGAGTAATGGAACCACGAACAAAGTAACAGCTCTAGCAATAGATTCAAGCTCACAACCTCACAATTAGGAGCTTTGCAGCCAGAAGAATTTGGATTTGGAAGCCTCGGACTCCTGTATCTCTTGCTTCCAAAGAAACCAGTTTGCAATGCTAGCTCTTGGTGCCAGTCTCCTCCTGTATTGCACAGACACAAGCAGTCTCCTGCCCAGCAGATTGCTTTTCCCTGTACGCATCTGCTACAGCCTTACGATCCAAGGAGATGATGAACAGAAGCAAGAGTGACAATTTGGAACCACCTAGGCTAGCAGCATAATTATTTTAAGTACTTTTCCCTAAACCAAACAGAAAGCCTCAGCCATTAACGCTGCAGAGTCCCCTAGGATTAGTTAGAGCCACAAACCTGCCAGGAATGCATTAAAAGAGAGGTCTAATGGTGGAAGACCTGGACAAGATCTGACTCAAGGTTTCACCACCCCTGAAGTCGTGCCTGAGCAGTTAGTACTGGATCATTAGGGTTCCAGGGCAGATGTACAAGCAGTAGTTCACACATACTTGGTTCTTTGATGAGGAAAGGCACTGAATTGATGAATCCCTCACATTCTGTCACCAGAGCTGGCAGTGGGAACCTCTAAGCCTCCAGATTCCAGCCTTGTATCGTATTCAGACAGTGCAGGTTTCCGAAGCCTGTGCTCCACAAACTGCCTGAGATTTCAGCCTCCCTCTCCTCCCAACCCAGCACTATGGTTTGGCTATACTGGAGCTTCTGCAGCTGAAAATTTAGAACTCTCTGCAAATCCATCATCAGACACATCTGCCATGAACTGAAAGCAGTAAATGAAGCTGAAGCCATGACCAGATTCCTCTCTGGAAGACAAGAGTCTGCCTTATGGTCACTTCAGTGGCAAACACTGACACAGGGAACCAGTTTCTGTCTAAGGATCCCAAATACCTTTACAAATACTGTATCCATTCCTACAGCTCTGTTGCAAAGTCTTGGTATCTTTGCTAGACAGCACCTGCAATGATGTAGCCAAAAGGAAATCACAGCCTCATGTATGCAAAAAGGCCAAAGGCAGACAAAGGCCACCTCCAGCTGCTGCGAATTGGCAGAGGTCTCTAAAAATGCCAGTCTAGGAGCAGCCATCAGCTCATGAACATCCCAGCACATGTGAAGCAATAAACCCAATTCACTTCATTTTAATTCCAAAGATCCTCTGCAATTGCTTAACAGAAATTATGCATACATAATTCTGCTTCTCCAACCACACAATTTAGATTTTTTTAGGCTTGGTTTCACTGAAAGAGTGGAGAGAAGCCCCAGAATTAATTTCAGCCACTCCACAAATCCATCTGCCAGATGAACAACAACAAATGAAACAAGCCTGCCACAGCAGAAAAGCAACACCCTTGACACTGACCGTCCCCAAACTCTCCAGGAAGATGGAATCTGGATCCTGATGCAGATGAAGGAAGCCTGGGGACTGTGTTACTCTCCACCCACTGCACTCCTTTCTGCAACAATATCACCACTGCCAAAGGCTCCATGCTGCTACCTGGGTACCACTGCTTCAAGGACACCAAAAGCTGCAACAGGTCTCATCAGAAAAGCTAACTCAAACTCTACACTTCAGGGTGTTCATTCTTACTAACACAGCAGGAGTCATTTTGACACAAATCTGAAATCTTTAGAAGCATGAGACAACCAGGAAGGAAAAACAACCCCACAATGAACTCCTCAAGTGTCCTTACACATACCAACAGAACGGGTGATGAAGCACCATCTCTGAGAGTCAGTTCCCAGCAGTCTCTAGATAATCACAGAATGCTAGGGGCTGGAATAAAGAAATCATTCAGTCCAACATCCCCGTCAGAGCAGGATCACCCACAGCAGGTTGCACAGGGTGGCATTCAGGCGAGTTTTCAATGTCTCCAGAGATGGAAACTCCATCACCTCTCTGAACAGCCTGCTCCAAGCCTCCACCACCTTCAACTTAACAGACACAAACTCAAATATAGGAAACTCCATCTAAACATGAGGAAACTTCTTTACCTCTTCTCCTGTCACTGGGCACCACTGACAAAAGCCTGGCCCCATCCTCCCAACACCCAACCTTGAAGGATATATAAGCATTGAGATCTCCCTCAATCTTCTCCACACTTAAAACCCCTAAGTCCCTCAGCCTTTCTTCAGAGAGATGTTCCAGCCCCCTCACCATCCTTGTAGCACTCTTCTGTACCCTTTCCAGCAGTTCCCTGTGCTTCTTTCCAGCGTGGAGCTCACCACTACACTTGTGAACAGGCACTGTCTACCTTGCAAATCATTTGAAAACAGTCAACAGTTGGCTTCCTGCATTAGTGACATAGCAGAGCTATGGAGGCACTCAAAACAAAGCCCTAAGCTTAAGAAACGCATGCAGAACAGTAAAATCTGAAAGGCAGGAGAAAGCAACACAGCCAGAAAGTGCTGAGAACAAACAATTCAGCAAAAAAAAAAAAAGAGAGAGGTGTTCAAGCACTCTGACAAAAACTACCCAGCTGCACCGCAACACGGCAGTAAGACAGCGAGAAAAGCATTCACAAAGTGCAACTGATAGGCTGGAAGAACTGCTAAAACAAGAAAACTGCTTATAATGTGAATTACAGCCTGCTGAGAAACACCACAGGTGCCAACAGCTCCTCACGGTAGCACCCCAGAGCAAACAGCTAAGCTCAGGTGCTGGGGTATCAAAGGGGTAGAGCCAAGCCTACGACACCCACAAGAAGCCTCAAAACAACAGCGCTGAAAGCCCAGGTTTAGAGAAAAACCTTCCGAAGCCTGAAGATTCAAACAGGCTTTCCGGAATACCTCAACACCTAACTCTATTTTTAGTCGTGGATATTAGGCACACGGGCTCTTCCGAAAAAAACAGACCACATCATTCTCCACACCTTCAGACTGCTGACAGCGTTTGAAGCCTCGGCTGCGCAGCTTGGCCTCACAAGGGGAAGAGCAGAGAAGTCACGGCCAAGACTTCCAAACCCTCCGGCTACAGAACTACTCACGACGTTCTCCGTCTGTTGACAGGTGTATCAGTTCTCTGGTGCGGGGAAGAGAAGCGCCTGCTGTTCCCCTAAACGACTGTTTTTAAAGCTCTCTCGGTAACAGCCCCTAAGCTACGCTGCCGAGAGCAGCCAGCACAGCACACGGCTATCAGCACTGGCGGGCCCTAGCTAGGGGACAGGGAGGGCCTGGGGACAACACTTGAGGAGGCGTCAGCCCTCGAAGAGACAATCACCTGCAGCAACCACTGCGGCCAGACTGGGCCAGCTCCGCACCCCGCAACCCCGGCGAGCGGCGACCCAGCTGGAAGCAACACCTGCCGCCTCCTCCTGCTAGGCTAACCCGGTGAGCAGCTCCTCCGCAGAGGAGGGCCGGGAGCGGCTTCCCTTCTCTCCTCCAGGCCGCCCGGCAGCCGGCGGGAGCGCCGGGCGCTCCGAGCTCTGCCGCCGCCACTACCTGGCGGCTCCGGCTGCAGTCACCGCTTCCGTCGCCGACCCGGCAGAGCGGCTGCGGGAGCGCCGCGGGGACCGCGCAGCCTCGGGCGGAAGCGGCTCCACGACACTTCCCCCCCGCGCACCGCCCCCGCCCCTCACGTCCCGCCGCGGGGATGGCGGCGCGGGGCCGCGGCTGGGCGGTGCTCGCTATCGCCGCCCTCGCCGGCGCTCGGTGCCCGGACACGGCCTGCTGCCGCCGGTGAGGAGCGCCTCGGGGAGCGGCGGGTCAGTCTCGAACAGCTCTCCCGGCCGCCGCGGCTCTGTCCTGCTCCTTACCGGGCCCGTCACGGAGACAGGAAGCCACTGAAATGACCGTCTGGCGCCGGGGTCGGAGCAGCCCTGGGCAGGGGTGGAGTCCCTGCCCCTTGACCTCCGCTTCTGCGGTCAAAACCCCGTGTCTTACCCTGCCTGACTGATGGCTGTTGCTCCAGGCTCATTACCTCGACCTTTGTCGTCAAGCAGCAAGCACAAGTTCAGTAAGCAGCAGCAGCAGCAGCAGCAGCAGCACCAGGAGCCAGCCTCCCGCCGCACCACACCGCAGGAATCAGGAACTGACCAGACAGTGACCACAGACTCACAGAGCCGTTTCAAGTGGAAAAGACCTCTACGACCATTGAGTCCAACAATTATCTAACTACCTGAAGTCCAGTGCTAAACCGTGTCCCTCCGTGCTACATGTCTGCCAGGGATGTTAACACTGGCCCTGGAGGTGTTCAAAACACGTGTGGACATGACACTTTGGGACAGGGTTTAGTGGCCATGCTGGTGTTGGGTATCAACAATCTTATTTCCAACCAAAATAGTTCTACAATTCCATGAGCCAGCAATGTGCACTTGCAGCCCAGAGGGCAACTATATGATGGGTTGCATCAAAAGAAGCCTGTTGAGCAGGTTGAGAGGTGACTGCTGAGATCTCATCTACAGTGCTGCATCCAGCTTTGGAGCCCTCAACACAAGAAGGACATGGACCTGATGAAGCAGGTCCAGAGGAGGGCCATAACAATGACCAGGAGGGTGGAGAACCTCTGCTACAAGGACAGGCTGAGGGAGCTGGGGTTGTTCAGCCTGGAGAAGAGAAGGCTCCAGGGAGATCTCATAGCTACATTTCAATATCTGAAGGGGATCTTCAGGAAGGCTGAATGGGGACTGTTTACAAAGGCCTGTGGTGATAGGATGAGAGGCAATGGCTTGAAATTAGAGAAGAGCAGATTTTAGTTGAAAATCAAAAGGAAATTCTTCACAATGAGGGTAGTGGAATACTGGAACAGGTTGCCCAGAGAGGTGGTGGATGCCTCATCTCTGGAGACGTCAGGGTAAAACTTGATGGGGCCCTGAGCAACCTGATCAAGTTAGAAATATCCCTGCTCACTGCAGGGAGATTGGACAAGATGACCTTTGAGGGTCCCTTCCCACCCAATGCATTCTGTGAGCCTATAAAAAGCTGAAAGTGTGATGGTCATCTCTGAAATGTTCACCTGGAGTTCCAGGGGCTCTTGTGCTCTACAGCAGCTCAACAAAGCTGGTGAAGGGTCTGGAACACAAACCCTATGAGGAGAGGCTGAGGGAGCTGGGGTTGTTTAGCCTGGAGAAGAGGAGGCTCAGGGGTGAGCTCATTGCTGTCTACAATTGCCTGAAGGGAGGCTGTAGCCAGGTGGGGGGTGGCCTCTTCTCCCAGGCAACCAGCAATAGAACAAGGGGACACAGTCTTAAGTTGTGCTGGGGGAGGTATAGGCTGGATGTTAGGAGGAATTTCTTCACAGAGAGAGTGATTGGCATTGGAATGGGCTGCCCTGGGAGGTGGTGGAGTCACTGTCCCTTGAGGTCTTCAAGCAAAGCCTGGCTGAGGCACTTAGTGCCATGGTCTAGTTGACTGGCTAGGGCTGGGTGCTAGGTTGGACTGGATGATCTTGGAGGTCTCTTCCAGCCTGGTTGATTCTATGATTCTATGATCTTCCACTGCAGCATCATATAGGCAGAGTTTCTTCTGATATGTGCAAGGGGAGAAAAACTCTTAAGACAACCATTTGGATATTCTGTGTTAGGATGTGGACATTCTCTGGATTTAGTCAGCAGTTATCAGGTTCTCAGGACTTGAAGAGGTCCTTTCCAGACTGGTGTTTAAACACACTCTCAGACCAGGAGTGCCAATGCCCTGAAGATTGAGCTGGGTTTACTACCAAGGGATGACTCTTTTTGCACAGATCTGGGCAGGTTTCTGTCGTGGGTTCCTGTGGGCAGCCACCCTTACCTGTGTATTATGAGCATGTTGTGGTTTGCCTCCCTGCAACACTTTCCTTTTCTCTTTTAGAGTCTGCCACACTGTTTCTGCAGAAGCCAGCGTATTCTGGGCCAAAGGCCAAGAGAAAGTAGCTGTTACCAAGCTGAATTAGGGAATTACATTTTCCCATGTTTTTAAAGCACAGCTGTATCTTTGGGGAGATGATAAGTACTTTGTAATACACTTCACTTTATACTTTTCTTCTGTAAGGGAAAAGGGAAGCTGCAAACTCCTCTAATTAGCTCATTTTCTCCATTCTGAAAATCAGTAAATGCACTCTTGTCAGAATTTGGTAGATGAGAATAAAAACGAAGTGACTTTTGGTTTGAAAAGCAATTGCATGACTCCTGTGTTTCAGTGCTTTGCTTGCAGCAGTATTTCAATGAGAGGTAATGAGGATCAGTGAAAGCTTCTGTGCAGTCACTCAGCTTTCTCTGAGCTAAGAACACGACACCACCAATGCCATTCCCTCACTAAGTGCAGAAGGCTGAAAAAAGTGATGTTGTGAGGTGAAGCAGATATGCAGTTAGATTACAGAGTCTTATATACACCCCTGAGGCACACAGTCTAAACAATCACCAATATTCCAGGCCTTCTTAGTGTCTGAAGTGTGGGTAGGGAACTTGCCTGTGCATGTGTAGTAAACTCATACTGGTCTAGAGTCAAGCTCATATACTAACAAATGTCTGCTTCCCTCAGGGCAGGTGCTCCAAACATGTCCTGAAACAGGATGCATGCACCAGAATCACAAGAGATGAAAGCATCTCTAGGACACTAAAACAGTTCCAAAAGGAATCAAATACTCAAGTTTTCCAGCTACAGTAATGCTTAGGATGTTAGGAGGAAGTTCTTCACAGAGAGAGTGATTTCCCATTGGAATGGGCTGCCCAGGGAGGTGGTGGAGTCACTGTCCCTTGAGGTCTTCAAGAAAAGACTGGATGAGGCACTTAGTGCCATGGTCTAGTTGATTGGATAGGGCTGGGTGCTAGGTTGGACTGGATGATCTTGGAGGTCTCTTCCAACCTGGTTGATTCCATGATTCTATGATTCTATGCTTCTATTCCAAAACAGTTTCAACATCAAGTTTAGATTGTTGTAACACAAGCCTCTGTCTCTGGTTGTTGTTTTTTTTCCCCCAAATCAACTCAAGTGGGACAAGTCCCTCAAGTCTGTAATTTTCTAAATGTCTGTATTTTATGGTTTCCTTGTGGTCTGATGTGGTTTTGTTTTGATAATCATCTGCCCTGCTGGGCTGCCACACAGTAGCCCTGTTGGTGAAGCTGCTTCAACTGTAACTTAGCTGACCCATCTCAAGGCACTGCCTGGCTGCTTTGGGAAAGCTTCCTGCATAGTGCCCATTATATTTTAGGAATAATTCCTATTGTAATGCACCACCCCAAGGCAACAGAACAAAACTTTTCTTCCTGGCTAGCACTGCAGCTCACTGAATGCCTCCGTTTGGACAGACAGCATAAACTGCTGGCATTGGTCCAGAGTAGGTAGGGTTTTTGACAGCGACCATGCTGTGGGAAACTAAGGAATGAAGAAACAAAATAAGAGAAGCAAATCCACTTGTCTCACTCATTTTCTGAAGCCTGACATGGACATTTTAATCAGTGTAAACTCAGCAAGTGAAGGTAAGGCAAGAGGAAGAAGCACATTTAAAGCTGTGCACTGACTGTGATTTGGAAAAGGAATTGGGCAGCAGAAGTTGTCCAGGAGGCTTCTGTTGAGACTAGAGACTGGAAGTAGCAGTTAACAGAAGGTTGGCTGGTAGCTGCACTCAGTTGCAAACTGAGCTTCTTTCTTGGCTTTGATGAAATAAGAAAAAAGACTTCTTATAATAAAAAAAGATTTCTGAAAAACAGAAAGACCAAAATATTTTGCACCCAAACTATTTTGAACCAGTTGAAGACCAAAAACTTCCTAATTTGTTATTGTTATGTCTCCTAGAGAGCAACATTTATAGAGATTCCTCTCACGTCTGTGACTTTTTTTTAATGGATTCAGCCTTCCCTGGCCAGATGAGGTGGTTATAAATAAGTGGGTAATAGCACGCTGCATTTTGTGTGGTATGGAGACAGTCATATTTGTGGGTCTTCCAAATCAAGCAATGTTTGCCATGATTTCAGACTGGATGCTTTTGAAAATCTTTGGAGAGAAGTAAGAAAAAACTCAGCTGAACCAGAATGGTTTCTGCAGTGGCTATAGGTGGATTTACCACTATTGAATGCCATCATCAACCGAAGGAGACAACTTCCTTACAGAGAGGAATTAGTGATATAGCTGACAACAGAATGAAGTAGTCACTGTTCTTATTCTGAAGCAGATAGAGACGGTGAGACATGGGACAGCAACCTTCTGTCCTTTAAAGACCACCACTATTTTAATACTGTGCCATTCAGCGTGTTAAAACCCAGTCCAGGCTCAGAGCATCAAATGTCTTTGTGGATCTGTTGTTTGGTGACCAGCAGGAAAGATGGATTCTCGTTTCCATGATGGGAACCAACATGCTCCTCTCATGGCCAGCATTAGGAACAGGATCCAAATGGGTCAATGGTTTGAATGGGCAGGAGAAGAAGATTCTGTATCAATCCATCATATCTAGGCTAACTTCGTCTGTTTCATCAACTTAAATCTCTGGTTTCTCCCACACTGCGGTCACTGCTCCCATCATCACCTAGCTGAGTTCTCACTCTTGTTACCACAGCTGGCAATACAGCAAAACTCATACTTGCTGCTAGACCACAATCAGCCTGCTTAGAAAAGTTCTGCCCTCCTTTTCTCCCCACTGGAAAAGGCACAGTCACAGGATACTGGACATTTGCCTTTTAAGGTTTCATAGGAAAAAACATGGGATAGAAACCATCACCATTTCCTTTCCAGAAAATTCACTAGCAAGCAGACATCTAAAATTCCTGCTGGTAAACAAAGCTCCTGCAATTTGGTACCTTCTTGTCCTAACCTATTGTCATCTATTTCTCCATTTGGACAGCAGCAGCAGAACCTATAGCCCAGGTTTTAAAACATTATTCCCATTTATAGAATCTCTCTCCTGGCAGGTGATTACAGGGAAAAATGTGAAGTTTTCTCCAGGTCCATCTAGAGGCACCCTGATAAAGTATTTTGCTGTACCTGCCATCAAATCAAGTGGTCCTGGCTGTGCAGTGAATTAGCAGTGCCCACTTTACTGACATTCTTGAGTCATTCCAGCTTCATTTCTGGTTGCTTCTGCTACTTTTTAAATCCTGTGGAAGCACTTCTGATTTTTCAGTGATCTGCTCTTCAGCTGCCCTTTGCAGGTTTCAATGATCTGCAGGTTAAGTGTATTTGTGTAAGCAGCAGTGCTACACTGCAGACCTCTGGCTACACTCAGCTCGAAAGATTATAGACAGGTTTTTTCTGTACAAGAGCAGTTCTTTTTGTACCAGTTTTTGCATCCATGTGCAAGAGCAATTTATGAACAGTGCTCTTCCTTCAAAGAGGAATTTTCCTAGAGTATTTTAGTTTCCCTCATTCAATGCTAAAATCAATAAATATTTGAGTTCCTAGAAGTCCTGGAGAAAGCAATATTGCACAAAGATCACCTAGGTAAGCATGGAAACCTCCACACATGCTGGGGTTTTGGCAGTGAGTGAAATACCCAAGAGGTCCCTTCTAAAGCCATTACAAGCACACTTAGAATCATAGAATCAGCCAGTTTGGAAGAGACCTCCCAAGCTCATCCAGTCCAACCTAACACCCAGCCCTATCCAGTCAACCAGACCATGGCACTAAGTGCCTCAGCCAGGCTTTTTTTGAACACTTCCATGGATAGCAACTCCACCACCTTCCTGGGCAGCCCATTCAAATGCCAATCACTCTCTCTGGCAACAACTTCCTCCCAGTGCAACTTGAGACTGTGTCCCCTTGTTCTATTGCTGGTTGCCCGGCAAAAGAGACCAACCCCACCTGGCTACAACCTCCCTTCAGGGAGTTGTAGACAGCATTGAGGTCCCCCCAAGCCTCCTCTTCTCCAGGCTAAACAACCCCAGCTCCCTCAGCCTCTCCTCACAGGGCTGTGCTCCAGGCCCCTCTCCACCCTTGCTGCCTTTCTCTGGACACCTTCCAGTACCTCAACATCTCTCTTGAATTGAGGAGCCCAGAACTGGACACAGCACTCAAGGTGTGGCCTGGCCAGTGTTGAGTACAGGGGCAGAATAACTTCCTTTGTCCTATTTGCCACACTATTCCTGATACAGGCCAGGATACCATTGGCTTTCCTGGTCACCTGGCCACACTGCTGGCTCATGTTCAGCTACTATCTACAGGTACCCCAGGTCCCTTTCTACCTGTCTGCTCTCCAGCCACTCTATCCCCAGCCTGTAGCTCAGCACTTTAAATCAGTCAGCTCTCATCAATGCCAATCAGAACTGTGTTCTTCAGCTGGTAACTAATGAATACACATTTGGTGGGGATTTTGAAGTGTGAGCAAACAAGGTGGATACATTTTCTGAACATTACCCAAAAAAGAGTGTCTGAAGACAAAGGTTTTGCCACTTGAAAATAATTCTGTTCTGCCACTTGGCTTTCTTAGAACTTCAGCACTCAAGAGCCCTGTGGATCATCCTGAAATATGATTTGATTTCTAACATCATCAGTGCCTTCTTTGGAGATGTTGTAGTATAACCCCAGTAAGAGACAAATTCGATGGGGCAGAAGTTTTCCTAAGGCTTTTCATTCTGTTCATAAGATTTTGCTGGTTTGTGGATTTCCTGTGTTAGTTGTCAACTGCTGGATTGATCCCATGCAGTGTGGCTTTGTGCAGAGTACCTCAAGGAATGAGAGAACAGTTCAGTTATGCCACTTCTCTAAATTTTAGTTCCTCTACTCAGAATGCCAATACTTGAAAGGCAGATTTTTATCAGAAGGACTCATTTTTTTGCTTATTTATGCTTTAATTGCTGAGAAAATAGTAAAATTTTCTGATTTTCCCTTAAACAGGAACCAGTCCAATTCTGTCTAAGCTATCAAAAGGCAGAGCTGACTGTGAGCAGATATGTCTTGTGAGTTTCATTTACAGCTTTACCACAGGCTTAAATTCTGTCCCCAGGACTGAAGAATGTGAAAAAATGCAGCCTTCAGATCCATGCACATAGCAGGATCCAAGGAGTGCTGTACAGCGTCAGGCACTATCATAAGTGATGCTCAGTAACCTGTTGCCAGCCTAGAATCATTGCTGACATCACACTCTTGGGCAGGAGTCCCTTACCCCAATCCATACAAAAGAGTTTGCAGAATCTCACTAGACAGAATCTCAGAGATCTCAGGTGGGTGCTTGAACAACTGACTGCTGAGTGCAGATGGTTTCAGAGAACTTGAGTGAGGGATTGTCCCAGTTACTGAGTTACGAGCTTAGCTGGAACGCCACGAGGGAGCCAGGACAGGATTCTGTAAAGATCATCATCTGAGACCAAAGAAGGACAAATGCTTGGGGCTGCGTGTCCTGTAGTGCAGAGCACCACTCCTGTGCACTAGGAGAACCAGATGCAGCACCACATCAGTCTGTCCTGCAATCCTCTCTCACCAGGGGTGCTGGAAGCAGGGGCTGCATCCGACTGCTCAATGTGTTAGCACAGCATTCCTTATTTAACAGCCACTCCTGGAACTAGCTCGCAGTACGACCCGGTTGCATTGCAGATGAACTGCACAAGTGATTCCAAGAGAGTTCCCTACTATCTGCCGTTAGAAGCTGCAGCTATTTATAACCCACTGGCCCTGCACTGCGTTCTAGATGCAGGCAGACAGCTCGCAATGCTCCGCAACAAGAATTCCTCACCTAGTTCCATTCGTGGGACGCGTGGTCCCTGGTGAGCCCTGGCCTTTGTCAGCAGTGGTGTCTCAGCCCTGGCTGGTGGCCAGCTGTGAGACAGGCAGTGGCATTCTTTCCGCCAGCCGTCAGCGAGGACCGACCGTTCCTTCACTCGGCAGCGACCTGCGGAGTCAGACAGCCCAGCGGGAGCCCTGCGGGGCGGCAGCCTGCGCTCTATGTGTCCACGGCTGCATACAGGCAGAGACTGAGCTGGAAACTGCAATACTGAAAGAACACCAATTTCTGTTCTTGCCCTGCTTCCTGAATGAGAGCATCGTTTTGCCATCTCCCCACATTACCATTAAGGGATAATCAGCTGTCTATGGAAAGAGAAGCAATTAGTTATTGTTGCTGATTGTCCACTTTTAAATTAGCTACAGGAAGGACTTGTTTATTGTAGAGTTCAGAATAACTTCTCTTTAAATGCCAATAAATGAAAGGTAGCAGTGGATAATTACATTTCTTTTGGGGTCTTGGATAAATCTCTGTACTATTAATTACAGTGACTTGAAGGCTGCTAATTGAAACGGCTTAACCAAGAAGTCGTGTAACCCACGTAGCTGTGGTTTGTTATGGAAGGAAAAAAACCTGTGGCAAGAACACTTGCAATAATCATAGAATCATAGAATCAACCAGGTTGGAAGAGACCTCCAAGATCATCCAGTCCAACCTAGCACCCAGCCCTAGCCACTCAACTAGACCATGGCACCAAGTGCCTCAGCCAGGCTTTGCTTGAACACCTCCAGGGATGGTGACTCCACCACCTCCCTGGGCAGCCCATTCCAATGCCAATCACTCTCTCTGGGAAGAACTTCCTCCTAACATCCAGCTTACATTTTCCTCGGCACAACTTGAGGCTGTGTCCCCTTGTTCTGTTGCTGGTTACCTGGCAGAAGAGACCAACCCCACCTGGCTACAACCTCCCTTCAGGTAGTTGTAGACAGCAATGAGGTCCCCCCAAGCCTCCTCTTCTCCAGGCTAAACAACCCCAGCTCCCTTAGTCTCTCCTCATAGGGTTTGTCTTCCAGGCCTTTCACAAGCTTCATCACTGTTCTCTGGACACGTTCCAGCACCTCAACATCTCTCTTGAATTGAATGGCCTAGAACTGGACACAGTACTCAAGGTGTGACATCACTCTCTGTACTCCTATCTGGTAGGGAGAAACCTTGACATGCACACAGCAATGTTTGGGATAAATCACATCTTTGTATTTGCAGCCATGTGATGAGCCCTGCTTTGTGATAGCACTGAAGGAATAATCATCAAGCACACAGGTGGTTACTATCCATATCTTGATGATCTATCCATCCAGTGGAGCTTAGTTTGCCATTAGAAGCACTTTTAAATAATCCAGGTGCTATGCAGAAATTAATTAAAAAGAAAATGATGGTTTGACTTTTACTGAAAACAGATAGGCACCAAATGCTTGCTAATGCCAAAGTGTAGTCAAGAACCTGCCTGCCAAGCAAAGCAATGCCAGCAGCACCGCAGGCTTGTGACATTCCTAATGTACAGCAGCAGTAGTGCTGCTCACTGTGCTGCTGGTCTGTGTGCTGTGAGCTTCCAGGCCACCAGTGACCCTTTTGCTGACACTGCCTGTCAGCACACACTGCTTAGGTAATGACTGAAGAAAGGAATACATTGCACTTGGAGTGGACTCTGACAACTAGTGCCCTGTCAACCCCACCTCTGTGCCTGGGAACGTCAGCAACAGATCTTCCTGGAAGCTATCCTAAGGCACATGGAGGACAAGATAGTGGTTTGAGATGACAAACATGACCATGCCAAGGACAAGTCTTACCTGACTAACATAGCAGCCTTCTGCGATGGAGTGACTACATCCAGGGAGAGGCACCAAAATGACCTGAGGGCTGGAACACCTCTGCTATGAAGAAATGCTGAGAGAGTTGGGGTTGTTCAGTTTGGAGACCTTGCTGCATCCCTTCAGTACTTGATGGGGGCCTACAAGAAAGATGGGACCATCTGTTATGCACATTAGGAATTGGCTGAGGAGTTTCCCCATCCTCTGGTGCTGTTAGTATATAGCTGGTCACGGTGCTGGACCATCTTGTCTAGACTGTGCTTTGCCAAGAAAGGTTGGGCCAGGTGATCCTTGAGGTCCCTTCTGACATCGTATTCTACAAATCTACAACACTGAAGTTGTCTTCACTGTAACAAAAGGGTTCCACTGCTTCCTTTGCAGCTCTGGGGGGAAGCTTTCTTTTTCCAACACCCCTGAGCAAGTAACGCAGCACAGTGGTTTTGTGGTCTAGAGCCGAGGTGGAAATGGGACTTGAGTCTCCAGAACAGATCTTGTAACACACAATCACCTCAAATATTTCATTGCTATCAAGTGTCTGCACTGCTACAGGAAGGGGATTTCTGCTCATTTGCTAAGGAATGAATGAATGACTCCATTGTTAATTAGAATCAAATTGCAGAAAGGGTTTGCATTTGCGTGAGGAGACTTTGGATTGCAAAGTCACTGCTGGCTCTTGCCCACAGGTGTGTGCTTTCTACAACCCTCAAGAGCTGCCTAGCACTGCAGCAGATAAGTGACACACACACACGTGGCTGGGGGCAAGATTGACTGCACAGGCTGTCAGACTTGCCACCACCTAGCTCTTTGCATTGCACAGAGAAACCTAATTCATGCTGAGTGTGCCTGAGCATTTTCAGTTCTAACAACGCTACTATCAGTGCTCTTCTGTAGAGTCTAAACGTGTATAAAGCAAAATGGGATGTGACTTCCATTCCTGTGTTGTCCCCCAGGTTCAGTTTACCAAGGTTTGTATTTGATAGGACTGTCCTAACTGGAACTAGTGAAGATTCATTTTCAGGCACATGGCAAGAAACTTCAGAAAAGGTATCCAAGATAGGAATTTTCATCAGGTGGTTGTTGAAATGCCTATTTCCTGTTCTGTGATACCTGTCCTCTGGTGCTCTGCCCTGCTCACGTGTCTGTATTTCTGTGTGTTTGTCAGAGATGCCAAAGATCTGGAAAGGTACAGCCTCTGGAGTTGTGCACAAACTGTCCCCAGAGCTCAGGTTTAGACTTTAACCTAAGCTCAAACAGAATGCTCACAGTGGGAGCTGGGACTTGTTAATCCCTGTATACTGCATCCTTCCTGGCAGCCGCCCCTCCACCTGTGCTCCGCACTGCAAACATGTATGGGGAAGTGCTAGGACTTGCAGAACCTAACCAGTGAGTGGTGCAAGAAGCATGAGAGGTGGGAAACATGAGATAGTTGCTTTGCCTAAAGAACACTAATGTGGAGGAGGTAGATTAAATGAGAAGTGTCACTGGGCTTTACTGATTTGCTGTTTGCTTGTAAACCCACATGAATTTGTAAACCCTATACAAACATGTTTTGAAAGGCTTACTGAAAATCATCTGGGTTCTCTGACAGTCACTACTTATTTCTTACAATTACTATGTAGTGAGGCAGATCTGATCTGCAAGACCTCCAAGCAGCTGAAGAAAGTATAAGAGACGCAGCTGTGGCAAGAGTATTTCCAAACTCTGCCTTCTGGCTCCCAGGTTAGGGGCAAAGGTCTCATGGCCTCACATGTGTCAGAGAGGCTGTGGCCTGGCTTGCAGGCTTCACTCACAGTCACATAAGGTGCTCAAGAGTTAGATCATGCAGATCACACCCAGTCTGCCTGTCACAGATGTCTCTGCAGGGCCATGTGAAGTTCTGTGTGTACCAGTACATACCTTTTGGGTTTTAATCCTGTAGTTGTGTTCTGATTGGAGTCATATTCCCTCTGTGGCCTTCTCTGTCTGTTGGTTACAAGAAGACTTTCCCTTCCTTTAATCATTTCTGAATGTTCTCTTAGTCTGTGTATTCCCTTCTGTCCTGTTATTTACTACCCCAGGTCCCAGAACAGCTACAGTACTACAGAAAGCCTGCCCCAGGAAGCAAGGCTGAGCCTACCTGGGAGACTTGTGGAAGAAGGTGGAGATGCTCTTGTTGTTCAGTGGTGGCAGAAGGCTGCTGCAAGCTGGTGCACTTTTGGAGGAAAGAAGCCAGAGTGACTTGGTACCAACAGAAGACACAGAGCTCAGCTCTCAGGCTTTAGTCGTTGCTCCTTCTCCAGCACAGAGCTGGTACAGGGTCCAGCTGGGCAGCAGCATGTAGCTAATGGGGCTGTTACAGCTTGGGATTGTGCTGACAGGGCGGCGCACAGCTGCTCCAAGGAACCTCAGAGCTGATGGCTCCAGAGCAGAGCCTGCTGACAGAACAGCCTTTGTTCAGGAGGCAGCTCTCAGTTTGAAGGCCACTGAGCCACTCCAGCTTCAGTGCTTTGTGACAGCAGGTATGGTTTAGAAGGCGGCTTCAGAGCACAGGAACAAAAAGCTGTTGTGAGATCTGGGAAGGGACTCGTCCTCGGAGATGCCATTTTGGTTAGGGTGGGTTTCTTCAGGAAATACGCTGAGGTTTCACTTAAGTTTCTCTCAGTAAAAATTTACACTGGAAAAAAAAGCAAAGACATCCATCAGGCACATTGTTTTGCAACAAATGGTGAGACTACATCGGCGCTGCCAGTCCTGCAGTTCTCTGGTGAGCCAAAAGGAGCTGCGAGGCTGCAGCACCTCTGCGGTGAGGACAGGCTGAGGGAGCTGGGCTTGTTCAGCCTGCAGAAGAGAAGGCTCTGGGGGAACCTTAGAACTGCTTTCCAGTACCTGAAGGGATCCTCCAGGAAGGCTGCAGAGGGACTGCATGAGGGTGTCTAGAGACAGGACAAGAGGGAATGGTTTGAAGCTGAGGGAGAGCAGGGTTAGACTGGAGCTTGGGAAGAAGCTCTTCAGTAGGAAGCTGATGAGACTCCGGAACAGGCTGCACAGGGAAGCTGTGGCTGCCTCCTGCCTGGAGGTGTTGAAGGCCAGGCTGGATGAGGACTTGATCAGCCAAGTCTAGTTGAGAGGTGTCTCTGCCTATGGTGGGGAGGTTGGAGGAGATCCCTTCCAACCTGAGCCATTCTAGGACTGTATGACAGAAGAAAATCCTCACAAATCACCTATGAGTGTGGAGTCTGGTTGGGGGGGATTGTCAGTGGCTGTCCTGCCTTCTTATGGTGACTCTGAGGGGAAAGGACTTGGCCCTTCAGCACACTCAGTCCATGGGCATTCCTGGGCAGCTGGCAGAGGCCTAAGGAGGGCATCTGGTGACAAATTGCATCCAGTTTCCAGAAATGGGTAACAGTCTTCCCCTCCCAAACTAGGGATTCTTCACATGACTCATGTGTGTGGTTTGCTCCACTCATCTACAGCTGAGCTGTCTGAAAGGTCACAGAGCAGGGCAGCTGAATGAGGCCTCTCCCCTTGCAGGGAAGCAGACCCCTGCCCACCACCCTTCACACATTGCCCTTCTTCTCTGCAAGCCTCCCAGACAGGAGAAGGCATTTGCAAGAGAGAGAGGAGGTACCTATTGATACCAGGTCTGCTGATATTGTAGAATTAGTTTGTTTGAACACCACGGAACCCAGATAACATTAATTAATGCCCAGCTAATTATGTTGCCCTGACCAACTTGACCTACCAGTGGTTCTGCAGCAAGCAGCACAGAGCAGTAAGAATTACCTCCCTACAACTTAAAATATTTAACATTAGACATTTCCCTTTTGAAATGACTTTAAAGGAGTGCTGTTCTTACAGGCAGCTAGAAAAGCAAACACTGGGTGTGTGGGTGTGCCATAATAAAAGCCTTTTATATTGTTAGACCATTCTCTAGCTAAACTTTAAGGGCTTGAGCTTGGGTAAAACAGATAGTAAGATATGCTGCTGCTGCAGCACTAGTGGAACAACTTCACTTTTTTTTCCAAAGGAGGGCAAAGGCTGTCACACTGAAGAAACACTCTGCCATTCTTAATGCATTGAACATCCATTTGTATCTAATTGCTTCCCTTGACTGCTTCTGCAAGTCTCTCAGGGAACAGCAGAAGGGAAAGCCCCTGTCAAAACAGGGTTATGATTCATTGTGTTTAACTGCTAGCATTTCCAGCTCATTTTAGAAACACACTGGGCTTCTTTGGGTTTTCCACATGGCACACTTAGGGTTTTGTTTTCCCTGCAAAACAAAAATAATCAGGCAGTTTATGGGAGGCTTTAAACTGAATTTGGACCTCAGGTTCCTCTTCTGAAGCTTTTCATGTTTTCAGTGTGTGTTATCAGGTTGTATTTCATCTTGAACGCACAAAACCAGTTCTAGTAACCACTTTCCACCAAAATAAACAGCAGTATAGCTAACCTGACACAGAGTTATCCTGTCATCTGTTCAGAGGATGTGTCTGCTTGACTTGTGTAAAGCTTGAGAAAGCAGCATTTGTCTGCAAATATTTTAGTTGAGGTTTCACTTGAATATAAACGTGAACTGGATGAACTTTGGCACTCAAGGGCTCCTGGAAGCTCTCACCAGTAACACCGGGCTGTAAGCACTCGTGTATTGTAAGGATACTGCATCAAAGCTGTCACTTGGTAAGCATATCAGCCTTTCACTTCTGTCTTGGAAGCCAACAGGATGCTAAGTGTGTTTAGCCAGCTGAAAGCTATCAGAGAGCTCCTCCAAACAAATAGCGTTTGAATTAATCCGTTATTTCCAAACGAGCTCCACTGGCAAGGTCTAAGGTAACGTGGGGTTTGGAAAAACAAACTGAAACCAAGTGAAAACAGAAGCAGCAGAAACTCTGCTTGAGTCCTGTGTGAGCTCTGTAAGGATTTTATCTTGCACAGAAAATGACTGAGAATTAGAAGTAATGTTCTGTGGAGAAAAGGTCAAGACCCAAAGGAAAAATGTTAGTCTAGTGGAAGCACCCATCAAGTCTCAGCTAAGTGTGGAAGAGAGCATTTGGTACCATCAGCAAAGTTACCACACCTTCTGTACAGGTGCTGTTAGTCCCAGCAGCACTGCTGGCATCTGGACATATTTCCTTTGATGGGGAGACCTCAGGCAAAGGCCAGCGGTGTCAGTGAGCTCCTGGTCAGCTCTGTGACTTCTACATGGACAAGGGTGAAGATGTGGGGAAGTTGGGAACATTGGCTGGTGATGGAGAATGACTAACTCAACTGCTGGTGGAAGTAAGCCAGCCAAGCACTGCTGCAGTCCTGGCACTGTGATAACAGCAGGAAATTGCTGAGGCACAGATTACAGCTGACTTTTCTAGAAAGCTCATCTCCACAGGACCTGACCATGTTAAAAATCTATTCTCAGGACACAGAGCATGCTATAAAAACGCTGCCTGTGCTTCTCCAATGAAGGGCCAAAGCTCATGGAAAGAAAGTGAGCATGCTGATAGGTGAGGTTAAGGCAATGAATCCACAAATCTACATCTCCTTCAAGCTATTTATTCTGTGCAGGTAGGAAAGCAATGAGCTCTGCCCTTAGGAGCTACAACTCACAGTGAGTGGTGCAAGAAGCATGAGAGGTAGGAAACATGAGGTAGCTGCTTTGCCTAAAGAACACTGATGTGGAGGAGGTGGATTAAATGATAAGTGTTAGTGATTTGCTGTTTGCCCTTGCTGTCCACATGGACACTACCCATGAATTCGTAAAACCTATACAAATATTTGTGGAAAGGTTCCCTGAAATTCATCTGGGTTCTCTAAAAGCCACTACTTATTTCTTTTTAAGTAAAGAACATTACTTTGGTGTTTTTCATTGGTGGAGCCTGTTGGTCAATGGCTGGGCAGCCCTAGCATGCAGTCAGAGAACCACAGAATCAACCAGGCTAGAAGAGACCTCCAAGATCATCCAGTCCCACCTAGCACCCAGCCCTATCCAGTCAACCAGACCATGGCACTAAGTGCCTCATCCAGGCTTTTCCTGAACACCTCCAGGGATGGTGACTCCACCACCTCCCTGGGCAGCCCATTCCAATGCCAATCACTCTCTCTGCCAACAACTTCCTCCTAACATCCAGCCGAGACCTCTCCCAGCACAACTTGAGACTGTGTCCCCTTGTTCTGTTGCTGGTTGCCTGGCAGAAGAGACCAACCCCAACTGGCTACAGCCTCCTTTCAGGTAGTTGTAGACAGCAGTGAGATCCCCCTTGAGCCTCCTCTTCTGCAGCCTAAACACCCCCAGCTCCCTCAGCCTCTCCTCATAGGGTTTGTGCTCCAGGGCCCTCATCAGCTTTGTTGCCCTTCTCTGGACATGTTCCAGCACCTCAACATCTCTCTTGAATTGAGAAGCCCAGAACTGGACACAGTACTCAAGGTGTGGCCTGACCAGTGCTGAGTACAGGGGCAGAATAACCTCCCTCATGCTACTGGCCACACTGTTCCTGATCCAGGCCCAGGATGCCATTGGCTCTCTTGGCTACCTGGGCACACTGCAGCCTACACACAGTGTCCAGTTGCTGATAAATAGATAAAAGCCTGCTTAGCAGGAACAGGATGCTAAGCAGTCTTCAGGATGAATCCTTTTGGACTACAATTATATCTAATAATCCATAAAATACATATAATTGTATATAATCATATACAATACATAAAGTTATAATATATATTATAAAAATAAAATGTTAAAATATGTGTTTTACATATTGTATTATTTATCTTTTTACACATATATATACACATATAATTCTATGCATCATATATATAAGATACATAGAATTAAATGGATACTATAAAAATAAATGTTAAAATGTAATGTGTTTTACATATTGTATTATATATATCTTTTTATACATATATATACACATATAATTCTATGCATCATATGATGCATAGAATTATATGAATAGTATAAAAATATAATAGTAGAACATGAGTTTTATATATTGTATTATATCTCTTTTAATACATATATATACATATAATATAATTTTATGCATCATATATATAAGATAAACAGAATTAAATGGATATTATAAAAATATAATAGTAGAATATGTGTTTATATGTTGTATCATATATCTCTTTATATATACACATATAATTCTATGCATCATATATAAAAGATACATAGAATTAAATGGATATTATAAAAATAGTAGAATGTGTGTTTTATATATGGTTTATATATGGTATATGTATCTTTTTATACATATATATATACACATATAATTCTATGCATCATACATATAAGATACACAGAATTAAATGGATATTATAAAAATATAATAGTAGAATATGTGTTTATATATTGTATTATATATCTTTATATATATACATATAATTCTATGCATTATATATATGATACACAGAATTAAATGGATATTATAAAATATAATATTAGAATATGTGTTTTACATATTGTATTATATATCTTTTTATACATATATAGACACATGTAATTCTATGCATTATATATATATAATACATAGAATTAAATGTGTATATATATATATATAAAAATATATATATATATGGTACATAGAATTAAATGGATACGTATATAATATAATATAATATATATATATACACAAACACACACACACACAAGTGGATAGATGGGTTGGACTGGATGATCTTCGAGGTCTCTCTTCCCCTGTACTCTGCACTGGTTAGACCACACCTTGAGTACTGTGTTCAGTTCTGGGCCCCCCAGTTTAGGAGGGACATTGAGATGCTTGAGTGTGTCCAGAGAAGGGCAACGAGGCTGGTGAGAGGCCTTGAGCACAGCCCTATGAGGAGAGGCTGAGGGAGCTGGGATTGGTTAGCCTGGAGAAGAGGAGGCTCAGGGGTGACCTTATTGCTGTCTACAACTACCTGAGAGGTGGTTGTGGACAGGAGGAGGTTGCTCTCTTCTCTCAGGTGGCCAGCACCAGAACAAGAGGACACAGCCTCAGGCTATGCCAGGGGAAATTTAGGCTGGAGGTGAGGAGAAAGTTCTTCACTGAGAGAGTCATTGGACACTGGAATGGGCTGCCCGGGGAGGTGGTGGAGTCGCCGTCCCTGGAGCTGTTCAAGGCAGGATTGGACGTGGCACTTGGTGCCATGGTCTAGCCTTGAGCTCTGTGGTAAAGGGTTGGACTTGGTGATCTGTGAGGTCTCTTCCAACCCTGATGATACTGTGATACTGTCTCTTCCCATCTGGTTGATTCTATGATCCTACATATATATAAAACCATTTAAATGTGTGTATCACAGAATCAACCAGGTTAGAAAAGACCTTCAAGTCCAACCTATCACCTAACACCTTCTAATAACTAAACCATGGCACTAAGTGCCTCATCCAGACTCCTTTTAAACACCTCCAGGGATGGTGACTCCACCACCTCCCCGGGTAGCCCTTTCCAATGCCAGTCACTCTTTCTGTGCAATAACTTCTGTTTTCTCATGGCCATGAAAGCAGACAATACAGATCTACTCTTAATCATCTGTGTAAAAAAGTCATTTGTTAAAAATATTTCATTTAGTTTTCTTAACTTACAGACCAAATGGGTATTTGTCCTTTACAAAACACCTTTCATCTTCTCCACGTATCATTTCCTACCAGAAACAGATCCAAAGCTCTTCCTAGAAATTATGAGGGTTCCTGGATAGGAAATTCTGCCCTAACATTCTTAAGCTATTAAATTCTGTTGTAATCTGTTCATTAGAAATTGCCTCTTCCCTCTATCTAGAGGTCAAATCAGTGAAGCTCTCTTTTGGTTTATTTTGTTTTGATTAATTTGGTTTGGTTTTTCAAAATACTGTTCTTCCCTCTTTAAAAACTCTACAAACTGGTAAAGGATTAGTCAGAAAGGGTAGAGAGAGTAAGTTAAAGTTAACAAAAGAGAAAGAGGCATAAAGTTGTATGACCCACACTTCTTAAAGCTGATGCAACACCTTTATGGCCTTTCAGGTCTATCTGGAGTTAGAGACGAGGTACTGGAGATGAGGCAGCTCTCATCTAACCTTTAGTCCAAACTAAAGTCTAGAGGGAGCCCAAGTTTCATTTAGAAATTGCCTTGACTGACCTTACCTGAATTTATGCAAATAACTCCTTGCCCAGGTTATAGCCATGCCACTTCCACACCCTGCAACATTTTCACTCTCTGAAATCCTAGGAGTTTTTAAGCTTTGTTTTTCCCCCTTCTTATTTCCATTTTTTTTTAAGCTTTCAGTCTTCACATCCCACCTTGTACACAGGCTGTGTAGCCATGATCCAGCTGCTGAAGGAGCCAATTCAATGTTTCCCAGGCTGAGAAAACCCCATGGTTTTGGCACAGATAGGTAACAGCACGGAAAGTTATGCTGTCCCAGTGCTGTGATCCTTTATCCAAGCCTTCCAGGCATGACTATGTCCACACTGATTTCACACACCACTATTTCTCATGCTCCCTGTGATGTAAGAATTGTCTGCAAATTGGCTGTAAACAACGCATCAGGCAGGGCAGGCCTCTAAAACCTCCTTCCATTCATGCTCCTGTTCAAAGCTCAGTCACCTTCTTCACCTCTTACAGAATCAGTTTTGGAGAGACCAAGGTCAGCCAGGTAAACGGTTAAAATCTCCAGCATCATCTCACTCTAGATCACCTCAGCTTCATGCTGGTGCACCTTTTAACCTCCCTTCAGGTACTGTAGAATAGGGAGTGGGTAATTGAATGTCTCCTGATCCATGCACCATGGTAGAAATCTGACTCTACAATACATGAAATTAGTCCTTTCCTGCATGCACAGTTCCCCTGAAGACTGCTGGGCATGGCACGTGTCAGGCAAACGTTCATGCAACACTTATCTAGAGGTAAATAATGACCTTGGAATGAATGACTGGAGTCAGTGGGACTGTATTCAACAACTGAAAATCAGAGCCAGTCTCTATTTTTTGTAGTGAAAAACTGAAAGCCTCAGTGTGACTGCTGCAAGTCTCCCTCTTCAACATGCTGGTCTAAGTGGGGTCTTTTTTGGACAGGTGCAGACCTTGTCTCTGGGGATGCACACTCTCAAGCATATTGCTGCCATCACATGGTTACACACTTCTATGGCAGAAGGCTACAACGAAGCAGTTCTCCATTTCAGAAAACAGACTGTCAGTTAAGGAAGTATGAAGCTGCACAGTGAAACACTCATGTGTGCAGTAACTTCTCACCCTTTGCCACGCTTTTGCCACAGCCCTACCTGTCTGAATATAACCTATGCCATCTCCTGAAGCTAAGTGAGGAAGGTATAGTCTGTGTGAGCCATACAAGACAACACAAAGACAGCAGACTTCCATGTCAGCCAGAAAGAAGACTGTGGAAGAGAAGCTGGTGAGAGTTTTGCCTGCTTTAGGAGTGACTTAAACCTTGGGAAAGCTGTCAGAAGTGTGTTGCAGGTGATTACCAATGCAGCCATGCAGTGGAGTTGCGTCCTCCTTGCCCTATCTCACACACCACTGTGCATCGCTCTTCTAGGGTCCTCCTTAACATGTGTTACAGCATATTAACTCACATTCAGTCTTACCCCTTTGCTGCCTGAGCACCTACTTAGAGCTGCTCATCAGCCTTCATTGTGAAATTTGCTGGTTGTCCTTGACTGATCTTTACAAAATCACAGCAACTCTCTTCTCAGTCTCAGGCCCCTGTTTGTGCTGGCAGGCACAAGTCATGCTGAAGCAAACCCTTTTTACTTACTTGTCCCAAAGAGGTGACAAGCCTAAACCACTTGAGAAACACAGCAACAAGAGGGCTAGGAGGAAGAAAAAAAGCCCACAAAAGAAATGAAGGGTGCAGAGAGGAAGGCTGCACTTACAGGAGTTTAGTAGTTGGAAACTTTACATAGGGAGAGAAAATTAGTTCTCAAATCTGTGCTGGTTTTGAGCATTTTGGAAGCAGCACGCAGCACGATGACAACTGCCAGTATTTGAAGACAAAATGACTTTTTTTTTTTCTCTCTCTACTTTCAGCAATATCAAATCTCACATGATCAAACCTGTCAGATTTACCTCAGATCATCCAGCCTGCACTAATTTCTACAGCATGTTACTCACTTTGAAATAATCTGCGGGAAGTGACAAATCTGTACTTACATATTTCTACAAGGTTAACTTAGGGTTAAAATAACTAATTCATGGTGCTGTAGGAAACATTGCTAAGACAGCTTTGCCTAGCCACCAGAAAGTGGATTCTGGCCTTATAATCATAATAAAGGAAAGCAGCAGAAGGGGGAAAAAGAAAGGGAGGGGGGGTTGTCAAAGAAAGGATGCCAGCAGAATATTCTGGTCAATCGGTGCAGTAAACTTTACTGAGTTCAGAAAGATATGTTTCTTCCTTAGCTATGAAACTAAGGTGCAGTATTTCTAGGTGAATTTGTTGTATTGGTCCCAAATTTCAGAGCACATCACAAAATACTCTGTTCAGTGGAGATTTGAGTCCTCAGTAAGACTGCCAGGATGCACTCAACAACAAAGGTCAGCCTAGTTCTCATGTACATTGGAGCCAGATGGGGAAGGGATGGAACAGCTTTATAACCATGAAGCTGGAATTACTCCACTGCTTGTAAGTGATGAACTAACAAGGGCAGGTTCTCATAACCAAGCAGGGATTTATTGATCTAAAGGAAGAAATGACAGAAGAAAGCTGCCTCTGCAGTGGTGTTCTCTCCCTATAGAAGGAGTGCTCTCACCTTTTGGCTTTTATCCCTCATACTGCCTTATGAAACTGATTTTGCACCTTGCACAGCCTGAGGATGTTCATGGAGTGGCACAGGCCAGAAGTCTTCAGTTTCCCAGGTCTCTGACATTTGTATTTATGAGGCCTATAGAAAAGCAGAAAAGGAACACTCTAAATTCTCTGGGTATCCCTGCCTTATATTACACAAATAAGAGTCAAGGCTCAGATCTCCCTCAAAATTCCACTCCCACGGCAGCCAGCTGCATGTTACTTCCAGCACATAAGGGGAGTCAGTAGAAGAGGAAAACAGGTCACTGCAAAGCTGCTGCTTGCCTAGAGAGGACAGATGCTTTGTGATGACTGTTCTGTCTTTCATGTCAAGAAGGGTTTGGTTGGAGTATTTCCACACCGTCAGCCTTTGTTGACAATGTGTTTTGGGCTGGCCACAAGAACCCAAGCACTCAGGACTCACCATCACCACCTCAGAGCTGAAACCAATTTCTTATATTGCAATTAGGAGCCATCTCACAGCAAGGGGCACAGATTGCTGCAGACAACAGCACCCTTCCTCTGGTATGATGTCTTTTGCAGAACTTTGGATTGCTCCTTTGAAGTAATCCAGTCCAGAAGTATGAAATCAAGGATCCCAACAACAGATTTTGGGTTCAAGCACAGAAAATACAGCATTTTTGGAAGCAGCACCCAGCATGATGACAACTGCCAGTAGCTTCTGCTACGTGATCAAAGAGCAGCCAGTATGCAATATAACTATAAATTTGCAATTGAAGGTAAGAAACAGTGAGATGATGATGGATTTAGTGGGTTTATAATTGAGTTACTATGCCCCAAATGCCATCAGTTAAATCTCAGTTGCAGACTGCAGTTTCCCCAGATGCTTGGTGAGACACTACTTCACTGAAAGTTAGAGAAGCCATAACTGTGCTAACGTCCCAGAAACAGCACCTGGATCCTTTTCTTCTCCTTCACTTAGCAGTCTCAAATACACACGGAACAGGAAAGGTGACAAAGCAGATCTCCAGTGTAGTCACTCCTGCAGTGCCTTAAGGGAAAGAAGTGAATTTTGCACCAGACATTAATGGAAAAGAAACTAAGAGAGAAAGCAGGAATTCAAAGGCAGTGCTCACGAGTGCTGTGTCAAATGGAAAGCAGTGAGCCTGCAACAAGCATTCTGGCAGAGCACCCACAGACGTCCAGCCATAATTCACTGCAGGATCCATGGAACCGGTGCAATTTCCTCCCCTGCCCATGCAAATAAAGGGGCTGAGAAGGATCAAGGTGCTCTGACATAACCAGATCTTTGGGAATTCCCTTTGACACAGCCTCTGCTATGTTTTTAATGAAAAGTAGAATGCAAATAATAGGTTGATAGTTAATCAAGTCACTGGGCTGCAAGTATCCATTGTTCTTTGTCACTAGAGCAGTTGTTACACATGGCTCACACAGGTAAAACTCAGTTAAAGGGCTTAAAAGATCGTGGAGGATTGCAAAGTCATAAAGTGCTCACATTACAAGACTGGCAGAGTTTTGGGTGACCTTTTGCATATCCACTGAGGTCAGGAGATTAAAGACCATATTGGTTTTCATTTTCTCCAGGGGAATCCCTGTCTCACTGAGCACACAGGGTGGACAGTGCTCAGGCAACCAACAGCCAAGAAGTATCTCTGCTGGGGCTTTCTTTCAGCAGGTGATTCAGCAAGCTGTTCAATCTGTGACCTCAAACCAGAATTGCTCATTTCTCTCTGGCTTTTTGGTTAATATTCATGTCTACAGTTTACAAATGCTACACAGCTGTCTGTGGTATTAATTTCACAAGAGCTTCAGAGAACACACTATTATAGATAAGGAAGAGAAACACGAAGATCTCAAGGTCAAAAGTTTGCTCCAATGGTGTGGGTCAGATCTTGTATGGCTAGGAGAGGTTTTCAAAATGTCAAAAATTATCTCCTGCTTAATGTGCTCAAAGCACAGGTTCCATACACTTCAAACATAGCCCAAGGTGTAGGCATTAATGCATCAGTCCTAAGGCAAACACCTGGGACATGGATAATGTGCTCACTGAGCAGATGAAAGACAGCAGGTCCAGAGGAGGCCATGAAGATCATCAGAGTGCTGGAGAACCTCCTCTATGAGGTCAGGCTGAGAGAGTTGGGGCTCCAGGGATACCTTAAAGCAGCCTTCCAGTACTTGAAGGAGGCTACAAGAAAGCTGGGGAAGGACTTTTGACAAGGGCTTGTAGAGACAGGACAAGGGGGAATGGATTGACGCTTGAGGAGGACTCCAGGTTGAGACTCGAGATTAGGAAGAAGTTTTTTACAGTGAGGGTGGTGAGACACTGGAACAGGTTGCTCAAGAAGTTGTTGGATGCCCCCTCCCTAGAGGTGTTCAAGGCCAGACTGGATGGGGCTTTGAGCAGCCTGGTCTAGTGGAAGGTGTCCTTGCCCACAGCACAGGGACTGGATCTATATGATCTTTAAAGTCCCTTCCTACCCAAACCATTCTATAGATGTCTGAATTTAGGCTTTTGGAGCTGAGTGAGACCCACTGCCCTGTGGTAGATACTCCTGGTTCATCACAAAAATAAGAACTCTTTCTACCTTTTGAGCCCATGTACTGTTTGATTATGCTTTCACTGAGAATTAAACCACAACTGTTGGACTTCCTACCTGGGAGCATCAGCCACTGCATTCAGATCCATTTTCAGCATGACTGCATGTCTCTGCTTCCCTGTGGTTTCACATGAGAGAAGCCTCCTTTGGTTTGAAGTGCTGCACGTTGTTATGTGGAAACATTTCCATGGGCTTGCTTTCTGAACTCAGCTTCTTTCCAACAGCACAAGTCTAAGAACAGCTGCTTCTCAGCAACGGGAAGGCCTTTTGGAGAAAGCTGGGGACAGAGGATGGAAAGTGATGTCAAAGAGCCTCAGCACTTCCCGCCAGAGGACAGCCAGCTCCTCCTAGGAACTGTGCAGCAGGGTGAGAAAGCACTGTGCATGCTGGGGAGTTCTGGCCAGAGCAGGTTCTGTGGGCCCACGCCCCTTTCTTTATCCATGGTGACATTTCATTTGCTTTCCTGGCCTTTCCACACCAAGCTCTCCAAGGTGACACACAGGTCGTGTTCTTGGGTGGTTACTGTAAATCCAAGCTCCAACAACGTGTATTAGTAATATCCTCCCCACACACCTTATTTTGGATTTTCCATCATGAACTTCCTCTGCCATTGTCTTGCCTAATTGCTGAGGTTTGTCTTGACTAATATCAGTAACTGCTCTGTGAAAGGATTGTCACTTGTTAAAACAACACATGCATGCCAGACCTTAACACCACGCTAACTAAGCCCTTCTCCAGAAGGTCAATTCACAGTGAAGTTCCGGCAGTCTTAGTGCTCTGTTACTAAGCACTGCCCCAGTGAAAACTGACCATTGGATCCTGTTCTCTTTCAGCCACTTCTTCACTTCCTTACTAGCCTCTTGTGAGGTATCCTTTTAAAAATGCTCTAAAACTCCCAGTCAGTTATGTCAGCGAAACAACTCTCGCTCCTCGTCCAGATGGATTCTCTCAGAACGTTCTCTGAGAACTCTCACACTATGCTGATCCCATTTAGAAAAGGAGGCAGGGGTGCCAGTAAATTGTGGTTGATTTATTTGTTTTCAGTAGTTGCCAATAACTGTATTGATGCTAAGGTCTGGCCCTGAGCCATTTACATTCGCGCCAGAAAAATTAGCAGCGTTAATTGTCGCTCTGGGGCTGCACCGAGCCCAGACAGTTTCCGCTTCCAGAGGGAGGTAAAAAGCTCTGCTCGTGCACCTGGCCTGTCTGGGAACTCGGTGTTCAGAACTTCTGGGCAGTGGCAGCAGAGGAGGTACTGGGCTGGAGGTCAAAGAGCGCTCTTAGAACCCAGATGAGGTCACAAGTCTGCGTGAAACGAGTCCCATCGCATCCCACAGTGTCTGCTGTCCCACTGCCAGGAGGTTTAAACTGATTCCATGGAGATCATCTCACAGCTGACCCAGCCTCTGTACTGCCAGGTTTGCAGTCTGGGGAACAGGAAATGCTTTTGGCAGGGAGAAGACAGAGAACATGCTGAAGGTAACAGAGAGAAAGCACAATCACAAAAAGCTGGAATTGTTTCATTGAGCTTGTACACCGGCTGGGGAGGAGGGAAAGTGCCCTGACTCTAGATATGGATGGTGGTGGTGGTGGTATTGATTGCCAAGAAACACCTCTAAGGAGAATCCCTCTGACTGTCTACAGCATGAAGGTCTGGCCAACCTTTCAGCTTCTGAAATGGAACTTCCACTGTACATCCCACATCAAGGATCCAGCCTTGAATACCATCTTCCCATCAAAGACACCTGAAGGAACGCTCACAGTTCTGCCTTTGAAAATCACGTTGTCACTCAGCAGCAGGCACACTTGCTCAGTGGACATCCCTAGCTGCAACAAACACAGCCCCACTGGGCACACTTCAAAAAGCAAACAACACCCAGCAAGTCACGCTGTGCTTCCTGACAGTCCTCAAGAACTCTTTTCCCCAGGCCATGTAAGTTATGTTGCTGCTTATTAGAGTCTGAACTGCCAAAGTAATGGTGAGAATCTCTCTTTTACCTTGGCAGAGAAGAGCAGCAGTGCTGAGGAACAACCCAGAAATGCTTTACCCTGGGGTGCAGAAGCCAAGCACTGTTAGAAACTTTAAAGGGAGAAGTGGTTAGACTGTGAATCTCCTTCCAGCTACCTGCAGCTTTGGTGGTACAGGGCACAGCTGCTCTCACATTTCCTGTGCTTGCAGGCTTGAAGTGCATTTCCCTGCAGATGGAAGATTATCTTTCATTTAATGCAAATCTGGCTGATATAGCAGTCAAGGCTCATCTCTTCCAGTTCTTACTGACTGGCTCGAGGAAGCAGTTTAAAATGAGTGCCAGCCTGGCCTCCCTTGTGCTGAGGGGAGCTGCACCATCAGTACCTGCTGAAATGGTACTATCAAGGGGTCAAACCCTGAGTGATTATTCTGCAGTAATGCCAAGCAGGAATGCTACTGCAGTTCTAACCATAATGCCAAAGGAAAAGGAATGAAACCCACTGCAAAGTACAGCTGTGGACTCCGTCTCTTCTCTCTGTTCATCCTTTGCAGCTTTGTCCTCAAGCAGCAGGCTACAGTAACGTCTCTTGAAATATCTGCAGCCCCATGTCACATATTGCTGCCACAGGCACTGAGTGCTCCTAGCTCTTGCACCTAGGCAGGTTTAACACCACCTTGGGAACATCTCTGCCATGCCATCAGCCGTGGCTACAGTGGGACGTGGAATGTTCTTCACCTCTTCTCTCCTTGTTTTAACTCAGACTGTTTCAGGCAGTGCGTGGCCCACAGATGGCACCTGGAAGTGCAGCATCTATTTCAAAGGTCGTTCCAGCCCCCTCCTTTTCCCTCATCTCCTTCCAAGAGAAAAAAGCACACATACTTTCTTTGTGTTATGGCCTTCTGTAGGACACCACCCACAGCCTCACCCTTTTTTCCCCTTCCATGGGTATAATCTTTTCACAGGGTGGAGAGGGGATGGGATGGGAAAAAGAGAGTTACTTTCATGTTTTCTAGCAATGATTTTGTCTACAGCTATTTCCTCCTTGACTTCTTACTCACTGTTTGTGAAATCTCCCCGTGCTTTAACAATGGTATTGTTGCCACAGCTGCACTGATTATATTTTCCTAACTCCCCTGGTTTTGAGGCCTGGAACCAGTGTGGTTTGTTTTCATACATAGTAACTTGGCCCAGCCTACAATAACATTGCAGAGAGCCCTGATAACCCAACTGCAACGTACACACATGCTGCTTGAGCCGCACTTTGGGCTCCAGGATCTCACTTGTTGGGCTGCTGGGGGTTTTTTAGTACTCTGTCTCCAACACAAAGCAAGGTGTGGATTCCAGACAGGAGTGTCACAGAATGTAGATTTTAAAGCATCAGGTTACTAAAGAGGCAGTGAATGCTCTGGGTGTTCCACTGCATGGCCACGTAGCTCGGTGTGGTTTGGTTTTTACCTGCTATATCATGCTCCTCTTTCAAGCAAAGAAAACCATCCTGAATGTGTCATATTTTGACTGGGTTTATTTTAGGTTATCAAGAACCTTGTGCCCTTTCCAACTTGTACTCAAAATAAAGTTCTGGTTCTTATTTATGCTAAAGCCTGTCTGAGCCCTTTTGCAGGGCAAAGGATCCTGACAGGACAAGGTTCATCCCCACTCTGCTGGAGTGCACCCTTTGAACGTCAGGGCAAGTCCGTGTTTGGTGGAACACCACTCAACATCCCTGGTGCCCTTAAATAAGGAGACTGCATGTCAAATATAGCAGCTGAAAAAGTCCTTCGTTGGCTGGATTGCCACCTGGACATGTACAGCCTCATGTAATGAACATCTTAGCAATCAGCACTTCCTTAACCTAAAAAAAAATGGGTTGTGGGACCTTCATGCAGACATATTAGGTAATGCAGCAGGGCTGTCTCACATTCAGATTGTATCAGATAGCTCTGCAAGTCTTAACACACTTTATGCTTTCCATTGTTTCCTAGCTGATTAGAGCTAATGAAAGATAGCTCAGTGGCAGTCAGGGACACAGAAATTCCCTTAATCTGCAAAAGACAGACAGGCAGAAATGTGGAAGGCAGGACATCCCCCTCCTGTCCTCTGCTGCAAAGACACTCTCAAGAGTGCTTTAAGTCATTGGTGCACACCTGACAAAGTGACTCACTTTGTGCAAGGGAAGTCTGCAGATTTTGTCTGCCTGGACTTTAGCAAAGCCTTTGTTACCATTTCCCACAGCGCTCTCCTCCAGAAACTGCTTGCTCATGGCTTAGACAGGTGGACACTTCACTGAGTTAAGAACTGGCTGGATGGCCAGGCCCAAGGAGTGGTGGTGAACAGAGCTAAATCCAGTTGGCAGCCAGTCACCACTGGTGCTCCCCAGGGTTCAGTACTGGGGCCAGTTCTGTTTAGCATCCTTATCAGTGATCTGGATGAGGGAATAGAGTGCACCTTCAATATATTTGCAGATGACACCAAGCTGGATAGGGGTGCTGATCTGCTTCAGAATAGGAAAGCTCTGCAGAGGGATCTGGCCAGGCTGCATTGGCAGGCTAAAGACAATGGTATGACCTTCGACAAGGCCAAGTGCAGGGCAATGCACTTGCGTCACAACAACCCCAGGCAATGCTAGAAGCCTGGGGCAGAGTGGCTGGAAAGCTGCCTAGTAGAGAAAGACCTGGGGTTGCTGGTTCACAGCCATCTGAACATGAGCCAGCAGTGTGGATATCTTGGCCAAAAAGGCCAGCAGCATCCTGGCCTGCATTGGTAATGGTGTGGCCAGCAGGACCAGGGCAGTGATTATGCTCCTGTACTCACCACTGCTTAGGCTGTATCTCAAATATTGGGTTCAGTTTTGGGCCTCTCACTACAAGAAGGACATTGAGGTGCTGTAGCACGTTCAAAGAAGGGCAGCAAAGCTGGTAAGGGGTCTAGAGAACAAGTCCTCTGAGGAGCAGGTGAGGGAACTGGGGTTTAGCTTGGAGATAAGGGGGCTGAGGGGAGATCTCCTTGCCGTCTACGACTCTGTGGAAGGAGGTTGGCGTGAGAGGGGCATCAGTCTCTTTTCCAAGTAATAAGTGATATGAAAAGAGGAAATGGCCCCTGTGCCAGGGGGAGGTTTAGGTAGGACATCAGGAAAAAATTCTTCATCAAAAGAGTTGTCAAGCACCAGCACAAGTGGTTGAGTTACTATCATTAGAGGTATTTAAGATATATGGCCATGTGGCTTAGGGCCATGGTTTAGTGGTGTTCAGGCAGCGTTAGGTTAATGGCTGAACTCAACCATCACAACCAAAGTGGTTCTGTGACTGATAGTGCACATTATCTGGGTGGCCCTGTTGGAAGAGAGCTGCTGGGGGAGGCATTCTCTGACATAAAACTCTTGAGCAAGCTGGCCTGGCGTGCAAGACCAAACAAAGTATCTTCCAGTGCTGTCCTGCATTCAAAGTTTTCTCTATAAAGATATGCACATTAATGCCATGTAGGAGAGGAAAAGGAATCTGACACTGATGGCATGCCAGTGTTATAACTGAGTCAACCAGTCTCCAACAAGTGTCTCAGAAGCAGGGTGCTTTTCAAAAAATGATTCCATTAATTATTCCAATTATTCCATTCCTCAACTTCTACCTAATCATGACAGTGTTTTTCCTAGCATGTGGGATGTAAATAAGGTGGTTATTAAATCCAGAGTCAATGAGCAGCCTTGTCTGTTGGCTTGGCACCATTTGCTCCCTATATGATGACTTCTGATGAAGCAGCAGTGCAGCACTCACAGGTTCTTTCTCTAGTACCACTGCCTGTATGTAGCTGATAAGAAGCAGGAGGCAGCATGCTCAGATTCCTAACACATTAGCGAAGGCAGTGGATTGAGAATACAGGAGACGAGGGGTTTTCACAGCTCCTTGGAATTGCTTCTTGGCAAATGAGGACTGAAAGGAGAGCCAAAACCCCTTTAGAACCAGTCCTGGGAACCAGGTGATGTGTTTCAAGGCTGATCAATGCTCTCACACACTGTCTAGCAGATGCAGGAAGCCCTTGACACAAGTGAAAAGCAGGGCTGTCTGCACAGGCCACAACAGACTGTTCTCTCAAAGAAAGAGATGGTTAAAACCCAGTAAGTGTCAGATGTTGAAAGGAAGTGTTTGCACCCACCAAATGAGAGAGGTCATCAGTCAAGACTGTTTAATACTACTCAGAGTAGTCCCCTCGTAATAAACTGGCAAACTGAAGCTGAGTTGGAGCTGCCTCCTGCTGCAGGCACACAAGAGCTGTGTGCCTGAGGGAGTCTGCCACAACTGCTGTGGTTCAGGTGCCCTTGAGTACTTCTCTGTTTCGCCTCCTTCCACAAGCTGGCTTCTCTTTATCAAACGTGTTTCTAAGCTACCAGATGCACGGGTGAAGAGAAGGCCAAGCTGGAGACAGCAGGCTAAGGCCAAATGATAAACCTCTTGCAGAGTTGGTGGGTTTTAAGCTGTCCCTTATACAAAGTTGCTCATTTTTTAGGGAAGTAAAAAGCTTTTCCTTAAGATGCTAACCATCCTTTGACTGCCCTGCTGGCTTCACTGCAGTGGGAAAAACTCTGTGGAGGTACACACAGGGTAGGCTTATAATCTGAGTCATGAGGTCTGAGCACAGCCTCAGCTCTCCTGTAAGTTCTGAGCTGTTCATTTCCATATTCTTGATCTCCACTTTATTAGGCACTCTAGAGCTGTGGTTCAGTGGAAGTTAGATGCCTTGGTGCCTTTTGTACTCCCCAGTGCATCTCTTTGAGTTTTGGGGTAATTACCCTAACTAAAAACAAATACTGACATCTCAGACCTAGCACTGGTATCTTAGATTCGGGGCTGCTGGTATATCTGCAAGTGCTCAGCCTTGAGCACAAGAACTTATTCATTTAAGTTACCTATCTAGCAACCCAGAGGTTATTGCAAACATATTTCCAAGTTAGGAGCTTTATTTTCCCCAAAAATCAATTAATGTTTAAGGGATTGTGGGTAGAAGTTATGGATTCGTCAAGTGTGATGTGGTCCTCACACAACAAAGCGACCTCATTTTAACTCCTATGAATAGAGCTCAAATTTTAACACAGTGGATCTACATAAAAATATAACAATTCTTGCTGTGGCATTCTTTATGTTAGTTAGATTAATCCAGATCTGTATCAGTTCGTTTGATGTGGAATGCCCTGCTTGCTAGTTAGCCTAAAATGGTTATCCTCCGTATTTGTCTCTTTTGATAACTGAAGGTACTAAATGAGTTGGCCATATGGTAACAAGATTGCCCCTTTTAAAATGGAAACAGCTACAAGAGGGCAAGGAAGAAATCTTTTGTAATCCTCATTACTGCAGAGTCAGCCTCATCTGTGGCACAAGATGGCTCTGATGCTCACAGAAGTGCCTTGCCATGGGAAATATCCTCCCCCTCACCATGGATGTCTATCAACAAGGCAAATAAAAGGTTACCTCATATGTCATTTGAAGCTCAAGTGGAGATGTTTCAAGTGCATTGCTTTTTTCCACTGAAAATGGATTCTGAGTTTCCAGATTCTTCTGTCTCCCCACGTTGCTCTGACACTCCTCAGTATTAAATCCACATTTCCTTTTCTCCAGAAGATACATTAATACATTTTCAATCTCTTTTCCTTATGGCTGTAAAAATTGCACAAGCTCACTTTTCAAACAGTGAACTCGTGCTTTGCATCTTCTAGGACTTCACCTCCAGACCTGAAGATATCCTTAAGAAAGACAACTCTGCAGTCTGCAGATTACTCTGCAACTACTGCACAGCAGATTGAATTGGAAACCATCGGCCTCCTGCTTAGGGGAAATGGATGGAACTTGTTTTGTCAGGTTGTTCCCAAGCACAGACATGGAGAGGCTGCAATTCTTTTGTTGAATTGTACAGAGAGAATGGCATTTTCATTAGAAGACAGCAGGTTCCCCAGGAGGACTGTGGGATGTGGCAATCACCAGTAAAATCTTTATTGAAGTCACAACCAGTGACCTGCTTTTTGCATTGTGAAGCATGGGAAGAAAGCAAACACCCGCACTGCCCAGCAAAGAGGCCCTGAAATGGAACAGCCCTCTGAGAGGGGGGCTAAAGGCATTGCAGAGAGGTCTGTGCAGAGAAAAGACAGACCTGAGCTGCCTGCACTGTGTGCTTCAGGGATAGGACTGCAGCTGGTCTCAGCAGCCTGTGATGCAGCTTGGCAACCACCTTCATCTCATCAAGGTCCCTCTGGGCTCCAGTGCTCAGGACATTGCTGTGACTCCTGTGCTCCACCACTGCCATCCACCCTTGCCAAGCTTCCCCTTATCAGGCTATCTCTCTTCTCTTCTACTCTGAAGGAAGACAAAACCAAGGGATGAGTCTAGTCACTAGAAATCTGCCTTATTAATCTCCAGCATGTTTGAACAGGAATCTGCTTTCCAATAATGTTACCACTGGGCCTGTTGTTTTCAGGCCCCTTATCTCGCCCCTAGCAAAGAACACACCAGAATTAGACACCGCAGAGGTGCTGTCAGAGCAGCCTGCAGCACACCCAGCCACAAAACACTCCTCAGTGACTGCTCCAGAGCATGATTCTCTTTGAAGGAAGTGTCATTGGCCTGCACTGGCTTCAGCAAGTTCAGGACTGGATGATCTTGGAGGTCTCTTCCAACCTGGTTGATTCTATGACCACACCTGGAATACTGTGTCCAATATTGGGCTCCCCAGCTAAGAGAGACAAGGACTTGCTGGAAAAAGTCCAGCAGAGAACTAAGAGGGTGAGTGGGAGACTTGAGCACCTCCCCTATGGAGAGAGACTGAAAGACCAGGGGATGTTTAGTCTGGAGAAGAGAAGACTGAGAGGAGATCTCATCAATGTCTGTAAATATCTGAGAGGTGGGAGTCAAGTGGATAGGGCCAATCTCTTTTTGCTGGTCAGCAGCAGTAAAACAAGGAGCAACAGCTACAAACTGGAATATAGATGGTTTCAGCTCAGCAGGAGGAGAAACTTCTTTCCAGTGAGGGTGACAGAGCACTGAAACAGTCTCCCCAGTGAGGTTGTGGAGTCTCCTTCTCTGGAGACTTCAAAACCTGCCTAGATGCATTTCTCTGTGAGCTGCCCTAGGGGATCCTGCCTTGGCAAAGGGGTTGGACTTGATGATCCCTGGAGGTCCTTTCCAACCTCTGAGGTTCTGTGATTCTGACTGTAGAGCCCAGTGGTATTTCAGTAGCTACATTTTTCCTCTCTGTCCAGGGCAATGTGGGTAGAAGAAGTTCCACTTTTCTCCCATCTCTCCTTCACTGCCCATAGAATGAGGACCTAGGATGAGCAGTGATTAGATTTTCACATGCTCTCAATAAGCACCAGCTCTTCTTCTGGAAAGAGAGAGAGAGTGGATGTATTAAATGCTGTCACAGTACTGCAAGTCTCGGCCACGGCCCACTCTGGATCTAAAACCCAGGTGGACAGAGGGCACTGCCCAGCCCCAGCACTGCAAGGCAGTCTGCCTGCTGCCTTACAGGGGCTAGCTCAACATCAGTGGGTGAGGACTTGGCTGTCTTCTGAAGCTGTCAGTTGCCACCACACATGAACATGATGTAACTTTGCAAATGGGTTTCACTAGTTCTTTTCCTGCCCGAAGAGTTATCTGTGAAGAGGAGTAAGTCTGAGAATTTATGGGACCTACCCCCAAATGAGTCTGACAAGAACCACTGAGAGACTGAAAAGCTTCCACTTGCACATCCTTTGTCCTGCAAAACAGGCAGATATCTCTCCTCAGGCTTGTCAGACAGATGTAAGCTGAAAGAAGACACAAGACCTTCACCTTCACTAATCATTTGTGTTCTAGTCTGACTGACTGCCCCAGTGACAGTGCCTTGCAGAGCCACCATGAACATTGATCCTCTCCAGGTCATGGCTGTTTTCCAGCCAGCCAGCATCAGTTAGAAAATGAATATATTTGTGCATTTGGACAAAGGAGAGAAGAAGAGTCCCATGTGCTGGAGAGGACTAGCTTTGGACATACTTAAAACTGTGATTTCAGGTAGAAAGTATCAAACAGGTCAGGAAGGAGATCGTTCCCAATGCAAGCAATGCAGCAGGATGAGATCTGGCTGAAAGACTCACCTCTGTTTCCACATCTGCTGTCATGAGTCAGATTCTCAAGAATTCCTGTTCCAGCACTATCAACACTGGCTTCATCTTCAAGGCTTTTTCAGTCCTTGTTTTCCCTTCACGATGATCATGGAATATGCTCTGTGTCTCAGCTCTGTGGGAGGAAGAGTGAAATCAGAACAGTGGAGGCTGAAGGAACAGAGTACCAGAGACGTCATGCTAGGATAGAGTGAGGAGTACAAGTGGAGCAACCACTGGATGAAAGAATCTTTCACAGGGGAGTGGAAACTCTGTGGAATCACAGGGAAAAAATGCAAAACCATTCAAAGACATAACAAATTATATTCTAATAATTAGCCTAGGGAAAACAAGCTCAAATGGAGGAAAAACCAACACCACCAAAACCGAGATAACCACCCCCTACCAAAATCATGCCTGAACCCATAGCACAGTGAGTTTGTAAGTTGTATCTGTCATGCCATGCAAACCACGATGCAGACCTTCATTTGCATTTCACATCTAAGAAACTGTGCTAGTGGCTAACCCACACTTTCCTCCTTTCCTTGGAGGAGGTGGATGCTGTATAGCCACTCATCCTCTAAGGCCTGAGCACTTTCTGAACAGAATCAAGAGCCACAGTGAAATTCAGAGATTTTCCTGAGGCCTAAAGTAACCTCAAGCATTCTTTTGAGCACAAAGCTTATTTTTGCCTCACAGCTCTTACATTTAAGTGAGGAGAATCAACACCCCTTGTAAGACTTCACTCTTTTTTGGCTGCTGCTACTGTTGCTGTTTAGTTATTCTATTAGAGCAGCTTTCTGATGGCCCTTTCTATGAGATACTCCATGAGCACAGAGCCCTTATCCTGACCAGCTTCCAAACACTGGATGTTGGGACTAAAGCCAAGTCACAAGGAAACAAACCCACCACTTAGAAGGCTGATGAAATTCAGGGTGGGAGCAGTGGTAGGGAGTCATTATCAGCTTTTGCCCCAGAGCTTGCACACATGTTCATGGTTACACTGAAACCATTCCATGAAACAGTTTTAAATGAGACCAATTTCTACTAAATGAAATCAGAAGGGTTTTCCAAATGGAATTAGGAACCATCCAGTACTGAAACTTCCAGCATGCCTGCATCTTGACAAGTCTTCTCTCATGGCTGGGCTACAAAAATAAAGGGAGCTTTCGTGTTACTCAAAGCATCACTGACAAGAGGGACATCAGAAAATAATAGCAGAGCTGTTCATATTAAGGCAGAATGTATAAACCACAGTATCTGTCAGGAAATAGACTTCCTGTCTGCTGAGTTTTGCCTGTCCAATTAAGGACAGATTCTCTGGCTACTGAAATACTTTTCCAGAGCTACCAAGAAATAAAACCTAAACAAGTGAACAGACAAATGCTGTGGCAGCCTTTCCTAAGCAAGCTGGGGAGCTCCACTTGCAGGTAAGCCCATCTCTTCTAATGTGCCTATTCTTCAGCCATGCCCTCTCCAACAAGTCCTTATGTGCCTGTCCTGGAAAGACCATCTCTAAACAAGTGTTGCTTCCACTCCTGTGTGCTCAACAGAATCACTAAAATTCACCATTTGATCTCCAAAAGACATGTCTGTACCGAGCAGACAATCATGCAAGTGTCTCCTGAGACACCTAGCTGCTAAAAAAAAAAGAATCCTAGAATCACCTGGTTGGAAAAGACCTTAAGATCACAGAGTTCCAGAGAGAATAAATGAAGCAGGGAACTGGGATCCATGGTACTGTGGTTCTGCCCCCGCTTCATCAATTCATAGCTAGGGGTCCCCAGCAACAGCTACAGTCAGGTTTGCCCTCTTTGACTGACTGATATCCCATGATAGGCTGTGGTGGTGAATGGTGCCACATCCAGTTGGCAGCCAGTCACAAGTGGTGTTCCCCAAGGATCAGTGCTGGGCCCAGTCCTGTTCAATATCTTTATTGATGATCTGGACGAGGGCATTGAGTCCAGCATCAGTAAGTTTGCAGATGACACCAAGCTAGGAGCAGGTGTTGATCTGTTGGAAGGTAGGAGAGCCCTGCAGAGGGACCTGGACAGGCTGGATGGGTAGGCAGAGGCCAATGGGATGAGATTTAACAAGGCCAAGTGCAGGGTTCTGCACTTCGGCCACAATAACCCCAAGCAGTGCTACAGGCTGGGGACTGAGTGGCTGGAGAGCAGCCAGGAGGAAAGGGACCTGGGGGTACTGATAGATAGTAAGCTGAAGATGAGGCAGCAGTGTGCCCAGGTGGCCAAGAGAGCCAATGGCATCCTGGCCTGCATCAGGAACAGTGTGGCCAGTAGGACAAGGGAGGTTATTCTTCCCCTGTACTCAGCACTGGTCAGGCCACACCTTGAGTACTGTGTCCAGTTCTGGGCCCCTCAATTCAAGAAAGATGTTGAGGTGCTGGACCATGTCCAGAGAAGGGCAACAAAGCTGGTGAGGGGCCTGGAGCACAAATCCTATGAGGAGAGGCTGAGGGAGCTGGGGGTGTGCAGCCTGGAGAAGAGGAGGCTCAGGGGTGATCTTATTACTGTCTACAACTACCTGAAGGGGCATTGTAGCCAGGTGGGGGTTGGCCTCTTCTCCCAGGTAACCAGCAATAAAACAAGGGGACACAGTCTCAAGTTGTGCCAGGGTAGGTTTAGGCTGGATGTTAGGAAGAAGTTCTTCACAGAGAGAGTGATTTCCCATTGGAATGGGCTGCCCAGGGAGGTGGTGGAGGCACTGTCCCTGGGGGTCTTCAAGAAAAGACTGGATGAGGCACTCAGTGCCATGGTCTAGTTGATTGGTTAGGGCTGGGTGCTAGGTTGGACTCGATGATCTTGGAGGTCTCTTCCAACCTGGTTGATTCTATGATTCTATGACTCTGGGAGTCCTACACAGACCTATGAAGGGTGCAGTGCTGCCTGGTGGATCCACACAAGCTCCTCAGCACTTTTTTTCAGTGGGCTCTTTTGCACAAACATTTTGAGCCATCAGTAAGGAGGATCAGAGAACTTGCAGCAGGATTTTCTGCAATCTGTTCCTTCCTGGAGCTTTGCCTGTGGCCCTCTGGACACATCTGACACAGAAGCAGACAGGGTGCATGCAGAGTGCATGCAGAGATTTTCAGGTGACAAGCTTTTCTTCATGGAGATACAGGAAGCAAAGGGATTTCCAAGAGGGTGTGCAGGCATAAATCCAATGATACAACTGACACACTACTTTAGTGGTGCCCAGTGACAGGAGAAGAGGCAACAGGCACAAACTTGAACACAGAAAGTTCCATCCAACAGCATCATTAGACTCTGGAACTTTGCTACCAATGGTGGCAGCTCATCTGTTCTGTTTGTACAGATGTGGAGCAGTCCTGCAACGCATGGAGACTCCCTCTTCTGGCTAACAAGTCACCACCTTCAGGCCACTCAACACGTTTGAAATGCTTTTTGTGCTGCGTTCATTGCCCTCCCACCGCACAGCTAAGTAAGAAAACTCCCTGATTAGCACCAGCTCTTGATGGGAACATCTCTTATGGATGGGAATGAGACAGCAAAATGTCTCAGAAAGAACATCTCTAACCTTTCCTAGGAACTGACACAACCCAAAGCCAAAAAAAAAAAAGCAACCAAAAAAAGAGCTTAAGCTGTTGGAAAGGGCAGCAAGGAGCACAATCTTGGGAGACCCTCACTGAGTTTCTGAGAGAAAAAGGCTAACCAGTGAGGCTGGAACGGGTTTGCAGAGGGCTGTGCACCTCAGACAGAAGATGGCTTTCTTTAAGGCAGATGATTTCAAGACTGCTTTGAGAGTCTATGTAAGCTGGCAGGTCAGGGAGACACTCACTGATTATGCTGAGGAGTCAAAGGATGCTGCTCTAGAGAAAGCAAGCTCCTCTTCCTGCCAGTGAACCACTTCACAGTGCTCTGGGACATCCTCCAAGGCCTTGCTACAGCAGCAGAGGGCTTTGTTCCCTTACCCAGCTTCAAATGGTCACCTGCTGCTGCTGCTCCTTCATGAAATGTCATCACAAGCAGCTGCTTCTTAACTCTTCTATTTCCAAATGCAGTTTCTTTAGAATCTGATGTGCTTTTGTACAAGACTTTCTCAACTGGCTAGAGACCAAGCTCTCCCCTGACAGAATGCCTTGCTTTCTTTACTGAGGCACCAAGAGCTTCACCACATCTCTGGCTTAGTTTTCACAAACGGGAAGACTCTAAATTAAGACTTTATCCTGATCCTGGGAATGGATATATTCTGCACTCTGAGGAGACCTGCAGCAGAGCAGTCACAACAGTCAAGGCACTAATTTCATTTTCAGATAGACCTAAGTCGAAAAGTTGGGGAGGAAAACTTGAGATCTTGAATATGTGTGGTTAGCACAAGATTGAAATAAGATGAAAGATTCATCTTATTCATCTTAATAAATGCAGGGAAAGCCACAAAGAGCATTCTCATTCTTTTATTTTGGAGCCATGAGCCTGAAGGCTATTTGCAGTGGAACTAAATCACACTTGTCCAACATATTTTCCATCAGCCTGAAGTCACAGGTCACTGTGTGCATTTACACGTATGGAATCTTTCTGCAGTATCTTCATGGCTGATAGCCAGTGGGATCAATGGAATGCATGGAACTTTGGAGGCTGAGCCCCTAAAACAAAGGCTGGAAAACAGGGTGGTCCTTGGAGTTCAGCTTTCATTTAATCTACTGAGTCACTCAGTGACCTTGGCCAAGCAGTTCAACCTTCTGGCACTGTGGCGAGGCCAACAGTAAAGCAGCATAAAACCAGGCTGGGCAGATGAACTGCTGCAAGGAGTCATGTTGGTAGGGCGGCAGCTCCTCAGCCCCCCTCTGCTTGTCAGAGCAATCCTCGAGCAAGCAGTACCCTCATGTGTGTTTGCCCGTGTCAGCAGTGATCAAACTTGGAAGAAGACTTACTCTTTGAAGGTATCTGCCAAGCCCTACTGAGCTACTTCCTCTCTCTGCAGTGTTTCTTTTCTAGACTTCTCCATTGCCAGACTGAGTTATGAACTCCAAGAAAGAAAGAAATAATACAAGGGGAAAAAAAAAGATCTGTATCTACCACAAGGCCTTTCCATGATTCCAAGTTTTCTAAGCTTGGGAATCAGAAAGCCTATCTCAGAGGAAACTAATCACTAGGTTCTGAGCCTATTATGAAAGCAAAATTCTGAGGTTTGAAGGGTCCCTTCTGGTGCTTCTTGGTTTTGGTTTTTAATGTCTGTGAGGTGAGCTTGAGGCCAGACTGAGGATTGCATCAGGAAAATGGAAAGACTAAGAGAAGAGAGAAAGAATGGCCTCAGCCCTAAAATAGCACTGTAAAGGGCGTTTTACTTGGAACTTCCTCTTAGCTGACATCAGTAAGGGTAAGAGAAAGATTCTAGTTCAAAAGTGTAAAGCTGAAGCAGAGCATTTGAGGCTGGATGTAACTCTCAGATCTATTTGGTGTCTTGGAAAAAAAAAAATCAGGTTCCACCTGGAGCAGAAGCTTGGGGTTTGTTGGTTTGGTTTGGTTTTTAACTTTAGAAATATTTGGTTTGTTTTGATGTCTTTGACCCTGGACAACAAAAAATGCAGCACACAGCTCAAGACACACCCAGAAAAACCTAAAAGGAACTGAAGTGCAAGTGCAGCTGTTGGGTCCTTATACTCCTGGGGAGCTGGAATCGTCAGGAAAAGTCAGTTTACAACAGTGGCATTTCAAGCTGGGGTTCTGATAATCTCTGGTGACCAAAGCCAGCACCCCTGGGAATTTTCTAGCAAAGCCAACAACACTGCAGTTTTCCAGTGTAATGCATAAGCAAGAGACCTTTTGGTCCAGAAGCTGCAGTGCCATCACTGGAGCTCCTTCAGCCACAGCTTGGAAATCAAAGTAGAGGTTTGTGCACGTTTTCACTAAACAAGGCAACATGGCAAGCCTGAGACCACATAGCTATGGCCGTGCTCTTCAGTATCTGAATCAATACCTGCAGCAAAGCATCTCTGGGTTTTCTGAGCATGGGGTAGCCCTGTCAAACTGTCATCTTACAAAGACCAAGTTACCTCCTTCCATCAAAGCATCCATCACAGATCCATACTGCACTACAGAAAAACTGACAACAAGCAACTTGCATGTGAAATTTCAGCTCAGCTTCAGCAGTGAACATCCTTGCTCCAAGTGCAGGAATGAGTAGGGAAAACACTGCCAGCATCAAGTGTAAAAGGGGAAGATTATAAGCAGGACCTGGTGCCACACGATGAGATCCCCCCCTGATGAGGAGGATTTGTTACTAACTTGTTCCAGTTGTTTGTGTTTCACATATGCTTCTATGCAGCTAGAAATTGTTTTCAACCCTAAGTAATTCCCCATGGACTAACTCCCACAGTAAAAGAGAGGCAACAAGAAGCACTCCCAAAACATCATGAGACATAGAGCAGAGCTCCTTGTTCTGTAAATCAGTGTTGTGGCTAAGAGATTGGCTCCTTTATTTAAGGCAACTTGTACTGATGGAGTGGTATCACAGTACCACAGTATCATCACGGTTGGAAGAGACCTCACAGATCATCAAGTCCAACCCTTTACCACAGAGCTCAAGGCTAGACCATGGCACCAAGTGCCATGTCCAATCCTGCCTTGAACAGCTCCAGGGACGGCGACTCCACCACCTCCCCGGGCAGCCCATTCCAGTGTCCAATGACTCTCTCAGTGAAGAACTTTCTCCTCACCTCCAGCCTAAATCTCCCCTGGCGCAGCCTGAGGCTGTGTCCTCTTGTTCTGGTGCTGGCCACCTGAGAGAAGAGAGCAACCTCCTCCTGGCCACAACCACCCCTCAGGTAGTTGTAGACAGCAATAAGGTCACCCCTGAGCCTCCTCTTCTCCAGGCTAAACAATCCCAGCTCCCTCAGCCTCTCCTCGTAGGGCTGTGCTCAAGGCCTCTCCCCAGCCTCGTCGCTCTTCTCTGGACACGCTCAAGCATCTCAATGTCCCTCCTAAACTGGGGGCCCCAGAACTGAACACAGTACTCAAGGTGAGGTCTAACCAGTGCAGAGTACAGGGGCAGAATGACCTCCCTGCTCCTGCTGACCACACCATTCCTGATGCAGGCCAGGATGCCACTGGCTCTCTTGGCCACCTGGGCACACTGCTGGCTCATGTTCAGGCGGGTATCAATCAGCACCCCCAGATCCCTCTCTGTCTGGCTGCTCTCCAGCCACTCCGACCCCAGCCTGTATCTCTCCATGGGGTTGTTGTGGCCAAAGTGCAGCACCCTGCACTTGGAGCTATTGAACCCCATCCCATTGGACTCTGCCCATCTGTTCAGGCAGTCAAGGTCCCACTGCAGAGCCCTTCTGCCTTCCAACTCAGTCACATCTGCCCCCAGCTCGGTGTCCACTGGCAAGTGAGCAGATGGAAAACAGGCTGATGACTTTCCCTAATTCATAATTCTAACCACTGTGTTACCTAAACTGTGTTTCATCTTTGGAACTAAGATTAGCTGGAAAAGAAGGGGGTGAAGGAAAAGGAAAAACAAGGCCTTTCATCAGGCAGGTTTGTACACGTGTAGCCAGCTCTTCTGCTCTGGTTTTAAGGCAGAAGGGAAAAAAAACACTGAAACATAAAGCAGTGTGGATTGTATGGAAAATTTGACTCAGATGAAGTGCCTGGCCAACACCACAAAATGGACTGGAGACAAATCTGATAATTAGAAAAAGCAGTGAATAACAAAATATTTTTGACTCATGCTGTATCAGGCAGCCTCCAAAAGCTCTCAGAAGCAACACACCAGGACTTCATTCCCCACAGCTTGTTACAGCTTCATGCTAGAGCAGTGCTGCTGATCTCACAGGCATTGCACTGGTGCAACACTGAAGCTGGGAATTCAGCCCCACTGCACCTTGTTCTTCCATGACAGTGCCTTTTCTCAGCTGTTTATGGGAGCTGCACAGCCAAGCAGGTAAACCACACGTGACAGTGCTTCAGGCAGTTATGTGCAGCTGGCATGAACAGATCAGAAACACTCCTGCTCCATTGGTCTGATTTATAGTGCCTGGGGCTTGGCTTTGCTTTCTCTGTGGGCCCATTGGTCACATGTCCTGACCAGAGCACAGCAAGGGTGGGATAAACACCAGGACCATCACTCCAGGGATACCATGTAGGGAGAAGTATGTCTGATGTCTGGTTTGCATCTACTGCTCCAACTGCCGCTGCCAAATCAAGCAGGTAGTGCAGGCTGCAAGGCAGGGTGATAAGAGCTGGAAGAGGAAAGATTTGCCAAAAAGCAGCCAAATAAGAGCAAGAGAAGAATAATGCCTGTGAAGAAGGCAGAGCACAAAACAAGGAGACCTCCAGGTAAATAAAAACAAATGGCTGGACCACGTAGTAAAGTGAAGGGATGAGGAAAGCCATCATAAGAAGCCAGAGCTGAGAAGATGTAGAGCAGGAGGAGGTATGAAAGTAGGAAAGAAGTCCCTGGACAATAATCTGCAGTGGGGTAAGAGGACACACAGCCATCTCCTCACAGCTGGTGCTCAGTGTGCCTGCCTCCACTCAAAGGAGCAAGGTGGCAGCAGTTAAAACCAGCAGAGGTGCTTCCACTGTTCCTGCCTGCCTGCTTTAAATGGCTCCATAAGACTAAAGGCAGTCTTTAGAAAGCAGTTCTGGCTGCTGCACACTTCTTACACACAGCACCATTGCTGTTTCTGCTTGAAGAGAGGCTGAGGATTTGTCAAGAGATGTTCAGGGTGGTTTCAGGTGGCTCCACTTTTCCTTGGGAGATACAAGGGCAAAGTCAGGTGCTGTCTCTCTCTGCAGAATATTTGATTCTTATGGAATTGCCAACTGGATTTTCTCACTTACCTGAATACAGATGCACAGCAAACAGATGTATCATGTAATAATCCTGCCTGGAAGTCTCTTGGGCTGTGGCAGTGTCTAATAACTACTCCCCCAAAGGCCTCTGTCCTTCTAGTACTTCAGTTGTAGAGCAGTACATGAGTGATCCAGAGGAATGGGGAAGTGCAGTGGGAGGACAACCTGTAACTTTTGGCTTGAGAGGAAGGTTCTCATGTGTAACTTGCAAGTAGGACAAACTGGGAGTGAGGAACTCCACCTTTTCCCAGCTGCAGTGAGCTCTCCTTGGTTTTGTGATTGCACCAGGTTTACATGGCAAGGGTTTGCAACAAAGGAGCTGCAGGAATAAACCAGAGGCTGCCCTATACACATCTGAGCCCATCAACATAGTTGGGTTCATAGAATTAACCAGGTTGAAAGAGACCTCCAAGCTCACCCAGGCCAACCTAGCACCCAGCTCTGTCCAGTCAACTAGACCATGGCACTAAGGGCCTCATCCAATCTTTTTTTTGGACACCTCTAGGGACAGCAGTTTTCTGAAGGGCTGGAGTTCACTCATGGCAGTGAAGTTAATGAGGAAAATAAGCACGAGAAACACCACTATTCACAGCAGGGTGAGTGGAGAAGGAGCAAGAGCTACTGCTCACAACAGTGATGCACACTTCTATTCCCTTCTTCATCTCCCTTCCCTTAGCTTCCTTCTTCTTTAGCAATCCTGAAGCCTGCTCAATGAGGAAAGGTAACTCATAATGTCACCCACAAGGACCCTGCTCTGAGCAATAGGTCAGCTGAACCAAACAGTTCCATGTGTAGGAGTTAATGAAGAGTTTGAAGAAGAGGAAGAAAGGCAAAAAAGCAACAAGTGCCAAGCAAAGCTTTTCCCTGTTTGTGATTTGTGCGGTTCAGTTGTTGGATAGGAGGGAAAGCCTTACTTCCAAATGAGCCAGAACCAGACAGCTCAGTACTCAGTGCTTCTGTATATTCCTCTGCACAGCAAATGCCAAACCTGAAGAGAGCTTTGGCTCAAAATAAAAAACACCCCACAACAACAACCATCAAACAAAACAACAACACAACCAAAAACCAACACCAATCTTTAACAGAAAGCTTTACAGGGAACACAGCAGCATGAAGTAGGATCATAGAATCGACCAGGTCGGAAGAGACCTCCAAGATCATCCAGTCCAACCTAGCACCCAGCCCTATCCAGTCAACCAGACCATGGCACTAAGTGCCTCAGCCAGGCTTTGCTTGAACACCTCCAGGGACAGTGACTCCACCACCTCCCTGGGCAGCCCATTCCAATGCCAATCACTCTCTCTGTGAAGAACTTCCTCCTAACATCCAGCCTAGACCTGCCCTGGCACAGCTTGAGGCTGTGTCCCCTTGTTCTGTTGCTGGTTGCCTGGCAGAAGAGACCAACCCCACCTGGCTACAACCTCCCTTCAGGTAGTTGTAGACAGCAGTGAGGTCACCAAACTTAACCTTTTGAAGCTTAACCTTAGCTGCCAGTGCTGAAGTCTCGTTCTGAGCAGTCTTTGCTTGCAAACACCATCAGTGCTGAGAAGGCACCCACAAGAACCACCAGACCTGCTCCTTTCAAATCCTGTGGTTGCTGGGTTTCCCATGACACTGCAGCTGTTGTCAGAGGCCCACTGCACTTAGGGCATCTGGGGGTTGACTCTAGAGTCCACGCTGTAGCAGCTTCAGACTGTTCTCCTGTGTCCTACACATGCTGATGATTCATGACTCTTCCAAGGTTTCAGTTCAGAGAGGATGCTGTCTAGAGCCATGTTAAGTCTCTTTTCCCTGGACTAACCTGGAGTGAGTTACCTGCACTGGGTGGGTAGTGTGTGAAAAAATGAGCATTTTCTGTCAGCTGTCATAAAGAGATGCCAGAAGTGCATTTTTGGACTTCTGCTTACAGTTATTCTAATTAGGATGGCAATGCTTTTGGGAGTGACTTGTTTGTTTAGGATATCTGCTAAGTGTCTAGACACAGAATCCTGAACAGAATGAAAACTGTTGAGCTCTCCCTTTGTGGAAACCATTCCCTGTCCTCACTGATGCTCTCTGCTAACTTGCTCAAGTTCCACAGCTGAAAAACTGGTTACCAAAAGTACACCTCTAGTTCCTCAATCCTGGAGGGCTCTCCTCAAAAGCAGCAAGCAATTTACGAAGCCTTTCAATTGTCTACACAGAAACTGTCCTGTTGCAGGCACATTCCACAACAGCATTTCCCCATGGTATTAGAGTTCACTTGGGAATGCTTTCAAAGCTGCAAAGCAGACACAGCACTTGCTAGAATACTATTAATGATTAAAATAATTCCAAAACTTGTGTAAAGAAAATTTGGAGTCTTTTCCTCATTTGCTTCTGCCCTCTTCTGAATTTCTGTTAGCTCTTCAGTAATGGAACAACAAACCCATTTAACACAAGTCAAGTATTTCACAGTATCACAGTATCATCAGGGTTGGAAGAAACCTCACAGATCATCAAGTCCAACCCTTTACCACAGAGCTCAAGGCTAGACCATGGCACCAAGTGCCACATCCAACCTTGCCTTGAACAGCCCCAGGGACGGCGACTCCACCACCTCCCCGGGCAGCCCATTCCAGTGTCCAATGACTCTCTCAGTGAAGAACTTTCTCCTCACCTCCAGCCTAAATCTCCCCTGGCGCAGCCTGAGGCTGTGTCCTCTTGTTCTGGTGCTGGCCACCTGAGAGAAGAGAGCAACCTCCCCCAGGTCACAACCACCCCTCAGGTAGTTGTAGACAGCAATGAGGTCACCCCTGAGCCTCCTCTTCTCCAGGCTAAACAATCCCAGCTCCCTCAGCCTCTCCTCGTAGGGCTGTGCTCAAGGCCTCTCCCCAGCCTCGTTGCCCTTCTCTGGACACGATCAAGCATCTCAATGTCCCTCCTAAACTGGGGGGCCCAGAACTGAACACAATACTCAAGGTGAGGTCTAACCAGTGCAGAGTACAGGGGCAGAATGACCTCCCTGCTCCTGCTGGCCACACCATTCCTGATGCAGGCCAGGATGCCACTGGCTCTCTTGGCCACCTGGGCACACTGCTGGCTCATGTTCAGGTGGGTATCAATCAGCACCCCCAGATCCCTCTCTCTCTGGCTGCTCTCCAGCCACTCCGACCCCAGCCTGTATCTCTGCATGGGGTTGTTGTGGCCAAAGTGCAGCACCCTGCACTTGGAGCTATTGAACACCATCCCCTTGGACTCTGCCCATCTGTCCAGGCAGTCAAGGTCCTGCTGCAGAGCCCTTCTGCCCTCCAACTCAATCACATCTGTCCCCAGCTTAGTGTCATCTGCAGACTTGCTGATGACTGACTCCATTTGTGTGCCTGCATTTGCTATACCTTCAAAGGAGTCATTTTTAGTGATGTATATTTGTCTAGTTGACTGGATAGGTCTGGGGGATAGGTTGGCCTGGATGATCTTGGAGGTGTCTTCCAACCTGGTTGATTCTGTGATAAGTAATCCTTCTATAGAAAGATATCATAGCATAGCTTAGGCTGGCAGGGACCTCACAGATCACAGAATTTCTTAGATTGGAAAAGACCTTCAAGATCATCAAGTCCAATCATCAGTTTCACACTGACAAGTCCTTGACTATACCAAATCCCTCAGCACAACATCTAAGATCATCTGCTCCACAGCATTAATCATCCATCTGTAAGCAAAATGCAATTCTTACACACAACTGGGAGACCCCAGAGGCAGCATTTTAATCTCTCCAAGCGTCTGTAGCTTGGACTGCCTTGGTTTCTTGCTGTGTAGTAGTTCTACAGGTCAGACTGACAAAGTTATTCAGTATGGTGAAATAATCAAGGCTGTTTGGCTTTACTCTGGCCTGAATCAGAAGGTAGAAGTGAAAATCCTAGAGGAAACAGGAACGATCACAAACACGAACACTGCAGTCAAGAGTGACGTCTAGAAACGCTTCCCCAGTGAAGCTGGCCGGATTCGCTCAGTGACTGTTACTCATCTAACATCCAGAACTTGCTGAGGTCACTGAACTGGTGGGAGCTTTTTCACTTATGTCACTGCAATCTGGATGACACCCAGCACACTCTATTAGTGTCTGCAAACCGCTTTAAAAATAGACGATGTAAGGAAAGTGGTCGGTGATGGAGCTTTTCCTCCCTGCTTGTGTCAGAGGCAAAGAATGTCCTTCTGTGTTCTGTTAACATGTGTGAGGGGAGATGTGAAAGGAAAGGTTTTACAGAGCAAAGCCATTGTACCAGGCTGAAATCAGGGAGTGCAGTACTGAAAGGGCTCCCTTTGTGGGTGGACCAGCTGTAATACATGGTACAAGTAAGGTCCTGCTCGCTATGAGCAACAGCAGCAAAATCAGGTTCACTACCATTTGTCATTTCAGAACTACAGGAGCTTCCCAAAGATTTTTGCAGATAATACAGGACTGTTCAGAGTCTGGAAATATTGCAGCCTTTTTTTGTGTTCGGTTGGGGCTTCCCAGAGCACAAGGAGAACTTTGAGTCTGCAGCTACTGGCACCTCAAAACAGAAGGTAGAAAAGCAGGCCTTTGAAGACCACTTATGCTCAGCCATCCAATGCTCACTGGTGTACTGGAAGGGCAATCAGACCTGCAGAAATGTTCCTCTGGATTTAAAGGCAGCAAAGAGGCCACACAAATACTGAAGACCTCTCTTTGTCCTTATCTTGGCTCCTGACTTCGTCATCTGTCAGCTTTCACCCTCATTACAGCTGTAAATGTCTGTCAGTGCTTGATCCATCCTGTAAGCATCTCCTATCAGCTGATGGCTGGATCCACTACAATGCTCCTGTGTTCTTCTTTGTCCTGGTCTTATGGGCACAGGAACTGAAAGGCAGTGTCTGTAACCACGTCTGCAGCAACTGCTTCAAATAAACAGAAGAACAAAATCAAGCATCCCAGAATCCAATCCTGCCCTGCATCTATCTTCTGCTTCAACAGAGACAAGATCTTCCAGAAGATTCCCGTATTCTTGGGACAGTCCTGTGCCATGCTTTTTGGAGATCAGATTGAATTAGGTCAACAGTATTTTGGCTTCTTAAGGTTTGTCTACCATAGAAAGAGGCTGCTGAATTCTGCTCTGTGACATTCCTGCTATTCTGGTCTTTGATACTCACATGGCTTTGGCCAGACAGCACCCTGGCTTCTCAGATGACTCTTCCTCATGCTACAAAGCAAAACCACGCACAACGGGTGTATGTGTGCCACCCATGGTACTAGTGGGTTTCTCTGCACTTATGAGTCAGTGAACTGCTTTAAGTTGATAGTTCCATGTGCCTTAGTGTGGCTCAATAAGTCTCAGAAGAGCTCCATTTTGCCATGAAGACCTCCATCAGCTAGATCATCCTAGAGGAGGTGGATCTGAGAAGCGTGTAGGAGCTTAGCCTAAAGAGGTCTTCTTTTGGAAGTGTGTGAAGTACACAACAAGCTGGCATCAGCCTGGTTCTGGAGGGCTTCTCTGGAAGATGCAGCAGTGTAAAACCCAACAGGTTTGGAAATGGGCTCACCTATCTGTTTGAATAGTCAACATTATTTGCTGTGATTTTATTTTTAATCTTAGATGTGTGCAGAAAGTTAAACTAAAAAGCTTTTCTTTAAAAAAAGGTGACAATTCTGAGCTCTCAAAACATTGCCAATGGGTGAAGGGGTGGAATGTTAGGAGAAAGTTCTTCACAGAGAGAGTGATTTCCCATTGGAATGGGCTGCCCAGGGAGGTGGTGGAGGCACCGTCCCTGGAGGTCTTCAAGAAAAGCCTGGCTGAGGCACTTAGTGCCATGGTCTAGTTGACTGGATGCTAGGTTGGACTGGATGATCTTGGAGGTCTCTTCCAACCTGCTTGATTCTATGAAACACTCTTAGGGTCTGTGTCACCAGATGCAAGATTTCTGAGAGTAAGATAACAGAGTCAAGATGTTTCGAGGTCACCTTCTCCACTCCTTTAGCTCTCATCAGACTTGACTAATGCCCAGCATTAACTGAAGATGATAGAAACATCATCGGGTTACCCCACATAAATTCTCAATATCATTTCCACTGCACAGTTTACAGTGCTGCCTGGAGAGGACAGCTATGGTGATGTACAACCCAAAGCTAGTCAGTGAGAAGTGAAAAGCTCATCAGGTTTGCTACGTATCTGTACAACCTCTCACCCTGACAGTTTCCCAGTTTGGGTTGAAGCACCTATTTTTATTTCAGCTCAAGACTGCCCTTTTTGGTCTGTGCAGGAATCACCAAATGTGACAAACCATAAAGTGTTTGGCAGCAGTTTAGAGCACGGTGAACACAGGGCTCCATGCTGAATTTATGGCTGACTTACACTGTCTGCTCTATTAAAGAAGTCTGTGCTGAATCATTTGATTGATTGAAAGGAGAAACACTCTTAGTTTTCATGTGATCAAGCCCACAACTATGTCAGGCTGACAGCATTGCTTGGCAAGAAACCCTCCCTTTTCTTTGGAGAGCTGCAAAGGGTTAATAAAAGTGGGTCTGGTCCCTTCCAGCACACAAGGGAAGAAGAGAGGTGAATTCTATGCCTGAGACACAAGAATGACCACAAGGGAGTTCTAGATAGAGATACTCTGCTTGCCTCATGTGACAGTTTGGGTATTCCCTGCCCCCCCCCCCCCCCCCCCCCCCCCCACTTCAGCAATCACCTAGACTAGGCTCAGTCGGCTCTGGAAATATGAATGAAGCTTATATTTACAGCTAGCACAATATACAAGCAGCTATTTACAGTATATACAGTTATAGACAGAAATAGACAAGGTAAAAGGTAATACAGAAACACAACTCCCCTCCCAGAAACCTGAGTCCCCAGGAGGGGCTCTCAACCACCCCTGCACCTTCCCCCTACCCCTCTCAAACTTACTCCATTCCCAAGGAAGAATGGAGGTTCAGCCAGGGGGGTTAGGAAGCAAAGTGGCTTAGTCCAAAATGGAGGGTGAGGTTAGAGAGTAAGATGCAGCTCAGCCAGCAGCCCAAGTGAGAGTGGTTATCTATGGTTTTATTTCTTGCTCCTATACATCTCAGCAAGCCTGTGAGTGAAGCAGACATCACCCTTGTTTTCCTTTCACAGCCTGTAATCTAGTTCTTCTCACCAAAACATTCTAGCCTGCTTCAAACTAGCTCACCTCAGTTAAGACTGAACATGAATTCTCAAATTAAAAATCTATTCCTGGCATAGGGTGTGTGGAGCTCTCAGAAGATGCCACCCATAAAGGATCACCCTGCAGATTTTGTAACGCTGCTGCTGGGACTGATCTCCAGCTGTAGTCTGTGACCACTCAAAGACATTGCCAGGGGCACTTAGTGCTCAAGTCTTTGTGCACTGGTTTAAAAGACCTCTCACAGCTGGTACCCTGCAAATAGTTCCAGCTGATTTACTGATAAAACAGTGCAGCCTCTAGATTGCACAAGCACAGCTGTAGAGCAAAAAGTCTGGAAAAGTCTTGAAGTAAAGCACCCTGGAGCCACAAACTTCCCATCAGTGAGCAGCAGTATTTCAGAATGGAATGTTAAAGGACTTCTGTTTATCTACCCAGCTCTTCACCTTGCTCCAGAATATTGCCACTTTACATTTCCAGACATACTTTGAGGTCAGAGTCTGATTTATTAGCTTGCCCGAAGTAAAACTGAAAAGGTTTGGGGGCTGGTCCCTGGAGGTGTTCAAGAAAAGACTGGATGAGGCACTTAGTGCCATGGTCTAGTTGAGAGGCTAGGGCTGGGGGATAGGTTGAACTGGATCATCTTGGAGGTCTCTTCCAACCTGGTTGATTCTATGATTCTATGCTTGAACCTCCCGTGTTTGTGCTTCAAAATTATGGAATCAGCTTCTTATTTATGCTTGGAAATCAGAACCCAGCTTGATTTTTTTTTTCATTGAAACTGATGAGGCTTGTGTTTGATGCTGGTTTTAATTAGGTCAGATCTGTTGAGTTTACTAGGGAGTTTTCCAAGTGACTATGCAGAAAACTGCTCTGAAGGCTCATTGCCTTCTTTAATGATTAGTGCCTTGTCAGACCTCTGTAACTGTAGAGCAGTCCGCAAAGCTCAAACGTTTACTTGCTTAAATCTTATTTTATGCAGCAGGAGGTAGTGAAATGAAATACAACAACTCTGATATATAAAAACGAGATAAAATATAGCTGCTTAGTGCATAGATGGGAAAGTGGTTGCAATTCTGGGTCATTCTGACACAAAATTAGCCTGCCTTTACAAATACAACCAATACATCAAACCTCAGCAAAGCCTTGCCCTAGATTGTTATCTTCTTCTTAGCAGCCTCCACTCCTACTGACTCCTTTCCTCAAAAGGTTTCCTAGCACCTTGTTTTTCTGTTCATCTTTCCTGTTGGTACAGTACTGAACAGTATAGAAAGGTAGAAAGCCTTGCCCGTGCTCAAGCAGTGACTTACAATTGCAGCATAACCTTTTGATCCTGATATTTAGTACAGATGTCACTAGGGCTAGCTACTGTTTTGATATTTGGGGTTGTTTTGAGAACAGTTCCATCCTTACTGACTGAGGGTGCTGTGTGGGGTTGGTGGGCTTTCAGAGGAACAGAAAAGAGAGGAAGAATGGACCCCAACACTTCAAGGCATCAGAGAGAAACTGAGTTGTAAAATGGATGTCCAAAGGCTAATTAAAAAGGATCAAGCAATGATAGCAAGTAGTTTCTCCTTCTGCTATGGAAGGGTATCTCCATCCATCTTGGCAGTAGCTGCCAGGCACTTGTCTCAAGCTTTCTGGCTTTAGCCTCTCTACTTCCCTTCTTACCAGACTAACTCCAGTGAACTATTCCCCTCTATTTCTGCTACCTCATTTTCAGGCATTCAATGCAAGTCAGCATTTGTTTTGAGGCCAATATGCTTTCTCAGGATCTTTTTCAATGCAGTTTATTTTTTAGCCTAGACAACAAATTATTTAGCCCCTTCCAGAATGCATCCCCTTCAAAGAAAAGATTGATTAGTCTTGACAGAGAGCAATGCTAAACACAAATGCAACATGCGAAAAACAGATGATGAAACAAAAAACTATCACCGGGCCACACTAAGCTCTTGTGAAACAGCCCTAGACACAGCTCAAGGTAGAAACTGAGTTCACTTGAGTCCCTGAATTATCCTTTCCTTACAGAAGAAGCTGTAGTAGCCCACTGCACTCATCATCTGATGCCAGCTGGTTGTAGCAGCAGTGAAGGGGACACAGTCTCAAGTTGTGCCAGGAAAGTATAGGCTGGATGTTAGGAGGAAGTTCTTCACAGAGAGAGTGATTGGCATTGGAATGGGCTGCCCAGGGAGGTGGTGGAGTCACCGTCCCTGGAGGTGTTCAAGAAAAGCCTGGATGAGGCACTTAGTGCCATGGTCTGGTTGACTGGCTAGGGCTGGGTGCTAGGTTGGACTGGATGATCTTGGAGGTCTCTTCCAACCTGGTTGTTTCTATGAGGCAGAACGGGGAGGAAAATCCTTCAGAGGGTACCTGATGCAGTTTGGCTAGGATGGAGAAGTCAGCTTTTCACCCCATTATTCCTATGCTCTCTTGTAGGCTTGGTGTAACTCAAAGGCTGATGGCTCTGCTTTCAGAAGAATATTTGAACTGTGTTCTGTAGTCTTTGAGAAGGAAAAAAGACTCTAGAACACTGCTGTCCTCAAGCAGAAGGCAATTGCTACATATGCAAGAGAAGCTTAGGCAGGCCTGCAAACAAGGAAGAGGAAAAAAGAAATCTTTTGTGCCCTACTGCAAATTTCTGAGCTATCCATTCACCCCCGAAGTGTGCCTGTTTCCACCCTCTTGTCTCAACAATACCTACAGGGAAAAGCTGAATGAGGCTACAAAGGTTTGCTCATGAAAGAAGATCGTTGGTAGCAGTTCACAAGGAGACAAGAGAAGAGTTCAAGGGAAATGCTGCAGTCTGAACCGTGTTTTGGGTTTGCCAAGCTCTCCCTGCAGCTTGGCCCAGCTGACAAGGTCAGAGAACCAAAGTGGTGTGCAGTGTGCTTCTAAGATGCCAGGAGCAAAGGCAGGAGTACATTTTCCTCCAAAGCAGCCATGATAGGTGGGTGTTTATGAAAAGATCTATGGGTGCAACATCCACACCCTGTTTCTTAATAGCTTAGTGTTGCCAGTCACTCAAGGACAGCAAGAGGTAGACAAAAGGCCAACACTGTCTTTCAGAAACGTCTGCTGAATTTTGTCTTCCTCACTACCTGTGTGTGACACAAGCTGCTGGGAAGAAAAAGGCAGGTTTCACCAGCAGCCTACTTGCAGCAATGGCAGCTCATTCCCTTACAGTCACATGATCATAGAATCAACCAGGTTGGAAGAGACCTCCAAGATCATCCAGTCCAACCTAGCACCCAGCCCTAGCCAGTCAACCAGACCATGGCACTAAGTGCCTCAGCCAGGCTTTTCCTGAACACCTCCAGGGACAGTGACTCCACCACCTCCCTGGGCAGCCCATTCCAATGCCAATCACTCTCTCTGCCAACAACTTCCTCCTAACATCCAGCCAAGACCTCCCCTGACACAACTTGAGACTATGTCCCCTTGTTCTGTTGCTGGTTGCCTGGCAGAAGAGACCAACCCCACCTGGCTACAACCTCTCTTCAGGTAGTTGTAGACAGCAATAAGATCACCCCTGAGCCTACTCTTCTCCAGGCTGCACACACCCAGCTCCCTCAGCCTCTCCTCATAGGGTTTGTGTTCCAGGCCCCTCACCAGCTTTGTTGCCCTTCTCTGGACACATTCCAGCACCTCAACATCTCTCTTGAATTGAGGGGCCCAGAACTGGACACAGCACTCAAGGTGTGGCCTGACCAGTGCTGAGTACAGGGGCAGAATAACCTCCCTTGTCCTGCTGGCCACACTGTTCCTGATGCAGGCCAGGATGCCATTGGCTCTCTTGGCTACATCTTACAAGATCAGTCACACACCTGACATATGGCAGCAGTGTGGAACTCAAGGAAGTCAGGACTTGTCACAAATGTGTGTATGGAAATCTGTAAGTGTATAAAACACTTAGAGGAGTAGATGGATATACAACACTAACCATGGACCTCTGGAGTCAGCCGTGCCAAAACCCAGAGATCCAAAACGCAGGAGGCAGAGCTTTGGAAGGAGGAAGGAGACAAGAGAATCCTTAATGCCTTTGTCCCTTCTTGCCCTGAGCTCAGTGCAGTCAGAAGGCTGTGCAGACTCAGGCAGACTGTGATACACTCTGTGTCATCTGGTAGAAGCTAGCTGTAAACACAGCAGTTCGGATTGCCACAGTTTGTGGTATGGCCTCAAGGCCTGATTTCTACCATTCTTGCTTCCTCTCTTTCCCCCTTCTGGCATAGTAGAGAAGTTTTTTAGGAGTCTGAGGATGACAGATGATCATTAAACCTACTGGAAGCAGGTAAGCTACTTAAGGTACAAGTATTATCCCTACTCCTAGTTACCTGACAACAGCTCAGTTTGCTTCCCATCAAGGACAGCTAAGGTATAAAAGCAGATCAAAGAATTCTCCAAAGAACAAATGAATGCCCAGCCCTAATTCATCACAGGAAGATTACCTTGTCTCATATTTCCTTCCTTTCATTTGGTTTCTCAAGATCTTTCAAAACACAGCACCAGTCAGTCTGCCAAAGCAGATGATGTACCTGAAGGATGAGCAAGACAATGATTTGCCATCACCCCACAAAATGGGCTGCTGAAAGCCTTCTGAACATGATATCAAGTCCATGAGAAGGAGCCACATCCTTTCTGTGACCTACTGGATGGAGAGTGCTGAACTGGCATTCACATTCTCCTCAACATGTGACTTTTACTAGTGCTGCATCAGCTTTCTGGCTGCTATTTTCTCCAGCCTGTTGACATGGTGCTTCAACAGCAGCTCTCCCCTCCAACACATTACTCACTCCTGCATTTTGATGCAAACCATGGACTTTGTGTGGGCTGACTCCAGCCTGGCAGCCTGACTGATGGTGATACAGAAAAATATTAGCCCCAGCAACCAGCTACCAACCTCCAAGTATAATAGTCCAAGCTGATATTCACCCACCTTGCAGTCCACACACCCAGTTCTTTCTGCTGCAGCTTACTTTCCAGCCTGCTATGGAGGCTGTGTGGGAACTCTCACTGAAATCTAGTGTTTCATCTCACTGTGTTTGAGTTCCTTGTGTGAACCCAGCCACAGCAATACCAGGTGGAATTTGGTACAGGAGTGGCTAGATATCTGATAAGAGATGAATGTTTGAGGTATCCTACTGCCTAGAAAACTTGAGGCATGAAGAATAGCTCACAGTGGTCATTCTTATGTCCCACACCACAGAATCAACCAGGTTGGAAGAGACCTCCAAGATTATCCAGTCCAACCTAGCACCCAGCCCTAGCCAGTCACCTAGACCATGGCATTAAGAGCCTCATTCAGTCTCTTCTTGAACATCTCCCTGGGCAGCCCATTCCAATGCCAATCACTCTCTCTGGGAAGAACTTCCTCCTAACATCCAGCCTATATTCCCCCTGGTACAACTTGAGACTGTGTCCCCTTGTTCTATTGCTGGTTGTTTGGGAGAAGAGACCAACCCCCACCTGGCTACAACCTCCCTTCAGGTAGTTGTAGACAGCAACGAGGTCACCCCTGAGACTCCTCTTCTCCAGGCTAAACAACCCCAGCTCCCTCAGCCTGCCTTTCTCTTGTCTGTCAGAGATACTAATTCCTTGGACCAAGCCAAACTGCTCACAATGAAGACAGTTGCCTTCTCTGGAGACACACAGGGTTGTCTGGATGTCTTTCTACTGAGACAGAGCTACAAAAGGCAGAGGTTCCTCTCCAGTCTCATGAGGTAACAAATTCATTAATTCCCTGCATGAGTTCCTCTCCCCCTATCCAGCTGCATAGGATTTGGTTCCTCTATCCCAGGGTAAACCTTGCATTAGAATCACTGAACCTCAGGATGGGTGATCATCCCAGGCCACAAAAACAAACATTTCCAGCCTCTTTGTTTTGAGGCTTACTCCCAGCTTCTGAGATCCAAACACAATGGCCCTAAGAGGCCAGGTCTGCCCTACAAACTAAAGGCTGCAGAGAATTAAGCACATCTGCTTTGCTCTGCAGATGTTAGAAGGACTATCCACAGAACGTGGCAGGTTCAGTTAATTTTATCTCAGAGAAATGCAACGAGCATCTGTTTCGATTTTGCTCAGTCACTGATATGATTTCCTTTTCAACTTGATCCCAGCTGATTTACACAAGTGTGTAAAAGCTGTAAACAGCCAAAGATGAAGCTGTGCCAGCACCGCATTGCGCTGTGGTCTTTATACTAATGGCCCCAAAAAAGAAGTCAGGAGTGATTCAGAACCCAGCAGGATATTTATGTATAAACAAGGGCCTATTTACAGAAATGCTTTACATGTCTGTGTAAATACTCTGTCCAGCACATGCATAAATACACGAGTGGTGTTATCCTGGTGGTAAGCTGAGGATGATGAGATAAGCTGCAGAACCACGCACTAAATAATATTTATTAGATGGCTTCGCAATTTATGATGTGCTTCTGAACACCTCATCTGGCCTTTCCCTACTAAGCTGCCTCTTCTGGGACTATTTCTACCATTCCATACTTCTCAGCACCTTCCAACAGCTGCTCTTCTCTCTGTGGGCAACATACCACAGAGAGAAGGGATTTTTCTCAGAAGATACATCTGCAGAGTTCTTGTTCTTCTGTCTGAGCTGGTTGAGGCGAGATATGCAGGCAGCACCACCAACCTTGTAAGAGGTTTCTGAGACCAAGTGGCAACACTGCCTCCTTCTCTCATCATTCTTCTAGACACACACCAAGATGGCAACTCAGTGTCATCTGCTGATGAATACTTGTCAGCACTCCACGGGGCACACAGAGGGAAACAGAGAGGCCATTTTTCATGTAACCACAGAGCCTGGTCTCTGCTGCAACAGGGATGTGATACATCACAATGGGGCATGCTTAGTGCTACGGAGTGTCAGCCCAGAAGGGTTTCAACACGTTTCCAAACCTTCCCCCAGAAAAAAAAAACACCAACCAACACACCCAAACCTCCTAAAGCTCTTCAAAACTGTGGGCTGAAGAATGCCCATTCCGCAATTATAAATCACCCAAACGTAAACTGACATTTTTGAAAGCCACAAAAGGCACCTCCCTACGTTCAGATCTGGCCTTCCAGGAAATTTTCTATCATACTGTGAGTGATAGGAATATTAGGATAATTAAAACAGGATGCACTTATGTGTCCTTGCATGAATGAAGAGTCAACAGTAAATATCACTCCTCTACAATAAATACAGCGCGGGGGGAAAAGAGGCACTGAAGAGCTTCCCGGCGACTTGTGATGCAACAGCAGCTCTGGCAGCAGACATTGAGTTTTGTTTCCTGGCTAGAAAGCCTGACCACATGTCCAATTTTAAGTTTCTCTGTTCCATACCTTTGGGATTAAGGAAGGTTCATTCAGCTTGCTTCAATGCACTCAGCTCTTGTGAAGAGTACTTCCACACACACACACACCCCACCACCTTTAAATTCCAATGGATCTTGATGAGTATCTCTCAGAGGTTGAGAGACATAAGTAGTAGTAAGATAAAAGAACTGAGAGGTCAAGAGATATAAATTCATCATTTCATAGAATCAGCCAGGTTGGAAGAGACCTCCACGATCATCCAGTCCAACCCATCACCCAGCCTTGCCCAATCAACCAGACCATGGCACTAAGTGCCTCATCCAGGCTTTTCTGCAGTTTGATGATGTTGCCTACTGGGCTCCTGTATTTTGTAGGAGACAGATGCCAAAATACCCTTGCCTAACATTACTGGAAACACAGCACAAAGGCATTGGTCTTCAGGAATCTATCTACACCTCTAAAGGTCTCCAACCTTACTGAGATAAAGCCAAAGATGACTCTCAGTAGATGAAGAGCCACTGTGCCTGATTTGCACTTAAATGACAGAACTAGACACAAAATGCACTGCAAACAAATCTTCTAATGCCTTTAGAAGCTACTCTCAGTGTTTTCTTTGTATTAAGTTGTAAGCTGACCCTTTTTTTTTCCTTTGGTGAAGATGTTGCTTGCTTTCCTTGCTGAGACAATAAAATAAGGTGAGGGAGAGCATTAACACTGTTTTCACAGTTGTCCAGCAATTTGCTTCCTCCTCGGATGCTAAGAGATGTAATAGAGACATTGTTCATTTGGTGCAGCAGCTTTCAGCATGCCATTTTCTTCAGTTACAGATGGTTTTCTCCAACATATTTATTGTGCACAGCATGGAGTTGTTTTTAACATCTGGGCCAAGTACAGGCTTGCACAGGGAGGCAGTCTGAATTGGGGCAAAGGGAGGCAATCTGAATTGGGGCAAAGGGAGGCAATCTGAATTGGGGCAAAGGGAGGCAATCTGAATTGGGGCAAAGGGAAAAGACTAAGTGGCATTTATTTGTGTGTTTCTTAAGGTTTAATTATTTGGGCATTACTTTGCATCTCTGTGGCTTTCCCCTTTCTCTCAACCTGTCATTGCATTTATCTAATAGAAGCCTACACAAAAGATAATCCTCTCCATACAGTACACCAAAGCAGTAGCAGTCACAGCCCTTGGGTTCACGTCTTATAAAATCAATTTAGATTCTCAATGGGAAAACTAGTATTTGTTGGTGATATCCCAGATGATAATGGTAACAATATTTCTTTCCTCCCTGCCTTCAAACCTTCTTGCTTTTAGCTGAGGAAGCCTTGTGAATGGTTTGAAGTGATTACAGCCTGCTATACTATTAACTCGTTACTATGTCCAGTTCTGGGCCCCCCAGGTCAAGAAGGACATAGAGCTGCTTGAGAGAGTCCAGCACAGAGCCACAAAGATGAATAAGGGAATGGAACATCTCTATTATGAGGAGAGACTGAGGGAGATGGGGCTCTGTAGCTTGGAGAAGAGGAAACTGAGAGGCAACCTTATTAATGTTTATAAACACATAAAGGGTGAATGCCAAGAGACTGGAGCCAGGCTCTGCTCAGTGATGCCCAATGACAGAACAAGGAGCAAAGGTGAGGAAGGTGAGGCATAGAAAGTTTCATGTAAACATAAGGAGGATTTTTTTCCACTGTGAGAATGACAGAAGACTGGAACAGGCTGCCCAGAGGAGTTGTGGAGTCTCCCACTCTGGAGATACTCAAAACCCATCTGGATGCATTCCTGTGTGACCTGATATAGGTGATTCTGCTCTGGCAGGGGAGTTGGACTAGATCAGCTTCCAAGGTCACTTCCAGCCCCTGACATTCTGTGATTGTACTCTTCACTGGAGTTTGAAAGATAGAACAGGAAAAAACTAACCTCAATTGAGTAAAAATGTAAATGCAAAGCACAAAATATTAGAGGTTGGAAGGAACCTCACAGAATCATCTACTCCAACTCCCCTGCCAGAGCAGGATAGTTCAGGATAGCTGAAACAAGATCCTAGACCTGCAATCCAGTCTGTGCAGGTGGTCAAGTGTATGCCTGCATGGAGGAAAAAAACACAACCGAAGTGGCTTTACCATTCCAGTTAACAGGACTCTCAAGACAGAAAACACTTGATAAAAAATGCACTTGTGTGATCAGGCCTTCCAAGAAGCCAGACAACCTTCCAATGTGTTCTATGGTGTGTCTCACTAGTCTGTGGATAAGAAACGGAGCATAGAATCACAGAATCAACCAGGTTGGAAGAGACCTCCAAGATCATCCAGTCCAACCTAGCACCCAGCCCTAGCCAGTCAACTAGACCATGGCACTAAGTGCCTCAGCCAGGCTTTTCCTCCACCACCTCCCTGGGCAGCCCATTCCAATGCCAATCACTCTCTCTGGCAGGAACTTCCTCCTAACATCCAGCCTAGACCAACCCTGGCACAACTTGAGACTGTGTCCCCTTGTTCTGTTGCTGCTTGTCTGGCGGAAGAGACCAACCCCACCTGGCTACAATCTCCCTTCAGGTAGTTGTAGACAGCAATGAGGTCACCTCTGAGCCTCCTCTTCTCCAGGCTGCACACCCCCAGCTCCCTCAGCCTCTCATCATAGTGTTTGTGCTCCAGGCCTTTCACCAGCTTTGTTGCCCTTCTCTGGACACATTCCAGCACCTCAACATCTCTGTTGAATTGAGGAGCCCAGAACTGGACATAGCACTCAAGGTGTGGCCTGACCAGTGTTGAGTACAGGGGAAGAAAAACCTCCCTTGTCCTACTGGCCATACTCTTCCTGATGCAGGCCAGGATGCCACTGGCTCTCCTGGGCACACTGCTGGCTCATCTTCAGCTACTATCTACCAGTACCCCCAGGTCCCTTTCTTCCTGGCTGCTCTCCAGCCACTCTGTCCCCAGCCTGTAGCACTGCTTGGGGTTGTATCTTGATTCTACCTGGACCACAGAAAAGCACATCATGTGTCATCTAGGGGTATAATCCTTCCCTGGTGCAGAGTGCAAGCCTTTGGCAATGCTTCTGACTAATGGCAATTTTTTTACTTTAACAATCAGATTTGTGACAACGGAAGCACCACAAAGCTTCTGTTTAAATCCTTGGCAAACAATACCTGTGAGCTCTAGAATCTACCTGCTGGTAGAGCACAGACCAATGCTCCTGCATCTTTTTTTCTGATTTAGGACGGTAACAGCCCCACTCCCTGAGCTGCCACCTGCTTGTCATGAAACACAGCTTTCAGGCTCATGCTGTAAAGCAATCAGCCTCTCCTATAAAGTACTATTTTACTTCCCCCCCCCCTTTCATTTAAATACAGATTTAAATGTCCTACAGGGGCTGTACTGAAGCAAGTGTCTGGAAAAGGCATTCTTTTCCTGTTCGTGGCACTGCTTGTGTGAAGTTAGTGGGATGTAAATCTTCAGAAAAGCTTAGTAAGTAAACTCCATTTCTTTGTATTGAACTGCACAAGGAGAAAAATGCTGTAATGTTCGTGTTTGAAACAGCCATGGCAAATGAGGAATGCGAGCAAAATCCAGCTCTCCTTGTAAGGACTTCTCACTGATCGTTATCCATCCATGGATGGTTTTGATAAGCTGTTTCTAAAACTCATCCTCTTCTTCCAGACCACTGTGGTAGAAGGTCTAAATTATATCTAGAATACATATCCATCACATGCCCTAAACACCTGCCTGAATACCCACCTTGGCACCCCCTTCCCACTTCTTCCCAGGTGCAAGAAGTGGGGAAGCAGACAAAAGCTTTGGTGCCTCTCAGTCTATCAGAGACACCACATTTGCCCTTGTTTTGCAGCTTGCTTTGTTTGTGATAAACACAGGCAGGGATCCTAGGCCTGTGCAACTCCCTTTTTTGGAGAAATAATTCAGGATTGGCTCTAGGGGTGGGTTTATCTGTTGCTATTGGTTAAAGATGCTCCTCCAAATGCTTAAAACCCTAGCAAACTGCTTGTTTGCTGCCGCTGCTTTTGTCGTTTGCCTTGCATGCCTCTGTGTGCCACCACACTTTGCATTGCGCAGAACTGGGCACTTGCCCTGGACTGACAGCCCTGACCCTGCCTGACCGAGCCAAGGGGCTGAAAGTGGCTTTGCCTCAGGCTGGGATACAGCTGCCCACTTGAGCTCGGCTGAGCCCGAGTATAGGTAACGACATAGCAACAGCCTTGCAATGAGTTGCGGCACCAGGACCTGCCAGCCTGCCGTGCCAGCGCTGCCGCCCAACTCACTGCCATGCACCACACCTGACCGGACTGCTCCAGCCCACAAAGCTGGATCCTGCTTTGCCCAGGTGGCTGACCACTCCGGTCATAGAAGCAACCAGGTTGGAAGAGGCCTCCAACACCATCCAGTCCAACCTAGCACCCAGCCCTGTCCAATCAACTAGACCATGGCACTAAGTGCCTTATGGTTTGGACAGATTCACTCTGTGCTAGATCAAGAACTGGCTGGATGGCAGAGCTCAGAGAATGGTGGTGAATAGTGCCACATCCATTTGGCAGCCAGTGACTAGTGGTGTTCCCCAGGGATCAGTGCTGGGCCCAGTCCTGTTCAATATCTTTATTGATGACCTGGACAAGGGGATTGAGTCCACCATCAGTAAGTTTGCAGATGACAAGTTAGGAGCAGGTGTGGATCTGTTGGAGGGTAGGAGAGCCCTGCAGAGGGACCTGGACAGGCTGGATGGGTGGGCAGAGGCCAATGGGATGAGATTTAGCAAAGCCAAGTGCAGGGTTCTGCACTTTGGCCACAACAACCCCAAGCAGTGCTACAGGCTGGGGACAGAGTGGCTGGAGAGCAGCCAGGAAAAAAGGGACCTGGGGGTACTGATAGATAGTAAGCTGAAGATGAGCCAGCAGTGTGCCCAGGTGGCCAAGAGAGCCAATGGCATCCTGGCCTGGATCAGGATCAGTGTGGCCAGTGGAACAAGGGAGGTTATTCTTCCCCTGTACTCAGCACTGGTCAGACCACACCTTGAGTACTGTGTCCAGTTCTGGGCCCCTCAATTCAAGAAAGATGTTGAGGTGCTGGAACATGTCCAGAGAAGGGCCACAAAGCTGGTGAGGGGCCTGGAGCACAAACCCTATGAGGAGAGGTTGAGGGAGCTGGGGTTGTTTAGCCTGGAGAAGAGGAGGCTCAGGGGTGATCTTATCACCATCTACAACTACCTGAAGGGAGGCTGTAGCCAGGTAGGGGTGGCCTCTTCTCCCAGGTAACCAGCAATAGAACAAAGGGACACAGTCTCAAGTTGTGCCAGGGTAGGTATAGGCTGGATGTTAGGAAGAAGTTCTTCACAAAGAGAGTGATTGGCATTGGAATGGGCTGCCCAGGGAGGTGGTGGAGGCCCCATCCCTGGGGGTCTTCAAGAAAAGACTGGATGAGGCACTTAGTGCCATGGTCTAGTTGATTGGATAGGGCTGGGTGCTAGGTTGGACTGGATGATCTTGGAGGTCTCTTTCAACCTGGTTGATTCTATGACTGGATGCTAGGCGAGCATCCAAGACAGCCCATGCAGTTTCCAGCTGGAGGTACCAGGCAGACCACCACACTAGAATGGCTGGTCTGTTGTGTTGGATTTCATAGAATTAACCAGGAGGTTGGAAGCTGCCTCCAAGATCATCCAGTCCAACCTAGCACCCAGTCCTGTCCAGTCAACCAGACCATGGCACCAAGTGCCTCAGCCAGGCTTTTCCTGAACACAGCTCCAGGGACAGTGACTCCACCACCTCCCTGGGCAGCCCATTCCAATGCCAATCACTCTCCCTCTGAAGAACTTCCTCCTAACATCCAGCCTAGACCTCCCCTGGCACAACTTGAGGCTGTGTCCCCTTGTTCTGTTGCTGGTTGCCTGGCAGAAAAGACCAACCCCACCTGGCTACAACCTCCCTTCAGGTGCTTGTGGACAGCAATAAGGTCACCTCTGAGCCTCCTCTTCTTCGGGCTAAACAACCCCAGCTCCCTGACTGATGACTTTGAGGACTTGCTTTGTGTCTGTGGGCCTTCTCTGATAACGTGCTCTATCTTGAACTGAACCAACAGCAAAGCCCTGCTGCACCACCACCATCACCAGCAGCAGCACGTGGAAGGCCACCACGTGGCTGCAACTATTTTTCCCCGTTTATGCTTTTGGATTGCAAATACTGAGGCTCTTCACCAGTGAGTAAACTAACTCTCCTTTCTCAAGTTTGTGAAAGCTTATGCTTACCCTTTAAGCAGCAGTTTGTGCTGCAAGACTCTCCAGTTATAAACAGTTTCTAAGAGAAACCTTTCCTAAATCACTTAAATTCAACCTGACTGCATAGATACATTCTGCAAAAACAGTTCCACCAAACACACAGCAGAATCCTTTGAGTCTTAATTGTAAATAAGTTTGGGGAAGTTTTCTTTATGTATTTAATAAACTATTTAATAGTCTTCATATCAGCCTCATTGCAATTCACTCCTACCCCAGATTCAAACCCCTCCTTAACAACCATGCATATCCAGTTTTGTCACCCCATTATGCTATCTCCAGGAGCACTTGCTGTCTATCAGCCAGTGCCTTCCCCATGTAGGTGCATATACTCTGCCAACAAGGCCTTCCAATGTTGCTGTGGTTGTTAAATTGAGCAATGAGACCCTTTGCATCTACTGTTCATCATTCTCCTGGCTTCTATCTGAACCATAAGGTTTATCAGTGTAGGTTTTGACTTCTGGCCCAGACACAGTGGCTGTGCCTGGCCTCCTCTGCCAGAACTGCCTCAGTGAATGTTGCCAACCTGCCTCTGGTGGCCTCTGTTCCCCAGTGTACCTCAGACATGACAACACTGCATCAAAGCTGAGTTGACCTCAGGAGCACCCACTGCTCTTTAAATTCTTGCACTATGCTGAACAAAGACCTTCTGGCACTCTTATTTAGTGCCTTTGACTTTGTCTTCAGATGATGGATCCACCACAGAGCCTTTTTGAAGAAGCCCCATCCTGTGCTGCCTCAGGGATTCACAGAACTTGTGTCACTGCACTATCCTGCACTAGCACTGAGAAAGCACCAAGAAGTTCAAACGCTGCTGCTCTGGCCTGTCCCAAGAAGGCCACTCTCATATGTTAAAAGCACAACCAGGCTGTTCAAGGTGCTCTCACCAAGCTGATGTTTGGCATCTCTCAGTGGTTGTAGCTTTTAGCACATAGATATAACCCCACAGGCATGCTCATACCACTCAGAGGTATAGCAGCTGGCCACAGTACTTATCATGGAGGTCTTGGTGGTAGCATGCTGGTAAGTCTGCCCACATCATCTTGCCCTTCAGCACACCTGGCTCTGCAGCAGCTTTAACCAGTTCCCATTTGCTCTATGTCAAGATGCCTCTAAATCACTAACTTTTGACAGTGCCACCTTACTTCAGAGCCACAGTCCATGGATCTCAATAATCTGTGCTGCTCAACCCCAGCAGCTTGGCTCACCTTCTAGATTTCATTTTTCCCCTCCAATTCAACATTGGTTTTAGGAGAGAATCCAATCTCCATTTCCAGCATCATATTTACACCCTGTGGTTAGAGCTACCTGCATGGCTGCTAATACACTGCTTGGCTTTGTTTGTGGGCCTGCTGTCACAATCCTGACACCAATACACAGAGCAGCCTGGTCCTTCACTTGTGTCTGTTGATCCCTCAGTACACCTGTGGGGTCTGCAAGGATAACTGTTGCTTCCTACTTTGTCAGCTGGACACTGGTACAGAGAGTGCTGGTAAGATCACAATGATGTGTCTCTCTTCTTTCTGTAACCCACACAGTGAGAGCAGAAAACCTCTCTGACCTGAACTGCCAGGCTGTGGGCCATGGAAGGGGCTAGGAATGATGAGACAGCAAGAGTGGAAGCTAATGGACTAACTCTCTCCCTGAAATGCTTATGCACCAATGCACAGAGCATGGGGGATAAGCAGAAGGAGCTGGAGATCTGTGTTAGGCTGAATGACTCTGATACAATTGCCATCACTGAAGCATGGTGGGACAGCTGCCACAACTGGAATGTTGTCATGGATGGCTGTGTACTGTTCAGGAAGGACAGACCAGCAAGACAAGGTGGGGGAGTTGCCCTCTGTGCACAAGGGCAACTGAAATGTGCTGAGTTCTGTCCAAGGCAGGGGGCAGAACAGGTTGAAAGCTTGTGGGTAAGAATTAGGGGGTGTGGAAAAGGAGATGAAGTTGTTGTAGGGATCTACTATAGACCACCAGACCAAGAGGAAGATGTTGATGAGGCCTTCTACAGACAGCTGGAGGTAGCCTCTAGAGCTAACTCCTTGGTACTCAGGGGAGACTTCAATCACCCTGATATCTGCTGGGAAGGTCACACAGCCAGGCACAGACAGCCCAAAGGCTCTTGCAGTGTATCAATGATAACTTCTTGATGCAGGTAGTGAAGGAACCAACAAGGAGAAGTGCACTGCTGGACCTTGTATTAAGTAATGAAGAGGGACTGGTTGAGGACATTAAGGTCGGAAACAGCCCAGGGGACAGCAATCATGACATGGTGGAGTTCAGTATTACACAGGGCAGAAGCAGATCAACAAGTAGAATTGCAACCCTGGACTCCTGCAGAGCTAACTTTGTGCTCTTCAGGGATATGCTTGCAGAAATCCCATGGGCTAAGGCTCTGGAGGGCAAAGGAGCCCAAGAAAGTTGGCTAATTTTCAAAGACCACTTCCTCCAAGCCCAAGCTAGGTGTGCTCCCCTGAATAAAAAACTCAGGTAGACATGCTAGGAGACCTCTGCATGGTTGAATAAGGAGTGCCTGAAGGAAATCTCAGGGAAGAAGGAATCTTACAATTCATGGAAGAAGGGATTGGTCACTTGGGAGAGCTACAGTAGGAAAGCAACAAGGAAGGCCAAAGCCCTCTTGGAACTGAAACTAGCAAAGGAAGTAAAAAAGAACAAGAATTGCTTCTTCAAATACATCAGCAGGAAAAGGAAGCAGAGGGAAGGTGTGGGGGCACTGCTGAATGAGGAGGCAGCCTTGAGAACTGAGGATGCAGAGAAGGCAGAGTTGCTGAATGCCTTCTTTGCTTCAGTCTTTGCACCTAAGGCTGAACTCCCCTACGTGCTCCAGACTCTGGATGAAGGAGAGGAAGCCTGGAGGAGGGAATGCTCCCCACTGGTCAGTGCAGACTGGGTTAGGGATCAGTTACACAAATAAAACATTTGCAAGTCCCTGGGCCCTGATGAGATGCACCCAAGCCCAGCAGCTCTCTGTGAACGTACTCAAGGCGTTTTAACAACTTTCCCTACATACCACCTGCAACTTCAGGGATTCACAGGTTTATCTCAGCAGTTGCTAAATTACTTAACAACTTGCAGTAATTCCACAAATCAGTGAAAATTCAGCCTGTCAGTGCCTGAAGAAGGCTGCAAGAAGGCTGCAGAGGGACATTTGCAAAGGCCTGCAGCAACAGGGTGAGGGCACTAGTTTGAAATGAGAGAAGAGCAGATTGAGATTGGATATGGGGAATAAGTTCTGCACCATGAAGGTGGTGGAACATTGCAACAGGTTGCCCAGGGAGGGAGTTGAGGCTCCATCCTTGGGGATTCTCAAGGTCAGACTGGACAAGGCTCTGAGCAACCTGATCTAGTGGGGGATGTCTCTGCTGACTGCAGGGGAGTTGGACTGGACAAGCTTTGGAGGTCCCTTCCGACCCATACCACTCTATAGTTCCTTGTAGTCTGATGAAACCACCAGCAGGAAAAGGTCCCATACTCCATGTATGTAACTAATGCATGTAACTAGAAGTTTACACAGAGGAGACTAACGGCTTGAAAAGCAGAAGGGATGAATTTGCTCCTATGCAAATATTGTGCTGTGCTTCATACAGATGCAGTCTTGCTCTTACTTCATACTGCAGGTCACCACCCCCAAGGCAGGCGTCAGGAACTCTCTTTGTTTACACGGCCATTGTAGGTTCTAACTAAAGAGCTCGGGAATGACCACTGGGAAGACCTGCTTCATTTACCTAAGAGACACTGCGTGCTTGTAGCTGAAGTGCACAGTCTGTCACCTTTTGCTCTTCTGTTGCTTTGAAAATGGTGTGCTGAAAGCGGCTCCGTTAAAACGCCTTTTGCTAGCGCACAACCCAATCGACGGTCAGTGTGTGTGTACATTGGTTTGTATTGCATAGCTATGCTCTGTTTTATCCACTGATGTTGCACAATAAAGCACTGTTAGGTCTAAGAGACTGTAACAGCTGTGGGACAGATCCTTGTTGCAACCCCCTTTCTGGATGACAATATAAACATTTCCAAAGAAAAACACATTTTGCAAGAGTCAACACTATTGAGCTGCCATTAAGCAACACAATAATTACCATAATAAAGAGTGTCTTACACCAAGTTATCTTGTGGTTCTAATGTCTCAATCTTGCTTTAGTAGTTAAAGCCAAATCCTGCTTCCACTAAAATCAGTAGGGTATTGTGCAGACTTCAAAGCTTCTTCATCAGCTGCAGAAGCTACTCTTTTGAGTAGCCAGTCGCATACTAGGCTGCCCAGTAGATCAATAGAGGTGATACTGCTCCTAGGCTCTGCTCTGGTAAGGCCTCACCTGGAGCATTCTGTCCTGCTCTGGAGCCCTCAACACAGGAAGGACATGGACTTAATGGATTTGGCCTAGAGGAAGCTCATGAAAATGACCAGGAGGCTGATTCAAGTCTCCTATGAAGACAGGCTGAGGAAACTGGGGTTGTTCAGCCTAGAGAAGAGAAAACTCTTGAGAGACGTAACAGCAGCCTTCCAGTACCTGAAGGGGCTACAAGAAGGATGGAGAGGGACCTGTAGTGATAGGACAAAGGGTGATGGTTTTAAATGAGAGCAGAGCAGATTTAGATTGGAGGTGAGAAACAAGTTCAGCACCATGAAGGTGGTGGAACAGGTTGCTCAGGGAGGGAGTTCGAGGATGTGACAAGGCGCTGAGCCATTTGACCAACTGGAGGATCTCCCTGCTGACTGCAATGGGGGTTGGACTAGATGAGCTTTGGAGATCCCTTCTAACCCAAACCATACTATGATTTGTCTACAGTAACTCCTCAAGTATCAGCCTTTTCAATTACACACATATGCAAAGGTGTAGCTTTCCTAACCTTAGCCAAGCAGGAAACGCTACCTCAGCAGACTTAAAGATGTCCAGTAACTGTCTTCACTATATTTTCCCTCCTAAAGTCAATCTGAACCCCACCCACAGCTTCATCCTCTGGTCTCTAGGCCTTGCATTGTACAATTGGGTTTTGGTTCCCAGGTGCTGTGCTTTGCTGGCTGCATTGCCAACACTCAGTTATTCTCTGAAAGAGTTAAACTTTTATGGTCTACCTGATGTCACACAGGAGACTTTATGTCTGAAGAGATGGCCCAAATTCAACTATCTCAACAGCGGCTTCTGCTCATCGGTGCTGAGTTACACAAGAGCGAGGAGCCCGATAAAGCTTTCTGCATGCATTAATGAGAGGGTGATGATAAGATCCTGTTACAACATGCGTGCAAGGCTGGGCACCGTTTGGAACGACAGCACCGACTACATTCATTAGACACAATCTACCCTCTGCTTACCAGAAGAGCAAGCACTTAATTAGCACCATGTGCCCCACTATCAGTCACCACCTTGTAGGTTTAATTACTGCCCTACCTGCACAAGCATCAGGCTGTGTAAAGAGCCAGGCTTGCAAGCTGGCTAAGGCAGCACAGCCATACCACCTGCGTGCTGGCTGAGAAAAGCAATGGGGAGTATAAAGCAATCAGAATTATTTAGAGGTCCACCTCTGTCTTTCTTTCTTTTTTAATCATCTGGAAACAGAGTTTGTCTGTCCATATGCTTGCCTTTGAATTCAACAACAAAATATAACTGGGATGTATTTCAGCTGCCTGCACTGGCAGGCTAGAGGACTTTATTACTGTTTACTCTTTGCAGGGTCCAACGGAAGGTTGGCAGCATTAGATCTCACTGCACTGCTGTCCTTGGAGCTGGCTTTCCAGAAACCAGTGTTTACCAATAGAGACCTCCAACCATCTGGAGGTATGCCAGGCCTGTGATGATAAAATTAGTTCTGTTCTCTCGCTGTGATTAGCTTTGGCTTTAATGAGTCAGAGGTTTGGCAATCAGAATATCTGCACCATTTTCAGAGGGCTCATTAACAGTTTTATGGACACACAATTTGGCATCAGATAGGCTAAGCAAAGCATCAGTAGCCAGCACACAGTAACCTCACAAGGTGTCCTAAAGGCACTTCTTTGATAGAGGTATCACCATAGGGCCACAAGGTCTCAGAGAAATTCACATCTGCTCCTTCCACAGGTGCACCGGTGGTGTTCATTGTGTATGAACAAAAAGAAATGAAAGCTCTCTTGAGAATAAAAAATATCTTGTAAGGATGAAGCACCAGGCTGACTGCTGAGCCAAGAAGCTTGTGTGGAAGAGGAAGCAGGGAGCAATGAAAGGGAGGGGCACCAAACCCAGACATTACCTCAGGCATTAATGCCTAAGGTCTAGCTGGAGATAGGTTAGTGTGTTTGTAGAGACAGATTAACATCGGATTTCACACCTAGATATCTAGCACACCAAGGGTTATGAAAATCATCCCTGACTGGTGAAAGCACAATAGCAGAGTCATTGGTTGCCCAGCAAACCTGAGGAAGCTTGGCTCTGATTCGTGCCAACAGACAATAAAGAAACCACACAATGAACAATTGCTTTTGTACCAAACTGAGGTACCTTCCCCTCTGAGGAAATCTTCAAGTGAAGGAGGACAAGATCTAAAAGGCAGGCTGGTAATGACACAAATCTACTCAGTCTTTTAATTATACCTCAGTAACCTACTGCTCAGCCTGTGGAACCATGTGTTCACCTTCTGTGCCTCTCCACAGCAAGGATTAGAGAGTCAACCACTTCTTTAAGCCTCCAAGCAAGCTTTTCTTTATGCCCTTGCCTAACCTGGTGGGAACACCAACATGACATTGGAGGTGCAGACCAGAGCCAGGACTGCACATGCTGTGAGCCACTGCCAGCCCAGCCCGCTTGTTCCCTCAGCTGCCCAGACCAGCAGCAGTCAGTGCCGAGCTGAAGCTAACACTGCTGCGCCAAAGCTAACAACGCTTCTCTCCCAGCTGAGCTTCAAGAAGCTCTGTGGTGCTCATGGAGCGACACAAGCAGCATCCCATCCACTTGGAAAACGCCATGTAGGCGACTACGGCGTAGCTTTCAAAGAAGGCGAGAGATGTGTGCCTGCAGGCAGGAGGACAAGGCTCTTACATGCTACCTGTGTCTCCAAAGAATTTGGCACACGTGATGCAAACCAAGCTGCTCAACTCTGTCTCCCTGCAGCAGTCATGCATTTCCTACTGCTGACTGCACAGTTCTAGGCACTTCCAGTGACCCAGTAACTTCTCTCTGCAGTCTGGATCTCAGTTATGCAGGCTCCTTACACTCAGCTTCTGATCTGAAAAGCATGTGGGACCCTATTGGGACATGATACTGGAAGGACATTCTTTCTTTGCTCCCACAGTACAAGCAGTAGTCACACACACACTTTTTCAAGCCTATAATGTATCAGCAGAAATAAGGCACTTGAATGTTGCCTCCCAAAGGAGCACTCCTGGATGTTTTCCATGAAACAAAACGCAAAAGGTACTATTTCTCCATTAGGTTTCTATGTCATTCCAGCTCAAGGAAACTCATAATCCAGAGTCTCGTTGGGGCCACAAAGCAGGAATGACACTGTCTCAAACTGCAGGGATGCTCCTCATGCCCCATAGACACGGTGCCATCAGATTCCTGAGTGTTAACAAAGCCATGTGTGCACGGAGATGCATTTACAGAGAGTCACAGCACAGAGCTTAATGCAGCTGAAGCTTACTGGGAGTACCAGCGAAGCACTCACATATGGCTGGACAGTCAGAACACTGTATTACAGCTATAAACTCTGGCTAGGCTTTAGCCAAAGCATTATTAATAAAACAGCATCTTAGCTGACTTCCCCTCCTGGTATGCACATTTTTTAAACTCCTTCTTTACTGTCTTCAAGCAGACTGAACTTTCTGCAAAGCAAATACAAGGGCACTGTGCCTGGGAATTGGTGTGGCTCTGGCACCTTTCACTACCTGGGACCAACTCATTATAAAGCAATTTATAGGAAAATGGCCAGAGGATTACACTTCAAAACACTGGTAAAATCATACAAACAGAACCCTGGAAGATGTCCCAGGGCATTAGAGAGTCCATCCTGGTGCCCTAAACAGGACCAGACAACTTGAACCTAAGCTTGAGGTGCCTCCAATCTCTTCTCACAGCGTGTAGCCACCACAAGCAACTCATCTCAATACTGGAAGCACCCTTCCTAGGGTCCAGATGAAAGACTCCTCCCTCCAGCTTGGCCTCTTTTAGTCCTATCTGTCAGACACAAGAACTAACTCTCTTTGCCTTGCAGCAGCCTTTTTAAATACCTAGCTGAGCCACTTGATTTCCTCCCACCCCCCCACCCCCCCCCACCATGGACTATTCATCCACAATTCATTTGCTTTCTCTTTACACGACCCTTTTGTCCAAATCATTTTTGCTGTAGTCCTGCTGGCTTCCTCTGCCCGTGCAAAGCCAAACCAGCAGTGTGCCCAGGTGGCCAAGAGAGCCAGTGGCATCCTGGCCTGCATCAGGAATGGTGTGGCCATCAGGGGCAGGGAGGTCATTCTGCCCCTGTACTCTGCACTGGTTAGACCACACCTTGAGTCCTGTGTTCAGTTCTGGGCCCCCCAGTTTAGGAGGGACATTGAGATGCTTGAGTGTGTCCAGAGAAGGGCGACGAGGCTGGTGAGAGGCCTTGAGCACAGCCCTACGAGGAGAGGCTGAGGGAGCTGGGATTGGTTAGCCTGCAGAAAAGGAGGCTCAGGGGTGACCTTATTGCTGTCTACAACTACCTGAGGGGTGGTTGTGGCCAGGAGGAGGTTGCTCTCTTCTCTCAGGTGGCCAGCACCAGAACAAGAGGACACAGCCTCAGGCTGCACCAGGGGAAATTTAGGCTGGAGGTGAGGAGAAAGTTCTTCCCTGAGAGAGTCATTGGACACTGGAATGGGCTGCCCGGGGAGGTGGTGGAGTCGCCGTCCCTGGAGCTGTTCAAGGCAGGATTGGACGTGGCACTTGGTGCCATGGTCTAGCCTTGAGCTCTGTGGTAAAGGGTTGGACTTGATGATCTGTGAGGTCTCTTCCAACCCTGATGATACTGTGATACTGTGTGATAAGCAGGAGATGCACACTATGGTTCACACAGCCTAGTGGGACCTTTGCCTTTTTTTCCCCTCTGCTATTAGATTCACTTATTTTCAACCAGTAATCTATTCTCCATAGGGCTTCTGTGATCCTTTCAAATGCCACCTTTATTTCATTCCTCAGTACACACTGAGGTATCTTATCCTGGATCTGAAAAGGTGCTGCAACAGACAAATTTGAGCCTCATAATTGACTCCCAACCCACCAATCCATCTTCCTTACTGTGGGAGATGGAAACCACAAAATTCTGATATTCTTACAGGAGGCTCAACTCAGGCAAGGTTCTGAGGCAGGCCACAGCTTCTGTGCCTACATGTATATTCCATACACACAGAGAAACATTTAATTATCTTCAAGTTTGATAAATTAAAGCCCTTTAGGGTGAGATAAGGAAACTTTATCTTTTGGAAGAGGGAATTTCCCAGCATCCCCACAAAACACCCAATTGTTGCTTCTAGCTATGTAAAGGCCCAAAATAAAGCTAATTAAAGGCTAAGACCAAAATGCAAGTAAAATTCCTCTAAAAATAGACCCCTCAAAAAGCTCAGCCTAAAATATGTGAGTTATTTCCTTGTGCTCTTGTCTTTCACTTGTCTTCACAGAAGCTATGGGACTCCATGCTCGAAAGAAATAAGACAAAGCTTTTTAACATGTCTCTTTTGTCATCAGTGCACATATTTACAGTTTGCTTTTTTTGTTACTCAGCTAAGGTTCTCTGCACACTTGAATCATAGAATCAACCTGGTTGGAAGAGACCTCCAAGATCATCCAGTCCAACCTATCACCCAGCCCTATCCAGTCAACCAGACCATGGCATTAAGTGCCTCATCCAGTCTTTTCTTGAAGACCCCTAGGGACGGTGCCTCCACCACCTCCCTGGGCAGCCCATTCCAATGGGAAATCACTCTCTCTGTGAAGAACTTCTTCCTAATATCCAGCCTATACCTACCGTGGCACAACTTGAGACTGTGTCCCCTTGTTCTATTGCTGGTTGCCTGGGAGAAGAGGCCACCCCCCACCTGGCTACAATGCCCCTTCAGGTAGTTGTAGACAGTAATAAGATCACCCCTGAGCCTCCTCTTCTCCAGGCTAAACATGATGTTGCTTGCTCCCCCTGATCCAGCCTTGGATGCTCCCATGTACTTGCCCATAGCGTGCACACAACTGCCTTACCCAGGCACTCGCACGTACAGCTGATTGTGCAGGGATGGATGTCCTAGGGGTGACCATTTCTGTGCTGAAACTTGAAACTGACTATTTGGAAAACGACACCCAAATAAAGTTTCAACATGTGCAAACCCCAGTGGCACTTCTCTGGGGGCTGAGTCATCTGCAAGCACTACAACTAAATGCAGATCATATCCTGGGCTGCACCCAGCGGACCTTAGCAAGGCCTTTGGCACTGTCTCCCATGTCACCCTAGTGAGCAAGCTCAGGAAGTGTGGGATGGAAGAGCAGACAGTGAGGTGGGTTAGGAACTGGTTGCAAGATAGAGTTCAAAGAGTGGTGATCAATGGTGCCAGGTCCAGCTGGAGAGCTGTAACCAGTGGAGTCCCCCAGGGATCAGTGCTGGATCCAGTCCTGTTTAACAGAGTCTGCTCAGCAAGTTTGCTGATGACACCAAACTGGGAGGCTTGGCTGATACAGCTGAAGGCTGTGTGGCCATCCAGAGAGACCTGGACAGACTGAAAGCTGGGCACAGAGGAACCAAATGAGGTTCAGCAAGGACAAGTGCAGAGTCCTGCACCTGAGGAGGAATAATAAACTGCACCAGCACAGGCTGGGAGGTGATCTGCTGGAGAGCAGCCCTGTGGAGAGGCACCTGGGAGTGCAGGTGGATAACAAGTTATCCATGGCACAGCAACGTGAGGTCCTGGGATGTATTAAGAAGAGTGTGTCCAGCAGATCAAGGGAGGTTCTCCTCCCTCTCTACTCTGCCCTGGTGAGACCTCATCCTGAATATTGCATTCAGTTTTGAGCTCCCCAGTTTAAGAGGGACAGAGATCTGCTGGAGAGGGTCCAGTGGAGGGCTACAAGGATGATTAGGGGACTGGAGGGCACTGCCATATGAGGAGAGGGTGAGGGACCTGAGGCTTTTTAGTCTGGAGAAGAGAAGACTGAGAGGGGATTTAATACATGTTTATACACATCTGAGGGCTGGTCAGGAGTGGGGAACAGGCTCTGCTCACTTGCTCCTTCTGACAGCATAAGGAGCAATGGATGGAAGCTGCAGCACGGGAGGTTCACCTCACCACAAGGAACTTCTTTAGTGTAAGAGTCACAGAGCACTGGAACAGGCTCCCCAAAGAGGTTGTGGAGTCTCCTTCTCTGGAGACTTTCAAGGCCTGTCTGGATGTGTTTCTCTGTGACCTGTGCAAGACTTTATGATCCTGCTCTGGCAGGGGGGTTAGACTCAATGATCCCTTTGGGTTACTTCCAACCCCTGACATTCTGTGAGTGTGGGCAGCAGGGCAAGAGAGAGCATTCTGCCCCTTGACTCTGCTCTGATGAGACACCCCCCCCCCTCCAATACTGCCTTCCAGTTTTGGTATCCCCATCATAAGAATTGCTGGTGAATAGAGCCCAGAGGAGGCCACAAAGATGATCTAAGGGATGGAGCAGTTCTGCTATGAAGACAGACTGAGGGAGCTGAAGTTGTTCAGCCTGGAGAAGAGAATGCTCTGTGGAAACCTTTGAGCTGCCTTCCAATAGCTGAAGGGATCCTCCAGGAAGGCTGCAGAGGGACTTCTCAGGAGGGCATCTAGAGACAGGACAAGGGGAAATGGTTTGAAGCTGAGGGTGAGCAGGGTTAGACTGGAGCTAAGGAAGTTCTCCAGTGTGAGGGTGCTGAGACTCTGGAATAGGCTGCCCAGGGAGGGCAGCAATGATAAATGGAAAAAATCCTTGACAGATACCAGTGATGAAAATCAGTTGTTCTGTCTTCAAAAGTGTTTCAGCATGGGGCCACTGAATGAGTTCCATCAGAGCTTGCTCTTTTCACTACAAATACATCATGAGTCAACAAGAGAAAAAGTTAGTTCTGGTACACCAAGCTTAGCCAACAGTTTCTCAAAGGCAGCTCCAGAAAGCTTTTGGATGGAAAGGGAGTGCACCATAGAAATGTACTGCCTTACTTTTACATATTGTGTTTGAAGTGGAGATGCATTCACTCCTAGATGAGTGATCTGACCTCAGAAGATGATTCAGAAGGTGATAGCAGTGGGACTGAAGGAAATTTACACGGACAGAGCTGTCTCATATTAAGTCTCCAAGCTAAAACCCTGGAGATACTTGCACAGAAAGCAAGCCAGGTACAAAGCCACAAATCTGTGCTGCACATCAATCTTCCCTCTTCCTCCTCTCCCTCCCTCTCTCTCCTTTGCTTCCTTTCTTGTTCCAACTTCTGCAGTGTGTTTGGAAAACAGTCTCTTCTGCTCAGTGACCATGAATTTTACACAGACTGCAGGGTTTATGAGCACATCCCTGCTTTGCCTACTTGAGACTGAGCTCTTGAGCCTCAGTCCCCTGCATCTGGTAGGAGCCATGTGGTCCAAGGAGCCTCATCTTTCCAATTCCTTTTTCTATCCCTCTTCCAATTTCTGTGATTTTTTTTCCCCCTTGACTCAGAACTGATGTAATTTTATAGGAAGATTAACCTTAGCAGAACAGCATTTTCCGTACACAAAACCAGTAGTCTCAGATTCTCTGCTGGCTCTGTGTGTGTGTCTCCTGAAATCACCTCTTGGATAAAAGAGATTCTCCCTGTGACTCCTTGGAGGGAAGCTTTGTGTTTAGTTCATATGGTTGGAGTATGGAAGCAGAACTTGTCCCTTGCCATTGAGGAAAGTTAGTGAATCACAGAATTGTTAAGGCTAGAAGGGACCTCAGAGATCATCCAGTTCCAACCCCCATGCCACAGCCAGGGACACCTCACACTTGATCAGGTTGCCCATAGCCCCATCCTGCCTGGCCTTAAAGATCTCCAGAGACAAGGCTTCCACAACCTCTCTGGGCAACCTGTCCCAGTGTCTCATCACCCTCGTGGTCAAGAACTTTTTGCTAACATCCAATCTGAATATATTCACTTCTAGTTTTGCTCCATGACAATTAGCTGAGCTACAAAACATGTTTGCCCCTCAAGCTTAAACTATGGCAGAAGGAAACCTCCCTTCTTTTGTTCTGCATGCAAATTCCATGGGAAAGATGAGGCAGGAACGAGTGGTGAACACACACGTGAATGGGATGGGGTTTGGATAGAGAGGCTAACAAGAGGCAGTGGTAGTGTTGAAGGAGGAAGGAGGGCAGGAAATCTGGGATGGATACCAAACCCTTGGGATTATATCCATCCAATTCCAAGCAGGATTTACTCAATAGTACAGGAAGTATATCATCTACAAATCCCATTTATTGCACATACCAAAGTGAAGTTGCTTTAGTTATGAAATTCCCCACACCACCATCCCGTGCTCATTCAGAAGAGCAATGACCTCACTCACGTCTGAAAGAGTCACTGTGAGGTACAAAAACCGGAAAGTGAGTTTTGAAGCCTGCTTCCACAGCAGCAGATCTGAAAGGGAACTGGAATGCTTCAAGACATGCTAACCTTTCAATCTGGATTACAGCCCCTTGAGCTGAGCAAGCTGGAGAATAAAAAAGCATTTGCAAGCCTTTACTTACAGAGTGTTCCAATGCCTGGCCACAGGGTTAAACAGGTGCTCTAAATTTCACTGCCTAGTTGGTTTCTTCCTTGCTTGATGAAGCTGCCTGCAAAGCATAGATCAGCACTAGGTTATCCCTGTAAGGAAATGGGCAGCTCCATCTGCTCTGAGAGACTGAGTGTAACAGCTTCAGCCAACCCAAATTGCTCTACCAACTTTTTAAATGGTGGGAAAATGGGGGTGGGGAAAATTACAAAAGGGATAACAAATCTGCAACTAATTGGGATAGTTCTGAACTCTGCCTAATAAAAGTTATCTATTAAGTTGGGGGGATTTTCCCCCAGTCAATTCAGTTGGAAAAGATCTCTGAGTCCAACTAGCAACCCAGCATCTGCATGGCCATTACACCATGTCACAGAGTGCCATGTCCACATATTTACTGAACACCTTCAGGGATGGTGACTCATTTCATAGAATCAACCAGGTTGGAAGAGACCTCCAAGATCATCCAGTCCAACCTAGCACCCAGCCCTATCCAGTCAACTAGACCATGGCACTAAGTGCCTCAGCCAGGCTTTTCTTGAACACCTCCAGGGACAGTGGTTCCACCACATCCCTGGGCAGCCCGTTCCAGTGCCAATCACTCTCTCTGCCAACAACTTCCTCCTAACATCCAGCCTAGACCTCCCCCAGCACAACTTGAGACTGTGTCCCCTTGTTCTGTTGTTAGCTGCCTGGGAGAAGAGACCAACCCCCACCTGACTACAGCCTCCCTTCAGGTAGTTGTAGGCAGCAATGTGGTCACCCCTGAGCCTCCTCTTCTTCAGGCTAAACAACCCCACCTCCCTCAGCCTCTCCTCACAGGTCTGTGCTCCAGGCCCCTCACCAGCTTCATTGCCCTTCTCTGGACACATTCCAGTACCTGAACATCTCTCTTGAATTGAAGGGCCCAGAACTGGACACAGTACTCAAGGTGTGGCCTGACCAGTGCTGAGTACTCCACCAGACTTCCAGTCTGAGCTCATTGTGTACTGTATTGATGGAGCCTAAGCACTCACTTTTACTTTATCAACATATTCTCATCAGGGAACAATAAAAAGATAAGGGGTATAAAACAAAGATAAGTTTTCTATCTGGTTTATTTATACCACACTGCACAGTTAGGGAACCTCTTTTGTTTTAAGCAATTAAAAGGTTAAGCAAGATACTTAATGTGTAAGGAAATAACTTATTAGACCCAGCTCTCTTGAAATCTGAGAGGCTGCAATTAGATGCATTCTAGCCTACAGGATGATTTGTTTGATTCCTTCTCTACCAAACAAACTGCAGAGCACAAAAGATCTGAAAGCAGACATTTCGCAGACCTAGCACAATCCTACTGGAGCTAATCTTTCCTAACAACCTACCCATGCTATCCAAATGGCCCGAGGTGAAGAATGGCTATGAAGGGAGAGTGCACCTCATGTTTCAGGGAGGAAAATGTGTGCTAATTTAATTAAAGAAAGAGCCTCCACGGTGCTTTCAAAGGAACCACAAAGGTAAACACTTTTAATGCCTGGGAAAGTGTCTGTTAGAGGAGATGTCCCACTTAGCTGCAACAGAGGCATGGCTGGAGCCTTCATATGAAGTCACACTGACCCCAGCGCCTCTTTGTGAAGTAAGGCTTGCTCAGACCAGAGCTTCTGGAGTTTGAAATGCCCACGCTCATGTCTCTGATGGTCACCTCACTCTCCTGCACATACTGCATGATGGCACTCAAGCTGATCTGCTCCACGGTGACTCTCTCATTGTCACTTCAGCACATTTGCTGCCAGAGAGATGAATGGCAGTGGAAGTCCTGGCTTACCAAAACTTTTCTGCTTTATGTTCTGGGCTCAGAGCACTTTTACACAGAAGATACCCCTTGGCAGTTCTGTTTCATGGCTCTCCATGCTCTCTTAAAAGGATACAGATGAGCAGTGGCAGACCTTGTCTAGAAACAGGGAAAACTGAGCAAGACACTTTTCCAGCATCCCAACTTTTGCATTTCATCATGCTCTGAACAAAGTGAAACAACTTCCCCACCCTTTCCTGGAGACATGGAGTGAAATGCTTCCTTTCACCAAGGTTACTAACACATCCGTGGGAACCACCTTAAGGGAAGGAATCACTATCCATTCCCTCTGAGTTCTGATAGGCAGTGCTCTACAGTACATGCATGAAGAATTACTAATGGAAGGGGGAGCTAGCTACAGTTTCCTGAGAGTCCTCAACTGGACTGAAGCCATGCTGGACTTCAAAGATGTGAAAACTAAAAGGAAAAGGGGATGAAAAAGGGGAATGAATAAATGGTGAAAAGGACAAAGTGAGGGAAAGTGAGAGGAAGGTGGGTAAAGGGATGAAGGATAAGGAAAAAGTGAGAAAAGGGGCAAAAGGAAAGGGAGGAAAGGAGAAGGGTGAAGCAAGAAAGAGGGGAAAGGAAGGTATTTTGAAGTGGAAAAGACAAGGAGAGGCAAGAAAAGTGAAAGAGAGAGAAAGACTGGGCAAGTAAATGTTCCAGTCAAGATGAGATGTCAATCCATACAGTTTGGTCTCATTTGTCTCTCTTAGTGGATCCTGCCTGCTCCTTTGTCTAGTGCAGCTATTCCTTATCTTAAGATCAGTGCACACACTAAGGCATTGCACACAGGCAGAGTGAAGCCCTTGTCAGTCACCACAGAAAGAGGATTCTCCTCGCTACAAAAACAAGATGTCATTTTGATAGCAGAGCTTCTGCTATCATGTAAGCATTTCCTCTCAGTCACTTATCACATACAGTTTGACCAATGAAGGCTAGTCACAGGGGCAAGCTCTCATGCAGAAGAAATCATTTCCTTCATCACATCCTCTGCTAAGCATTGCCTTAGAATGTATTACCTGACAGAAAACGTAACTTGCCAGCTCAGCACAGCTAGGTGCAAGCAAAGAAATACTTCTTCATTCTTATTATGTATTTATACTGTGAAATCTCACTTCAATTCTTATTCTACTTAAGGTAGAATACCTTGAGACTATTTTTTGAGACTCAGATGCTGCATGAGCCTCATTCTGACTTTCAGCGCAGATATTTGCCCCTTTCTTAGCACTAGCAGTCCCATGCACTGCATTTGAAATATACTGTTTATGCAATGGTTTCCTTCAGATGTTAATCTTCATACAGACATGGAAATGCACACAGATTAACAGGTTTAGCAAATGTCAGATGTCTCAGGAAACATTCATTGGTTAACTCTTAAACACGGCCACAGAAGCGGAGTTGCAAGAGCGATCAGTCATTGCAAAGTTTGGGACTCCAGAAGACAGAAGCAGAAGAGGTATGGCAAAAAGGCATAAATAAAACAATTGTCCCAGACTTTCATGTGGGTGGACCATAGCCAGAGGCACCCCATTTCCACCTCCTCAAAAAAACCAATAAAATCCCTACTGAAAGCCAATAAATGCCTTAACAGAAGTCAAGACTCGGCACATATCCACCGACCCGGCCATGAGAGCTTTAGCAATAGCAGGGTTTAATGAGAGTGAGCCAGGCTGAGTTCCTCCTCCTCCTAGTAAAGTTTGATGCACTTTATTTCAGTTGTGGAAAGGACAGCACTAGTTACAGTATCACAGTATCACCAAGGTTGGAAGAGACCTCATAGATCATCAAGTCCAACCCTTTACCACAGAGCTCAAGGCTAGACCATGGCACCAAGTGCCACGTCCAATCCTGCCTTGAACAGCCCCAGGGATGGCGACTCCACCACCTCCCCGGGTAGCCCATTCCAGTGCCCAATGACTCTCTCAGTGAAGAACTTTCTCCTCACCTCCAGCCTAAATTTCCCCTGGCGCAGCCTGAGGCTGTGTCCTCTTGTTCTGGTGCTGGCCACCTGAGAGAAGAGAGCAACCTCCTCCTGGCTACAACCTCCCCTCAGGTAGTTGTAGACAGCAATAAGGTCACCCCTGAGCCTCCTCTTCTCCAGGCTAACCAATCCCAGCTCCCTCAGCCTCTCCTCGTAGGGCTGTGCTCAAGGCCTCTCCCCAGCCTCATCGTCCTTCTCTGGACACGCTCAAGCATCTCAATGTCCCTCCTAAACTGGGGGGCCCAGAACTGAACACAGTACTCAAGGTGTGGTCTAACCAGTGCAGAGTACAGGGGCAGAATGACCTCCCTGCTCCTGCTGACCACACCATTCCTGATGCAGGCCAGGATGCCACTGGCTCTCTTGGCCACCTGGGCACACTGCTGGCTCATGTTCAGGCAGGTATCAATCAGCACCCCCAGATCCCTTTCTGTTTGGCTGCTATCCAGCATTTCATAAGGATTCTTCACAGACTAACCAGATGATGAGAGCTGTGCAGCTAGCACCTAGGGCTTGCTATATCCCACACATCCTAATTTTCTTTTGTCCCAAGTCTGCAAGACAGCCATCGCACCAGAACTGAATGGAGCTGGAAACTGCCAAGCGTTCCGTGCTGGGACAGCCACGACAGCACACACTGACTGCAATCCTGTCATTCTCCTTTGTAGTGAGAAGGTGTAAAATAACAGTGCAGCCCAGAGGTAATTATGGCAATTGTCTCCTCGCACAGGTATTGCTGCTCAGCCTTTTCAGAAGGCAGTGAGTAATGTCCCAGACCACGCAAACCCTCTGTCTCCATCACCTCTTCAGATCAAGATTTCTGTTAGGACGCTGTTTATATTTAGCAATAATGATGGATAGAGTCACAGGAATCCATGAATGAGCATGGGCAGACAAAGTTTTCCCCTACAATCATGCTTGCCTGGGCAAAGAACTTCAGTGTAATAGAGCTACATAAAATTCTTGTGCTATGTGTTGCTCGATAGTAAATTCTTTTCAGCATAGGGAAGATAGAATGTGTAGATAGCTATTCTCAAACATACCCTCATTAAGACTCCAGGAGTTGGTTTGAATTGGTGTCCCTCCCCTTCCTCAGCATCTGTTATCATAGCATTCCCATAACCTAAAACCCAGAGTGAAGAGCACTGCTGGAAAATTCCCCTGGAAGGTGCAGATTTCGCTGGCTGCCAAATGAAACAAAACAAAGAAAGCAGCTTTGGACCTCACCCTGTACATGTGGATTGAGGATATTGGCAGATACTTCATAGAGATGCAGAGCACCAGCAGCCTGCTTTCACATTCCCAACAGCTGGAATTGTAGACCCTAATTTGGAGTAACAATGTAATACCATAAAAGCAAATTACTGTTTGGGTTTGGTTACAGCAGTTCAGCTTTCACAACAGCTGACCCCACCCACACAGACTGTTTCATCTTGCAAGAATGGGGATAAGCCCTGCTAGCTCTAATTGTGTCTGTAAGCATCTGCATGGTTACAGTCCTAGGGTATGTTCTGGTAATGCCCTTCTGCATAAAGGCCTGTCCTCTTCAAGGCTTGACTGTGACTTCACAGAATGCCAGGTTGGAAAGGACCCCAAGGATCATCTGCTCCAACCTTTCTAGATGATGGAGGAGTTGAAAGGAGCTGGCCCAGCACCCTGCCAAGCTGAGTCTTAAAACTGCCCAATGTAGGAAAATCCACTTCTTCCCTTGGGAGAGGATTCCAATGTCCAACTGTCCTGGGTTTGAGTGAGAATTCCCACAGCATGATGGCTGTCTAAGAAAAGAGCTGACAATCACCTCTGAAGACCAGCTCATTTCTTTGGGATCACTTCTTCACGCTGGCCCAAATCCCACTCTGAAATTTTCCTTAGCTACGCTCCCCAATGGTCTCCATCCTTCCAGTACTAACTCACTCCACTAACAGCACACAACACAGTCCTGCAGCACAGACCACGTTTAATATGGCAAAGTGAACCTTTCTGACCTCACCATCACTTTCTTAACAAGGACCCTTTTAGCACTTGAAAAACACCCTAATGAAAGCAAACAAACAAATATCTTCCTTGAAACCTGAATGGCTCACTTGGTGGTGGTGCCTGATGTCAGACTGACACTACTGGAGAAGAAAGCTTTCAGTGATGCATGCACAGTTTCTAGTTTGACACTGATAGTCTTTTTAGCCTCCTGTGCCACCCCTCAGACCTCCCCTGATGAACACAACATGGTGCTGAAGCCATCACTGGGAGAGACCACCTCAAAGAACAGTGTAATCCCCATGCCAAATAAACGCTTCGGTTCCCAGCTGACACTGCCAAGAGAGGTGGCAGTCCTGACGGTCTTTGCAATGTAGATACCTGCCACCCACCAAGACCCAGACTGAGAGACCATCAATTCATACATTTATTCTATTTATTTTATGACATCACATCAATTAAACTTCTCTTCCAAAACCTTGGGCTGTAGCTGGAAATATCTCCAGGCAATGCCTTCACATTTCAACTGAAAAAAAAAAATCTTTCACTTCATTTGACTTCTTCTCTTCCTCCTTCCCCTTCAATGTGCCTCAGAAATTACATACAACAGATGAAGGAGTATGGAAATAAACTTTAAAACAATCAAACAAACAAAATAAATCACTATTTCAGACATTATCCCAGCAGGTGTGCATGTTTTACTTGGGATTTATGAGAAGCAGTAAGTATTGCCACTTCGACGCTGCCCATCTTGCCACGGCATCTTTCTGCCCAGCATCCCTTTGCCATTGGTGGCAGTGGATGTAGCTATCAGAACCCACTGATGCAGGCTCTAAAGAGCTAAGGGTTTCTAGTATTGCTTCCCAGTCATGTTCCAACATTGCCATGAAAGATTTTATATTTAGTCTGCTAGAATGTGTCACAGCAATCAGCAGAATAAATCTCTTGGTAAAGTTATGGTTTGGGCCTATTTCTGTTCAGGTGCCAACCATCTGGCCTAAGTAAACAGCCTGTCAGTGCTGAATTTCATTACTCATTTCCTGTCATTAAGGCAGATTAATAAATAGAGCCTGATAGGAGGCCAGATTCAGCTCTCCAGTGAAACTCATCCCCAAACAAAGCTATGAAGAGAGTCTGGTCCCTGTGTGTTGTGAAGATGCTCAGATATAGTGAGATTGCTTATCCTAACCTGACTCTATTTGTCCTAAACAGACATCCCATTTGTACACCTGGTAAAAAGCACTCCTGGACCCCAGGCAGGTTTTGAAACAAATAAGACGAGAATCCAGGCACACAGCAAAAGTAAAGCAACTCAATGACATCCCAGAGAAACACCACAGCCACTCTTGTCCCAAGGAGGCCAGACAAGAGAAAGCATTCACGAAGACTGTGTAGCAGCAGCCTACACAGCCTTCAAAGTTGGATACCCTTGCAGAGAAAGCATGTCCACATACCCCACTGGAGTCCAGTTCTTCTGAGGTGCTGAAACTGCCTCCCACGTCCCTGTCTCCTCACTTTCCTCCCCAATATTAGATCACTTGGTTAAACAAAGCAAACCATGAGAAAAGCTGAAAGAGAAATAAAAAGCAGACTGCAGCTAAGTCCTACAAGCCCTACGAGGAGAGGCTGAGGGAGCTGGGGTTATTTAGCCTGGAGAAGAGGAGGCTCAGGGGAGACCTTATTGCTGTCTACAGCTACCTGAGGGGTGGTTGTGGCCAGGAGGAGGTTGCTCTCTTCTCTCAGGTGGCCAGTGCCAGAACAAGAGGACACAGCCTCAAGCTATGCCAGGGGAGATTTAGGCTGGAGGTGAGGAGAAAGTTCTTCACTGAGAGAGTCATTGGGCACTGGAATGGGCTGCCCGGGGAGGTGGTGGAGTCGCCGTCCCTGGAGCTGTTCAAGGCAGGATTGGACGTGGCACTTGGTGCCATGGTCTAGCCTTGAGCTCTGTGGTAAAGGGTTGGACTTGATGATCTGTGAGGTCTCTTCCAACCCTGATGATACTGTGATACTGTGAAGTCTTTGCCCTAAATCTGATCCTCTAGTGCCTGGGCACGGTGAGGCAGAGGAGACTGTTATTGTAGCAGGAGCTGGGAGCAGCCCCTGTGTGCGAGTTGCCTGGTGCTTTCCACTATAAGATTATTGCAATCAATTTCTGAGTGATGTTAACACCTCTTATTGTTTGCCTGTGAATCCTGGCAGCAGCAGGGATTGCCTTAGGGCCAATGTCATACCGTTTGCTGGTACTGGTAATAAATTCAGATTCGGACAAGTAACAGAGGTGTTGAAAATCACCACTTTTTTACTGCATTTTTCAGAACCCAGTGTTGTGTTGGCAAGCAGCTAAAACCCCCAGGAAGCTTTAGATATCTGCCTTCGTGCTGTGTCTACATCTCCATGAATAGCTCTCTTGGCCCAGTAGAGTCAGAAAAGCTCTACCAGTCCACCAAGGAGAGTCAGTGCAATAGACACAGCATGAACAGTGACCGGTACAAAGACAGGGTAGGGTAGCAACTACATCAGGAGACAAGGAAAAATGAGTCCCTGAGATGAGCTGTGGAGTTTGAGAGCAGCTGGTGAAGAAAAGATCCTGAAAGGAACAGAAGAGTAATGGGCAAAAATGTGATGAAGACTTCAAGACACAACTAACCCAAAGAAATACAGCTCAGCATACATCTCCCTCAAATGCCCAGTTCACACAGGGAATGAAGTTTACTTATTAAGCTGAGTAACCTGTTGGTCTGAGGCTGCTGTCACAGTTCAGGCCCAGCCAGCAGCCAAGCCCCACACACACAGCAGCTCACACAACGGCTCCACCACGGCACCTCAGTGAGATGGGAAGGAGAACTAGGAGAAAATGGCTGAGCTAAGGAGAGCTCAACAGAACAGCACAAGGGACAACATCAGCTAGGAGAACAGTAGCACTAATGAAGTGGTAAACACTGCAAGGGAAACAAAACACAGCACTGACCTCGAGGGCACATCCTAGCCCAGCAACGTGTCACAACCCAACATCCATCACAATCAGCAACACTTGCTCCTCTCGGCCCTTCCCTTATATAGCAGGCAGGGCATCAGTGTGGGATCACGTTTCCATTGGCTGGCCCAGCTGCCTGTCTTGGTTCTGGCTCTTCTCAGCAAAGAAATAAGAAAAGATCACACCAAAACCTTAACCCTATCCTAGCCAAACTCAGGAGAGTGGCTCAGTCAGAAATTTCTTATTTTGTCGCGACCAGAGGTCAGATTTTATCAATGCAGAGTTATGAGGATAGCTTTTTGTGTTCCATTTGTTAATTAGAAGCCCACAGTAAGTCAAACGACTTGCATAACAATAGAAGGGTGTCCTCTGTTCTCACAGGAATCCTGTGTCAGCCTGGGAAACAACTTAGCTCTTTATCACCCTGAAGATGTGGCAGCTGCAACCTAATGCACCAAATGAGTTTGGACCTAATACATCGAAAGCTGACAAAAAGTAGGGAAGAGAAGGGCTAAGGGAAGGGCTAAAGGGAAGAAGTAACTAAGGAAATACAACAAATCTCCTTTGGCCACGTATGTGGTCACCATTTGCTTCATATGTATACATTTTTGTGCTTAAAGGTAGACTCCAAAGCAACAACAGAGAGTGATCATAGAATCATAGAATCAACCAGGTTGGAAGAGACCTCCAAGATCATTCACTCCAACCTAGCACCCAGCCCTATCCAGTCAACTAGACCATGGCACTGAGTGCCTCATCCAGGCACTGATGGAGAGGAAGAGAGGAGAACCAGGTTACTACAAAGCAGAGAACTGTGGAATAATCACATTGATGGTGGAAGGTGGAGGTGGCAGCCAACCCTCAAAGCATCACGAATGAGGCACAATACCTATACCTCAGAAAATGGGAAGCAGGGGTGAAGCTTGGTCTGCTCTAAACTAACCACAGCTGCTGCTTTTAGTTCAATTAGCCACTAGAATCATAGAATCATAGAATCAACCAGGTTGGAAGAGACCTCCAAGATGATCCAGTCCAACCTATCACCCAGCCCTAGCCAGTCAACTAGACCATGGCACTAAGTGCCTCATCCAATCTTTTCTTGAAGACCCCCAGGGACGGTGCCTCCACCACCTCCCTGGGCAGCCCATTCCAATGGGAAATCACTCTCTCTGTGAAGAACTTCTTCCTAATATCCAGCCTATACCTACCCTGGCACAACTTGAGACTGTGTCCCCTTGTTCTACAGCTGGCAACTCACATCCACCTTCAGCCTGCTTGCAGTCCTTCCCCAAATCCAAACTAGCAGGGCAGCTGTGCTTAGAGTGCTCCCAGGTCCAGCACTCTGGCGTGCACGTCTTGTCTGCTACTGTCTTCAAAACTCAGGAGCTCCAGGACCTCAGCCGTATGTTTCCGACTGGGAAGTCAGTTATGGAGTTGTTGTGGCAGAAGTTATAGCAATTGAGTGCATCTGGTTTAGCTGAGACTTCCACATACGACGACAGCCTGCAGTTAGATTTTGCAGGAGGTGAACGGAAAGCATTCCCAAAAGGCAGAAGTAAGAGTGGCCTGCTTTGGCACGGGACAGGAAAACTCTCTTCCTATGGTTTCCATGTCACCCCTAGACCAGTTTTATAAAAATCCCAAACTCAGCAAGCTGTATAAGCAGATTTACAAACACATCTTGCAAAGCCTTCTGAACTTCCTGGTCTGTCTGAAGAATCTGCAACTAAGAGTGTGGAAAGAAACAATTCCCATTCTGGCAGAGCCTATCAGGATTACCTCTGGGATCACAGTTTATTCTTTTCCAAGCAGTGCTTAAATATGAATTATTTCCCAGAGAGGTTGTGAATGCCTCTTCCCTGGGGGGTGTTCAAGGCCAGATTGGATGAGGCATTGAGCAGCCAAGTCTAGCTAAGAGGTGTCACCACCCATGGCAGAGAGGCTGGAGTAGATGAGCTCTAAGGTCCCTCCCAGCCTGAGCCATTCTAGGATGCTGTGAAGATTCCAAACCGTGTGAACTTAGGCTTTCTGAACTACTCATTTGGTCAGTGTCTTGGGTTCAAATGCAAGTTCCCAGAGACTCTTATAAATTTGGTAGACCCAATGACAATTTATAGAATTTATAGAGTGCCCTCCCCTCTTCCCCCTCCTTTCCCCAAAAGACAGGGAGAGAGATAAAGGTAGGGACACCCAAATAAATCAATCTCACTCAATTTGGAAGTTAAAAAGGAAAAGTTTAACAATAACTTAGAAAAGGGTATTGGAGGTAGGGGAGTTTACAAAGGATAAGGAAGGGAAAACAGCAAAATACAAACAGGGATGGATACAACCCGAGTAGTGTGATGGTGTCTCTGCCTCGTGGCTGCCACGTGGTGTGCTGGTATGCAGTATGGGTGTGTGGTCATGAGTGAACGCAGGAAGAGAGAAAGAGAGAGAGACAGGGAGGTCCTGTCTCTTTTATACCACAGGAAGTGGGGGGAGTGGGCTAACCATCACCTGGAGTGTGGCCCACCCCTGAGGAGGGGCCAAGACCCCTAGGGTCAGGTTCAGGGTCACTCCCCCAGGAGTGTTAACCCTATACAGTCAGTGTAGGCCAACCAAAGGCTGCACAAAGATCTGACCCCACAGAGCTAAGCTCTTTTACCATATCCAGGGCATGTGTAAGCAGACTAGGCAAACATTATGTCCATGTCCCACTGAAGTGTTCTTGAGGAACTGTGTTTTAACTGCAGTGCAGCTTTTGATGGGTGTTAGACTTCTTTCATGTATGCATTTTTTTGCAGCATTACTGAGTACTGCCAGGCGGTGTTGAAATGTTTTTCCATTGCATCCCAATTTAAACAATGAGTAAAGTTATGGTATCTGAGGCACGGCCATGAAAACTAATGGCAGTCAATCCTCAGGCTTTAGATCAAAGTCAAGGTAAGACCTGCAAGTGGTATTTTAAGTCTGCACAGTGTTTTAAAAGGTTCCTGCAAGAAAGGTGTTCTGCAAAGAGCAGAAATCACGATGAGGCGTAGCTGTTCTTACAGGATAAATCATTCTCGAAGAACAGAATGCATAATGTGTTTAATCCTGGAATGGCTCAGCTTGGAAGGGACCCTGGAGATCATCTACTCCAACCTCCCCGCCATGGGCAGGGCCTCCTCTCAACTAAAAATAAAAGAAACCTCAAATCCACCAAATCCAAACCCCCAAACCCCGGTTCATTAAAGCACACATTAATCACAGCTTCACAACATAAAAATCCCCGCTCGTTTCCGTAATTCTAAGTTAATTCTTTCCATTGAGCAGTTAGAGCCTAGGAGAAGAACTGAAGCAGTTAGGACATGGAAATAATGGTTCCATAGATATATTTAACTTCAGGGAAAGGGCTTGTTCAGCTCTGCATCAAATAAAGAATGATTAATACTTCAGCTATTGTTTTAATACCTAAAGGCAACAACCTCTCTTTTCCCACTGACTGTTAGCAGTGACTCAGCGTGCGGTTACATGAGGTGTTCCTCTGTGGATGTGTCAACTGCAAGGTGAGCCTAGTGCAGAGCAGCTCCAAGGCAGAGCCAGTGGGAAGAGGCACGTAGTCGGAATCTGACAATGCTAGTAAAAAGGGATTATTTGTTTCTGTTACTCTGCCATCACATTAAATGTCAGCTTTGCTTTAAGGAGTTGTTATTTAACCATGCGGTACAGTCTCTCTCTTGATCTTAGAATCATGGAATCACAGAATCAACCAGGCTGGAAGAGACCTCCAAGATCATCCAGGCCAACCTAGCACCTAGCCCTTTCCAGTCAACCAGATCATGGCACTAAGTGCCTCAGCCAGGCTTTTCCTGAACACCTCCAGGGACGGTGACTCCACCACCTCCCTGGGCAGCCCATTCCAATGCCAATCACTCTCTCTGACAACAACTTCCTCCTAACATCCAGCCGAGACCTCTCCCAGCACAACTTGAGACTGTGTCCCCTTGTCCTGTTGCTGGTTGCCTGGGAGAAGAGACCAACCCCACCTGGCTACAACCTCCCTTCAGGTAGTTGTAGACAGCAATGAGGTCATCCCTGAGCCTCCTCTTCTCCAGGCTAAACAACCCCAGCTCCTTCAGCCTCTCCTCATAGGGTTTGTGCTCCAGGCCTTTCACCAGCTTTGTTGCCCTTCTCTGGACACCTTCCAGCACCTCAACATCTCTGTTGAATTGAGGGGCCCAGAACTGGACACAGCACTCAAGGTGTGGCCTGACCAGTGCTGAGTACAGGGAAGAATAACCTCCCTTGTCCTACTGGCCACACTGTTCCTGATACAGGCCAGGATGCCATTGGCTCTCTTGGCCACCTGGGCACACTGCTGCCTCATGTTCAGCTACTATCCACCAGTACCCCCAGGTCCCTTTCCTCCTGGCTGCTCTCCAGCCATTCTGTCCCCAGTCTGTAGCACTGCTTGGGGTTGTTGTGGCCAAAGTGCAGAACCCTGCACTTGTTCTCGTTAAATCTCATCCCATTGGCCTCTGCCCACCCATATACCTGTCTAGGTCCCTCTGCAGGGCTCTCCTAGCTTCCAACAGATCAACACCTGCTCCTAGCTTGGTGTCATCTGCAAACTTACTGATGCTGGCCTCAATCTCCTTGTCCAGATCATCAATAAACATGTTGAACAGGACTGGGCCCAGCACTGACCCCTGGGGAACACCACTAGTGACAGCTGCCAACTGGATGTGGCACCATTCACCACCACTCTCTGGGTTTGGCCATCCAGCCAGTTCTTGACCCAGCACAGAGTGAATCTATCTAAGCTATGAACTGTCAGCTTTGCCAGGAGCTTATTGTGGCAGACAGTGTCAAAGGCTCTGCTGAAGTCCAGGTAGACTACATCCACAGCCTGCCCCATGTTCACCAGGCAGGGAACCTGATCATAAAAGGAGATCAGGTTGGTGAGACAGGACCTGTCCTTCCTAAACCCATCTTCTGGCTCACCAGTACTGCATAGCACTAAGTGTGTGATGTGCTGAGAGAAAGCAGCACAAACTCCCAGTAGCAGATGCTTTCTAGCTGCAGATGTGCTATTTACAGCACAGATCACCATCGTGGATTTACTGAGAGAAAGGAGGGAAGGGGAAAGAACTTGCAGGTCCCCCTAGAACATACTGGTTGGTGTGGTAAATGTTTCCCTACCACAAGATGCAATCCCAGACATGAGTTTTCATAATCCTTGCCAACCCTTTCTCACTAACCAGAGCAGTCCAGAGTCCTCTCCTTCTATACACATTTTTAATCTTGGATTTTTAGTTGCTTAAAACTTTCCCAAAACAATTCACTTTGGGATGAAAAACCCTGTACCAAATTTCTACAGAAGGCAACCACCATGGCTTAGTTTCAGTCTGAGCAAATCTCATTTCTGTACATGCACATCTCATTTCTGTATATCTGCCCTCTCATCTCACACACTTCCCTTATGTGCCAAGTAAGGGCTTGCACTTGCATAGCTAAAAATCACAACCAAAGCTGTAACCTTGCATATGGATGCATGCAAAGTTTCCTGCATCTCCTTGTTGACATGAAAAACGTTACCAAATAATGCTACTGGGACATGCTCAAGTAAATGCTGCAACTTCTATCTACCCTAATGAGCCAGCAGCTGGGAATAAAAGAATACCCTAAACTGGGGCAGGGGGAAATAACTAAAAAGAGAGAGTGAATGCAGCTTGGAACTGTAAGGTGTTTAGCACCAAAGCACAGCTTTGTTGAGCTGTATGTGCATTGGAATGGGCTGCCTGGGGAGGTGGTGGAGGCACCAACCCTGGAGGTGTTCAAGAAAAGCCTGGATGAGGCACTTAGTGCCATGGTCTAGTTGAATGGCTAAGGCTGGGTGCTAGGTTGGTCTGGATGATCTTGGAGGTCTCTTCCAACCTGGTTGATTCTATGATTTATGTCAGACCCTCAAAAGTTGAGTGAACACAAACTGCAGCTCAGCTGCTTACCTCCAATAGGGTCTCCCCACACAGAAAATCTTCCTCCCAGGCTCACTGCTGTCTGCAAAGGTCTCTATATCCACAGGGAATGCATGTGCCCAGTACAGGCATACGTGTGTGTGTGTGTGTGTGTGTGTGCTGCACACACACCAAATGAAACTCACTTTTTTTCTGTCCCACATGAAGCAGCCCCTCTCTAGACATGTACTAGGAATAACCACATTTTCTCTTTAGACATCAGAGCCATGCATTCAAAGGATGAGGGCTGAGCAACCTGAAGCATAGCACTTCATTCCATGAGCAGACCTTTCTGTGCCAAGTTCCTCAAGAAAGCTGAGCTTTTCCCCAGCAGGACACAGCTTAAAATGCTGAACGAGTTTTAGTTTTTTTTTCTCTAGCCAGACCACAAAACCCTTTCTCAAGAAAAAATGACCTCATGTCTTATTAACCAAGTGAATGAGCTCACACAGACACCAGCACACACACACACACGAGCACACACACACACACAACCAAACAGCAGAGCAAAAGCCAAGAGACAGACTTTTAGGAACTGGACTTCTAAGGAAGGGAAACCAAACCTGGATTTTGGAATTGTGGCCTTTTTCTGAAGGTGATGTCTTAGGATAGTTCCCCAAGAGTTTTAAAAATGCCACAGAGAGATTGCAGACTTTTCTTTATTTATTCTTTCTTTCTCTTATTTGAATCTAGTAGACATATAAATACTAATTAAAAAACCCAGTCCCTATTTGTCATCCCTTTGGATTGCTTAGAGGGGGGAATCAGTTTGATAGTTTCTTAAGAAGTACTCCAGTGGGACAGAAGACACAGGAAACATCAAGGACACGGAACACTATAGCTGCATACAAAAGCTTCAGTAGAACAGCAAGGACCTGGATACCACCATGGAGATGAAATGCTGTGAATGTGTGAGGGGAAAGCAGGCTGAGTTCTGCATATTCTTGCACTCTTTTGAATCATTCCCTAGTTCTGAGTGTCTCCTGTTGATGATGACAGGGGAAAAGTGGCAAAGACACCGAGTATAACAATTCAGAGGAAAAGAAATGAAGGCAAGAGAAGTGAAATGGGCTACAAGTTCCTTGCTGGAAAAAGAGATCAGAGAGCAGAAATATAATCAGATCTCCAAAATGATGAATGGCAAAGAGATGAGCAGAAAATGACCATTCCCTATTTCTCATGACATAACAAAAACGAAGGAGAATTCAGATCCTTCCACATTAAAAACAAACAAAAGGAAGTGCTTCTTCACACAACATAATAATTTAGCTGTGGAAGTCTACCACAGGATGTTGTGGAGGCCAGCACTGTAACCAAGGTCAGAAAAGGTTTTAGTAGAACTCAGGAAGTTTCTAAGTCAGCCTGCTGGTGGCTGTTGAGAATGATGGCAGTGCAGTGCAGCCGGCAGTTGCTCTTGAACTCAGGGATTACTGAGAGGTGGGAGGACTTAACTGGGATGACTCATTTTATATTAGCCTGCGTGACTGCTGCTGGCCCCTGCCACAGGCAATCCAGTGGGCAAGCTGCACCTTGGTTCTGACCTAATATGGTTATTCTTGGTCTCTCTGAACCCTCCAGGGCTGGCCACCTCATGGGTGACAGGCACTCTCTGCTTAACTCCTTCCCAAAGAGAAAGAGGGAGTGAGACTTGTGGACTGGAGAAGGAAACTAAACCTGCTTGCATGAAAAAAACAGCAGCAAAATGAACTACATACAGCCCCAAGAGTGAACCCATCCCTTTGACAGCAGTTAGTCACCAGTGGTGCAGTGGCAGAGATACATGACAGGACTCAGCGACAGATGGGAATCAGACTCAGTAGCTGGATTCTGGGACTGGACTCAGGAACTCATGGATTAGGATTGAAACCAGCACGAACAGAATCCTTCTTGGATGTGAGCCATGGAAGAAGAGGTCTTGATCCTCAGCTTTCCACTGAATATAATGCATACGGGAAGCAACACCTGTGGGTCACCTGTCCTGTGTTTTCCTTCCAACGTGTAGAGCTCTTTAGTCTGAGCTCCAGTGTAATACCTGTGATTCAGCACTGACCTTGGCCTGCATACCAGTCCTAGGTACTAACCATAAACATCAAGCTCTATCACTACAAAAAGCAGGCATGGTCTGTGAAAACCACAGGCTTAGAATCACTAAGGTTGGAAAAGACCTCTAGGGTCATCAGTCATCAACCCAACAGCACTGTTACCACTAAATCATGTCCCAGAATGCCTCATCAACACCTTTTTTGAGCACCTCCAGGGATGGTTACTCTACCACCTCCCCGGGCAGCCTGCTCCAATGCCTGGCCACTCTTGCAGCAAATAATATTTTGTATGCCATTAATTGCAGAAAGTTCAGTCACTGAGAAAAGACTGAGCTGAAAAGTAAAATCACCAAAGACAGTTTGTTCTCTTCTGACTGAAACCAGCACAAGGTCCTATGAAGTGACACATGTGACCAGAGAACTCTAGCTTCTTCCTTTCCTTTCCATTACAGTGTAATATCCTCAATGTGATGAAGACAGGAAGGTCACATACACGTTGCCTGAACTAGCAAAAGCATTCCCAAGATCTGGTACAGGGTCATTTCTCCCTTTGGCATCTGCAGTTCCACAGTTTCCCCACTTTGGCTAGGTGTGAATGCTGGACAGAACGAGCTATTTGCAGGCTTTTTGTTGGGCATGTGCTTAGGTGGCTTTGTGTCCTGATTTTACAGCTTAACAGCCTCCAAAAGTTGCCTCCTTTATAAAATTACTGAACACACAGACTAGAGTGAAGCAGGGCATTTTATGACCTCCTTGGTCACAGAACAGGCTGATACCTTCTGAGGCCACGCATGCACTACAAGTTTTCCATGTAGCCCTGTAATGCTTCTCAACCCTGACATAGGTTCCAGTCCTCTGAGTATTTTAGCCACTGTTGACCTTGGTCGTGAACCAAAAAATCTCAGCAGCCTTTTCTTGATTTAGGTGTTTAGGTAGTTTGTGTGCAGTCACTTTGGCTATTTGTGCTTCCTATGTGCTTCATTTTCTCCTATGTCTAGTGCACAAATCCAGCTTTCAGCACACTTTCTGCTCCACTTCTCTGGACTGCATCAAAGTATGAATTTCATATGAGCTCTATCTTTATTATTTGTTAGGTATTGAGATGAAGAAACCAAACTCATGTCCACTTACCCAGGATGTCAGCCCAGCCCTTAGGAGATGAAAAGTCAGTCAGGGCATAACTCAAAGGTAGTGAACTTTAGTTTCATGGGTTTTTTTCTATGAATTAAGTTCCTAATTCATACAAGCATAGAATCAACCAGGTTGGAAGAGACCTCCAAGATCATCCAGTCCAACCTAGCACCCAGCCCTATCCAATCAACTAGACCATGGCACTAAGTGCCTCATCCAGGCTTTTCTTGAACACCTCCAGGGATGGTGACTGCACCATCTTCCTGGGCAGCCCATTCCAATGCCAATCGCCCTTGCTGGGAAGAACTTCCCTCCCCAGGACAACTTGAGACTGTGTCCCCTTGTTGTGTTGCTGGTTGTCTGGCAGAAGAGACCAACCCCACCTGGCTACAGCCTCCCTTTGGGTAGTTGTAGACAGCAATAGGGTCTCCCCTAAGCATCCTCTTCTTCAGGCTAAACACCCCCAGCTCCCTCAGCTGCTCCTCACAGGGCTGTGTTCCAGGCCCCTCACCAGCCTTGGTGCCCTTCTCTGGACACCTTTCAGCACCTCAACATCTTTCTTGAGTTGAGTGGCCCAGAACTGGACACAATACTCAAGGTGTGGTCTGATCAGTGCTGAGTACAGGGGAAGAATAACCTCCCTCATCCTACTGGCCACACTGTTCCTGATGCAGGCCAGGATGCCATTGGCTCTCTTGGCCACCTGGGCACACTGCTGCCTCATCTTCAGCTACTATCCACCAGTACCCCCAGGTCCCTTTTCTCCTGGCTGCTCTCCAGCCACTCTGTCCCCAGCCTGTAGTGCTGCTTGGGGTTGTTGTGGCCAAAGCACAGAACCCTGCACTTGGCCTTGTTAAATCTCATCCCAATGGCCTCTGCCCACCCATCCAGCCTGTCCAGGTCCCTCTGCAGGGCTTTCCTATGCTCCAACTGATCCACACCTGCTCCTAACTTGTCATCTGCAAACTTACTGATGCTGGACTCAATCCCCTGGTCCAGATCATCAATAAAGGGATTTATTCTAAACAAATCCTACTGCAGTTTCCTTGGGATTGCCACACATTTGCTAAGCTCAGCATTGCTTCTGGAGTGCAGAATGCCTAAGCAAGGATCTTATGTGAAAATTGGGAGGGCTAAGTGGTAAATTTAAAGTTGGTTTCCTTTGAACCTCTGCAAGCACATTACTCTGTTAGCATCCTTCCCGTGGGCATTGTTGTGTGCAGTGCTGGGGAGTTTTCTGCCAGCCCATAATCGTTAGGAGCTGCTCATATATGAAGCACGTCACACTCCTGACATGTTGGGAAGTACCACAGCCCAGTATAATATTTGGCCTTTGAATTTTTGTTTTGCAACAAGAGGACCAACAGTCTAGATCAGCAAAAGTGACTTTGGTTATTAGAGTCTGGACATGAACTTGGCTTGCTAATGCCAGAGAAATACAAGAGCCTCCTTTCATGCCCTTAATGAAGTCATTAATTATGTCAGCAGCTCCAGCGATACATCTCCAAACACTTTACATTACTTTGCAAATGGGTAGGCACACAGCAAGCTGAGGAAAAAAAAACACTCTCCAGCTGCAGATCCATCAGTTCTCACCAGAAATAGACTTCTGGTCACAGGGATCTCTACTCATCCTTTTATTCTGCCTTCACACACTGGATAAGGAATTGGCTGGATGGTGGCACGTAGAGAGTGGTGGTCAAGGGCACAATGTCCACCTGGAGACCAGTAACAAGTTGCTTCCCTCAGGGGTCAGTGCTGGCACCAGTAGTGTTTAACATCTTTGTCATTGATATGGACAAAAGAATAAGGTGCACCCTCAGCAAGTGTGCAGATGACACCAAGGTATGTGGCACAGTCAGCTTCCTAGAGGGCAGAGATCCACCCAGAGGGATCTGGACAGGCTGGAGACGTGTGCCCAGGCCAACCTCATGACATTCAACAAGGCCAAGTGTAAGGTCCTGCACCTGGGTTGGTGCAATCCCACGCACAGACACAGTCTGGGTGGCAAATAGCTGAATGCAGCCCTGAAGAAAAGGACCTGGGGGGTCTGGGGTGATAAAAAGTTCAACATGAGCCTGCAGTGTGAGTGCAGCCCAGACAGCAACTGTGTGCTGGGCTGCAGCAAGAGCAGTGTGGGCAGCAGGGCAAGGGAGAGGATTCTGCCCCTTTGCTCTGCTCTCATCAAACCCCCACCTGGAGTCCTGTGTGCAGTTCTAGAGCCCTCGGCACAAGAAGGACATCAGACTGTTAGAGTGACTCCAGAGGAGGGCTATGATCAGAGAGCTGCAGCAGCTCTGCTATGAGGACAGGCTACAGAAGTTGGGGCTCTTCAGCTTGGAGAAGAGAAGGCTTCAAGGAGACCTTATAGTGGCCTTCCAGTATCTGAAGGGGACCTAGAGGAAGGCTGGGGAGGGACTATTGACAAGGTCTTGTAGTGACAGGACAAGGAGTAATGGAAGAGGGGAGGTTCAAACTAGATGTTAGGAAAGAGTTAGGGTTAGAGTTAGGGAGGGTGGTGAGACAATGGCACAGGTTTCCCAGAGAGGTTGTGGCTGCTCCCTCCATGGAGGTGTTAAAGGCCAGGTTGCATGAGGCCTTGAGTGACCTGTTCTAGTGGAAGGTGTCCCTGCCTATGGTGGGGGTTTGGAACTGGATGATCTTTAAGGTTCCTTCCAACCTAAACCATTTTATGATTCTACAATTCTGTTACTGCTTCTGGGGAATGGGAAACTGAACAATATACCTCTAGACTGTTGTCTTCTTGCAACCCAAATGAGCCTGAAAATGTGCCATGCTTCTGATTAGCAAGGAAACCATCTCAACAGGTCTCTTCCTTTCTGGCTAAGCATTTACCCTACATGTAGCCCTAGCTATATTTCCTATCATTAGCAAATAGCTTGTTTTGATTAAATAATCAACTTGTTGGCAATGCTATAAATAATAATTACATTCTCTCATTCACAACTTAAGTCTGCATAGCTTCATCTTTTAAAGCAGCATCCATTACAGAAATGAGCTTGTCTATATGATAAATAAAATCAGATTTCAACCCTTCAAAACAAAAGTGTTGCTGGGCAAAACTGTTTCTAATTAGAGATAGAACAATCCTGTCCATGCTTTACTCTGTAGTCCACTTAGAGAGAAACAGTGAACATGCAAAGTATAGCAAGGACCAATTTCAGGGTAGTTTTGCTCATCTTTCACATACAATGCAGGATCTAATTCACAGTATCACACAGTATCACAGTATCATCAGGGTTGGAAGAGACCTCACAGATCATCAAGTCCAACCCTTTACCACAGAGCTCAAGGCTACACCATGGCACCAAGTGCCACGTCCAATCCTGCCTTCAACAGCCCCAGGGACGGCGACTCCACCACCTCCCTGGGCAGCCCATTCCAGTGTCCAATGACTCTCTCAGGGAAGAACTTTCTCCTCACCTCCAGCCTAAATTTCCCCTGGCGCAGCCTGAGGCTGTGCCCTCTTGTTCTGGTGCTGGCCACCTGAGAGAAGAGAGCAACCTCCCCCTGGCCACAGCCACCCCTCAGGTAGTTGTAGACAGCAATAAGGTCACCCCTGAGCCTCCTCTTCTCCAGGCTAAACAATCCCAGCTCCCTCAGCCTCTCCTCATAGGGTTGTGCTCGAGGCCTCTCCCCAGCCTCGTCGCCCTTCTCTGGACACGCTCAAGCATCTCAATGTCCCTCCTAAACTGGGGGGCCCAGAACTGAACACAGGACTCAAGGTGTGGTCTAACCAGTGCAGAGCACAGGGGCAGAATGACCTCCCTGCTCCTGCTGACCACACCATTCCTGATGCAGGCCAGGATGCCACTGGCTCTCTTGGCCACCTGGGCACACTGCTGGCTCATGTTCAGGCGGGTATCAATCAGCACCCCCAGATCCCTCTCTGTCTGGCTGCTCTCCAGCCATTCCGACCCCAGCCTGTATCTCTGCATGGGTTTGCTGTGGCCAAAGTGCAGCACCCTGCACTTGGAGCTATTGAACCCCATCCCCTTGGACTCTGCCCATCTGTCCAGGTGGTCAAGGTCCCGCTGCAGAGCCCTTCTGCCCTCCAACCCAGCCACATCTGCCCCCAGCTTGGTGTCATCTGCAAACTTGCTGATGACTGACTCCATGCCCTCATCCAGATCAGGCCAGCTTCACAGCTACTGCTTGTTTCAGTAAGCAGCAATTCACTGCCTTTTTCATATGAGTGAAGGGTGGAGTTTATCTGTTACACGGCGGCACAGTAAGCATCAAAACCATAGCCGCACAGTGAATAAGGCAAAATAAACTACATTTATATAAATAAACAAAAACGAATGGGTTTTGTTCCTGTGTTTTATGGCCAAGGGCTGTATTCACAAGCCTTGGCATAACACAATGAAACTTAGAATGGAACTTCTGCAAAAGCAACTGGAAAAACCCTTCAGGACTTCTCCACACAGCAGTGTTTTCATGAAACTTTGCACGTGGACTTCAAGGTGTCATTATGTAATTTATAAAGTGCTTCCAGCAAGACCCTGAAAATAATGACAGATATGCAGAAAAAAATTCAGCTGTGCCCCCTGGGCAATATTCTTAGAGAGCCTTTCAGTACAGAGGATAGGTTAGGCAATGATTTTTTGGTCACTGAACTGGCTAGTTTGGTTTGCTGCTTCTACCAATTACCCAAGGAGGTAATGTAAAACTGAAGGTGTTTCTAAAACAGCTATGAGAGTAGAGGGGCATAATCAACTGGACACAAAACCAAATAAGCTTGAGGAACTGGGGATAAACCAGCCATAGCAGGCAAAGTTGTTACAGAAGTGAGACATCCACACAGGACAGTGATGGACTTGAGGGGTTAGAAAAGGAAAGCAAAGACATACTTTTCATAGCAAGGAAAAAGGTCAGACTGAAACATGCTGTGTTGTAAGCCAGCTGAAGCTGACTGGAGTTCATCATAAGAGTTACAGCTTACAAGCAAAATTACATGCCTAGGAACTTTGCACTTGGCAGAATATTCCTGCCCTGCACTAAAGGGATGAAATAAGACAGAGAAAGCAAAGCACTCTTTTAAACATGCTGTTGTTCTTCCTGTCATTAAACAACCTATGCTGGACAACATTCCCATTTTCTTGTTTGCCTCAAAGGAGGAGGCCTGCCTTTTGCCACATCAAAACTCACTCCTAGAACCCTTCACACTAACACTATTACATAGCTATCTAAACTGTTTCTAGTTTGACTTCTAGCCTGTTTTTGACTAAAGCAGTTAAGTTTCCAAGTGATGTGGCTTTCCTAAATCTCCTCCCCTATTCACATCCTCATAAGCTGTGCAGTTGGGTGTTTAAATTCCACTCTGCACTGGACACTTCTTTACTTGGCCATGAAGAAGCTTATCCACATCATCTCCTCTCCACCCTTTCTTTCCTTTGGGCTTTACACTGTGCTATTGTTAAACCCTTCCTTTTTGATTATGTGTTTCCTAAGCTTAACTATGGATGAAGACCCACAATATGAGGCCTCGCTAACAATCACAGAATCACAGAACCATTCAGCCACTTCTTTACACACCTCTAAATTCCACCTGAAGCTTTACTTCTGCCCTCATGTCCAGCAGTTATCACTTCATAGAAGACAGGCTGGACTGACATAAGGATAACTGAGATGGATTTAGGTTTATTGCCACTCTATTTGTCCTCTCCCTACTTGATGGCTTTGTTTCCCTCTTGCAACTAGTGCTTAAACCAGATTGTTAAGAAGAAGCTGTTTCTGTGACATGGGGTGGTATAACCCCAACCACACCAGAGCCATAATCACAGGATCACAGGATATTAGGGGTTGGAAGGGACCCAAGGAGATCAAGTCCAATCCCCCTGCCAGAACAAGACCACACAATTTAGCACAGATCATGGAGGAACACATCCAGACAGGCCTTGAAAGTCTCCGGGGAAGGAGACTCCACAAACTCTCTGGGAAGCCTGTTCCAGTGCTCTGTGACCCTTACAGTAAAGAACTTCCTCCTTGTACTGAGGTGGAACCTCTTGTGCTGCAACTTACACCCATTGCTCCTTGTCCTATCACAGGGAGCAAGTGAGCAGAGCCTGTCCCTCCCCTCCTGACCAGCCCTCAGATGTTTATAAACATTTATGAAATCCCCTCTCATTCTTCTCTTCTCCAGACTAAGCAGCCCCAGGTCCCTCAGCCTCTCCTCATAAGCCATGCCTTCCAGCCCCCTAATCATCCTCCTAGCCCTCCGCTGGACCCTTTCCAGCAGAACCCTGTCCCTCTTCAGCTAGGGAGCCCAAAACTGAATGTGGTATTCAAGACAAGGTCTCACCAGGGCTGCTAATGTTCACTTGCAGCCTGCAGATGCTATCTCTTGTGCAAAAGCTCTGCAGAGAATGCCTGGGATCATGGAGGCCCCAGTGCCTGGCAGAACTTGACAAGGCTGTCTCATGCTGGCATTTGGGCACTTATGGAAAAGGCCCTAAAACGTAACAAAGAAGTTGGTCTGTGCATTTTTACATGCAAGGGACTTTTTCTTATTTTTTTTAAAGTAGATGCATTCTGAGAAATAACAAGTAAACAGCTCCCACAAGCCCGGGCCTGAAGCTGAGCACCTGCAGCTTAAATAAGGTCATCATTGTTGGAGCAGGGTTTAAATAATTTAGTACAAATTGGCTTTTCTATAGGTGCTGACAAGCACATCATCACTACTTACTAATGAGTACAAGATTCCAGAGGACTGCACTGCTCCTCCCTGCAGCGTGCATGGGTCCCTCCAAACGGAGCGTTTCATAAACAAGCACCTGGAGACCTTGATTAAAAGCCACCTGCTCTGAAGCTGCAGGGAGGACAGATTGCACAGCCTGCAGATGGCCTCCATGGCATGGCTTGCTGATAGCTCTGATACCCTTAGTTGCTGAAATAAAGCTTGTCTCCTTTCCTCCCACACACACAGACTCAACCCTTTGTGCTGTCTGATTTCGTGGAAGGAGTTTATGAGCGTGCCCTCAAAAGAGGGAGTCTGGCAGTGACTGCCACCACAGAAACCATCAGTCTAACAAACTCTGCCTTTGTGACAGTACTGTCCATTGTTGTCACTCATCACCTTTTGGCCTGATGCTGCAAAAAGAGAGATATTTGGTGAAAAGAAGATAAAGGCATCCCAGGAGTAATCTGTGATAAGCAACCATCTGATACGCTTCACCACCTGTTGTGCAATTTTTCCCTATTCATGCCTGTGACTTCATGGATTGTTAATGAAAACCCACACAGATTTAATCAGGGCTAACCTTCTCCCTCGAGTCCTGCAAGCTCTTCCAAATGGGATGTCTCAGTTTTAACGTCAGTGTTTCTGGTGTGCTGGTCCTGGCACAAGGTTCTTGTAGGAGTTTCAAGGGCTGTGCTTTCAAAGATGGAAAATAATAAAGTGAGGAAGAGCTCTGTCAGGACTGGGAATTTCTGCAATAACTAGGGTCTGAAAGGATCTCTGAAAAAGACTTGAATAACCACATGCCCTGAATGACTTAACTCCTTGTGAGAAGCCCAGGAGCCTTTTCTGTCTGTGTGCTTGCATAACTTCAAAAATTAATTCATTGTTCAGAGCTGGAAGTGAGAAACTTGTCACAGTACCGTGCTCAGCACTTTCCAGAAAGCAACATCAAGCAAACACCTTTTGGCTACTTAAGGTATTCTTGTCATGCTGCAGGGGCAGAGATTATTTGAGAGTGTATAGTTAGCTGACAGCAAGTGTAGTATTCTGACAGGATAACCTGTTAAAGGTTTTGTTTCTAATCTGGTAGTCTGCAAAGCAATTGAAAATTTGAAGTATTCCAAATAAAAAAGAAGCCAATCCATTGTTGCTGTTCTGATTGACAGGTCGAAGTGATGCCTGAAGCCTTGCAACCTTGAATCTCAGTCCTTGCCAGCACAGCAGCCTAGAGATTGTCCCTAGAGCTGCACTAAGTATACCTTGCTTTGTTTTCACATACATTATGTCTGCAGAAGCCACCCTTGAGTTATACGGGCTGCTCTCAGAAACCCCTCCCGTGCTTGCTTACATCTCCTGCTGTGCAAGCTAATTAAGCAGCATGCCATGGGCAGCTCTGTGGGCTACACTTCACTATGCCTGGCCTCTTGAAAGCAAGTCAGGTGGTCACTCCTCTTTGCCTATTCCTGTTTAGGCTTCACACCCTGTGGGACATCACATCTGAGAAAGTAACCACACTGCAAGATCAAGAAAAGACTGGATGAGGCACTTAGTGCCATGGTCTAGTTGACTGGATAGGGCTGGGTGATAGGTTGGACTGGATGATCTTGGAGGTCTCTTCCAATCTGGTTAATTCTATGATTCTATGATTCTATGTGCCACTCCCTCATTTGCCAGATCAAGTCATCTCAAGGGCTGAAAGCATGGAGTGGTCTTGATAAGAGCAGCAAAAGCCAGGAACTCTGACTGTCAATGTCCAGTCCTGCTCATGGCCAAAACTAACTCTTTTTGATTTTTAGCAGAAAATCAGACTTTAACATCTTGGTTTGCTAAAGCCAAATATTGCTTTACCAGCTCTTTGGCACCTTGACACCTCCATCTCCCAGTGAAATTGCTCCAAACAGCTGGCAGAAATGATGGAGTCAATACTGCAAGAAAACAAAAAGATGGCTTTTAGAGAGCACCAGTGATAGGTCACACAGAGAGAATTGCTTCTGGTTTTTAAGATGAAGTATTAAAATGATACAAGGGAATGGTTTGATCATATTAGTACAAACAAACAGCAGCTAATGCATAACTTTTATAGTTGACCCTTATTTATTCCTTCAGGTTAATTGAATTTCATACTTGATGAACTAGTAAATTGAAAACCCTAACCTGCAAGGGCTAATTGAAGTTCCTTTAAAAATGTGCTTGCTTACATCTCCTGCTGTGCAAGCTAATTAAGCAGCATGCCATGGGCAGCTCTATGAGCTACACCTCACTATGCCTGACCTCTTGAAAGCAAGTCAGGTGGTCACTCCTCTTTGCCTATTCCTGTTTAGGCTTCACACCCTGTGGGACATCACATCTGAGAAAGTAACCACACTGCAAGATCAAAGAGCATTGAAAATTTGGAGAAAGGGATAGTCGTGTAAGATGCTGACCCCCATCCAAATAAATGGAATGAAGAGAATCAGCTTGGCTTCAGTGAGAGCTGGACCAGATCCCATGGCTTCTGGGAAAAGTTTAAAGAGTCAGTTTGTTCCACTGGGAATTAGAAATATGAAAATGGATAATTAATGTGGTATGAAAAGAGAGAATGAAGGATCATTTTATTTGTAGAGGAGCAAAGGAAGGTGCAGAGCAGATGTGAGTCAAAGCAGAGGGTGCACATAACAGTTCCAGTCATCTGTGTTTTAAAACAAACAGCAAGAAGCAGCAAAGCTCCTGGAAGGCAGATAGGATATTACAAAAATATAGTTAAATGAGTACAAACAAAATCACACACAGTATCACAGTATTATCAGGATTGGAAGAGACCTCACAGATCAAGTCCAACCCTTTACCACAGAGCTCAAGGCTAGACCATGGCACCAAGTGCCACATCCAATCCTGCCTTGAACAGCCCCAGGGACGGCGACTCCACCACCTCCCCAGGCAGCCCATTCCAGTGTCCAATGACTCTCTCAGTGAAGAACTTTCTCCTCACCTCAAGCCTAAATTTCCCCTGACGTAGCTTGAGGCTGTGTCCTCTCGTTCTGGTGCTGGCCACCTGAGAGAAGAGAGCAACCTCCTCCTGGCTACAACCACCCCTCAGGTAGTTGTAGACAGCAATAAGGTCACCCCTGAGCCTCCTCTTCTCCAGGCTAACCAATCCCAGCTCCCTCAGCCTCTCCTCGTAGGGCTGTGCTCAAGGCCTCTCCCCAGCCTCGTTGCCCTTCTCTGGACACGCTCAAGCATCTCAATGTCCCTCCTAAACTGGCGGGCCCAGGACTGAACACAGTACTCAAGGTGTGGTCTAACCAGTGCAGAGTACAGCTAACCAGTACAGAGTACAGCTAACCAGTGCAGAGTACAGCTAACCAGTGCAGAGTACACTGCATGAAGCAAAGATATGTGTTAAAGAAATGCTAGGAAATAAAGGCTGTGCTCATGGCACATTACAGCGCCTTGCTGTCCAGATTCAAGGGCAAGATCCCACACAAACAAGTTATTTCCATCAGCCAGGAGTGGAAAGGAAGTCTGCCTTCTGAGCTGGAAATTCAAATGAATATGATCCTAAGTGCAACTTTCTCTCCTGTTCCATTTGCTAAAGAAATAGTGAAAATCTAACTGAACTGTATCTAAAGCGTATCCTAACCACAGAGCACCATGTGGCCACGGGAGAGGATAGAGTCCTCCTTTCACCAAGATAATCTGCAAACTCAAAGCTAAAGAAAGTGTGTCTTAACTATGCTAGCCCTCTGCCTCACCAGAGAAGGAGAACCCTTCGTTTTGCCTAGGCTACCATTTCTCTTCACAACTTGCAACTCCTTTCTGTTGTACAATGACAGTCTGGACTTCTTTAACCAGAAAAATCCCAAGCTGCTCAGAAAAACTCTTAGATGGGATTTTTTTCTTAACATTAGTTTCTCAACTCCTGGAAAATACTAATTCATCACAAATGTCATTGGAAATGATTTTAAGCCTTGCATGGGACTGCAAGAAGCCAACAGTTCATGGATTAGGGCACTGAACCAGAGAAGTAAAGGTCTTGAACTCTGGTGTCCCACATCTCAAGTACACTAATCATTAAGCTATTCTAAGGCAGGAGGTGAGTCTGTCTCCTCTCAAAAAAAATAATGTCTAAAGGGATGGATTTTTTTCCCCAACATATCACAAAAACAAATTGCAAAGCTTCTTTTTTACCCCCAGTCCTTCCTCTTTAAATTGAATTCTTGTTCTCCGGCCAGCCCAGCTTGGTAACAGTTTTATGTAAGTTAAAGAGAGCAGACACATTTCTTCCTGTTAGTCTTTAACAGATACTCAGTCACGGGGCGGGGGGAGGGGACGGGGGGGGGGACGGGGGAGAAGAACAAAATCAATCAACCCAATTTATGTTATGAGATAGCTGAAGCTGAAGACCAGACCTAGAGAGAGGCAGCTTAAAGTTTCAGAGTACTGAATAAAAACACCAACGTGACTGAAGAACAGAACCACAGCACTGTTAAGGTTAGAAAAGACCTCTCAGTCCAACTGTCAACCCATAGCCACTAAACCACGTCCCAGAGTGCCACATCTATACACTTTTGAACATGTCCAGGGATGGCCTCTCCACCACTTCCGACGGCCATGAAAATTCGCGGGGAATACATCTGCAAGTCTCCCTTCCACGGGGGTTGGAGAGAGCTGCTTGTTTCTTTCGGGTCACCTCTCCGCAGGTTAGGGTTCAAGCGGAGGCCGAGTGACAGCGACTCGCCGAGGAGTGGGGAGTGGGGGCGAGCGGCGGGGGTGGCCGGCGGCGGGGCCGGGGCGGGCGGAGAGGAGCGGAGCGGAGCGGGGTGGGGCGGAGCGGGAAGCCGACCGAGGCACCACCATGGACAGCTCACAGCTCGCTGGAAGTCGCCCGCCCCGCTCCGCCGGCCCCGCGGCGTTCCGTTCCGAACCTAGAGCTGACTCCCTGCCCTCAGCTTTGAAAACTGGTCCCTCCGGTGTCTCCTGGGTTCTAGGAAGCAGACGGAGGGTTTGGCAAAGCCCCTCTGCAGTTCCGCACAGCTTTGCTGGGGTTCCCCCGCCCGCCTCTCCCGAGCGCGGCAAATGAAGTGCACATTGTGTAAATAAAGCCCGCATTGTGTCAGTAGCCGAGCGCGGGGGGGAGCGGCTGGGCTGCTCCGCCGCTCTATCATTGTTTAATAGACGGCCTGATTGTGTGCAGATGGGAGCGCCGCGAAACGTCTGGGTCTTGCCGCTGGGGAGGGAAAAAACGACGGTTTGCTCCTTCTCCCCAAGCTGTCTGTCCGCTCAGCTAGACGACACCATGTCAGCGGCGTGCTAAGGAGTTTCCCATCCCTGAAAGCCGCGGGAGAGTCAAGAGGGGAGGATGGCAATGAGAGCAGGGGACAGCAGAGCACAGCAGGGCTAGGCTGCGGGCAAGAACCAGTATGTGCTAGAACGCCTGCTCAATCTGCAAGCAATCGCGTCTGCCGCTAGCGGCAGGACAGCCGGGCCCTCAAGACCACCCTGGAAGCCTTGGTAGAAACCAAAAACAAACATCAACCTCTGGGACTTCGCACCTCGCCCGCAGAGAGCTGCGCTCGCTGGCTTTGAACCTGGCGAGATCTGAGAGGCTGTGCACGGCCCAAGGGATTTGGGGTCCTCACAGGACGAGTCCGGCGCTCGCTACTCTGCCGCTCCCTTCCCCGCCAAACTCCCGAGCAGTCGGCGCGCCTGTGTTGGGTTGGTTATTTTTGCTGAACACCATTTTTTTTCCACCCTGGGAAGACTGGGGAGGTTAACCTCTCCGTCTGAACCGAAGCCCTGAGCGAGTGCAACTGAGGTTATAGAAATCTTGGAGGGGAAATGACGAAAACGTTTTATTGTGAATAAAACAAGAGGGAGGAGGGAGAGGCGGAACTTCACAAAGGTGAAGGATGGGAAGTTTGCAGAGCCGAGGGTTCAGCCTGTCTCTCAGCATCGGGCGGGGGTTAGTCATGATTCCCTTCTGTCTCTCTGAGGCTGCGGTGCCACCTCCTGCCCAATTGGCTGGACCTGTCCCACTTGCAGGCTTTTGTTTCAGACGAAGGTTTGGCTCCTGAGCGGCTTTTGAGGAGAGCCCGGTCATCCACACGCTCGCAGCCCCTGGCCCTATTCCTCGCTCGGGAATGACGTGCCAAACCTGGAGCAGGGACTTATCTTCCTAGCCAAGCACCCAGGTCAGCTTCCTCATAGGAAAGTTGATTTACGCTTGTTTATACATACGGAAAAAGGAGGCAGAAGCCAAGCGCGGCATCCCTCCAACATCTCATTGTTTTTGAGGCGGGAAGAGGGGAGAAAGACGAGGCAGAAAACCTAAAATGATAAGGTTCGCTCTGTTGCGGCAGGGAGCGCTTGACCAGAAAGGCAAACACAGGGGTTTGCCTCACAAGGAATGTCCCGTCGGCAAAGTGATGTTTTGGCACAGGTGTGGAGACGAATCACTTCACGGCCGCTGCCAAAGCATCGCCCCGCTGGCCCTGTCTCTCGTCGAGGCTCAGACTCTCACCCTTCCGAGATCAGGGGACAGCTGAGGTTGGCAGGGAGGAGCGGCCGGGGCCGGCGAGGTGAGATGCTGCAGGTGGCGGCGGGTGCCTGCCGGGAGCCGCTTCCAGCTTGCGCATCCCCCCGGCCAAGTTCCATCCTGCAGGGAAAGGGCGGGGACCCGGGAGGGGGAGGAAGAGGAGCAGTTAAGCCCCAGTAGAGGGGATTTTTTCGCAAAAAGTGTTGCTCCGGTTGCTGTGGATGACAAACGGTCTTCGAGGGGCCGGGGGGGGGTGGGTGGGAAGTGCACGGTATCCTGGTATGACAGTCTGGAGTCTGGCACTGCTCAATTCCTGCCATATTAGCAAAGCCATGGTAGGGTTGTACCTTTTTCCTTTTTTTTTTTTTTTTTTTTTTTTTTTTTTCCCAAGCCCACTGAGGCAGGGATGAGGCAAACTCAGCCATAGGAAGGCGGTTAGTGATGTCACAAGTTTGGAGTTTGGTTTTCAATAAAAGCAATAGAGAAGGGTCTCCCTGGCTATATATATTAGGAGATTTTCTGTTCTTCATTATAAAAAGAGCGACAAGAGAGGAAAGCACCTGCTTTTAACACCCTCTATTTAGCACTCATCTGCTGCAGGTTGAATAAAGAACTCGTAGGGCTAGATTACTCTTGAAAAGTATTACTTTGACAAAATTATTTCTTTTTAATTTTTTTTTCCTTTTCTTCTCAAGGATAGAACATAGTTTTGGAACCAGTTGCTGAGAAGATCAACCACTGTTGGCCAGACTGATCTCTGAGAGGCACAGAGGGCTGTAACTCAAGCAAAAGGTGAAGTAATAAATTGTGAAGAAACTTCAGTACTCCAAGTTTATAAAGGCTATTTATTTCCCTGAGTCTGTAAGGATTGGGGCATTGGTGGTTTTTTTTGTTTGGGTTTGGTTTGTTGGTGTGGAGGGTTTTTCTTTTTTTTTTTGTTTTGGTGGTGGTTTGGGTTTTTTTTTGTTTGTTTGTTTAGTGATTTTTAATTTTTTTTTCATTTTTAATATTTTTTTTATTTCTAGAGGAAAGGAAATTCTAAAAATATCTGGTGGACGTTTTACTTTTAACATGAGCAACAGACCTGCGAGTGTGTGTGGGACTTTTTTCAGGGGATCTCACAATTATTTTTAATTGGTGGAAAGGGCAATGTAAATCAAAGAAGCCTATTAGCTATACATTTTAGTTTATAGCCTACCAGGTGTTCAGGGTATTTATTTACAGCATAAATGGTTTAATGCTTTCAGCATGATTTCTATTTCTGCTCTTATGTTTTCGGGTTTTATTTGCCTGTGTGGTATGATATTTGGCTGAGGAGCAGGGCTTTCAAATTGTGGCAGCAAGTGCCGTGTAAGTTAAAATAACCTGCAGGTAGAAAAAGAGGTTTGCTTTGCATCTAAACTTTCTGTAGAAAGCGTTGCTTAACACGAGGAGAGGATGAGAAGGAGCAACCAGCCGGCACACCTCAGTGTTTTGTTGCGGCTTGTGAGGGTGTTGGGAAAGAATTAGCTGTAAATCAGGCTGTCAGGGGCAGAAACCAGCGACCCCTCTGTACCCGAGGGCAGCGGGTCTCTTCGGGGAGGCTCCGGCGAGACGCGGAGCGGAGCCCTGAGGAGGGTGAGTGGTCGCGGAGGGGCTGAGAAGGGGTCCCGGGATGCTACACCGACGGAACCGGCGTCCCCAGGTCTTCATTGCTGCCCGCCTGGGCAGGGCCACAGCGTGCAGGAGAGCCCATCCTCTGGCACTAAACAAGAGATAGGCTTGCAAAGTGTCTCCCCTGCGAAGAGCTGACGGGGTGGGTAAGAAGTGCACCAATCCTCCACCCCGCCGCATCCCCCGGCTTTCTCCCTTCCTAACAGCCGGGGGCAGGTTTGCTGTTGTTGTTTTTTTTCCTTTTTCCCCCTCAAGCAGACTGTATAAAGCGGCGGATTGTGTTACCTTTGTTTTTTACACAAGTGTTTTCCCGTGATGGAAATATCTGGTACCTCTGTCAGGAGGGTGCGGGGCTGCCGGCGGGGCGTGGGGCTGGGGCGGACCGGCCGCGCTCCTGCTACTCCAGGCACTGCTGCCGCTGCCCGGCAGCGGAACCTGATACGGAGACGTTCAAGGCTCTGGTCAGGCGGACAGAGGGAGAAGTGGAAGGCGAAAGAGGGAGAGGAGGAGAAAACTTTCCACTAATTTACTTTTTTGGCCAGGAGCGCCTCTGAACATAGCCTGCGAGTCCTGCCCCCAGCCCTCCCCCTTAGCACCCCCCCTTTACTAGCCTACAACTAACATCATTAGGAACCAATCCTCAAACTAATAGGGCAGCTGCAACGAACAACGGTAGGTGTGCGACAGGAAAGGCGACAACGCTCCCAAGCCGAGCTTTTGGGTTCGATCTGAAAAGTGTCCCCACTGATGGGGTGATCGCCCTTGGCATGGCAGGGGCTGCGCTGACCTAGAGGGGTAAAGACAAAAAGGGAGAGGTGGAACGGGAAGGAGCGAGAGTAATTGGACTGCAGAAGATGCGAAGAGCTTGGCTGGAGTCCTTAGGGTCTGCTGAGCGCGGGCGCTGCCGGGTGCCTGCCCTGCTCCGCTCCTTTTTGACGCCGATGCTGAGAAGCGCTGATCTCCAGTCTGCTCTCTGGCTGCGGGTATCCCGCCCGGGCTCTGGCTCTCTCCGCACATGTTCCTAGGGCGCCATCTCTTTGCAAACCTCTCTGTCCTTCCGCAGCTCTCCTAGAAGGCTGCTTCGGGGCGTGTGAACACGACAGGCTCCAGCCCAGTCCAACCTGCAGAGCCAAGCATGCTTCCCAGCCCCTCAGCCTCCCCGGGCTACCGCTCCCCTGAGCCATCTCGGGCTCTCCAGCCTAGCAGCGCTCTTCGCTGTTTTCCCTTTCCTTGTCACAGATGTGGACCAAACTTTCCTAGAGCAGAGGACGTGAACTTGACCTTCTTTTTTGTATTGCAGAGGTATATTTAAAGACAGATATATAGAGACATCCTCCCTTCCCTCGCCTGAATCTCTGTGTATTTAGAGAGCAGAGGGTAGCTGAGATGACTTTTGGGAATCTTTCACTGTCTGCACAGAAGGCTTCTCCTGTGACATAAAGCCCTGAGACAGAGGCTTAGCCGACTAGAACTGAACAGAGCTCAGAGAGACAAACCGACGCGCTCTCTAATCCCGTTCAAATAGGAGCTAGATGGTTTTTCAGTTCATACCGAGAGAGATCTTGCCTCCGGGCAGCGAGAGACAGTGAGGGGGAGAGAGGGAGGGAGAGAGGGTGGGAAGGAGGGAGGGAAAGAGGGAGAGACAGACAGCAAGGAAGAGAGAGAGAGAGAGAGAGAGAGAGAGAGAGAGAGAGAGGGGGACGGAGCGAAGTTTGGAAGAAGTGAGCGGCTGCCGAGAGCTCAGAAAGTTTGTTTTTCCTTCATAGCCTGGGAGCTGGGAGAACTGAAAGCGGGGACTGCTTGAGGACGGCGCTGGCGCATGTGTCCTGCGGGACTGATCTCCCTTTCCTTGCAGGTTCTAAACCCCGGAGGATACTATGTTCACTAAACTCTTCCAGCAGTGGAGTTTTGCAGTGTTTCTGCTGAGTTATTCCGTGCCCTCTTACGGCAGATCAGTAGAGGGGATCAGCCGCAGACTGTGAGTGCCTCTCTCTCTCTCTCTCTTTTTTTTTTTCCTTTTTCTTTCTTTCTTCTTTTTTTTTTTTTTAAAACAACATATTTATTTAGTTATTTTAAATTACTGTTGGTTGGTTGGTTGACTGCTTGTGTTTTTGGTTGGCTGGTTGGTTTGGGGACTTTAAAGTCACTTTGGTGATGGTGTGGGTGGGGAGGGAGCTGGCCGGGCCCCCCTGTCGGGAGCACCCCGGAAAGTTTTGCAGCTTTCAGCAGCGCTGCCGGCACGGCTCTGGCAAGTCGAGCAGCTCGGGGTTACCTGCCCCAGGTGCTCAGGTGGGGTCTAGGCGCTAGGCAGAGGGCATCTGGGGCAAGGGAACTTGGCAGCTGGCTGACCTTATAACGCTGTTGGGGAGGAGATGTTAAAGCTGAGGGTCTCTCCGTCTTCCGAGGGGAGCAGCTGTGCATCTGTGTGTTCGTCCAGCATTCGTTGTTGCCCTGGGAGGGTGCTGCTAGGGAGCATCCTGTCTTATGGGACAGCTATGTACCACACTGGATAACATATACTCATTTGGCCCTGGCATGGAGCCAGTATTGATAAGGGTGGCAGGCAGTAGTGGGGCTGTCATGACAGTGAAGTGCTGGACAATTTCTTTGTCGATCTGCCATTTCAGAAAAATAAAGGGAAAATAAAAATCCAGGGGGGTTCTAATATCTGGCCTGCAGGCAGAAGCATATTTTTTGATAAATGATAATGTAACTTAAGAGAGTCTGTTCAGGAAGTGACCTTTTTGCTCCTTCCAAAATAATCAGCATGGTTTATATTAATACCCCTACACAAAGTGCCAGAGAGGAGCCACTGGGCTGATGTAGGAGCAGCTGTCTCACACATCTAACTCACTGGCTTCCACTGGACTTGCATCAGATTTTCTAAGGAAGAAACACCTCAGTCATACTGTGGAGGGTTCTATTGTTACCAAGTCCATAAGGAAGTCAGGTTGGAGAAAGAAGGTGTAAAATCCAATCACAGGGAAGGATTTCATATGCCTTTCCTTGTAAATGCTTTGTTTCATACATAAGGACAAGATCTCCAAGTATCACTTCCTCTGCCATTTAGGCAACAATAACAAAAAAAAATCCCCTAGGTGAAGTGACTTCAAGACACACCTAAATTTTGGCAGCTGGCAGACAGCTATTACAAATCTCCTAGAGCAAATCATGTAGAACATGTTATTGCTGATAATGCTATGGGATGTTCTTCCCACTCTATTAATGCTTCACTCTTTTGTACTGCTGGAAACTGTTGCTGAGCTATTTCTTTCATCTGAGACCTTTTTCTTCTCTTTGGATATAGAGGGACCAAACTTCAATTTCAGGGAAAAAAAAAAAAAAGTGGGGGGGGGGGGGGGAAGTATAGTAAACTGCTGTAATTTTCTTGGCTAGGAAACTGAACTGGATTTAAGGCAAATCTGAGTTAGGGTTTTTTTAGTCTTGTTTTGTTTTAAAGACAGATTTGCTACAAAATGTTCTCTCTCCCTTTTTGGAGTTAGTGTTCTTCTAACAGGTGTTTTTACAGGTCTGGTTAGGAGGTATTCCCAATGTCTCTATTCCATCCTGATGGTTGGGGTGGGGGGGGTGAGGAAAGTGGAAACTAAACATTGAGAATGCATTTCTCAGCTCCCTCTTTGCTACGGCATGTAAAACACACACAAGAAACCAGCCAGCTGTCAGTTAGTGGCATTCACGTAGTTTTGTTTGTGGGTACAGCACAAACACAGACACCACACTCAAACATGTGTCTTGTTTTAACATCACCACAAACCATTCCTAGAGTTAATGGTTAATAACTCACTTAAGCCTAGAGATTTTTTTTTTTCACTCAAAGGCTTAAACCAGTAACAGATGAAAAATAGTGAAGCACATTACTATAGCCATGCAAAAATAATCAGAATGACAGAGGCCTGGTTCTATTGACTGCACTGAGGAAAATCTCCCATGGAAAGCAATAGCAAATTGTCCCAGGCAAAGACTGCCAGGGTTATTCTTTGTTACAGAAACACTTTAGCTGCTAAAGAAGTTCTGAGAAACCCAGTAATGCCTCGAAGTACAAATGGATATTTTTATCAGTGTGCCCAGACACTGCAGCATCACATCCCCAGATCTCTTCAAAATATTTTTCCTAACCCTGAGATAGGTTGAGCAGCCTTCACTCCCTTTGCAGCTAGCAGCAAGGGCACTCAGTCTTGCAGACAGAGAGCCAACTGAGTCCTTTACAGTTATTCTGCTGAGCTTACAGTAAGACCCAGTGCAAACAGTCAAGGATAACAACAGCTAAGCAAGTGAACTGCCTCGGACAGAAAGTTGTCACTTGAAGAATTCTGTGACGCCAGATATCTAGTGTAAAAGATTAAGAAAGAATGTGCCTGAAGAGAACAGCTTATCTGGAGGGACATGAAGTCATGATCGTCCAAGTTATGAGTTTCTCCTATTTTGCCCATAACAAGACAGTGAGTCTCATATATGCATAGGGTACTTGCATGCAGTAATCAGTTTGGACTCCCTGCTCACACACAAACACCATCAACATCCGTCTCTCAGAAGTGCCTACCACATGTAAGCTTTGCCCTTACTGCACTTGGTTTGGGTACAGGCTCCTTCTCTATGAACGAGAGGTGCATTTACAGCAGGATGGAAGGGACCTCTAGCGGGTCATCCTAACCCTAACAGCCTCATCTGTTAGCCAACATGTGAATGCAATCAGCCCAGTTTCACTGCCTTCCTGCTCCGTGTGTGTGGGTGAGATATTGTTGATATCTCCATTCTTCTTACATCAGCCTTCTTGAGCAAGTGTTCTCCCCTGATTTACAAACACGGAAGTCGTTTGAATAACTGTGGCAGAAGGTCAAAGAGATATGCATCTAACACATCTTCTTTGTTTTAAGGGGATTTCTGATGCAAATCATACAAAGGAAGCTGGTAGGCAAAATGTCATCCTCAAGTCTGGCTGAGTAATCAAAGTCATGTGAAATGTAATACTACGTAATGTTATACAATCATCTGGAACAGCAGAATGTTCTCTGAGGCCAGACCTGATGCTGAATATCACACAGGCATTTAAACAGCAATTCATCCTCTTTGGCACAGGAGCCCCTCATACGTCAGCCCTGGCACTAGCTGGGCAATGCATCCTCACCGGACATGCAGATCTTAGTCTGTTTCTGGACTGTCTTGTGCCTACTGGAACCAAATCTTTAGGTTTCAGTTCTGTAACATGGAACAGCTTTTCAATCAAGAGAGCTTTAATAACAGAGGTTCAAGGTTTTGTCATGGTGGCTAAATTGACCAAATGCACATTACAGGATTAAGGCAGCTCTAGGTTGTCTGTGATAAAGGCAATTATCCTTGGTAGTTTACAAGGGGCAGTAGGAAAGCTTTGCTCATCACATTTTAGACTCAGTAAAGCACTGAGATTTTGGTATGCTTTCAATAAACTAGAAAAGTGAAAGGAAAATTGCATTTCCCATGCAGATATCCTGGGAAAAGAGATTACTGAAGCTAGGAATGTAACACAAGCCACGCTTGACCAACAGTACATGGGCACTCAGAGAAGCTCAAGGTGCTAACTTTATTGGTGTACTTGCAAATCAGAGTGACCTTAGTGTGAGGGATATTAGAGATGGCTACTGGAGAGCTTCAGGGAGTGCACTGGTCAAAAACATTCTTCTGGGCAGATCTTGAGCTTACACCACAGCTGCACTGAAGAGTAAGAAACAATGTGGGTTCAGATCAGTATTATCACATTGCATTTTTGCATAGGGATGTTGAGTTAAAGGGCATAAGATGTTTGCCCTAAAGCCTGAAGTAATCCAAACCTGATTTGGGGACGCCTAGAACATAGCCAATGTTTGATCAAATGTAATCTCACAAATCTGAGTACATCTAGGGCCAACGTGGAGAAAGTGTCACCACACTGCAAAACCAGCAGTCATTTTTCAGTCCTATTGTGGAGTGAAGAAAAGCTGCTGTTTGAATGTTGCACTGAGTAGCAGAGATGTACCATCACTTGAACACCCCGCTTGAAGCCAATACTCCAAATGTGCCACTCTACAATAACAAACATGAAGGCATTTCTTTGAAGCAGTGCTGCTTAAAGCTGCCAATTTCAAGTAGCTCCAGTGCTGATCATGTCACAAATCTAGAGAGCTTGGCTGAAGGAAGTAAGAAATATGAGGTGCAGAATACCCCCAATCATTTAGCCTGCTATCTTTGTCCACCACACTTTGAAACCTGGTAGCACAGGAGGATAACTAGGGATGAATGGAAGGAATATTCACTCAGAGTTATGCTCTCTCCTTTGACAGCCAGCTGCAGAAGCAACTTCTCACCCAGCTAAGTGCCCAAATGATTATGTGACAGGCAAGGCTCTGAATGAATTTAATTTGGCCAGTAAGGACCCAGTCACATGCAGTACTCTGATGCAAAATGGGGCTATGCAAAAAGGCAGCCTCCGCACAATGGAGCAGAACAATTGGAAGGATAAACTGGATGATAGCATTCATGGGAACAGAGCTAAAATGCCAGCTTTTACTCCTTCTGTGGTTGCCAGTGCAGCTGAGCATCCATCCCATATCAAGGAAAAAGCAGTTGTTTTCTCAGGGATCTTTATTATCCAGGTGCCACTTGTATCTTCTTCCATACCTTCTTTGGCAGTAAAACCTCCCTGACAGACAGTCAACCACCTCCTGGTTCCTCAAAAATGAGACAGAGGTCACTGAACCCAAAGATCAGGAACTCTGGCAAAGCAACAGATACAAAGCCAAGGACTGGAGACATCCTTCTCAAACAAACCAGGATGCTCTTGAAGAAGATCAGTGCAGAACTCAGAGAGCACAGTGGACAAGACATTTGGCAGTAAAAGCCATAATCAGACACAAGCAGCCAAGCAGTGAAATCCTCAGGGGTGGCTGAGGCTCCTCTGTGCTGATGCTCAGGGTGCCTCTCTGGATAGCTCATCAGGGACTGAAGTGCCTATGTTTCAGACACATGAATTGGAACAGTTTTCCATTACAGTCCTACAGTTGCACTCATTTAAATTTAGAAATGAGATGTACTTTTTGGTGTTTATTTATGTTTTTGAAGTACATGACTGAGCTGAAGAAAATTATTAGAATGATGCTGTATAAACACCGCTTCCGTTTTCAGCCCTTGTTATTCCCTCTCGCTTCACTCTGGTGCTCCATTACCTGACCCTTTAAGCTTTCCTATCTCTGACAACTGCCTTCCTGCTTTTCCTGCCTGAAGGGTGATATATTAAGAGCCACAATGCTTTCCTAGAACAGAGCAGTGACTAATCCGGCTCCAGGTCTAATGGTGTCCAGTCAGTCAGCTGAGAATTATTACCTACTTTGGTCTTTCCCTTCTCTATGGGGAGCAGCTACGCTGAGAAGCAAGACTTGCTCCAGCAGTTTGACTTAGCTGGATGCCTCCTAGCTGAAGAGCTGGTTCACAGTCGCTGTGGCTGCCACTGCCAGGGCAGAGAGGACCTCTGCCAACTGTGTGGCAATAACCAAATCTGAAATGTTCTTTCCCCCCCCCCTCTCCCCTTTCTCTTTTCCCTGTCTTTAGCAAACGAGCTGTATCAGAGCACCAGCTATTGCATGACAAAGGCAAGTCGATCCAAGACTTACGGAGGAGAATATTCCTTCAGAATTTAATTGAAGGTGTGAACACTGCAGAAATCCGAGCCACCTCCGAGGTGTCGCCTAACCCCAAGCCTGCTACCAACACCAAGAACTACCCTGTCCGCTTCGGCAGTGAAGATGAGGGCAGATACCTAACTCAGGAGACAAACAAATCACAGACCTACAAGGAGCAGCCCTTGAAGGCATCGGGGAAGAAAAAGAAAGCAAAGCCTGGGAAGCGCAAGGAACAAGAGAAGAAGAAGAGGCGAGCCCGCTCGGCTTGGCTGAACCCCGGCACCTGGGCAAGCGCTGCCACCGAGAGCCCGCTCCTGGACAGCTCTGCTCCCACACACCATCACACCTGGAGGTAATCTATCTTGCTATGTCCTTCTGGGGGTCACCCCAGGCACCTACTGAAACTGTTCTCCTTCGCTGTGAGAGGCCGAGGCCTCGCTCAGACCTGGAGCAACAGCACAGCTTTTGTTCCTGGCTTTTCAGGCAGCACACAGGCTCAAGGTGGTTTCTGGGGGTAGGGGTGTGCTCTTTCCACTGTGCACTGGGGACCCAGTCTGTCTTTCCTATGACAAACAAGCCAAGCAAACTGTTGATAGCCATAAGGAGCCTCCCAAGGCTGAGTGAAGAGCAAGTCAACTCACTTCTGCAAAAAGAAAGCACCTCATAGCCATTAAAATCCCCTTCCCTGATTTAACTGCATTGTCTCTCACATCAGATCTTCATCCCACACTTGGGCCTCAGCCAGTTGAAAGCTCTGAGTTTTATTTAAGGCTCTACATCTATAAAATGGTGAAGTTTTCTTTCCTCCCTCTCAACACCTCCCCTTTTTGGCAGCTTTCCTACCCTTACTTTACAGTTTTTTATTTTGCTGCTCAACGTTAGGGGAGAACATGGAAAATTTCCCTCAGTAATACCTGCAAGCAGGGCTAGCCAGCCTCTCACCATCACATTTTCCCTACCATTAGGACTTTTTAATGCAGATCCACCTTTTTCTCAGCTCATGAAACAACGAAGCTGTCACTGAAAAAACGTTGAGCATTGCTTTAGGAGAGGCTGTGCTTCCCTCCTCTGTGCTGTTGAAAGGTTTTCAGGGCACGGGTGAGCTGGAGGTTTCAGCCTAGGTGTCCCAAGCGACTCCTCTGCTTGCAGCCACCTTTGCTCAAGTGAAAGACTACATACTTGCAGACAAAGTCAGTTAGTCCACTCCTCAGTTCACTTCAAATGTTGGCATTTTCAGCAGCAGAACTCCCCCCTTCCTCTCCTCCTCTTCACTTCAGCAGAATAGAGACACAAGTGTCACTTGCTCACAGCCCTTAACAAGAGAAGCCAGCTGTGGGATTCACTAAAACCTGATCTTGGATCAATCTTCGCAGGCCAGTTTGCACCATGCTCCATCACCTCAGCTTCTGCTGCCATTGCAGGAGTTACCAGTGTTTGAGGGTAGGTGTTCAGTGCCTTGGGCCATAAAGCAGCCAGCATGGGCTGAGCAGTTAGCAGTGAAGTAAGAGAGGCTGCTTTGCCTCAGCACTTTAGGAAAGGCCTCTGGCCAGGAGATGCCTGCCACTTACACAAATGTTGAGAAACTGTGGTGGCCAATACATAACATCTGCCTTTGGCACAGAGGAGTCTCCAATGCAGAGAAAAAACACATCAGGGCACTTGAACATTTGTTTGTTTTTCTCGCTACTCTGGTTTTGGTTGCACATCCAATGGGATACACAAAAGGATTGCAGGCATAATTCTGTTGATTTGCCTAGTTCAGCCTTTCTGGTCCAAGTATGGCTGGATGACTGAAGGCAGTCAGCTTCACTGTGGAGTCCAGAATGCTGAAGCCAGCCCAGATTTATGTCACTGAGATTATTGCAGTTTCTCCAGGGCAAGAAACAGGTTCCTAAAGAGGACCTCTATCTTAGATACTAAGCTGAAGACAGTTAAACACAGAGAAGCCATACAATAGGAAAATTAAATTCCTCCTCCACCAGTACAGAGCATACCATGGTCTTAGTGTGCCAGCTTGTAGTTATTCCAGCAGGTTGGCAGAAGAGGTAATTCCTAAACTTTCACTGACAGCAAGAACCAGCTCCCTGACTTGGACTTCAGGTAGGGGGAGTTGTCTATGCAGTTATTGGCACAAGGTGAACAAGTGCATTTGAAATGGAGGGGTGACCACATCTGAGTGAAGCTGATTCTTCTAAGCTGGATCAGGAGCTTCTATTCTACTTTCTGATGGGGGGCAAGGGAGGTGTGCAGACAGGATTTCCATGGGCCTCACCAATAGAACAGAACAGAACAGAACAGAACAGAACAGAACAGAATAGAATAGAATAGAAACAACCAGTTTGGAAGAGACCATCAAGCTCATCCAATCCGACCTATTACCCAGCCCTATCCAATCAACTAGAGCATGGCACTAAGTGCCTCAGCCAGGCTTTAAGGAGAAGCTGCTTTTGTACCACCCCTAAGGCTATCTGCATCTCACCTTACAGGGAAGAAGTGGATGTGCCTAATGCAGCAGGGTAAATGTCAGGGCAACGTCAGAAAAACTTCAAGCGTGTTTTTCACTGTAGCTTTGTGCTTCTTTTCTGCTTCACACACTGAATCAAGATCTTTGTGCCAATTCCCTCTGCCCAGTCTTAATCCCAAAATTTTGGGTTTAGGTCAGAAAAAAAAAAAGACTAAAAATAATGTGCTGTCTAGATCTTTTGACTTACTACAGGAAACATCTCATAGAATAAACCAGTCTTGCAAAATCTGTGACCAAATCACAGAAAGCCGCCTGAAAGCTGTCATTAGTGCAGAGCCCAATGTCAAGATGTGGCTTAGCCCAAACTCTAAAACAAAAGCCTGAAGCTGAGGCCAAATTGAAAATGTCTCCCTCTTAAAAACATGCCTGTGTGTTGCAGACACAGATCTACAGTCACGCTGTAAGAATTGTTTGCCTTTATCACACCTATTGCAATATGGCCTGAGTGCATCCTCATGCTACTACTCAGTAATTACCTTCATCCTGGCATTTCCATGTGAGGTGCTTAAAAACTTCCTTCTCGTGGGTATTGCAGCTACATTTCCATTCCAACCCAATTAAGCTGGCATTACCTAATTTCCTAAGAAACCTAAACTCCCTAATCATAGAATGACAGAATGCACTGGCTCTACATATCACCCTGACCACTCTCCCTGCAGTGAGAAGGGACATCCCTAACTGGATCAGGTTACTCAGGATCCCATCAAGTCTGTTCTTGAATGTCTCCAGGAACAGGGCCTCCACCACCTCCTTAGGCAACCTGTTCCAGTGTTCCACCACCCTCACAGCAAAGGACTTCTTCCTAGTGTCCAATCTAAATTTACTCTTCTCTAGTTAAAACCACAGGCTTTTGCAAACAGTCCCTCTGCAGCTTTCTTGTAGCTGCCTTCAGGTACTGGAAAGCTGCATGCCAAATATAGTCTTGCTTTCAATGCACAGATAAACCAACCCCTTCTCAAACTCCCAAGGAATGGCTTTCTTTTGCATCTCACATCCACACACATCTGCTCTGTGGAGCACTGCCTGCAGTCCAGCGGCACAGCGAGTCCTGCTCTGTTCAATAGTTTTGCATTCCACATGTGGCTCTTGCCCAGGGAACCTGCACGCAGAACAAGAATGTGTCACACGCAGGACAGAGCTCACTCCAGGCTGCCAGCTTCCCTTAGAAAGCTCCCAAATCCTAAGGCTGTATGAAGCTGACTCTGTCAGCTTGGGCTGAAGGTAACAGCAGTCAGAGCTTACCGGGCTGAAGCGCTCCTTTTCTTTCAAGAGCAAGCCTTTTGGCTCACAGAGGGCAGTTTCAGGACTGTAGTCTTTCCAAGCAATTAAAGAGACAGGCCATCGAGGGCCGTTCACTGCCAGACCTGAGCAGCCTTTACTGCACACATCCTGTGGCACCCATGGCACCACAGAAAGATGTCACACCTTGGAGATAACCAGAGCCTTGTCTGACAGGAGGCTTCTCAGAGGGAAAAGCAGAACAAATGAGCCCCATAGGACTGTTTTAGTCATAAGCCTGGCATCACACCCAGCAGGTGCATGACTGCCAGAGTCTTCAACAAGCACCTTTTTTTCTTATCATCTTTAAAACAAATTTCTCCTTTTTCCAGCTGTCTGCTTTTAATTAATTTGTTATCATAGAATCATAAGATTCAACCAGGTCGGAAGAGACCTCCAAGATCATCCAGTCCAACCTAGCACCCAGCCCTAGCCAGTCAACTAGACCATGGCACTAAGTGCCTCATGCAGTCTTTTCTTCAGCACCTCCAGGGATGGTGACTCCACCACCTCCCTGGGCAGCCCATTCCAATGCCAATCACTCTGTGAAGAACTTCCTCCTAACATCCAGCCTACACTTCCCCTGGCACAACTTGAGACTGTGTCCCCTTGTTCTATTGCTGGTTGCCCGGGAGAAGAGACCAACCCCCACCTGGCTACAATCTCCCTTCAGGTTGTAGGGTGATATTGTTTTGTTACCTCCTTGGTAACAAGGAAGGGAATCACCTTGCCCAAGGCTCTGAAGAAAACTAAAGCAAGTTCCTTCCTATTCCACTGAGCATGCAGTGCAGTGGAATAGATGGGCTCAGCGTCAAGGCAAACTGCAGGGCTCCACAGTGCCAGCTGAGCTGTGCTGCAGGTCTTGAAGAGATGTCTAAAAGTGCAGCACTGTGACTGCAAAGCATGCCCATTGCAACCTGTGACACTCTTGCTGTTTACTTTCTGCCTCTGTATTTGAAGTAAAAATTGACTTTTCTACTTTTTTTCTGTCCCCCTCCCCTCCCCCTTTTTTTCCCCCCTTTGCAGGAGGCGCTGACAGTTTCAGCAAGAGATTTTTTTGGAAGACATATTGCAGTATTCTGTAATAGTGAACATATGGGAAGTATTAAAATATTTATTACCTGTAAATATTGTAAATGCTCATAATAAAACCTTCTCCCCTACCCCACACCCGAACCCTGTTGCTCTCTGAAACTGCACATTTGGTCATTGTGAATTTTCCTTCCCCCTCCCTCCCTCCCTCTCTTTTTATTTTGCTATGGCTGAGACAATTATCATTGTCACATTTACCATAATTTATTTTGTCGACTGGTGTATTTATTTTGTGACTGTATCTTGGTGCTGCTGACCTTCTCTGTTTTTTGTAACATAATGCACTTTAGATATACATATGGAGTACATTGGTAACTGACTTAGAAAGTGTCCCTGTTTTGTGGTTGTCTCCCATCGATGCCTACAGACAGCTGTTTCAACTGCTTCTCCTTTGTGCATGTATAATAGCAGTGGTTTAAAATTTGTAAAGAATGTCTAATAAAACATAATCTAATTAAATCGTGACTCAGAGGGAAAAATGTCTCCTTTAGGAATTGCAAGAGCAGGAACACTATGGGTTGGGTTTTTTTTTTTTACTTCACTATATTTGAAAATGGTTTTCAATTTAATGTGTTTACATTGGTTCAAATTCCCACATTTTCACATTAGCTTTTAGTTAGAAGTCACTCAGAACAGATTTTGTTCCAGTGCTCTATTTCCAGTCAGCTGAGCTGCTGTACAACCTGGAGGTACTGTCCTGCAGCTCAGACCCTGCTGCAGGGAAAGCACAACTGCAGCCTCCCTCTCTGCAAAGGCTGCAGCCTCGCATCCTGCAAGTGAGAGGACGCAAAAGGCAGCCCCAGGGGATGCAGCACTCACTGCATACTTGGAAGGTGCTTGCACGTTCAGATAAAGACAGATGCTCAGCGTCCTCGGCTCCCACCAGCTTTACTCAAAGATGCAGCATACAAGTACAATCTCATCTCTTTGGGAGCACCTTGTGTTAATGTGAGGGGTGAAAAAATCCAAGAGCGACTATATAAAAGAAAGAAAAAGTAGAAAAAGCAGGAGGTGGCACATCACTAGGAGCTGTTGCACTGCTTGGGCAACTTCTCTCCTCTCTCACTGAGAAGACAGGATCACAGAATCATAGAATCATAGAATCAACCAGGTCAGAAGAGACCTCCAAGATCATCCAGTCCAACCTAGCACCCAGCCCTATCCATGGCTAGACCATGGCACTAAATGCCTCATCCAGTGTTCTCTTGAACACCTCCAGGGATGGTGACTCCACCTCCCTGGGCAGCCCATTCCAATTGCAATCACTCCCTCAGTCACGAACTTCCTCCTAACATCCAGCCTAGACCTACACTTCCTCCAGCACAGTTTGAGACTGTGTCCCCTTGTTCTGTTGCTGGTTGCCTGGGAGAAGAGACCAACCCCACCTGGCTACAGCCTCCCTTCAGGTAGTTGTAGACAGCAATCAAGTGGCTCTATTTTGGGAAAAATGTGCCTTCATTTTAATTCTGCCTTAGCGAATTACAGCTAAAGGAGAGGCCACTTTCATGACTGCATGGCCACTGACTGAAGAAAACAACAGAAAAAAATGATAATCTAACCTTTCAAAACTGAGCATGGGAGTCCTGCTTCCTACCCTCTTCTCTCCCACCCACGTTAATCGCAGCAGCTGCTGTGGGGGCAACCTGAATAAAGGGGATTGTTCCACGGAGCTATTTGTGCTTTGTCGAATCTGACTGGATTTCCTCTGTCTCACTTTTAACATCAGCAACATCAGAAAAATGCAAGCGTGGAAAAATAAATTACAAATCCTGGGAATTTTCAGATAGTTCTTGCACTAGTTGCTCCATTCTGTAGCTGCCAAGCTTTACTTTTTTTTCTCCTTCTTTCCCCTTTTTAAAGTGCCATCTTTTTCCACTGCCAAAGTACAGCCATCACATAATGTAAACCAGACGTATTTCTGCTTTCTACCAACCTTGCAGAAAACTACCTCCAAGAAAGCACTACAAGCAGGAAAACTTGAGAAAAGCTTTGCTATCACCCCCCCCATCCGCTCCTCCAAAGTGCAAAATCCAAGGCTTCACTCTTTCCAGTTCATCACTACAGCCACAGAACACATGGACAGGTTTTTTTTTCCCCTTTCAGATGAAAAATGTTGTACTCGGTGGAATGTGGCACAACTTTGGGGCAGCATGAAAGAAAAAAGGCATGGTTCCTGCACATTTACAGCCTGGCCTCCTTGCACATCCTCCTATTTTTAGTATCTAATGCTGGGATTTATGCAACTGAAGTTAACTGCAACATACTCAGAATCCCAGAATGGCTCAGGCAGGAAGGGACCTCAGAGCTCATCTACTCCAATCTCCCCACCATGGGCAGGGACTCCTCTCAACTGGACTTGGCTGCTCAAGGCCTCATCCAAACTGGCCTTCAACACTGCCAGGAAGGAGATAGCCACAACCTCCTTGGGCAGCCTGTTCCAGAGTCTCACCACCACTGAAGAACTTCCTCAGATCCAGTCTAACCCTGCTCTCCCTCAGTTTCAGATCATTCCCCCTTGTCCTGTCTCTAGACAACCTCAGGAAAAGTCCCTCTGAAGCCTTTCTGGAGGATCCCTTTAGGTACTGGAAGGCAGCTCTAAGGTCCCCCAGGAGTCTTCTCTTCTCCAGGCTGAACAAGCCCAGATCCCTCAGCCTGTCCTCATAGCAGAGATCTTTCAGCCTTTGTATCTTTGTGGCCTCCCCTGGACTCACTCCATCAGCTCTGTGTCCTTCTTATGCTGGAGACACCAAAATTGGACACAGTACTGGAGATGGGGTGTCAGCAGAGCTGCACATGGCCTGGCAGTACAGTTGCACTCAGAGTTTGCTCCGTGGCCCTTTGTAAGTGCAGACATTCACTTGGCATTCAAGGCATACCAAAAGCTGAGGTAGTTTACATTCAAGCTATGCAACGACTCTGTGTTCTCAAGGAAAAGATTTCAGGCACAGGAACTGTTTGGCTTAGTTTTAGGTGCTTACCACCTGCACCTGCGGACAGCACTATTCCCAATGCAATGCCCCTACGATGCCCCTACAGTGTAGTAAGCATGTGTGTTTGCTGATGAGTAAGTGCCTTTGATGTCCTGAGCCATCACAGAGCGTTGGCTCCCTTGCAGTAATTCAGAAAGCAGGGAATGGTGGCTGTGTTCTGTCATAGCCTCTCAAATATGCTTCTACTTGGCCATCATTTTCTGCAGAGCAAAGGTGCTGGGTAGTTCCTCTGGTGCCTAACAGTCTGTATCGAATGACAAAATCGATACGGGTGGAGGCAGCACAAACTGCCTTCGGAGCACCACACCACAATAAAACAGAGGAGGAGCCAGGGCGCAGAAGCAACATTTGTGCTCTGTGGAAGCCACCGGAGCACTTTCTTCTGGGCCCCGAAACTGTTGTGAGCTGCGCTGAAAGCTTGGTGCAGAAAGGCAAAATGTGATTGTGCAGCCACCCCTCATGGCTTTTGTTGGCTGTTTCTGTTGAGGCTTTTTTTTCCATGGCTGCCTATCCCAGTGCTTTCACTCACTCTAGGAGCACAGTCACCAGGTGGTAAGTCACAGGCTTCAGTATCACCCCAGATAAAGGTGGCCACGCTTAAAGGCAGTTTCTCATCACCCATCCAGCACCATGCCCCTCTAGACATTGCCTTCAGTGGAAGATATGCATACAACTTCCCACACAATTCTTAGAATATATACCCCCTGGAGTCTCCTCTTTTAATTGCTTTCCTGGACTCTTCTCCTCATAAGTAGTTTTTTCCTACAGCCAATGTTAACTGATTTACTGTGGAAAATATCCATGATCTAACCCTCTCCGTGCCTCTGCTTCAGACCAAGTTAGTGAGAGTGGTGTGCAATGCACGTGCCATGGACTGTCCTGCTCCTGTGGCTGCATCCTCTTCTGTGACAACGTAAGTGAGCATCCCCTGCACCTCACTGACTGCCCTGCTACACCAGAGTAGCCACCTGGAGCTCAGAAAGCATGTCAAAGACTGCTCTGTGTCTTGTGGACAACCTTTCCTTAAGGAAAAGTTTAGAACATCCAAAGACTTTTTCTCTCCCTGTGGAGATACAAGAGAAGCTCCTCACATGCAGTAATGAAAATCTCTTTTTAACAGCAAGATATTAGAGCAGCTTTGCTCACCATGACTGTGCATGTGCAAGCATGTTAGAGGAGGGAGGGACTTTAGTGGATTAATGTCATTAGAATTACATTTTATAAAACCTGGATTACTCAAACAGAAAACTAGGGCACAACTAAGGCAGAAGAATCCTACTTTGTAACCCGAGTTTTCCAGCATGGACCCAAATTTTCTATTTTGTCACTACCCTGTAGGAGTAAAGGAGACCTAAAGATCTGCTCTGATACATGTCAAGTCTTCACACTGTTAGTCACTGTACCTGTGCACAGGAACTCTCTCTTGCCCTCTTTACCCTGCAATACCTAAGACAATACAGAAACACACAAGCACATAAGAGTTTTAAATCACTGCATGCCACTGAGCTCTGGTCCAGGTGAGATCATCCTTTTCCCAACGGGAAGAAAAAGTGGCTGCATACTGCTTTGTCAGCACTATATCAACCCACTGTGAACTGCTATCTGCCCCGAGGCTCCTCCTCTTCAGGCTGGAGCTCATAGGAGTGGTGGCCCCATCAGCATGAGAGATGGCGATATTAATAACCAATTCCTCAGCAAGGCTTTCAGCATAGTCTCTCTTAGCAGCTATGAGACAAACCAGGGAAGATTTAGTGCTTTGCTGAACCCACATGAAATGTCTGAAGCTTTCAATGCCAGCAGGCTAGAAGTGTCTGCAAACAGATTCTTTTCCTTTCTACCTTTTGCATCGTTCCAGTTCTTGTTCCAATAATAAGCAAGAGAGATTTACCAGGAAAGCATAGAAACTTCACACATTTCTTGTACGACTTGCTTTGCAGCCTCAAACAGTTTGAGTCTCTTGCACCCATGTGAGTCCCATGGGATTGCTTACAGCCAGTAAATAAGGAAGGCTGCGTGATGTCCACGTGCACAGAGAGGCTGTCCACACACCTGAGTGCTCAGTATTGCAAGCGCTGGCCACAGAGGCATCCAACATGTTTGCAGATACAGAAGCTATCAGCTGCATGCAGCAGAACTGTGACAATGCACAGCCTGCATTCTACTCTCGAGAAAAGCCACGGCAGAGCCACCACCAGCAGCTGGGAAGATCTGAAGGATCATCTCTCAGCACAATGAGGCAGGACAGGACAGCATCACAGACAGTCACTTGGATGACAGTTCCGAGTTCCATGAGGAATTGGCATAATTATCAAAAGCTGACAGATTTTTGGGGCTTTTAAACTGTGGCAGACAAAGAGAGGCTGCTCTTTAAAAGGCTTCTTCCCAAGCAGCCTAGCTGTTGTGCAATGGATACAGGAAGTTCCTCACAGGAGAGAGCAGATTTGTTTACATTTGAAACACCAGGTCATGAAACAAGAGACAGCAAATGCTATCAGGATTAATAAAGTGCAGCTGATGCCCACTGATTTTAATTTCTTTTTTGCTTTCACAGTGCACTTACTCTCATGTCAGGACTTTGCAAGGCTAAAAAGACCCAGAACTCTCAGCTTTGTTCAGTTTCAGAGGTTCACTATTGGCAGAAGAATAAAAAATGCTACTAAATCCCTGACAAACACTGTTGTACTTGAGCTGTTCGGATAACGATGAGATGAACACTTGGAGTTGAGAGTAGCTCTAACGATGGATGATCCCTCATTTCTATTTAATCCATTGAAGAGGTGCCTTTTATCAGACAAAGATCAACCCATTGGGACTATTAATAGCTATGGTTGTAAAAAAAAGCCAGCAGCAGAGACAGACACAACAAGAGTTAGTGCCACAGCCCAAAAGCTCCAGCAAATTTAGCACGTGCTTTCAGGAGCAATTTGCTGTGCATGCTGTTATTTAACAGCACTGTAGTAAGAACACTGTGCATGCATGATGAAAAACAACTACAGGGATCTAATTACAACTCTCTGATTAAAAGAAAGAAAAACAAAACCTCAGGAAAAGGTGTGGCTCATCCTAGGTGTTGTTAACACATTAAAAGGTAAGAGAACACAAGGGCAAGTGGTCTGAAACTGGACAAGAGGAGTCTGTGCTGTGATCTGATTCTGTAGAGCCCAGGTAGGGTTGTATGGAACAATCTCTGGTGGTACCTCCAGTGTCTGCTGGGTGTTGTGAAAGAGGTGCACTATAAACACCCCAAGAACTTTTGGTGATGGTAGCAGCAGCTATCCCTGGGAGCAGCACACACATCAGATGTCGCGCTGCAGGCTGTGCTCACCCACTCATCTTCTGCCTCACTTGCACAGGTGGGCTCAGCTTGTCTGAGGGCAGGCTCCTCATTCAGATGGGAAAAAAACTTCTCAGGAGCTAGCACATAACCCAGAGGCTGAGCTCACAGTGGATTCTCAGGAGCCATCCTGTATTTCATCAATACTTTCTCTCCTGCCACTAGACAGGGCTATCGAGAACGAGGAGGATTCCACAGAGGTACAGCCACCCCAGGACAAAAGTAAAGTGAGCACCCAAGGCACTTCCAAGCAACATCTCTATGCAGATTTTCCCTGCTAATGTTTTCAAGATCAGGCTGCAAATTCATCCATGGTAATTGTCTTTAACACCCAGACTTCTGCTTTTCTTGTTTGGCTTGGGCAGGTAGGGTGAGGGATACTCCAGAGCTATATTCAACTGCCCTTGATAAGGTGAATCTTCTACTGAGTTCATCGCTAGCTTTGCAAAAAATATTCTGGAGGGCCTCTCAGAGTTATTTGACTCATTTTCAACACAATTCCTCCTCCAGTCTGTAAAGATCTGTCTCTTCTTTGTGTACAGTGCTGTCTCAGTCCCAGCCTCTGATGCCCTTTCCTTTCATTCCTGTCCTTTGGGATTGCCCCATCAGCTCTCTTTAGAGCACAGATTTATGTGCTGTACTATATGGTGAGCTTCAGAGCTCCTGGCACAAGGTACAAAGCAACTGCAACCAAAACACTGAGGCAGGCAGCTGTGCCTTTAAATAAGGGAAGGCCAAGCAAGGTGACCGCTGCCAGCCAAGTCTGAATATATAAAGAGAAGCACTTCCAGAAAGAAGGGCTCACAACGTTCTTGAAAGTGAGACCACCTCAGAGATGAAGTTAGTCCCTTCCCCTCCCCAAGTCCTCCCTGACCTGCTTCAAACTCGAGCAAATCAGATTTTCCAAGCCTCTCACCTCCTCCCTCCCCTCGAGCAGTCTGATTTTTCTCTGTGAGCATTTTGGCAGATCCCAGAACAGTTTTACTCATTCATGTAAGTCACAAATAATGGGTCTGTTTCCCCAGCTAATTATTTCCCCAGCCTCACAGCTGCCTGCCTTTCCTGCACATCCAGCCAGGAGGAATCCAGTGCCCACAGCAGCAACAGCAGCAGCAATCTGATTACAAACCCGACGCCTCCTGATTGTTTCCCTTCGGCAGATCTTTCGCTCTGGAGGTTTGAAAGAAAAGAAAAGAATAAAAGTAAAGAATGAGCCTGCTGTCTCTCGGCCACAGCAGGTAGGAGATGAGTGCAGGGAACCACTGGAGGTCACTGTGGCAGAAAAGGAGAAGGAGTCGGAGCAGGACCTGCAGCGCCGCGGCCACCCGGCCGGGCGCTGGCGGCTGCGGGGACGGCCGCGGCCGGAGAGGAGTCCGCGCCCGTAGCCTGGCTGCGCTAGGACCTGGGGGCGCTGCCTGCAGAAGCGAGGCGGCACATGAGGCTCCTGTCCACGTCAAACACCTGGCTTCTGACTGGCTGTCCCTCCGCAGAATCTCAGGCTTTCATCTCCTGTGTGTGTTCACTGCCTTCAGTTTGAGTGTGAAGTGTCTCTCTCTGCTCACCCCTCCTAGCTCCAAGCTGCTCTCAACAGCAGCTTTCTGTGAGAAACAGCTTCCCGTTGTATCCACGATATCCACGACAGCCTTCTGCTGTCAGGAATGCTGCTCTGCCCTGCACCGAGGCAACCTGAACCAAAGGCTGCAGATACTCTTGCCTCTGCCTTGGCTGGCAGCGAGCCTTTTCTGTCCCAGCCTTGCACACAGCACAAGGGACTCCCCTGCCGAGGCCACATCTGGAGTATTGTGTCCAGTTCTGGGCCCCTCAGTTCAAGAACGTCCTCAGGAAACTGCTTGAGCGAGTCCCACAGAGCCACAAAGCTGCTGAAGGCAGTGAAACATCTCCCCGTAAAGCCAGGCTGAGGGAGCTGAGGCTCTTTAGCTTGGAGCAGAGGAGCCTGAGGGCTGCCCTCATTCACATTGAGAAAAACGTGAAGGGACAGAGGCAGGCTCTGCTCAGGGATGTCCAGTGATAGGACAAGGGACAACAGGGGGAAGCTGGAGCAGAGCAGGCTCCACAAAGAACAGAAGGGAAAACTTCCCTGTGAGGGTGCCAGAGTCCTGGAGCAGACTGCTCAGAGAGGTTGAGGAGTCTCCTTCTTTGGAGATATTCCATATCCACCTGGATGTGTCCCTGTGTGACCTGCCCTGGGTGATCTTGCTCTGGCAGGGGTGTTGGAGTGGATGATCTCTGGAGGTCCCTTCCAAGCCATCACCTTATGTGGTTCTGTGACTTGTTCCTCAAAGCAGAGTCACAGATGGGTTACAGCCTCATAGAATCATAGAATCATAGAATCAACCAGGTTGGAAGAGACCTCCAAGATCATCCAGTCCAACCTAGCACCCTGCCCTATCCAATCAACTAAACCAGGTCACCAACCTATTTCCAAGAGCTGCATAGCTGGAAATCCTTCTGTGCTTTATTAATGTGTGTAGGAGGGAGGGAAGGAAGTGTGATGGGGTGAGGGGGTCAAGACTTTTCAAACGTAGGAGGTCATTTTCTTCCTTTTTCCATCCTTCCCCCCAAGCAGCTGCTAAACCCCACGTTTCTGCAGCGATACCTGCTGCCTCTGTGACAGAGGTTTGCATAGCAATCATCACTTGCAATGGACAAAATCCCTTGGCTGGACCCACAGGAGAAGAGGTTTACAAGTTCATGTGGATAAGAATGCAAAAAAATATACAAGATGCAGTGGGGGTGGGAGGAGGGGAGGTGTTGGCCTTCATAAGGCCCTCATTAGCCTGCAGCCTCATTTATGCCCTCCAGTCTCTCCTTCAGACCAGTTTCTGCTGTGCCCTTAATACTCCCTGCTGCCCTACACATCTTTCTGATAACTCTCAGAGAGACCTGGACAGGCTGGAGAGGTGGGCTGAGGAGAAACTCCTGAGGTTCAGTAAGGCAAAGTGTAAGGTCCTGCACCTAGGTTGGGGCAATCCCAGATATCAACACAGGCTGGAAGATGATGAGATTCAGAGCAACTCTACAGAGGAGGACTTGGGAGTGATGGTGGATGAGAAGCTGGACATGAGCCAGCAATGGACACTTGCAGCCCAGAAGGCCAATAGCAGCCTGGGCTGCATCAGAAGCAGTGTGGCCAGTGATGGAGAGAGTGGATTCTGCCCCTCTGCTGTGCTTTGGGGAGACCTCAACTGCAGTGCTATGTCCAGCCCTGGAGCCTTCAGCACAGGAAGGACTTGATGGAGAGGGTCCAGAGGAGGCCAGCAAAATGATCAGGGGGCTGGAGAACCTCTGCTACAAGGACAGGCTGAGGGAGCTGGAATTGTTCAGCCTGGTGAAGAGAAGGCTCCAGGGAGACCTTAGAGCTGCACTTCAATAACTGAAGGAGATCTACAGAAGGCTCAGGAGGGACTGTGTCATAAGGGTTTGTGGTGATAGGACAAGCAGCACTAGTTTGAAACTGGAACAGGGTAGAATTAGGTTGGACATCAGAAGGAAGAGTGGATGAGGCCCCAGCCCTGAAGATACTCAAGATCAGCCTTGATGCAGCCCTGGGCACCCTGATCCAGTGGAGGATGTCTCTCCTCAGCATAGGGAATTGGATAAGATGACCTTTGAGGTCTCTTCCAACCTCATGCAATCTATGAAGCTGTGAACTGCATCCTCAGCACAGAATAGCTTATCAGAAGAGAAGTGAAACAAGTGCTATCAAATGAAACAATGACAATGAAGCTACAGACACTGGTAACTGCAAACGACAGCCCTTTGAGAGCAGCTTTCCTTTCTGCCTTGTTTTTTGTGTCTGCCTGCATGTATTTTTGCCTAATAACTCTGCATGCATGCACATGCACGTACGAGTGTGTGTGGGAGTGAGAGCCAGAGAGCATATAAAGGGTATTTGGGGATTCTTTGGTTTTGGACTCTCACACACAGCTGGGGGAGGCAAGTTATAAACATATAGGTAGATCCAAGAATGAATACTTTAATATTTGCAGATCTCTGTGGCTGCCAAGTACTAGCATTTCAGGGATGCATATTGACATGCAGCTGGCAACACATGTTGGAAGGTACCCAGCACTCTGCCCGGCAGGGTCCGGGCTAGAAACGCCTCAGCAGCCCCATCCATGTACCTTAAGGCTGAGTAGGGAATGTTTCCCCTTATTCTTCATGCTCACCAACTAATAATCAAGCAAAATAGTTTGCTGAGGACAGAAGAACAGAAATAAATCCTGTACTAGAAACCCTGCCCTTTCAGAAGGAGCAAGTTTTCCTTCCCAGGGCCTCCAAGTCAACCTGTCAGCTCCCTAACCCAGAGAAAGAGATCGAAGCTTATTAGGCTCAATAAAAAACAACCCACAGTCACCCCCCTTGGGACACTTCACTTTCAGGATACTTTCTAGGCATTTGTGCTGAATGGCTCATTGCAGCTGGACTTCTTTCATTTCATTTTCTTAAGGCTATCACACAGCTCCAACATTCCCCAGCTTGTTTACTGCTAGTAAGCTGGGTGCCAGTTCTATTTAATTTGCTTTTCCAGTGGCAGCAACAATCTGTGTGGAAAGGATAAACAGAGGGAAAGAATCTGGAATCGGCAAATGGTGTGCACAGCTGCACACCATAATTCCTGCTAGTGAAAGTTTTAATTCAGTTCATCAGAAGAGGAGCAGAAGAGTTGGAGGCAGAGGAGAGGTGGAGTAGTGGAAGAAATACAGCAAGAGGAAATAATAAAATCCAAGGCAGCTGGAGAATCTTGGAGTTATTATAATTAAGGCCCAACAGGTTACAATTTCTCCAAAAAAGAAGTCAAAGCCAGGAAACAGCCAACAGCTCTTCAGGAAGGATTGCTCAAAGATGTGGTCCTACCACAAACTGACATGGAAATCAGAGAACTGCACTCTGCCTTCATTTCTCCTCCAGAGAAGAACCTTTCACTGAGACACACAACCAGGGGAAAAGTCGTAAGAGGAAGAACGCTACAGCAATCCAAACAAGGAATGAAGAGACATTACTGCTGGGGGCAAAATGCCCAAAATGACATTTTGGACCCCTCTTTAATAAGAACATGCCAAGAAAATGGTAAAGTTTGAAACTCTGGCAAAAAGCAAGTGTAAATCTAGAGGTGAGATCAAAACAGGCCATTAGCTGCTCCTCGAAGGCACCATGCAGCAGCTGTGAGTCACTGCAGAAGTGAGCTCCCTGAATAGCCTCAATTGCCAATATCTGTACTTGGAAGTCATTAGATAGGTAATGGAAACAGTGAAACATTGATGGTGCCACTTAAAGAGAGAGGGAGGCAGGGAGGAATTTGGAAGGAAAGAATCCAGAAAGAAGGAATTTGGAAGGAAAGAATTCAGAAGTAAGACAGGAATTAAGGAAGGAAGGAAGGAATTTGGAAAGAAGGAAGGAATTTGATAGGAAGGAAAGAAGGAATTCAGAAGGAAGAAATTTGGAAGAAAGGAATTTGGGAGGAAGGAATTCAGAAGGAATTTGGAAAGAAGGAAGGAATTTGAGGGGAGGGGAGGGGAGGGGAGGGGAGAGGAGAGAAGAGAAGAGAAGAGAAGAGAAGAGAAGAGAAGAGAAGAGAAGAGAAGAGAAGAGAAGAGAAGAGAAGAGAAGAGAAGAGAAGAGAAGAGAAGAGAAGAGAAGAGAAGAGAAGAGAAGAGAAGAGGAGCTGAGCTTTCACTTTCTGCCCTCACCCCTTTTCCAGATAGCAGCTTCAACTGGCCCTGTCAGACAAAGATCATTGTGCAAATAATGCTCCTTGGCAGCCATTTGAGTGCTTCATTGACTGCAGATACCAGCAAATGGCTTGTTGTGATGGCATCAGTACAGAGGCACAGCCTGTAGGGGCAGCTGGAGACTTCAGCTTAACTTCAGCTTGGGGCAGGTACTATGAAGATTCTTCCCATTCGTCTGTACCCTTCTTCAGCTGAAACAGAAACTGTCCAGAGAAACCACTCAGATCCCAACACCTGATGGCAGTGCCTAGGACCGAGGCCATGGCTCTGTGGTGGCTTGCACTAGACAGTGGGGTTTGCTGCATCAGGGGAACTGTCCTGCCCACACTCATCCTTCTTTCAGTGCAGGAGTTCGTACAGCCATAGAGCAAAAAGATCAAGTTGAAGAATAGTGCTAGAGCCAGCACAGGTGAGGCAGAAGAAAGCAGTAGCCAAGGGTGTGATGGAGTGGAGTGTGTTAGGAACCCCACTTTAGGCTGCACAGACTCATGCTGAATAAAAGTGGCCATTCCACAGCTGTGTCTGAACTGTGACTGTTGAACTTGTTCATGAACCAACACATTTTCAAGCTTGTGACAAATGCAATTTCCTTTTAATTCACCATCACACCACTGACTGAAGACTCATCCCTTTTAGCAGTTGCTGACATTCAGGCTAATGCATTTAAAGAAATGTAAACCCCAAAATAATACAAATGTCTGAGTATCAGCTAATCCATGCAGAAACACAATAGATACAAAAATCATTTTTGTTTTGTTTACAAAAACTTATTCTCTACTGGGAAAGATCTGCAGAGAAAGTGAACTCAGGGAGAACTGGATCTGAGTTTCAACTAAGGTTTCAAAGTGTTGCCATTGAACTTTACTGACTGATTCTTAAATTGACTTGAACTCTGACACTGTCAGACTGGGAGTTGGCTGAAAGACCATAAACAAGAAGGCAGTAAGAAAGCCTGCATTTTTGTCACAGCTGTCATGTGAGTCAGGGGTTTTCATGTGCTTTCAAAGTATCCATGACTTCTGATGTTGAGGGATTCTGCATGTGGGCTGCTAAACGTGATGGTTAAAGAGCTGAACCAATTTCTCTGAAAACCTTGAGTTCTGCCAAGTCAAACCCCAGCCTGCACAGGAGGCTAATAGAGACCAGGAGCTGAGCAGCAACACTGTGGTTACACAAAGGATCAAACCAGTGAATGCTCACTGAGAGCTTTAATTCCTCCAGGGATAGAGTTTTCTCTTTCTCCACAACGTTTGCAGTCAGGCTGAATGTGCAAAGGCCAGCTCTGACAAAACAATGGCTGAAGCTAAATGGATTTCACAGCAAAATACAGCTTCTTAAGTACTTGGAAAGAAGAAAAGAAAAGAGAGAGAAGCGAGGAGGGGAAAGGAGAAAGGAAGAGAGAAAGGAAAGGAGACAGGAGAAAGGAGAGGAGAGGAGAGGAGAGGAGAGGAGAGGAGAGGAGAGGAGAGGAGAGGAGAGGAGAGGAGAGGAGAGGAGAGGAGAGGAGAGGAGAGGAGAGGAGAGGAGAGGAGAGGAGAGGAGAGGAGAGGAGAGGAGAGGAGAGGAGAGGAGAGGAGAGGAGAGGAGAGGAGAGGAGAGGAGAGGAGAGGAGAGGAGAGGAGAGGAGAGGAGAGGAGAGGAGAGGAGAGGAGAGGAGAAGGAAAGGAGAGGAGAGGAGAAGGAAAGGAAAGGAGAGGAAAGGAGAGGAAAGGAAAGGAAAGGAGAGGAAAGGAAAGGAAAGGAGAGGAAAGGAAAGGAAAGGAAAGGAGAAAGGAAAGGAGAAAGGAAAGGAGAAAGGAAAGGAGAAAGGAAAGGAGAAAGGAAAGGAGAAAGGAAAGGAGAAAGGAAAGGAGAAAGGAAAGGAGAAAGGAAAGGAGAAAGGAAAGGAGAAAGGAAAGGAGAAAGGAAAGGAGAAAGGAAAGGAGAAAGGAAAGGAGAAAGGAAAGGAGAAAGGAAAGGAGAAAGGAAAGGAGAAAGGAAAGGAGAAAGGAAAGGAGAAAGGAAAGGAGAAAGGAAAGGAGAAAGGAAAGGAGAAAGGAAAGGAGAAAGGAAAGGAGAAAGGAAAGGAGAAAGGAAAGGAGAAAGGAAAGGAGAAAGGAAAGGAGAAAGGAAAGGAGAAAGGAAAGGAGAAAGGAAAGGAGAAAGGAAAGGAGGAAAGGAGAAAGGAAAGGAGAAAGGAAAGGAGAAAGGAAAGGAGAAAGGAAAGGAGAAAGGAAAGGAGAAAGGAAAGGAGAAAGGAAAGGAGAAAGGAAAGGAGAAAGGAAAGGAGAAAGGAAAGGAGAAAGGAAAGGAGAAAGGAAAGGAGAAAGGAAAGGAGAAAGGAAAGGAGAAAGGAAAGGAGAAAGGAAAGGAGAAAGGAAAGGAGAAAGGAAAGGAGAAAGGAAAGGAGAAAGGAAAGGAGAAAGGAAAGGAGAAAGGAAAGGAGAGGAAAAGAAAGGAAAGAAAAAAGGAAAGAAAAAAGGAAAGGAAATAAAGGGAAAGAGAGGCAAAAAATTAAAGCACAAACCCATTTCTTCACCTGCAGCTCTACATCCATCATGTCTCTGTCATGACACTTGTGAAGAATGTAAGAGCACTGGGTCAGATCAAAGCTCTGCCTTGCTCAGCACCCTGTCTCCAGCAGCTGGCCAGAAGCAGATACCCAGGGAAAATTAGAAGCAAAAGTTACAGTGATACTTCCTTGGAACGCTCTTCCAACTTCCAGCAATTTGCAGTTTAGGGACTCTCTGGTTTTCTACTTAGTAGATTTTTCTGACATGAATTTGCCCACACACCTTCTGAACCTGTGTAGTTCTTTCTAGAAGCTACTGTCACTGAGGATTAAATTAATAAGAGAATTCAGTGCTGAAGAGTGATAGCAAATATTCAGAAAGCATAGGCAAACTCACCTAAGGAGTTGCCCTTGGTCCTATGCTAAACGGTCCTCAAAAAAAGAAATAAGGAGAAAGAAACCTTTCTATTGCTCCATCAACTATCTGGTCACATAGGCAGCATGAAAAAGTGTTTGAGTATCTAAGAATCATAGAATCATAGAATCAACAAGGTTGGAAGAGACCTCCAAGATCATCCAGTCCAACCTAGCACCCAGCCCTATCCAGTCAACTAGACCATGGCACTAAGTGCCTCAGACAGTCTTTTCTTGAAGACCTCCAGGGACGGTGCCTCCACCACCTTCCTGGGCAGCCCAGAGCTAATTACATGCTAGAACCACCACATATGCAAACTAGATGAATGAGAAACAAAGACGGTAAAATAGGGTCTGTAGTCAGAGCTGCTGCTAACAGCTACAACAGCATGGAGAGAGACTTCAGACAGACAGATGATGGTTGCCCTAAAAAGCACTGATCACTCTGCTCATCCTCTTTCAACTGCACTTGCCCAAGTGGAAGATGAGGTTTGTAAATTCCCTGCATTTATGTTTTTAACTACTTCATTCATCCCTGGCATCCAAGGCTTAACCAATCCAACCAAAAGCATTAAGACCTGTTGTTCCTCCCTTACCTTGTGCGCTACAAACACACGAGCAGGAGCTGAAGCAGCTCTGAAAGACCTTCCCACACTAATAATTCATTAATTCATCACAAGACTGACAAGAAAGGCCCTGCACTTTCCTCACCAAGCTCTCCCACTTTGTCAGAAGGGGAGTCTTGTGCATATGCATTTCACATTAGTGTCATGTTGGCTGCTCTGACATGCCAAGTTCCTTGCAGCAGAGATTATGTGCTCCACTAGCAAACATCAGTTCTAGTGTCAAGCCAGTCAGAAACAAAATCAGATTCCCCTCCCTTTTTTTTTTCTTAAGGTGACATTTGATTTTCATAAACACAGGTAAGGAAAAAGCATGGCAATCAGAAAAGGTTCTTATCAGCATTGCAGGGAGCTTGCTTTATAGGCCTTTAAAAGCAGGTTGAGTACACTGAGGATACTCAAATTGTGCATTAAAACTGAGGTTTCTTTAAGTGCCAGGGCAACCAGCTGCCCTTGATCTGCATGCATGGTTCCAGCACTCACGCATGCAAGGGGATGTCTGTGAAGGGAATGGGAGCACTGGTAGACCGAAGGAAGGCACTTGCTGGGGCACTGACTGTCCAGAAAAAGCTAAGCTCACACAGCTCCCTCATTCCCTGCATCTGCTGCAATAAAACTCAGAAGCAATCCTGTGCAGTGAGCCAGGTGGGTGCTGTGGAAGGTGGCAGCTGGAATTGCTGCAGATCCATCCGTTCAAAGCCCACTGAAAGCAGGCTCTTACACCATCAGGCAATGCTGCTAGCTCTGCCTTAGCGACCTAAGCTGTACTTCTCACACTGGGCTTTGGCAAGCCCTTCTGTCTTGCAGATGATCATAGAACCATAGAATCAACCAGGTTGGAAGAGACCTCCAAGATCATCCACTCCAACCTAGCACTCAGCCCTAGCCAGTCAACTAGACCATGGCACTGAGTGCCTCAGCCAGGCTTTTCTTGAGCACCTCCAAGGGCAGCAACTTCACCACCTCCCTGGGCAGCCCATTCCAATGCCAATCACTCTCTCCGGCAAGAACTTCCTCCTAACATCCAGCCTAGACCTCCCCTGGCACAACTTGAGACTGTGTCCCCTTGTTCTATTGCTGCTTGCCTCGGAGGAGAGACCAAGCCCCACCTGGCTACAACCTCCCTTCAGGTAGCTGTAGACAGCAATGAGGTCACCCCTGAGCCTCCTCTTCTCCAGGCTGCACACCCCCAGCTCCCTCAGCCTCTCCTTATAGGGTTTGTGTTCCAGGCCTTTCACCAGCTTTGTTGCCCTTCTCTGATGTTCCCTTGGGCTCCAGAACTCAGCAGGCCTAAGACTGCAACATTGTGGTGCAATTGGAAATCTGTCATGGAGAAGCTTTGCCCAGCTTTGCCTGCCTCTGCTGTTCAAAAAACGTAATTCAAAACAAAGACAGGGTTCATTTTTTTGAATGCTGCTTCCTGAATATATAATTTCTCTTCTGCCCTGAATTGCTATAGATCTGTTTTCCATTCCACATGCAAACAGCTGAGATCCACACAGTCACTTCAGTGCACACATGATAGACCTTACGATAAAAAGCAAAAGGTTCCCATCCAGTTCCTGCTTTTAAGGCTATTTCCCTTTGAGTTCTTTGGATTTGTGTGTTTTGGTGTTGTCTATTGTTTGCTTTCTTGAGTTTTTTTTTTAGTACTTATTTTTTATTAACTCTTACTAGGTTAGTTTCTACCTCTAATGTTCTTAATCATATTCCTTGAAGAGAAAAAGCAAGCCTCCTGCTTCAGTTTCCTAAGCCATGGTGGCTCATGGGAATTCACAGTGCCATCTGCTTCAGGGTGTTAGGATAATGCAGCTATTTTTTCCCAGTTGCCTTCCTGACTTGTTCCACAGTTTCTTTTCCTTCTAGGCAGATCCCAGCACATTTTGCCCCCATGCCAGCTCCTCCACCTCATTTTTGTGCTTGATTTGTGGTCACAATATTGCACTACTTATTTCCAACCCTAATTTTACCATCCAGATTATTACATTTTTGGTTGGGGCAGGTGTGGTAGTGTCATGTTGGTTTCTGAGGCATGACTATCTCCCGATGCCAGATCATTGGCATCATCTCTGCTTCAAGAAGACCTCAGGAAAATTCCCTGCAGAGCCTGCCCATGATGACTGTTCACTGGCTAGAGGGTGAGGTGAGAGGCTCAAATCAAACAATGCACCAACATTCTTCCTGAGGGAGGCAAATGTGCTGTCTCTGCAGCTTCTGCTAGCCTTGGGAGCAAGAGATGAGGAGAGAGCAATGTGCCACTGCTCAGCCTGAGAGCAGCAGAGCAGAGCCAGTGCTGACTGATGGTGGCCTCGCACAGCTCCTTGCTCAGCAGTGATCAGAGCAACCAAGCTTCACAAAGGTGATGCTTTGTCCTCTGACACTGTGACTTGTTCCATTAGGGAAGAATTTGGATGCCCACTGCTTAAGAGTGATATAAGTGGGCTGTGGAGGCCTTGGGTTAATACTCTGCAATTAGCTGATTTCTCAGCATTTTCTTTTAGGGAAAATGCAGGGTGAAGTGAGACAGCATAAGGAATGTTTGCCAGTTAACATGATCACCAGCTGACAACACCACCCATACCTGCAATAAAAGGTTCTCCAGGATCTCAGAAGTTTTGTTAGCCTTAGGATTTGGCTGGAAAAACACTCCAACAAAAAAAATATAACAATTAGTGTTCTATATCATCAGACTCCACTACACTCAGGCCATTACTCTGTCTCTCATAGTTTTCCTGATAGCTAGATCAATGTTTGGTTTGAGTCTCTCACCTTACCCTCTAGCCAGTGAACAGACATAGTTTTCCTGATAGCTAGATCAAGGGAGTTTCATCTTTGACCATGGCATATGTAGCCAGAGAGGCACTTACATGACCATGGCTTGCCTACAACATGGCTAGACCATATCACAACTAGGCTTGGCTGATCAAGGCCTCATCCAACCTGGCCTTCAACACCCCCAGGCAGGAAGCAGCCACAAGCTCCCTGGGCAGCCTATTCCAGAGTCTCACCACCCTCACAATGAAGAATTTCTTCATCAGATCCAGTCTAACCCTACTCTCCCTCAGTTTCAGACCATTCCCCCTTGTCCTGTTTCTAGATACCCTCATGAGAAGTCCCTCTGCAGCCTTCCTGGAGGATCCTTTCAGCTATGGGAATACAGCTCTAAGGTGCCACCAGAGTCTTCTCTTCTGCAGGCTGAACAACCTCATCTCCCTCAGCCTGTCCTCATAGCAGAGGTGCTCCAGCCCTTGCATCATCTTTGTGGACTCTCTCCAACAGTGTGAGTAGAATGTAGAATAACAAAATGTAGAATAACAAAAAGTAAAAAGAAAGGGACAGAATAGGTACAATATCAGACTTCAAAAGTCATTCCCCAGACCACAGTATCACAGTATCATCAGGGTTGGAAGAGACCTCACAGATCATCAAGTCCAACCCTTTACCACAGAGCTCAAGGCTAGACCATGGCACCAAGTGCCACGTCCAATCCTGCCTTGAACAGCCCCAGGGACGGCGACTCCACCACCTCCCCGGGCAGCCCATTCCAGTGTCCAATGACTCTCTCAGTGAAGAACTTTCTCCTCACCTCCAGCCTAAATTTCCCCTGGTGCAGCCTGAGGCTGTGTCCTCTTGTTCTGGTGCTGGCCACCTGAGAGAAGAGAGCAACCTCCTCCTGGCCACAACCTCCCCTCAGGTAGTTGTAGACAGCAATAAGGTCACCCCTGAGCCTCCTCTTCTCCAGGCTAAACAATCCCAGCTCCCTCAGCCTCTCCTCGTAGGGCTGTGCTCAAGGCCTCTCACCAGCCTTGTCACCCTTCTCTGGACACGCTCAAGCATCTCAATGCCCCTCCCAGAACTGAACACAGTACTCAAGGTAAGGTCTAACCAGTGCAGAGTACAGGGGCAGAACAGGTTTGATTGATCACTGTCACATTCTGGCTGGATGTGAGCATTAACTGAATCAGGCCCTCCATGCCATCTCAGCACAGAGCATTCGGCACAATTATCTATTCCTACACTTCTCTGAGTTCTAGGCTGTTGTGTACACTGACCACACACAGATGTTTGAACATCAGTGTACATCTCACAGTCCAGGGCAGGAAGATTTCCTTCCCATCTGTCAATAGGTCTGCAGCCTGTAAGCACTGGCACAGTCACTGACAAGATATCTTTATGCACTGATCAGAAATAGATCCAGCCAGCCTTGCCACCAAGGCATTGACAGCTCTAAAATTAGGCAGGGCAGATCAGGAATCTTAGAATAACACTGGGAGAAGTTTTCAGCCTAATTAAGTTATGAATTACGAAAGGCTTTCCAAGCTGCAGCTACTTGCCCAAGGACCAAACAGATGTACAAGTAGCTCCTCATCACCTCTCAATTCCTTTCCATCTAAGTAATGCCCAGGAATCTTGAGTATGGACTGATCCCAGCTACGTCAGTGTCCTGAGAGCTGGTTAGCTGGCTCACAGGTAATATAAGGAAAGGATCATTCCAAGAGTGGTTTGATTTCGTTTCTGTGTATCTCTTTTGTTAATCTCAGAGGAAGCAGACATGCATTCTTGACTTTCACTTGGGTGGTTTCCATTTGTTCCATGGAAAGGGCACCTGACAAAGCACTGAGGAATTTCAGCAGAATTAGAGTATTCCTCATCAGGGGAGCCAGGACTGTGAGTCTAATGAGCAGCATTTCCAAGGAATCCTTGAAGGATTCGAGGAGGCAGAGAGGGGGTTCCTTGCTCAGCACTATGACCTGAGTCTCACGGTGCTGCTGTTAGGAGTTGCTGTGGGAGCAGTAACTTCATCACATTGCCCACACAGAGTGGAGGTGGCTTCAGCACCTGAGACTTGACGGTCACTCAGAGATTTCTAGCACACACAGAGGAAACTGGACAGTGTGACCCTGTTTACCACAGTCCTGAAATAGTTTTTAAAGCATAAAAAAACCTATTAAGTTACAGGTTCCCATCCTAAAACAAAGGCTGTGGAGTGCTGGTGGAGCAAACTTGTGATGCACTCTCCATGGCCAGAAAGGCTGCTGAGGCACCCCTCTGTAGAGGAGTGCATCTCTTCCTTGGGTTAGGGGCTAGTTGTCCACGCAGAAACGACCCCCTGGGCATTACAAGATGTGCCCAGTTGATATTTGCCTGCTCTATCAGAGGCAGTTCTGACAAGAGCAGTAACGACAAGAATGTAATGTTTGCTTCTACAGAAGGCACCGTGTCTGCACGGCTGGGAAGGGCCCAAGATGCTTACAGCATTCCTGTTTTCCATGCTGTGGTGAATTTGGAACCTTTACACAGCTTAAGACAGAATAAATTTCACTCCAGCACAAATCTCTTGATCATTTCTCCTTCAAATGTGGGAAAACAACACTGAGAATGTGGAAAGTGTAGAGCACATCATAAATCCATGGACACAGGAACTCAGAAAGCTGCATAAGGCACATAAGGTCTGCTATAAAGGAAGCACTGTGCTTTCATATTATTTTCTGTTTAAAATCTACATGTGTGGTTTGGGACAAAGGTCTTTTAGTGTGGAAGAAAGAAGGTTCAGTGTTTTTCTTTTTTTTTCTTCTTTTTCCTAAAGAGAGGCAGGTCTCTGGAGAGACAGTGGCTAGATGTGCTCCAGTCTCTAGCAGGCACTGCTGCAGGAAAGGCAACACTTCTGAAGCCACAGAAAGAATGCTGAGGAGAGCTCAGAACCCAGGGTATAGCTCACGTCTGGATGCCATGAAACAGGTGTTTAAGCAAAGGTAAAGGGTTGCATGCTGGCTGTCACTAGGTGAGCCTCATTACAGATTTCTGATCCTAAAACTGAGGAAGTCTTCCTCCCCCAGCTAAATCCCCAGAAAGCAGACACACTATATCCCCCTCTCTTCTCACAAGGCAGAGTGATCCCAGCAGAATCCCCCTGTAGCTGCTTCTATCCCAGAAGCAGTTCCAGAAATCCCACCTGCTGCAGATCCCTGACACCAGAGAAGATTTTCTGTCCCTGTGCTACTTGGTTTCTTAGGGCACCTGCCTGTGTTTCATAGAGCCTGGGAAAGCTCCAGGTTCCCTTTCTGCTTCTTCCTGTGCTTGGCATGCCTGCCCTTTTCCTGTGTCACAGAGGACATGCAGAATTGCAACCCCCAAAGGTCTTTAAGTACACGGAATCTAGACAAGCTGAAAACAAACTGTAGGTGAGTCATCTGTTTAACAGAAGGCGGCAAATCACCACCATCAGCTGTCCCAGGCAGTGCTAGCACCTATTTCTGCTGCCACATGCTCTGTGTCAGGCAGAGAGGGAGAAGCTGAATTTGCAGTTCACATTCACTGTGCCTCTCAGTGACAGCAGAGGCAAATCACCACCATCAGCTGTCCCAGGCAGTGCTAGCACCTATTTTTGCTGCCACATGTTCTGTGTCAGGCAGAGAGGGAGAAGCTGAATTTGCAGTTCACATTCACTGTGCCTCTCAGTGACAGCAGAGGTTAGGTGAGGCTCATCTGCCCTCACCTTCACAGCACTGCACACAGAAGATTTCATTCTATAGCCAAGTGAGTCACCCAGAGCTCCCCTAATAAGCAGTGAAAAGAAATAAGCACTTTTAGAGACCCAATTCAGTTGTCTAGCTCGGGATAGGATAGATTATATGCTAGGCATCATTAACTACACTAATTTGAGGCTGATTGTAAGTGGAGTTCAGTGTGACCAGTTCAGATATGGTCTTCAATGCTGCAGCCAGGTGCACCAGAAGGTGCTTGCATGGATGTACTTGAAATGAAGTGAGATGCAGTTCTCACATCACTGCTGGCTGCAGAGTCTCACAGCTTCTGTTCACTTGTTGTAAAGTTAAGTCAGAGGTAATGTCCTGTCCTCACTCCCAGGACACTGAGGGGCTGGAGTGTGTCCAGAGAAGGGCAACAAAGCAGGTGAAGGGTCTGGAGAACAGGGCTGCTGAGGAGTGGTTGATGAAGTGGTATTGTTTAGCCTGGAGAAGAGGAGGCTGAGGGGAGGCTTCATTGCATTCTATAACTCCCTGAAAGAAGGTTGCAGTGAGGTGAGGCTTGGTCTCATCTCCCTAGTATCAGGTGAGAGAACAAGAGGAAATGGCCTCAACTTGCACCAGGGGAGGTTTAGATTGGATGTTAGGAAAAAATTCTTTTCTTCAGGAGTAGTCAGGGATTGGAACAGGCTGCCCAGGGGGGTGGTGAAGTCACCATCCCTGGAGGTGTTCAAGAATCGTGTGGACATGGCACTTGGGGGCATGGTTTACTGGCCATGGAGGTGCTAGACTGATGATTGGACTCCATGTTAGAGGCCTTTTCCAACTGGAGCAATTCTGTAAGGCTTTTCTGCCTGCAGAGTTAAGCACGATGAAGCCTAAGTTTTGCTCTCATTTACACCGATCAAACTTCACAGATGGTTCCCAGCACAACTATGGAACAATCACCAACGTTAAACAAGTGGTCATGCAGTGGCCAACACTATGCTAAGAGGTTTCTAGCCCTTTCCCAGGGCTGGATGTAGGGCTGGTGCTAGGATATGTTCTCACCTACTCTGTGAAACAATCGAAGGACTGTCAGTAGGACAGTGACAACCACAGTCAGAGTGAACCAAGCTGGAACATCTGAGACCCCCACAGACCTCTACAGGGACAAAAAAGCCTGAAGTTCAGGTTGATTTAGGAACAATATAGCCTGACTTCTTTGAAAGAAATCATAAGCACCTTAAAACTGTTCTTCCTAGTTTAGCCTAACTTTCATCTATGCCATTTTTCTCCTTCCCTCAGCTAAATGCACTTTCTGCTCACTCAAGGGATGATTTTCAAAGCTACAGGCCTGACAAGAGAAGTTCCTAATCCAAAGAAATCTGTTTGTAAATCTTTGTTAAACTGCATGTTGGAAAGGAAGAGGAAGACAACATTTTCCTCAAGGAAGGCTTGTTTGGGTGCAATGAATTTCAGCAGTTATCATTATTGCTTTAAGATAAAATGACTTTTTCTTCTAGCACAAGCACACAGGAATGCCAGAGAGCAAACTACGTGGAAGATGAATCCAATCCATGAGCATCACCAAGACTGTTTTACTGTTCTCCATGCAAATATTCTACAGCATTGCCAATTGCAGAGCAGGGAGGTAGCCAGTACCTGACTACACCACAGTGCCCTGGGAGCAGCTGTGGGAGAACAATTGTCTATGAGTCTAGGAATTGCTCTTGTCTGCTTAATAAACATGAGGACTGTAGAAAATCCAGCTGCACTATTCAAAGAGATTTTTTCTGTGCTGTCTTTCATTCCTGAACGTTTATGATTCAGAGTTACAGCCTCCTCAACAGCATTTCCCACTGTGAGAAGCAAAGTCCTCAGTAAGATCCACAGAATGTTGATGAGAAGCCCTCACATACACAAGATTTGGATGCCAGTAGCAGCCATTGTACTACCTCATTCTGGGCATCCAGTTCTCCTGGGGTCCTGCTGCAGCTGCTGCTGAAGGTAATTAAGTCCTCCAGGAGAGTCCTACACACTCATCTGTACAAGGGGTCCAGGGACATGACAATCTGAGCCAGTTCCAATCCTTCTCTAAAAGCGAATGCTAAACTCTCTTCAATAATTCCATTTGACTTCTCAACAAGGAGAGAAACCAAAGCTCTTGAACTGTGGCAAGGCACCAGGCTGGGGAGGGGCTTATCATAAGGACACAGGGGAATGGTTTGAAGCTGAGGGAGAGCAGAATTAGACTTGATCTGAGGAAAATGTTCTTCAGCAGGAGGGTGGTGAGACTCTGGAACAAGCTACCCAGGGAGGTTGTGGCTGCCTCCTGCCTGGGAGTGTTGAAGGCCAGGTTGGATGAGGCCTTGAGTAGTTGAGTCTAGTTGAGAGGTGTCTCTGCCCATGGTGGGGAGGCTGGAGGAGATGAACTCTGAGGTCCCTTCTACCCTGAGCCATTCTAGGATTCTACAAAAATTCTGTCCTCAAATCCTGGCACATTCCAGCAGGCACCACAAGCCTGTGCTAGCTCCTAAGTTGCAGGAGACAGAGGATTGTGTTGGAAAAATGTTGTTCTGCCATTCCATGTAATAAACAGCTCTTTAAAAGACCTCTTCTGGGTCGTGGCAACATAGGTAGGGGAGCTCACCTCCCACCCACTGCAACTCTCAAATCCATGGAAAGAATATCAGCATTTTTTACTTTGGAGCTGGCTCTCCAAGCCTGCATATCTTACAGAACATGAAAGCAGCTGCCTTGCTGTGAAACAGGAGTGGAGAAACTGTCCAACTTTTCCAAGGAGAGTGGGCTGCTTTTGCATGAACCCTGCCCATCAGCTGCCTCAAGAGATTTGTTCCTGTGATGAACTTTGTTGTTTCCCCATTAAGCCCTAAAGAGAACTGCCATATTTCACAGAAATTATTACAAGTAAATACTTTTTTTTTCTCCTTAAACTGTTCCCAGGTTATCCTAGTCGACTGTCCACTGCTGTGTTCCAAGGAAACCTTGGGATCTGGTATGGAAAAGCAGGGTGTGTTACATATGGAAACATGTTTGCAGTAGGTACCAGGCTCGGAAACTTCTATGGCTTGGAAACTTTGTGACACTGAAGGATTTATTCTCTCACCAATAGAAGGATTTATTCTATCATCAATTGAAATATTGGATATTTCCAAGAATCTTCCATGGATGGAGGCTCTTTGGATCTATAAAGGGAGGGAATTTTCATCTCAGACAAGCAGCAGCATTAACATCTCCATCTTGAAAGGCCAGAGTGATTTTTAATGGGCACGCCAGTGCCAAGCCATGTCAGTCAGATTATTATTGGCTCTAGCTGCGTTCTCACAAGCTGTTACATTCTTTACCTGCAGCAGAGTGGCACTCAAAAAGGTGCAAAATTCTTCTTTGCTTTTGAAAACACTAATGAAAGCTAAACCAGCCAAACAAACACCACCGACTCAACAACCCAAACCCTCCCACCTAATCCGCACAACTGAAAACTCCTCAGCCTCACACGAGAAGGGGAGACCTGCTACCTTCAGCAGGAGTAGCCTTTGAGAGCTACAAGTAAACCCACGGAGCCAAAAGAGCTAACTAATCATGTGAAACCATAAATCCATCCCATTCTTCACCTGAACTGAAGTGGACATGAGCCCCAGCCTGATCACTGCTGCTCCCATACATGCATATGTGTGTGGCTTGCAGGAAGCCGCAGGACTCCTGGGCTGTTCCCAAGCATTTTAGCCACTGCTGCACCCTGCATGTCCAGCCAGCCTCACTGAAGTGACACAAGGGTCACACACTGCCAGGGGAAGGGGGAGAGAAAGAGAGGGAAGAGGAAATCATCATTGTTATTTTCAGCTCCCCATGTTTTGAAATGTGATCTGCCTTTCAGTTGAAGGTTTCCCAGCTACCCTCCTTGGGGTTTTTGTTCTTTTCTTCCCCACTCCTTTTTCTCCTTTTGTGAGGGAAGTGTTGAGATGGGAGGGAGAATCATATATACCCAAGAGCCTTGGCTAGGAATCCTAACAGTGTGTTTGGCCTTGCAGAAAAGAAGTCCTGGATGAATTTGAGGAGTGAGGGCTAGGGGGTGTTTGGTGGGGGAATCAGCCTGCCATGTAATTACAGATCTTGTATACATATAAACAATCTCCACCTTAAGAGCAGCAGAGAAAAGATTTGCTTACTTGTCTGATGGCCAAGAAAAATGAAACTACAGCAGGCTATAAATAGAAGGAAGAAGAAAATTGAGGGGGAAAAAAAAATAAAAGCCCTGTTGGCTGAGAATAAAATGCTCTTCCTTGCAAAAGAGTTACAGCTCTGCTTGCAAACTTTGCTAGGCCTGGTGCAAGCCTTTGCATTCAGACCTCACAGGAGCCACAACGACAGAGAGCTTTCTCGCAGGGCTTTCAGACCATCCCTTTGGCACATCTCCAAACGAGCGTCCTAAAGTTCCACCTCAACAGGAGGCTCGGAGTGCCTCTCAGCTAATTCCAAAGGACAACAGTAACAAACCTCTGCAAACATTTCTTCTCTGCGTCCTTGTTTTGCAGCCTGTCACAACTCCAAGCGTTGCGCAGCCCCGGGCTCGGCTGGCTGTGCTTGCGTTAAGGTCCCCACGGGGGGATCTGCCACCTGACAACTTCCAGACACAACTACACCATCTGCTACCGCCCCTCCGGTCTCCCGACATAGAGCTGGAGCTGGAGCCAGGCAGCAGGAAGCACCTGTAAGTATTTTGCAGCCACCATGGACACCACCTCCCACCTTGCAGGCTTCTCATCTGCCCGAATACAGTCAGAGACCCTACCCCCTGTTCCTCAGGTAGCCAGGACTCTGGCCAGGGTGCCCGCAAGCCTCCAGAGCTCCTGGGCTGAAGGCATTTCCTGCCTGCCATAAAATGCACCCTTTGCTGTCACAGCCTCTCTTCTCCATCGGGAACGGCCGACAATAGAGATTTGCTCCTCTCGCTCTCCCTCCTCTTTCCCTCCCTTCTTTTCCATCACCCCCGCACATGCTAAGCCCCAGGAGGTTTCAGAGGAAGGAAGCAGGAGTTGTAGGTTGTCTGAGCAGGGTTTCTAAGCTGCCCTTCTGGCACGTTATTAGAATCAGGACATTGTTCAGCTTCATGTCTGAAGCAGAGGAATAGGCACGATTGGAGGATTGTGATAGATGGCTACAGGCTGCTTGGTAGTGACGGGCAGGGGAGAAGAGGTGGTGAAGCTGCACTCTACATTAAAGAGAACCTTGGAAGTTTGTTATGGGAATTGTGGATGTCCTATGGAATGCCTCTGGGTCACCATCGGAGGGGTGGTCTTCAAAGGAGACCTTACAGTAGGTGCCTGTCACTGATGCCCAAACCAAGACAGCAGTACCAGTGAGGCAATTCTTGAGTGCCTTAAACAAGCTTTGGGTCTGCCAGATCTGGGCCTTATGGGAGCCTTAAACTGCCCAGACACTGTCTGAAAGAATACCATAGCAGTTCACCTGGGAGAGGCTGCAGGAGCGGGCTAGCAAGAGCCTGATGGAGTTCAGTGGGGACAAATGTAGAGTCCTGCACCTGGGAAGACATAACCCAGGAGTGCAGCTCAGATTGGGATCCACCTGGCTAAAAAGCAGCCCATGTGGAGAGAGGCCTGGGGGTCTTGGTGGATCAAAAGCTCAGTATAAGTGAACAGTGAGCTACAAGGGCAGTGAAAGCCAATGGGGTGCTGGGCTGCATCAACAAGGGCATCACCAGCAGGGACAAAGAAGTCATTGTCCCACTCTGCTCAGTGCTGCTCAGAGCACTGCCTGCAGTTTTGGCCCCTGCTGTGTGAAGAAGATGGGGTCAGGCTGCAAAGTGTCCAGAGAAGAGCCAGGAGAACGATTAGAGACACAGCCACCCTGCCATGTGAGGAGAGGCTGAGAGAATTGGGGTTGTTCAGCCTGAAGAAGAGAAGGCTTAGGGGAGACCTTATCACTATTGACTAGGGCATAAAGGGTGATTACCAAGAGGATGGAGACTCTTGTCTCATACAGAGTCCCACGGGGAAGACAAGGGGTGATGGGGACAAGTTACTGCTGGGGAGATTCCCACCATGAGAACAGCTGGACATTGGAATCATCTCCCAAGGGAAGCACAGGATTCCTCTACATTGGTACTTAAGACTCAGCTTAGCAGGCTGCTGGGTCAGCTCCTTTCAATTCCACCATCACCTAGAGAGGTTCGACCAGATGATCCTTGGGGTCCCTTCCAACCTGGCATTCTGTGTTTCTGTGGTACAATGAAGCTGGATTTCACTGGGTGGTTCAAAACAAGTCACTCAGCCTACAGTACCTTAACCTAACCAGCACATCACCACAGCTGCAGCTCTCTCTCCCTTCCTTCCTGACTTTGTGCCAGAAAATCTCCTCACAACTCCTCACAATGCCAAACGTGCTTTGGATTATTCTGTGTTTACTGCCTAACAGGAGTTTCTGGAGACAGAGCTGGAGACAAGGCTACCTACACGGTCTGGGGTGCATCCAGGAAACCATCCAGTCAAGACAGGAGACAGAGCCAGGAACAAAACTACCAGTGCTGTAGCTCAGATCAGGGACAGGGTCAGAAACAGGACACAGACTTGGTGTCCATCCTGGAATGCCAGTCAGCAGCTCAGGATGGCAAGAAGCAGGCATACATGCAACATCTCTCAGGCAGCCTGAACACCCAGGACTGAGCTTAATGAGGCTTGTGGACTGATGGGCACGGGCTGCATGGCTGCATTTGGTACACTCAGGGCCCTGGCCTCTGTAACTTGGCAACAGAGCCCACAAAATGAGGGCATTACTGCCCATCAGTAATTTAGTAATGCTCTGAGCCATTGCTCGACTCACCTCAGCACAGTCTCGAAGTGACAGTCCCTCAAGGTACTGGTAAAGTCATCAGATTCACATATGAAATCTCCATTGAGTTCCACAGCCCTTTAGTCTCATTTTCAAGATCAGCATATCTAAGGTCTTGGCTGGATCCCTGAAGCTAAGTGGAGGAAAAGGATCGTTTGCTTTTGTTTGGGTTAGCCAGACCTCTTACCAGCCAGACTGGTGGTTATGGTGATCCTTCAAAGCAGTCAGACTGTTCTCCTGGTTTCTAAACTCTGTGAGATAAGAGCACAGGATGCTCCTTCAAGGCTGTGTGAAGACATCGTGTCTCTGCCTGAAGAGCCACTCTTGACAGTGCTTTCTCACCAACGGGACGCCTCTCTGCTGCCCAGCAGCCTAAACACAGGTCTGCAGGCTACATTCAACGTTCCAAACCAGGCAGTGAAGGTTTTAACTTCATCTTCCAGTATGAGAACAAAGCCCTTCCTATCCAGTGAGAATCACCTCTTGTTGTGAAGTGTTCCACTTTATACACCCAGCCCTTGAGGGTAAGCAGCTAATAGTTCAAATGGTAGCGAGCAAATGCGGCAGAGGTGAGCCCCCAGACACCTGCTGCTGCAGCCACTGCCTGTGCCTTCCCTTCTAGCCACGACATGCACAGCTGAGCTCACTCTCTGGGAACAGGCACTACGGGGAAAGTTCTGAATAGGCAGGAATGCTCAAGCTGCCTTCTTTTAGCGTTTCAAAGAGGCAGAAAGAGACTGTGCAGAGCGGTGTGACCTCAGAGCAAATGGAGAGAGGATCTGAGTTCCTTTTATTACACGCATGTGGCAGAAGACACACACACTGGAGGGCTGCTCTTTGGTATGGAAAAGTGGCCACGGAGTGACTGGACAATAAATCACTTCCCAGCACGGCCTTGACAATTTTATGCAAAGAAAATTCAATACAAGCAGCCCGCTGGCTGCACTGCTGACCTCTCACAAGGGCTGTGGAATCCCTCAGAAGCAGAGGGATCAAAACCAGAGCAGCAGCTCCTGCTCCACGGGAGGACTATTGACCAGTCCAGCTCGCTGTCTTCCCCTCCAGCACCAACTTACTTGGGTGCCCCACACCCTGTGAAAATATCTCACAAACAGCTTGGAGCAATAAGGCAGAGCAGAAAGGAGTTCTTTCACAAGCTCAGATGGCAGTTTACACCCAGAAGCAAAAGAACTGATAAACCTCCTAATACTTTAACCTCACAAGTTAACTGTAGGTATTTTTCCTATTCAAGTGCTTAATCCTACCCTGACTCTCCAGCTATTTGCCTCCATGTCCCACAGCAACGAATTCCACAGGTTGATTAGATGCCACTTGAACATTTACTGCCTTTCAAGTCTTCATTTTACCATGCTGATCCAGCACGAAGTGATAAATGGAATTGTCCATTTAATTACAACTCAGCCAGCTTTCATCCTAATAGAACAAGAGCTGTTCAAGTAACCAAGAGCTCCTCATGGCAAAGAGGTTTTTAAACTAAGGAGGTAAGACGTTCCAACCATGGATGTGAGAAATTACAAGGAGTGAGAGAGCTGTTGGAGAGTCCAGAGGAGGGCAAATAGCTTTATACCACAGAAATCCTCTTACTGCATGTCAGGAGATGAGACAGCCTGGGAAGAAGGAAAACCAAGGACCACAGTGATATGAGACAGGAAACAGACTTAGAAGACACTGACCACACTCCAGAGTACTTGATAGCCTACTGCTTGGGGCTGTCAGCTGGAATGTTAAACTGGATATTAACCTCAACTATGTCACTCTTCACCAAGCCACACACATGCTCTAGGTAGCTCTTAGCTGTCCCAAAGTGTCTTTGCCCATGCTTGTGAATATATTCCACAAGGTCTTTTCATTTTCCTCGGTCTGGCCACTAAGTAAGAACCTTTCTGGAAGCTCAAACACTTTCTGAGGTGAAGCCTGCTGTTGAAAGCCATGCCCTCCCAAAGCTCAGCCTTTGGAAAAGCTGCCACCACAAGGAGCTGGCTGTGTTAGCTCTGTAGAGCATTCTGCTATGCAAATGGGCACCAAAGCAATACAATCACCAGTGCAATGATAGGTATTCAACAACCAGCTGCCTTTTCATTTTTTTTTTTTGGCCAGAGACAGACTGTGTTGAGTGAAATGCATTTAGAAAAAACATTACTACAAAAGGAAAAAATGAGCAACCGACCTAAAGCAATGAGCCATGCAAGGCTGCTTTAGGAAACGTCTTCCGGACTGTCTCAAAGCATTACACAAGCTGACAGTGATAGCAGAAAGCTTTTCTCTTAGTCCTTATGGAGATGGTTTCAATTTTACATTCATCACCCCACAACTATACTGTCTTGCTCTATCTGTCATAGTAAAGTTTTGAATGGAGGAGACTGAAAGCCTGAACGTGATGTGAGGATATTCACCTCACAGAGTGGCTGGTTGTGCCTTTTTGGGGTTGTCTGTCTGAGTGTGAATGTCCTTCTCTGTTTCTTGCATTTCACTTCCTCCCCTCCCCTTGAAGGCAGAGAATCAAATCTTACTACTTGCACTGCATAAAGAAGGGAAATAAAACCTCATGAGTTGAGAAGGAAAACTACACATCGGGAATGTAAGCTGAGGTCTCCAGCCTTGAAGTCTCTTGGTTTCTGAAATCCATGGACTTGAACCATAACACAGCCTGACTGACTCATGCTGAACCAGCAATGCAGCCTGCAGACCTGTAGCTTTCTTTACAGCAGGATATGCTCTGCTCAGAGGGTTGCACCAAAGCATTCTTTCCCCACTCGGAGCAAGAAGGCAGCACCGAAGGAACTGTGCCTCTTTAAAGCATGCATTCTGTGCCTCTTTAAAGCATGCGTTCTTTCCCCTCAGGTGGTCCTAGAGTCAAACAGCTTTGGTTTTGCCCTCAGGTGGTCCTGCAGCCCCACAGCTTTGGTTTTGCTTAGGCTGAGAAGTACCCAGGCAATCCCATAGGAACATGCTCCATGCCTCACCAGCCTGCTGGGGGCATTTAATAACTTGCAAATATCTCATTAGGAGAAAAATCTCTCCTCACACCTGAAATTAGGGAGATGCAGAAGCAAGTCTGGTTGTATTGGCATTCCATGTATCAGCACACAGATGTGATTTTGGTCATCTGCACAGAATAATGAAGTGTATTGGCATGTTTTCTGTCCTGGACAGGTAAGCAATGTGACAATATCAACAGTAAGAGGCCAAGAGACAGGGAAGCTCGAACCCATTCCATTTGTCTTTTCTGTTTCAAGGGCACAGGATGAGTTGTGAGTTTAACAGCATGTATTTTCCAGTAAAACATGGAGGCAAAGAGAAATTACCAGTGGTTATGAACACCCACCTGGGCCGGGGCTTTCTTGGTTAGCCAGTCAACAGACTGGGGAGGTACAATAAAACAAACAAGTCCTAATTCTCTTGCCTTTTGTGTCCTAACTGGCTGTGAACACACAGACTGCAAAACACATCAAATAAGAAAAACACTGACTCAGAGCAAATCTTTTTCTTTCTTTCTTTCTTTTTTTTTTTTTTTAATTTTCATTTTTTTTTCCAACTTGTTTCAAACCTTCTTAGCTATCTTAAGTCTCAGGCTACCTTGCAGAAATCCTGTCAGCTTTAGGACACTGTTTCCATCTGTGTGCACTTTGCCATCATGGTGACTCTCCTCGATAAGAAGTGCTATCAGAATTAAAACACTCGAGGGCAGGATTACATCTGAGTGTATCCATTATGTTTGCCTGGGGGAAATGAACTGCTGTTGTCCCTTGATAGGTCTTTAACCTGCTACAACAGCACCTTTTCCTCTTTTTTTTTTTTTTTCTGCAATTCCACTTTTACTGCCTGATGCATATTCTCCTATGACACTTGCCTGGAGAATTTTCCCTCTGGCCATATATATTGGTCATCAGCAAAGAAAGTAACATTCCAGGCATGCAGCTGGTTCTAAAGTATTGCAGGCACAACAACCAAACCATCATGTCTGATCCACAGTGCCATCAGAGCCCAAGGAACCTGCTCTACCTCCTCCAGTAAGCCAGATGCTAACCCAGATAACTCTGAGGACACATAAGCAGCCTAGCAAAAGAAAATGAAACCAAAAGACACATTCAGATGACTAAATCTTGCTGCCTAAACACTCTGAGTGAGAGCAGGGTGACGGGTTGGACTGGATGATCTTGGAGGTCTCTTCCAACCTGGTTGATTTTATGATTCAGGCCACAAGTCAAGCAGTTCTAGGTGTGACCTTTCTCTTGAAGTGCATCTGAGCCAAAGGGGCTAGCACAGCCTTGCTGTTACTGCCTACCTAGTTGAATGCCACAGAGCAGGGAAAGGCTGTTGAGAACATTCAGGCATGCCCATGGAGGTATATCAGCTAGAATCACAGATTAAAGGACAGAAGCAGAGCTGGATGGAGATCACTTTTCAGACCTTATAAATTCAGAGATGCATAGAATGCTTTGGGTTGAAAGGGACCTTAAAGGTCATCCACTTCCAAACCCCCTGCCAAGGGCAGGGACATCTTCCACTAAATCAGGTTGCACAAGACCTCATCCAGCCTGGCCTTGAACACCTCCAGGGAGGGGGCATCCACAACCAATGCTGGGCAACCTGTTCCAGTGTCTCACCATCCTCCCTGTCAAGAATTTCTTCTTAATCTCCAGTCTAAATCAGCCCTCCTCAAGCTTCAATCTACTCCCTTTCATCCTATCACTACAGTCCCTTGTCAAAAGTCCCTCCCCAGCTTTCCTGTAGCCCCCTTCAGGTATTAGAAAGTTGCTCCAAATTCTCCTCAGAGCCTTTTCTTTTCTTCTCCAGGCTGGGCTGCACAGTCCCAGCTCTCCCAGCCTGAGTATTTAAGGCTCAGGAAGCACTTCCACCACCATGCTGTCAGTTAAAATGACAGAGAGTACATAGGATCACAGGATATTGGGGGTTGGAAGGCACCCAAGGAGATCATTGAGTCCAACCCCCTTGCCAGTGCAGGATTGTACAATCTACCACAGATCACAGAGGAACACATCCAGACAGGCCTTGAAAATCTCCAGAGGAGACTCCACAACTTCTTTGAGGAGCCTGTTCCAGTGCTCTGTGACCCTTACAGTAAAGAAGTTCCCCCCTGTGCTGAGATGGAACCCCTTGTGCTCCAGCTTACACCCATTGCTCCTTGTGAGCAAGTGAGCAGAGCCAGTGAGCAGAGCCTGTCCCTCCCCTCCTGACCAGCCCTCAGGTATTTATAAACATTTATTAAATCTCCTCTCAGTCTTCTCTTCTCCAGACTAAAAAGTCCCAGGTCCCTCAGCCTCTCCTCATTAGGCAGTGCTCCAGTCCCCTAATCATCCTTGTAGCCCTCTGCTGGACCCTCTCCAGCAGATCTCTGTTCTTCTTAAACTGAGGAGCCCAAAACTGAATGCAATATTCAAGATGAGGTCTCACCAGGGCAGAGTAGAAGGGAAGGAGAACCTCCCTTGATCTGCTGGACACACTCTTCTTAACACACCCCAAGATCCCATTGGCCTTCTTGACCACAAGGGCACATTGCTGTGCCATGGATAGCTTGTTATCCACCAGCACTCCCAGCTCCCTCTCCATAGGGCTGCTCTCCAGCAGATCACCTCCCAGCCTGTACTGGTGCAGTTTATTATTCCTCTCCAGGTGCAGGACTCTGTTCTTGTCCTTGTTGAACCTCATTTGTTTCCTCTGTGCCCAGCTCTGTCTGTCCAGGTCTCTCTGTATCAGCCAAGCCTCCCAGCTTGGTGTCATCAGCAAACTTGCTGAGCAGACTCTGTCTGTCTGTCCCCTCATCAATGTCATTGATGAAGATGTTGATTCATTGATTCAATGGGCAAATCCTGACGCTTTAATCCTTCAGTCCCCAGCTCCCAGCAAGATTCACACCCTGTTTTTCTCTCACTCTGCAAACCCCTCCATTAGAGTCCCCTTTGTGCTTATCAACGATGTGGGAAGTTTGCTGATATGCCAACAGCCCACCGAAACCACTCCACTTCTGGCTGCTGTATCGAGTGCAGCCCAGCCCCGAGCTCAGTGATTCCAGATGAAGCATTGTCTCCCAAGTGTTTCTGAATGGATTCAGAGAGCTGAGGGAGAGGAACCATTCCAATATTGTTGTTACACTCAGGCATATTTAGTGTCACATGGCCAGCCTCAGGCATCCAGAAACTGTGAGTAAGCACTCTGCTGCCACACAAAATGGCAAGATTTAGTTTCTTTGAAAACAGAGAACACTAGCTGTGGGTTTTGTCCATGTTCAGTTTTTAACTCCCACCAGCTCACTTGTGACATTTAGTTCTGCCAACTCCTGCACATTTGTATAAAGTGATCTTTGGCCTCAGGATCCCCCTATGAATTCATTGTGCACTCCTGCAGCCCTATGAGAATTCTTCAGTGCCTGAAGAAATCTGCCATTTGTGCCCATTCCATTTCTGCTGCCTCTGCATCTACAACAGATCTTCACTTTCAGACCCAACCTAGCAATGGTAGTTTCCAGGAGATTTCTCTGGATCTTGCTCAATGCCAAGGCAGAAGTAATTCAATGAGAAGTATTTTGTCCCATTTCTTTCCTGGAATGGAAATTGAAGGAGGATGGTGAGGATGGAAGAAAGAACCAGAGTGTAAACTGACTCATTTTTCTGTATAGTGATGGATCCAGCTCAGCTCTCCTAAAATAGTGGGGAGTTTCTGTTCCACTCCCATTCCAGGAAAATAACATCAGATGCTCTCTCTGCTTGAGCTTCTCTGGTAGCCTGAGCAAAATGAATAGAGGAAGGGATGGCTTAGCCTCCTGCAGAAACCCTCACTGACTGCTACTCCCCACAAGACAGTCAGTCAGAAGTGTAAAAGCCAGCTGCAGACTGCTGTTTGGCACAGCTACCTGCCTGCTAGCAGCAGGGGTCAAAGATTAAGGTGAAAGGTTCAGCAGCTGGCACTGCTGCTAGAATGAGCTCAGAGAGCAGGGTGCCTCTAGATGGAAGCAGTTGCTGATGCTGTTAATAAATTCTGTGCTTTCTGTCCAGCCCTCCAACTCCATTCTACTCCCCAGATACTCAACTGGCCTAAAAAGTAGATCTGGGCTTCTTTGCACAACTCCAGCAATAGAAAGGGAGAGGAGCCAACTCTGCAGAGTATTCTTGGCCTGAGGAACTTTCCTGAATGGTCAGGGGAGGTCACCATGACCCAAGGCTCTCCCAGACTTGGTATGACAGGCATGGCTGAGGAAGAGGCAAGTGCTTTGGGCCGAGGCAAATTAATTTCGTCTTGTGACTGTTCAGGATGACCCTGAGCCAAGCACGGATCTGGCCTAGCCAGCACTGCCAGCATGTGGCACAGAGCCAGCTGTGCCATGCCACCCCCAGCTGCAGGGCTCCAAAGCTGGAGTTCAGATGTCACGAGGCTGGGCTGCTGCACTGCAGCATCCCCAGGCCAGACATCTTTTTTAGATATTACATTTTCTATGGATGTTTTAAATAAATAGGCTGTATTTTAGGAGCACTTAGCTGTAAGTATATAAACTGCTCTGAGGTTTACCCCATTGGAATTAGAGTGAACCTAATTCATAATTCAGACATCAGCCTAGAAACAGCTCAGCTTCGCTCCACGAACCTATAGCTTGATGTCTGAACTGCCCACCAGACGCCCTCTAATCCCAATAGCTGTAACCTAACCTCAGAGTGGTTTCTAGACTTACTAAATAAATACACTTTAGAAAGAGGAATGCACCATATTTATTAGGGGTTTTGCTCCGTTCGGGCAGACTATCATTGCAGAGCTGTTCCTGTGAGACAGGCTCTGCAAGAGACACAAGGAGAGGCAAGAAAAAAGAATCACAGCATACTTCTTTTATGTATGTATATATATGTTTGAAAACTCTAGCCTGCTCTATTGGACTGAGAACTGAAAGGATCTGCAGATACAAACTCTGAAGCTGTAGGGGGCTATCTCCCATGAGCACTTCCCCATGTAAAAGCTCTTCTTGCATGGGTAGCCATCCTGAATCCACTATGATTGCCTCCTCCAGCAGATGACCAAAGAATGGACCTAAGCTGTCCAGCTGCCTACTCTCATCTCCATTCTCCACTCAAGATTTTTTTGCATGCTCATAAGTGGTAGTCTGGTAAATAAATAAAGCCCTTCTTTCCAGCTTGGCTGGAATGACTACATTTGGTGTTTTCATTGCAGTCTGCACTCAACCTTCACTCCCACTTTGTATCAAAATCTTGTTTGCTACCAAGAATCACTTTATTTGCCATTGGAATGGGCTGCCCAGGGAGGTGGTGGAGTCACTGTCCCTGGAGGTCTTCAAGAAAAGACTGGATGAGGCACTTAGTGCCATGGCCTGGTTGATTGGATAGGGCTGGGTGCTAGGTTAGACTGGATGATCTTGGAGGTCTCTTCCAACCTGGTTGATTCTATGATTCAAATTCTATGATTTTATGAGCATCAGTGTGTGAAAACAGAAAAGCTGAATTTTCAGAAGAGCATTGCTACAAGAGGGGGGAAGACTTTAATGGCATGAAGGTCTGGCTGGCTGGTCAGATTATGGCCTTCAGGTCTGGTCTTCATTGACAATTTTTCAGCTTCACTCAACACTTTGCATACTGGCAAAGGGCTGTGCAGCAAGGGACTTTTCTGAATGCCTCAGTACCACAAACTGTATCTGGTCAGTCTGTCTGCTCTCCATGTGTGCCTGGCTTCACAGCAAATAAATGCCAGAAATAGCATTCCTACAGGATTTCCAGTTCAAAAGCCACAAGAATGCTCTTTCTCATGGTATGGCACCATGCAATAAAATGGTGTCATCTGGAAAATTACAGTCTTGGAAACAAATGGTTTTCCCTCTTCACTGATTTAAATCAAGTGGAAATAGATGGGTTGTCACGTAACTTTTATATTTGCCAGGGGAGCCCCTCATTTCATCCTGAGACAGCACAAGAAATGTATCCTGTAACAAGACAGACAGATCTTCCCAGGGAATCCCCTAGGAGCAGATTTTTTTTTTTGATTAGGCAAACTCCTCAGAAATAAAGCCTGAAAGCAATTTATCAGAGGTTGAAAACCCACTCAAGGTCACTCCAAGCAATGATTCCAGGGAGCACTTAGAGACTACAAACTTAGGGAGAGAAGGAAGGAAATGTCATGGACTAAGCTTCCCTTCTTCTTTGTGTTTTCTTAAGTAAGACTTCTTAAAATTGACTCCATACAAAAACAAACTGTCACGTTTGTTGGCTGAGAGAAACATCATCTTAATCTGTCGCTCTGGGCAGCAGAGCTGAGCCACTCTTGAATGCTGTTTATCTCTTGACTTAAAAAAACAACCCAGGAGAACCTTGCAGGTGAGAAGTCATGGAAAAAAATTAACATAAGAAACCAAGGCTTCTCAGGCTTGGCTGATCAAGGGAGAATCCTTGAGGCTAACACCTCAGAAATGTTAGGATGGATTAGTTACTGTTCAAGGGAGGCCACTGAACTCTCAAATCCAGTGTTATGCTCTTCCCTATCCCTATTATTTCTGACTTGTCTCCCCAAGCATTCTGTCACCATTTGAAGCCACTATAAAATCAGATTTTTTTCTGGGGGGGAAGGGATCTCAAACCATCTCTTGCTCTCCCTAAAATCAGCCACTCAGACCAGCAATGGTTCCAGTCTCCACACACTCACTGGCTTTTGCAGAAGCTTCAAGAAAAAGCATCATTCCTGTTTTAAGAGTGTCTTAGTCACATCGTTTTTGCATGATCAGCAAAGAAGCTTGAAGCAACAACTGTTTCACTACAAGTCTGGCTCATGCTTTCACTCTGAGGAGCTGAAGAGTTGAAGCCATGCTGATAGCCTGAAGCTGTGCAGAAAAGGTGCTGTGACCTTTGCAGTTCTATATATAATCCATAGCACACCAAGGATCAGAGGTTCCTTATAAGCAAAGCAACTAAGAAACTGCAGTCTCTGAGTGTGTCTTTGCAGCTTCCAATGACTCACTTCTGAGAAATGTTGATGATGGAGAAGAGAGCAGCTTTACAAGTGGAGAGCAGGGTATCACGACTGGCATGCTCAATTTCAGGTAATTAAAAAGCAGCAATTAAAAGGAGCCTGCACTGAGTCGTTTTTCCCTTGGTAACAACCTGTAATTGCCTCTTTCTACCCTACCACATTGAGAGATGCAAACAAAACTCCAACACACCTTAGGAAACTTCCAGCCTAACTTTATCTTCCAAAAGGCTGTTGCTTTCTTCCTTGGCACCAAGCTTTCTGATGGCAGCTCTGTGTTCGTTAGCACTAACACACACTACAAATTGCCCTATAAACTCCAGAACTCTAAGACATATTAAAAGCTAATTTTTCTGCGTGGGAAAAGCTGCCATTCCTCAGAGCAAAATCCCTTCTCTGGAAGAACTTCCTTGCCCAGCCCCAATAATTAACATCTCCTGGGCTGAAAACAAAACACCTCTGCTTGGCACACAGAGGAGAGATTTGCAGGCAAGCTTTCCTGCACATACTTTAGCTGAACAGCTGGATACAAGATCAGCCAGGACAGGCACATGACATGCTTTCACATGCAGCACACGTGTGAGCCAGAAGCCTGCTAGAAATTCCCAGATCCACCTTTCCCTTGTCAGATTACTTGGCTTCATTCCTACACTGAGGGAGTATCAGCTTCAGAGGCCCGCTGGGGAAAACAAGCACCTCACATGTGAGTTTCAGCACCCATATCAACAGCAACGTTGTAGCCATGTTTTCACCATGTACCATTAGTGTTCTTCATCTTTCCTTACGCTTTCTGGGAGCTTATCTGCAGTTACGAGCAGCAAACACAGCCTTCTCTTACAGGTGGCAGCAAATCAATGGCTGGGGACAGCTCTGACACAGCAAAAATTGCCCCAAAATGTGTATGGAAAGCAAGCTTTGATGAGCAGGTTTTAAGGAGTAATTAAGCAGCTGAATAAGCAGGCAGGATTTGCAGATTACTAGATTTTAACAAACCAAAAGCCTTTAAAAATCGAGTCCATGCTAAAAACCTGAAGATATTATCAAACAAGCTTCAGAGTTTGGCTGGCTTTGGTAAATATTCTTTCAGTGTGACTGTTTCTCTTCTCTGCACACCATCTATGAGTGAATTTAGGGCACATCCACTGCTCTGGGAATCACTAAAAGCTGGTAAAGACCTAAGCAATTTAATGATAGCTTCCCAGAATCCCAAGTCAAAAGCCAAGAGTTCTCATGCCGCAAGACAACACTATTTGCAAAAGCAGTGGACTTGGGGCTCTCAGAACAGCATAGGTAGTAGAGGTTTAGGAATCAACAGGGAGAAAAAGACAAGACATGGACCCATGCTCTGCTTCTTGGCCAAAGTGAAACTATCAGCAGAAATTCAGTGCCAGACCTCACCTCATTCCTGAGCTCGTGAAGGGTCACCTCTCTCCTCCCTGCCCTTCAGTCACTGTGATATGAGGACTCGCTGTTTGCACAAGGCTGAAGTAGCAGCAGGACTGGTAAATAACTCGTGGGAGGATGAAGCTCCAAGCTGACAGACAGCATCAACATCTCCTAGAGGGTAAAAAGGAAGAAACTGTGAGAAAGAAAAGAACCTGTCTGCCACTTTCAGTTGTTTTCACCACTGGCAGGAAATATCTACAGTGGGATACACATATCAGGCTGCTTAAATCTGCGGCAAAGAAGTTCTGCATTCAGGTGAACCTCAAAGTGGATGGAGTGCCTTTGCAAGGGGCCCTTCCCTGAAGGTCAGAGAATCACACAATCATAGAAGGTCAGGACTGCCATCCAGTCTAAGCCCCCTACCAGAGCAGGATTGCCTATACCAGATCACACAGGAACATGTCCAGGAGGGTTCTGAATATCTCCAGAGAGGGAGACTCCACAACCCCCATAGGCAGTTTCAGTCTTCTGTCACCATCACAAGGGAAAAATCTTCCTCATGTTTACATGCACCTTCCATCCACTGTCCCTTGTCCTGTCACTGGGCATCACTGAGAGGAGCCTGACTCCATCCTCTTGGCACTCACCCTCTACATATTTACAAACATTAATGAGGTCACCTCTCAGTCTCCTCCAAGCCAAAGAGCCCCAGCTGGCTCAGCCTCTCCTCATAAGGAAGATGTTCCATTCCCTTAACCATATTCATTGCTCTGTGCTGGACTCTTTCACACAGTTCCCTGAGGTCCTTCTTGAACTGAGGGGCCGAGAACTGGACATAATATTCCAGATGCAGCCTCACCAGGGCACAGTAAAGGGGGAGAAGAACCTCTCTCCACCTACTAAGTACAGCTCTTCTAATACACCCCAGGACAGCTTTGGCCTTTTTAGACACCAGAGCACATTGCTGACTCATGGTTAACCTCCCATCCACCAGGACACCCAGGTCCTTTTCCCCTTCACTGCTATCCAGCAGGTCAGTCCCCAACTTATGTTGACTTATATTGGTTGTTTTTTCCCAGGTGCAAGACTCTACACTTGCCCTTGTTGAATTTCATTCAGTTTCTCCCTGCCCAACTCTCCAGCCTGTCTGAGTCTCACTGAATGGCAGCACAAGCCTCTGGTCTGTCAAGTTACTTCACCCAGCTTTGTGTCCTCAGCAAACTTGCTGACAGTGCTCTCTGTTCCCTCATGCAGGTCACTGATGAATATACTGAATGGTGCTGGTCCCAGTACCGACCCCTGCGGGGCTCCCTTCAACCAGTTTACAATCTATCTTACTACTTAGAATCATAGAATCAACCAGGTTGGAAGAGACCTTCAAAATCATCCACTCCAACCTATCCCCCAGCCCTAGCCAGTCAACTAGACCATGGCACTAAGTGCCTCAGCCAGGCTTTGCTTGAACACCTCCAGGGATGGTGACTCCACCTCCCTGGGCAGCCCATTCCAATGCCAATCACTCTCTCTGCCAACAACTTCCTCCTAACATCCAGCCTAGATCTCCCCCTGCACAACTTGAGACTGTGTCCCCTTGTTCTGCTGCTGGTTGCCTGGCAGAAGAGACCAACCCCACCTGGCTACAACCTCCCTTCAGGTAGTTGTAGACAGCAATGAAGTCATCCCTGAGCCTCCTCTTCTCTAGGCTAAACAACTCCAGCTCCCTCAGCCTCTCCTCACAGGGCTCTGCTCCAGGCCCCTCACCAGCTTTGTCGCCCTTCCCTGGACACATTCCAGCACCTCAACATCTCTCTTGAATTGAGGGGCACAGAACTGGACACAGCACTCAAGGTGTGGTCTGACCAGTGCTGAGTACAGGGGCAGAATAACCTCCCTTGTCCTGCTGGCCACACTGTTCCTGATGCAGGCCAGGATGCCATTGGCTCTCTTGGCCAGCTGGGCACACTGCTGGCTCATCTTCAGCCTACTATCCACCAGTACCCCAGGTCCCTCGTTCATCCATCCCTTAGATTCAGATGGAATTTCTCTGGTCAGAGCATGGAAATATCTCAGATGTGGATGTTGCACAGAGCCAGTCACAGAACAATGTTGTGCCAGCTAGAACATGTGAGCATCTCTGAGAGTAGCCACATACAGCAGTGCCCCCAGCTGCAAACAGGTGCCTGCTAACAGACATTAGTTTGAGGGCTTCCTGCAGAGAAAAAAAAAAGAACCTAAAGAAGGGAGCTGCTGCTGTCTGCACAAGTATTTAAGAATGACATGGTTGGACTAGGCTTTTGTCTTGAGTTTGCTTCCAGGGCCACCAATCAGCAGAAGTCTCCCAGCACTGAACTGTCCCTTCATTTCCCAGTGCAGGTCACTTCAACCATCATGCCATGCTGGAACAGCATTCAGCATGCTCAAGGGGTTACTATGACTTGGAATAAAATATATTAAAACCTATTTTTATCTGTTTTTTTGGGGGGGTGTTTTTTTTCCTGCATCTGCTCCACAAGAAAGGCTGTACCACTTGTAGATCCATAGAATAGCTTGGGTTTGAAGGAACCTAAAAGATCATCTAGCTACAACCTCCTGTCATGGACAGGGACACCTGCCACCAGACCAGGTTGCTCAAGGCCTCATCCAACCTTGCCTTGAACATCTTCAGGGAGGGAGGGTCTATGACGTCCCTGGGCAACCTGTTCCAGTGTCTCGCCACCCTCACTGTTAAAAACTTCTTCCCAATCTCCAATCCAAATCTTAAAGCCATTCCCTCTCATCCTGTCACTGCAAGCCCTTGTCAAAAGTCCCTCACCAGCATTCTTGTAGCCCCCTTCAGGTACTGGAAGGCTGCTATAAGGTCTCCCTGGAGCCTTCTCTCCTCTAGGCTGAGTAGCCCCAACTCTCAGACTGTCCTCATAGAGGAGGTTCTCCAGCCCTCTGATCATCTTTGTGGCCTCCTCTGGACCTTCTCCAGCACCTCCATGTCCCTCTTGTGCTGATAGCACCAGAGCAGGAAAGAACATTACAGCATAGAGCTTGGACTGCCATTTAGCATGTACCAAGTTAAAACCTGCCCCTTGACAGGCAGCCTGCATTCTCTAACAACACAAAGAAACACCTTCAAGGCCTGAGCTGTAGATTCTGTTCAGACTAGGTGTTCATTTCAGAAGTCTTGCTGCTTCAGAAACAATGCTGACCCCCACTCAAGGCATTCAGTAACTACCTTATGCTATGTCCCTGCTGCCTGACATAGTTTTGTCTTCATGCCGGCATCGTTGTTCAAGAATTTAGTGCCTGCTACCGAGTTTAAGAGTAAATATACATTCAGCTCATGTCAATGCATGGTCTGCCAATGTGAAACCCCATATACTCCAGAAAAAAATGGAGAAGGAAAGATCATTAAGCAGCAGGAAAAGTCCTGTACCAAAACAAACATTTTGCTTGTTAGATTGTGTTTTTGTTCAGGGTACTGAGAAATGGAAACAGCACAAAGCAGCTTGTTACAACACTTAGAAGCTTTCTGGGCAACCAGATCCCTTTGAACAGAGGTGTGCTGAACGCTTCAGAGCGTTTTCAGAAATGCAGAAATATGTTCAGGGAGTGGTGAAGGTGCCCAAAGAACCTGAACTGATCAGAAATGTCCATCAATAGCTCATGGCGTTCTTAATTTTAATGAATAATAACTTCTGCTACCGAGAGACCAGAGCCCGCTTCAGCTTTCATTGGCAACAGGGAAAGGATTTGGCCTCATTTAGCCTAGGCTATAAGGACCACATTCAGATGGCCTAGAACCCATTTAAGTCCCTGTGCTTACTCAGTGGAAAGCCAAGCACCTCTGAAGGCCTCTGGAGTATGATTCAGAGGACTTTAGTAAGCTAAAGGTGAAGACACTGAAAAACAGCTGATAGGAAAAATTAGACTTAGGCACTCAGGACACTTTGGCTGCCTGACTATGGCCTTGGTGTGTAGGCATCATGCCATCTAGTTTGCACACACTTTTCTCACTCCAAGGACATTGAGGTGCTGGAGTGTGTCCAGAGAAGGGCAACAAAGCTGGTGAAAGGTCTAGAGAACAGAGCTGGTGAGGAGCAGCTGAGGGACCCAGGGGACTGAGGAGAAACTTCATTGCTTTCCACAGCTCACTGAAAGCAGGTTGGAGTGAGGTGGGGGTTGGTCTTTTCTCCCTAGTACCAAGTGGAATGAGAGGAAATGGCCTCAAGTTCCACCAGGGGAGGTTTAGATTGGATGTTAGGAAAGATTTCTTTACTGACAGAGTGGTCAGGGGTTGGAACAGGCTGCTCAGGGAGGTGGTGGAGTCAACATCTCTGGAGGTGTTCAAAAAAAGTGTGGACATAGCACTCTGGGATGTGGCTTAGTGGTCATGGTGGTGGGTGGTGTTGGGTTGATGGTTGGACTTAGAGGGCTTTTCCAACCCAAACAATTCCATGATGGTATGATTCTGCAGACAGTGCTTGACAGCAGCCTTCTTTCAATCTGAAGCATCAGGGAGCTGCTTGAGAGCTGCAGTACCAAGCTGTGTGTCTGCTCTGCCAGGTGCCTGTGCTGGCAGTTGTCTCCTCACAGCTACAGAAGAGCATCATTTCCATCACTCAGGAGCCAAGGCAGCCTGCACTCCCACACTCAGTGCAGTGCCACTGACCACTGGAGTGTTTGCTGAGGATTTGCAATAGGCACTTTCAAAATTGAGAGTTTTCCATACATACTTGGATCTCTTCTTCTGTATATCTAATAAAGATCTTTTGGACTCAAAAAATAAAGATCTTTTGGACTCAAAAACTGGGAACAAAGACAGACCAGGGTGGTTTTTAAAAGTAGCGTGCTTAAAATGTAAACAAAATTTACATCACTGGAAAAAAGAGAGAATTCTCTTAAGAACTGGACTGGAGACGTTGATTGTTGGTCTCAGAACTGAATTGGCTAACCTTCAAGCAGCAAACGAGACTCCAAATCTGGTAAAGCGACTCCTCGGCCTGCGTTCCCCCAGCAAAATGCCCCCCTGAATTCAGAGGAATTTTCCAAAGGAAGGAGCAGAGGAAGAGAAAGTTTGCCAGAGGTTACAGAGGGAATTTGCAGCACAGTCAGCAAGAGAGCTAGCTGCTTGCAAAGGAGTTAGATGCAGGTCCTGTCCATTAGACCACAGCAAGCTCCATATTTAGACAGACCATGAGTAAAAGTGGTCAAATAAGATCCATCCCCTCCCTTTCCTGAGATTCCCTGAAGAGAGATACAATACATGCTCCAAACGTCCCTGACCCTTGTTTTCAAAGAGGAAGCTGTGCAGGTTTCTGTCTCAGCCAGGGACTGAAAGCACAGAGTGCCATTGCCATGGCTCCAGGCTACTGCATGGACTCTCAGGCACGCCTTGCTGCTGCATTATGTAGCCCTTCTGTCTTCCCCTCGCTCTGCCACACAGCTGGAATGGAAACCAGGAGCCATCACTCAACACTGCCTTGTGTCACTAAATATTCACAGCCAGCCAAGAGTCAGCGTTAGGGAGAGAGATTTAGGTGGAATTTAAGGCTGTGTGGACATGGCCTCAAGTGATGATCAGAAAGAAGTCAGCAAGTATGTCTCCTACTGTGAAGTCAGCTATTGAGTCTTGAAGCCATGCCAGTGCTTCCAAACAAAGCTAAGTCAGTGACAGCAACAGAAAAGGGTTAAAAAGAGCTCTGCTCTTCCAAAGTTGCAACTTCAAACCAAATATTAACAGGGAAAAAAAAAAAAAAGCAACCCCCCCCCCCCCAAAAAAAAAAACAAACAACCAAACCCTGGCATTTAAGTTGGCTTTTAACTGTAGTTAATGAGGAGTTCAGATTTCCATTCTAACCCTCTTTTTTCTGTTGCTTGTAATTTTCTGAAACAAACTCCATTTTGGGCTGAAATTTTCCATGCTTAAGATTTTTTTTGGAAAGTTTATGAAAAAATCAGTTCAGCAGTTTATTTACCTTAGCACTGAAAACAAAACAAAAAAAAAGCCACAGGAGAAAAAAAAATAATAATAAAAGTTTCCATGTATGTTCTGCTCAAAGAACTCAAAATCAGCCACCATAAAGAATTCCCAAGGTTTTTTTTTGTGTATAGCTACAATAACCAACCAACCAAACACAGCCCCCTGTTGTGGAGGGCCTGTACTCTGCACTGGTTAGACCTCACCTTGAGTACTGTATTCAGTTCTGGGCCCCCCAAGTTTAGGAGGGACATTGAGATGCTTGAGTGTGTCCAGAGAAGGGCGACAAGGCTGGTGAGAGGCCTTGAGCACAGCCCTACGAGGAGAGGCTGAGGGAGCTGGGATTGTTTAGCCTGGAGAAGAGGAGGCTCAGGGGTGACCTTATTGCTGTCTACAACTACCTGAAGGGTGGTTGTGGCCAGGAGGAGGTTGCTCTCTTCTCTCAGGTGGCCAGCACCAGAACGAGAGGACACAGCCTCAGGCTACACCAGGGGAAATTTAGGCTGGAGGTGAGAAGAAAGTTCTTCACTGAGAGAGTCATTGGACACTGGAATGGGCTGCCCGGGGAGGTGGTGGAGTCGCCATCCCTGGAGCTGTTCAAGGCAGGATTGGACGTGGCACTTGGTGCCATGGTCTGGCCTTGAGCTCTGTGGTAAAGGGTTGGACTTGATGATCTGTGAGGTCTCTTCCAACCTTGGTGATACTGTGATACTGTGATACTATTTATGCCTGCCCTGCCTGGACATGTCTCTGCCTGCACCAGGGGGAAACGAGCACAAAGGGGCACAACAGACTGGGGCCATAAAGTCAGTTGCCCAGGACACCTGATTGTGTAAGCCCCCACATGCCCAGCTCATGCCTGCCTGGTGCTGGGCCCATGCGATTCCCATACCTGGAGTCCAGGCCTGTGGCTTTTGCCAAGTGTGGTAGGGTTTGGCTGACTGCCAACCTGATTGGTCATTCCAGTGGCCAAGGAGACCATTAACTCTCAGCCCACATTCAATAAGTAGGGGTGCACAGGCTCACGTGCAGCCTTCCCCACATTGCTTTTGGCTCCACCACATTGCCTGCCTGCCTGCCTGCTTCCTTGCAGCTGTATGCCTGCCTTTGTATGAGTGCCTGCTGTGCACACTGCTGTGGCTTGCCGGGAGCAGAGCCACTTATCTGCGTTCGATCGGCCTGAGAAGCCAGCCTTAGACCCGTGCTCAGAGTGCATGGAATCCTGCCTCTGCACCTGGAGATCCTGCCTGCCTACCCCTGGAGAGAGCAGCCAGCAGGATCCAGCAGCATAAGGTCAGAGACTGCCACTTCCCCTGACACAGGAGGATTCCAGCCTCAAAGTCCACAGGCAGAGCCCCTGAAGAACTGGACACTTGCAAGAGGCTGTGACGTAGGCCCCGGAGGGTGATTTCTTATTAACCTGAATTGTGAGTAAATACTTGAAATGCCTCTGTAATTTCTATTACCTCTGCCATAAAGCAGAGAGCAGCTTTCAGCTCAGCTTTGCTGGGCAAATAGTATAAGACCCCAGGCGGCATTAAGCCACGGGGAAAACTCTCTCTCTGGGCTCCTCAATTCAAGAGAGACGTTGAGGTGCTGGAACGTGTCCAGAGAAGGGCAACAAAGCTGGTGAGGGGCCTGGAACACAAACCCTATGAGGAGAGGCTGAGGGAGCTGGAGTTGTTTAGCCTGGAGAAGAGGAGGCTCAGGGGTGACCACATTGCTGTCTACCACTACCTGAAGGGAGGCTGTAGCCAGTTGGGGTTGGTCTCTTCTCCCAGGCAACCAGCAACAGAACAAGGGGACACAGTCTCAAGTTGTGCCAGGGGAAGTATAGGCTGGATGTTAGCAGGAAATTGTTGGCAGAGAGAGTGATTGGCATTGGAATGGGCTGCCCAGGGAGGTGGTGGAGTTGCCGTCCCTGGAGGTGTTCAAGAAAAGCCTGGATGAGGCACTTAGTGCCATGGTCTAGTTGACTGGCTAGGGCTGGGTGCTAGGTTGGAGTGGATGATCTTGGAGGTCTCTTCCAACCTGGCTGATTCTATGATTCTATGATAGTTTGAAATGTTTGCTAGTTATTAATAAGTTTCTGTAGATATATATTCCCATAATGTCTTCATAGCTGTGTAAAAGAATTCTTTTAATATTAAAGTTTAGTGGTTGGGGGTGGCAAGAGTTGAAATATTGGAAGTCAATAAATATATATTTATAACTATCCTCTCGCATTAATTAACTTCTCCCCTCCGCCTAATCGGCGTAGGTCGCAGAATTCCCCTTTGTGACACCCCCTCAATCCAAACCTGGCCATTAGGAAGCTTCAATGTATTAAGGCTTTTAAACTTTCATTTCAGGATGCAGCTTCAGTACTTTCTGTCTTTGAAGATGTAGTGGGGGAATGTTTTTATACTTGTAGTGGCACAGAAGCACAGATCCGGTCAGGTAGGAAAAGATCCTTAAGGATCTCCACCTTGGCACCACCATGGCAAGAGCTGGCACAGGCACACGTGAGGATGTGCACATGAGTGTTGAGGCCAAGTAGTGGATAACACAGTGAGTGGGAGCAAACCCTACCATATTCTCTTTACAGTAGTACTTTTTGACATTCCCAATGAAACCTGGAATCCAACAAACTGAAGCTTTCTCCATACACCATGCCCAGTCCAAATCACTCCTGTTTTCTTGATAAGCAACATTAGCTTCATTGCACAGAGGAAGACTGAGGAGTGTGGAAGTCACACTGTAACAGCCTGCCCAGAGAGGTTGTGGAGTCTCCCTCTCTGGAGACTTCCAAGCCCTGTATGGATGAGTCCATGTGCAACCTGCACTGTGGCAGGGAGGTTGGACTCAATGATTTCCAGAGGTCACTTCCAACCCTCAACATCCAGTGATCCTGTGATCAAATGTGGAGCACCAAAAGGAGCTCTTAGGCAGTGATCATCAGGTCCAACCACTAACCTAACAATGCTCATTGGCTGTGTTCACACAGCTCTGAAAAGAAGTGTTAAAGGTAGTGTTAAAAAGGAATCACAGAATCACAGAATATCAAGGGTTCGAAGGGACCTCCAGATATCATCCAGTCCAACCCTACACCCCAGCTACCCAGGGAGGTTGTGGCTGCCACCTCCCTGGTGGTGTTTAAGGCCAGGATGGATGAGGCCTTGAGCAGCCAAGCCTTGTTGAGAGGTGACCCTGCCCATGGCAGGGAGGTTGAAGCAGATGAGCTCTGCGGTCCCTTCCAACCTGAGCCACGATTTATGATAGAAAGTCATCAAAATACCTCCTGACAGGCACAACCAGCTACATCTTGGCATCTATCTATACATACATAACCAGCTGCATCTTAGCATCCACCTATACATACACAACCAGCTGCATCTTGGCATCTATCTATACATACACAACCAGCTGCATCTTAGCATCTACCTATACATACACAACCAGCTGCATCTTGGCATCTATCTATACATACACAACCAGCTACATCTTGGCATTTATCTATACATCTTGGCATCTACCTATACATACACAACCAGCTGCATCTTAGCATCTACCTATACATACACAACCAGCTGCATCTTGGCATCTATCTATACATACACAACCAGCTGCATCTTAGCATCTATCTACACATACACAACCAGCTGCATCTTGGCATCTATCTATACATACACAACCAGCTGCATCTTAGCATCTGTCTATACATACACAACCAGCTGCATCTTAGCATCTACCTATACTTACAGAACCATCTGCATCTTGGCATCTACCTATACATACACAACCAGCTGCATCTTATCATCTACCTATACATACACAACCAGCTACAACTTGGCATCTATCTATACATCTTGGCATCTGTCTATACATAGACAACCAGCTGCATCTTGGCATCTATCTATACATACACAACCAGTTGCATCTTGGCATCTATCTATATACATGTAGGTGAAGTCTAGATGGTAACTGGCTAACCATACTGCACTGGTAGCTGCTTCCTTGCAGAGACAAGGGCAAGAAAAAGAAGCCAGAATGTTGTCTAGCAGAGATTTTGATATTGCGAAACACCAGACACTAGCTATGCAAAACACTTGGAATATGTGTGACATTTCTGAACACACACACACACACACACACACACAACCAGCCCAAGCAAGAGAAATCCATTTCCCTGCTGGCAATCCATGATATCCTTTGTTTTATTCACCATTAAAAATTGTGTTATTAATGGCTGGGGATGTTCAGCATGCTTCTGAAGAATGCATTTCAATCCCTCTGATGAAGGATCTATACATAGACTGAATAGCTTATTTCCACTGAGGAAACTTGTTAGTTAGTAACAGAAAAACTCTAACAAAAACCACCAATAAAAAATAGGGGGAGGAAAAAAGAATTCAAAAAAAGAAGGAAAGAGAAAGAGGTCATTCCTTGCAACCAGCAACTTCAGCAGTCAGAAAGAGGTCACTTCCTTTGTGTTCTACTTTCTTACTGCAGGCATTTCATTTCTGGGAGATGAAAAAAATAATCACAAACACGATTCTCATGAATGAAATTTGTGTACTCCAATGTTTACTTCCCTGTCATGTGCAGCATGGTGAGAGCCTCGCTCCACCAGCAGAAATATTGAGCAGAAATATCACACTGGGCACAATTCACCAACCAAGCTCCCGGGTCACACTTCCACGGAGCACATCAGTGGCAGTATTTCTGCTGTATAAACTCCCAGCCTTGGCACCAGTTCAGCTAAACACAAGCACAGGCATCCTCGCTCCACTTTTCATGCTGATACTCTGTTGGTTTCCACCAGCAGCCTCACTGCAGCTTGTCTCTGAGCAGACTGGAAGAAGAGAAAACGCCAGGGAACGGTGCTGCTTTTGGGTAACCTGCTTGCACAGCTCTAGTCAGTAAACGATGTTTGGCAAGGTCTGATGTGAGGGAAATGTATTAACTCACAACACAAAAACCCCCTGTAAAAAAAATCCATATCAACATATTTTGCTGCCTTCAGAAGGAAAAAGAAAAAAAAGGAAGAAGAAAGCAGGCAGACTGTCTGAACCACAGACTCCCCTCAGTCTCTGAAGCCCACAGACACACACTTTGTACAAATATATGATCTTATAGACAGGCACACAGCTCCTTCCCCTTTCCCTGCTACTCTGCTGCCACACTCCCTCACAGAGCTGGTATGCAGGCTGCACACTGTAAATACAGACACAGAACCCATCTTGGCACCACCATGGCAAAAGCTGGCACAGGCACATGTGAGGATGTGCACATGAGTGTTGAGGCCAAGTAGTGGATAACACAGTGAGTGGGAGCAAACCCTACCATATTCTCTGTACGTTAATATTTCTTGACACTTCCAATGGAACCTGGAATGCAACAGACTGAAGCTTTCTCCAGACACCATGCCCAGACCAAATCACTCCTGTTTTCTTGATAAGCACCGCTAGCTTCATTGCACAGGGGAAGACTGAGGACTGTGGAAGTCACAGGAACTCATTTCCTCCTCTGTGCAAACAAGTCAATGTTAATACTGGAAATGGAAGATTAGACTCCCAGTTCTTCGTTCAACCTCATCCTCACAAGCCAGTCTCACATACCCAGCTGAAGCAGTGCCATGGTTGCCTCCTATATCACAAGGCATACCCAAACAGGTGGCAAACACCACAGGCAGTGGCAGGAGCAATGTGTAGGAGGGCAGAGAAATGTTGCCAATGAATTGGCCAGGCCCAGTTCCACAAAGCTTCCTTTATTTGGCAATTCCTCCCACTCAATTCCAGCTTTAGCATGGCTGAACTGGAAGAGGAAACACCTCTTAAAGGCTTGGAAGACACTCAGAGGATCATGAAGAGGGACAGGGAAGGAACGCAGCCCACGCACAGGGTATCCAAACTGCACAGCTTTCCTGACAGCTCACAACTGTACTCTGCCCTTCCCACTCAAGCTGTGCTGGAAGCATCAGGAACAGTGTGGCCAGTAGGATGAGGGAGGTTATTCTTCCCCTGTACTCAGCACTGGACAGGCCACACCTTGAGTACTGTGTCCAGCTCTGGGCCACTCAATTCAAGAAAGATGTTGAGGTTCTGGAAGGTGTCCAGAGAAGGGCAACAAAGCTGGTGAGGGGCCTGGAACACAAACCCTATGAGGAGAGGCTGAGGCAGCTGGGGGTGTTTAGCCTGGAGAAGAAGAGGCTCAGGAGCAACCTCATTGCTGTCTACAACTACCTGAAGGGAGGCTGTAGCCAGGTGGGGGTTGGTCTCTTCTCCCAGGCAACCAGCAACAGAACAAGGGGACACAGTCTCAAGTTGTGCCGGGGTAGGTCTAGGCTGGATGTTAGGAGGAAGTTGTTGTCAGAGAGAGTGATTGGCATTGGAATGGGCTGCCCAGGGAGGTGGTGGAGGCACCGTCCCTGAAGGTGTTCAAGAAAAGCCTGGCTGAGGCACTTAGTGCCATGGTCTAGTTGGCTGGCTAGGGCTGGGTGCTAGGTTGGACTGGATGATCTTGGAGGTCTCTTCCAACCTGGTTGATTCTATGATTCTATGATTCCTGCTCATCCACTCCTCACATGAAGTCTAACACAGCAGAAGATGCAGTACTTGTGGTACCCAGGAGAAATACACAGGACAATGATAGAATTGGGCAGTAGCAATAGCACCAAGGCTTCTAACACACAGTATTTTTCAGGAACAAAACAGAAATGACCTTCTTTCTCTTGCAATGAGTTTTGGTATGTATCACAATTTGCAGGTTGTGAAATACAGGAACCTGTCTAAATGGACATTTAAAATTCTTTGCTGACACACTGTGGTTGATATCAACACCTTCCACCAGACCAGGTTGCTCAAGGCCTCATCCAACCTGGTGCTCAACACCTCAGGGACTGAGTATCCACCATAACCTCCCTGGGTAACCTACTGCAGTGTCTTATCACCCTCACTGGAAAGAACTTCTTCCTAATATCCAGTCCAAATCTGCCCTCCTCGAGCTTAAAGCCATTCTCTCTCATGCTGTCACTGCAAGCCCTTGTCAAAAGTCCCTCACCAGCTCTCCTGTAGCCCCTTTCAGATACTGGAAGGCTGCTCTAAGGTCTCCCTGGAGCCTTCTCTTCTCCAGGCTGAGTAGCCCCAACTCTTTCAACCTGTTCATAGAATCATAGAATCAACCAGGTTGGAAGAGACCTCCAAGATCATCCAGTCCAACCTAGCACCCAGCCCTAGCCAGCCAACTAGACCATGGCACTAAGTGCCTCAGCCAGGCTTTTCTTGAACACCTTCAGGGACGGTGCCTCCACCACCTCCCTGGGCAGCCCATTCCAATGCCAATCACTCTCTCTGACAACAACTTCCTCCTAACATCCAGCCTAGACCTACCCCGGCACAACTTGAGACTGTGTCCCCTTGTTCTGTTGCTGGTTGCCTGGGAGAAGAGACCAACCCCCACCTGGCTACAGCCTCCCTTCAGGTAGTTGTAGACAGCAATGAGGTTGCTCCTGAGCCTCTTCTTCTCCAGGCTAAACACCCCCAGCTCCCTCAGCCTCTCCTCATAGGGTTTATGTTCCAGGCCCCTCACCAGTTTTGTCACCCTTCTCTGGACATGTTCCAGCACCTCAACATCTCTCTTGAATTGAGGGGCCCAGAACTGGACACAGTACTCAAGGTGTGGCCTGACCAGTGCTGAGTACAGGGGAAGAATAACCTCCCTTGTCCTGCTGGCCACACTCTTCGTGATGCAGGCCAGGATGCCATTGGCTCTCTTGTCCACCTGGGCACACTGCTGGCTCATCTTCAGCCTACTATCAATCAGTACCCCCCCCGGTCCCTTTCCTCTTGGCTGCTTTCCAGCCACTCAGTCCCCAGCCTGTAGCGCTGCTTGGGGTTGTTGTGGCCAAAGTGCAGAACCCTGCACTTGGCCCTGTTGTCATAAGGGAGGCTCTCCAGCCCTCTGATCATCTTTGTAGCCTCCTCTGGACCTGCTCCATTCTTATGCTGGGGGCACCAGAACTGGAAGCACTGCTGCAGGTAGGGTATCAGCAGAGAAGAGCAGAATCCTCTCCCTGTCCTGCTGTTCTCACTGCTTTGGATGCAGCCCAGCACACAGCTGCCTTCTGGGCTGCCAGCAACCATTGCTGGCTCATAGGGAGTTGGTCACCAACTGACACCCCCAAGTCCTTCTCCTCCAGACTTCCCAAGTCCTTCTCCTCCAGACTTCCCTTGAGCCACTCCTTGCTCATGAATGGTCTAGCATGGAGCAGGTGCTGCTGATGGGTCACCATGCTACAACACAACTCTCTCTGTACTGTGGTAGTTCCACTGAGGTTAAGACTGGGCTCCAGCCCTGATCTACTTGAAAGGATTCCATGTCTGCTTGGGTGTGAGACAAACCATAAATTGGGCACTGAGGCACCAGCTTACTTAAGCAAAAAGAAATTTACTGCTGAAGTCACTTTATTTTGTTGGGTTTCTACACTATTTACAAACACTGAGCAAGCCAGATACCTTCTAAATCTTCAAACATGATAAACAAGCAGTGCATGGATAGGAAACTTTGTGAGTGGTTGGTTTATCCAAGTTAGCAGGCTTGTTCACAAGAAGGAAACTTAAGCACACGCCCAAATCTCTGCAGGACCAGGACTGAGCCACTGCATTTCAATCACAGCTGAAGTGTCAGCGTGGGCCACAGCAGAGCTACTGAAGTCCAAGGACAACAAAGAGATCTCCTGCTCATCAGAAGCAGCATCCTGATGGCGTCAGATGCAGATGTAGCCCAGAGAATCCTGACACTGACATGAGACACACACACACAAGAATGTCTGATGTTCTTCATTTGGTCAGAAATGGAAAGCTGTACAGTCACCAAAGTCCCTTGGTGGACCAGGCAGTTAACTCTACATTATAAGAGGTCTGCTCAGAGAGTTGAGGTCAAAAGGGGCACTGCAAGGATTTTGTCTCCCCAGGTTCTGATTAAGCCCCTCTTGCCTATTAACTGTGTAGTAGTAAATAAGGCTGTGGCCTTGCCCTTGCAAGGGCAACACAGCAGTGTGCTAATGAGGACAGAAAGGCTGGCAGGCTGCCCGAGCTGTGCTGCAGGGCAGGCGGAGGGGCACAGCCTGGTTATCGGCTCTGCTGGCGTGTGCTGAGCGCTCTGTGGTCGCGCTGCACACCCAGCGGATCCCGCATGAGCTCTCTGCTTATGAAAGGGCTGCTGTTGGAAAGGGTTGGCTCTCAGTCAGACTCTCAGTTTGAAGATCAAGAGTTGGTTGGGTTCTTGGGGTTTTTTCGCCCCTCTCATTTCTCTTAGTTTTTATAGATCCACTTTCCCACTTAGAGGGGGGTTGTAAAGGGAGAAACAGACTGACTCGTGTAACAGCAGTGTAGGAGGCAAGGCTGTGGGCGGAGGGAAAGAAGAAAGGGGGTAAAGATCTGACTTTCAGCTCTGCATCTATTTAGACTTTTCTCACTCTCTCTAACCTCAGCCATTTAACAATTTTTGGAGCTTAGGCCTAAGATGGGACTTGAAACTTTCCCATGGGCTGAACCTCCTCGGATTCAAATATCTGAACATGAGCCATCGCTAAACATTCACCACAGCTGTCTACTTGCAAGCTCCCAAGATGTTCCTAGAGCATTAAATGGAGGTGCAGGGAAGAGATGGGTAGGATGGATAACTAGGAAGTGTGAGGAGGAGAATGGTAAGGAAGAAAAAGATTTGCTCGTTCATAAAAACATTCCTGTAAAAATGCTGCCTAGATAGAAGCCAGAAATCTAAAGATTCCCATGTGAACTCTCTCATTTGAATCATAGAATCACAGAATCAACCAGGTTGGAAGAGACCTCCAAGATCATCCAGTCCAACCCAGCACCCAGCCCTATCCAGTCAACCAGACCATGGCACTAAGTGCCTCATCCAGGCCCCTCCTGAACACCACCAAGGACGGTGACTCCACCACCTCCCTGAGCAGCCCATCCAGCTTCAAAATGAAAGTGCTGACTGGAGCAAGGTACTATGGGGCTTGAAGTTCAGATTGTAATCTCTAATGTCTACTACTCATTAACTGTCTTGTCTTTGCACCTCTGTTCCTTCTCCACAGCACACTGTTTATGAATTTGTCAGCATGTTCACACATAAAACTCCTCTGATCTACTACAGCAGTAAGTCACTTATTCAGTCCCACCTCACCAGGACAAACTCACAAACAAACTGCACAACCCAAACCCAAGGAAAACGATGAAAGAAAAGGAAGAACTGTCAGGGGCTGGTGGGGAGAAGTGGGTGAATCTCAAAATAATCCAAATTTGGTTGCCTGGCGGTTTGGGTTTGTTTGGGGTTGTTTTGTTAGTGTTGAATCTTCTAAAAAGAAGCCAAAGTATCTGAGATATTCCAGTTCCACAAACAGAGCTCCAGATGAGAACCCAGGAGTTAGAGATTCTCTCTTCTGATCCCTTCTATCACTTACTGCCTGCTGTCCCTCTGTTTCCATCTGGCAGCAATATTTGCTGTAGGAACAGTGAAGATGTTGCTATAAGCTTTTTGAAGCATAGATTAGCTCTTGCTGGTTTGTTTGCAGAATGAACACAATGAAAACATCAAATCCAGCTATAACAGAGTGATTATTCCATGAACACATGGGCTCTGTCAGAAAAACACAGATCACTTCATATTTATTCTCTGCTCACATCAAAGTAATAGATTGCCTCTCTCATGAATTATCATCATGTGCCTACTGTGTGCAAAGTAATGAATCAAAGTCACCAAGGCTGGAAAAGACCTTTAAGATCATAGAGCTCAGCTGTAACCCAGCTGCCATGACCACCAAACCATCTCCTGAAGCACATCTACAGTTTCTTGTACACCTCCAGGCATGGTGACTCCACCACCTCCCTGGGCAGCCTATTGCAACTCCTCACCACTCTCTCACTAAAGAAGTTTTTCCTCATGCCCAACCTAAACCTCTCCTGGAACAACTCAAACTCATTTCCTCTTGTCCTGTCACTGGTTACATGGGAGAGGAGACCAGCAACAGCCTCACTCCAACCTCCTTTCAGGGAGCTGTAGAGAGCAATGAGATCTCCCCTCAGCCTTCTCTTCTCCACACTAAACAACCCCAGCTCTCAGCTGCTCCTTGTATGATGTCCCCCAAAGCCCTCCCCAGCCTCATTGCTCTTCACTGGACACCCTCCAGCCCCTCAATATCTTTCCTGCCCTGTGGCACCCAGAATTGAACCCAATGCTCAAGCTGTGGCCTCACCAGAGCCAAGCACTTAGGCACCATCAGTGCCTTACTCCTGCTGAACACACTGGGTTTGGTACAGGCCAGGATGCCCTTGGCCTTCTTGGCCACTAGGGCACTCTGCTGGCTCATGTTCAGCCACTCACCAGCACCCCCCAATCCTTTTCCACCAGGCTGATTCCCAGCCACTCTGCCCCAAGCCTGTAGCATTGCTTAGAGTTGTTGTGACTCAAGTGCAGGACCCAGCACTTGGCCTTATTAACCTTCAGAATCAGATTCTATCCAGATGATTCTTCAAGCAATGAAAAAAACTGGATGTAACTGTTCCAGTAAGAAAGTTGACTCTCCAGAAACCCACAAAATCCACACCCAAATGGACCTCCACACTGGGTGTATGCTAACAGCAGCAGCACCAGAACAAGACAGACATGATTCCAATCTATTAAAAGTGGAAATGAATCAAGCAGTGGTGAAACACCTTGCCTGGGCAAACAGTAGGTTATTGGCACAGATTAAACTAGAACAGAAACTTCTCTGATCCTTGTGTTTGTCCTTAAGCCACTCAATCCTGGTGACCCAGCACAGGCAAGCTGGATGCAAGGCAGTCACATTCATGTGTCTCACTTTTCACTCAGCCGTCATAGGGGTGTTTTGGCCACTTGTAAGATAAAGCTTGAAACCAAGGACAATCTATTTTGCTATTGTTTGTCTGTCAAGGATGTAATTTCCAGAGGACAAATTCCATTGACTGTTTTGACATTGCAAATTACTGTAGGATCCATATAAATAATGAAAATCAATTTCTCATTCCCCAGGGGTTGCTACACTCATGGATATATTAAATTACAAGGCTTGAAGCAAGAGGTCCCTGTGGCTTCATCTGGGTACAGCTCCTGTTACTTGCAAGAGATGTTTTGAAATACCTCATGCTTACATGCAGTTATACAGGAGAGCTGCAGACATAGCTTTAATTGGTCCCCAGGACTTTGCTTTGAAGTGATGGCTCACAAAGAGTATTTTGTCAAGCCAACTGTGCTGTAAAAATATTAAGTGTGGCTTAAAACAGTAAAGGTTTTATTATCCTGTTCACTTCCTGTCATGAAGCATTGCATTAAATTGTACTTTTAAGGGATTAATGACCTATTTGCTCCATTCCACACTGCATTTGTGGTTCTAAAAGCCATTAAAAGCCATGTTATCAACACCAATGTTAATGAAGATAGTGGAAAATCAGCCAAGCACAAATGTATCTTAATCCATAGCATTAATCCAATTACCTTGCCCTAGGAGATGCTTTAGTGTTCCTTGGTGACCTTGCAGGACTGTCTCCGTTTTGTGGGCACAATCAGGAGGGAAAGCAAAAAGAGGGAAGCAAAACCTGAACCTAAGCTATAGAAGTGTGAAGTCCTCCCATCCCTGGAGATATTCAAGGTGAGGCTTGACAGGGCTTTGGGCAACCTGATCTCATTGAGGATGCCCCTGCTGACTGCAGAGAGGGTTGGACTGGATGACCTTTGGAGGCCCGTTCCAACCCAAACCATTCTGTGATTCTGTGACTATGAAGGACCATATAAAAGTGTGGAGAATGATCACACCACGACAGGCAGCAAACAGCCTGCCACAGCCCTGCCACAGCTGACAACAGGCTCCAAGCTATGAGAAACATTCAGGCCTTTTGCTCTGGTTACTCTGAGCAGACACACTGCAAGGCTGAACATTAGCCCGGCTTATGCAGCTCTGGAAAAGGAGTTTTGTAGAACAATGATGAATTCTCTGGGTTGTTGTTTACAAACAGAACCCAGCAGACTGATTTCCTTGCTTCTTGGCAAGCAGCTTGTTCACAGAACTCTGTAGCCCTGGGAAGGCTAAAACCATCCATGAAAGTTCTGCTGAATTTCACAAATACTTTTGGCTAAAAAAGATTTAAATGCAGGGAAGCTGAAATGGTTTGCACTGATGCTAATTAAACATTTCAAAGTTTATTTCAAAACAAACTTTTTTCACTTGATAAAAAAAACTGATAAAAAGAAATTAAAGCATTTCAGGCAGACCTAAAAACAGATCATATTGTTAGTGACACAATAAATCACAGAATCCTAGAATTGGAAGAGACCTCAGAGCTCAGCTCCTCCAACCTCCCCACTGTAGGCAGGGACACTTCTCAACTACACTTGGCTGCTCAAGGCCTCATCCAACCTGGCCTTCAACACCCATAGGCAGGAGGCAGCCACAGCCTCCTTGGGCAGCCTGTTCCAAAGTCTCACCACTCTCACACTGAAGAACTTCCTCAGATCCAGTCTAACCCTGCTCTCCCTCAGCTTCAAACCATTCCCCCTTGTCCTGTCTCTAGACACCCTCATGAGAAGTCCCTCTGCAGCCTTCCTGGAGGATCCCTTCAGGTACTGGAAGGCAGCTCTAAGGTCCCCTTGGAGTCTTCTTCATCTCCCTCAGCCTATCCTCACAGCAGAGATGCTCCCCATTATTTGTGTAGCCTGTACCTTTTTTTTTAGCTACCCAGTTGTCAGTCATACCACATCAGACTGCTGTTAATGAAGATATTGGAAAATCAATCATAGAATTACAGAATTGTCTGAGTCAGAAAGGACCTCAAGTATCATCCAGTTCCACCCACTCTGCCATGGGCAGGGACACCTCACACTAGATCAGGTTGCTCAGAGCCACATTCAGCCTGGATTGAAAAACTTCCAGGGATGAGGCTTCCACCATCTCCCTGGGCAACCTGTTCCAGTGTCTCACCATCCTCACGGTGAAGAACCTCTTCCTAAGATCCAATCTGAATCTAATCATTTCTAGTTTTGCTCCATTTCCCCCAGTCCTATCACAACCTGACACCCGAAAAGTCTCTCCTCAGCTTTCCCGCAGGCTCCCTTCACATACTGGAAGGCCACAATAAGGTCTCCTAGGAGCCTTCTCCTCTTCAGAAAGTCAATCACAAATATCTTTTAATCTGTGGTATTAATTTAACTGTCTTTCCCCAGGGATATTTCAGTGTGCCCTGGTGGCCTGGCAGCACTGTTGCCATTTGGTGGGTGCAGGAAAGCGACCCTAAGAGACTGCTTCATTCTGCTACACTGACTGCCGTAATCAGTGCATCCCAGTGCACCCAGCTGCCACCATCACAGTAATGAGGACACTAAGAAATTTGTACAACACAATGATAAAGCAATAACCTGATGAGCTATCCACGAAAACCACTCCACATACAATCACAGAATCAACCAGCTTGGAAGAGACCTCCAAGATCATCCAGTCCAACCTAGCACCCAGCCCTAGCCAGTCAACTAGACCATGGCACTAAGTGCCTCAGCCAGGCTTTGCTTGAAGACCTCAAGGGACGGTGCCTCCACCACCTCCCTGGGCAGCCCATTCCAATGGGAGGGAAGGAGGCTTAGGAGGAGAACAGTTGAAAAAAAAAGAGAAGTAGAAACGAAGGAAAAAAACCCACCCAGAATTCCTGCCTTGCTTTCTTGTACAGTGATATGGGAGGATGGGTCCCTGTGTGGTGAATTTTACATCTACAGCCTTGAGTGCTCTGCTCAAGGCTACCACAAATGGAGGCTCCAACGCTCAGCAATTTCTTTTTCTCCACACAACCACTCAGAGAGAGAACCTTCAGGAGAACCCAGCACAGCCAGTTCCCAGCCTGGTCCCTCAAAAATGCACCTATTATCTACACAATGGAGGTTTTGACATCTTCTGTGAAAGGCTCATACATATTGAGACCCATGGGACTGCATTTATTTACCTCAGAAAGCTGAAGAGATTCAAAAATCCTGACTAGGGAGCAAGTTGTGCTAGAGAAAGGGAATAAAAGTGAACTGCTCTTCCTTCTGGGTTATCTTGTTATGTTTCCTGACAGAACTGACAAGGAAATGTCAATCTGACTCTGCAAAGTATGGAAAACCACTTCAAGATGCTGCTCTCACAAGCTGAACTGTAAAAGAGACCTTCTCTGCCACAACCTGTGGATTTAGGAGATGTTTGCTTGTGCTTTGCAAACTAGGCCAGTGCTTTCTTCACCATTCCATTGCAAGAGCAGCAGAGCTGCAGAGAAGTTTGTGTCTTCCTTCTGTGTTGAGAAAACAAGTGGGGGCTGGTTCTCACTGCTCTGGCTCTTGTGAATGAATGGGGCAGGGCTGTGGGAGCACCCTCTGCCCTCTTAGATATCAAACTTTGGAAGCGACAGAGGTTTCCACACCAGCTGCTATCACTCTCGCCCACAATCTGGCCATCCCAAGAGGAGTAAAAGCTGACCTAGGAGACACAGTGAGAAACGAAAGCCTCTGTTCTGATTTCTTCTGTTCCTCACTATTTCCTTTTGGGAGGCTCCCATGGGCTCCATCCCCCCTGAGCAGAAGTGACAGTCTCTCACAAAGGCAGAGCCACATGCAGAGGCAGCTACACCCCCAGCAATGCTGTAAGTTCGGAGGAGTGGCTGCAGCAGATGCGAGAGGTAGCAGTGACCAGGAAATGCTGCTAAACTCTTGGCTTGACATAGCTGCTTGATTTCACTCCACAAGAAATGGTCCAAGGCTATTCCAGACTGCCTGCACAGGCTTCAAACTCTGTTTAGCATTCCACTAGCATGAAAAAATAAAGGAGGGAGGGGGAAGTGAGAGGCATTTTCAAAACCATTTCCAAAGTTAAGATTTCCAGGGTGCTGCCATTGACTGTCAGCTGTGTGTGGCTTAAAGACATGTTGGTACCTGAGTGGTATTAGAAGCATAGGAACAATTGAACTGGTTACTTGCTTTTTGTACTTTTCATTCATTCCTCTCTTGTAATCTCTTTGTTATTCCTCTGTCACTCTTGTTTTGGAAATCAAAGATCATTCCTCATCTATTTCTTTCTCCTTTCTGAACAGTTTTTGTGCCCTCTTACCGTGTATTTCTGAAGCCAGAAGAAATCTACAGTTTACTCAGACCAAAAAGTTTGGGATGTGCAGTTTGTCCATCATGCTCCAAAGAGGAGCAGGTGTCCCCAGCATAAGGTCACAGAGCTGTTGGAGTGAGTCCAGAGGAGTGCCACAAAGATGATTCAAGGGCTGGAGCACCTCTGCTATGAGGATAGGCCATAGCCAAGTACACACTCTGGGAAATTAGGTTGGAAGGGACCTCAGAGATCATTTCCTCCAATACCCCTGCCATGGGCAGGGACACCTCTCAACTAGACTTGAATGCTCAAGGCCTCATCCAACCTGGCTTTCAACACCCCCAGGCAGGAGGCAGCCACAGCCTCCTTGGGCAGCCTATTCCAGAGTCTCACTGCCCTCACAATGAACAACTCCTTCCTAAGATCCAGTCTAACCCTGCTCTCCCTCAGCTTCAAACCATTCCCCCTTGTCCTGTCTCTAAACACACTCAGGAAAAGTCCCTCTGCAGCCTTCCTGTAGGACCTATTCAACTATGGGAAGGCAGCTGTAAGGTGCCCCCTGGAGTCTTCTCCAGGCTGAACACCTCCAAGTCCCTCAGCCTGTCCTCACAGCAGAGGTGTTCCAGCCCTTGGATCATTTTGGTGGCCTCCTCTGGACTCACTCTACCAGCTCTGTGTCCTTCTTGTGCTGGGGACACCAGACCAGGTGAGGTCTTGGGAAAGCAGAGTCAAGGGGCAGAATCCCCTCTCTTGCCCTGCTACCCACATTCCTCTGTGTGCAGTCCAGCACAGGGCTGCCTTCTTGGCTGCATGAGAGCACTGCTGGCTCATGGGGAGCTTCTCAGCAACCAACACCCTCTAGTCTCTTTCTTTAGAGCTACTCTGATATACAGCAGAACCGCAGTGCTGAAAAATCCATCCCAGAGCAGCTCATTTCACGCCAGTGAAACCAAAGTACATGGAGTTTTATTATTTGATGAAAAGCAGTGGGGGAGCAAATGCTGCTATCTGACATTAGAGCTCTCTCTGCCTCTGATCTGTGTGATACCCATACTCATGAAACAATTTTACACAGAGGGAGAACAGGGGGAAATAGAGGCTAATCCCATCCCAGCTGTTGGCTCTGACAGCAGTGCAATAAGGCCACAGATGGTGGTTGAAGTTTGAAAGGGTTTTGAAAGGAGAGGTGGGTGTGTGTGCCCCGTGCTGAAAGCCTCTGCGGTCTGCAGTGCCGGGAGCAGGCTGGCAGGGGGGTTGGCTGCTGCTGTGCCACCCACCACAACGTCTTTCCCGTTCAAACATCTCCAGGCAGGCAGCCATGGAAATCAAGGGGAACTCTGCCACTGGCTTTCACGGGAGCAGTATCTGTCCCCATGTGCAGATATGCAGCAGTATTGCCTTTCCTCTGGCTGCTCAAAAGCACCATCATGACTGGATGGAACCTGCTCAGAATGCTCAAACCTGAGGTCTCTTTACAGAGCTGAAGACTCCGAGACGCTGATTTTCATGGAACCCTTTCCCCTGCACTGCAGCTGACAGTTTGCTCCCAGCGCAGAGGTGCTCCTCAGCGCTGGAATTTCAGGATGCAATACCGAGCCAAACCCTGCAGGCACAGCTCTGCTCCCGAGGCAGCGGTCCTGCGGCCCACCTCGGAGGCTGCAATGGGGCTACTGTGCTCAGCCTCCCACCCTCAGCAAAGCCCACTAATAACATCTGGTTTATAGCAGCCACTCCTGCAACCTGCTAGCTCCTTGGCTCTGCTGCTGTCAGAGAGAGGATGTGCTTTACTATGCTGCAGGTCTGGTGGAAAGTTGTTGGACTGGAAGCCAAATGTAAAAGCAGGCAGTGCTGAATAAATGACTTGAAGTGCTTTCTCCAGGGACCCCTTCCAGGTCCCAGATAGGCAGATTTGGCCAGTGTTTGTAGACAGTCTTGCTCAGAGGCAAATTGAAAATCAAAATACAGACAGCGTTTGAAAAACATCGCCAGCTAGACTCAAACATCCACCATGTACTAAGACATTCTTACATAAAAATAACCACAGGGTTGCAAATTCAGACTTTCCTACTTGGTGAGACCAACTGCAACCAGGAATAAACCTAGAAAAGTGTGGGGCAGCCTGTGGCCCTGCCTTCAGAGAAAGCATATAACTGGAGGTGGAAAGCTGGAGCCAGAAAAAGAAGACACTGTGAACCAGGCAGCTGAGTGGAGCAGTGGGTGGCATACAGGGCAGGACCCTCCCCTGGAACAGCGCTGCCTGTGGCAGCTGCTTTGCTCATGGGAATGGAAGCAAAGCAGGGTACTCATCAGATCAGTACCCAGGCTTTAAGTGGGTAGGGCCGTGGTCAGGACCTGACTCACCCACCCAGACAAGGTACACTCCTTGCCCACCTCCCTGGCTCTGCCCCCACTGCAGTCCAGGAGTCTGGACACCAGCCCTGGGTACCACGACAGCAGCAGCCTGTCTTGCTTCTGCTGTGTGAGAGTGAGATACAAGAGGGGAAGGCTTGCCAGCAGACTGGCAGGATCTTGAGGATCTTGAGATTAAGGCCAGGAGAACACACAAGGTCCCTTCTTGGCACAGAAAGGATAGCACAAAGATCTCTGATCACCACATGGTCTGACAGGAGAGACCAACCCCTTCTGTTCTGGGCAGCCCTGAGCATGGGAACTCTGCTATGGCATTACGGGGGCGGTTGTACATCCAGAGCATCACACCCTAGCTGGCAGGCCTGGCTGCATGAAATGGTTTTGCTGACCCAGTGGAAGGGAGAGGGCACCACTGGAAGAACACAGAGCAGCTGTAATGTGGGCAAAGGGGAGAGATGCACAGCTTCAAGCCAGCTTTTGCTGCCATACTTTCTCTCCAAGACCTATGACCTCGGACAACAGCAGCTTAGTTGCCTTTCACTCATCAGCATCTCCACATACCCCCGGTTCCTGCCAGCCCATTTCAGATTCTATGCCTGGGTTTGCAGCATCTGTAAGTGATCTATCGGCACAGCCAAGTGGGTAGTGCTGTGGGACAGGGGCAGCGACACACGATGAGGGCAGTGAGCCACACCTGCCACCAAACCCTTGCTGGTGTCAGCCTACAGGCTGTGGCTGCACACACGCGGCTTTGGCAACAGCCTCCTTTTCTGCAGAACACACTCACAAGCACCCAGTCGTGCTCCCAGCATCACCTCCTTTCTTGTGCTGGCAGCCTGGCACTTTCCACATCTGAAATGACTCATGGCACTGTGAGCATGGTGGCAGTGTGCTGAAACAGCCCAGCTGGCCATAGAACCGACAGGCAGGTTCATCTACCACGCCACACAACAAGGTCACTTCCAGTCAGCAGGTGTTTGTGTTCAGAGAAATCCACTAAGCTGGCTGCCAAAGAGCTGAAGGAGGGAGTCTTAGGAAGATCAGACAGCCCTGTTTTGGCTGTCGCTGATGAAGCAGGGCTCAAATAACAGAAACACCAAACTTCAAAGCAGCTTCTGAGGGCCAGGGTGCCCAAACAAAGACCTTTGCCTAATGAACTGCAATTTGAATATTAAAGCTGACACCCCTCAATAGGCTAATGAGCAAAATCAAGCACCTGCCAAACGTATATATGGTCACATTCCCCAACATTCCTCCCAAATCATGCTAAACATCTCCTGGAAGGGAAAGGACAGCCTAGGCTAGGCTATAAAATCTATGAGAGTAACATATTGGGGTGCTGCCTTTGGCACCAGTGAGTGTGCCACTGATACTGGTACCAGGGTCAGCGAGGGGCATGCAGCATGGGCCAGCAGTAGCACCACTGTCAGCCGAGACTGTGGGAGGAGACAGCTACCAGGCTGTGCTCCTTCACCTCCACCCGGGATGGGGCCAGCCTTCTTGGTGAGAAATGAGCCTGCAAAGCACAGCTGAGGTCTGCCTGCATGGCTGCTAGAGCCATTGAGAAGGTCTGCACCTCCTAGTGCTGGGGATGACCCAGGAGTTACCAATCCTGGGACCACCTTTGCCAACATTTAAATTGTATCAGAGCTACAGCAAAGCTCTGCACCTCCCACAGTGCTGGGGGTGACTCAGGAGTTATTTCCCTGAGAGTGCTTGTCCTATCTTTCTCACCCTTATGAAAAGTCCCTCTGCAGCATTCATGAAGGATCCCTTCAGAGATTGGAAGGCAGCTCTAAGGTTCCCCCAGAGTCTTCTCTTCTGCAGGCTGAACAACCCCGGCTGCCTCAGCCTGTCCTCACAGCAGAGGCGCTCCAGCCCTTGGATTATCTTTGCAGCCTCCTCTGGATCTGTGCAGTACCACTGTCTGGATGCTGACTGTATTTTGGGCACACTTTGAACACAGCTTAGCAGTGCAAACACATGCCACAATGGAATAGTGCATCCTGCCAGTCACTGATCTGTAAGCAACACCATCCAGTTCTTCTTAGGCACCATGGTGGTTGCTTTAAGCTGCATCCGGATAGCTCTTTTCCTGTACAAAAGTCTCATGTCCTTGCTGAGTTACAGAAAAGCCTAAAGCCACTCTCTCCTGAAGCTGCAGCAGCAGCAGCAATTCTCAATGTGCTGCCTTCCACAGCAGAAGCAAGAGAAGCCTATGCTTCCACTAAAATTGAGTCCACCCTTACAACCAGAGCTCAGCAGAATGTCTTTGAAACACTTCACACCTCCAGTTTAAAATCTTGAAGAGGTTATTGCAGGATGTGCTGTTTGCACAGCAAGCAGAAATGCTTTCATGTTATCTGGAGCTGAGACTAACTTGAAATGTGTAAAAAATGCTAGCGGGAAAAAAGTCTCCTAAGCTAAAGAGAAAATCTGAATTTGGGGCATGGTTCTATACTGATATTTACCATAGTCTGTGGCCAATTCAAATCCCCCTATGAGACAATATTTGCCTGCTTTACAATGTTTGTTTATGCACCAAAAGTGAACTCAGCCAAACATCACAGATTCACTGCAATTTAGTGGGGGCAGAAGATGTTGTTTGCAGCAACTTCAATGACCATCTTCATGAGAAGACTGTGAAGACATGAGCTAGAAGACAAAAGGAAGAAATATCCTGGTATTAACCATGGACTTAAGCACCACAGAAGTGCCTAGAGTAGGCAAAGCCTCTGAGATGTGTAAGAGTCCATATTTCTATCTAGAAAAACAGTAGCATTCTTGTTTCTTCTGAATCCATTAGATATTGGCAGTGCTCTTCATATTGCACCTGAATGTCTTTGTCAGTGTCAGTTAAGAGCACATTTCTGTAACCATCCTGGAAGAAGGTGGAAACAAATAATCTCACTCAAAACTGAAGCAAGAAAATGAAGGTATTTTTCCTGTGGTGCCCAGTTACCCACACACTGTTACTAGACATGAAATAAATACTCAGTGATATTTATATTTCTTGAAAGGATTTCTAGATTTGAAAAAATAAAGCAAAGCTTCTCAAGCCCTTGTCAAGGAGTTTCTTAAGGTGTTCACTCACAGACAAACTGCTTTAAAAGGCTACACCTCCTTTCCTCAGGGAACTGCTAGGAGCTGTGTCAGTTTCAGGATACCTTCACCATTGAAAAGAGCTGACAATGTTTATTGTTTCACATCCAATTGGTCATCATAAACAGTTCAGAAGAATGTGATTAGCTTCACCTTCAAGAGACTCTGCCAATAAGCCAGCAAGGGAGCAGAGTGTGCCAGGGATGCCAGAACTTGAGGCTTTGCTCTTGGCCCCTTAGAAATGTTTCTAATCAGGCAGAAAAAGTGCTGGAGGCAAAAGCAGGATAAACTCAAAGGCTAAAGCAGACCATGACCATACTTCTGTGTGTGATTATTGTGTCTTGCTGGAGTGCTGTTATCACAAGCTTGTGATGACATCATGGCAAAACTCAGGCAAACGCATCCTGCTCTTGTGAGTGATCTCTAGCCTGTGGAATATTTTGACTACAGGGGAAAGCAAAAGTCAACTCCAATTTTCCACAGCTAACAAGGACTGATTTCCCTGAACATCCTTTGAGGATTGTACAGGCCAGCAATAAGCAAGTTCCATGCGTTATGTGTGTCTTTGATTGAGAAAAGTCAGAGGCCTACCTTTAGAAATGAGGAAAAATGAAAGGTCCCTGTAGGACAGGGAGAAGAACCACGGTACAGAGAGCAGCCCCACAGTGCAGAAAGCAGCCCCATAGTGCAGAGAGCAACCCCACGGTGCACAGAGCAGCTCCACGGTGCACAGAGCAGCCCCACGGTGCACAGAGCAGCCCCACAGTTAAATCTAGGACAATCACCACACTGCTAACACAAGTGGCAAAAATGCCAGTAAGATACCCCTTGGGAAGGTGGCATTTGAGACCATACCCTGCTCAGCAAAGCTGTATTTTCAAACCCTCCTGGTGTGCTTTAGTACAGTTTGGCTCCTACTTGGAACAAGAATTATTCCTTTTACTGAAAGGTCTAAGAAAAGAGATTTCCATCAAGAGCTGCAGGAACAGACAATTAAAACAGGCCTCCACTCACTGAAGCTTTTCATTTCATACGCTGCATCTTGCCCCAGAGACAGCCCTCCATGTATTTACTCTAGATAACAGATGCTCTGCTATTGCAAAAGCAGGTTCCACACTTGGAGTAGCAGCACCTAGCAACATCTTCCCCTTCAAACCATGGGGAAGTCTCCATCTGTGTAGGAATAGGTTAGATAGCTACTTAAATATTTACTAAAGGAAATGTATGCTATGATAAATGTTTATAGAATGCATGCTATGCTTCTCAAGAGCAGCAGGCTCAAGCTGTGGAATAAATGAGTTGTGTTTACCCTAGCTGAGCAAGTTTTACATTTGGAAATGTTCTTCAACAATGCAGAGCCTGACACTTTTATAGCAGCTGACAAATGGCAGTTTGTGGCAGAACCACAGCTGGGATTGCAAGCTTGTGTGGGGCAGACTCGCTAAATCCATCTTACTTAAGGTGCAGATCCATACAAAAGCAGGGAATGTGTAAGTTTTACTACTGCAAATGATAAGATTATCTTAGCTGCCCTGTATTTTGATGTGCTGGAAGTGTTAAGTTTGCAATTAGGCATTAAAAATCAGCTTGAAAGGGACTACGTGGAAAAGGATCTCCTCTAGATGGAACTTCCCATAAAGTTGGAGCAAAAGCTTTGTGGAGATACCAGTCTAAGAAAGACTTTTGGAGCGAGGGCTTGATGAGTATCTGACTTATTTATACACATGCACAGCAACCAAATGCAATGAGATCATAACCTTCCTATGGACTCTTACCAACCATACAGCTGAAGATACTACAGACTGACACGAGAGGCACCCTGGTGCCATGGCCAAGTGAAGAGGGCTGAAGGAGACGCAGAAAAGAGAGCTTTCACTGCTAACTTCATTGGGCTGCTTCCACCAAGGCAGATTCGTTCCTGCCTGAGCCCAATGAGTAATATTTCTGCATACCAAAACCCCCAGAACGCTACACAATCTGCTTGACCCAGCACAGATTTACCTGTCAGCTACCTGGAAAAAGTCCACTGTGAAACACTTCCAGGGCTACAGGAAAGAAACACTTCTTTGCTGCCCCTTGCACTCATCCCTTACTGCTTTAAAACAACACTCTTTGGTTCAAATCAGTGTGACTCAGCCCCAAGCTTCTGCTGTGGGTACTCCCTGTTGGCTTCTTACCCATATAACTCATCTGCAGACAGTAGACACCTGTGAAGGCATTTCTGAGGTCGTCAAAGAAAACCTCTTTAATATTTTACAACCAGATCTTTGTAGCAAACTATCATCTAAATAATTCTCAGTGGTTGGCAGTTCTGGGATTCCATCAGTGTTGCAACACATGACATCAGAACTGAACCCTGTCCTACAGATTTGAGTCACCCACTAACAGATCATTCTTTCCAAAAGAAGGGTGGCTTTGAGTGAATACAGCTATAAAGTGCAATACAGAACTTTGGGCTCTGAATGTTCCCTAATGGCCTACTGCTGTCAGAAAGTACTGGGGAGACAGAAGTGCGAGGCTGCCCCCTCTTTCCAATAGCACCCACAGCATGCAAGGAGGGAACACAAGCCATAGAAGACCAAATGGGAGGCTGAATCTTGCAGCATTTGGCAGAATACACTCTGGCTTAAAGGAAACATGATAATGTGTGGCTGGGTAGCCAATCATCAGTACAAAAGCAGCTTGCAGCCACCCTCAGGCCTGTTTAGCACTTTGCTGTGCTGATAGGGACCCTTTATTCTCAGGCACTTCTGTCTTTTCCTTCCAGAGGTGTGCACCACCTCTCTGTTACTCAGCTTAATGCTTAACTAAATCAGTGCCAAGAGTTGTTCCTGTGTCATGCTCTTCTTGTTGACTGATCACTGCTCAGCAGCTCTCAACGGACAGTACAAACACAATGTATTTTTCCAGTCCCTTCTCTGGAATACACTGCACAGAACCATTGGAGATGTGAACTAGAGGAACTGCAGTTCCATGCTGAAAGTGACCCAAGTGCCTCCCTGTTTCTGACCAGAAAACATGGCTCGAGGGAAGTCCACACAACTGAATTTGTTCCACTGAGCAAAGAGGGCTTTCAATGCTGCAAAGCATTTAAAAGATGAAGATCCAGAGAGCTGCTTAATAAAACATAAAGAAAGAGCTCAGAGCAAGTGATTGCAACTTCAGAGGCACGATCAGGAACACACTTCCAGAAAGCACTGAAGTGTTAAACTCAGGAAACATGAGAGTCCAGCCAGAAGTGCCTGAGATTTAACGCCCCAGTGCTTAAGGCAATGCAGATGATGCTGAAAAGCATTCACCTCTTTTTAAAGAAGATTGCAGCTGCATCTCCAGAGTTGCCACTGCTGCACATACCTGTGAGCAGTGATTGCCAGTGTACTCTGCACTCCAGTTCATGTTTTCATCTCACCACAATGGTGTCTTGACCTTTGCCTTCAGGTGGTTTAAAGCAGAAAAGTATTTCAATTCTGATAAAAAGACAGCTACATTTTATAGAAACACAGAACTGAGCTTGGAGAACACCTTTAAGATCCTTGAAGTCCAACCTGGATCATAGAGTCCAACTGTGTACTGCTATGCACGGTCCATGCCAGAGGCTAGGAACTCAAATCCCTTTGAAAAAAAATCCTGAGCTCCTGCTAAGACCTCCCACAGATATCAGGAAAGAATTAAACGGGCTGCTGAGTTCCTAATCTGTCCCACCTTGCAGCGCCTGAAGGAAGTAGGTGTTACACTGACAGGTTGAGTCCCCAGCTAACGAGCTGCCTGGAGCCAAGGGAGGCTGCTGCCAGTGAAAGCCTTGCTGTGGTGAAGAAGGCTTGGCAGAAAAGGAGTGATTTTTCTGGCTGACAGTGACTCAGAGGTCTCTGATCCCAGGTTGGATGGGATTTTTCTTTTTGACTTATATTGATCACTAGAAAGATGAGGAGTCTATTGAGCACTGGGCCCAGAAGAGGTAAAAGACCTTATGTTCCTATATATTTATTCCAGATTTTAGGGGCCACATAGAGAGCAGAACTTTTTAGCTAACTCAGCTGGGAGAAGAAGATCTCTCTGACTGAAAGGTGTTGGAGGGTGGATGGATTAACCATCCAGAAGGAAACAATGTCAGGGGCAGTATTACACTATGCTGCATGGAAGGGGGGTGTTCTAGATGCACTACAGCCATACTGTTCAGCAACAACCACTCCTCAAAATCACAGGCAGTCTTTCCAGTATTACACTATGCTGCATGGAAGGGGGGTGTTCTAGATGCACTACAGCCATACTGTTCAGCAACAACCACTCCTCAAAATCACAGGCAGTCTTTCCAGATGGTTCAACTCACTCTAACCAACTGCACTAGTGAAGCCCACGCCTGTGCCTTGGAGACAGGTACAACCATACCAGGCTGGTGGACAGAGAGTACTCTTGTTTCATTAGCTGTTTTTGTAAGCACTTAAGAGCACACAGCATTAGCATGATTCGTTTGATACACTGGTGGCTGAAACACTGGCAGAGAAAACAGTTGGACTAATTAATGCACGGGGAATCAAGCTTGAACAGACTGATTTGGGGGTGTCATATGTAGACAGCTTAAACACTTACTTTTGTGATTATCCCAAATAAAGATTATCCCAAATAATTTTGGCTTAAGCAAGTAACAAAAACTAGTTACAAATACAAATTGAAGAGAGAAAGGACAACGTTTTCCATGAAATTGCCAAGACTGAAGAGTTTTGGGACCAAGTCCATCCTCTTCCTCAAGGATTTCAACTCACTACTTAGGACACACCCTTATCTCTTCTGTAAAGCTGTAGCCCTCAGGTGGTTTGCTTCCAAACAGTTCCTGGAGCTGTTTCACCTTGCATGGAATATTAGCCAAAGTTTCAATCCTCATGCAAATCAATCTTGGATATTTGTAGGTATTGACAATGCCAAGCAGGGATGATGTCTGGCTATTCCACATGGCCATACTATAACACAGAAGAGAAGGATCCAAATGCCAATAGATTATGATTCAAAACTCCTTTTTTTTTTTTGTTTTGAATGGACATCGTGGAAGTGAAGAAACAAACAAAAATCTCATAGTAACACGATCCAAAGTCAAACATTTCAACCTCCTACACCACATTTTGCGGTGCAAGAGAACACAGACCAGGACAAACAGCAGTGCTCTGCTGTTAAGAGTCATGAGGTCTCAGCAATGTGAGGTCTCAGTGACTCCCTAGAAGCATATCTGCAGAGATGTTCACCTTCTCCTCAGATACTCCTAGGAAAACATCACTCTCTTGCCCGCTTTAGACTTGTGTTGACAGAGTGGGACAGCTTCACACTGAAATTCCCTGCAGAGAACACAGGTGAGCCATAGCACAGATCACTGTCACAAGATCCTGCAAGACTTTGGCCTGTGCCTCTTCTCTCAGAAGACAGCTGTACAGTTACCATCTCTTCAGATTCCTCCAGAACTCTCTAATTCACTGAGGTATGTGCCTGGTTCAGACATGGTTCTTTTTATTAACATCAAAAGCCTTTGAACTCAGCCTTATTCTTTCTACAAACCTATTGTGCCTTTGCTATTAGGTACACAATGCAGCTTTTGTGATTCCTCTCTCTGCCTCAGCTGTCACTATGTATATGTCAGCAGATAACAAACATGTCATTAAAGAGTCATCAGTGTCAGTCACAAAAGCTGCAGGAAGGCTTCTTGCTCTGCCAAGTAGCAGTTCCGATAAGGGATCACCTGCCCAAGCAGTGCATTCAGATCTCACCACTCACAGTCTCTTCCAAGTGCACAGATGCCTCACCACAAATTATTGTGGTTTAAAGGGTTTGAGCTGCAGGGGAAGAGGGGAAAAGGAGCTGTTATTGTAAACCCATAACAATCTTCTCCCTGCCTCTGTGTTTGGAAATTGTTTATGTCTGGAGGTTAGAGAATGGCTGCTCCCAAGCATCTGCTTTCTGACTTTATCTCCACTCTCACCACCCAAACTCATGCTTTTACGGGCTTCAGAACAGTTAGCACCCATCGATAATTTACAATTACAAAACACACATTCTCCAATGACACAGCTCTGCTCTTCACAGCAAATCAAGCCCCAGCCTGTGAAATGGCAACACCTCCCTTACAACTCCAGCAGAGAATGAAAACTTTAATACCAATATCCAAAGATGAACACAGAGCTTTTCTAACAGCGCCTCTCCCCTGCCCCCCCCAAAGCCCTGTACAAGGTTTTTAACCTCAGTGAACAGCGTACATCTGGAAACTGGTCAAAGTTCCAAAGGAAACTAAATAATGTCACTTTTTACACTTCAAATTTTGCAGAGCTGAAGTTGCATCCTTGAAGAGTTACAGATAAGATTTCTCTGCCCTTGCACTGTAAAAGCCCTCATATTGTGAATACTTGGTAGAGGAAAGCATTCACAGTTTTACAGAATCATTTGTCAAAGCAGGAAAAGCAAACAGCAAAGTTTATAAACTAATGCATTTTGGAGATGCAAGAGCTTAGAGTAAGAAAGATTCCTGGGATGGAGAAAAATATCTCTTTTATTGGGAAATATTAGCTGAGGGAAAACCAGCAGACAGAAGAAATGGATGGATCTATGTGCCCATGGATAAGTCAAAGTGCTATCACACTATACAGCAACTGATCCAAGGGCTGGAGTACCTCTGCTATGAGAACAGGATGAGGGAGCTGGGGTTCAGCCTGGAGAAGACTCCAGGGGCACCTTAGAGCTGCCTTCCAGTACCTGAAGGGATCCTTCAGGAAGGCTGCAGAGGGATTTTTCCTGAGGGTATCTAGAGACAGGACAAGGGGGAATGGTTTGAAGCTGAGGGAGAGCAGGGTTAGACTGGATCTGAGAAGAAGTTCTTCAGTGTGAGAGTGGTGAGACTTTGGAACCGGCTGCCCAGGGAGGCTGTGGCTGCCTCCTGCCTGGGGGTGTTGAAGGCCAGGTTGGATGAGGTCTTGAGCAGTTGAGTGTAGTTGAGAGGTGTCCCGGTCCATGGCAGGGAGGTTGAAGTAGATGATCTCCGACATCCCTGCCTGCCTGAGCCATTCTAGGACTGTGTGATTCTAATTGGAATTTTGAAGTGTAATATTCCCAGGAATTCTCCATGGGAGTTTTTTCCAGTTCACTTGCACTTGGTTACATGAGTGTTGAACAAGAAAGGCTGAGCATGACTCCAAAAGAGACAAGCAGCTTCCAGCACAGAGGAGGAAGATAATAGCTGCATGAGAAGTTTGATTTCTATAGTAGTCTGTGGACTGACAGTGGTTTGTAAGTCCAGTTACTGTACAGGAGAAACAGTGAATTAAAGGTTTGTCTGGAGAAGTGAATTGAGGACTTGCAGCACAACAGAAGCTATTATCTGATCAACTGAGCTTTCTCCAAGAGTGCTGCCAGCCTGGGGAGCTGACACTGGACAATACCATGATCAGAGAAAATGCAGCATAAGAGCAGCATGTTGGCAGAAATGTCAGAGAGCTGTGCCTAGGTAAAATCTTCAAAGGCAAAAGATGGTCAATCACAGAATAAACACTGCAATTTATCAAAATTATTTGTAAACTGTGTCTTACCACAAGGTCCACCTTTAGAAACATCTGGAATACATCACAGAGTGGAAAAATCATCAGCAGATCAAATAATCATAAAATTCATCTCAAAAATGGAGAGAAGGAGCATTTTGAGAGTTTGCATTCACTGCTGAATCTTAAATGATGTTCAAAGTGCCAACAAACATGACATCTCCTTGCTCATGTGTTGGAACATCTTTCTACACTACTGAAGCATCTCTGATTTGCAAATGTGCATTGCTTCACACATGTGCATCCTTCAAAAGTGAACTCTGTCTTTCCAGTACCAATAGACAGGAACTGCATTGATTCCTTTTGCACCAGAAATGAAACATGTTTCACTCTTCCAGCAATAAAGAAACTCAAACTTACTTCAGAAGGCACTCATATTCACAGGACATAGCAGTAGCTCTTCACTCATAATGTCACAGAATCACAGACTGCATCTGGCTGGAAGCGACTTTCAAGATCATTCAGTCCAACCCTCAAACCAGCACTGAAGGGTCAACACTAAACCATGTCCCTAACCACCAAATACGGTGCTTAAACACCCCCAGGGATGGTGACTCCATCGCTGCCCTGGGCAGACCATTCCAGTGTTTAAGAACCCTCTCAGTGAAAAAATATTTCCTAGCATCCAGCCTGAACCTCCCTTGAAGCAGCTTGGAACCATTTTCTCTGGTCCTGTCATTTGACACCAAGAAGAGGCTGCCCCCTTCTCTCTCCAACTTCTTTTCAGGTAGCTATAGAGAGCAATGAGGTCTCCCCTCAGTCTCCTCTTCTCCATACTGAGCCACTCCATGTCAATGCTTTCAGAAAAAACAATCCACATAGACCTGGGACAGCAGTTTTAAAGCTGTGAGCGCAGGTTCCCTACCAGTTCACAAAATCCAGACACCTTTTCCAAACTCCACCCTCCTTTGTGGGCTAAAAAAGACAGAGATAACACTAAAACAGGCTCTGAGTTTATCAGCTAGCAAACACAGCCCGAGCATGGCACCGTTGGTATTGTAGCAGAAGACTTGTAAGCGTTCTGTGCCTCCCAGCATTTGCTGCCTCCCAAGGCCTCCTGCGTGCATGGGGAGCCACCCTTCGGTCAGCGCTGTAAATGCAAACCCAACACAACCAAGCACAGCAGGCGACGGCTCTGAGGAGAAACCTTGGAAACCACCTACGGATTCATTGACCATACACACAGACGGTCCAAGGCTCATCTCTGCTTTCGCCAGCACTTACAGACTCTTACTTGCAGGGATAAGCAGCCTCTGCTTGCACAGGGCTCTGAGCATCCCTGCGCTCTGTGCCTTCTGCTCGCTGTCACATTCACAATGCAGATCAGCTTCCACCAGCTGGATGCCTGCAGCAACATTCCTCACTACAACGTGGAGGAAACAAATCAGAACTCTTGTAACTTTCAGACTTCCCTTCCAAGAGCCCAAAATTGGACATACAAAAAGATTCAGACCAAATTACAAATGACTTTTTCATCATGGTGATTGACAGTCACAGAGAAGAGTGAAAAGCAGACTAACAAATAGAAAAGGCCAACAACCTGCTACCAAATTGCTCCATCAAAACAGGCTGGACACTGATGCAGAAAGGCAAAGTCCTCAAAGAATGTAAAACACTAATATCAAGCCCCCACAAGGTCAGCTGACTGGGCAGAAAGGGAAACCCATGGAACCTTGCCAGGGAGATTGAAGTGAAACCCTCCACAACTCGAATTTCACAATGAAAACCACAAAGCATTCCTGAAAAGGATGAAACTCTTGTGCTGCCTTTTGGCCTCAGTGAGAGCGACCTTCTTAAACGCTTCTCTGGTTTATGAGGAAAGACCAAGTTCCCAGAGTTTTACCTTTACTCATCCCTCAGGACTTTGGAGGCCACTCCTTCATTTGACATAGGATCATCCCCTACCATAGTCACATTTTGTTGGTCTGTATCAAGTGGAATTAGTCCATGAGGCAGAGAAGACACAGGGTGGATATGTGAGCACTGGGTAACTGATGAAACATAAAGGAAGAAACAGGCTGGAGGTAGCAATCAGTTCCAAATAAATGTAATCAGCAGAAACCAAACTGAGGTTACCAGCTGCCTTCTGTCCTGCCATTTGCCAGGAAGCAGTGCGAGCAACCAAGGAAGCAGTTACACCCAAAAGTACCTCCTCACATGTTCCATGTGTCTTACAAACACTGTACTGCTACACCAGATGCAGCCTTTGTGTCCCTATAGGGCAAACATTGCTACTTACATGTTAGATGCAAGAAGGTGAAGTGGCATCTCCAAGCCCACACCATAAGTCAGAAGCAAGATCAGGATAACAGAGGAATTTTCAGCTGATCAAATTGCCAGGCTCCTCGTTCTCTGCTTGCATCACTCAAAAGAAGCTCATTTGTCCTTAGGAATCTTTTTTCCTCCCACCACCAAGAAAAGAGAGCACGCCAAATCACTGAGCAACAGCTCCACTGGCTAAAATACAGAGTTAACTATTAGCTGTTAGTGACTCTCAACCACTTTTCCTTGTTCCAAAGCTGCCCAACCATGTCTTTAATGTGAAATACCATAGTGACATAAAATGCAGAGGACAAGAGACACTCGTTACAGTGTTTGGGTGTTTTCTTGAGCTATGGGGACCAACCATGTCACATACTGTAATGAATTTTGTTTTCAACCTGCAGGGATATCGTCCAGTATGGCAGTCTGATGCCACCACTAAATTCAACACCAGCTCTTATTTGAGACTGGAGTCCACTTATGTGTCAGTAGATGAGGAACTTGCACCTTGAGGTCTGACTAAATAGTCTGAGCTGTCTTTCTCCTCTACATTTGTGCAGGTTTTCTAGATATTCAAGACAGTCCCTTGATTACTGGAAGCTGAAATCAACATGTAGACAAACCCAATATGGAAAGGCCTCTTGTGAAAAAGTAAAAGATGAGATGGAGCTCTTAGAGTTATGACTGCGCTGACAAATGGATGGGTCTGAAACGACCTCATTAAACACCATGCTGCAAGTCTGCAGTGACAGGAACTCAGGGTTCATTCACTAGGCAAGGGAATGTTGCAGCTTACATCACTCCACCCAAATGCATCTGAGCTGCTTTAGGGGTGACTGCAGGGTATTGGATCTGGAACTGAAAAGAAACAAAGGGAAGCAAGGAACATCATGTGACTGAGATAGGTTTACCTCCAGAAAACAACACACTATTTATATTTGTTCTGACACTTGAGTCAGTCACCTTATTTCTCCATTGCTGACCCATTGTTTGGTTTGGTTCTGCTGCCAAAATACAGCAGTTGCTCAGTTCATGGCTTAACACACAGACATGGGCTGAACTAAGGAAGTTCACGCACACAGCTGACTGACAGGCACTAGTTGGGGCTGAAGCACAGCACACACCACCTGTCTGTGAAAATTCCACCCAAAAGGTAAATGTTGGACACCTAAAATACCTTGCTTCATGTCCACCTGCATCTTAAAAGTTCAAAACCAAATGATCTAATTCTAGACAAGCTTCCTGGGATTTTCAGTTTGGGTTGCTATGCACAATCAGAAGCATCAAAATGCTGCACCTAAGCACTGAATGCATAAGCAGTCACTGGCAAGGCACTTCCATTCTGGTAGCTCTTTTAGTTAGGACTGATTTAATTCAGGACGATGGAAAAGCAGGAAATCCAAAGACCTTGAGGGAACCATTGCTGCTACCTCCTCTGTACAACAGACTCCTGAATTCCAATAAAGAAAAATACAAACTAGGAACTCATTCAGGTGAATTAAACCTCTTGCCTTTACATGTGAAGAAAGAGCACAACCAGCACCTCTGCAATGTGTTCAGCACATGCCTCTGGTTACCTCTTCCTTAAGACACAGTGAAGCCATCCCATGATGACCAAGACCAAGAACACACAGCTCATACCTGGGCAGATGTGTTCAGAAGACACTTAGGAACTTGTCAGCTACAAAAAAGGGCAATAAGAAGGAACTGGGGAAAGCTCCCAGACAGTTCCTGTATTCCCACGAGAGTATTCATGGTGATCACCTTAGAGTGCTCTTTGTAGAGAAGTAACCACTTTGTGTGACAGATCTCAGGGGATCTCTACCGGTACACAAGACAGAGCCAACACTTACATGCACCTGCTCTGTATGCTGCTGGAAGAAAGCTGTTCACACAGTTCAGCCCTGCCATACCAAATGATGGATGTCCTGGGTGACTTGTGGTCAAGCATGATGTGCCTGGTGCTGAATCACCAGCTACAATTTGACCTTTTGACACTCAGTACTGCAGAAATCAAAGGAACTAAAGCTTAAAACCTTTCTGAAGGTGACCAGCCTTCTCCACTTGACCTTAGAGCCTTTTTTACCACTACCTTAACAGTGTCAATAAAGGTTGCCAACAGCCATTAAAGAAGCATCTAGCATCCAACCAACACCTGTAAGCTTCTATACAACTCCTCCTAGCCCCTGGCAGAGCATTTAATTACAAATAATTCAGGGGAAGTCTGTATTTGTTGATGGTGCCCTCTCATCTGTTACCATAGAAGAGATACAAATGTGACACAATTTTAAACAGTGTGTATTTGAAAAGACATAGTTGGAGCAGAAATGGTATTTTAAGAGGAATCCTTCCTTTTGTGACTTTTTAGTCTACTACTTATTTATTTTATTGCACTAGTTCTTCTTTTATCATGTGTACTTCCTGCTCGTCTCCTACACTATTAAGATGAAGAGCAATACTAGTCTGATCAGTTTTGCCTTTGGAATCCCTTTATCAGTTACCAACAGAGCAGTTCTGCACTTAAATTGTAAATAAACCTTGGGGGAAGTTTGAGTCCAAAGCAGTAACTTTTACTAACTGCCATCTCAGAACTGTTTCTGGAAGCATTTCTCTCAATACTCAGTGTTGTAACTTCTCCACAGAAGAGAGGCAGTGTTTTAAGCCTAAGATCTGCACACACATTACGTCCTGAAAAATGGAACAGTGTAGAGAGGGCAATATTCCTTCCAAGAGTAATCAATGAGCTGCAAAGAGAAAGTGGCTGGCGTTACACATGGTGCACATCAGGCAAGTACATAGAGCAGATCAGCATGTTCTGTCCAAAGGCTGGGAAGCGCCTCAGTGACTCCCAGCTGTCTGTAAAGATGTTGTACTTCAGGAAAACACGGTGCTCCAAGCTGGTGGATGGAGTGATATCCCTGCTCAGGATATAGACCCCATCGTTGTGCAGAGTGCACGTCAAGTTCAGGCCTGATTTGGAGGTGTTCTCTTTGAGGTAGAGCCATTCTTTGGTAGCAGTGTTGTAAGACTGCACAGTTAAGGCGTCCTCACTCTGGCTGGACTTCTGGTTTGGTCCAAGCTCATGGATGCAGCCCCCCACCAGATAAATTGTTTCCTCAACAGACAGCATCTGCTGCTTGCGAACGTGCACATCACAAAGTTCAAAGGTGGTCCAGGAATCAGAGGTGGGACAGTACTGCAAAATGTTCATATTCCTGTCTGAAACACAGGAGAAGCAGTAACAAATAAATAAATCAGAAAGCAAATCAATAATAAACCAAAGAAATAAATGAGAAAGATTCCTCCTCTCTATAATCAGTCATTATTATTGGTTGCTGATGTGTTATTACAGTGCAAAAGCACAGAAGAAATATTGATCATTGAGAACTTCAGTTTTTTGACCTTGATGATAAGGTCTGAACGTTCTGTTCCTTTGCAGAGGGAAGAATGAAGCTAATTCTGGCGCATTACATGATGGAAGTGATCTGGGGATGTGGATTTCAGCAGAATAATCCCTACATTTGAACTTTTGCTTTTCATTTTGTCTCCAATTGCAATAAGAATTTTTCTGCAAAGGGAAATGGAACAACAATCTGCTCTCCAATAGTGAAGCCAGATGACTCAAAGCATCATGAAGACAGTGTGCTTCGTTAATGGCTGTGAAGCGATGATTTATCACCCAGGCTTAACTTGGATACTTGGCATTTCCTTCCACATAAACCAAGAGCTTTAGGGAATAAAACTGATGAAGCTAGTTATATTTCAGGAAGTGGCATAGATGAACTAAGAGCACATATTCAGGACATTATAAAGAGAAAAACGTCCATTGTCAAAGCAATTTAAGAAGTATCAGAGGCACAGAACAAAGCTGAAGCCGTATCTGTACTCAGTTGTGACTCGAGCCTGCAACACTGTTCTTCTGTGAAGCTGTTACAACCCATCTGTGATTTATGGTGCAGTGGAGACCCTGGCTGTGTCCAAGACTTCACTAAACTAACACAGAAGGCACAGGATTCCTTAGCCAGGAAATTCAGTTTCAATCTCAGGAAATCTAAGCTTAAATCCAAACCCAAGTGACAAGCTGCAACAGGCTTGCAGATTCCAGCTTGGTCTTTTAATAAAATCTACTCCCTGTTCTAAGTCTATCTTGTAAAATGATGTCCAGATGAGCTCCCATGTGGAAGAGCAGAAGGTGACATACTGACAAGTTCTCCAAGGGCACAGGTGTAAATAGCCATAAATACAACTGCATTGTGACAAACTAAATGCTTCAGCAGCATGACCAGGGAGGGCATCTGCTTACACACTGGTGATGTTCAGTCATTGTTTATTACTTTACACTGTCTTCTGGAACATCTAATCCACTTCAGACCACAGGAAAAAAGAGTGAAGATGTCAAGGCAGTGCTCTATGACATTGCCGATCAGAGTACTGCAGAGACAATGTACGGTTCTCTGACTCTTTGAGTGGAGGCAAAGTGCAATGAAGTTTCTGTGTCTACTTCTAGCAGTAATCTTTTCAGGTGGAAAGTGCTATGAAATGAAGTCTCCAGTGTGATGGCCCTCATTTACTCACTCCAGAGCCTGAGTCTCTTATAGCCACTGAAACAACAAAACATCCCACAATACAACACGTGAACATCACAGCACCTGACACAGAGTTTCTGGTAGGATGGAGGTTCACAAGTGAGAGCTGAGAACTGGCAGCAGGACCTCTTATTCAAGAGGTGCCATCATCATCATTTACAGCAGGAAGTTCCATATCCTATCATCTTCAGGAAAGTGCAGTCTCAGGAGAAAGCTCCATGCAGATTAAAAATGCACAGCCCACAAAGCCTACCCAAACTGAGGTACATGCAGAAGCTCTAAAAGCAGAATGAAAGAAAATGGGCATTTACAATTTCATTGCTGCATGTGTTCTACTTTTGTAGAGGAGGCAGTGAAACAGACAGTGAAGCTCAGCACCTCTCAGTCAGCCCTCAATGCTCTCTGACACCTTTACAACTTGGAAGGTCAATTGCCTGCGTAACTCTGGTTCTGAAGTCTGGTTGCTGTCACACACACACTGATTGCAGACCCTCGTTTAGAAAAAGGATCCTTATTTCTGTCAAGCACAGGTGTTTGTTACCCTGACAGGCCTTGCATTTAAACATGTTTAGGGCTCATCTGCTGCTCACAACTTTACACTGGTTCACTTTCTGGTTTCAATCAAAAATGTCTTTTAGGAAAAGACAGAGACCTGAAGGTCAGTGGCAATCACAGAATCAACCAGGTTGGAAGAGATCTCCAAGATCATTCAGTCCATCCTCTGAGGTGTGGAAGACAGAGGAGGTAACTGCCTGGCTATCCTCCTTCATCAGAAACCACAGGTAGTAAGTACTGAGTAAGAAACTTGGCATAGGTGAGGGATGCTGACTAAATACTGTGTTAGTGAATTTTAATGGGAAAGGATCTGCATCCTGACCTTTATCCACGGTACCAGGAGCAGGCAGCCTGAGGGAAGAACAGCACAAGCACCAGAACAGCAACATGCAAAGTGCAAGGAGTGTAGGAGAGACTGAGACACCCATCATCTTGTAGCACTGTTAACCAAACGAGGGCTTTTGCTTCTTACCTCTTTGATGTCTTCCCCTAAACAAAAATACAGTCTCTAGACTCCTATTACTCTGCTCCAGCTCCTTCTCCTTGTTCTCTGCTCTTGTCCCAGAGGATGTTTGCCCTTGGGTCTGACTTTTCTGCATAGCAAGTGTTGTGTGCCAGACATCTTTCAGTCCTAATGCCAGCTACCAACAAATTCTTCATCGGGAATGATCAGAGGACTGGAACTGCACAACACAACACAGCAGGACCCTACCTATGGCCACAGGCACATTGGTGTCTTTTGTTTTCTCAGTCAAGCCACCAGGTTCTGGGTCAGAACAGTCCAAAATGCTCTTGAAGGTTGACATTGCCACAGGTCTATGAGCAGTAGAAGTGTGACTTTCACAAACCTTATAATGGCCAAATCTGCTCAGAGACTAGGACAGCTTGTTCTAATGTCAGTTTAGCTTTGCAAGCAGTACTCTGGAAAAGCAAAATTCTCTTCCAATTCTATTCTCCACTCGGAAAACAAAAATTAAAACTACCATGGGCAAAGGCCTAGAGACAGGACTTGAAGTTTAGGAAATCCTAGTAAATACTGAACGTTTGACATTAAAAACCAACCAAACAACTTCTAAAACTCTGAGCAAATGGTATTGCTCCCATCATCCCAAAGAATGGCACAGCATGCTTAAGGCATGGACAGATGGAAGCTCCTTTTCTTTATGTAGGGCAAAAGCATGCCACTTAAAAAGTAACTGGCAGCAGGGAATGGGACTTCACATTTTCCCCTTGGTACAGTATCTTCAGAAAGCAGTATAGAAAGGAAATAAAAAATTGACTCTTGCTTAGCCTTTTAATTTTAGTTATTGCATGGAGTTACTCCAGCACTGAAAATCTCACCTGTAGCTTGAATTTGCCTGTGAAATACTGAAGTGCTACAGTGAAAGGACTGTCATATCGGCTAACACATGAGGAACACTAACCCAAGATGGGATTTTCTTCATGTTTTTCTTTCTGACAGTCCAAGATGGGCATTCAAAAAGTAAACAAAGTGTATCTGTGGAGATTTCTATTTCTACTGCATGATCATCAAAATCTAAAATAAACACAGGCCAGGCTGGGTGCCTGTGCCCATAAGTCTGCTCCTTCAGAATAACAGAGCCCCAGGCACATGTGGGCCCTGACAAAATCATAAATACCTGATTCCTCTATGACAGAGCTAATTTTGTCTGTTTCACTTGTTAATTATTTTCTCCCAGTGATGTTTTTCTACAAACTTTTAAGAAGTATTATGCAGCTTTCTACATTACAGAATCACAGGATGTTAGGGGTTGGAAAGGACCCAGCGAGATCATTGAGTCCAAACCTGCTGCAAGATCAGGAACATAATCTAGTGCAGGCCACACAGAAACACAGCCAGACAGGGCTTGAAAATCTCCAGATAAGGAGACTCCACAACCTCTCTAGGCAGCCTGTTCCAGTGCTTCATGACCCTTACAGTAAAGAAATTCTTCCTCATGTTGAGGTGGAAATTCCTGTGCTGCAGTTTATATCCCCTTGTCCTATCACAGGTCACAAGTGAGCAGAGCCTGTCCCTTCCTTCCTGACACCCATCCCTCATCTATTTCTAACAGTTTCTTAGATCCCCTCTCAGTCTTCTCCTCTCCAAACTAAAAAGCCCCAGGGCTCTCAGCCTTTCTATCAGTTTCTTAGATCCCCTCTCAGTCTTCTCCTCTCCAGACTAAAAAACCCCAGGGCTCTCAGCCTTTCTATCAGTTTCTTAGATCCCCTCTCAGTCTTCTCCTCTCCAGACTAAAAAACCCCAGGGCTCTCAGCCTTTCTATCAGTTTCTTAGATCCCCTCTCAGCCTTCTCCTCTCCAAACTAAAAAGCCCCAGGGCTCTCAGCCTTTCTATCAGTTTCTTAGATCCCCTCTCAGTCTTCTCCTCTCCAGACTAAAAAGCCCCAGGGCTCTCAGCCTTTCCTGACGAGGCAGTGCTCCAGCCAAAACAGATTTTTTAAAAGATTCAAAAGAATCCCTGCAAAAGAGAAGAAAAGGATGCAGGCCTTTAAGCAACCAGATCTCAAAGCCCAAGAGCAAAAGCAGGCCTCTACCTCGTGTCGTGTATCCTCCAATCACGTAGATCTTGCCCTTGCATTCACAAGCTGAGAACTCTGCAAGAGGGTTTGGCAGGGATGCTACAAAATTCCACCAGTCGTTTTCTGGGTTATAGCACTCCACGTTGGAGAGGGACTGGCCACCGATGGCGTAGAGCTTTCCATTGACAGCCAGCAGCTTGAAGTTGGACCTGTAAAAAAAGGTCTGCACCATTCAGATGGGTTGCACAGGTGTAGAGAAAAATACAGGGAAGAAGGTTCTTCCTACCCAGGCTCCAACATGATCATAGAACCACAGAATGGTTGGGGTTGGAAGAGGCCTCCAAAGGTCAGCCAGTCCAATGCCCTGCAGACAGCAGGGACATCCTCCACTAGAGCAGATTGCTCAGCTCCTTGTCCAGCCTCACCCTGAATACCTCCATGGACAAACTGTTGCAGTGTTCGCTACTCTCGTGCTAAAGGACTTGTTCCTCACATCCAATCTAAACCTGCTTTTCTCTCATTTCAAACCATTGCCCTTGTCCTTTCACTGCAGGCCTTTGTAAACAGTCCCTAAGCAGCCTGCCTGTAACCCCCCTCAGGTACTGGAAGGCCACTCCTAGGTCTGCCCAGAGCCTTCTCATCAGCACTCACAACTTGCCTCATTACTTCATTCACACACTGCAGCCTGTGAACTCTGTGAGAGGCCACAACTCTGTCATTACACCATAAGTATTTAGGGCAGTGAGCAGGGACACTGTGGATGCTAATGATGTTGATGCTGAGATTGGTGATTATTGTATTCTGGATTTCAAGCAGGCCTACTTTGAGCTCTAAATGTTTAGTTAACTCCTGTTCAGTGGATGCCTCATTTTTACTTGGCTTTTAGGAAAATTTTATTTTACCAACTTACAAAAGCAATAAAATTGCTTTAGTAGAGCAAAACACATTACATATACACACAATAAAGGATCTTCTGTCAGTTAAAACTGCACAAATGATGAATGCCCAAGACTGCGCACTTGGCTTCATCTCCAATCTAGAGCTTCTTTAATAACCATGAATTCAAAGCTGTACACATTGAACTGCATTCTGACAAAGAAAGAAGAGAACATCTCCTGTACCCTACTAAACACATCCTTTGCTCCCCTGGAGCAAGAGATCTCTGTCAGCTGAAGTGCCTCCCAGAACTGAGCAGAAGGCAGGGTAGTTGCAGTAATGCCCTGTGGCTCTATTTCTTATTCTGCGCCACTCTGCTGTCACACTCCATACACAGCAAAGGGCAGCTTTCTGAGTGCTGCAGGTCAACAAGCCTTCAGTCTTACATATTTAAAAGAATCTAGGGAGAAACAATGATCTACAGCTACTGCAGGTACAAGCCTGTAGGAAGAAACTGGAGGACCTGTAGATAGAGGGTTTGGATGCCTACCTATTCCTGCCAGCCATGAAAGTTGGTCCAGTAAAAGCTGAGTTCTTCCCCTCCTCAGAAACGGTTTCCTTGCCTAGAAAGGTTTTTTCCTTCTCTACTGCTGAGTCAAAATGATTTTACTGTCTCAACTAACTGGGCATGTGCAAGTCACTGGAGTGCTGTAACCCATCATAAAGACAAAAGAGGAACTGCACCATGTTTGTAAAACTGGAGTGGGGCTCTGGAATTTGCCTGGCTTGCTGAGCAGCAAACAGAATGAATCCAAGATTTAAAGGTTACCACTAAGTAGTTTTGCAGGGTTTGTCTGGACAAAAAGAAATCCTGCCTAGCAGCAGCCTCCCATACAATTTCTTTTGATTAAATATATCTGGAAAAATAGTTTGTTTCCAGGTAGAATCATTTTGCTTTTGTTTAGCCTGATACAGCTATAGAAAACTAAAGTGCCCCTTTGAAGGAATTAATAACTTTTTATTAGCTTCATTTCCTGACCTTTATGATTAGGTCACATTGGCCCATCTCCTCCTACAGTAATTATATTTTCTGTGTCAGAGAATACAGAACAGCATGGCAATCAAAAGTAGGTATGAAATGAGGATCATTATTTGCAGAACATACTGAGTTTCAGAGAAAATTACCTGTGCAAAAAGTTATGGTGGAAAAAAAACAACTGATTAATACACAGACAAAAACACAGAATGGAAATGCATTTTCCAAGCAGTCTCTTAAAATCTAAGGTATGTTACAAAGCCTTTCAAATCTGTGGCTATGAAAGAGAATGGTGCAGGAGTTTTGGCTGACAAACTATTCACACATTGACAGCATATCATAGAATGGCTCAGGTTGGAAGGGACCTCAGAACTCATCTACTCCAACCTCCACGCCATGGGCAGAGACACCTCTCAGCTAGACTCAGCTGCTCAAGGCCTCATCCAACCTGGCCTATAAATACTCCCAGGCAGGAGGCAGCCACAACCTCCCTGAGAAGACTACTCCAGAGTCTGACCACCCTCACTCTGAGGAACTTTTTCCTAAGATCCAGTCTAACTCTGCCCTCTCTCATCTGCAAACCATTCCTCTTTGTCCTGTCTCTAGACACACTCAGAAAAAGTCCCTCTGCAGCGTTCCTGTAGGATGCCTTCAACTACTGGAAGGCAGCTCTAAGGTGCCCTTGGAATCCTCTCCAGGCTGAACACCTCCAATTCCCTCAGTATGTCCTCACAGCAGAGGTGCTCCAGCCCTTGCATCACCTTTGTAGCCTCCTCTGGACTCACTCCAATAGCTCTGTGCCCTTATGCTGGGGACACCAGAACTGGAGACATAATTGGAGGCAAGGTCTCAGCAGAGCAGAGTCAAGGAGCAGAATCCCCTCTATTTTCCTGCTGCCCACATTGCTCTGGATGCAGCCCAGTATGGGGCTGCCTTCTGGGCTGCATGAGGGCACTGCTGGCTCATGGAGAGCTTCTCATGAACCTCCTCTACCTCCTTTTGAAACATGTTGAAGTCCTGCCACAGAGGATATGAGTTAACTACTCAAGTGCCTCGTGTCAGAGCACTACAGGATGCATGTTTCCTAACTCACATGTGCTTCTCTAGTCACCAACTCACTGAAGCTTCTTAGTCTGCTGAGTGGAGATCATTTACCCAGTTTGGGCTTGCTGGCCTTCCACCAATGAATTGTTTCTTGCAGCACAGGGAAAAGTACCCATGAAAGACCTACAGCACAGCTTTCAAATTCAGCGACTCCAGGATGTTGGTGTCAGTCACTTAACCACTCCAACACTGTTTAAAATAGATGACATTATGTGGAAGCTCCTCAGATTTATGGATTGCATTAACTGCAAGGTTCATTTGACTCAAAAGTAGCTGCAAGCATCCAGCAGCACATTTTGTGTGGAACTTTGGACAATGGCTCGATAGATCATTAAAAACTTCTGCCATTTGCCTTTCCATGCCAGGAACAGCAGGTGTTTGGATAGGAAGTGAGCATGAGGAAATACTTAGTGCATTTTACACTCTTGTAGTGAGCATGAGGAAATACTTAGTGTATTTTTACACTCATTTAAAGAACATTAAAAGAGTGTGAAAACACACTAAATATTTCCTAATGTGTTGGAGCAGCTGGAAACAAGGAAAGCAAACAATGAACAACCAGGCAGCTCTCCACAACTAACTATTCCATGGATTACAGCTTGGAAATGAGAGAGCTGAACAGTCAATCCATCAGATTCATGGGATATAATTCCACTCACACCAGTGAGTTAGCTAAACCTGAGGTATCAAAAGCACTCTCCAAGCGCCAGGCCCAGTGTGTACCCCTGCTGTTGGGACAAGGCCATGTATGAGCTGTCCTCTGATGTCCCCTGTTTCCTGTGAAAGGAACCTCAGCAACACAAGGCAAGTGTGAGCTGTAGGGGTTGACCACAGTTCAAACCACATTTTTTACTCAATGAAAACAAGCAGAGAGCTCTACATGCACACAGAAAGAAAAATGTCATGCAGAAAGGTAAATGATCTCAGGGTCAGAGTGCAGAGATTTCTGAATGCAGAACAGTGGTAAACAATGGGAAAAAAACCCCACCTTTTTCTGGGCTGCACTAACAGAGAGAGAGATATCTATGGAGGAGACTGCTGTGAAAGCAGCTATAGAGAGCACAGCCAAGGGCTCTTCCGCTTCACTGGCAGAATCCATTTAGCACACAAGAACAAGTTAGCACAGATATTAGAGAGGAGCTCCTGATAGAGTGGTGAGACACTGGAACACACTGCCCAGGGAGGCTGTGGATATCCCCTCCCCAGACATGTTGAAGGCCAGGTTGCATGAGGCCTTAAGCAACCTAGTCTAGTGAGAGCAGCTATCTACTGTGAACAGATCTCAAGCTACAGTAGTCAGATGTCTACATCTAAAGACAAAGCTAATGACTGTAACACAGACTACAACAACTGCTGAGCACACAGCACACATGTGATGGCTTTTGCCTTCTACTTAGAAGCAAAGCAGGTCTGTTTCATCCATGTGTGCACAGAGCATCTTAGCATCCTGGATTCTGCATTATCTAAATGATCACAGGGCTGGAACACCTCTCCTCTAAGGAAAGGCTGAGAGGCTTGGGATTGTTCAGCCTGGAGAAGAGAAGGCTCCAGGGAGACCTTATTGCAGCCTTTCAGTACTTAAAAGGGGCCTGTATAAAAGATGGGGACAGTCACTTTAGTGGAGCATGTTGGCACAGCACAAGGAGTAACAGTTTTAAACTAAAGGAGGATAGATGTGAACTAGATAGAAAGGAGACATTTTTTGCAGTGAGGATGATGAAACACTGGCACAGGTTGCCCAGAAAGGCCACAGATGCCCTATCCCCAGAAACACAACATTCTGAGCAACAAAGCTGGTGAGGGGCCTGGAACACAAACCCTGTGAGAGGCTGAGGGAGCTGGGGTTGTTTAGCCTGGAGAAGAGGAGACTCAGGGGTGACCTCATTGCTGTCTACAACTACCTGAAGGGAGGTTGTAGCCAGATGGGGATTGGCCTCTTCTCCCAGGCAACCAGCAACAGAACAAGGGGACACAGTCTCACGTTGTGCCAGGGAAAGTATAGGCTGGATGTTAGGAGGAAGTTCTTCACAGAGAGAGTGATTTCCCATTGGAATGGGCTGCCCAGGGAGGTGGTGGAGGCACCGTCCCTGGCTGAGGCACTTAGTGCCATGGTCTAGTTGACTGGATAGGGCTGGGTGCTAGGTTGGCCTGGATGATCTTGGAGGTCTCTTCCAACCTGGTTGATTCTATGATTCTATGATCTAGTTAAAGATGTTCCTGTTCATTGCAGGGGTGAGTGGACTAAATGACCTTTAAAGGTCCCTTCTATCCCAAAGCATTTTATGACTCTGTGATTGAGCAGGAACCAGAACTCTCCCTCAAGGTATGTCCAAAATTCACCCCTGGGATGCAGTTCTATCAGCTGACACGGATTCACTGGCGGACAGTCACGGGACTGTAATTCTGGAGCAGCACGCTGGCCAGCTGCCCTGCTTACTTTACCACGGCACAACAAACTAAAAATACAATGCAGAGCTAACTGCAGCTCCAACTGCAGCACATCTGTTCAGCAGACAGGCACGAGTGCTGCCCGTGATGAACGCAAAAGCCACGGTGACAAAATTCTCGCTGCGGCCACAAAATGTCAAGCAGGCCACCAAGGGGCTGAAAGGCGAGGTCAGAAAACACAGAACCAGCAACAAAACTTGAAAGCTGAGACCCTATGAAGGGGCTGAGGTCACAAACATGTTCTGTGAAGAGGTGAGCAGAGTTGCCATGATAAGAACCAACTTGCTTTATCACTCGGAGAAAGACACACTCACTTGCCACTGCCACCTTGCAGGGACAGGCACAACTCGAGATTCTTTCTGGCCTGCAGGAACTACCATGAACGATAACAGAGCTTGTTCAAAAATATTCATTCCCATGCTACTGTTCTGCAGTAAATGAAAATCTACGCTAAAAAATACTTCGCTGCCACCTACATTTTGTCCCACGGCTGCGGCCTTAACTAGGGGCATTTAGGAGCAAAGTGCCTCCCCTCCCATCTTTCCCTCTCCACAGCAGGCCCCGGGCCGTGCAGCACAGGCCTGCACACAGGGGCGAAGCCCTGCTGCAGCAGAGAGCCTGTGCTGGCAAAGACAAGGTTTGCTAGGCCTGTCCTGTGGCATGCTGCCCAGCCATCCCCAGGCACTGCAGCCCTTCCCGCCACACCACGCAGGAGACACTCGTGAGGCAGGCCTGAATCACTGCTGGTAACACTGAGTCCAGGCAACACCAGGTGACTCAACAGGGACTGTTTTGACACCACGGACGGACAGAGGTGTGTCAGGGAGCAAGGGTTACCTCTTCTGGTTCATTGAAGCCAGCTGACTCCACTCGTTGAGGCAAGGATTGTAACAGTGGGCAGCTGAAATCTCCTGGCTGGTGATCCTGTAGCCTCCAACGATGAAAAGGTAGTTGTCCAGCATCGCCGACCCGTAGCCTCGGACGTTGACCAGATCAGGGGGCAGGTTGTTGGCCAGGGGCAGCCACCTCTCAGCTTCCTCATCATACCTCAGCATAGACCAGGGGGCTTCCACCTGAGGGTGACGGCCCCGAGGCAGGCCCAGGGAGGAGGAACTCATGAAGTCCCCGATGGCCACAAGAGTGGCGGTGCCCCTCATTCGCATCTCCTTCAAGTGCTGTTGGAGAGCGTGGGGCAGGAGCAGATGGGGCCGAGCATCGGGCCTCCGCAGCACCTGGTGGTAATGGGTAGCCATGAACTCCAGACAAGCGTCGTGCAAGTCCTGGAGCCCGTAGACCTGAGCCAGGCGGTGCAGCTCGAAGCAGTTGCCCAGCCTCACCTGGGAGAGCAGCAGACGGAGCAGCGGCGTGACCTGCAGGTAGGAAGCGGCTTCCACCAGCTCCTCCAGCAACGGGGGGTCCTCATCGCCCTCCTCCTCCTGCTCCAGCCTAGCCAAGCAGGAGGTGTTGATGAAGTCCAGCACCAGCTCCAGCCCCAGAGCGCTCAGGCCCCCCCGCAGCAGCTGCTCCTCCTGGCCTTGCCCTGCCTCCCGCATGCCCGAGCGGTAGAGGGCTCGGAAATAGTCACTCTGCTCGATCAGCTTCCTCTTGCACACCGGGTAGCACTTGTCCCCCAGCCGGATCTGCACCACCTCCTCGCCTGCGCCGGCCCCATCCCCATCTTCCCCTTCCCCCGCCTCTTCCTCTCGCCGCCGCCGCCGCTCCGCCAGGGACATCGCTCACCCCCTCCCCGGGCTGCGCCCCTCAGCCCGGCAGCTGCCGGCTGCCGCCAGACTCCTCCTCCCCGCCAATGGCGGGCGGGCCGGGCGGAGCGGGGCGGAGCGGCGCCGTGCTGGGCCGGGCCGTGGCGGGCTGGGCAAGGCCCCGCTGCGGAAGGCGGGCAGGGAGGTGGGGCAGGCGGACCGACGTGGTGGCCGGCTCTGTCCCTGCAAGGAGAGAAGACGGGGAAAGACCGCGGGGGGAACAAGAGCGAACGCGGACGGGGAAGAAAGAAAAGCCCTAAAAAGGCAATGCTGAGCGCTCGGGCGGCAGCCAGGCCTCTCCGCGCTGTCCGCCGCGGCCGTCCGGGCCGAACGGCGCTGTGGGGCACCCCCACCCGCTGGCGCCTGTGCCAGAGCGGGAAGGAGGGAGGCTGAGTGCCGCCATCGGGAGGGCCTCGTTGTGCGCCCTGACAGGCGAGACCTGCAACCCTTCCGCTGCCTGCCCCCGGGCAGTGCGAGCCCGGAGCCGGCACCGGCACTGCTCCCCTCCTGCCGTCGGTGTGCTTGTGCTGCCCGGGAGAGGGGAACTCGAGGGGCTCTAAGTACCGGTGTTCGTGCGCAGCCGGGGAAGAGGAGGAGAGAGTGCTGCCAGCGTCCTGGTGCCGCGGCACCAGGACATCGAAAAACTCATCGCAGTGACCACCTTGTGCTACCTCTGCACAGCAGCTCTGCACCAGGCCCTCCCTGCCTCAGCTGGTGCTCGGGCATCCTATAACCAGTTCTGCTACCCTTAGCTCTTACATTTAAACTGAATTCCTGGAATAGGAACTGTAAAACATAATAATCATAGAATCATAGAATCAACCAGGTTGGAAGAGACCTCCAAGATCATCCAGTCCAACCTATCCCCCAGCCCTATCCAGTCAACTAGACCATGGCACTGAGTGCCTCAGCCAGGCTTTTCTTGAACACCTCCAGGGATGGTGCCTCCACCACCTCCCTGGGCAGCCCATTCCAATGCCAATCACTCTCTCTGTGAAGAACTTCCTCCTAACATCCAGCCTATACTTTCCCCAGCATAATAAACCACATTATAATATTGGCTTCACCCTGTGCAAAGCAGGCTGTAGAAAATCTGTGCCTTTAATACCCAAATATTGTGGATTCCCCAGTTTTTCAGACAACTCCCTGTTTGCCCTATTTGGAAGGGATAATTTCCCTCAGTTATTAAAACTCTTCAGGCTGCTTGCTTGTTAGCATATCTCCTGTGAAATGATCCTCTCTTACTGGTTTGGTGATCTTCAGCTTCTTGTCTCCACCTCCAAAGAGGTGACAATGTCAGCCTCAGAGTTACAGGTGTTTTTCCTTGCTGACTTTCATGAAAGCACCTGTTGAGGTGAGGTAGATTTCGCTGCAGTTTTGTTTTCTGTCTTGTTTCGAAGCCTTTTCATCATGTTGCTTTTGAAAGCCCATTTCATGTTCTCAAATTCTTTTATATAGAATTTCAGCCAGATCCAAAGAGCAGCCTCCAACAACCTCAGTCCCTATAGGTCACTACTTTGTCATGTTTTCTCTTTCCTAGTAATGAGTTTCTTGGGTTTGAGGTTTGCTTTGATTTTCTTGGGGTGTGTGGTTCTTCGTTTTGATTTTTTGGTGTGCATGTGGTGCTTTCTGTTCTCTTTGTTGCCTTGTTTTGTCTTCCTCTGTCACTCTCCCTCAATAGTTAATTAATTTTCAAATTCCACTTTCTTGTCTTCTGTTTGGTCTTGAGGAAAGAATCATAGAATCATAGAATCAACCAGGTTGGAAGAGACCTCCAAGATCATCCAGGCCAACCTATCCCCCAGCCCTAGCCAGTCAACTAGACCATGGCACTAAGTGCCTCAGCCAGGCTTTTCTTGAACACCTCCAGGGACAGTGACTCCACCACCTCCCTGGGCAGCCCATTCCAATGCCAATCACTCTCTCTGTGAAGAGCTTCCTCCTAACATCCAGCCTAGACCTCCCCCAGCACGACTTGAGACCGTGTGCTCTTGTTCTGTTGCTGGTTGCCTGGCAGAAGAGGCCAACCCCCACTTGGCTACAACCTCCCTTCAGGTAGTTGTAGACAGCAGTGAGGTCACCCCTGAGCCATCATTAGGCTTTTTGGTTTTTTCCCTCTAGCTGAAGCCTGAGTTTGAGCACTGGCTGTTTTTTCTCTGCCTCAGGTTCATCCTTGAGAAGGTGATCACACAAGAAGCATCTTTACCATTTCAGTGGGAGTCCACCTCCTCTTTCTTGTACTTCAGTTCCCAGAGGCAGACATTTCAAGCACTAGTAATCATTCATGCTTCAGTGGTAAACAGAGAGCTGATGTTTGTCATGGCCATTAAACTGCCCTGTTGGAACACTGACATGGTGCTCTGATTGCCATCTTTAGACATCTGTTTTGAAGCCTCTTACGTTTGATGTATTGGTAACTTAGCTCCTAATTGGGGATTTCTTTTTTTCCATCTAGTCAGCATGGTCAGTCCTGCTCCTTCAAAGTATTGACACTGCAGCCTGGCTGGAAAGAACATTTCTTCTGTGTCTTCTTGTTTCCCATGTGCCTGTGTCTGCCCCTCTCCCAGGGATTTTAAGACCACCTTCCTCAGTGTGTGAGGTTTTTAATAGACTGCTTGAGTTCTGCCACGTGCTAAGTGCTTTCTTTGTGCCAGCAAACCTCAGAGAGTGCTGACTCTGTTATGGGAAGCTGCCACATGCACAGGGGGTCAGCAGCACTCTGTGGAATGGCCATTTCTACAAAAGGCCTGAATCTGTGCCTTCTCCAGTGTTTTTTACTGGGCTGTTTGTCAGCTCTGTGCTTTATCCAGAGCATGCTGACAGGGCAGTCCCTGCTTTTTTACTGCACTAAGCAGGCAGGCTGTGTGGTGTGCTTGCATAGCACTCGTGCCGCAAATGCAGCAAGGGCAAGGACTGGAGAGAACAAATGGAAAACTGGACATTTCAGCCATTTGACATGATTTCTGGGCAACTCTCTCCAAAAAGGGGACTAGAAGAAAAGATCAACAGATTTACCAGAGAAATGTAGAGCTATTTTATGCTGAGATCAACAATACATACCATTGTACTGGAATAAAAGAAAAGGTCGTGCTGTTTCGCCAGCAATCCTGTTGGTTGTTCTGAAGAGAGTAAGAAATGCATTTTCCCTGAGAAAAAATTGAACTCTATGGCCAGAGCTACAAAATTAAACTCTGTACTTAAGAGTAAGAAAAGACTTGTGTGATCTTTGAAACAAGTGTGAAAGAGAATCTATCACTCTTTAAGGATGTGCTGACACAGGGAACAAAACGAGAACAAGTTAGCATAATGGTGGGTATCACATGAGTGCGTGCTACAAGAACATACCCTGAAGAATTTACACAGAAAGGAAGGCAAGGGCAACTGGGCTCAGCTTTTTAATACCTAGCATTTAGAATTTGGCTTCTGGAGCAACATCTTCAAGCTTTATTTAGATAGTTCAGGTCTCTCTTTACAGAGCCCAAGAGAGGAATTTATCTTAAGGAAAAGGATTCTCAAGTGCTGACCAATGGAGCAGGAAAGCACCAGTCTCCATAAGGGCTCTTTCACACTGAGATGGCCATTTCTGCCTGGGATTCAAGCACTTTTTCCTGTGCTTGGTGCCTCAACTACATTTGTGTAGTCAATGCCTGAATTATTTCCAGGATGAAGAGAGATCTCTCTTTTAAAAAGACTTGGAAATGGAAGAAGCTCTTTTATACAGCAGTGCATTGTAGTTGACCGTAATTCAACCATGATATGGAAAACCTAAGCTGCTTCCCCTTTCTCTGCTGGGCCACATGTTTCAGCAGCTCCACGGCTTTTCCAGCAGAGCAAAAGCAAGGAAAGAAGAGAGAGCTGGGAGGAGCTGCTGCTGCAAATATAGGAAAAGCAAAGGCTGAGATAACTAGATAGCAGCAGTGTTCTTTCTGTTTCATGTGGGACTCAGCTCATGCTTCCTGCCTGGCATGGGATGTGTGGAGGGCTGCTGCAAGCTGCTCTGTATGCTAAGACTGAAGCCTGCTTGCAATTTAGATTCACTTCATCTGTTTAAAACTGCTTCATTTTATTTAGAAAACCATGGCCAGGTTTTTTGTTCTCTGTGAACAACTGCACGGTAAGCTGGATGGGTCTCCAAATAGGTAAGGTCACAAGACACAGCAAAGGAGAGTAACAGAAGCAGCAGTGACTGGAAGCAAGGATGACAAATGTTTTCCTTGGCAGAAAACTTGCTTTACTGTGCTAGTTTGAAGATAGCTAGAATGTTTTGATGAGAAGGACTAGATCATAGGCTGTGAAGTGAAAACAAGAGTGATGTCTACTTCCCTCATAGGCTTGCTGAGATGTATAAAAATATAAGTCAAAACATAGATAAGACACTCAGCACTCCACTCTCACTTGGGCTGCTGGCTGAGCTCCATCTCTCAAACCTCATCCTCCATTTTGGACTAATCCACTTTGCTTCCTAACCCCCCTGGCCGCACCTCTATTCTTCCTTGGGACTGGGGTAAGGTTGAGAGGGGTAGGGGGAAGGTGCAGGGGTGGTTGAGAGCCCCTCCTGGGGACTCAGGTTTCTGGGAGGGGAGTTGTGTTTCTGTATTACCTTTTTACCTTGTATATTTCTGTGTTCAGTTCTGGGCCCCCCAGTTTAGGAGGGACATTGAGATGCTTGAGCATGTTCAGAGAAGGGCGATGAGGCTGGTGAGAGTCCTTGAGCACAGCCCTACGAGGAGAGGCTGAGGGAGCTGGGATTGTTTAGCCTGGAGAAGAGGAGGCTCAGGGGTGGCCTTATTGCTGTCTACAACTACCTGAGGGGTGGTTGTGGCCAGGAGGAGGTTGCTCTCTTCTCTCAGGTGGCCAGCGCCAGAACGAGAGGACACAGCCTCAGGCTACACCAGGGGAAATTTAGGCTGGAGGTGAGGAGAAAGTTCTTCACTGAGAGAGTCATTGGACACTGGAATGGGCTGCCCGGGGAGGTGGTGGAGTCGCCGTCCCTGGGGCTGTTCAAGGCAGGATTGGACGTGGCACTTGGTGCCATGGTCTAGCCTTGAGCTCTGTGGTAAAGGGTTGGACTTGATGATCTGTGAGGTCTCTTCCAACCTTGGTGATACTGTGATACTGCGACTACAGGATCAAAACCTTGGCATTTTCAGGCCTTTTCAGGAATGCCCTCCTGTACTGGTCCTCTTTCTTCTGCTCTTTACGTGTTCTGAGGAGTAGAACCACATATCCCATGTAAGCTAAATACAGTTCCAAGTACCACCATGCATCTATTACTGTATATGGAAGGAAGTGCTAGCTTTCAGTTCTGTTTGGCAAAGAAAGAGTTAAAGCCTGATGATAAATCCTTTGTGCTAGGAAGCTCTTGGATTGAGCTATTGTCACTGCCAGCCCAAGTGGAAAACCCGAGGTACAGTTCCTGTTCCTAAAAAGAATCATTAAAAGCTCCTTCTCTCCTTCTGGGGCAGCTACTTTTGTGTCTCTTTCACTGAAAGGGCTGCAGAGTCAGAGAACAGGCAACTACCTTTTTGTTTCCCAGGAGGGAATTTGAGAAGACTGATGAAAAGGATGACTGAACACCATGAAGTGCTGCCCAGACTCTGGCCACAGCGACTCCTTCCTTGCAGCAGAAGTCCCTTGGTCCCTCCTTGCAGAGGACACGGAGCAGCTGGTCCTTGGTTTGCAGGTAAGATTTGGGTATTTCCTTCTTGATTTAAAAGTTCAGCATTAAATAATATACATGCATTTCCCACTGAAAAGGCAAAGGGAAGTGATGGGCAAGCTGGCAGAAAACTCTGGCATTTAACAGACAAAACTTTTTAGTTTTTTCAGGGAAATTGCCTGCAGCAGCCATTTATGATCTTGTTTCAATCTCTTTATATTGCATTCAATAAAACCTATTCAGAAACAGAGAAAGGAGGAAGATTGACAAGTACTGAAAAGGAAAAAAGGCTGCTTGTCTGAAGCACACAGCAGAACAGAATAAAACTATGAAGATACTATGGCTAGGAAGGTGTCTGCTGGCATAGAGTGGCCACCAGCAAAAGAGACTTTAACTACCTATTGCGAACATGAACCTCTGGACACGGCAGGACTGGGTCCCCAGGCCTGGTCTTGCAGCTACATCATTAAATGTTCTGCACAGTGAGCCCTTTAGCTCATTAAGGAAGTGACAGGGACTTGTGTTATCTGCACAAACACTTCCCAAGGCATCAAACACAAAGCCAGGGGAACACAGGCAGCGTAACCTTCCTGTGCCTGCAGATGTATGAACCACTGAAGCTACCCAGGACATGCTAATGTTTTGTTTGTGCAAATAATCCTATTTATTTACATGGACTAAAGACACATTCAGCTTTACCTGATATAAACCCTTGTTTTGCATGCTTAAGCTTCTTGGTAAATGCTTCCCCAAGTTACTCAGTCTTCTAAGTTTCTCTTCTTTGGGAGATGGGAAGAATAAGAGTGAGGAGAGCAGTCAGGACGCAGCATTTTTGCATGAAAGTATTAGAGCACAAATTAGATCCCAAACTCATACTGAATGCTGGAGGCAATGCTGGAATGCAGGAGTGTCTTTCCAAAGTCTGAGTGTGTCCATGTCAGCTGATGCCTTGAAAGATTTGGGAAGCTGAAACAAATCTGTTAGCAAAACACCCTGTCACTAGTGCTGATGTCAGTGTGAGATTCACGCCTGCAGACCTTCCTGTGCAACCCACTGAGCGCAAGCAAACAGCTGTGGTGAAACATGCTTGAAGGGATTTCACAGAGGTTAAAGCACTGCAAGGTATCAAAGCTAAGTAAATATGAGAAGGATGATGAGCTGGTTTGCAAAAGAGGCTTAGAGCATTACCCTCTTGTGCTCCTCCTTACAATTTAATTCCTATATTTTCCACCCCAGCCATGCAGTCTGCACACCAGACAGTCACTAGGAATCCTCTAATCATTGCCAGGAGTTCCACTGAATACATAAATGCCTTGGTCTAGCTAATGCATCAACAGGAGTCAACCTGCTCTGAGTTTTAGCACCTTCCAAGGAGCTCTTTAAGGTACAGCATTGTAGACTTGCTGGCTTATTTCCAGTCTGGGTGCCTCGTTCTACAGAACAAACACCAGGACAGACTGAGGAAGCCAAGATTGTTCAGCCCGGAGAAGGCTCCAAGGACACCTAATACACCTAATAGCATCCTTCCAGTGCCTGAAGGGGTCTCCAAGAAGGCTGCAGAGGGACTGTTTGCAAAGGCCTGCAGGACAAGGGCAGTGGTTTGAAATGAGAGCAGAGCAGATTTAGACTGGATGTTAGGAACAAGTTCTGTACCGTGAGTGTGCTGGAGCACTGCAACAGGTTGCTCAGGGAGGGAGTTGAGGCCCCATCCATCCCTGGAGGTCTTCAAGGTGGGGCTAGACAAGGCTCTGAGCAAACTGGTGTAGTGAAGGATGTCCCTTCTGACTGCAGGGGAATTGAACTGGATGACCTCTGGAGGTTTCTTCCAAACCAAACTATTCTATGAAACGAGTTTGAGACTCCCTCTCTGTATAACTCAACTCTACTTCATATAAACCCAGGAAATTTCTTTGGTCATAATCTCAAAGGAAAAAAAATGCAGTCTAAAATATTAGGTTTTGTTCAGCTCTAAATTCTTATTGCATACAACCATTCCCACCTCTACTGTACAGTTCACTGAGCTTCAGTCAGTGCATAGTGCAGTGCTCAAAGCCTTTCTTCAGGACAGGCTCACAGGAGCAGGACTCAAGGATTAACCTCTGTTCTTCTAAGAAACAAAAGAGGTTTCAGCCCAGGTGCTTGAAAGATTACCTTCTTATATGCCAGCTGTATTTTGTTTCTTTTACTTCCAAGCCTAAAAATGAACAGAAAAATCCATCCAGACTGTTCAACATCTTAAAACTACCTGGGGCAAAGCTTGGCCTCTTTTGTCCAGAGATGAATGCAGCTTACAGTCTTCTCCACTCAAACCCATTAATTCCTAGGTCTTTGCAAATAAACTGGATTATTCTTGCAACCACAGCAGAGTGGGGAAAGGTAAAAAATACCCACCTGTAGCTGGTAGATAGAATTAGATAGTCCAGTTTATTAATAAATAAGACAACTCTGTTTTCAGCCACCAGAGGCTTCAAACAAGCATTCAGAAGTGAAGATGTGCGGTGTCTGTGTGAGCTCCCTCACCTGTTGCCACAGGACTGCACAACACAATGATGGCTGACCTGGAACAGTGTGCTGAGCTTAACCATCCCAGGCACACATCCAGGCTGGGTGCAGGGTGGGTTGAGAGCAGCTCTGAAGAAATAGACTTGGAGGTGTTGGTTGCTGAGAAGCTCCCCATGAGCCAGCAGTGCCCTCATGCAGCCCAGAAGGCAGCCCTGTGCTGGGCTACATCCAGAGCAGTGTGGGCAGCAGGGCAAGAGAGGGGTTCTGCCCCTTGACTCTGCTCTGCTAAGACCTCACCTCCAATTCTGTCTCCAGGTCTGGTAACCCCAGCACAAGAAGGACAGAGAGATGTTGGAGCGCATTCAGAGGAGGCCACAAAGGTAATCCAAAGGCTGGAGCTCCTCTGCTGTGAGGACAGGCTGAGGGAGCTGGGGTTGTTCAGCCTGGAGAATACTCCAGGGGGCACCTTAATGCTGCCTTCCAATAGCTGAAGGGATCCTACAGGAAGGCTGCAGAGGGACTTTTCCTGAGTGTGTCTAGAGACAGGACAAGGGGGAGTGGTTTGAAGCTGAGGGAGAGCAGGGTTAGACTGGATCTGAGGAAGAAGTTCCTCAATGTGAGGGTGGTAAGACTCTGGAATAGGCTGCTCAGGGAGGCTGTGGCTGTCTCCTGCCTGGGAGTGTTGAAGGCCAGGTTGGATGAGTTCTTGATAAGCTGAGTCTAGTTGAGAGGTGTCCCTGCCCATGGTGTGGAGGTTAGAGGAGATGAGCTTTGAGGTTCCTTCCAACCTGAGTGATTCTTGGAGTCTATGTTAAGGCTCTCTGCCTGGTTTGGTCAGAGAAGGACAAAAGACACAAACTTGGGACTGTGGACAGAAGTTCTTTGAATGACTAGAAACAGTCTTTGCCTTTTGTCTCTCAAGACCTGTCTCCAAATAATTAAGTAGAAAACAGTAATAATTATCATTACCTTATGTGGATCATAAAATGGTTGCTTCCTTCCAGCAGCTGCCCAAACTGCACAATGGGAACTGTGTGGGAAAAGCATCCCCTGGCTCCCGTCCCTAGCACAACTGGTTGTAGCCTCACCACTCAAGATATTGTCTCCTAAAATACTGTCCCAAACTTCAGTGCATCCCTGGAAGAGAAAGAGCCCCTTACACAGAAGGCATGGTTCTGCTGGTGGCAGCAATGCTACTTCTGGCCTTGGCTGTGAAGTCAGAAGCTCTCTGCTCACCCACAACCTTCTACAAGGACTGCTGGATCCGACGCTTCCCAGGGCTCCTGATTGACCTGCAGGAGTCACAGAAGAGGGGAGCCCAAGTGCTGAAAATTTATGCAGAAGTCTCACCCCAGCAGTGCAGCAGAACCTGCTGCCTCTTGAGCAATGGTGAGTGGGTACTACCGAGCTGATGGCACACGTGAACATTTACAGGACAGCACTGTGGGTGTTTTTTGGTACAAACATTCCTTTATTTGAAGAGGAAGTAATGAAAAAGAATAGAGGAAGGATCTGAGTGTGTATCTGAGGCAGGAAAGCAGAGGCATGCTGTGAATGTCCACTTACCCTCGGCCCCATAGAAAAGAATTTGAGCATCTGAATTTGTTAGAAGACTACTCCAGAAACACAAGAAAACCTTGGGGTCTGCTTTGAAATTTCAGATCTGTGACAAAGCTTGTGGGCAATGCCAGCATTCCAACAGTAACTCTCCAGTACCCACCAGTATCTGTTCCTGTAGAGAAAGATTAGAAACACTGATTCCCTCATGGAGGAGGGTACTACAGTGGGACATGATGAGGGGGCAGGGGGAAGGAACAATCTGTCCTTCTCTGAAATCTTCCTTTTCTTGCAGAGAGCACTCTCTTGTTCTGCTGTCACTCCATGTTTCTGCTGCAATCCAGATGAAGTTCTTCAGTAGAAGGGTAGTAGCACTCTGGAACAGGTTGCCCAGGGAGGTTGTGGCTGCCTCCTCCTTGGGGATGTTGAAGGCCAGGTTGAATGAGGCATTGAAAAGCCAAGTCTAGTTGAGAGGTCTCCCTGCTCATGGTGGAGAGATTGGAGTAGATGAGCTCTGAAATTCTTTCCAGCCTGAACCATTCTAGGATTCTGTGACTAACATGAGCAACAAAGTTACAGCAGTAAATAACTGCAGTTATTCAGAATAAAAATAACAAAAAGAGGTTTGGATATGGAGGATAAAAGTGAGGTACCAGTTACTAAAAACACTAAATCTATGTTTTGATCAAATTGTGAATTACAAGCAAAAATATGACTTTGACATAACTGATATAAATGCCAGCAGCACTCCTGGAAAGAGTTCACTTCTGTCTTAAAGACTGTGGGGAAAGAGCAACTGCCTGCATTTCACACAATCCTAGAGCGGCTTAGGTTGGGAGGAACCTCAGAGCTCATCTGCTTCAGCCTCCACACCAGGGGCAGGGACACCTCTCAACTGGACTCGAATGCTCAAGGCCTCATCCAGCCTGGCCTTCAACACTCCCAGCCAGGAGGCAGCCACAGCCTCCCTGTGCAGCCTATTCCAGAGTCTCACCACCCTCACACTGAAGAACTTTTTCCTCAGATCCAGTCTAACTCTGCTCTCCCTCAGCTTCAAACCATTCCCCCTTGTCCTGTCTCTAGACACCCTCAGGAGAAGTCCCTCTGCAGCCTTCCTGGAGGATCCCTTCAGGTACTGGCAGGCAGCTCTAAGGTCCTGCTCTAGTTATCTCTTCTCCAGGCTGAGCAACCCCAACTCCCTCAGCCTGTCCTCATAGCAGAGGTGCTCCAGCCCTTGGATCATCTTTGTGGCCTCGTATTAATGATGTGGTGTTCAACCCCATAACCACGTGCACCATGCAGAGGTCACCCTGCTGGTGAGCTCAGCTTTGTTCTTTCTGCATTGCAGCTTCCTGCAATCTCGCAGTGTTCTACCATGGAGCCATTCATGAGAGCATGAACTGCCTGCACGTATCCTGCCCAGCACTGGAGAGCTGCATCCTAAAGACTAGGATCAATGTGGTTCTGTACAACATCACCACAGGTAAGTAAGAAAGCATTTCATGAAGAAAGGCTGAAACCCAGCAGCTGCAGAAAACCTGGTAATGACACTGGGTCAGTTGCTGCTAGATCTGCAGTAACATGCAATCCTGAACCCCAGTTTTCCCTGTGTCATGAGTGTACCTGCTTCTGAGAGTACTTCTCCCTTCCCACCACCATGCAGTACATGACAAGGCCTGCTCCCAAGATTGATACTCCAAGCATCTCATCAGCACTGAGTTTGGAGGAAGTGTCCCCTCAGATCTGAGACAGAGAGAGGCAAGGCTGACACTACTTCATGTCTCCAGAGCCAAGCAGCTGCAAGGCACATTAGGCACCTGCGTAGAGAGGACACTTCCATACACCATGTGTAGAGGTAGCCAGGCACACAGGTATTACAGACAGCACCAAGAGCCTCTTCCTGCCTTTTCTGGCTGCAAAGGGTGGAGATCTGATGGTGGAAATCTGTAGGCACAGCTAGGTACAATGCCAGTCACCTCTGCACCTAGGCTCTGACACCAGTCTGATCAGTCTGGACCCCTGTTGCTGTTACTATAATGTACAAGCCCTTGAGGGTGCAGCCCTCCCTTAAGCTGATTAAGACTGTCACACAAATACAACTTGCTGGGTCTCCCTTGCTCCCCAGCAGTCAGGATTCCTCCCTTTCCTCCCCTTTGGTTCCTTCCCTTCGCATCCCATAACAAGTCCTGTGCAATCCCAAAGTGCACTGAGTTTGCATCCCATAAGCTGTCCCCTAACCCTAGGCAGTGACAGCCCAGTCCAGAAGATGCTGATGGGTGTTACCAGGGCTCCTAGCCCTGTCCTTGTCTCCATATGCTCCTGGTGTGGGTGTACAGAGGAGCTTTGATCACAGAACCTGACCCTGGTTATGCTTTAACAGGGACTGATCCAGATCTGCTCCTTTTTGGGAAACTGGCATCCTCAGAGGCCAATCTTCATCTTTCACCCAGTGAACATGAAAGGCAGAACAGCACAAAAGCCACCAAGCAGGAGAGGTGCCAGCATCGCAACACCACCTCCAGTTCTCTTTTGATCCAAGCTCCATCTTCTGTCAGTAGCTACAGCTTGCCAGCCAATGCACAAGCCTCCAGCACTGGCCTGAGAGCCACAGCCCCTGCAGTTCCTACTCACTCCATGGCAGAAACTCTTCCAACAGATGATACTTTTGCTAAGAGGATGAGCACAGCTTCAGAAAGCAGCAGCTCAGACAAAACTCTGCACTCAACTTTGATACCCAGATCTGCCAAGGTGTTGTCCCCCATGCCCACTCCTCCTGGCCTCAACAGCAGCAAGCAGCACTCCAATGAAACTAAAGGCTACAACAGCAGGAATTACACCTTGAATAACCAGGCATCTCCCTGGGAGCCTGCAGCCTTGGGGGTCTGGCTGATTCCTGTTGTGCTTTGCTGTTCTGTCATCTTCCTCTGCTGCTGCACTGTTGCTTTTACAGCAGGGCATTGCAGCAGCAGGAAAGGGCAGTACAAGCCCATGTGGAGAAAAAGAACCACCTTGAGTCAATTCATGAAATACAGCACTGCCAGGGGCAGCTGGTGAGGTGTGGGGTGCTCACCATCCTTCTGCAACGAACACAACTTCCACATGACTTGTCTGCACCAGCTCTTTGCTTTACAGAACCTGGTGGTTTCAGAACCTCTTGGTTGTCATTTTAGTTCTCAACATATGGAATGCAATTCTGCTGTCTCTTTAAGGCATGAAGCACACACTCAGACACAGCACACATCATACATAGCTTCTACTGCATGCTCAGAGGGGTTCAGGCACATGTCAGTGCATCGCCTCACCCAGACCAATGCCTAACCAACAGTTCACCCTCTCCCTACCTTAAGAGAGCTAAATCACTGCAACTGTACCCATCCTCTCCTGTCTTTGAACTAACCCAAGAAAACCAACTGTAATCAGTGAGACCAAGGTTTCATGTCCTGTACCTATTTTTATAGCATCATAGAGTCATTCTCTAACCGTCCTTTAATTGCCTCATTCTTCTCTAAGAACTGTCTAGTTTGTTTCTTTCCCCATTTATCCCCAATACTGAGGCAAAACAACTTAGCCAGCACTCTTTACTCTTCAAAGGGCAACACCAAGAAGCACCCAAGTCCCCAGAAATACTGATTTAGCTGAACACAAGCATCTGATCAGTCTTTAGGTCCCACTCCCTCACTTCACTCTTCCAATGATGACCACTTTAAGTGTTTTCCAAGCCCCTCCACAACCACCTCCAGAGGTCAGCCGCTTTTGTAGTTGGTTCTCTCCAAGGCATTGACAACTCTCTTGTTACTGGCTAACACAAATGCAGGTCACAAACTATCCTGTGACTTGTTTGGGCTGTGTTGTCTGCTTTGCCTTGCTTACTCACATTTATCACTGACACTACTAACCTTTAAACCAAGACTCTGTCATTTAACCTGTTTTGCACAGGGCTACACAAGACGTTTTGAAAGCTCTAAGTTAGCTAAGAAAATTTTGCTTTTGCTTTTTTCCTCATCCTGTAAAACCTCCTCATAAAAGTGCTCCTCCTGCCTAGAAATTAAAAAAGTAGCAAGGGATTTCCCTGCTTTACCTTATTAAAGCAAACCTCTTCAGCAGCAACCAGGATTGTCCTTCCTCTTTTAACAAACTTGTTGATGTCTCAGAGTTTCTCCCTTTCTTCACTTGCCCTAAGAAATTTCCATAGCCAGACAAGTGTAGATGTTACAGAAGGAAACAATAAAGCTGACTTGCATGGCTCTGTGCCAGAACAATACCTGAAAACCAGTAAGATTCATGCAATACTCAGAAGTTGTGAGGCCACACATACAATGAAGCACAGCTGAACAGGTTGGTTTCTGAGGAAAAGACCTCTCTAAGGTGAGCAGTAAGGCTGGTGAGGGGTTTGGAGGGCATCATATGAGGAGCAGCTGAGGGAGCTGGGGTTGTTCAATCTAAAGAGAAGGCTGAGGGGAGATCTTATTGCTTGCTACAGCTACCTGTGAGGAGGCTGGAGGGAGGCTGGTAGTGGTCTCTTCGGCCAAGTAACCAGCAACAGGACAAGAGGAAACGGCTATGCGGTGTGCCTGGGGAGGTTTAGGTGGCATGTGAGGAAAAGCTTCTTTAGTGAGAGAGTGGTGAGGGGTTGCAACAGGCCACTTAGGTGGTGAAGTCACCATCCCTGGGGGTGTTCAAGAAGCTGTAGCTGTGATGCTTCAGGAGATGGTTCAGTGGTTAGGGTAGCTGGGCTATGGCTGGACTCAATGATCTTAAATGTCTTTTCCAGCCTCAGGGATTCTATGAAAAGAAGGCACATGAGCACTCAATGCCCTTGAGCAGGAGCTCCCAAGCTAAGCAAGCACAGGTCACCAAGGTAACTCAAAGCATACTTTTATTCAAAGGGTAAAACCGATGGGCTGGAACATGCTGTTACCAAGAAAATCCAGCAGTGAGGACAAAATGGAGTAGCACTGCAATGTGCAGCCTCCACTCTGCTGTCCTTGGCTGAGGTTGTAACTCTCCACATCACACAGCAATGCTGACAGCTGTTGGCCACTCCTGCAGTATTCAGGTGTAGCTGCAGGCTCTGCTGTCACGGCACTGCTTGGATGTTCAGCAGTTTCTTCACAGATTCCTTGTACTGAGACACGTTACTTTCTGTTTCACCTTCATTTTTAAGTGCAATCACAGAATTTCTGTAGTTCTTGACCACCTCAGATGCAAGCAGCTCTTCCTCAGTGACAGCACTGAGGTTCTCTGAGGCTTTTATCCGCAGCAGCGTAGCCAAGGCGTTTCTCTGCGAGCAGCTGTTTTCCCAGACATACTCTTCCATGTCTTCCTCAGACTTCTCACTCTCCCACATCTCAGTTTTCTGAAAGACAGTACACAGTCTTAAAAACTCCTCAAGACTGGAAAAGTCAAATAATAATGTCAAAAAACCAAATGCAGAGTCTTGCAACAAGGGTAGAGTCTTGCAGCAGGAAAACAACAACCACACAGACCACAGCTGGTGCTGACCTGCTGGAGAGCAGTGTATAGGAAAGGGATCTGGGGCTCCTAGTGGACAGAAGGATGCCCATGGGCCAGCAAGAGTGGGTTGTCATTTGTTTCTTTAAAGTATTCAGCCGAGAGAAGACTCAGGGGACCTTGAAGCTGCCTTCCAATACTTGAAGGGATCCTTCAGGAAGGCTGCAGACTTCTCATGAGGGTGTCTAGAGACAGAACAAGTGGGAATGGTTTGAAGCTGAGGGAGAGCAGGGTTAGACTGAATCTTAAGGAGAAAGTGTGAGGGTGGGGAGACTCTGGAATAGGCTGCCCAGGGAGGTTGTGGCTGCCTCCTTCCTGGGAGTGCTGAAGGCCGGGTTGGATCAGTCCTTGATAGGCTGAGTCTAGTTGAGAGCTGTCCCTGCCCACGGTGGAGAGGCTGGAGGAGATGAGCTCTAAGATACTCTCCAGCTTCAGCCAGACTGGAATTCTATCCACTACTAAAAGATTGCTGCAGTCAAACCATGACATTTACTAACCTTTAATTAAGGCTCAAGACTATTTTTCCCCTACAACTCTGTGTTCTTGGGCTATTTGCATTTAAAAACACTTCAACAAATGCTGCACCCTGCACCTGGGAAATAAAATCTCTTGTTTTCTAAACCTCAGACCAAATGTTCAGTCAGAAACAGTGATGAACACTGCTCAAAGGCTCACATGACCTGACATTAAAACCTGGACAGAAGTAAAAGAGCCTCATTCAACTTCTGGAGGGCAAGAACAGAAAAAGCCATCCTGCAGCCTGCATGGCTGAAATAGTGGAACAAGCAGGTACAGGAAGTGTTCTTTGTGCATCTGACAAATACTGCAAGTCAATATGGAGAGTCACAGAGTCTTAAATTAACATCACCTTGTTCTACACCTCTTGTTTAGCTGCATAATGCCTGTCCAAGACACACTTTCCCCCCCACCTACACTCTCAAAACATTTCCAAGCCAAAGCTTCTCTCACAGGGGTAGAGTTTCTCAAGAGTAATGCAATATGGGTATTGCTCCCAGTCACTTCCTGGACCAAACTCACCTTTGAAGTTCAAACAAAAGACCACTGTGAGGCTTCTAAACACCTTTAAGTTACAGCCAAGACAAGAACTAACTACAGTTATTTTACTTATCTTCTCGGCAAACCCTTCTCTGCACACATGAACTTCATGCATTTTGGAGATGCAGGCTGATAAATAGATTAAGATTTCCTTATCTCTTGTGAGCAATGCAGAGCAAGATGCCAAAGCAGGCCAGAGAAACTCAGTTTCTTCTGAGGAATCCTGCACTCAACTGAATGGGTTTGTCAAAACGGGTTTAAAATGAGATCTCAGTTCAAGGGGAGAGCGAGGCAGGGAGAGATGGAGGAAAATTTCAGAGTCCATTTCCTAGCCCTGCTACAAGAAGCCAGCACCCACTGCTGCAGTGCTGGTGGCCACAGCTCCAAGTGAAGTTCTCCTGCTGTACATGTTCAGACATAGAGCACAAGCAGGAAACTGAACATAGAGTTTTGCAAACTGTATTGAAGGAAACTCAAAATACTTTTCCAACCAGATGCACTGCAAGAAAAGAGAACCTGGAATTGTGTTTTGTTGTGCAGAAGTACCCCAGGAAAGCATGCACCCAGGGACTCAGTGTGGTGGCAACATTACAAGCCTTGCAGTCTCACTTAGAATTCATGGAATGACTTTCAGGGTTATCCCCAGTTGTGACACACAAACCATTAACTAAGCTGCCAGTGCCTTGCAGCTCAATGTTCTGCTCACAAAGGGATGCAAAAGCAATGGGAGGTCATCTGCTCAAATTCATTCAAACTACGCAGCTCCGGGGTTCACAGATGAGTTTTAGTTATGGCTCTAGTGTCACCAGCTGCCCACTCTGCAGGCTTTTGACTTTCTGCTTCAACTTCCCTGTCCTTTCAAATACTATTAACATCTGCAGTTCAGGCACAATGCAAAGAGATGCAACTCAGAAGAACCTTTGACTACTTATTCAGTAGTCACTTTCCACTTGTATATTCCCTCTGGTTTATTTTAACAGGTTTATTTTTTGTCAGACACCCATCACTACAGTACCAGAACAAGCAACAGAGTTCAGGAGTGTGCATAGCATTATTCTGACATTACTCTTACTGTGCCTTAAGGAAATATACTGGAGACCAGAAAATGCAAGGGCAACTTTCCACTATCCTTTCAAGACCTTGGCTGTGTCACAAAGAACAGCATCCTGCACTCCCTGTCATTCTGTATTTGTGTATGTCAAAAATGTGGAACTGGAGCAAGAAAAGCTGTTGCATCTTTTTGTAGTCTTGATTTGTTTAAAAGAGCCAAAAGTCATTCCCTCCTCACTCCATCCTTTTTAGATTCCTCCCCATTATAATGGCAATGAAAGTTTTTCCTTATTGGAAAATTAACTTCCTGCTGCACTTGCTCCTTCTTCTTGCTCTGAACTCGTGACAGAACTTCACTTTTTAATGACAAATTACTACCCCAAACCAAATGTGAAGAACTCAGTTGCCGTCTTTTTTAACCACTTGAGGGCAGCAAACTTACACCATAAAAACGTCCAGGTTTGAGAAAGACACTCCAGCATTCAAAAAGTATCATAGAATGACAGAGTGGTAGGGGTTGGAAGGGACCTCCAGAGATCATCCAGGCCAACTGCCCTGCCAGAGCAGGATCACTCAGGGCAGGTCACACAGGAACACAGCCAGGTGGGTTTTGAAAGTCTCCAGAGGAGACTCCACAACCTCTCTGGCCACCACCAAAACAACCTCCAGAGTCTCCAGAGGAGACTCCACAACCTCTCTGGGCACCTTCACCCTTACACTAGCCCCAGCTCAGGTGTCAGCTAGACCACACAGCTTGGTGTCACCCACAAACTCGCTGAGGGTGCCTCAATTCCACTGCCCATGTCACTGACAAAGATGTCAAACAGCCCTGGTCCCAGTACCAACTCCTGAAAAACTACACTTGTCACTGGTCTTCATTTGGACATTGAGCCACAGACTCCAAACTCTGAGTGTGGCCAGCCAGCGGCCACCCCTCAGGTCCATAATGTTCCACTTAGGTGACCAGGATGCCATGCAGGACAGTACCATACACTTCACACGACTCCAAGTAGATGCCATCAGTTGCTCTTTCCTTATCCACTGAGAGATACTGGGCAGTTTTCAGGACTGGGGGCAATATTCCCATGCAACCAGCCTTCACCTAGCAAGAACAGAACACTGCCCTCATCCTTTCACTGAATTCCACCACACATATGCATGAAAAGCATGGCCCTGCTCTGCTTGGATTGATGTTGCTGTCTGCAAAGGCCTGTGTTCATCCCTTCCCATGCATGGTTTGCTTCTGGCCCGCAGTAGGTAGAGCCAAAGAAGCTTTCCAGCAAGTTATTAAAAGGCATTGCCACCTATGATGGAAAAACACCAAACCAACCACACAACACAACAGGTCACATGAAGCACAAAAAACCTGTCTCAGGAGACTATTAATTTTTCATGGAAATCAAAGACAAATACAATTGATTGATGAACTCATCAAATATTAACATGGAAGATGAAAGGACATAAAAGGGCGAGGGAATTGTGCATATTAAACACACTCTGAACACTGCTGGAGCACTATCGGATAGCTCTCTCCTCCTGTCACTCAGTAATGCAAGAGCAAAGGTTTGCAGCTGATGAAGAGAGCAGCATCTGGCTCTCTTGTCATTGCTTACTGCTGCAAAGTGATCTGCCAGGCAGTTCTGATTTGCAATGCAATGCTATGCTGTGCTGCTGGGGAGGAAAATATCCACGTACAGAGCACCTGAAACCTGCATTAAGCTTATCCTAGAAGATGTTAATATGAGCTGAATTTAATTTGATTTTATGATGTCATTGTAAAGTGCTGAGGTGGAGATCAGAGGTCCTCTCCTCTATTCTCACCACCATGGGCATGGACACCTCTCAATTAAACTCAGCTGCTAGACTCAACCTCCCTGGGCAGCCTATTCCAGACCCTCATCACCCTCACATTGAAGAACTTCCTAAGATCCAATCTAAACCTACTCTCCCTCAGGTTCAAACCATTCCCCCTTGTCCTGTTACTGGACACACTCGTGAAAAGTCCTTCTGTAGCCTTCCTGAGGGATCCCTTCAGATATTGGAAGACAGCTCTAAGGTACCTCCAGAGTCTTTGCCTCTCTAGGCTACGTGACTAGTAACATATTATAGTTAAAACAAAATTAAGTTATCAAAAATATAACTCTAGGTTTTCATTTCAGACTGCTAACCCTTTTTTGCCTGTAAAAAGTGAATGTAAAATCGAGGGCAAGACACAAGGAACCAAAACCCATAGGAGACAATCTGAAGAATTCACTGTAAAAGATGTGTGATCTAAAGACACCTTACTGGTTAGAGGCCTGTGTCAGAGTTGCAGACAAGTGAGGTAGCAGAGGAAAGGAATCTGCCATAATGTAAGCTGCAGAGTCATGGCACCTTCTCATAAGTTAATAGGATCACAGGATGTTAGGGGTTGGAAGGGACCCAAAGGGACCATTGAGTCTAACCCCCCTGCTGGAGGAGGACAATACTAACACAGAAGAACACATCCAGACAGGCCTTGAAAGACTCCAGGCCTTGAAAGACTCCACAACCTCCGTGGGGAGCCTGTTCCAGTGCTCTGTGACCCTTACAGTAAAGAAGTTCCCCCTTGTGTTGAGGCAGAACCTACCAGTTATGAGCGAGTGCATTAGAAAGAGTGAGTTATTTACAAGTGCTTACCCAAGACTCATGGTACAGAACTGTGAGGAGGTGAATGCTATAGTCGTAGTTCTGTCTTCTCAGTGGACATCTGAAAATTCACAAACAGAGACAGCCTGTTTGAAATGCAGCCACTGGAATACACTTTGGAACCAGACACTCCCAGGCAGAATTGCTAACTGGTAATGCAGGGCATCTGAGGGGAGTGTTTGATCCACACATTGCTGGGTGACAGAGTCAAGAGCAACAGCATGAAGGCACAAGTGTTAAAACATGGAAGAAGGAACATCAGCAGGAACACACACAAAATGCAACTATTTGTCACAGAGGGCAAAAGATGTCTCCTGCAGATCTGCAAAGTGGAATCCAACTCCCTTAAACCCAGCTGATCTTTTTCCTCCAGATGTGAAGGAAGGAGGATTGCTGGTGACAGCAGCCAGGAAGTACAGTTCAGAATGGGAGACAATGATCAAGAGCTGTGTTGGCTTAAGCTTTTCTTCCCAAGTCAAAACAGGACCACCAGCAGAATGTGTTGGAAAAAGACAGTTTGCAAATGCAGTGTTTTCCTTCAGGCTAGTCCTCAAAGCCTCCTGCTGAGAATTTGATGTTGTTACTCTTTAACTCAAGATGATCACCCAAAAACTCACACCTCTTCACGTGGCCTCCTTTTTGATGCAGGACAAACTGCCTTGTGCAAGATTACATCTGAGACTCTCTAAACAACACTCATGTGAGTGACTGCAGATGATGATTATTCTAGCAAATAAAGTTCAGTAAGGACTCAAGCTTGCTGGTTCTGATTTCTTTCAGAGTGAAGAGTAATCTAAACAACAGCCTGGAAAAAAGTCTGTATCAACAAAGCAGCTGCTGCTCAGAGCTTGGCCCTTAGAAGCTACTGAAGTGAAACAGCAACAGGCACATAACAGTTTCTTCTGGAACACAGCATGAGACCATTCACAGATGGTCACAGGGTAAGCTCCTTTCAGCTATCCTGATGTTTTAGCCACAAAAGGGAATATTAAACTGTTTATGGTACAAGTGATGCCAGGAAGCCACACAGATTTCCAAGTCCAGTCCAAAAAGAGCAGCACAATTCTATCCATTTCCTATTTATTGTATGTAAAATTAAACAACACTATTGGAGAACTGGACAGGGGAAAAAGAACTCAAACAAAAACATGCAAACAGGAACAACTGCCAAGGATATCTTTTTCCTAGTGCTGAAGGTAGCTATGACTGAGTGTACTCCTGGAGCACCTCTTAAAGGCTTCAGAATTCACCACAGTAGTGTCTTCTGAACTACAGGCACTTAGGGATTTGCTTACAGACAGAAAAATTAAAACAGAGAAATCCCTGCTAACCTATGTCATTTTTCTTGCTTGAAACACCTCAATCACTGTTAAAACTAAGAGAAACCGTGGGCTTTTTCACTGGGAATCATGACTTCAAAATAACACTTGAGACTCAGAAACTAAGAGCTTCAGTATCTAGCAATACTTTCCATAGATTAGATTCAACCTGAAGTGATTTGTGCAGTAGAATTTTTGCTGTTAATAAGAGGAGTACTGGAATGTTTGAATCATTTTACTCTGAAAAATGCAGCAATTCACCAAGACAATGAGAGAGAGGACTGGAAGATACCCAGCCCTTTCTACCCTCTGAGCACTGCTAGCCAGCTTTTCCTTCTTGCAAGGGTACCTGTCTGTTGTGATGGTGAGCACATCTGTGTCCGCACAGTACCGCTCTCCCACCAGCTTAACCAGCTTCTTCCTTGCATGCTCGTCCAAATTCAGGTTAGAAAGTTTAACCTTCAAATACAAAAGAAAATACCTTTAGTTACCTGGACAAAGCCAGTCTCTGCATTCTGAAAGTACTTGGTGGTAGTCAGGCAGATCTCTTATCAAGAATGAAAAGAACAGCTCTTAGGGATGCATTGTACAGTACTTCTGACACACAGTGCCAGAAATACTGTGTTCAGTTTTGGGCTCCCCAGTTTAAGAGGGAGAGGGACAGGGATCTGCTGGAGAAGGTCCAGCAGAGGGCTACAAGGATGATTAGGGGACTAGAGGGCCATGCTTAGTCCAAAGTCCAGCACTCACCCTAACCTGGAAGGCAGCAGGAACGAGGTGAAAAGAGGGGTGAGAAGTAAGGTAGGAAGCCAAAACAGGAGGCTCCCTTTTGAACAAACTTCCTCCTTTATACTGTGTGATGTCCATGGGACACACCTGTAGCCAATTCAAGTCAGCTGTTCTAGTTGACTCATAACTGCTAACAGTCTGCCATCTGTCCCAGCAAAGCCAGAACATCTCCTACCATTCATCACTCCATAGGTTATATGCAAGACCTCCTTTTTAAGAGCTGCATGCTCGTTTACTATGCATGCTTAGAATACTGGTGAGAGCAGGACCTCGCCTGCCTTTGTTCCCCAACTCCCATTTTGTCAAGTCTAATCCTATCAGACCTGTTAGGTGCAACCAGCCTTTAAAACAATGGCTGAATTGCAAGAACAGAGCTCTCTACCTAGTATGACTTAATACACCCATCAACAACGACCTTTGAAGGCACCACACTTCCCAAACCCATTAGGAACACAGAATTCCTTTCTAAGGGTTGCTCAGCTTGTGCTCAACACTACTTCACACACAGTGTCCTTCCACACAGTGCAGCCACACAGCCTTCAATCAGTGTTTACTGAACAAAGGTCAAGACAGGTTGGGTCTGGCTCACTTTTACTAAGAAGCTGCACCTAAGACTCACTTCTCTGGCTATGCCTGAGCCACAGCCCAGCTACATCTGTATAGTGGGTTGAGAACTTCTCCCCACAAATGAAATTTATCAGACCAGCTCAAACAGCTTGGAAGCAAGATAAAACTACATTTATAGCAAAGCTAAATTTGTAAGCCTACATACACAATATATTTACATGCATTTACAATTATGTACAATTTGGAAGCACAGAAACTGCAATTTCCCCCCCAAAGTCCAGAAGGGACCCACACAACCCTGTCTTTCTCCCCAGACAGAAAACCAGCATGGCTTATGTTATCTAGTCAGCCAAGGATAGTGGAAGAGATGAGAGAGGGAAGCAAAGAGATCCATTGCCCCAGAGCAAAGAAGAAAGAACTGTTTATACTTCAGCTTTTTATACCTTTTAGCAAACCAATGAGCGATATAATTAATTATTTATCATTATCATTCTTTTACAACCTAATCTAATTTCTCTTATTAGAATATTCCCATAAGCCCTAAATGAGTACAGTCTGGACCTAGATATGGCCCACACTGACCTAACTCATCCTTCACTTCCTGGCTCAGCCTCACCTACTGCACAGCTAAGGACTGACTTGACAATCATCAGACTGCTGCGTGACACCAACTGCTGTGACCAGCACACAGAACCACCACTTTGATTTCACACTTGCTTCGTCTTTAGGAGCTTGTGTCAGGTGATTACACATTTTGAAACCCAGCTATCTGGATTTTTGAAACAAAGGCTGTTTACCAAAACTGCTGCTTACTCTTAAAGTCACCACTCTGGCTTTGGGGTTACGAATAGATGTCCCTGCAGAAACATAATCCACTGTTTCAATTTCAATGGGAAAATGCTGCTCACATTTCTCATCGCTGTCCAGAGCACTTGGCCATTCAGTGCAGAAGTCTGCAGAACAAAGGAAAAACATCCCAAGTCATATTTGTTGGGTTATTTGGGTTCATCTTTTTTAAAGTGCTGTTTCTAGATCACACACTCATTTAGGTAAGAGCAGGGCCTCTTGCTGCAATAGGTAGAATAACCTTTGTAGCAACCTTTGTACCAGGTGTCCCAAAATAGAATGCAGCACCCGAGATGCAATCTCACAGTTGCCAAGTAGTACTGTAAATAGGTTTGGAAGGGACCTTCAGAGATATCTAATCCAACTACTTTGCCATGGGCAGGGACACCTTTTACACCTGGTTGCTCAAAGCCCCATCCAACCTGACCCTGAATACATTCAGTGATGGGATATCTACAGCTTGCCTGTCCAAGCTTTCCCACCTTCATCACAACAGATGTCTTCATTAGGCCTGATCTGAGTATCTACTCTCTTCCAGTTTAAAACCATTGCCCTTTGTGCTGTCCCTACAAGGCCTGGTATTATAAGCCCCTATAAGTAACAGTAAGGTCTCCCTGGAGCCACCTGCTCCAGGCTGAACAACCCCAACTTTCTTAGTGTTTGTTCACAGGAGAGGTGTTCCAGCCCTCTGGTCATCTGTGTGGCCCTCCTCTAGCAAATCCACATCTTTCTTCTTTGTCCAGACTGGATGCAATGCTGAGAGGTAAGAGAGTGCCCTTCCTGGCCATGCTCTGCTTCCTCCAGGTCCGCATGTGGTGCCCTTCTCCGACGCAACGGTACACTGCCTTCAGCCTGCATCCACAGCCTTCAAATGAATCTGTGCTAGTTTGAAGCAAGCTAGAATGTTTTGGTAACAGAACTAGATAACGGGCAGTGAAATGAAAAACAATTGTGTCTACTTCTCTCACAGTCACGCTGAGAACTCTGGGAAGAAGAAGAAAACATTCTCCATTTTGTTTCTCACTCTTTCTTTTGCCTTAGACCTGGTCACATCTCATTAACCCTGCTCCTACTAACCTTGCTCCCTAACCTCTTGGCTGCACCTCTTTTCTTCCTGAGAACTGGGGTAAGGTTGAGAGGGCCGGGGGGAGGTGTTGGGGTGGTTTGAGAGCCCCTCCTGGGGACTCAGGTTTCTGGGAGGGGAGTTGTGCTTTCATATCGTTTATCCTTTGTATATTTCTGTATATAACTGTATATATTGTAAATAGCTGCTTGTAAATTCTGCTAGCTGTAAATAAATTGCTTCATCTATATTCCCAGGGTCCGTCTGAGTTAGCTGGGGCAAATACAAAGTGTGGGAGGGGCGGGGTAACCCCCAAACCATCACATTTTTTAATTGGCTTTCCCAACGTGGGGCTAGATATTTCAGTGAGTGGAAATTAGCTCTGGGAATTAAGATGAAGCTAATCAAGCAGCTATTGTATTTGGTTGGTGCATTGCTCTGGTCTGGTTTTGTTTTCTTGGCATTTAGTTGGTTAAAAGGTCAAATTGTTGCTTATTTTATTGATCTGGCTTATAATAAGGCTAAAGCTAAGGTTTCAGATATGTTCTGGAGCTGGGGTGATTTTATTCTTGGTTATGCTGGTTTTAATATCTCTGAGAATATTACCAAGGACATTACAGGAGCTCTGGTCAATAATGTGACAATCAATGGAAATTCTGCTTTAAATATGGCTCTAATGAGAGTTATTCAGCCTAAGACAGGAATTCCAACTGTTTGTTTAGGTACATGCTCTTGTAAAACTGTTTTTCTTCTCACAATTTTTAATATTTGCCTCATGATTTTAATATTCATATTAATTTTGGCATTATTGGTGAAAAATTCAAAACCAGCTTCTGTAAGAGTTAGGAAAAATTCTGTGTCTCAGAAGCAGTCTCTTTCACAGCAAAACAAGGGAACACAGTTATCGGCTTCCCCCTTGCCAGCCTCTGCCCCTCCTTCTCCAAGTGCTGGGAACACAGCCAGTGTTCCCGCCAATAACGTAAACAATGATAAGGATAACCAAAACAAGCCGCAGAGTTTAGCAGGAGCCTCAGGAGGACAGGCAGGTACCCAAAATCAGAATGTTCCTAGCAACAATCAAAACATGGCAGGATTGGCAGGCATCCCAGGAGGACAGGCAAATAATCCCACTAATGCTAATGCTAATGCTGGTAACGCTAGCCCAGTCAGTCCAAATCCTAATGACACCAGCTCATCCAATTCAAACCCCCAGCCAGCAGACCAGAACCAAAATCCTCCTGTTAAAAGCAAGGCAGATTTGAACTCACAAGCTCCAGGTCAGACCCCTAAGGATACAAATGCTCCAAGTCAGACCTCCAATAATTCAAATGCTCCAGGTCAGACCCCTAAGGATTCAAACCCTTCAGGTCTGACTCCTAAAGATTCAAACCCTCCAGCAGACACATCCAAGTCTGTTGCTGCTCAGGCCCTTCTGGCACCTGCTAAGGCAAAAGCTAAGACAAAGAGTGGTTCGCAGGAGGATGTAAGACAGGGGACCTCTGGTGATCAGCAGCAAGAGGAGGAAGAGGAGGCAGTTAGTCTGCGAGACCTTGTAGATGTGCTGAGACAACAATACTCAAGTGAGAGGAGTGCTGTGAGGTTAGCTGCCAAGAGAGAGGATGGTTCCAATGAGTTTAGGAATGCTATGAGGAAGATTGTGTTAGGCCCGGCACCACCAGAACAACAGGAGGAAGAGGAGGAAGATGACATCCAAGGCTCCAAGGATCCACTCAGAGAGGTCAGGGAAGTTAGGAAGGAATACACAAGGGAATCAGGTGAGCCAATCTTAAGCTGGCTAGTGAGATGCCGTGGTATTGGTGCCAATGCTCTGCAGGTAGGAGACAAGTCTGCCAAGCAGCTGGGACCACTCACTAAGGAGAGTGGAGTGGACAAACACCTGGCAAGTCCTCTTGGTAGGGTTAGCTTGTGGACACGCCTTCTGTTGGCTGTGGCTATGAGATATCCTTCCCGAGATGATTTGCCATGGGCTGCCAAGAAGTGGAACACCGTTGAGCAGGGAATTAAGCTTCTGAAGGAGTTTGCTGTGAAGGAAGTGCTTTATGGAGATCATGGCACTCATGAGCCTGACGATATTCCTTTGGGAACAGGTCTCATGAAGAAGCTTATTAAGCTTGCTCCTTCATCCTATGCTAACATCTTGGCCAGCAAGTTTCTAGCAAGGAGTGATAATGGAAGATCTTTCACTGTTGGTGAATTCACTGATCAGCTCAGGCAGATTGAGGACAGCTTGTCCCATTCTGGTATAATCTGTGCCATAAAGACTATGACTACAGAGCTTAAAGATGGTATTAGAGATGGCATTAAAGAGAGCATGAAAGAACTGAAGGAGGATCTCAAAAACATTACCAATCTGGTAAAGGATACTGTTCCTGCATCATCTGAATGGGTGCATGTTTCTGCGGTCAGGAACAGACGCCCACCTCCTGCAAGGCAATTCCAGCCCAGGAGGAGACAAATTTCACCCAGACAGCAGCAATCACGTGCGTCACTGTGGATACTTCTGCGTGACACATACGGTGAGAACATGAACAAATGGGATGGTAAACCTACTTCAGCTCTTTCAAAGAGGGTCAGGGATCTGCAGAGTGGCAGAAACAGAGGCAGCAATGCCAGAAAAGTAGCTGTCACTTCTTCAGCTCCTGAGAGCAACTGCAATTGTTCCAACAGTTGCAATTTCTCTCGCAACAACACTAATCACTGTGTACACCCTACATGCCATGTTCAGCATTAGGGGTGCCCTGCCTCCAGCCAGGAGGAGGAAAGGGATAGTGGAGAGAACCGAATCTATTGGAATGTATTCATTAGGTGGCCTGGCAGTTCAAGAGTTCGGAAATACAGGGCTTTAGTTGACACAGGTGCTCAGTGTACTTTATTGCCATCTAATTGCAAAGGGACAGAGTCCATTTCTATCTTTGGAATCACTGGTGGATCTCAAGAGTTAACTAAGATACAGGCTGAGATCAGTTTAACTGGTAAAGAGTGGAAGACACATACTATTGTAACTGGTCCTGATGCGCCTTGCATTCTGGGAATTGACTTTTTGAGACAAGGTTGTTTCAAAGATCCTAAGGGTCATAAATGGGCTTTTGGAATAGCATCTGTAGAGATTGAGGATGATAAATTGAAATTGTCCATTAGACCTGAACTTTCTGATGAATCTGCAGTTGTGGGACATCATGACATAGAGGACCTGGAAGTGCCAATTGCAACTCAAACTGTTCATCATAGGCAGTACAGAACTAACCGTGACTCTTTGTTGCCCATTCATCAGCTGATTCGTCAATTGGAGGATCAGGCTGTCATCGAGAAAGCTCATTCACCTTTCAACAGTCCCATCTGGCCTGTGCGCAAACCTACGGGCGACTGGAGACTGACAGTTGACTTTCGTGCCCTCAACGAGGTGACGCCACCCATGAGTGCAGCTGTGCCAGACATGCTGGAACTCCAGTACGAGCTGGAATCGAAGGAGGCTAAGTGGTATGCAACCATAGACATTGCTAATGCTTTCTTCTCTATTCCCATAGCAAAGGAGTGCAGACCTCAGTTTGCATTCACCTGGAGAGGAATCCAGTATCAGTTCAACCGTTTGCCTCAGGGGTGGAAACACAGCTCAACCATCTGTCACTCAGTCATCCACAATGCACTGGAGAAAGGTAAAGCTCCAGAGCACATCCAGTACATCGACGACATCATTGTGTGGGGCCAAACTGCTGAGGAAGTCTTCGAGAAAGGTAACAAAATCATTGACATTCTGTTGCAAGCAGGTTTTGCCATTAAGAGAGACAAGGTCAAAGGACCTGCCAAAGAAATTCAGTTTCTGGGAGTGCGGTGGCAGGATGGTCGCCGTTACATTCCTCAGGATGTGATCAACAAAGTCTCTACCATGGCTGTTCCCACCAGTAAGAAGGACACACTTTCTTTTCTTGGTGTGGTGGGATTTTGGAGACTACACATTCCTGGTTTCAGTCAGATTGTCAAACCTCTGCATGATGTGACTCGTAAGAGAAACAATTTCGAGTGGGGACCTGAACAACAAGCAGCCTTTGATCAGATTAAGCGAGAAGTAGTCCATGCAGTGGGCCTGGGACCTGTGAGATCTGGTCCGGACATTAAAAACATTCTGTACACGGCTGCCAGTGAAAATGGTCCAACTTGGAGTCTTTGGCAGAGAGCTCCAAATGAGACACGTGGTCGTCCACTTGGTTTCTGGGGACGTTGTTACAGAGGTTCAGAGACAAATTACACTGCAACTGAGAAAGAGATTCTAGCAGCCTATGAGGGAGTGAAAGCAGCTTCTGAAGTGATTGGAACTGAGTCACAATTGCTTTTAGCTCCTAGACTGCCAGTTCTTAACTGGATGTTCAAGGGCAAAGGTTCATCACCGCATCATGCCACAGATGCAACCTGGTCTAAATGGATGGCTTTGATAACCCAACGAGCACGAATGGGTAATCTTGACCGACCTGGTCTGGTGGAGGTGATCACCAACTGGCCGGAAGGCACAGACTGTTCCAAACCTCCGGAGGAGAAAATAACTCGTGCTGAGGAAGCTCCTCCCTATGGTGATCTCTCTGATCAGGAAAAGAACTATGCTTTGTTCACAGATGGTTCCTGTCGTCTTGTTGGGAACAAGCGAAGATGGAAGTCAGCGGTTTGGAGTCCAACCAGAAGAGTTACCGAAACGAAAGATGGCGAAGGAGAATCCAGTCAGTTCGCTGAGGTAAAAGCTGTTCAACTTGCTCTTGATGTGGCTGAACGTGAAAGTTGGCCTATCCTTTACCTCTACACCGACTCGTGGATGGTAGCCAATGCTCTATGGGGTTGGCTAAAGGACTGGAAGAAGAATGGTTGGCAGAGGAAAGGAAAGCCTATTTGGTGTGCTGATCTATGGCAGGACATTGATGCACGGCTGGAGAAAATTCCAGTGAAGGTGCGGCACGTAGATGCACACATGCCTAAGGGCAGAGCCACTGAGGAACATCAACACAACCAGAAGGCAGACCAAGCTGCTAAGATTGCTCAAGTTGATACCAACTCTGAACTTGACATTGACCTTGATTGGAAACACCGAGGTGAACTGTTCTTAGCTCGGTGGGCCCATGATTCGTCCGGACATCAAGGCAGAGATGGAACATACCGATGGGCTCGTGATAGGTCAATTGACTTGTCCATGGATGCTATCACCCAAGTCATCTATGACTGTGACATTTGTGCTGCTATTAAGCAGGCTAAGCGAATCAAGCCCTTATGGTATGGGGATAGATGGTCAAAGTACAAGTGTGGTGAAGCCTGGCAGATTGACTACATCACTTTGCCTCGATCTCGTTCTGGCAAGCAGTATGTGCTGACGATGGTAGAAGCCAGCACTGGATGGTTGGAAACCTATCCAGTTCCACATGCTACTGCACGTAACACCATTGTTGGTTTGGAGAGACAGATCTTGTGGAGACATGGAACTCCAGAGAGAATTGAGTCAGACAATGGTACTCATTTCAAGAACAATCTAGTGAAAAACTGGGCCAAAGAGCATGGTATTGAATGGATCTATCACATACCCTACTATGCACCAGCTTCAGGGAAGATTGAACGCTACAACGGTTTGCTGAAAACCACCCTAAAAGCCATGGGGGGTGGAACTCTGAAAAACTGGGACAAACATTTAGCAGAAGCTACCTGGTTGGTAAATAGTAGAGGTTCAGTAAACAGAGCAGGACCTGCACAATCGGATTTGGTCCAAACAGTAGACGGTGATAAAGTTCCTGTTGTACGTGAAAAGAATCTGTTAGGGAAAACTGTTTGGGTATTTTCTCCTTCGGGTGAAGGGAAACCTGTCCGAGGGGTGGTTTCTGCTGAAGGTCCTGGTCATACATACTGGGTAATGCAGGAGAATGGTGAAATCCAGTGTATTCCACAGAGAAATCTAACCTTAGCTGAGAGAGTTTAAATTCAAGCTGTTAAGAGTTTTCTGTTCTAGGTAGCATCGGCGCCCAACATTGAGAGAATCTACGATAGAATCTACAGTACGTGAGCACGAACCCAACGTCACCTGGGAGTCCCTGTTCTGAGCTTTTGAATCACCTACATCTGATTGAAGTGTGAACTGAACTTGTATATATTGTTTTAGTGTAAATATTGGTTTAGATTAGATTGGAAAATTCTCAGCGATACTCTGAGCGAAGTAGACAGGGGTGGATTGTGCTAGTTTGAAGCAAGCTAGAATGTTTTGGTAACAGAACTAGATAACGGGCAGTGAAATGAAAAACAATTGTGTCTACTTCTCTCACAGTCACGCTGAGAACTCTGGGAAGAAGAAGAAAACATTCTCCATTTTGTTTCTCACTCTTTCTTTTGCCTTAGACCTGGTCACATCTCATTAACCCTGCTCCTACTAACCTTGCTCCCTAACCTCTTGGCTGCACCTCTTTTCTTCCTGAGAACTGGGGTAAGGTTGAGAGGGCCGGGGGGAGGTGTTGGGGTGGTTTGAGAGCCCCTCCTGGGGACTCAGGTTTCTGGGAGGGGAGTTGTGCTTTCATATCGTTTATCCTTTGTATATTTCTGTATATAACTGTATATATTGTAAATAGCTGCTTGTAAATTCTGCTAGCTGTAAATAAATTGCTTCATCTATATTCCCAGGGTCCGTCTGAGTTAGCTGGGGCAAATACAAAGTGTGGGAGGGGCGGGGTAACCCCCAAACCATCACAGAATCATAGTATCATTTGGAGTTGGAAGGGACCACAAGGATCATCTAGTTCTAACCCCCCTACCCTAGATCAGGCTGGCTACAGCCTCATCCAGCCTGGCCTTAAACACCTCCAGGCATGGGGCCTCAACCACCTCCCTGGGCAACCCAGTCCAGCCTCTCACCACTCTCCTGCTCAACAACTTCCTCCTCACGTCCAGCCTGAATCTCCTTACCCCCAGCTTTGCTCCATTCCCTCTAGTCCTGTCACTCCCTGATGGCCTGAAAAGTCCCTCCCCAGCTTTTTTGTAGGCCCCCGTCAGATACTGGAAGGCCACAGTAAGGTCACCTCAGAGCCTCCTCTTCTCCAGACTGAACAGCCCCAACTCTTTCAGTCTGTCATCACAGAAGAGCTGCTCCAGCTCTCTGATCATCCTCGTGGCCCTTTTCTGGACACGCTCCAGCATCTCCACATCTCTCTTGTAATAGGGGCTCCAGAACTAGAGGCAGTACTCTAGGTGGGGTCTCACCACAGTGGAGAAGAGGGGGAGAATCACCTCCCTGGCCCTGCTGGCCACACTTCTCCTGATGCAGCCCAGGCTCTGGTTGGCCCTCCAGGCTGCAAGTGCACACTGCTGGCTCATGTTGAACTTCTCATCCACCAGCACCCCCCAGGTCCCTCTCCTCAGGGCTGCTCTCCAGCCACTCACTGCCCAGACTGTATTTGTGCTTGGGATTGCCTCAACTCAGGCAATGCCCACCAGGCTCCATGCTGGCCTTTCCTGCAGAACTTTGGAGCTGTTTGCCCCTGACCATGTGCCTCTACTATGTATGGCTTATTCCATTTCAGATCCAGGACCTTCCAGCCAATTTTCAACTCCCTATTGAAGTGCTTCTGAAGGGCAGCTCTGTTCCCAACTCATTATTATAGCAGACCTGCTGAGATTGTGCTTTCCACTATCACTCACACTATTGTAGAACAGCTCTTTGCATGCTTGAAATGACTTCCAAGAATGTTTGCTTCACCACTTTCCAGGCAAGGAGGTGAGGCTGACTGACCTACAGCTCCCTACATCTTCTTTCTTGCCTCTATTGAGGTCAGGCAAAAATCTCCTGTTCCTCCTGAGTAGTCTTTACCTTCTCTCCAAGTACAAGCAGGGCATAATGGAAAGGTAAAATGAAAGCCTTACTGGTGTGCTGCAAACCTCCTACCACATATCGACTTGGCGCCTATATGACTCAATGCAGCAGCAAGCAAGCACACCGTACTGGCCACAGCTTGACAAAGAAGCATCTTCAGAAGCAGACCAAGTCTCAAGCTGTTACTTCACCACACAGGGTCACATTTTGCATTAGCTTAAAACTCCACAACAATGGTTTTCAGAAACATGTAAAGAGTGAAAAAAAACTGATGAAGCCAAACAAATTCTCACCTCTAAGAGCTGCACAGTGTTTCTTAATTGCAGGAGGAGTAAGATGCAAGAAATTGGGAATCTGAAACAGACATATCAAGAGTTAATAATAGCTTTTTGTTGTTCATAAACAAAACAGCACCACTGAAATATGGTTACACTTAACGTTTGTTAAGGTAGTCCAGCACTTCAAATACTCAGTTAAGACTCTTCTCAAGCTTCATTTAGCAAAAGGTTTAAGTTAGCCCCACTACAAAAGTCACAGTACCACCAAGGTTGGAAGAGACCTCACAGATCATCAAGTCCAACCCTTTACCACAGAGCTCAAGGCTAGACCATGGCACCAAGTGCCACGTCCAATCCTGCCTTGAACAGCCCCAGGGACGGCGACTCCACCACCTCCCCAGGCAGCCCATTCCAGTGTCCAATGACTCTCTCAGTGAAGAACTTTCTCCTCACCTCGAGCCTAAATCTCCCTTGGTGTAGCTTGAGGCTGTGTCCTCTTGTTCTGGTGCTGGCTGCCTGAGAGAAGAGAGCAACCTCCTCCTGGCTACAATCTCCCCTCAGGTAGTTGTAGACAGCAATAAGGTCACCCCTGAGCCTCCTCTTCTCCAGGCTAAACAACCCCAGCTCCCTCAGCCTCTCCTCGTAGGGCTGTGCTCAAGGCCTCTCACCAGCCTCGTCGCCCTTCTCTGGACACGTCACAGGCATAGCAATCCTAAAAAAAATAATTTCCTGATGGGGTTCATTTGTGGTACTTCAGGATATAGTTCGGTGGTCATGGTAGGACTTGATGATCTCAACAGTCTTTTCCAGCCTTCATTATTCTACGAGTTGTTACTCACATTTGTATTTACCATTTAGTTTAGGAATTCAACAGAGCTTCATCCTATTTAACAACTCCAAACAGTATCCAATACAAATGTTCCAGTCAAAATAGTCAAGTCTTAATGAATCACATTTGGAATGCTGTGTCTAGTTCTGGGCCCCTCAGGGAACTGATTGAGAGAGTCCAGCAGAGCCACAAAAATGCTGAAGGCAGTGGGACATCTCCCTGTGAGGACAGGCTGAGGGACCTGGGGCTCTTTAGCTTGGAGAAGAGAAGCCTGAGGAGTGACTTTGTTCTTCTTCTCTGGAGACTTTCAAAATCTGCCCGATGTGTCCCTATGTGACCTGCCCTGAGTGATCCTGCCCTGGCAAGGGGAGTTGGAGTGGATGCTCTCTTGAGGTGCTTTCCAAGCCCGACCGTTGTGTAATTCTATGAATAATGATTTTTGAAGTAATCACACGCCAATGGCCTGTGTCTCACCTTCATAAGCTCTAAGTTGCCCTCTTTTGGTGGAGGTACTCCTCTCTTCACAGGGTAACCCATTCGAATTGGGAGCGGCACAGAGGCAGGCTTAAACACAGCTGCAGTGGGATAAACACTGCTCCAGTCCTGATCAACAGCCATCTTCTCAGTTCTGGGAGCTAAGTGCTAAACACGGAAAATAACACAAGTTTGAAGTGAGATATAGCTGCTTGGTGAGACAAAACACAAGTTATCTCAGAAAGAAATTCCCTCAGCTCCCTCCCAAAGTGTGTATCTGCCCCTTCCCAATCTGCAAGTGCATC